>NC_083101.1:14481173-15681173 GCF_949774975.1 Lagenorhynchus albirostris
AAATTTTATTTATTTATTTACTTTTGGCTGTGTTGGGGCTTCGTTTCTGTGCGAGGGCTTTCTCTAGTTGTGGCAAGCGGGGGCCACTCTTCATCGCGGTGCATGGGCCTCTCACTATCGCGGCCTCTCTTGTTGCGGAGCACAGGCTCCAGATGCGCAGGCTCAATAGTTGTGGCTCACGGGCCTAGTTGCTCCGCGGCATGTGGGATCTTCCCAGACCAGGGCTTGAACCCGTGTCCCCTGCATTGGCAGGCAGATTCTCAACCACTGTGCCACCAGGGAAGCCCTATACCTTGCTTTTTAATACTTTGCAGTAAATCATGTACCTCTTTCTATGTCAACAAATATACTTCTATGGCCTGTTTTCAAAGGGCCACGTAGAACTTTGTCACGTGTGCCTCTTCCAAATTTAATAAACCAATCACCAAAAGCATGGAGGCTGCTTCCACTTTTGCACAACTGATGGCATTACCACGATAAGCATCCTCATATCCACCCTCGAAAGCCTGAGTTTTGGAATTCCCCCTGATGAGCTGTTATCTGTGTGCGCGTCCTCTGGGTGAACAGGAGGTACACGCTTTGCCAAGCCAGCGAAATCATTGCACCCAGAGCCAAAGATGGGGGAAGTTCCTGACGCAGCGCCTTGTGCTGGCCATTAACAGGCCCGAGTGATGTTCTGATGCCCTCATTCTGCAGGCCCGTCTAATTCTGGAAGGAAGCAGATGGCGCCCTTCCTGGAGTCAGTGTTTGGAAACATACAACAAAAGGGAAGCTATTAACACTGGAAATGGACTCTCACCTCGGGTTTCCTCTTCCATACCTGTCTTGTTCATCTCACAGCTCAATGAACTGTTAACATCACATAGATCTTTTGTTCCAGCCTCGAATCCAGTTACTCCAGGCTTCTGCTAGCTGCCGACAGATGCGATTTAGTTTTCCCAGGGAGCAGGAGAAAGAGGGAGAAATCATATCTGTACAGAGGGTCCTGGCAGAGCTGCGGTGGGGATCGGGAAGTACGTATTGTCTTTTGATCCATGTGGGATCAGAGGCTTGCCCCCTCTCGTGGTGGTGTGATTGTGAACTTCAGATCTGTTTTCCTGTGTTGATGAAGGCCTCCCGTTCAATCCGTTCTTTGGCAAAAAGCCTTGGGTTGACTCTGGCTTTTGCTTGTCCATTTGAAGAGAAGCCAAGAGCAACTGGGATTCCAGAAAGGGGCACCAAAAGATGACCCATCATTTAAACCCGATTTCCCTCGTGGATGAGTCCACCTGAGAGGACAAAGTGAGATTAAGATAAATGGTCATTTAAAGGCGAGAGCCAGGTGCCTCATCCTACTTGCCTGGATGTGCCTGACACCCTCCTTGATTTGACCTTGAGTTGGCCACGTAAGTATGAGGGTGGGGTGAACTAGAGAAGGGCATTCCAGGCAGAAGGAACAGTAAGCCAAAGGCACAGAAGCATGAAATTGTTTGTCCATTGGTAGGATGGCCACTCTCATCACCCTTTGGGAATTGACTCGAAATTCTGATCGACTCTTGAAGGTCATATGACTTGCTAAGGGCCATCAGAGACATGTGGGTTCACCCATCAGGCTAAGAATTTAACATCTCATCAAACTTAGAGTATTTAAATCTCCATTTAGTATTTATTTGGGAGGGACAGGGAAAGAGTTTTTGATTCATAAAAAATATGTACCTCTTTATTTAGTTAAAACCCCAAAAGATTTATTACAAGATTTTCCAGCTTATATAGCTCTTGGGGAGTATTCTTAAAGAATCAGCTGGCTGGTCCAGAGTTGGGATGTGAAGCTGTGTCTTGCTGTTTCTACAGACTTAGGTGGTGACTGTAGGGGTTTTGCTTTCTATGACAAGGGACAGGGCTAGTTGACAGTCTTCCATTATGTAGGGAGTTGCCGGCAGAAATCTGAGTTCCCTGACGCCACATTTCTGGTGGATTTCAGTGAGGCTTTATTTAACACCTCTTACAGACTGGTATAAACTGGGGTCCTGAGCAGCTGCTCAGCTGCCCAGTGCTTATTCCTTCCGGTTCCAGAATGAACTGGGGTCACAGCTAATTCTTCTGGTTTGTGGTGACATCCTTTCCCAATTATATTATGCTTCGTATTTTATCCAGTCCAAACTCATCAGTTTTACTCCTATCCAAATATTGACTCCAAAAAATATCACCTGACTCTCCCAGCCTGAACCAAGAGGAAGGTAGAAGGAAAAAAGAAAAAGAGGAACATTTCTTTAAAGGCGGAGCCTCCCGCAAAGACTCTCGGGATGCCGTAAGCCGCCGCTGAGACTGGAGACCCCAATTAAGGATTTGTCACGATTCTTTCATACCTGGGCCAAGGGCTGCCCTGTGCAGGTCAGGAAGAGAAAGTTGGAGAAGCAAATTGGTGTTGTAAACAGGCTCTCAAGGGCAATGTTTTCTTGAGACAAGAAATTGTTTACAAGCTCCCCGGGAGCGCCATTTACATAAAACAATCATGATGCTCATTACCAAGCACTTTCATTTATTCATTAAAACAAGTACCTGCAGGACTTGGCGAATCTTTGTTTGCTGTGTTCTGTGGATTCCTGTTCCTCCAAAGGGGGATTTTGGAGGAATATTTGCTCCTTTATCATTTTCAATCCGATGGTGGTAACAAGTACCGTTTTCTGAGGGCTTCCTCAGGGCCAGTCACTTTTAATATGTTGTATTGTCTAATCTTCACAATGACCTGGTGAGGTTGGTCATATCATCCCGTTTGATGAAGGAAGAAAACGAGGTGTGCAGATACGTGGTGACTCATTCAAGACTTCTTAGCAGGTGAGCAGTGGGGCCCGGCCGCTGCTTCTCTGGGGAAAACTGGATGGGATGGAGTTGTGTTTGGACTAAAGGGCAGGCAGGAAGCCCGCCCAATTGTTTTATGTCTCTCCTTGCACTGTTCCAGCCTTAGCAGAGGGTTAAGGAGATCCAGAGTATTTGCTGAAAGAGAAATTTGACGGTGGGGGCTGGGGTGGGGAATGGCACAAAACTAAGAGTCATTTTGGCTTCAACCTTGACCTGATTGGGGGAATTTGGGTCCAGCCCTGCCATGGGGGTCAAATCACATCCTCCCTCTGGACTTCTTGTTCTCTGCTTATAAAATGTGGGAAATTAACTAGTTTAAGAGGTTCATGGGTCTTGCTGAGATCCAGGTAGGGTTCTTGGATGGGGGACCCATGAGATTAAATGTGCGTGTTTCAGACTCTCAAGATGTGTTTTGACCTAACAACAAGGTGACCGTTTATGGAGTGCTTATTAAATGCTGAATACTACGCTCTTTAGGTTACGTGATTTAATTCTCATAAAGCCCTACAAAGTAAGGATCATTTTTTTCATTTTACACGTGGGTGACACTCAGGCTCAGGGAGGTTGAACAACTTAGTTGAGACTAAAGTTAAAGCTAGTGAGTGGCAGAGACCAGAATAAGACCCCAGGGAGCCCTTGCTCTTAGCCATCACTGTGTAATATCATTATTCCAAGCTACTTCTTCAGGCCTCAAAGATGGAAAGAATGACTGCATGGAATCACAGTCTCTGGCAAACTGTGGTTTGGGAGAGGGGGCTAGTGGGGATTGTTGATTAGTATACCCCTTTAACCTCCCACCCCTGGAAAAGGGAAGTCACTGGTTTATTCAGCTGCTCAGCCATTCATTCAAGAAACACCAGGCTCCCACGACGGGCTGACCCTGTGCCAGGTGCAGCGGGTGAGGAGCTCTCCCTGAGTTCACGGCCTTACAGGTGAGTCCTACGGGAAAGCCTAGGGCAGGAAGTGGTCAGGACCAAGCTGGGAAAGGGCTGAAGTACTGAGGCCTAGGGGAGGGGTCCCGATCCTGCCTGGAGCAGATGGAAGAACAGGAAAGGCCTCCCTCCAGTGGCTCACTCATTTGGGTTTTGCAGAGCTTCTGTGAGTCAGGGTGCATCCCAGCGGCCCACACTAGGAGAGCTTTACAGCACGACGATAACCCCTAACATTTTTGGGCCTTTACTTCTCCTTCGTGCTGGCAAGCCTGATCTCATTCAACCCTCGAACCAATCCCCTGTGTGGATACTGTTGTCCCCATTTCACAGTTGGGAAAACCAAGGCTCAAAAAGGTGGAGCAACTGGACAAAGTTTATGCAACAAGAAATGGCAAAGGCAGGATTGACACTCGTGTCTGTCTGGTCTGGGCACCTCCCCTCTGAGCACGTGGCCTCCCTCATCCTAGCAGGAGAAGACCAGTCAGGGTCCAGGAGGGTAGCAGGTTCATATATTGGAGGAGGTGCCCTGCAGATACAGTGTATCTTCTCCATTTAGAGGGTGAGGACCTGAGGACCAGAGAGGGAGCTGTTCTGCCCAAGGCCAGGTGAGTAATGAGCTCCAGAGCTGGGATTCCTGTCTGAGCCTGCCTGATGCCAGAGGCCATGCCTGCCTTTCTCATCAAGCACAAAAGCAGGCTTTGTTAAACCACACCTGAACTCCAGGCTAAAGAATTCCCACTGCCAGCTTCACTCACCCCTATGGGCTGTGTGAGTTTAATGCCATCACGCAACTCTGACCGGCTACCTGGGTTTGAATCTATGCTTTGCTCTTTATTAGCTGTGTGACCTAAGGCAGGTTTCTTGGCCCCTCTGAGCATCTCTTTTCTCAATTGTTAGATGGGAGATGAATATAATACTGACTTCAGAGAGTGAGGATGAACATGTTTGCTGGCCAAGAGTGGCTAACTGCTCCATTGTTGGAGATACTTATTTTCATCGCGAATAGGAAGGCATTCTATAAGTCATAAAGTTGCTGTATTGATGGAGATGGTATCTTTCTGCCTCTTCTGAGGCTGTCATTCTCGGATTCTGCGATTATTCTTGTAGGTGATATTGCTTCCAAACCAGGCACATAATTAACAAAGGTGGTTTAGCTCCAAGGGGCCAGGTTGTGCAGTCGTGGGGTGATGGCCTGGTGGGGCTCACAGTGTGTTGTCGGGGGGGGGGAGCCAAGGGCTTAGCTGTGGGCCTTGACCTCTGCACCTGACCTCTGCACCCCTGCATCCCTGCCTTGCCTGCTCTACCACACTCCCTCCCCGCTTCCCGCCCACTCAAGCCCTAGAGCTGTAGCTGTTTGCTCCCGAGAAGGAAAGAAACACAAAACACAGTTCTGTCCAGTTCCCCCTTTTCCAATTAATGTAAGAAAACAAAAATGTGGCCACACACATGCTTCGTGAAGAAGCTGAGAGTCGGGGATTCATGCCGTGAGACCCCATGGCTGTACAAGGCAGAGCTGGAGCACAAACCCTGGTTTTTATCACCCAGGTGAGCTCTCTTTCTCCTGCTCATCTGCCTCTTCTTTCTGTCTCTTTCTCTTGAGACACTGAATATACACATGGACAACGGCCAGACCATAGATGACAATAGAACTCTAACCCACCCCCTCGGCACCAGTTAGCCCCAAATGGTCAGGAATGGGTCAATGGCTGCCGGCTTCCCTATTTTCTGTCCTGGCTTTCAACCCGGGACTAACCAGGAAAAGCCAGATGTGTCCCCCAAACACACTGCATAAGATGACCCACTTCAATGCAAATCAAGACTGCAGTGAGGTATCACCTCACACCAGTCAGAATGGCCATCATGAAAAAATCTACAAACAATAAATGCTGGAGAGGGTGTGGAGAAAAGGGAACCCTCTTGCACTGTTGGTGGGAATGTAAATTGATACAGCCACTATGGAGAACAGTATGGAGGTTCCTTAAAAAACTAAAAATAGAACGACCATATGACCCAGCAATCCCATTACTGGGCATATACCCTGAGAAAACTATAATTCAAAAAGAGTCATGTACCACAATGTTCATTGCAGCTCTATTTACAATAGCCAGGACGTGGAAGCAACCTAAGTGTCCATCGACAGATGAATGGATAAAGAAGATGTGGCACATATATACAATGGAATATTACTCAGCCATGAAAAGAAACGAAATTGAGTTATTTGTAGTGAGGTGGATGGACCTAGAGTCTGTCACACAGAGTGAAGTAAGTCAGAAAGAGAAAAACAAATACCATATGCTAACACATATATATAGAATCTAAAAAAAAAAAACGGTTCTGAAGATCCTAGGGGCAGGATGGGAATAAAGACGCAGACGTAGAGAATGGACTTGAGGACATGGGAAGGGGGAAGGGTAAGCTGGGACGAAGTGAGAGAGTGGCATGGACACATATACACTACCAAATGTAAAATAGATAGCTAGTGGGAAGCAGCCGCATAGCACAGGGAGATCATCTTGGTGCTTTGTGACCACCTAGACGGGTGGGATAGGGAGGGTAGGAGGGTGACGCAAGAGGGAGGAGATATGGGGATATATGTATATGTATAGCTGATTCACTTTGTTATAAAGCAGAAACTAACACACCATTGTAAAGCAATTATACTCCAATAAAGATGTTAAAAAAAAAAAAGATGACCCACTTCTAGTCGTCCCACCTCCAGCTTCCCCATGCCAACATCCTCCAATCTGACACACGTGAAGCCTTCCCTTTCATTCCCCGTAAGGCTTTCCCACTTCCCTGCCTGCCTGTCAGTGTCTGCCAAACACAAGTGATGGTGGCTGACTCCACTGCTGGAGCACGGTTGTAATAACTAGCCTGTTTGTTCTCATTTGGGTGGTCTTCATTTATTTCCACACCCTCCACCCCTGCAAATCTGCTTTCTAGCCCAGGACAGCGAGAAGAGCAAGGGATCAGGACTGTCATGTGACGGCTGTAGGGGGTCCATTCACCACTCACTCATTGCCTCGTGAGTCTTCCCCAAATTCTGGGACCCTGGCATTCAATTAAGTTAAATTAAAACCTACCAGTGACAGCTCAGGGACAAAGTGTTACTCCCACCCCAGGGCTGGAGTGGGATGTGGTCATACGTGCTGGATCTCAAGGTGTTCACATACAACAAAAGTGTGTCCTCAAGGGCTCTGGGCCTCAGTTTCCTCATCTGTAACATGGGCACAATACTGCCTGCCTTGTGAGGTAGCTGCGAATTGTGAGAATGAATGAGATCTTAAACCAACAGATATTTATTGAGTGCCTATTATGTATCGTACATCGGGGAGACAGCAGTGAGCAAAACAGAAACCCTATGCGACCCTCACCGACCCTCAGGGAGATTACATTCTACTTTGGGGAGACAGAAAACACACACACACAAACACATGTGATGGCGGGAATGCAAAATGGTACAGCCACTTTGGAAAACACTTTGGCTGTCTTATAAAATTAAACATACCCTTACCACGTGACCCCACAATCTCACTCCTATGCATTTGTCCAAGAGAAATGAAAGCATCTCTTGGAGCATGAAATGAAAGCATCAAAATCCCAAATGCAGATGTTTATTTATAATCCTCAAACACTGGAAGCACCCACATGTTCTTTAATGGGTGAATGTCTAAACAAATCTTGATAAACTGGAATACTACACAGCAGTACAAAGGAACAGACTACTGCTGAAAGCTCACATAGAACAAAAGGCTGACCATCCCCAGAAGAAAAGGGAATTCCTCCTGCCTGACTGCTTTTGGGCTGAGATGTCGTTATTTTTTCCTGTCTTTGGACTCTTCCTGAAACATCCGTTCTTCCTGAGTCTTGAGCTGGCCAGTCTTCTGATTGGAACTACTCCATCAGGTGTCCTGGTTCTCCAGCTTATAGACTGTAGCTCTTGGGACCTGTCAGCCTCCGTAATCGTGTGAGCCAATCCCTTATAATAAGTCTCCTTATATCTCAATCTCTATCTACTATTGGTTCTGTTTCTCTGGAGAACCCTTACTAGTACAAAGGGTTAAAGGAGCAACTTTATCTGAAAGTGCTTTGGCAGCTCTGCAGGGCTTTATACACAGAAAGGATGGGTATTGTCACTCTTTTACTTGGCCTTCCCTGACCTCAGTTTTCACCTCTGTAAAATGGCCTCAGGGGGTTGTTGTGAGACTCTTCTGGCCACCGGATCTAATTTGCACCCCCCCCCCCCCCCCCCCCCCCCCCCCCCGTCTTTATCTTTTATCTTTCTCCTTGGCACTGATCACTCAACAGGTTACTTATCTTGCCTATTGTTGACTGTCTCTCCCACTGGAATAGAAGCAGGGATTTTGCTGTTTTGGCACCAAAACAGTACCTGGTCCATATTACCTGCTCAATAAACATACCCATATGAATGGATATGTCTTGTCAATCACCTGCCTGTCCAGCTACTAGCCCAGGGGCTGAGCAAAGGAGGTGGGCGACATGTTTGCTGAACGAATGAATGAATGAATGAACACACATACATGAGAGTACAGACCCCCAGGAGGCAGAAACTGAAAACAAAACGCAGTGTTGGTGGAGGGAGAGCCCTAGTTCTTTCTGGGTTTCTGACAATATGCTTCTTATTAAAATGTACTTTAGGGAACAGAAACGGGTCCTTTGCTTTTAAGTCTGTTGTCGCCCCTTAAGCACCTGTCTCCACAGCCATAAACATCCTGCTCCCTGCAGGAGGGGTTGGTTTGGAGACGCCCACGAATTTTCCACAAATAGTGTGGGTCCAGTTCCGTGGGATCCGTGAGCACTTGCTCCAGGGCTCTGGCTTGTCTGCTTTTGTGCGATAATCCCTTTTAGATGAGGATGGACCCGGCTGCAGCCTCGCTCTTCTCCGGAGTGTTTACTAGGGGCGTATCCAGCCTCTTTCATATGGATTAGGCCAAGGCACGGAGTCCTTGCCTGTTTCCTGGTGCATTTTCAGAACCTTGTGAAATTACATTATAGATTCATTGTATAAACAGGATACTGAGCACAGCCATTGTCAGGCAGCCCACAGTCAAACTGCCGCCATCCCCAGGCTGGCTGACGCCCACGCCGGCTGCCTGCAGACCTTGTGCAATAAACAGGTCACACGTTTGTTTATTTAACGCAGCTTCTAAAAGCCAATTTGGTAGCGAAAATGACCTTTTTGCACACTTCAGCTGGGAGATAATGGGAGGAGGGAGGTGACTGGCAGTTGCGAGGCCGGAGGTGTCTCCTTTCAAGTCTAAAGGGGGTTTGGAGGTCAGAGGTGTTGGGGCAAAGTGCAGGGCCGGCTGCTCCCCAGCTGTGTGGCCTTGAACAAAGTACTAAATAAATGCTTCTGAGCCTCATTTTCCTTATTACAGACCTGGAATATCTATGCCACCCTGTCATAAGAAGTAGATTACATACAAGTTACAAGTAAATTACACATGTGTCATGTGTGAGCCCAGACCTGACAGTAGTAGGTGCTGAGCAAGTGTTAGGTATTTTAATGCCCTTCACTACTTCACTCATTCATTCATCGCTGTTAGCGCATGAATAATGACTGAGAATGTACCACATTTACAAATGTAGAGAGCTTGACCTTCCCAATTAGAGTTGTGGGTTTGAGTTGTGGTCCTATAATCTACAGGAAGGAAACTCTCTGAGCCTCAGTTTCCAAATTTGGAAAATAAGAACTTCATCTCTATTGTGATGTTGTTGGGATTAAACAGTATAGAGATTGTGAAGGTGGTGTAAACATGCGTTGGTTGTTCTTATAATGATAATTGCACACACTTAAAAGCAGCTCTTCTAGGGATTTAATATGTATTAATTCATTTTCTCCTTATAACAACCCTAAAGGATAGGTATTGTTATTATTCTCATGTTGCATATGAGGAAACTGGGGCATAGAGAGGTTAAGTAAGTAACTTGCCCCAGATCATCCCGTGGGTAAGAAATGGAGCTGGAAATGGACTCCAGGTGGTCTGTCTAGAGTCCTGGCTTTTGATAACTTTTCTATGCTGCCCCATCATAGTAGTCAAATAGCAGGCCCGCACTTACTTAGTGCCTACTCTGGGCCCAATGTTGTTTCAGAATATATACCCACCTTATCTCGAGTCCCCACAGATTGGCAGGTGCCGGCTTCTAATTGGTTGATGATGGCAACGATAGAAATCCTTTCTCCTTATCTTAAGGAGGAAAAGAGTTTATTGGAAGGATATCAGGGAACTCATGAAGTTGATATGAAGGTTGGAGAGCCATGGGCAAGAGCCCAGGGAGGCAGATGCAGCCGAGATCCAAGATCAAGGCCACCTCTGAACGTCTGGCTCTGCTCAGGTCCTGTGCTCTGAGCTCTCTCTGTGTTTTGGGGTTGGATGGGCAGGGTATTGCCCTCCTTTGGCTTCCAGAATGGGAAGAGGGGCTTCAGATCTTTCTTAACTTGGAAATCTACAACTTAGATATTCTGCAGCTCCAAATGACAAATGATGGAAGCCAGTTAGCCAACATGGAGTGTTGATACTTTGCCCCAAGTCCTGAAGCTGATAAAACAGCTCAGTGGTACCTGGCTGAGCACCAATGGTCCTCCCAGACCCCAGGCTGCCTTCCTGAGGACACAGATGGGTATGACATAGTTCCCCCTGATGTGTCTTAATTTCACTCTTTAAAATCCAAGGCTGTCTCAAAAATATTTATATCCTTTGGTCTGGTTTTTCTACTTTAAGTTCTTTGTGCTATGGTAATAATAAATGAAGACTATTCAGATTTATACAGAAGGATGTGCATGACAACATTATTATAGGGGTTACTGGTTCCAACTTATACATCCAATATCAGGGGATCTTTAAGAAAGGTGTCTAAATAGGTTGGAATATTACAAAACATTTACAATGACTTAAGAAAATCAATAAAAGTAAAACAAAGTATAACAAAAATAGAACTGATTATAGCATATGATCTAAATTTGGGGGGGAAAGAGTCTCATATACATAAAAAAAGATTAGAAAGAAATACGCTTAGCTTTCAGTAGTGATTATTTTTGGTTGGAGGGGTTATGATGATTTTGTTTCTTTATCTTTCTTTTCTATCCACATTTTCTATAACTAACATGCGTTTCTGTTACAAACAGAAAAAGAGTCAAGAAAAACAAAGTTAGGCCATCCACGATGGCAAAACTTTGTGGTGCAAATGGCACTGGTATACTCCGCTGGGATGGCATCGACTGATACAGTTCTTTGGGGGGAAAAAAAATCACTGTAATAGATAAGTGTTCTAATGAACTTTATGCCCTTTGATTCCAAATACTGACTTCTGGGAATTTCTCTTTTATTCTGGGGTATCATTCATTAGAAGCCAAGAGCTATGTGCAATGAAGATGCTCATTATAGCATTATCTCTAATAACAAACGCTGCATAAAAGCTTGATGTCCAACAATTGGTGAATAGTTTTGTAAATTATGGTGCATCGACGCAAATGGGTATTATGGCGCCGTTAAAATGATAATTATAATACAAAGACGGTAGCAACACAGAATACATTTATGGTGGGATGCCAGTGCACAATGAAGAGTATCAAGTCTGCAACCACTTCACAGGTGTCAGTGCCCAGAGCCCAGAGTAGATGCTCAAAACATGAAGAGGAAAAGAATTATCGTGGTGGTATGAATGGGATTCAGGGAGATTATTATTAGCTCGTTTTCTTAAAACTTTATTTAAATACTGTTGATACTTCATCTTCTTGCTGACACTGGCATTTCATGGAACAAAGCCCTTTTAGATATTGGTTTAAAGTAGGGAGAGTGCTGGGTGGGCTCTGCAAAATTAGAATAATTGAGTTAGGAGGCTGAGTATGGTTTGCATAGAGGAGGCTGAGTATGGTTTGCATGGCTCTCTGCAACCCTCTGTGACCCTGGGTTTCAGGTCTACTTGTGCAAAATGGGGGGAGGGTGAGACTTCGTCCCTGGGAATCTCCCAGCTCTGCCATTTTCCAAATCTCAGATATTTATGGAACTCAATTGCCAGGTGCTTTGTTATGCACTTTGCTAACACCCACTCTTTGGGGTTGGTCCTATCACTGGCATCATTTTAAGGTCACGGAAACTCAGATTAAGAACAGTGAAATGGTTTCTGCAAGATGAAAAGCCAGCAAGTGGTGAAGACAAAGATTCATATTTCTCACATTTTATTTTCCTGGCCCAGCATCACTTTAGCCTGTGAGGTCCATTGTGACCTGGACCTCTTTCACTCCTTCCTCTTCTCCAGCTCTCTGGAGATTTTAGACCCAGCTGATTTGTCCCAGTTGCCCTTTGACCTCAGGTTCACCAGTCAGTCATATTCATTGTCTGGGGATGGAGATGGAGAAGGTATAGATTTGCATTTGTGTTGTGAGGTTTAAAAAGGTGGATTAGGAAACCATTGGGTCCTTATTTCTTTATGATGTGCATCTTTTTCCTAAAAGTGGGACAGTCAGGGAAATCAACTCTGGTTAAACCAGGGTACGTTCAGTTTATGGCCGATCTAATTTCCGGTAACTGCTAATGCTATTTGTACTGATTGATGAATTAAACAGCGACATATGTCCTAAGGCTCTATTCTGTGCTCTAGATGAGAGAGATGGGGTGTCTGCCGTCAAGGGTCTCAGTGATAAGTGTCCTAGTGCATATTCAGATTGGGGGAGAGACAAGGACGATCTGATGCAGAGAAATCCAAACACACAATGTTAAGCACTTCCAAGCATATCTAAAATTGTCTGTGAGGTTCATAGAATGAAATAATCATTTTTGTGAAGAAAAAAGAAGAGGGAAAGGCAGAATAGGAGTTTAAGGATTACACGGTACCGAAGCACGCTCACCACGGCAATCAGTGCTGCGGCTTTCCTGAGTAATCACTGGAGTGGAGAAGAGGTGCTCGCTGCCAATGGGAAGAGTCCTGGATTAGAGGGACTGGTTCTGGTCCCAGGGCTGCCTTCTACTGCATGATCTTGAGCGGGATACAGAAGCCCAGAGCCCTTGGCTGGGTGGGCCCTTCCCATCAAGAAGCCTGGCCCAGCCCAAGTTCTGGCACTGGACTTACACTCCATTTACAACTCTTTTGGGGAAGGGGGTTGGGGGAGGATGGTGGTGATGGCTGCGGTCAGTGTCAGGAAGGAAATGTTTTGAAACCTCCTGTGGCAGTCTCCTTTCTGGATAAAGTAGGGATAACAGCATCTCCTCTAATTGTTGCAATGAGGCCCAAGTGAGCTAATGTACAGGGAGGGTTTCCGTAAGCTGGGAAATGCTCCGTTCGTGAAGCTGGTGGCTAATAGTCTCGCGGCCAGGTCATGGCTACATCTTAGACTGTGTGCCCCAAGCAAGTTTCCCAGTACGGGGGAGTCACTTCCGGGTCTCGTTCGCTCCTCTGCCACTTTCATGGAGACAGGAGAAGCACTGCTGAGTTTGCTGGTCCTCAAACCCACCAGCTGCACTCCCAGCTCTGGGCCATGCATCTGCCGCTCTCTCTACCTGGACCGCTTTTCCTCCAGGCCTGTTCTCCCCATCCTGCTCTTCTGTTCCCTGTAGACTGGGGCAGAGGCTGTAGGTGTCCTGCCCAGGTCCTCCAGTGCTGGGAGTGTTGGCTGCGGGTGGTCCCAGCTGCCTCCTTTCTTCAGAGA
Organism: Lagenorhynchus albirostris; assembly: GCF_949774975.1. Taxonomy (NCBI): domain Eukaryota; kingdom Metazoa; phylum Chordata; class Mammalia; order Artiodactyla; family Delphinidae; genus Lagenorhynchus; species Lagenorhynchus albirostris. The sequence goes on from NC_083101.1 coordinate 14,494,611, forward strand.
GATGCCGTTGGCTAAACGAAGCCACCTTGGCCGGTAGATTATGCCCTCCCCCTGGCTCTGCGGCTCACCCCTGATTAGGTCAAAGCTGGACTTTAGCTGAATCCACATCCTTAATCCTTTCTCAGCACCCGAGTCCTAGTCTCTGCTTCTAGGGAACTAAGTTAAGACACAGCTCCAATGAGAACCCACTTGGTTGTCTCTCTTGAAGCCCTTTGCCCTGTGCTAGACTCCTGGGGACTGATGCCTGAGATGTGCTCTGTACCTTCAAGAAGATTCCAAAGACCTGGCTTTTCATCTTGGATTCATCCCTAATTGGCTGCCTAACTTCAGACAAGACCCTTCCTTCTCTGGTGCCCTGTCGTCCCATTCGTAAATCAAGGGCATCGGGCTGCGGGGTCACTAAAGCTCTCAGCCGGCTGCCTGTCTCAAGGACTGAGTCTTCCCTTCAGACAGGCTGTCTGATTTTCATGGCATCAATATTTCTCTAATCATCACCTCCCTTCATTTTCTCCGGGGACTGAAATGAAAGCTAACTGCTTTTTCCAGATGTAATTTCAACATTGTCACAGTCAATACATTTGGATCAAAGCAGGGTGGGGAAGAGGGCGGGAGGCCGCCGCCACATACCCGATGCGGGTGAGACCAGTGAGTGTCCCACAGTGTCCCGATACCCAGCACCGCGCCTCCGACTCAGTTCCCCTGAGCGGCAGATGCCCACGACCAGCGGCCAACCGCATCCTGCCTCTTGCTCCCACAACGCGCTAATGAACGCATCCGTTTTCCTATTCTGGACCACGACAGTTATTTCCGAGATAAATGCCTCCTGTTTTGTGGTTATTAAATCTGCCTCATGTTGGACAGCTGGTGATGGGTGGGCAGACTGGTCTGGGTAAGAGCCGCGTGAGGGGAAGCCTGGAACAGATCTCAAGGCAGCTTTTAACAGGCTGCAGGACCTCAGACCAGCTACTGCTCTCCGGGCCTCAGTTTCCCATCTGTGATATGCAAGTGTTGTGATGGGTCTGAGGCTCAAAAAAAAAATCTTTTTAAAGTGGCAGAAGATTTTGATCATAGGAAATGTTATGCATAAGACAATGTGTAAAACAGATGAAAAGCAGCGGCTCTGTTTGGGGTGGGGATGGGGTGGGGTGTCCCACTCAGCTTCCTCCTTGCTCCATGTGGAGACCTGGGCACCTCCAGGGAACCCTAATGCTCTGAGGAGGATAGTTTGAAAACCGCCAGGCTAGATGGGTGCAGCTAGGATACTCAGGAACAGATGAGGGCGAGGGGGACCGGGAAGTGGCGAAAAGAAGGGAGGGACCTTCTTGGTCAGACAGGTAACTCAGCTGCCCCTAAGGAAGTGTCCCATTTGACTGCTCTTCACTGAGTACTAACTTCCCGATGCCTGAACACCTCTGCCTTTTACCCGGAACCCTCCTCTCCAGTCAAATCACAAGAGAGAGGCAACCTGGACCCCGTGGGTGGTTAAGTGCATCGACTCTTGAGCGAGTCAGATCTGGGTTTGAATCCCAGCTCACACACTTTCTAGCAGTGTGACCTTGGACAAGTCCCTTCATTTCTCTGAGCCTCGGTCTCCTCATCTGTAAAATGGAGAAAATGACATCAAACTAATGATAGTTTCCCATATGCACCATGTGGTTCTCTGATTCTGTTTTAATCCTTAAAATCAGTAAGAACAGAATGCGAAGCTTTTATGGACCACTTACTACATGTCAATTCCTGTGCTTAATTTTATTTTATTAGATATTTATTTATTTATTTATTTTGGCTGCACTGGGTCTTAGTTACAGCACACAGGATCTTTGTTGTGGCATGCGGCATCTTTAGTTGTGGCATGTGGACTCTTAGTTGTGGGACGCGAGATCTGGTTCCCCGACCAGGGATCGAACCTGGGCCTCCTGCATTGGGAGCACGGAGTCTTACCCACTGGACCACCAGGGAGGTCCCATCCTGTGCTTAATTTTTTTTTTTTTTTTTTTTTTTTGCGGTACGCAGGCCTCTCACCGTTGTGGCCTCTCCCGTTGCGGAGCACAGGCTCCGGACGCGCAGGCTCAGCGGCCATGGCTCACGGGCCCAGCCGCTCCACGGCATGTGGGATCCTCCCGGACCGGGGCACGAACCCGTGTCCCCTGCATCGGCAGGCGGACTCTCAACCACTGCGCCACCAGGGAAGCCCCCTGTGCTTAATTTTAATGCTTGTGTTTAGTCTTTACAATTTCCTGGCAAGAGTGGGGTCAGCATATTTACCTTCCAGGTGACGCTCAGAGAGGAGAAGCTAAAAACAGCTGTAGGATTGGAACCCAGGTTTGTTTGGCTTCAAAGACTATGCTCTTGCTTCTACAGCAAGATCTGAAACTCTCCCAACCACCCTTCTCTGCTGTGGCGGGGAAGCGATGTATCAGTTTTTTGTTCTTTGTGAAAACAGAGTTCCAGATCCTCCGCCTGGGAAAAGAAGTTTCAGGGTCATCATATGCATCTTTCTGTATCTGTATCACATTGCTTTGAAATTCCTGCAGACACAGAAGGCCAATCTCATCCTTGCCTTTGCAGGCTGTCGCTGGCCCCTGTGGTTGGTGAATTACTCCCACTCATTCAGCAACTGAACCCCTTATCTGTAGCAGTTCCTGTGTTGTGTGCCGGGGATGAGGAAGTCAACAAGACACAGTCCCTGCCCTCAAGGAGCTCACGGTCTCATGGAAGAAAGACACGAGGGTCAGAAAATGACCTCGAGCAATGGGAGTTGTCATGACTGAGGGGCTCTGAGAGCACAGAAAAGCCTGGAAGGCTTCCTGCAGGAGGTGGAGTCTCAACCTCAACTTTGACTAGTACTAGGATGGGTACTAGTCAAAGACAGCAGAGAAAAGGAATTGACAACATTGAGAAGCTGAGGAAGAGCAGGTACAAAGGTGTAGAGCATGGGATGGGGAACTGGCAACAGTTCAAACGCCTAGAGGAAGCGGTAATGAGATGCCGGTGGGGAGGCAGTGGTGATCCCGTGATCCTGGGGAGCCAGGTGGCTGCAATGTGATCTAGAGGACAGCTTCAGCCCCTGAAGAGTCTGTAACAGAATTCTGGAAAGATCCTTCAGACAGCTCTATGTAGTCTGCACTGGAGCAGGGGCCCAGGGTGGAGGCTGGGGGGTGGGGGTGACCCAGAGAGGGATGATGGGTCTGGACCAAGATGGTGGCAGTGGAGTTAGAGTAAAGGGGTGCATTTAGTACAGTTAGGGCTTTGGATCTCCAGGACGTGGGGACTGTTGGCTGTGGGGTCCGGCGTGATTCCAGGGCTTTTCTGGTCTGTGTGATGGGATGGGTAGTGATGCTTTCAGCCAAGGTGGGAATCCTGGAGGAGCAAGGCAGTGGGGGTGGATGATGAGTTTGGAGTGGGACGTGGTGACTTTGAAGGGTCAAGGGGCAATCAGGGGGAGATGGCCAGGGAGATCTTGGACCCGTGGGTCTCAAGCTCTGGAGAGTGAGTTAGAGATGGAGATTTGGAATCATCAGCTCACATATTGAGAGAGTTTGGGATCACCCGGAGGAACAAGTAGGGAAAGGGAAGGAGGCACAAGGAAGCCTAAATGGGACTTCCCCCGTTGTCTGGTGGTTAAGACTCGGAGCTTCCACTGCCGGGGGCATGGGTTCGATCCCTGGTCGGGGAAGTTCTGCATGCTGCGCAGGGTGGCCAAAAAAAAAAAAAAAAAAAAGGAAGCCTAAACGCACCTGGTTGAATCAAGCCATAAAAAAGGTAGGAAGACTCTTTGGGAGACAGACCCTTTTCCCATTTCCCGGAGCTGGTAGTGTATTTCCCCCAAACTGCTGCCTTTTTACAGAGCAGCGTTGAAAGACCCTCCGTCTCAGAGCGCAAGCATCACGTTCCCACAATATTCTTTGAGGGCTGTTACTAAATCCATATCGCATCCAATTTCTTCATTCTGCAGAGGGTAAAAAAAAATAAAGAAAAGAACTGTTAATTTTGGTTACTATTTCTCCCTAACTATATTCCCTTAATGAGGCATTTGCCTGCAACACAGTCTGTTATGTATTCCGTGTTTTATAAAAGATCTCTTGGGGAAAATAACCCAGGAAACACAATTTTTCGGCACCATCTCCTTTTATTAAGAATAATGAAAAGGAAACAAGAATCATTCTTCCAGTCAAACACACTACTGCTCCCTCTTATTGGTGTTTTTATGACAACTGCCAGGTAGTACGGGATCCACACAGTTGCCCCCAACCCAGATGTGCGCCCACTTTACGGCCATTCTAATGATCCAGTTGTGAGTACATTAAGGTAGGTGTGTGTGTAGTTAAATATATTGGATACATATATTTTTATAACACCATATCTGGATAAGTGTTTGGGATGGTGCAAGACCTTAAAATTACACACGCGTGAAATGGGCTCTTTGCCCAGAAAACCAATCATCCTTCAAAACGGGCAGAAAAAGCAACTAAGGAAATTAACCCAGCCAGCGGGAACGCAAAAGAAAAAGGCTGAGAAGTGATGTTCTTTACTGGGAACTCTGCTCAGGCTTATGGATGGAGCTGTGGGTTCTCCACACCCTCACTCTGGGCGAGTTTGGCCACGTTCATGGCTGGATTGCCTCCCAAGTGCAGGAGGCTCCTGCCCGTCGCTCCAGCCTAGACCTCCCAGCAACACTTCAGATCCAGTGTTGATCCAGCTGCCAACTGGACCTCTTCCCTGGGGTGTTCCACGGGCACCTAAACTCAGCTGGTGTGAATCTGCACCACCTTTTTTTGTCTCCTCTTCTCCAGTTACTTACTTCGGGTAATGGTTATCTCAGTTAATAGTTAATGATTCCAGGCAAGGGTCACCCCTGATTCCCTCCCCCTCCCCCCCCCTTTTTTTTTTTGCGGTACGCGGGCCTCTCACTCTTGTGGCCCCTCCCGCTGCGGAGCACAGGCTCCGGACGCGCAGGCTCAGCGGCCATGGCTCATGGGCCCAGCCGCTCTGCGGCATGTGGGATCTTCCTGGACCAGAGCACGAACCCGTGTCCTCTGCATCGGCAGGCGGACTCTCAACCACTGCGCCACGAGGGAAGCCCTCCCCCTCCCCGTTAACCCGTGAGATGTGAGCGCTCTTCCAGGCAGGCGCTGTGTATACTGTGGATGTCAGGCAGGCCCCCTGCCCTCAAGGGGCTCACCGGTCCATGAAGAAGCAGAATCACCTTGTGGTTAAGAGAGTAGGATCCAAAGTCAGAAACAGCCACAGTCAGGTCCCTGCTCTTCCCTGGATTTGCTGCCTGACTCTGGGCTCTTAAGCATCAGTTTCTTCATTTCTAAAATGGGGACAATAATAAGAGCCCCCCTCATGGGAGTGGGTTGTCATCAGGTTTCAATGCAATAATTCATGGAAACCATTATCACGAGGCCTGAGCAGAGTAGGAGTTTGATAAATGTGATTCCTTTTTAGCATCTGCTAGGCTGGATGACAGAGAAGGCCTGTCACCTCCCACATCTAATCTCCTCCTGAGTGGTCTTTAGTGGGGCACATGGCTTCCCAGAAGAGGTACATTTCCCAGCCTCCTTAGCGGTTTGATGTGGCCAATGTGACTTCTGGAAAGCCCGCGTAAGGAGGTGACAGCTTCTTCTCCCGTCTCCTCAACCTGCTGTCTGGAATGTGGATGTAATGGCTGGAGCCGTAGCAGCTTTCTCTGCATTAGTCAGGGTAGGTGTTATAGGTTGGGTTCCCTGGGAGCAGAAATGGAGATGGAGTTTAGTATGTGGCAGATTTACTAGGGAGTGTCATTGGCATTTACACCCATGGAAGGGAGAGGGAGGAAGCAAGATTGGGCAGAGGGAGGGGTCAGTTGTGATGCCGGTGGGCTTCTCTACCTTTCTATACCTTTGCTGCAATCCATCACTGGATGTGGGCCACCCAGATGGGGCAGTGGCCTTGAGCAAGCTGCTCTCCGCAGCAGAGGCAGTCCTTGAAGGGGTGACCATTGAGGGCTGTGTGCTGACACCATCCCCACGAGCTGGGCGAAAAGCCCTTCTTGGAGGAGTGACTTGGGGTGTACACCTCTGTGTCCATCTCAGTAAGTCACTGCTATAAACAGCTCAACATAATAAAGCTTCTGCCTTAGAGACGTGGATAGCCCTAGAGACTGTCACACAGAGCGAAGTAAGTCAGAAAGAGAAAAACAAACATATAATATTGCTTATATGTGGAATCTAGAAAAATGATACAGATGAACTTATTTGCAAAGCAGTAATAGAGACACAGATGTAGGGAATGGACGTTGGATACTGGATACTGGGGGTGGGGGGCAAAGGGGGGATCGGGTGAATTGGGAGATTGGGATTGACATGTATACACTACTATGTGTAAAATAGATAACTAATGAGAACATACTGTATAGCACAGGGAACTCTACTCAGTGCTCTGTGGTGACCTAAATGGGAAGGAAATCCAAAAAAGAAGGGATGTATGTATACGTATAGCTGATTCACTTTGCTGTACAGCAAAAACTAACACAACATGTAAAGCAACTATACGCCAATAAAAATTAATTAAAAAAACCTAATAAAGCTTCTGCCTTGCTCATGTGAGAGTCCGTCACAGGTATTCTTAGTCTGGCAGTGACTCAGGGACCCAGGCTCCTTCCATCTTGTGACTCTGCCTTCTTCTACGTCCTCAGAATCCTCTTAGTTCAACAGGAAGATGAGAAAAGAGAGGAGAAGGCTGTTGTGGGTGGTTTTGTGGGCCAAGTCTGGCAGGGACACTTCTGTCCGTTTCCTCTGGCCAGGACCTCATCAGTAGTCTGCACCTAACTGCAAGGGAGTCGGAGAAATGTAGTTTAGCTGTGAGTTAGGGAAGATGAGGGACAGGATTTGGAGAATGCCTAGCCAGTCTTTGTCAGAGACTAAGAAGGGGAGGGCCACACTCTGGGAAAAGCAGAGTGGTGGCCTGGAAGGAACCTGGATCTAGGGGACACCAACACACTCACCTTGGAAAACTTACTTCTGGGTTTGGTTCATGTGGGAGAGACATAAATGTCTACCTTTACTAAGTCTCTGTCTTGTTGTTCACGATCTAATCCTAACTAAACAGAGAGAAAGAAAAGTGAACAATACAGGGTGATGGGCGCTGAGACTGAGTAAACATAAAGGAGGGACAGCTGCTCCAGCCCAGAGGGTAGCAGAGGGCTTGCTGGAGCTGGTGATTCTGGACCTGAGATTTGAAGGATGAACATAGTTGACCAGTTGGCAGAGCTGATGGAGGGAAGGTGCAGTTCTTATCACTGACCCAGAACCAGGGCATGGACGGTATCTTGCATGAGTCTAAAGACTAAAAAAGAAATGCTTTCTCGATGGAACCTCACGAGGGCAAGATGCTCCTAATGAGACTGGGAGGATGCCCATTTTGCTCACCTGGCATGGAAGAGAAATGAATAAATGAATGAATGAACATATTAGTGTGTGAAAATTTTCTTGATCAACACCCCTAAGCAATTTGGCAATCCGTCCTTCCCCAGGCACCCATAATCTTCCCTTCCATACCTATTTTAGCATACATATGATGCTGCACTCTAATTACTGTTTGTTGTGTCTGACTCCCGACTTGACTTCAAGGTCAAGGACTTTGTTCCATTCATCCTTATGCCCTCAGCCTCTAGCTCAGCCCAGCACGTGGAGTCCTAAACAAATATTTGCCAAATGAGTAAACAGACACACTAGTCCATTGTCACAAAGGGCTAAAACGTCATTCTGTAGTTGAACTGACATCTTTTTCCTTCCACCTTCCGCTAGTCCAACTCAGTTCCTCAGACATTTATGGGGCACCTGTGATAGTGTTAATTCAGACAAGCCCCCCACCTGGGTCTGGGTTAAAGACAAGCCCCTCACCTCCCCACCCTTTGGAGCTTCTCCAACCAGCTAACTCCTTTCAAAACAGCCCTCCAGGAGAGAAAGACAAGATCTTGTTCAGTGGGTTTCCACTGGTTCCCTGTGTGAGGCCCTGAACCTGCCTGGCCCTCAGACATGGGATGCTCTGCCCGGGGTGGTCCAGCCCAGGCAGAGGAAAGCATCCTGTCCCCTGAAGTGCTGCTGGGACAGCACTGCTCCTAAGCTTTCGAATTGGAAGTTTCAGATCTGCCCTTCACCAGTGTACAAAGCTCTGACCCAGGATACCACTTCCCATTCATTAATCCATTCATTCCCTTTCATAAAGCAGGCACTAGACCAGGCTTTGGCTGGTTGCAGGGTTGGTTCAGGGCTTTCGAGATAAGTGTGGGAGGCAAGGAGTAACAGATGCTCCACCAACAGTGGCTCTGACTCTTGCCATACACGATGCTTTTCTACTGCAGGCACCTGTGATTCTCTACCTGCGGGCCGGCTTCAGCTGCTGGAGTACCTGCACCCATGTGGAGCAATGCTGGGGAGTCACCCAGAGCAGGTATATCATTACTCCAGCTTCCTCTCCCATCACATGGGACCCCTCTGGGCCATATCCTTCACTGTGTCGCAGGGGTTCCCAGGGGGACTGAGCCCCGGTTGCCCACGGTGGTACCCTGCTCGTCAGTGTACCTTCTTGTCTCTCTTTCCCTGTATCCTCTCCCCATCCCTTCGTGGGAGCTTCCTGAGCTTGCCTCCCAAACCAACTACATGCATGTAAATCCTTGTCTAAGAGTTTGCTTCTGGGGGAACCCAACCCACCTAAGATACAAAATACCTGTCCTCACTGAACTGGTCCTCCAGGTAACAGGACAGTAGAGCACCTGTTAGGAATAGGGGGAGCACAGGAGCCAAGAGAATACACTACATGGGGACCACTTTGGTCCCAGGAAGGTCTTTTGCAGCAAGTGACTTTTAGCTGAATCCATAGATTTGCTCAAATTTTTTTCCTTCTGATTTCTTCTGGCTGCTGCACCCAGTGTTGCAGTAATAGATGCAAATAGCTCCCCCTAGAGTTGTGCAGCATAGTCTGTGGGATTCCTTCTGAATTTCTTTGGCTGGAAAAGGAGCTTAGGGGAGAACCAGTGCTTTTTGAGGGGCCGCTGGGTCACAGGCGCTGGTTACAAAGGTGATTTACAGGGGCTGTCTCATCTAATTCTCTGTTCAGTCCTCGGAGGCTCATGTCATGGTTCACGTTTCAGAGATGAGGAAACAGGCTCAGATGGGGCCTTCTTGCCCAAATGCACACAGCCAGGCAGGGCCACAGTTCTGGCCAGGCTGACCCCAAAGCTCACCTGACTGATGGACGCTGACACCAGCTCCTGTGCTGCTCTTGGCACAGGTACTTGGAGATGACCTCGGGGGGGAGGAATTATTCTGATTTTACTGATGAGGCAACTATAGTGGCTCAGGGGGCAGGAGTGGTGGGTGAGCTGGGCCCTGAACTCACCCCTGCCTGACTCTGGGTCTTCTTCCCTCTCCTCTCCATCAGGCTGTGAGTCAGATGGGAGGCCCCGAAGACCACTCTGGGGAGCGCCCACCAAGCACAGCCCCCCACAGAGCCGGGGAGGCTCCAGGGCATGAGTGATGTGGCAATGTAGTTTCACGGTCAGAGCACAGCCCTGGACTTGGACTACCTGTATTCAGATCTTGGCTCCTAAATTGACAATATGCTTTGGGCAAGACAGTATTTGCCTTCTCTGTGCCTCAGTTTCCTCATCCATGAAATGGGGATAATAATAGCAACTACTTCATGGGTTTATTGTGAGGATTAAATAAGATAATATAAGAAACGTGCCTAGTAGGGGGTCCAAAACCATATGCAATCATTAAGCACTGTGGCTCCAACCTGCTTAGTACTTGGGAGGAACAGACACTGAGCTGAGATAGTTACATGATTCCATTTCACCCTCATGAGTCCGTGAGGTTGGCATTATTATCCCCTGTTTTGCAAAGGGGAAGCCTGGAGCACGGAGACGTTTAGTAACTTGGTTAGAGTTGCACAGCTGGTGGCAGGGCTGGGCAGCCTGACCCGTAAGTTGGATCTCCTGACCACAGCACAGTCTCCTCCCTGGTCCTGCATGGTCTGCAGCTGCCGCTCAGAGCCCGATTCAACGAACCCCAGGCTTGTCTTCCTTCTGTATGTCAGTGCTTGGCCCAGCATCCTTGAGGCATCTGAGGACAGCTAGGCGATTTTTCTAAGCAGCATCCCTGGCTCCCATAGCAGATTGCTTCCCTTGTCTCAACCTGGGCTGGCGACAGGACTGGCCACAGCCGGAATCGTGCTGTCTCCATCCCAAGTCCCAGACTGCACAATCTGGTCCTCATCTCCACTGCTGCCTGTCTGCAGGGACTCCCACAAGCCCTCCAGAGTGTGCCCATCGGGAAACTCACCCCACCCACACCCCAGCCCCATCTTCCCATTTCGCCAGCGCTTCGTAACACACCTATCTTTTAAACCCTGTGCCCTGCTTTAATATTAAGGCAGTAATTTATACACTTGGCTCTGAGCTCCTGGCTGTTTCAAAGGCATTGATCACCCCGGAGCACTCATAGAGGATTCAGGCGTACTCCTCCAACTCCTCTGCCAGCTATTGATTCCAATGACATTATTTATCAATTACGAAAGGTTTATTCCTCACTTGCTCCTGCACAAAAGAATCCGCGCATTTATTTTACAACATGATTTATTGACACGTCACCATGCATTACATGGAAAATTGAATTTTTGGAGGCTGGAGAATCTTAGGAAATCTCGCAGGTTCAATCAGACAGGAGAACATCAAAGAGTTTAATGATACAATTTTTCATCCATTTGCTGCAGCGCTAGGAAGGGAGGGACCTGGGGGCCAGGTCAGCTCGGAGCCCCAAACTGCTCAGGTGTGCACCTAAGGATGAAGACCTCCTGGCTGGAACCCTCCTCAGAGACTCAGCTCAGGGCTTCTCTCTATGACTCCTGAGGTCAGAATATTTCTTTAAGGTGGCTTAACCCTTTGTTCCCAGAACAGTAAACCTTTACTTGAGCAGATCGTTCGTTCCTTGACTCTTGGTAGAAGGAAGCAGGGTCCTCCGTGGTGGTGAGTCAGTATAAGAGAGAAATGTGACGTGATGTTTAGGGCCCATTTACATCATTTCCCTGCCCATCAGTCCCCAGCTCAGTTGCAAGTTCCCAGGGGAAGCCTCGACAGACGCCGTAGGGTGGATCAGGCCCCCACTATAGGCTCTCATGACACTTTTCACTGACGGTATGTATATCGCTGTGATTATTTGATTAATGTTACCTCTCCCTTAGACGGGCTCACCCCAAGGGCAGGTCGTGGGTCTGCTGTTGTCTACTCGGCAGGACTACCATTCCCATCCACAGCCGGAAACTTTGTTTCCCAGAATTCCTTTCTCCGGAGGGTTGGGGCTGGAGTTTGCCAATGAGAGGAGCTTGCAGGAGCTTTGGATGGCGAAGTAAAGCAGAAGCCACTGATGTTGCCGTGGCGGGAGATGGCGGTTCCCTGCACCTGTCCCACTTTGGCCATTGAATGTCATGGCTTCTTAGACCTCCCCCATGAAGTCTGGCTTCTCCACCGGGTCCAGCATTTGGAGCCGAGATTTTTAGTGCCTGTTCTTCTGATCCTCCGGCTTCAGGCTTCTATACCTCTGTTCCCCCAGCTCCTCCCACATGTGTGTGAACCCGAATTCCCGTATTAAACCCTGTCTTCCTATCATACTTAGGGTGGCTCCACTTTCTTGATGGCGCTTCAGACTGACGCAGAGGCAGAAGTGTCTGTTTTGCTTTCCTTGCATTCTTTAAGGCCAAGTGTATAATAGATGTAGTGCATAATCAAATATGTTGCATTTAATTGATTAACAGAGACTCTCCCTCTTCTCTGACTGGCTAACTCCTACCTGGCCTTTAAAAATCACCTCCTCCAAGAAGGTTTCCTTGATTCCAAGTGTGGGTCAAGGGTACCTCCTCTGGGCTCCTACCACTGGAGCACATACTGTGCTGGGTTATAAGCATCTGTTTACTTACTGATCTGCTGCAGTAGATGAGGAGTCCCTTAAGGCTAAGGAGAAATCTGAATGACCCCAGTTTCTCCATTTCCAGAGTGTCTGGCACACAGAGTCCTCAAGAAAGGTTTATGGATGGACTTAATCATTTATTTGCCTGTCCATCACTGTTGGGTGTAAGAACCATATGCCTGGGTTACTAGACCCTTTCACATCCATTCCCTTAGTTGCCCCACACAGCAAGCCCTAGGCTGCATAGGTGGTGGCTTCCTTGGGGAGGAAGATGATACAACATCAAATGTGTTGCCCATCTGAAAAGCGAAACACTAAGGGTTGGAAGTGAGGCGTCCTGGTTCAGGGAGAACTCCACAAACCAAAGCCAGACAGGCTTTGGAACAAACATTAGAAAAATCAAAAGAGGAACAATAAAAAGTTATATATTTGGAACTAATATAGGGATAATGAGGCAAACAGTATTAAATAAGCAGATGGAACCTCCAATTTTAGAAAGCTAAAATTCAGCATTAAAATTGGTGTTGAGATGTTTGAAAATGACAGATCGTTTGCATCGCTACAGCTACCATTTATCTAATCAACTCTGTATTTCCTAAAATGGGCTAGAGATTAATTTATATCCCTTTGTTATTATGATAAAGACACACGTCACTTGCTACAGATACACTTTAAGGAACGGATTCATTCCCATAAGGCTAGCCTGGAAGCACAATTCTCTAAAGTGAATTAGATTTTCCCATTGATTTACATGATTAAATTAAAGATGTGTTCTCATGGGAAAAGTTGGCCAATAAATGAAATTAAAATTTTTTTAACACAAGAAAAGAGTAGGGGGAGCAGTTGCAGGATATTAGGGATGTGGTGGTCCATTTCCAGCATCATGCTTGCCGGGGGCTTGCTTGTCCTCACCATGCCAGTTACTTCCTTTGTGACATAGTTCTTGATAGCGCATAAGGCATTTCTTTTCCAAACTTTATAAATTGGGAGGAGTCAGCAGGAAAGCGTAGCCAACATTTATTGGGTCCTTATTCTGGGCTGGTTACTAAATGAGGCACTTTTTAATGTTTACACCTACCTTCTGATGGAGCTCTTATTATCCTTATTTTAAGGACAGGGGCTCTTCAATTTCAAAGGTATGAAGCCATTTGCCCGAAGCTTCTAGAGCGGAGTCTGTCTGACTCCAAAGCCTGTGCTTTATAAGCTTCATAAAGATGAGAAGCGAAGGTAAAAATAATCCAAAGCTGCAGAAAAAGAAACGATTGATTTTCTGTTTCTCTTAAGCATGGGATCTTGCTCCCGTACTTAAATATGGGAATATCAATTGCCTGTAAATTCTCTCAAAGTAAAACAAAGCAGTTGCTTTGTGGGTGCCTGGTCCCACAGGCATGATGCCTGTCTGCTTGGAAGCTCCCTGTTTCCACCTTTAAGTGCTGTGGTCTTCCTGACCCACACCAAATGCTGACAGTTATCTTGTCTCTGGGGAAGCAAGGGAGCACCGCAGATGGGCACAGAGGGGCAGCAGGAGTCGTGGGTTTCTATTCAGGATCTGCCTCTCCCTAGCTGTGTGGTCTTGGGTAAGCCCCTTTCCCTCTCTGGGCCTCAGTTTCCCACCTGTAAAAGGAGGAGTCTGCACTGGAGATATTCTTTAAGGCCACCCCTGCCCCACATCTGATTTCTCTTTATTCTTTCGAATTCTTTCTGACTGCTCTCAGCATTCGCACAAAACCGAGAATTGACCGTATGCAGGGAAAAAAATTGATGGGCCATTTTGTGTATGTAACGGTTGGCATTTAAGCTGAGAGATATTTCAGGTTAAAGAATGCTGTTTGCAAACATAAAAAAATACCATAAAAATCAAATATATGCAGCCCAAACACACACCAGCACCATATCAAGTACACAAACAGTAGTTGGGTTGCATCATTATAAACTCCTGATTGAGAACAAAGCCTCAGCAGTTTCAAAGGCAATTTTCATACAAAAATTGATTCTCTTCATGCTTTTCCCGTGATTCTAATTAGAGAGGATGATGGCTTTTTTTTTCCAGTGAGATAAGTTTTTTAGGAACATGAATTTTGATGTTTAGGCTCAGATGAAAATTTCTGAATCGAATGCATCAATGGGAAATGTGAGTTGGTCTAGAAAACCCCAGAGCTGGAGGCAGAGCCTTAAGTCTCATAACTTATAAAATTAGTTTATAAAATTCTTCCACGTACTGTGTCTCAATCAGTCTTCACCAGGACCTTGTCAGGTAAAGTAATACAATCCCATTCTACAGAGAACAAAACTGAGGTTCCTGAGAAGTGACTTCTTCAAACTTAAAGAGCTAGTAATTGGCAAACCCGAGACTCGACTCAGAGACATCTGACTCCAAAGTCAGTGTTCTTTCAAATGAAACGATATTTATTTAATAAAGTTTTATTGTCTACTGTATGCTGGGTATTGTTCCAAGTTCTAGGTGATAGAGTTCCTGCTCTCAGTACATTTACACATGAGTACTCTATATAAATAACTCCATCCTTGCCAACTGATCGTAAACATGCCCTGCTATCCTCAAATTTCTTGAAACCCTTTCTAGAAAACAGAATTTGCCTTGTGTTCTTTGTCTTAGCTACATTTCATCCCAAAGGTGACCAAGTCTTTCTGTTCTTGAATTGATTGAGTTACTTAACTTCTCCAAGCTTCAATTTCTTTGTGTAAGAGACAGCATGGTGTGTGTGCTGTTGGACTAGAGATGAGTGTAATGTGTTGTGAATGAGGACAACGTGAGGGCCACACCGTTCAGGGCTTGTGAGCCCCGTTGGGATTTGGGGCTTCACCTTAGATAATGAGCAGCTGTGGCCACAGCTCTGCCCTGGGAGGATCACTCTGGGTGGCAGGTGAGCTTGGGAAGGAAGAGCGGCGAGACAGAGGCAGTGAGGCTGGAGGGATGCTGTTGCAATAATCCAGGTGAGGGATAAGGAGCCCAGACCAGGCACTCGTGACGGAGGTGGAGAGGAGAGGGAAGACTCAAGACTATCCCCAAGTTCAACTCCATGGGACTTACACATTTGATGGGAGGGGAAGGAGAATCTGGGGTGACTGCCAGCTACTGGGGGTTTGAAGAGGCTCAATAAATAGCACCTTTCCTCCTGCTCAAGTTTTGAATCAATTGGGAAATAAGCAAGAGGTAAGCAATATAGAAATGAAGACACCACTTTGGTTAGTGTTAAAGCTGGTGCTGGAGATTGCAGCTTGCATGTCAGGCAAGAGTGTGTCTTTACCCTGCAACTTAGAATCAGGAAGTCCTCTGTACCGTGCAGTGATCGGGGTACCTTGTTTCTGGAGGCAGTCTTGCTTCCAAGAGGAAGGAGAGAAAAGAGTCTGGGCTCCACTTGCCCCTTGTATCTCAGGGGTGGAGTGAGTGGTGGGTGGAGAGCAGCCAGGGAGATTGCACTGCAGGGCTTCCTCCTTGTGGTAGCGAACAACAGGAACGGGAAAAGCTTGGGTTCCCAATTGGTGTCATTTGTTTAGCTGGTAAGCACGGGGGTGAGGGGGACACCTGGGGAGACTTTGGGTTTGTGAGGCTCTGTGTCATCCACTGGAGATGGCTGGAGGGTGGCTGCGTGTGTAGGGTCCAAAGCTCGGGAGAGATTGATGTATAAGCTGTGAACAGACTATAGTGCTTGGAGTTATGATATAAAGGAGGGTAGCTGGGCTGAGAAATGATACTGCTGAAGAAGGAGAGAAGAAGGCAGGGGGCAGAATGGAAAAGAATGAGAATGAGAAGAGGAGAAGCCACCTGTGAAGGAGGCCAAGGAAATGTAGACGGGACATAAACAGAACACAGAAGGGTGTGGGATCAACAAAGCCAAAAAAAAAAAAAAAGTTAGAGTTTGAAGAAGGAACAAGGGTAGGTCAGGAGCCCTAGATCCTGAGTGACTTGAATTTGAAATCTGTTTCTATCATTTTCTGGCCACGAGACCTGCAGTTCGGTGCTTAATAAACGGTAACCATGATGATGATGATGTTGATGGGGGTGATAAGGATGATGAAGATTGATGGGCGCGGTTGCCAGTGCTGTAAGAAATAGGAAGATCAAGCTGGACAAGGTCCAAAAAAGTACAAGAGTTTACTCCTGTGTGATCCTTTTTGGGGAACAAGGCTAACATTCAAACAGATTTCTTTCCCATGACTTCACCTTTCACTTCCCTAACACACTTGTTCTAATAAGAAAGTTAAAAAAAAACCCAACTAATATTACAGACATGGAGATGGATGCATATGTAAGGAAGTTATTAAAACGGTCTTGATTTTAATAAATTTACCACCAGGTAGCAACCTCTCAATGTCGCCTCTTTCCAATTTGCATATATAACTGGCATCTCGTTAAAACATCATTAAGAAGTTGAAAACCAGGAAGACATAAACAGATGCAGAGAAGAAACAGAGGGGGCTGGGGGATGAGGCTATGGGTAACGGAGGAGAGGGCTCCTTGTCTAAAACACAACAAGGCACACAACTTGGTTATCCAAAGCCAACTTGATTAACAAGAGAAGGCAATCAAAGTTTACATAGATACTGTTCACAAATTTGCAATTATAAGACTTGTGTGAGGGCTTCCCTGGTGGCGCAGTGGATTAGAGTCCGCCTGCCAATGCAGGGGACACAGGTTCGTGCCCCGGTCCGGGAGGATCCCACGTGCCGCGGAGCGGCTGGGCCCGTGAGCCATGGCCGCTGAGCCTGCGCGTCCGGAGCCTGTGCTCTGCAACAGGAGATGCAGAGAAGATTGGGGGAGGGCATCCCAAGCTGGGGATGGGATGGAGATGGGCCTGCAGGGCTGGGACAATGGAAAGATGAGGCACGTGGAAAAGACTCCTTTCATGGACCTCAGTCCACAGTGCTGGATCTTCCCTTCTCTTTTGGTTGCCCAGTCCCTCTCAAGACAAGAATTTTGGAAACCGGGCCAGGTGATTCTGCCTGTATGCCATGATTCTCCATCTTTTCATGGGCAGCTGGCAGGGAGATTTATAAACCAGGGAGCAGGGTTGCTGCCTGCCTGGAGATCAGTGTAAATTTGACTTAATGTCTCTCTCTCCACACACCCACACCCACACCCACACCCACACCCACACCCACACCCACACACACACACACACACACACACGTAAGATGCAGATGCTCAGACTTTGCGGGCTGTTGCATCTTTCATGTGTAACGACCTTCATATACAGGGTTCATAATTCTCCTTCTGGGCGCTGGAGGCAGCATCTCCTGAACTTGGACCCTGGAAATGTGGAAGCTAATTGGGGCTGATCGACTCTACTGTACGTATCCAGCCGACAGAGAGGAAGGTTGAGTGGCGGTGCTGCCTGTCCCAGCCTTGTCCCAGCGCTTCCTGCAGTTGCTTGTTTCCTTCCTTGCTGCCTTCCTGGGAGGATGTGTAACATCCCCATTCACCACAAAGGAGAGCGAGGCTCAGAGCTCTAGGATGGCTTGTTTAAATCACACAAATACACTTGCAGATTTTTGCAGAGTGCCTTCTACGTGCCAGGCGTGCACTGTATGCTGCTTGTAACCCTCACAGAAGTGCTGCAAGGTAGGAGTTTTCACTCCCATTTTATTGATGAGGAAACTGAGCCTCATAGAGGAAGGGATTTGCTCAAGGTCACACAGTGAATAAAAGACAAAGCTGGGATTCAAGATCAGATCTTTCCACTATCACCGACAAATACCAGAGACAGGGGTTACTTTGGTTATGAATGAGACTAGCAGCTAACGTTTATTGCATACTTGCTCTGCACCAGGCATTTTGCTGAGTGCTTTTATGTACAAGACCTAATGTAAATCCCACAACTATTCCAAGAGGAAGGAACAACTACTCTTCTGTGCATTTCACAGATGTGGAAACTGACACTCGTCGCTGGAGTTAATACCTGGAGGTTTCCCACAGGAAAGTCAGGGACAGGCTTTGAACCCAGGCTTTCTAACTCTGTCTGGCTCCTGCTTCTGTAGCCACTGCACTAAACCGCCTTGTTAAAGGCGATCCTTACATTCCTGTGATTTTACATATACTTTGTATCCCACGTAACTGTTTTACAGATAAGTGTAGGAAGACTGGTGTCAACCTTTTATCTACTCTTCTCTCAGTTCTCTATAATAAAGTTACCTCGCCTGTGAGTGCACTGTAGTGTAGACGGAAGTAGAAATAGACAGTTGTACACATGAAACGTTTATAGTATTAACCGATGTTACCACAATAAATTAAAAAATCGTTATCTCAGCTAATCATCACAATGACTCCAGAAAATGGAAACTCCTGCTCTACTCATTCCATAGGTGGGAAAACCAAGGCTCAGAGAAAGCGGAGTGATGTAACCAAAGCCACAGGGCCGGGGTTCAAATTCAGATACCTCTGCCACCAGGGGTGTTCTCTCCTGTGTACATTGCTGCCTTGTATTTTTCACCCATGCCCCTAACTTGTTTCAGCATCAGGCACTGCAGATTCTTACCACCTATTGACTGAACCAAAAACAGGTAATTGTTTTCCTCCAACCATCTCAATGAGATGGTTACAAAGACTTCTGGATTACAAAGACTAAAATTATACTCACCTAGGCTAAGAGCCCCATGCAATCAGCCGGTAACAGATCTTTTTTTTTAAACCTTGGCATTTATTGAGCACATACTGTGTGCCAGGTACTGGCTTAAGTACTCTCTGTGTTTTAATCTGTCCACAATGCTTTGAAGGAGGTACTGTCGCTCCTGGGCTCAGAGAGGGAAGGTGTCTTGCTCAGCGCTGCCCAGCTAGTGAGGGACAGTGCTGTGATCAGGACCCAAGCCTCCTGCCACTAAGTCCTGGCCTGCTTCCATTGCATCACTGCTCTTGGGGTGGGGGAGGCTTAGAAAAAGAAAGAGGTGGGCGCAGGGTAAAAGCACGTGGTAGCTGTGCAGCTTAGGAAAAAAATCATAGGTAACTTTATTGACTCCTAATACTTCACTTTCTTTTTTTTCCTGTTTGATGTATTTAGAATTAGAGACAAGCTTGAGAGATGCCAGCAGGGCCTGGTAAAAGCTTGTAAAACTGACAGGGGAAGAATACACAGCTGGAAAAAACTGTTTCAACTTTTTTTGTGACATAAAGGAGCAAAATCCAAAACAACAACAGCAACAAAAACCTCAAAGTGAGAAATGACAGCATCTGTGGAAGATCAGTGGGTGGAAATCATAGGAATCTGGGCTTTAAACTCAGATAAAGAAGACTTTCCAGCAGCTAGAGTTGTCCAACAATAAGCTAGATTACTGGTGAGAAAGTGAGCTCCCTGTTCCTGAAGGTATACAAGGGCTGCTTTTCAGGTGCTGCAGAGGCAAGGGAAGGGGTGATTCAAATATCTAAGGGTTTGACTGAATCGCCCTCATGAAACTGATTCCAGCTTCATCCTATTGTTTAGACCAGAGGCTTACAATGACCACTTCCACTCAGTGGGCACATTTTATGTGCCAAGCTCTATGCTAAACATTCTTCTCATTCAGTTCAACTGTCACCTGGGCTCACCCTCCTTCTTAAGACCTGGACAAGATCAGATCGGCCTGGATGCTCGTTTTGTGATTTGCGGCAAGTGCAGAGCCGTCTGCGTGGTTTCTGTGTATGCCTGGGGCAGTGTCTGTGGCGGGGCGGGGCTCACATTCTCAAGGGCATCTCTAGTTCTGAGTTTCTGTTTACGTTGAACCGGTTCCCTTTTGGATGGGCTTTCTGTCTGTACGTATTCCTGTTCCAAGATATAGATCTCAGATCCATCACTAGACTTCCAGAAGGACTCACTCGTAGGCATGGGGTGCAATGGTTTGCAGCCACAGAGCTGGCTTCTGCTGTGGTAATACAAGCAGCAAGAGATATTTGCCGCTCCAGTTTTTAAAAGCTTTTGACCGCCCAGCTCTTGGGCACTTTTCACTGGTCCTTCCACCTTAAGGAGTATCTGCTCTGCTCACCAGCTCTCTGGCTCCTTTCTTCTTTTCTCTTTCCCCCTTTCCCTATCAAGCAGGCAGCCAACTGACCGCCCAATCCACATGCTAAGCCAGTCATCCATCCAGCCAGCCAACCAACCAGTTAACCAACTAACCAGCCAGCCAGCCAACCAGTTAACCAACTAACCAGCCAGCCAACCAACCAGTTAACCAACTAACCAGCCAGCCAACCAGTCAAATGCCTGCCTTTTTCAAAACAACGACATGCCAGCTCAAACTCCAAAATAAACAAACAGGAAGGAAGGAAGGAGAGAAAGAAGGGAGAAACAAAATGGAGGAAAACAGCTTCTCCTTTGCTCTGGAGAGAAATTCCATGCTCCTTTGACCTTGAACTCCAGACATACCTTTTGGTCGCATCATACCTAAATAGTTCAACAAGGTGTTTTCAAAAACTCGCCCTCACACTTAGTAGGGACCCTCTGCCTAGATGCCCAGCACTTCAGTTTTCAAACCTACACCGTCCCCTTTAACTCTTACAATGCCCCTACACGTATTAAGTATGACTAGGATCCTCATGTTTTATATAAGAAAACTGGAGCCGGGAGCGGGGAAACTAGTCCAAGTTTGCATGGCTGTTGGGGGGCAGAACCAGGAGGGGGCTGGGGTCGGTTGACCCATAAAAGAAAGACCGCAGCCCCCGGGGCCCCCCGAAATCTGCTGCCAATTTTTAAGATGGCATTTAAAAAACTCCACCAAGCCTGCATTGTCTCGTTTTCTCCTTAGAGCAGCCCCGCACGTAGGTATTTTTATCCCCATTTCACTGTCTCACAAAACTGGGACTCAGAGAGGTGTCTTGCCCAGGGTCCCAACCCCCCAGGATGTGGTATAACCTGGGATTAGAATCTGGGTCTCCTTGACGCTAAATTCCTGCTCTTAACCTCTCTGGGTTATGCCTGCCTCCTGGATAGAGATTAATGCAGAGATCCAGAGGAGCTGGCATCAGGTGGGGCAATCAGCCGGGAAATGGATCTTCACGGTGATAAATTCTACAGCAGGACTTCCTGGCGCACGAGCATCACGAGGAGGTGCGGCTAGCTCTGTTGCCCTCGGGAAGCCTCCCAGAGTAGGTGACCCTGGAGCAAGGTTCCGAAGAGTGACTAGGAGTTCACTACATGGACACCTATAAGGAGGAAAGACCATTCCAGGCAGAGTGGATCCCCCGGAGGATGACACAGCCTCATGACATAGTCACGTTTGGAAGGATGGCTGCCCAGTAGGAGAAGGGAGTGGTACAAAGGAGGCCAAAGAGGTCATCAGGGACCAATTGTGAAAGGCTCTGAATGCTAGGACAAGGGTGTAAACTTGACCCCGGGGGTGATGGAGAGCCATGGGAGGCTTCTAAGCAGAGGAATGACCTGTGTGCTTTAAGCAGGGCGCCAGGATTGCCATGGGCACCACACACACGTGGTTGGTGCCTTGTCTCTCTGCCACATTCATCTTCTTTTCAGGAACAGGTACTGG
Organism: Lagenorhynchus albirostris; assembly: GCF_949774975.1. NCBI lineage: Eukaryota > Metazoa > Chordata > Mammalia > Artiodactyla > Delphinidae > Lagenorhynchus > Lagenorhynchus albirostris. The sequence goes on from NC_083101.1 coordinate 14,516,027, forward strand.
AGGTTTAATGAACTCATTACTCATTCCTCTGTCAGGTGAGTCCAACTGTAGCAGGAGGTCGAGCGGAGGGCTCAGTCCTGCTGAGGCTGCGTGGCTGCTATCTCATCAGCAGCCACTGGAGTCCTGTCCCTGGCAGAAGCTCACCCAACCTGTTCCACTGCTGCCCCCCCCTCCACCTCCTCCCAGCCCCACGCTCTGCTGCCTCCAGAGCTCGCCAACATCCATTCCAATGGGCGCAGTCAGAATCGTGTCTTCCTGGAACTTGCTGCCATCTGTCTCTCCCCACGCCCTTGTCTTGGTTGGTGCCTCTGAGTCTCTGTCTCGCTGCTGGACTGTGGGATGCTTCTGTATGTGCCCTGGATGGGCGGCCTGTCTGTCTGTCTCTCCTCTTGGCACCCCCTACCCCCGGCTCAAGCCTGCCCATCCATCTTCGCTTCCTTCCTCCTTTCCGCCCTTCTCCACCTTGGACTTCCTACCTGACTCGCTCTTCCTCTTCTTGAACTTGTCTGAATGTCTATCTGTTTGCCTGTCTCTTCTCATTCAGTCCCTCTGATTGTTCATCTTTTTCTCCTCTCTTCCTCTTCCCAGACATTCTCTTGAAACAGATATTCTAAAGTGTATTCAATACAAGGGCACAAGGTCTTGCAAATTCCTAACCATTCTTTTTTGTTGTTGTTGTTAATTTTATTTATTTATTATTTTTGGCTGTGTTGGGTCTTCGTTTCTGTGCGAGGGCTTTCTCTAGTTGTGGCGAGCGGGGCCACTCTTCATCGCGGTGCGCGGGCCTCTCACTGTCGCGGCCTCTCGTTGCGGAGCACAGGCTCCAGACGCGCAGGCTCAGTAGTTGTGGTTCACGGGTCCAGTTGCTCCGCGGCATGTGGGATCCTCCCAGACCAGGGCTCGAACCCGTGTCCCCCACATTAGCAGGCAGATTCTCAACCACTGCGCCACCAGGGAAGCCCCTAACCATTCTGATTAGACCCAGGTAATTCGTGGAAGGGGCTTCGGGGTGGAAGAGGACCCATCTGGTGGAAACAAGCATAAGGCCATTGGAGGCACAAGCACGGCACACCTAGGGACCCCCTCTTCTTCCTCCAGTCCTGAGCTGCATGGCCCTTTCATAAGCAGTAGCTGAAAAACCAACCTCATGCCTCAAGCTAGCTGGAGGGCAGGGAACACCCTCCATATCATGGAATCATGAACTTTTATGGGTGAAAAGACCTTTTGAGATTCAACTGTTACCATCTATTTTTTTCCCCAGATAAGGAGGACCTGGCTCAGAAAAGGCAAAGCTTTGGTGACTGGCTAAGGTCACTCAAAGAGAGTCAGATTAGATCCCAGGCCTGGTGAACTGTGGAACTTTTTTAAACCCAAGAAGGCACAGGACATGGCAAGTTCCCACCCAGGGCCTCAAGCCACACAGTGTAGGTAGTGGTCTTCTGTGTCCTCATGGAGGCCAACTTCATGCACTCCTCTATAGCAACCAGATGAAACTCTCTTCCTTTGGTATTTCTGGTAGAGATGCCTAGTTGCTGATCAGAACGTGTGTTTTCCTTCCTTTGTGTAGGGCTGTTCTTTTGGAGATGACTGCCCAGCCATGGACTACATTTCCCAGATCTCCTTGCACCTACTTGGGAACACGTGACGAGTTCTTGTCCCTAGATTGTGAGTGGAAGCCATGTGTGCCCTTCTTGGTGAAGGTGTTTAAGAAGACGATGTGCCTTCTCCACACACTTCCTTTCCCTTTCCATGAGCCAGAGGCAGGGGACCCTGAGGACATAGGGGATGGGAGACCCATAAGATGGAAGGAGCCTGGGTCAGTGAATCAGAGAGACACCAGTCGACCAGAACACCAGCACTGGACTGTTGCATCAGTGAGAAAGGGCTTATTTGTTACAGCAGCTCGCACTACCCTAAAAAGTGCAGTGTTGGTCATAGGTTACTTATGTGTACTCATCAAATCTGCATGTAAAGGTACTGTCACTCTCATTCCTGTTTCATTGGTGAAGAAGCCTGTCCTGGAATTTCCCAAGTTGCCAAAGAACTGTTTCCTCTTGTTTGTCTCTCACCTATCTTTCCCTGCTCACTACTTTCTCCCACGATTGGTCTTTTTGGCTGTTCCTCAACCCACCAGGCATGTTCCCACCTAAAGCCAACCATATCTGCTATGCTCTCTTCTTGGATTGCTCTATCCCCAGATCTTCTAAGTTTATCTTTTCCTTGTTTATTGACGCTTATTACAAACACCTGCTCCTTAGTGAAGTCTTCTCTGACCCAGTCATAAGCAGTTGACCCCAACTCTCCAAAACCCATCATTCCACCCTTATCACATGATCATGGTTTACTTCTCCCATAGCCCTGGCCACTATCTAAAATTATCTTGACCATTTATAACCTTTTTTCTGCTTCCTCCACTGTTGTGTCAGCCTACTTCCCTTTAGTGTCTCCTACATTTTAGGAAAAAGAAACTCAGCAAAGGCACTGTAATTTCTAAAACCACTTAATGGTGGTCCCAGGTCCAACTGATTCTATAGCCTATGTTCTTTCCATAACACCACATTGTTCTCCTGACAAAGTAAAATTGATGGGTTACACTTATTTTACCAGGATATAACTTTAATCGTGGATCCTAAGTCAGGATGGTGTAGGGGGAAAAGCGTAAATTCTTGGGTTAGCAAGCCTGGGCTCCAATCCTGGCATTGATGTTTTCCGTTATTTAGCATCTCTGAATGCCTTTCCCACAAAATAGAATTAATATCCTTACCTCAAAGAGTTAACATGAGGATAGAGTAGGTAATGGATAAAGCAGGTAACACAATGCTTGCACACAGTGGAGGCTAAGGCACCCTTAGTTTCTTTTCTAATAAAGTATCAACATTTATCCTGAGAGTTCTACCTTCATCTCAGACCAGGCAATTTATCAGTGGAAAGAGAAAAAAATGCAAATTGGGATGAAAACACGAAAGATTCTGAAAAGCACCTGATTCATCCCTAACTTCTCTCCCGGGCTTTGTTGCGAAGCTACATTTAAATCCAAGTCAGAGCTCTCAGACCTCATCACAGTGACTGTGCTGAAAGCAAACAGACTTTGGGATTTAAAATTTTTTCTCATTTCCCCCCCTACAAAGCACAAATGTCATGGACAAGGGGCAAACTCATTACAGCTGGGTTTCTATCTGCCAGGTCCAGATGCTTGCGCTAAAACGGGAGGCCAGTTCCAACGGCCGACATCCAGGACTGTGTGCGCCGTGACTAATGTATGTAAAACACACACAGGGCTCCTGTCTCCAGCATCTGGACCCAAAAGCAAAAGTTAGCTACAGAGAAAGTCTAGGCAAACTCTCCAAAGTCTTCATTGATTTTCAAGTTTGGAGGCAGTGAGTCTGGTTTAAAGCAAAGGAGCCCTTGATCGGGACTAAGGATTATTCTATTTTTATGGATATTACTGTCCTGATGGTGTTCATAAATCCCTGACTGTAATGTTCACTTTTTTCTTATTCGTCAGGAGAGACTAGGTTGTGCTCTGATGACTAATAACCCCGAATTCTCAGAGGCTTGAACAGCAAGCGTTTATTTCTTGTTCGTGCTGCGTGTTCTTTGCAGGTCGTCGGGGGTTGTGGTCACTGCGATCGCTCAGAGTCTGAGGCAAGTGGAAGAGTTGCCATTGAGAACTTGGCCCGTTGCTGGGCCAGAGAGAGAAGAGATCTCAGGAGGGTGTCACGCTCATCCTTAACTGCTCGGCTCAAAAGTGACACATGACGCTTCCTGTCCTAACTCACCAGGCGGAGACAGTCGCGTGGCTCCATCAGCTGCAAGGGGGACAGAGCATACAATCCAACTGTGCGCCCAGAAAAGAGAAACCAAAAATATTTGTCCACAGCACCTCATTTCTGTTCCTCACACTTCTTGGATGGGTCACCAAGTCCAGGTGATTCAGGTCTCTTCACTGACCAAACAAATCCCATTCCTTCGGCTCCCTGGCTCTGATTCCCTCTTCAGCTCAGGCTTCAAAATTTCTCACCTCATTTTTTTTTTTTTTTTTTTTTGCATTATGCGGGCCTCTCACCGCTGTGGCCTCTCCTGTTGCGGAGCACAGGCTCCGGACGCGCAGGCTCAGTGGCCATGGCTCACGGGCCCAGCCGCAACGCGGCATGTGGGATCTTCCCGGACCGGGGCACGAACCCGTGTCCCCTGCATCGGCAGGCGGACTCTCAACCGCTGCGCCACCAGGGAAGCCCTCTCACCTCATTTTTGCATCCGCCTCCATCCTTGACTCTTTGCCAGTCTTGCTCCTTATAATTCATCCTTGGCATCTCAGTCAGAGCGATTGCCCTGAAGTCCCAATCCATCCCGGTCACTCCCTTCCAGATACAAAACTTGGGGCCATTAGTACCACCTTTCCTGCAACCCAGCCAAGATATGTAGAGAGGAAGATAAAGGATACTGTGTTTGTTTCTAGGGAAAGGCCTTTCAGGATCCTTCTGAAGCTGTGATTCTAGGATTCTATTATTATTCTCATCCATGAAGCTGCAGATACACACCTCCTGTAGGCATCCAACCCAGGCGCTTAATTAGCAAAGGCTATTAAACTCCAAGGAACCAACAGTCGCCCACAGTTGCTGGGCGACTTCCCGTGTGACCCGCTACCCAGGCAGTGCGAGGCACGGAGGTGTCTGGGTCTCAGTGCTGGAGCACGCGGACTCCCTTCACGATTCACCACCCACCACCTTCAGCTTGCCTGGCTGTGCTGTCCCCAGGGACATCTCCCAGGCCCTCCTGCACATCCCACCTACTCTCCCTCTGGGAGAGCTGTTATTCTCTCCCAACAGCTAAACACCAAGACACAAAATCACGAACTCAGTCCAACCAAAAAATTATAACCCTCCCTTCCACCAGCCCAGGCCTGTCTGATTGACCGTGCACGTCCATCAACATCAGTTTGTTGGATTATCTTAGCAACACTGTGAGGCGATACAATTATCACCCACATCGGCAGATGTGGAAACTGAGGTTCTGGGGGTAGGTGAGGTCGCTGGCCAGTAAGGGATGCAGTTGGGGCTGGCATCAGGTCTCAGAGCTCCACCCCCCTGGGACTTTCTGCTCCACCCCCTGGGGTTCAGAGATGCTGGCTTGCACACTGCACAGAGAAAGACGTTTGGAAGTCCGTGGCTAGGCTCGGTTTCCCCAAGTCTTGCTGACGTGGCCTGGAGCTGTGGCCAGACTGGGAACCACAGGCCCTGAGACAATCGAGCCTGTTCCCTGTCTGCTGCCCGCATCAGCCACAATGGGGCAATGAAGTCAATTATTGCTGGTTTATGTAACGGGACATGGGGATCCCAGCGCTCAACTCTTTGAAAATTGCCTGTAAAAGTGCTAATAATGCATGAACGTATTAGTCCCCTAATCCTGTCAAATTAGCACAGACTTCCTCCCTGGAGCTGACAGTGGATCTCCGCTGTCCCCATGAGGTGCTGGGTGCTTCTCTCCCATCTCCCTTCTTCCTGGAACACTCCTCGGGAATGCAGCCACGGGGTGGCCGTAGATGACTTTTGACAGGGGACTTTAAAGACAGACGATGACATGCTAATGACATGCTAACAAGAGATTCTTGAATATTCCTCAGCAAGGAGAGGATGCCCAGCAGAGTCAGCCATACCCTGGGCCGCTGACTCTGTCAACCTCTGTGTGGTCTTGGGCTATGGTTTAACTTCTCTGAGCCTCTGTTTCTGCATCTGTAATATGTGGATAATAATTCCCCATAGGAGAGTTGTTAGGAAGATTCCACAGCTGCAGGCAAATGCCTGACACAGAGAAGGCATCTGATAAATCTCCAGTCCCTTTTCCATCTGTAAAATGGGAATAAGAATTCCCTTCATGAAGATTAAATGAGATCGCACACATCAGTTTCCTGGCGCACAGTAGGGCTTAAGTAAATGTTAGTTCTTTTCCCTCCTCGGTATTTTCTTTTTTGGAATTTATTGTGTAATTACAGTGCTGCTTGAATTTCAAGACGGCTTAGGAACAAGGACCATGGGGCTGAACAAGCTGTTCAGACATTTTATTTGTTCTGAAACAAATTACATCTTTCCACTGAGCCCCTCTCTCAAGGGTGGAGTGAATTTCTGTCACAGGTCAACCTGCAGAGGGGACCCCTGTCCTTCCTTCCCTGGGCATGTTAGAATGGGTGGGGTGGGGGCTACATGGGGTCTGGATGCCTAGGAAGGGGGAAGGGGCTTTAGTCTCTGATGGCCTCTAAGGTGTTGGAGCAGCTCTGATGTCAGCATGCCCTGATCGGGCCTGGTCTTGCTGTCTGGCGGGCCCTTGGGCTCCCAGGGGTCTACTCCAGGGCCCTCTGGTGACCTTTCAGTGGATGATGGGCTATGCCACAGAGACCCCCACTGCTACCGTGAGGCCTCACTCAGTCCTTAGCCCACTGCATGGGCATCCCACAGCACCCTCTGATGGGGCCTGGTGTGTCAGCCGTGGCAGGGCTCTGCCACACTTTGGAGTTGGATTTGGGGGGAGAAGAATCCACACTCCCATTCCTGTCCCTATTCAGCTCTGGAGATGCTCCTCTGTCTTCCAGGGTCTGATATTTCTGTTTCCTCCATCCACAGCAAGGGGTAGGGTTGGTGAAGGGGGAGGAGTGAGGGTTATTATCTTCCAAGTGATTTTGGTTTTGTACTCTGAAATACAGACTGTTAAAACTCTTCTCTGGCAAAGGGCGTTCAGATTCAGGATCCTAAGACGTGGCTGCTTATAGGGAAGGGGACGAGGGAAAAGGCTTTTAATTCTTTCTGGAATCCTAGGGCAGTGTGAGAGTTTAGAAATATGTCCACAAGTCTGCTGACACCCCTTCCAACATTGGAGCCTAATGCCCCGCCCCCCATCCTCTGAGTGTGGGCTGGACTTACTGACTTTATTCTAATGAAGGGAGTGTGGCAGAAATGATGGTGTATGATGGTATAGGTCGTAAAAGCTGTTTGGTTTCCCTCTTGCTCTCAATGGGGGACGTCAGCCATCATATCACAAGGACACTCAAGCAGCCCAAGAGGTCCATGTGGGAGGAACCTAGACCTGCTGCCAATAACCATATGGGGCGCCATCTTGGAAGCAGATCCTCCAGCCCCAGTTGAGCCTTTGGATTGACTGTATCCGCCTCCAACATCTTAACTGTAACCTCACGAGAGACCTTGATCTAGACCCACCCAGCTCAGCTGCCCCTGGATTCCTGATCTGTAGAAACTGTGTGAGATAATAAAAATGTATATTGATGTTTTAAGCCACTGAGTTTTCAGGATAAGTTGTTACACAATAGATAATGAATATGATTAACAGTGAAGAAAAGACACAAATTGATATATGAATAAGTAACATTGTGTGTGTGTGTTCGTGTGTGTGTGTGCATGCTGAGAAAATGCTAGATTGTGTTCACTTATTCAGCATCTATTTATTAAAGCCCAAAGCCAGGCATGGGTGGTTGAAGGTGGGCAGACCACAGACCCACTGTCTAGGAGGTCCAGTCTGGAGGGAGCAGGCAATTACAATGCAGGGTGTTAACAGACAGGAGAGCCCAGGAAGCTGTGGCAGCCAAGAGAAGGGGCCTATGACCTGACCCAACTTTGAGGCCAAGGAAGGTTTCCTAGTGGTGGTGACAGCTATTGTGAGACTCCAAGGATGAGTAGGAATCAGCCAGGTGAAAAGGAGCTTGGGGAAGAGTGTACCAGGCAGAGGCACTGCTTAGCAGAGGCCTGCTGGTGAGAGAGTAGGTTGCCTTTCAGTAGTGCATATCAGTTGGTGTGGTCAAAGCTTAGGGGTGTGTGTGTGTGCTTGCACATGTGTGTGCAAGGGAGAAGGATGGGCAGGGAGGATTGTGACCGAAGGTAAACAAACTTAAGGAAGAAGAGAAAAACCAGTTCGAATCTTAGCATGTCCCAGGTGTGTGAGTTTGGACAGGTCACCTCACCTGTCTGAGCTTTGGTCTCCTGGTTTCTAAAATGGGAATTCATTCAATAATTCATTTAACAATGATCTAACTCTAGGCCAGGCTCCAGGCTAAGCCTGGGACGATGATGATGATAACCAGAGCAGCAAACTGTGCTCTCCAGGAGCTTAGAGCCAAGTGTAGACCAAATGTGTGTAGTGTCCTTGCTCTGTGCTGGGCCTCAGTCAGCGCTCAGCCCTTTGGCCAACATCCTCCTGGTGCTGTTCTCCCTCTTTCATCTCCAGGGCCTAGGACAGGCCTTGGGGGTGTCATTAATATGCCTGAGCATCGCGTAATGGTTGTGCTTTGAGTTCAAAAGGGCCCTGTGCTCTGAGTCTGGTTATAAATCTCAGCTCTGGGGTCAACTGCCTGGGTTGAAATTTCACTAGCATTTATTGGCCAGATGTGTGACCTAGAGCCGGTTGCCTCTTCATCTCTCTCAGCCCCGTTTCTTTACCTGCAAGGCTGACCTCGCAGATATTTTGCGTTCAGTTTCAGACCGCGGCAATAAAGCAAATACCACAGTAAAGCAAGTTACATGAAATGTTTGTTTTCCCAGTGCATATACAAGTTATGTTTACACGATCCTGTAGTCTGTTAAGTGGGCAAAGCATTATGTCTAAAAACCCCAATGTACATACCTTTATTAAAAAATACGTGATTGGGGGGCTTCCCTGGTGGCGCAGTGGTTGAGAGTCCGCCTGCCGATGCAGGGGATGCGGGTTCGTGCCCCGGTCCGGGAGGATCTCACATGCCGCGGAGCGGCTGGGCCTGTGAGCCGTGGCCGCTGAGCCTGCGCGTCCTGAGCCTGTGCTCCACAACCGGAGAGGCCGCAACAGTGAGAGGCCCGCGTACCGCAAAAAAAACCAAAAAAAAACAAACAAAAAAAATACGTGATTGCTAAATAATGCTACCCATCATCTGAGCCTTCAGCGAGTCGTAGTAGTCACACCAAAGATCACTGATCACAGATCATCATAACAAATATGATACTAATGAACAAGTTTGAAATATTGTGAAAATTACCAAAATGTGACACAGGGACATGAAATGAGCAAATGCTGTTAGAAAAATGGAGTTGATAGAGCTGCTCAACGCAGGGTTGCCACAAACCTTCAATTTGTGAAAAAACGCACTATCTGTGAAACTCAGTAAAGCAAAGTGCAATAAAATGAGGTATGCCTGTATAAAAATGGGGCTATGTAATAACATCTATGTCAAAGGGTTTCTGCGAGGATTAAGTGCGATAACACCAGCTCTTAGACACTCTGTGACGGCTCAGTAGGTGAACCTTTGTGAATATCTGTTAGCTGCATAACTTGATGCCTATAGGATCCTGGTTACATGCTGGGACTCTGGAGCCTGATTGCTGGGTTCAAATCCCAGTTCTGTTACTTAACAGCTGTATGAACTTGGGCGAACATTTATTTCTCTTTGCCTTTCAACCTCCTCATCTGCAAAATGGGAATAATATGAGAAGCTGTCTCCAAAGGCTGCTGTAATTGTCAAACGAGTGAATGACAAATCCTGAGTGAATGTACGTGAAGCGCTTAGTACAGTGTCTGGCAATCAGCAAATGTTACCTAAGTGTAAGCTATTTTTTTTTTTTTTTTTTTGGCGGTACGCGGGCCTCTCACTGCCGGGGCCCCTCCCGTTGCGGAGCACAGGCTCCGGACGCGCAGGCTCAGCGGCCGTGGCTCACGGGCCCAGCCGCTCCGCGGCATGTGAGATCCTCCCGGACCGGGGCACGAACCCGGGTCCCCCGCATCGGCAGGCGGACTCTCAACCACTGCGCCACCAGGGAAGCCCGTAAGCTATTATTTTTTATGATGCTACCTTATTCTTTACAGTTTGCAAGGAGTGGGTAGGTGCCAACAGGAGAAACGAGCTGTGTTCTCGAGGCAGCAGAATGGAGGGCTCTTTATCAACTCTTAGAGGGCAGCAGCGCAAAGAAAGGAGCCCCTTGTGTCTATCCCCATGGAGTGATCCAGGCTATGCTCTGCAGGGCCACCCCTCTTGTGGTCCAGGGAAGCCAGAATGCATTGCTGCACAGAGCCCATCCAGCTCCCACCAGCCTCCCTTCCACCCAGTACCAGGGACTCAGGGATGATGCAAGCACTGGGTCAGCAGGACTTGGGGGTGAGCTGGGGAGAATGGGAGCCTGCCATTCTCTCTCTTGCCCCCCCCGACATCAGTGGGCTGGTGATGTAGACTAACCCTCAGCTTAATTGGCAAATGGATTCTCGAGGGGTAATTCTGTAGACATGTACCACGGAAGGGTCTGCAGGCTGCAATGACCAGCTCGGCCTGCCCAGTGTATTTACCCAAAAATAAGGTTGTTGATTCCACAGATGATTTTTCTTTTTCCCCTTTCCATCAGCCTATTAACGTGAGTTTTATGTAACAGGACAAATAGATTATGGTGTAAAGTCTTTTGAAAATCCCTTGTGAATGCTGTAATAATGCTTTAATGTATAATCCCCTTAATCCTGTCAAACTTCCAAAAGAATTTCAGGAAATGCTGACAGAAGATCTCGCTCCCAGCGCTGGCAGCCTCGGCTGCATGCGGCGACTGCTGCTTTAACCTTTTGTGGGTGGAGAGGCGGCCGTCTTAGCAATGGGTGCAGAGTTGTGAGCCCACACTGGAGAGCGTGGGAATATATGAGATGGAGGCTGATTGCAGCTCAGGGGAAGGACAGACAGACAAAAGAAAGAAAAAGCCTCCAGGGGTGTAAAACACAGAGCTGGATGTGGCTGAGCGTGGAGTCAATGGCGCCTGGCATTTGTTGATTTCTCTGCCTCTCTTTGTCTCTCTTCCTTTCTGTCTCTCTGTCTCTCTCTTGCTCTGCAGGGCACTGAGCTGAGCACTTTGTCATCCCCATGACAGCCCTGTGAGGTGGGTCATGTTACTCTCCCTATGTTACAGATGTAAATATGCCCCCTTTGCAAGGACATCTAATTGGAATAGAGGCCCACTCTATTCCAGTATGACTCTGTTTAAAAAAATTTTATTTTATTGAAGTATAGTTGATTTACAATGTTGTGTTAGTTTACGGTGTACAGCAAAGTGATACATTATATATTTTATACATATATATGTATATATATTTTATATATATACATGTATAGCTATATTATACATATATACATAAAATATGTACACATATTCTTTTTTATATTCTTTTCCATTATTGTTTATTACAGGAGATTGAATATAGTTCTCTGTGCTATACAGTAGGACTTTATCTATTTTATACATAGTAGTTTGTATCTGCTAATCCCAAATTCCTAATTTGTCCCTCCCTGACCCCCATTCCCCTTTGATAACCATACGTTTGTTTTCTATGTCTGCTTCTGTTTTGTAAATAAGTTCATTTGTGTCTTATGTTAGATTCCACATATAAGCAATATCATATGATATTTGTCTTTCTCTGTCTGACTTACTTCACTTAGTATGATAATCTCTAGGTCCATCCATGTTGCTGCAGATGGCATTACTTCATTCTTTTTTATGGCTGAGTAATATTCCATTGTATATATAATCATTCATCTGTTGATGGACACTTAAGTTGCTTCCATGTCCTGGCTACTGTAAATAGTGCTGCTATGAACATTGGGGTGCATGTATCTTTTTGAATTAGAGTTTTCTCCGTAGTGTGACTCCATTTTAACTTGACTAAGGGCTAGTCTACACTGGCAAGTGGCAGAGGTTATGTTCAAAGTTCTGTCTGACCCAGAGGCCCAAGCTACCTTCTTTTACATGGGCCAGGAGTCAGCAAATGTTTTCTTTAAAAGGCCAGAGAGTAACTATTTTTGCCTTCATGGGCCACATGGTATCTATTGCAAGCACACAACTCTGCCTTTTGGAGTGAAAGTGGCCATGCAAAATACATAAACAGGTGGGCGTGGCTATGGGCCAGTAAAACTTTATTTACCAAACCAGGCAGTGGGTTGAGTGTGGTCTCCAGGCTGTGGTTGGTCCATCCCTATAATAGCAGATAATGGAGGCCAGTGGGACTCCGATAGTGTGTTTGATGGTGAGTCTGAGAGTTAGGCAGATAGACTTTGTGTCATCTGCCCCCCATGGGCAGGACATCCTTCCCGCTGCAGGGGGCTTCGTCTTGTGATGCCAGAGGGAAAACTGGATGAAACTCAAGTGGTGGTTGGACTCGGGTCCTACTTTTTCTTGGGCTCTGGGGGGAGGTGGATAGGACCTGGCTTGGGCTGCTACGTTGACTAGAGTACCTAAGTGGAGCCCGCCTTGCTGTGTGGCCCTGGGAAAGACTTTTCCCTCTCTGGGCCTCAGCGCCCTCATTAGTGAGGGAAGACACCTGGCCTTGCTCGTTTTTACAGTCCGTCCGGGTTTGAGAGCTTACAACTGTCTGAACAACTGCCCCCAACTTTCAGTCAACTCAATTCAAGGCAGTATCTGCTAGACCCCATGCAATGGCACCTTTCTGATGGCTGGCTCTGCCTTTGTTTCTCCAGGATGCTTTATGTCAGAAACTACAATAGGAACTGCTGGCAGCATTGAACACTCGCCCTTTGGGGATGATTTCCTTGGACACCCAGGCTGGGAACCTGTGACACAGCCTCCATGCCTTCCCCCTATTCACATCCAGGCACCAGGCCATAGGATTATCTCGTCTCTCAGTGTCTTTGGACTCCCTCCCCACAGCTCCCAGTTTTTTTCAAAGCACAGATTCGACAACCCCTCTTTCTTTCTTTCTTTCTTTCTTTTTCTTTCTTTCTTTCTTTCTTTCTTTCTTTCTTTCTTTCTTTCTTTCTTTCTTTCTTTCTTTCTTTCTTTCTTTCTTTCTTTCCTTCCTCCCTCCCTCCCTCCCTCCCTCCCTCCCTCCCTCCCTTCCTCCCTTCCTCCCTTCCTTCCGACATATAGACATGCATTTGCAGGTCTGACCTGTATCCAAACACTCTTGGAGTGCTTACTACTTGTTAGATACTGTGCTAGGGGCTGGGACCCATTGGTTGACAAAATGGACACAGTGTCTTCCCTGGAGCTTCAGTCTAATGGGTAGACAGATATAAATCAAATAAAGGTACAAATATGCAATAAAAAACTATGGAAAGGCAAAGTATAAGGAGGTCCAAGACCTTATAAAAAGTAGGTTCAGATCTGACTCTGGGAGGGTCAACAAAGGCTTCTTCAAGAAGTCTCCCAGGTGTTGAACCAGGGAGTGTGGGTAGAGTGAAGTGTTTGAAGAAGGACGCAGCAGGGGAAAGGGCATTTCAGTGAACAGGAACAGCATATGCAAAGGCTCTGAAAAGAAGAGCTTAGCATGTTTGCAAACCTGAAAGAGTTTCAGTATGTCTGGAGCTCGGAGTGGTGAGAACCAGACTGGGGAGGTGAGTGGCAAGGAGTCCAAAGAGGCTGGTCTATCTTTTGTGCCCAATGGAAAACCATTGAAGGGGGTTAGGGAGGGGAGGGAACAGATGATCACATGGGCATTCTGAAGAGGCCACTCTGACTGCAGCCTGGACCACAGGTGGGGGAGCAGACGTGGATGTTGGGAAGTCAGTTTGGAGGCTTTTGCCCTGTGAGAGATGATGATAGCTTAGACTATCAGGTGGTGGCGGTCAAGACATTGAGAAATGGATGGATTTAAGGAGGTGAAGTCAAATCACCAAGTCTTGTGTGGGGCTGCAAGTGGGGGATGAGGGAGAGGTGTCAAGAAGCCACCTAGGTTTCCAGTTTACAAGGAAGGTGGCAGAAGGTGGCAGTGGGACACAGTAGCTATGGGGTTAGATTCCAGAGACAGCTGTACCATTGAGTGATCTTGGGCAAGGCATTTGTTTCTTTTATGTGAAAAATGGAACCACGATTGGTACCTACCCCATGGATGTGTGGATTAAATGAATTGGCCCAGGTTGACACTTGGAAAAGTGCCTGGCATTTAGCACTTAATCATTATTATTTTTATGGTGATACCCCTCATTGAATAAGAAACACCGGAAAGGACAAATATATATATATATATATATATATATATATATATATATATATATATATTTTTTTTTTTTTTTTTTTTGCGGTACGCGGGCCTCTCACTGTCATGGCCTCTCCCGTTGCGGAGCACAGGCTCCGGACGCGCAGGCTCAGCGGCCATGGCTCACGAGCCCAGACGCTCCGCAGCACGTGGGATCCTCCCAGACCGGGGCACGAACCCGTGTCCCCTGCACCGGCAGGCGGACTCTCAGCCGCTGCGCCACCAGGGAAGCCCAAGGACAAATATTTTTTGATAAAGATCGTATGCTGGACTTTGAACTTGTTTTATTGCTCAGATATCCTCGTGGAAATCTGGAGTAGGCAGCTGAAGATATGGCTCTGTTTCTCACGAGAGCAGGCTGGGCTGGAGATTTGAACTTGGCAGTCATATTTTCTTCCCATGGAGTGTAAGAAGGAGCAGTTGTACTAATCGCGTTTAGGGTTCAGGCTTTTGCGTGGCTTTTTTTTTTGGCTTAGAATGTCTGTTGAATGAGGCAACTTTGTGCTGGTCAGCAAATTATGGGCAGAGCGATGTGTGGATTTCTACTAATAACCATACTCTCTTTCCCAAAGTAAGAGGAACCATCCAATGAGAGATTGTCCTTGAAGTTTGATATAAGAGCCTCAGGCCCTTGTTCAGAAGAAGCTTGTCTTCTCCTGAGGGACATAGCTATGGTAAAGGTGGTGGTGGGGTCACCCTAAGGGGGTTGGCCTCAGAGCATAGAGTTTCTACGATGCCTGATTTCATGGTGGAGTAGAGACCCAACTCAACTCGGTATCTTCCCCCAGAAGAATAAGCCAGACAGCCCAGCATGGGTCCAGTAGAGTCAAGTAATGGTTTGGGAGGGCAAATTAGCATCGTATCCAACACCAGCCACAACAGTCATATGGAATATGCCACATAGCAGTTGCATTCTGCCTTGAGGATGGGAGACGGGTACCATTTCTGTCTTGTCGTTTCTCCTCCTTTTTCTTTTTTTTTTCCTGTCTACAGATAGATGTCTTTTCAAACAGATACTTCTCTTTTACTTTTTTCAGCGTCTGATATTGCACGTTCAGTTTTGACTGTACTGTATGAGTGGAACGGGAAGGATTTATAACCATGGTCCGTAATTTCCCAAAGAGGTTCAGAAGCTACTGATCAAATGATCCTTAGTTACCATGTGGCAGGAAGTGTCGTGCCTAACCCATAGCTGGCACACAAAAATGTTGAGTGTTTTGTTTGAAGGAATGTTTTGAATGAAGTAAGTAATAGATCTAAAATTACCTATTGCCCAATAAAGAGATCCATTGCAATAGCCCAGAGAGATTATTACCTAGGTTTCTCTTGACTGCCTCTAAGTGACCAAGAGCTTCCTATCCACAAGGTTTCCCAATCCCATTTCAAATCACTCTGGTGCTTAAGAAGTTCTTTCCCTACATCAAGCAGCACTCGTCCTATAAGCTTGACTTCGCGGTTTAACACTCTGGAGTCACACAAACCTGGTCTGTCCTTTCTGCTCCCGGAAAGGGCTTCAGAGATTGGAAGTCAAAAAGCCAATGATCAGGCTTTTTGTGACTTTTTTTCTTGTCAGTTTTAAGAGAACATGATTATGGAATCTTGAACCATCTTGGTCATGATTTGTAGTTGGAGAGAGAGAGAGAGAGAGAGCAGAAAATGCATAAAAATATGGACAAAGTGATCAAAAGATGCTAGAGTTAGTTACCAGTGATGTCCAGAGTGTGATTGGTCCATCTCAAGATTGACTCCAGGCAAGAGTGTTTACAAAGAAACCAACAGATCCTTTAAATTTTATTTTTACTGTCATTCTTATTGAGAGGTTGGGTCTGTAGAAAGGCAAAATCATCTCCAACCAAAATATCTGTTTTGCTAAATTCCATTCAGAGATGGAAAATATGTTTCCTTATGTTGTCTCATCCTATTTCTCTGCCCGTGGTAGATTTCATCAATCCGTTGATACTCTTCTCTACTTAGCCTGGATGTGAATCTTTCTCAGCATAGAACTCCAGATGGCCATGGCTAATGGAGCTATATTAGTATGTGTCTTGTTATGGCTGCAATGATAATGCCATATAACAGGCAGCTATGAAACTTTGGTGGCATATAAGACTTTATTGCTTATGTGCTGGGATGATTGACGTTTGGCTGATCTTGGTTGGGCCTGGCTGGTGCCTGCTGGGCTGTCTCATGCATCTGTGGTTGGTTGGGGTCTCTGCTTTATTTGGGCTGGGCTGAGTCTGCTTCGCTGGGGCAGCTCTGCTTGCGGGACCTCTCATCCTTCTTGTGGAGCCAGCAGGATTGCCTGAGCATATCCTCATGAGAATGGCAGAGGTCTCAGAGTGAGTGGAAATCCGCAAATCTTCTTGAGGCCTAAGCGCTGAATGGGCACACTGTTACACGGACCTCATCCTAAGAAATTCACGTAGCTGGACTCAGATTCAAGGGCCGGAAAATAGACTCCACCTCTACAGCGAGAGGGCCCACAAAGTCATACGTCACGGTGTAGAGATAAAGGGAATGGTGAAAAATTGGAGCTCTTAATGTCGTCTCTACCATGTGTGGGCTGAATCTTAATCGCTGTGTTCTACATGCTAATTACAAGGTTTATTTACCTGTATTAATATATACGCTCTCAAATGGCAGTTTGCATACCCTGATTCCAAAATAGGAAAGGGTCACTCACTGCCAAAATACACATTTCCTCCACTTAGCTCCCAGTACTTTGGCTCACTTCATCAGGGGCAGTAAGCTTTCATTCCATAGATACAGCTGAGGCCTAACATGCAAGTTGAACCCCTGATTCATCACCACCATCGTCGCAATCATCATTGAGGCTGCGTACTGAGCATTTACTCTGCACCAGGCGCCTCACATCCAGTGAATCTCATTCTGTAGGGTAATCCAGCGAGGTAGGTTTATGGGCATCATTTTGTAAATGAGGACACTTGGGTTAAAGGAACTGCCGTGACTTACCCAGGACACTCAGTGACATAAGAGCCATCCCTGAGACAGGCTTGATTGGGGTCCATGAGGAGAGATCTTCTGACAACCCCTTCCGGGTTCTATAGCTCTATGCTCTGCTCACCTCTCAGGTCTGGTAGGGCTCCCTGTACCACCTTTTATTCCTCCATGGCTGCCCTGGGGGCTCTGCCTCCTTTTCTCCTTGAGCTTCTCTTTCTTTTCTCCTTTCTTTCCCCCAGAGCTTGGCCATCCTCTCAACCCCCCACTCTCTGATGTTCTCTCGCTGTTTGTCAGTGGAGAGGAGCAAAAGTAATATCCATCAGGAAGTGGCAAATGGGATTTCACTGAATTGTTTCAGTCAGAGAACTTGGTCAGTGGTTCTTCATGCCCGTTGAGAGGGTTCCTTAAAGGAACTTGGAACAAGCAACTTTGGAGGAGGAGTATCCCCCGTGGGAGTGGACTCTGGTGAGGTGGGAGAGGCGGGGGCTGCTCCTCATTAGGGTTACCCTCTGCGGAGGGGGAGGAGGGCAAGGAAGGTTGTTGGGGTCCCGATGCACCACAGGCTTTAGTGAACAGCTCTTCTGTTTTCTTAACCCATATCCTCTTCACTCCTTAGGGTTTAAACATGCACCCAAGAGGCTGGTATTAACCGATGACAGCCATCCATGTATATGCAGAATCACTGCTGTCTGAGAACCAGGGCTTTGTTTAGTTGATAATCCTGGGTCCTTCTTTCTCCAAGACGAGTCCTCTCCCAGGAGTGTCCCCAACCCCAGCCTTCCCCTTCACTAGACCTCTCTTCAGTCCTCAAACTCACTCAGTCAAGTATAACCCCCTACTGTGGTCTCAGAAAGGGCAAATATCAGAGTCAGGGGGGTCCCAAGGAGTCATCCGGTACCTTTGCAGATGGGGAAACCCAGCACAGCTCTGAACAGGGGCTCCTTCTCATCTCTTCCCTGATGTGAAGGCTGGGAGGGCATCATCAAGCACAGTTTACCACAGAGGCTGGGCAAGTTTGCACCAGGGTCTGGCCCAGGCTACCAAGGAAGGAGAAGGAGGATGTGTTAGTTAGAGTTGTCTGCTGTGAGAAACAATCCTCAGATCTCAGAGGCTAAACACAAAAGCTTAGTTCTTGCTTCCATAAAGCCCACTCTGGCTCTTATTGGTCAGGTGGGCTCTGCTGAGCCCTCTTCTTCAAGCAAAGATGCAGAGACTTAAGTTTTTTCCACCCAGTGGTTACTTCAGGCCTTGAAGTTCTCCACCAGGTCACCTGCCAGCAGACATGGGAGAGGGACAGAGGGGAGGATGGCTTGGCAAATTTTAGGGTCAGACCTGGAAGATGTAAACATCATTTCTGCCCATATCCTGTTGGCCAGAAGAAGTCACACAGTCCAACCTAGAAGAAAAGAAGCTTGGAAATTGTAGTTTAGCAGCATTCTCGGGAGGAAAAGGAGAAACTGGGGGAGCATTTTGCCAATCTCTGCTTCAGAGGGTCTGAAGCAGGATTCAGGAGCCAAGGTGTCAGGGTGTGTGGTAGATTGGCTAACTGAAACCAATTATACATGCGTATTTTTTACCGTGTGACTTTGTAGTATCTCCTACCGTAATTTGCAGAATATACTTCTCCATCCAATATTTTTGGACTTGGCCATGTGATTTGCATTGTCCAATGGAATGCGGGTGAACATGATGTGAAGAGAGGCTTTAAATGTTCTTGCCTGATTTAGGTTGGCCTCTTACTCTCCTGTAATCCACTATTGCAAAGAATGGGTAGCCTCTGGTTCCAGGATGAAGACATATGTGACTCATCCCACAGGGTGACGTCAAGCCCAACTGAGGCCAGATATCCCAGCTGAACACTTGGTTACCTACACGGGTTGTAAGCCACTAGCATTAAAAAATTTTTTTATTTGTTTTCCTAGAAGCAGCTGCTTTTTAAAAAATTTTATTGAAGTATAGTTGATTTACAATGTTGCGTTAATTTCTTCTGTACAGCAAAGTGACTCAGTTATATGTGTATTCTTTTCCATTATGTTTTGTCACAAAATATTGAATATATCAATAGTTCCCTGTGCTATACAGTATGACCTTGTTGTTTATCCATCCTATATATAATAGTTTGCCTCTGCTCATCCCGAACTCCCATTCCTTCCCTCCCCTACCCCCCTCCCCCTTGATAACGACAAGTCTGTTCTCTATATCTGTGAGTCTGTCTTTGTTTCATAGATACATTGATTTGTATCATACTTTAGATTCCACGTACGTGATATCATATAGTATTTGTCTTTCTCTTTCTGACTTACTTCGCTTAGTATGATCATCTCTAGGTCTGTCTACCACTAGCACTTTGAGGTTGTTTATTACACAGTATTAATTTAATATCACAATAGCTAATTTCAGGGAGGGAGAGAGTTTGAGTGTGAGGACCAGGAAGAACAGGAGGATGACCTAAGTGGTCTGGGAGAGAGGAGCGTGTAGCAGTCAAGACACTAAAGCTTTGAAGTCCAGCATTCCTGGGTTCAAATCCCATTTTCCCATGTCCACCACTTATGAAAATCACATGGATAGCTTGACCTATCCATCTTTGACCCTGCTTTTCATTCGTAAATTGGGGATAATCATGAAACCAACTTCAAAGAATTGTTGTAAGAATAAAATATGATTATGTAAGTAAAGAGCTCAACATAGGGTCTGATATTCCCTTTACTTGAAAATTCTCATCTTATTTTTCTCTCTGTGCACTCCCACCAATCTTTTCTGCCTAGTTAACTCTTTTTTTCAGCTTTATGGAGGTATAATTGACAAATAAAATTGTAATATCTTTAAAGTGTACCATGTGATGATTTGATATACGTATACATAGTGAAAGGATTCCCACAGTTGAGTTAATTAGAACATCCATCATCTCACACATTTACCTTTCTTTGGTGTGTGTGTGTGTGTGTGTGTGTGTGTGTGTGTGAGAATACTTAAGTTCTACTCTCACGAAATTTCAATTATACAATACAGTATCAACTAGAGGCACCAGGATATACCTTAGATCCTCAGACCTCAGTTTTCTTGTAACTGAAAGTTTATACCTTTAAACCAACCTCTTCCTATTTCCACTACCTTCCAACCTCTGGTAATCACCATTCAATCTGAAATGATATACATATAGATTTTATAGGAGATGTAATTAAAAGTTTGCTCCTGGTCTCTTCTGTCAGGTTGTACATACTGAGAGGGCTGGGACCATATCTGTCTCAAGCACAGTGCCTGGCACATAGTAGGAGCTCAAAAGATGAATAAAAGCAATTACTAATAAGTAGCAGTGATTGTGATCATTTTGTTTTTAACATCTTTATTGGAGTATAATTGCTTTACAATGGTGTGTTAGTTTCTGCTGTATAACAAAGTGAATCAGCTATATGTATACATATATCCCCATATCTCCTCCCTCTTGCGTTTCCCTCCCACCCTCCCTATCTCACCCCTCTAGGTGGTCACAAAGCACCAAGATGATCTCCCTGTGCTATGTGGCTGCTTCCGATTAGCTATCTATTTTACATTTGGTAGAGTATAGATGTCCATACCAGTCTCTCACTTCATCCCAGCTTACCCTTCCCCCTCCCCGTGTCCTCAGGTCCATTCTCTACATCTGCGTCTTTATTCCTGTCCTGCCCCTAGGTTCTTCAGAACGTTTTTTTTTAGATTCCATATATACGTGTTAGCATACGGTATTTGTTTTTCTCTTTCTGACTTACTTCACTCCGTATGACAGACTCTACGTCCATCCACCTGTTGTGATCATTTTTATCCTACACAACTTCCTTTGCTCTGTGCATGATTCATTGGGGAACTGGATTGACTTAAAGGGTGCAGGTAAGCTTTGGCACGTCTGGGACTAGAATTCAGGTCTCCCTATTTCTAGACTGGTGTTCTTCTCTGCTCCCTACACCATCCCCTCCCACTGTGCCATTCCAGAGCACAATCTACATGGCAGGCTTGGAAGCCTGCCTCCCTGCCTGAGAGGATTAACCAGCAATCCATGCCCCAGCCTCCCATTTACCCACCAGTGGATGGAAACATGCTCCCTTGGTGTCTAACACTTCAGCTCGCATTTCATTTTAACTTTTCTGTGCCTGCCGTCTGGCGTCCCCAAATTGGCCTTTGTGGAGAAATAGATAACAGCTCATGCATGCAAGGCACATATTCCTTCCATAGGACATTAGGCTGGCTATTGAAGTGACTCTGGTTGGAAAGGAAAGTTCTGTCTGTAACTGAGGCAAGCACAGATGAGTTGATGCTTTCGTATGTGTATTGGGGTAGATAACGCTATTTCCCCCCGTCCCTGTGTCTCTAGCTCTCGGCAGCCCTTCTCTCTCCTAAGAGCTATCTGCAGCAGCAACTTTCTTTCAGGAATTCTCATTCATTCATACACTGAAAATGAGGAAAGAGGGGGTAACTCTCTTCTTCGACTGCTGCGGTCTAGTCCAGAGGTCCCTGGTCTGAAGTCAGGAGACCTACATCCTGGTCTAAGTTCATCCAGGGCCTCCTTGAGTGAACGAGCACAAGGCAGTTTTTTTCTTCAGGTTGTTGTTTTCCCAATATATTGGGTGTCCTATGTTAATGCCGCCCTTAAAGGAGTAATGAGGGACACGGCATGGACATCCATGAGGTACCTTCAATACGCCCAGCACTTAACATTCATGATCTCATTGAATACTCACAACAACATTATGATCTCTTTTTCTATACAAGGAACCAGGTTCAGAAAGGGAAGGTAACTCACCTGATGTCACAGAGCTTGGGAGGATTCAATACCATATTTTCCCCACAACACTGGGGCGATGAGATGTTGAGATTGTAACTGTGTCACAGGAGTTGAGGTACGACTTTAGGGTAATATTCCTGGGAAATCAGGTGCAAGGTAGAATAGGGAAGACCCAGAATAATATTAATGAGAAAAGAATATCTTCACTGCTTGATATTCTGTTTCACAGTATTGATAGAGCTTTTCCTCATTCATTTTTCTAATTTGAGCTTCACACATTATCCAGATGCGGAAACTGAGGCTTATAGAGACTGACTTCTGGAATCTATGTATATATACACAGAGAGTTAGTGATAAAGTTGGAATTCAAATTCATGCGCCTGACCCTCAAGCCCAGTGCTCTCAGCCACAGTTCACAGAGTCAGAGTTCCTCAGAAGAGGTTTGTGTGATGATGATGAAGAAGAAGAAGAAGATGATGATGATGATGGTGATGGTGATGATGGTGATGGTGGCAACAACATCAGTGATGATGACAGTGATGATGATGATTGTAATGTTGCAAATAATGATGTAATAATGATGAAGGTGAGTAAGATGGTGTTGATGATAGCGATGGTGAATCTCACTTGAATCTAGGTCCAGGACTAGCCCAGGGCACTGTGGACAAGAGGCATCTTTCAGGTAGCTCCTTAAATGATCAATGGTCTGTAGCCTGAACTTATCTTTCCAGCTTCATCTCTACTCATCTTTCCCAACCCTCTGCTTTAGAGGAGTTGGTTTACTCTCTTAAAACACATATTGCCAAGTCCAGATACTCTCTGACCGCCCTCAGTAGGAAGCAACCCTGCTGAGACCTTGATCTTGGACTTCTAGCCTCCTGAGCTGTGAGACTAAATTTCTGTTGTTTAAGCAACCCAGCTTGTGGTACTTTGTTAAGGCAGCCCTAGCAAACGAATGAAACCACATGTGGCTGTTTAAATTTAAATTAATCAACATTAAACATTTAGTTCCTCAGTCACACTAGTCACCTTTCAACAGCTTAACGGCTATATGCAGCTATTAAGGCTAGTGGCTACTGTATTAAAAATGCAGATAGAAGAGTTCCAGCATCACAGAAATTTCTCTTGGGTGGTGTTGGGCGGGAGTGATCATTCTGAACCCTGACTGCATATTAGGCTATCCAAGGAGATTTAAGAAAATCAAATGCTTTATTTTGAGATGGAGATTCACATAAAGTTACAAGAAATAATACAGAGAGATCCTGTGTACCCTTTACCAACTTGCCCCCAACAGCACCATCTCTACTATGTTAGTCAAAGATCACAACTAACATACTGACATTGATCTACTCAGATCAGAACACTTTATTGCCACAAGGATTCCTTCTGGTACCGCCCCCCCCGCCACCCCCATTTTAGCGACTCTCAGCTCTCCTTGGTGAAAAAGAGAGGAGAGATATATTCCAGGTACAGCGAATGACATGTAAATGACCACAGGAAAAAGAGAACTTGCTGGTTCTGAAATTAATCCACCATAAACGAAACATGAGAGGGGGGAAGGTGGCAGAATTATTTCCCTGAGAGATGGACTAATTTGGATCAAGATAACACTTTCCCTACTGCCCAGAAGAAAGCCACAAGCAGAAAGAGAAGTAGTCTATCTTAGAAAAAATGTGTAAGCATTGCATTCACTGGGTCCCTGGTTCACTCAGAAAAGTTTGTTGGTTGGCAACTCCTTGTAGCTAAAAAATCTTGTAATGTGATAAATCAATTGCTTTCTACTTGGAGGAGTTTATTGCCAATTGGGCAGAAAGGGAAGCCATTGGCGTTGCTGAAGTCATTCCCATACTTGGAGATGTCTTAAGTGGGAGGGTTGAACACAAGGGATCCTCTCCCTTCCTGCCCTGGAAGTTTTCCTCCTATGATCTCACTTCCCAGAGGGAAGAAAAAGCAGAGAAATGGGCTGTGAATCCCATTTATATTCATTAACACCCTAAAGATGAAAAATACCTTTCCATTATCCCTGGGATAATTCAAGCCCATTGCATAGGAAAATGTTATATATTTTTGTCATGGTAATCTCAGGGGCAAGAGATTAAGACTTACACCGTAGAGCAAACCAACGGTGTCCTGCTGGGAACTTTCCAGGCCCATTCATGAGTCGGGTTTCAGGACCAATATTAAAGCACTTAGAGAATAGTCTTTCCAAACTGATCCCCAGAGAAGTATCAGGTTCCCTAGATTAGCTGAGGAAACTAGAGACACTCAAAGAGGCAAGGGAGGGGCTTCTTCACCCTGAAGCACACCCTTAGTTTCCTGAAAGCCACTGGATAATAACGAAATATACTGAACATGTATTGAATTCTTACCCTGTGCTAAGAACTGTGCTAGCCTAACCATCCAGGCCTCCATTTCATCTTTGCTGCTGAATTTATCTATTTAAAATATTTTTTGGGAATTGAGGTGCAACATATACAATATATATGGTAAGGGGTACTTATTGGATCAATGTCAAGTGTACACTTTAGTGAGTGTTTATATAAGTGTACTCCATATGACCACCACCCAGATTGAGACATAGAATATTCCCAGAACTCCAAAGGTTCCTTTGGCCCTTCCAAGGGAATTATTGTTCTGACTTTAATCACCTTATCTTAGTTTTGCCTTTTTGAAATTCATTTAAATGGACTTGTCCAAAATTACCCCAACAAGAAGTGGTGGAGTGGAGACTCAGGGCCAGGTCTTTCTAATGACAGAGATAGAATCCTTACCTACTGGTCCCAAGGGTGAGAAGACCCTCCTGAAACAAGGATGAGGTGCATCTATTAAGCTGGGGATATTTGAGAGTTCAAGGAAGTAGGAGTCTATATTAGTTTCCCAAGGCTGCCGTAACAAGTTACCACAAACTTGTGCTTAAAACAACTGAATTTATTCTCTCCCAGTTCTGCAGTTCAGACATCTGAAATCGAGGTGTTGGCAGGACCACTTTCCCTCTGAAGACTTCGGGGGAAAATCTTTTCTTGCCTTTTCCAGTTTCTGGAAGCCCCAGGCATTCCTTGGCTTGTGGCAGCATCACTCCAATCTCTGTCTGTTTTCACATGGACTTCTTTTCTGTCTCTTCCTCTTCTGTCTCTTATAAGGGTAGGTGTCATTGGACCTAGAGTACACATGCTTAATGCAGGAAGATCGCACCTTGAGCTCCTTAATCACATCTGCAAAGACCCTTTGTCCGAATAAGCTCACGTTCACAGTTTCCAGGTGGATACATCTTTTGGGGGGCCACCATTCAACCCACGATGGAGTTGACAGGCAGTCCTGGGCTTGAATCCTGAGGCAGTCACCTGCTAGCCTGGTGATACTGGAGAAGGTGGTACATCTCTCTGAACCTTGATTGTGCTAGTGGTGATACGGGGATGCTAATATGTCACTCAGAGATCCCCATGAGATGCCGTGATTCGATGAATGGAACTCCCCGGTCCTAACCTGGCACATACGGATGACTAACAACTGCTTTTATTTTTACCATCACTAAAGACAGCTTTCTGAAATGCGCCTGCTTCTCAGTCAACTCTAAAGGTCTTTACTGGGGACTACCGATAAAGTGGGTCCAATAGGGTGCTGAGTAATCAGGTTGGTAGTGGTAGAAGAAATGAAAAATTCTACCCCAGTTAGAGTCACACCCAGTATTGTGGGAAGGACATATCCACATGGACATATTAGAATTGCATTTTTCAAATTGTAGATTCAGATCCTTTAGTGATCATGAAATCAGTGTAGCAGGTCTCCAACCAGGATAGAATCAAACAGAAATTACGAGATGCAGTAGTGTAGTGGATCTGCCTGGATTTGATTCTTGGCTGTACCATTTTCTGGCTCTGGGACTGTGGGCAAATTATGCAAGAGAATCTGAGCCTCACTTTCTTCATCTATAAAATAGGTATAATTATAGCAGTCACTTCGTAGGGATAAGTTATTATTTATAAAAAGTTTAGATTATAGGGCATAGGAATTGCTCTAGGTGTTTGCAGTTATTAACACGTGCAGGAAGGATATTATTTTGTTTACACTCTATGTGTTGTTATAGCTATTGAAATAGACATATGCCTGCACAGGACCAGGATGTAAAATATATTTCTTACTGTGAGTTTTGTGTTTCTTATTCTGATCACCCAGTCCATGCCTCGCAGTGGGCAATGTTCAGGATCTCACTGACTCTTTCACCTAGGCGGTCTGCACTGAGGCTCAGCGTGCGTTCAGAGCTTTGCCCTGCCTCTCTGTAGCGACAGCCATCTCCGTTCCAGTGGGTAGCACTGGAGCTGAGCCCGCCTCCTCTTGGCCCCAAGCTGGACAGTTGTTCCTTGGCTCTTCAAGGTTGGTGAGTCAGGCTGCAAAGTGGTTTTTTCATTTTGGGTTTGTCTGTTGGTGTACGTACGCCTGTCCCCTCTGAGCCTTTGGTTGTTGTCATCTTTCCTTTTTCCTCTCACTAATAAAATCTAATCTAATTTCCAGTATATTTAACTGAAATTTTACTTCCAGGGTTGGGTCCTGCCAAATTGCCACTGGCTCTGGGGACCTCAGAGAGAGACTCAGTCTGGCAAATCGATCTCAAGCCAGGGAATTGCCCTAATATTCGTGCTGATTGCAGCAAACGAATAATAAAGGCACATCTTGAGCTTCCTGGGGATCGATACCCCTGAAGAGGGGAGACAAGGGCTGCTGCCCAGGCAGGATCAGCTCTGAGAGCAAGTTGCTCCCAGCAGGTCTGGAATGATAACCAACCACAGACTGACAGTGGAGACAAATGCTGCCCCTCTCTGTGGACAGCCCCCGTCTTCTCCATTCCAGAGCTGTTCTGTTTTCACAGACTACTAGAATATCAGGACAAGAGGAATCCTTGGGATTGGGCAGGAAGGTGTGTCCCCAGATTCTGCAGAAATGGGGCCAGGCTGTCCTAATAACTCACATTGCCACCTGTTGAATGCTGATGACATGCCATGCTCTGAGGAAGAGTCTTTAAGAACTTACACAAACGTTCATGAAGAAGTTATATAATCTCATTTAATAAAAGATGACATTGGGGCTCAGAGAGGTTAATTAACTTACTCAAGTTCACACAGCTGCCAAGAGCCAGAGTTGGTATTTGAACCCAGTGTCTGACTTTTGAGGTCTGAATGTGGTCTGTGGATCAGCTAGGTTACTATCACCCGGGGGCTTGTGAGGAATGTAGGACCCAGGCCCCTTTCCAGGCCTTGAATCATAATCTGCCTTTTAACAAGATCCCCACGTGGTATGTGGTACCTTAATGTTTGAGCTGCATGAATCTAAAGGATTTTCCTTCCCATAGCTGTGTCTCCCAGAATTTGGCTGTTACTAAGTAAACAAACTCATGAACTAATTAACTAATGAACAAATAGACACAATTCAAGTTGAATTCCAGGGTCAAAGAATCATCTTCAGAAGCCACTTCATCTTCACAGTGGCATCACTCAGCTTCTCTTATTAGTGGGAGAGGAAGGTGGTTTCTTTTTCTGGAGTTGGATAGAAGATGCCTGGGGTTGCAAAGACTAGGGAGCAAACGTACTTCATTGCCCCATTTTGTTTCTGTCCCAGGGAACCCAGATGCCGACTGACCATGAAGGGCTGGGACAGGAGGGAGCTTCCCCCAGGAGGTGGTGACATTGTCAGCAGTCATGCGTCCTGTGTTCACGCGTGCCAAGCACCTGGCTGAGGGCTCTACGTATGCATGGCCATGGTAAGAGTCCAAAGACCCAGAGGGACAAAAACTGAACCGTCACTTCCTTTCTTTTTTCCTACCTGAACTAAGCTTTTATTTTGAGCCCCCAGTTTGGTGAATGGCAGAAACTGAACCTCAGGCCCTTTGGGTACCACCTTGCCCCAGGGTTATTTCCTAAGTTCCGGGGGCCTCTCAGGGCCTGGAGGCATTGTGGGACCTGAAGAGGGTATGGGTATCTTGTACCAGGTATGCTGTCATCTATCCACCTGCTGGTTGCCAGGATATCCTGGTTCCCACCCCATGGTCCCTGTGGGCTTGCGCTGGGTCCTCCTTCCTCTGGATGGCAAAGCCTCTTCTGATGGTCTTGTCAGTTACATCCTCACTGCTCTGGCCCCAGAAACTTCTGTAGTTCCTGAGCCACCTGGGAGCAAAGAATGCTGGGAGGTGGTCTCTGGCCCTTCTGCCCAGACCTGAGACAGTTCCTTCTGTGGAATGATTTTCTGAGGCGGTGAGGAGGGCCACAAGTCCCCTTTGCTCTCAGATCCCGGAACCTATCTGGAACTTATCACCCTCCCTTCTCCCCCACCCCACACGGAGACCTGGGCTGTTGGGCAGGATGGACACTCTTTCTCAGGAAAGCCCCAAGTCTACTCACTCAGTGTTTCTCAGAAGTCTTCTCTTCTGCTTGGAGAACGGGAAGATTTGCTCTGAGTCAACAGTGTTTTCCCCAAGTCGATACTTACGTCCTAGCTTTCTTAGGGTCTAGGCTTTTCAGCCTTTCTCTGCATTCCTACCTGGTATCCTTTCCCTACTGCAGCGAGAGCCTGGGGGACTAGCCACACTTCATCCTGGGTGGGAGGGCTCAGCATCGTGTGGGACAAGAAAAGTCCTTAGATTATATTCAAAGTATTATCTCATTTAATCCTGCAGGTCTGCAAGTGAGTTAATACTATGATTACTGCTCCCATTTGGAAGATAGGGAAACTGAGTCCTAAAAGGGCAAAAGATTTGCCCAAGGGCAGAGTTGACAAAATTAACAGTTAAAAAATCTGGAGCTAAGACTCAAACTCAAGACTGACCCATGTCTAGAGCCCAAGAATGTGAACCAGATCATGGAGGTTTGAATCTTAGTGCAACCACAGC
The DNA here is from genome assembly GCF_949774975.1 of Lagenorhynchus albirostris. Taxonomy (NCBI): domain Eukaryota; kingdom Metazoa; phylum Chordata; class Mammalia; order Artiodactyla; family Delphinidae; genus Lagenorhynchus; species Lagenorhynchus albirostris. The sequence continues at coordinate 14,544,610 of NC_083101.1, forward strand.
TGTGTGTCTTTGGCAAATTTCCTAACCTACCTGAACCTCTGTTTCTTAATCTATAAAATAGAGATAATGGTGATGGGACCACCCTATGGAGGTGATCCATAGATAGTCCTTACAGAAATTTCTAGCACATGTAATTGGTCAATAAAGTTCAGCTATTATTATTAATAATAATATTACTATTACTATAAAGTTCAGCTATTATTATTAGTACTATTATTATTTTAAATTATATTGTCTTCTAACCCAATAGAACATAGCACCATTTATTGTCCTAAAACCTTAGAGTAACAAGATGTCAGAATTGAAAGAAAGGGACTTTGGAAATAGCCCAATCTAACCTCCTTATTCCGCAGATGGCAAAACTGAGGTTCAGAGAGGGAAAGAAGTTACCCAAGAACACACAGCTTAGTAAAACAGTAGATGATGCCATTTAAAAGGACTGCTTTGGGTGAAAGGTAAAGAGGAAATTTTGCAAAGATTGATTCGGAGATGCCTGGGGTCATTCAGTGGAGACATCTAGCCACAGTTGAACATACAAGTTTCAGCTCAGGGGAGAGATCTGGGCTAGAGCATGAGATCAGGGAGTTGCTGGCATATGGGTGGCCCACACCCCACGGGGTGGCTAACATCACCTTATGGAGGATTGAGGATTGGTAAGAAAGGAAGGTGGGCAGAGGAAAGGGAGAGCAGAGATGATGGCTGTTGAGGAGACTCCGGAAGGAAGAGATGGGGACACCAGCAGAAAGCCAGAGAGGAAGGAGCTGCCTCTTTCCACTGTAAGATGAATGAGCTTTGGGGAAGCCGGGTAGAGAAGGAAAGGAAAGGGAAGGAGGTTAAGTCAGGGAGCAACGTTTGGTCAGGTCTAAGTAGGGGCTTGGGCAGTGAGGTAACCCTCGCCCATGGTCCCGGTGAGGGTTAACAACATTCAAGCTGTCTGCTGGGGACCACGATGATGATTAATTTCATTGACCACCTTCAGTGCTTGGAATTATAATCGATTATCCACAACTATTTTTTTGGAAAAAAAAAAGAGCTTTATTGTAAATTGTCTTTGTTTCTTGCCATGGAATCAGAAATGAACCAGGTGACCGCTCCCCATTGGCCAGTCTTGGTCATGCTCCCACATACTCAGTTGCTTCCTTAGAGGCTCAGACTCAGAGCTGGAAGAGGTCTTACAAGGTCAGTCATTTGGCTTCCCTTCCAGGGCAGCAATCTCTGTGCGACGTTCTAGGCACGTCAGCCTCCACAATCTGCTTGCACACTGTGGTGGAGCCCACTGCCTCCTCAGACATCTATTCATGGTTTAGTAGCTGTGATTCTTATCTAGTTCTTCCTGACATTGACCCCTTTCTGAACTTTCACCTGATTGACCTCCATCTTGCAGTCAATTCCCATCTCCAATTGACTTTCTTGTTTGAAAAGGTCTCTTGCGAGAGATGCATAAAGGCACAAACAAAAGGAATGCCCTGACGCCTGCCCTACTTCCGCAGCCCCTGTCCTGAATCACCCCAGTTCACTTGCTTGCCCCTCTCATTACTTTACCAGTCTCTTCATTGATGACTCTGTGCTCTTAGATTTCCAATCTTGGGTTTTATTGAGTTAATCATTAGTTTGAATCCTGGCTTCCTTACACACTAGCTGTATTCTCTGTGCAAATTTCCTACACTTTTTAAGCTCCATTTGGGAAATGAAGATAATAATTGAACCAACCTCATAGAATTCTTGTAATGAGTAAATGAGACAATGCATATAAAGTGTTCAACAACTGATGAACACTCAAACAGGTTAGCTAGCTGTTATTGATTTATTTATTTTAATTCAATGAGCACTTACGGTGGTTACTATATACCAGCTACTGTTCTAAATATTTTGGAAATACTAACTCGTTTAGTTTTCATAATGACCCTGTGAGGTATAAACATTATCATGCCCTTTCTACAGATGAGAAAACTGAGACGCAAAATAAATTCTTATGTATTGCACTAATATTTATTGTTCATGGTATCAGTTAGCTTTTGTCGTATCACAGACAACCACAGAACCTCAGTGGCATCTGCTAGGTTTAACTGATCTGGGTGGGGCTCCACTGGGTGATTCTGCTGGTCTCAGCTGAGCTCACTCGGGAGTCTACACTTTCACTGGGGACTCTGCTGTAGGGTGGGGCTGGCTGGGGGAACTTAGCTCTGCATCATGGGTCTCTCAGCCTCCTTCTGGGAGCAGTGGGTTCCCTCGGGGATATGCTGCTCCTGGTAGAGGCAGAAGCACAAGAGGAAGCAAGTTCAGTTGCACACATGCTTCTCAAGACTGCAAACATCCTGCAGTAGGCAGACTTCTAAGACGGTCCCCAGTGATCCTCACCTCTGGGCACTTGTATCCCGGGTAGTCCCCTCCCCTGAGTATGGGCAGGACCTGTGACTTGCTTCTAACTGATAGAGCACAGCAAAGGTGATGGGCTTTTGTGGTTAGGTTATGGGAGTTTGTGGCTTCTGTCTTGCTAGCAGATTCTCTCTTATTATCTCCCTGGCTTATATGCTTTGAAGTGGCCCATGTGGCCGGGAACTGAGGGCAGCCTTCAGCCAACAGTCTGCGTGGAACTGAATTTGCTAACAAAACACATGAGCTTGGAAGGAGAACCTTCCTCAGTTAGGCCTGGAGATGACCACAGGCCAGCCGACAACATATTGTGGCCCTGTGAGAGGTCCTGAAGCAGAGGACCCACTAAGCCATGCTGAGATTTCTGCCCCTCAGACACTGTAAGATAATAACTATGTGCTGTTTCAGGCTCCTAAGTCTGGGGGTAGTTTGTTATAGCAGCAAAACAGGTAAATAACACACATCCCTATGGTCAAAACGATCACACGGTCAGGCCTGGAGTGGGGAATTGTGCTCCTAGTGAGAGAGTATTGCAGAGTCACAAGAGAAAGGGTGTGGGTCCAGGGAGGGGTGGAGAACTGGGCTCGATAACACAGTCCACCATGAGCACCTACGACATGCCTGGAGGTGTGGACACAGGAGATGCAGATCTGAACAAGACCTTGGCCTTGCCCTTGGAGCCTACGAGCTCCTGGAAGAGCCAGAGATGGCTTTTGGAGTTTGAGTAATAATTTGCTCAATGAGCACTTGACCCCAATTCCGTGTGGAGCTTCCTGAAAAAGTCACCACCCTTCCCCAGGAATTGATACAGAGAGTCTGGGACCATCCTCGAGGCACTCTCTGTAGTGGGGAGAGCCCAGGTGCCTTGGAAATGCAGCTTCAGCGGCCCCAGCCCTTGCCAACTCTGAGCAGAGACCTGCAGGCAATGAAAATCATCTGTCCAATAAGCAGGTCCGGGCAACAATGGAAACCAAAGCCTCATCCATCACTGATGGCAATCAAGAGAACAGGCGGTGTTTGGTCCGGGAAGAAGGCATGGAGGGAAGTGACAGGCATTAGAAGCCTGATGTTGCCAGGGGGAAAGGTGACATACACTCTTTACCTACTTTGTGTTGGGACTGAGCTGGACAGCATCTCTTCTGAGCATCACAATGGCTCCATGAGGTAGACTTATTATTCCCATTTTGCAGGTGGAAAAACTGAGGGCCAGGAAGAGTGAAGTCACTTGCCCAAGGTCAGATTTGAACCCAGGTCAACTCAAGCCAAGCCTGTGTTCTTTCCATAAGGTGACATTTTATTCCATCTTCCCCTTATCTTCCATTCACCCTGATTCTTTAATTCGAGAACACTGGGTCTGGTGCAGTACAAAGAGCCATGGAGTCAGAGAGTCCAAGATTCTAACTGCCTCTGGCATGACTCCCTGAATGATTCTGGCCGACGTCACGCCCCTTGTGTAAGCCTGGCTTTCCCACCTGTAAAAGGATAGGTTTGGATTTTATTGGGGATGTCAGATAAGTTTTGTTTTGCATGTCAACTCCATGGATGGTCACAGCTGATGGGTGATATTGACGGGGTCTGTGAAGCTGGATTTGGGCTCAGTGAGGTCTGCCGTAGGTGTAGACTATGGGAGTAGATGATCTCCAAGTTCTTTTCAAGGTCTTTGAGTTTGTGACTCTCTTTTTCTACATTCCTCTTTTTTCTTTATGGGCTTTTATCAGGTAAAGCCAATCAAGAGAGGTCCCATCTGCCTCTGCTGAGTATTAAACTGATGTATGCAAATCACAGGCTGGCCGGATGGCCCACAGATCTGCAGGGGACAAGACCGCACAAACACCCATATGTTGCTTCTCTGGTGGCATTGTTTTACCGCCTCCAGTAAAGCCCCATTTGTAGTGGGGTGATCCATGAGAGCACCGAGGGCCATGCTTAACCCCGAAAACCATCAACTAAAGGGCCGTAAAGAACCCTGCTAGGGGGACTTCCCTGGTAGCGCAGTGGTTAAGAATCTGCCTGCCAAGGAGGGGGAAACGGGTTCGATCCCTGGTCCGGGAAGATCCCACATGCCGCGGAGCAAGCCCGTGCGCCACAACTACTGAGCCTGCGCTCTAGCGCCCGTGAGCCACAGCCACAGCTACTGAAGCCCGCGTGCCTAGAGCCCGTGCTCCACAACAACAGAAGCCGCCACATTGAGAAGCCCGCGCACCGCAACGAAGACCCAACGCAGCCAAAAATAAATAAACTAAAAATTAATTAATTAAAAAAAAAAAAGAGCCCTGCTAGGGCTGTTGACTCCTGGATGCTGCCCAGAGTGCACCTCTCTTCCTAGAATTGGGTCTTCGGCAGACACCAAAGCTTGGTCACCCGGGTTCTGCTTTGAGCTTCCCGCCTAGAACATAGATGGGGAGGCACCTACTCTGGTGTTGGGGCACTGGGGGTAAGGGCAGCTTTCCCACGGGTCAATGGATTTGTTATTTCTGGATCTTTGACGTCGCAGCCACAGCCGGAGAACTGTAGGTAGGTGTTCCATAGTTAGCAAGGCTGAGGGTCTGCCGGCCACCCATGCTCCTTCCTGGTGACGTGATGAACCATCACGGGGACCCTGTGAAATGGTTACCCAGGGCAGGCGCTGACTGACTCCGTCCCTGTCTCCTGCAAGGTCAACAAAGCAGCACTAGGGGGAGCTCACATCCCCCCTCCCCTCCCCACACCGGTCCCTCCAAGCTAGTAAGACACAGCAGTGGGAGAGTGAGGCGAACACAGCAAAGTCACCTGCCAAAGCAGGGCTTCCTGAGAGCAGAGAAAGGGCCCCCTCAGAGCCAACCAGAGGAACAGTCCCCTTCAAGACGCTTTGATGGCTCCAGAGAACACTTTCACTGAATCAAAAATAACTTGCCAACTCCTGCCTCATGGAGTGGGTTTGACACAAATAACTTGTGTGCTTTAGATAGAAAACTATTTGGGTCACCTTCATTAAGGGACTTTGTCCCTCGGGGCTGAGGGGGAGGCCCCTGTGGGCCATGGATGCCTCTCCCCGTGGCCACTCGGCACAAGGTAGCTCCAGGCAGGAACACAACAGAAGGTTGCCTACCCACAGCCCTCCTCTCTGGGGGGAGCCTGGGTCCAGCGTTCCTTTCCCTTACCCTTTAAAAATATTTTATGTTAATTTTCTTAGCCTTATCTCAAAGGTAACACGTTTATTGCGGAATGTCTTAGAAGTATATGCAAGCCAAGAGAAGAAAATAAAATTTGCCCATCACCCCTTAATCTGGAGAGAACACTTTAATATTTTAGTGATGGTATCTGGGAAGGGAGTGGCACAGAGCAGAGGTCCAGGCCCTGGGGTCATCAGATCTGCACCGACTTCTGGTTCTTTCACCGACTAGCTGTGGGGGCAAGTGGCTCATCTCTTCTGAGCCTCAGTTTACCCATCGGCAAAGTGCGGCTGATAATAGTTTGGGTGTGAGGACTTACTAAGATAACTTACGCCAAGCCCTTCACACAGTGCTGGGCATGTATGAAACACTCTAGAAATTATTGTTGTTCTTACCGTTATCGTCTTGGCACTGGGAGAGTTTTCCCTATCCGGGATGGCGTCTCATGGGGCCAAGCTAACCCAGAAAGGAAAAAAACTGATCTTAGGAACAGGGACAATTTTTTTCAATTTTGGTGAAATTAAAGGACTGTGGGAGAGAAAGTAACATAATGTCTCAAATAGGAAGTTTTAAACAGGAATTATTAGGAGATGTACATCTTGGTTTTATACGGATCAAAACTCCTTCTTCAAAAATTTAGAGCAGAAGGGAAGCCTTTTTAGTTTAGGTTCATGCCCCCAGGGTCATATCTTCTTTCAGCTGACCAAAGCAGCATGGCAAAGCTGTTTTCCAATGCAGACCACTTCTGCCTTTTTGGACCAACTGAATCTTGTTTCTACAGCTGCAAATGATCTAACTCTGAAGTTAGGGGTTCAGGCTGGATAGGGATAGAGTTTACGATCCTGTCAGAGGTCATAAAAATCACACAGGCTCCGGACGCGCAGGCTCAGTAGCCATGGCTCACGGGCCCAGCCGCTCCGCGGCATGTGGGATCCTCCCGGACCGGGGCACGAACCCGTGTCCCCTGCATCGGCAGGCGGACTCCCAACCACTGCGCCACCAGGGAAGCCCAACAGGGACCTTTTTAAGCAATGGGCTAGAAGCAGCGAGGAAGTCCACGTGCAGACATCTGCCTAGTTGATTCATTGCCATTGCCAGATGCTGACGCTGAGGGGGAGAAGGAACCACCCTCTCCCCTGTCTGCCTGGTGGCTTGTTCCGTTCTAAACTAGCCCCGAATGCTCTGCGTTGGCCCAGATGAACGCTCATTTCCTTCCAGACGTTTCTGTCTACAAAGTATACAGGTTCTCACTGTATCTTTAAGGGGCCTCATTCTGCTTTGTAACCTGCTTTTTCCATTTAACTCTGTGGCCAGACACGGCCCTGCTGTCTTTGGGTTCCCTTTTCTTGTCATCGCCTGGGGGCAGGGCTGCAAAAATAATACTTCCAGTGTTGCCATAAACTTGACCTCTTCTACGCTCCAAGGGCACGGCTTCAGGCCCTTCTCCCGCCTACATCACAGCACGTTCCTTCTCTCCCGGGTCGTCGGCATTGGTGTGCAAACATGCCAAGATCTCTCCTGCATTAAAACAAACAGCCACCAACCAACCCAATTCTACCTGTCCCTTCAGCTGCCTTTTCATTTCTGTTCTCCTTTATAACAAAAATTCTGGCAAGATCGGTCTTTACGTCTGTCTCAATCCCTCTCCTCCATTTCCCTCTTGCAATCACCTGGTCAGGCTTCTGTTCCCACCACTCCATCCAAACAGGATTTACCAGGGTCACCCAGTACCCATGAACTCTGCTTGGCTAAAGCCAGCAGTCTAGTCTCAGGCCACCTCTAGTTTGTCCTGTTAGCATTTGACACAGCTGAACACTTCCTTGTCCTTAAAGCGCTTTCCTCTCTTGATTTCCAGAGCACCTCCCTCTCCTGGGCTCCAATCCCTTCTCCTTCACCGGCTCCTTGTCAGTTTCCTGACTGAAGCAGGAGCTGAACCACTGAACCATTCCTGACCCCCTAACGTTGGCGAGCGCCAGGCTCAGCCCTCGTGCCTCTTCTCTTTCCACACCTTCTGCTTTGCCGATCCCATGCGGTCTTCCAAATGCTTTAAGCGCCATCTGCAGCCGATGACTCCCCAGATGACAGTTCCAGGTTGAACCACGTCACTGCCCCGATAGCCAGACTCCTCTGTCCATCTCCACTTTGATTTCTAATGGGCATCTTGAAGGTGACACATCTCAGAGGGAAGTCCTGGTTCACAGCCACTCCAAGCCTGCTCCTTCCTTAGTCTTTCCAACTCAGGTGGGGCGAACCCCCCTTTCACCCTACCACTTGCTTGGGCCAAATGCTTTGGAGTCCCCTTTGACTCCTCTCTTTCTTTCACATGCTCATCCAATTGGTCAGGAACTCCCTTCGGTTTTATTTTCAAGGCAGACCCAGAATCTAATCACTTCTCACCATTTCCACCACCACCTGGTCTAAGCCACCAGCCACCCCTCCTGGATTATTACAATTACCTCCTTTTCTCCCTGCTTCTACCCTGACTCCCTACACTCTGGTCTCAACCCAGCATCCCAAGGGAAGCTGTAAAAACATAGGGCAGACACTTAGAAATCTCCAACAGCTTTCCTTGTACTCCACAAGGAAGCCAAAGTCATTGTAATGACCTCCCAGGCCATTCCTGACCAATTGGATGAGCATGTGAAAGAAAGAGAGGAGTTGTGATCTGTCCCAACCCCATCCCTCCCTCTCCTTTTCTCTGACCTTATCTCCTCTTCTCCCCATTGTTCAGTGCCTCCAGAGGCTCAGCTGCAGCCTTCTTATTCCTCCTTGAACTGGTCCAGCAGCCTGCTCGCCGGGGCCGTGGCAGTGGCCAGATGCCCTTCCCTGGGCTCAAGGTCAGCTCCCTCACTCCTTCATACTTCTGCTCAGACCTTCCAAGTGAGGCCAGCTTGACCGGTTTCAGATTGAACCACCCTCCTCCCCAGAGTCCGTAGCCCCTTTCTGCTTTATTTTTTTCCCATAGGGCTCGTCACTGTATTATACTATAGTACCGTAATTATGCCGTAGATTTTACGGAGCATTTATTTTATCGATCGTCCATCTCTCACATGCTAAAGTGCTCATCTTTAGGAGGACGGGGTGCTTCTGTTCAGCTCCCTGCTGCATCTTCAGTGTTTAGAGCAATGCACACAACACATGGTAGTCACTCGTGGAGTATTTATTGGATAAATGGATGAATGAATGAATTCTACACCATGAATATGATCTAGATTAGGATAGTTTGTATAATATCTTTGGCTTCCCTTTAAGCCTTTGGATCACTTTCAAGAATATCCAAAGATTGCAAAGCCATCTTTACTTCTCCTTCTGTTTTTCTTCTAACCTGTCAGTATTTACAGCTACTCATCTGTGTAAATAGTGTTTTCAAGATGCTGTACAACTAAAACTAATGAAAATTATCAGGCTGTTTTGATAAACACAAAAAAGTGAAGTCTGGGGGTTATGGATAACAATTGCAGTTTTGTATCAACCTGAGCATCCGATTTATTTAATCAGAACAGCCTTGTTCTTGTTGATTGAGTTTATAATAAGTTAAAGTTATCATCTATATTTATAAAATAAAGTCACACAACTAAAACATTGCTTTAAAAAATCAGCTTTGTATATTGCATTCCATGCAAGAGTTTAAAAATAGCTAATAATAAATGTGAAAATCATTGACTTGTAACATAACCTCTAAGAGATCTTTCTTTGTTATTGTCTAAAACCAAGCTGTTTGTTGCACAGCAAGTCTAGGATCGGGGTGAAGATAGACTAGACCCCTCTTATTCATGGTTTCTCTTTCCATCGTTTCAGTTACCCAAGGTCAACCGTGGCCTGAAAATGTTAAATGAAAAATTCCAGAAATAAACAATCAAAAGTTTTGCACTGCATGTCTTTCTGGGTAGTGTGATGAAATCTCGTGCCGCCTTGCTCCATCCCGCAGGGGATCCCCAGCCACGGACATCGTCTGCTCCTGACATCCAACGATGGACATTGACATGATTCAATGATCCAGGATCACCTGAAGCAGGCCCTCCTCCTCCTGACTTATCACCAGAGGGTCAATAGTAGCCTACATCACAGTGCATACGTCATTCACCTGACTTTATCTTATCAGGTAGGCATTTTATCATCTCACATCATCACAAGAAGAAGAGTGAGTACCATGTGATATTTTGAGAGAGAGAAAGAGAACATTTGCATAACTTTTATTACAGTATATTGTTAAAATGTTTGATTTTATTAATCTCTTACTGTGCCTAACTTGCTGTTTTCCCCAAATCTAGCTCAGAAAAGCTTCCCTGCCTTCCTGTCTTTTTCATAACGTTCTCCTCTATGCCCTGAGTGTTCTTCTATAAAATAATCATAATAATAGTTGGCATTTATTGGGCATCTACTATATGTTCCAGGCCCTGGGTGAGGCACTTAACATGAATTTTCATATTTAAGCTTCACAACAGTAATAGTCTCCCTAGAGACAGATACCATCACCATTTCAATTTTATAGATGAGGAAATGCAGGCAGAGAGAGAGAGAGAAAGTATAATACCTTTCCCACGGTCACATGGTCAGTGAATGTGAGAGTCTACTTCCGAGATGTCTGAGCCATTTTTGCAACCCCAGTGGCAGGCCAGAGCGGGCTACCAAGTAGGAGCCCAGGGCAAGTCGGTGCTCTGACTCAGGTTCAACCAGTCTCTCCATTTACTGAGACCATCCGGGTGTGGATGAGCCCACTTGGTCTTCCAAAGAGTGTAAAGATCTCTCTGTGTAATTCGCATTTTTCATCTCCTGTTGACAAACTCCGTGAAATCAGTCTGTTCCAAACAGCCTCAGAGCTCTCATTCTCACAAGATCTTTCATTTTTAAAATTTTTTTATTTTTACTTTTACTTTTTGCGGTACGCGGGCCTCTCACTGTGTGGCCTCTCCCGTTGCGGAGCACAGGCTCCGGACACGCAGGCTCAGTGGCCATGGCCCACGGGCCCAGCCGCTCCGTGGCATGTGGGATCTTCCCGGACCGGGGCACGAACCCATGTCGCCTGCATCGGCAGGCGGACTCTCAACCACTGCGCCACCAGGGAAGCCCAGATCTTTCGTTTTGTCCTGAAAATTGTGGCAGAAAATTTCTGAGCTGTTGATATGCCGGGATGGAGTTTATTATCACTAGCAGACCTGATGTTGGGAGCTGTGTGAAAGATCTAGTGAATAATAGGACACTGGCTGGCGCTCATTACTGCTTGTGAGGACCAGGCATGTCCAAGAGGGAATACACAGGAGTCATGGAGGGTCTCTTGCATAAATGCTGTGGCTGCATCTGGAGCCTCGCCCACACTTCCCAGGGATCAGACCATCAGGAAATGTACTATAATGTATCAGAAAAAGCTCTAGATGAGGAGTCAGAACAGCTGAGTTTGAATTTTTCAGTATGACCTTAACAAAATTACTCTTCCTCTTTGAGCTTCCCTCAGAGGACAGAATTTAAGAATCTTAGGCTGGTATAAGCTATTGATTTATTTATTTTTAATCAAAGTATAGTTGATTTACAGTGTTGTATTAGTCTCTGCTGTACAGCAAAGTGACTCAGTTATACATATATATATTCTTCTTCACATTCTTTTCCATTATGGTTTATTACAGGATATTGAATATAGTTCCCTGTACTATACAGTAGGACCCTGTGGTTTATCCATTCTATATATCATAGTTTGCATCTGCTAATCCCAAACTCCCAATCCAAACCCTTCCCTACCCCCTGGCAACCACAAGTCTGTTCTCTATGTCCGTGAGCCTGTTTCTGTTTTGTAGATAAGTTCATTTGTGTCATATTTTAGACTCCACATGTAAGTGATATCATATGGTAATTGTCTTTCTTATCACTTTGTCTTTCTCGTCGCTTAGTATGATAATCTCTAGGTCCATCCATGTAGCTGCAAATGCATTATTTCACTCTTTTTTTTATAGCTGAGTAATATTCCATTGTGTGTATATATATATATATATATATATATATATATATATATATATATACACACCACATCTTCTTTATCCATTCATTTGTCACGGACATTAAGGTTGTTTCCATGTCTTGGCTATTGTAAATAGTGCTGCTTCGAATATAGGGGTGCAAGTATATTTTCAAATTAGAGTTTTATCCAGATGTCTGCCCAGGAGTGGGATTGCTGGATCCTGTGGCAACTCTATTTTGATTAGTTTTTGAGGAACCTTCATGTATAAGCTATTTAGTCCAATCACTGTTCTGGGGCTTGAGTATCTTCTCTCTCTCTCTCTCTATGTATATAAATGTACATATGCGTATGTGTGTGTAAATACTTATGTAGATATGCATATACATATCTGTGTATATATGCATCCGCACATATATACGTGTAATATTGCTGGTCATCGCTCCTGAGCTGTGAGTGCAGGAGCGTAGGATGGCCGTGGCAGTGACCTAGCCCCAGACAGTTAGCAGCAGGGACCAAGGCTGAAAGGCCCTGGTGTAGAGAGAGAGGCCAAGGTGTTGGTGATGGTTCCTATGGCCACAGTGTAAGCTAAAGGAATGAAGGAAGAGGAAATCTGTGTCTAGATGGAGGGTATGGGAATTGGCGGGTGGCAGGGGAATAGGGGCACATGCCAGTGTAGAACAGCCAAAGAACTGCAAACTCAGAGCAAGAGAGCAAAGCTCCAGGGGTTCATGTAGCTGACATGCAAAGCCCACCGTGGACCCAGCACCATCGCGGCTCCTTTGCTCTCCCTGAGGCCTGGCTCTTCAGCTTTCCCCAGGGATGCTAACTTTTAGAGGAAATCACTGAATACCTGGTGTATCAGTTAGCTTTTGTTGCATAGCATATAACCATTTATTATTTCTCGTGAGTCTCAACTTGGCTGGGAGGTCCCGCTGCTCCAGGCCACGCTTGGCTGATGGCGCTGAGCCTGCTGGTGTGTCTCGGGTCAGCTGGCGGGTAGCTGGGGACCGTCGGGTCTGGCATGGCGGTGACTGGGCTGCCTCATCTTTCCTCCACGTGCAGCTCACACCCTCCGGAAGCTAGGTCACGGTGGTGGCAGGGTCCCAGTGAGGGAGAGAGAGGTGGAAAAGTGCAAGTGCTTTTTTCAAAGCTTCCGCTCCGGATAAGTCCGTTATTCTCCCATGGGTAGAAACAAGTCACATAGCCCGTGCCAGGGTCCAAGTGGGAACAAACACTAGAGGCTGGACACGAGAAGGCCACTACTTGAGGCCATGAGTGCAATCGGTGTATTACATTTGAGGTTACTTAAGGGAATTTCTGAAGAACACAAGCAAAATTAATTAATAAAACAAATGTTTATTGAACCCCTACTACGTATCCGATGCTTTTCTCGTATTTCACATGCTGGGGATTCAGAGGTGAATAAAAAAAGGTGTTTATGATTCCACCTTCACGTTGAAAGTGAAGTCCTAAAGGGGCCTTAAACAGCTTCCATTCCAGCCCCCGATCTCTAGATGCGCAAAGTGACAGCTAGAGTGGCTTTGTGGGTCTGAGCGCCGGCACAGCGGGAGAGCGGCGGGGGCTCAAGGCTCTCACCTCCCCCGTTCTGACACCTCCATCCTTATTGTGAAAGGGCTCCGGAACATGTGGCCCGTGCTGCTCACCTCCCACCCTGATGCCCCCTCCAGGCCTCCTTAGCGTTGACTTATAACAGACCCCAGGCTTCGGCAGCATTACCAAATGCTCGCAGAGACATGAATCCCCGAGGATGTGGAGGGAAGGACCTGGAGAGGAAATCCATATTCGGAAAATCATTAATTTCACTTAAAAATCACGTCTGTGCCATTGACTGTATCGGCCGCTTGGAATTTAGTTTATGGTTCCACTTCGTGGTTTGGATGTTTGGACTGTGACGAAGGAGTTCAGGGAGAGAGAGAGGGGCTGATACATCCAAGTCATCTGTGCAGCTACAATTGAAGCTGGCTCGGAGGGAGTGGTTTGAGGGGGAGGGAACTGATGTTTGTGGAGCCCTACTGTCCCAGTGGGCACTCTGGTCCCTAGTCTATAGATGAGGAACCAGGCTTCAGAGTCATGACTTGCCCAAAACCACAGAGCTGCAAATGCTGAAGAAAGCCCACTGTCTTTTCCCCTTGATCCACGGACCACCGGGCACTTCAAGGATATATTCTGCCCAGAGGCTTGCAGAGACCATCTCCCAGCCCCACCCTCTGTTTCCTCTTCTCTCCCTGGCAGTGCAAGGACTTTATTTTCTGAAGGCAAAAACTGTTCCCGACATAAAATCATCCCCAAGAAGATATACTTTTCTGGGTGACTTATCGTTCTTTGTGTTTTTAGTGCTTTAAGATTTTTATGTTTCCAATAACCCAAAGAAAGATGATGGATATATAATAACACTGAGCAATAACCGACTGTATTTACAAACACATATATATATATCCTCCATCAAATGTACATATTTTTATACCTCTCACCCATCTTTCTGGGGCGGCTGCATTTTTTGAATTACACAGTGTAAGCAATGAGCCTATCATCGTGTTCACACATCCATAAATTACCCAGAGGGAGCAGGGCATCCTGAAAGCATCCCTGCTTTAAATCACCTGCAAATATATGTCCTCCTCCTTTTCCTGGGATGGATCATCTGGGAATGGGGTGGTGGGGATTCTAGAGTCGGGGGAAGAGGGTGCACTGGCAAACAAGAGGTTTGGTTCTCTTGCTGACTCTATTAATGACTTGCTGTGTGATCCTGAGAGAGTTGCTTTGCTACTCTGGACCTCAGTTCTGCCATCTGTGGAATGAGTAACTGAAACCAGAGAGAGGAAGCCCTTGGCCTTGGCAATGATAGCAGGGAGATCAGATCAAGACCAGGTCTCTCCTGTGTCCCCATCCTGTCGGGGTTCTGGGGATTAAAGCTCTTGAGGGTTGTTAGTATCAATAGCTTCTCCTTCTTTTTACCGCAAGGGTATCTGCAGACACCTTTGTCCAAGCCCAGCCTTTGGGAAGAGTCACAAGTTTGTGGTTTGGAAGTGTGGCCTCATTCATCATTCTGGGTATTGCATGAATTAGTTTTCAGGCTTAATTTTATCTTCCTAAGAAGCTGTAGAGGAAATGGCACATCGGAGGGGTAAGTTTTGAAGCTAGCTGATGGCCAGGGTCAGAACTGGGACCCTGCAGGGGTTAGCAGGCCGATGTGGAGGACCCCGTATTGTGGAACCTGGGGAAGGCGGGACATGCCTTCCGGTCAGAGGAGCATGGATACCCGTGAGTGGGATCATGTGTAGCAGAACTGCCTGCTGGGGTCACAGCTGAATTCAGCCTGAGCAATCCAGGTTTTTCATGCTCATCTTTAATTTACCTGCCTGGAGTTTTTCAGGTCACCATGCATTATTCATGAGCCCCTTGTGAGTGCAGCATCTGAGGCTCTGGTTAAAGAGACACCAGAACCAATGAAAAACAAACTTCTGTTCCTAAAGAATTCAGAGGCTCAGCCTGATGACCCTCAAAGAAAGGAGCTGCAGCTGGACCCTGTTTTGGGGGAACTCCACTCCACTCCAGATTTCCCTGGGTGGCATCTGCAAGTGAATCTTTGTTCAGGGGTTCTTCCCTTGGAAAAAAAGCTGCTGGATAATTGAAATTTTATCCCCCGGACCATCAGTAGAGACTTGCAGCCCCACGTCCACCTGGTTCTCACCAAGGAGAAAAATGCACCGACTGGTATATTTGTGTGAAGGGTGCTTACTGGATCTGAAGCAGAAGAAGAAGTGGAAGAAGATCAAAATGAGCCATTTGAATAGTTTATTAAAGAAATCATCCAACATTGCTTTGTGTGTTGCCTCAGCTCTCTCAGTTCCTGCCTGAGCCCTCCCTGTCTCTTGGCACCAGGCTCAGCACTTCACACTTAATGCTCAAGGCAAGCTCGGGCATTATCCCCATTTTACAGAAGAGGAAATTGAGGCTCATAGAGCTCAGGTTATCACAGCGTGGTAGTTTATTCTGGAAAATGATCCCAGGGAAAAGTGAAATAAGGGAAGCCCACCCAAGCATGTGTGATGGATCTGGTTAGCTCTTTGGGCAACGAGGGCTCAATTCTACTGAGGACCCTCTGAGGAGCCATGTAGAAGAAGACTCAAAATTGCCTACTCAAGATATAGAATGGGGGATATTTATGTTCCAGTTTCTGTCCCCTTTTGGTCAAAGGATACCTTGGTGGTGGTTAACTTCCTCACACTTCTGCATTTGTGCATTGCGGTGGTTCATTTATGTGTCAACCTGACTGAGTCACAGATGACCAGATATCTGGCTAAACATGATGTTTGGGTGTGTCCGTGAGGGTGTTTCCAGAAGAGATTAGTATTTGAATCAGTGGAGTAAATAAAGCAGACGGCACTCTCCAATGCTGGTGGGCATCACCCAATGCGTTGAGGACCAGAAGAGAAACAAAAGGTGGAGGAACGGAGAATTCTCTCTCTCTGCCTGACTGCTTGAGCTGTGACATTAGTCATCTCCTGCTCCTGGATTGGGACTTACACTATTGGTTCTGAGACAGGCTGGGACCTGGGACCCTTTGCTGCAGTGCTTGCACCTGGACACAGCCTCCTCGAGCAACAAAATACAAAGAAACTATATGGGACTAAAAATAACTGCATGCATGCAGCAGACAAAGAAACTATATGGGACTAAAAATAACTGCATGCATGCGCAGTTGGGACAAATTCTGGACAAAAGATACAAAAAGACTAAAAAAGCCCAACTGCCACTTCTGAAGACCCAGAAGCAAAAGCAGGGGGTTGGGAGCAAAAGCAGGGTACTGCGCATGCCTCCTGCACGCAACACCACAAAGAGGTGGGCAGGCCACCTAAGCTGCCCCTCCAGCCTGACCCCTGGACACAACTCTACTCTCACCCCTATATAAGGAACCCGCTCGCTCCACCTCTGGGAGACAGCCAGTGAGCAAGGGAAACTGTTACTTGTTCTTGCTTCCCCCTGCTGCGGCAAGGGCCCCAATAAAGCCTTGTCTGATTTCTTGTCTGGCCTCTAGTCAATTTCTATTGATTGGGGAAGGCCAAGAACCCTGGCTGGTATCAGTTCTTCTTGTTCTCAGGCCTTCAGACTCAGAGTGGAATTACACTACTGGCTTTCCTGAGTCTGAAGCTTGCAGACGACAGATCGTGTGGCTCCTCAGCTTTCATAATTGCCCGAACCAATTCCTTGTAACAAACCTCTTTATCTGTCTATCTATCTATCTATCTATCTATCTATCTATCTATCTATCTATTTATCTATCTATCTATCTATTCTATCATCTATCATATCCTATTTGTTCTGTTCCTCTGGAGAACCCTGACTAATATATGCATGCACCAGAATGACTAAGTGGACTTACAAAGGCATCATATGGGGGCAGAGAAAACCCAGGGTAGAAAGCAAGAGACGGTATAGCTAAGAGGAAGTTCTATCAGGCTATACCTGGCTGCGGTTGGTTGCCACAGCAACAGCTGGGGCAAAAAAGGGCACCAAGAGGAGGTAAGACAGGTCATTAAAAGATGTCTGACACAGTCCCCTTCTTGCACTGCTGTGCCCAACATTAAATCCAGCCTACCCTACTGTCTACACGGTAGTAGTTGGCTGAAGTCTCTGTGAAACACTCAGTATAGATGAATCGATCAAATTACAGTCCCTCCTGCTGGAACAGATCCTAAGGCCATAATTCTCTTTATCATCTCTTACCTCTAGCAGCTGTTCTAGATTTCCTTTACTCTTGGAAGATGCTTCAGCAGACCTAGGTTGTTTGCTTTGTGACCTTATTCCTTATTCCTTAAACCTTATTCCTGAAATGTCAGAACTCTTAGTTGCTTTATTTTCATCCACTGAGAAAGGTTGTTGCAATACCATTTACAGTTACCGTGTGTCATGAAAACATCAGATGTCCCAGGGAGTCCCCTGGGTTCTAGACATGCTTCTTTCTGCCACATCAGAAGAGTATCAGGGTAAATTATACATTCCAATATTGTTGTTTCTTTCTTTCTCAGAGTAAGTTTCCTTCTCCAGCCCATGGGAATCAGGAGGCAGGAATGGGAAGCACAAGTACCATGACCAGCCCCACTTTCAATCTTGCTTCCAGGATCTATATATTCCAGCTATCAGTGACTCAGCACCATATACCTCAGGACAGTGTCACAACTTTGCAGGTCATTGTCCCAGATTCGGGCTCCTTAAATGAGCCTTAAATAGAACATTTAAGTGTTCAAAAGTCCGAGGTCATGCACCCATTGTCACAGCCCTTTTATGGGTCCAACGCGATGCTATATAGGATCTTTAAATCTATGATGGGTGGTGCTGGCAGAGGCAATGCAGACAGAGATGATAAACCCATAGCTAGTGTGGATATCAATTCCCATTTGGATGATTATTGCCTGTCTTCAGTAAAAAGAGTCCTATGTAATTAATCTGCCACAAGTGGCTAGCTGGCGTCGTCATGGTGCCATTTTGAGGGTTCACTTTCAGTCTCTGCTGCTGTTAGTATAGGTATTCATCAGTGGCCGTAGCTAGATAAGCCTTGGTGGGAAGAAGATCGTGTCACTGAGCCTGTGTATAATCTCCATGCTGCCTGTGTTGCTGCTCTGTGCACTGACCCATTGCATATCACTCAGGTGGCCAAGAAAGGATGCCAGCTGACGTTCACTGGTTGAGTCAGCCTGTCTGTCTAGCTGCTGGGTTTCTTCTGCTTGGATGACCTTTTGTGTGCAATAATGTGAAACACAAAGATTTGTATATTTTGTTTCCATACCCGTAGATTCACTCACATGCTTTCCCCCCCTCCTCAAGCTTTCTTGTCCCTAATCTCTGATTGTGCTCTTTCCAGGCCCCTGATCAACCCTTTGCCATTGCCCAGGAATCTATCTATATTTGTATCTCAGTACATTTATGCCTCCATACAACATGAACAACCAAGACTACTGCTAAAAATCCCGCCTGCTGGGAGGAATCCCTTTACTCCTGTCCTTCAGGGTCACCCTGAGTAGGTCTGTAGTGCAACAGCATTTATTTTGAATAGTACCAATGTATCTGTGAACCAAGCCTGAGTTTAGTTGGTCATAAGGAAGTTCTCAGTAGGCCATGGGTGTAGGGAGGTATGGTGCAAGAGATGTGAGGTGTTGTCAGGCTTTGACCACACACAGGTAGATGCAATGACTGAAGTGAAAAGATGGGTTGAGAAGATGTGAGATAGGGCATTAAAAATATCCAAGATAGGGCTTCCCTGGTGGCACAGTGGTTGAGAGTCCACCTGCCGATGCAGGGGACACGGGTTCGTGCCCCGGTCCGGGAAGATCCCACATGCCACAGAGCAGCTGTGCCCGTGAGCCATGGCCACTGAGCCTGCGCGTCTGGAACCTGTGCTCCGCAATGGGAGAGGCCACAACAGTGAGAGGCCCGCGTACCGCAAAAATAGTATTGTATTTCCATTTTACTCATGGGGAGATCAGGACTAGGAGACCTAGTAGTTTTGGATGGAGACAAAGACAGAATCTATCTTTTATTGAGAGCCTGCAGTATGCCTGGACTTTTTATATACATGATAATATTTTATCCTCCCAAGATTTCTATAAGGTACGTGGAATTATTTTTGTTTATAGATTGGGAAACTGAGGTTCATAGAGGGAAAGGCATCCGCCCCAGCACACACTGTGAGTTAGTGCTGGAGACAGATTTTTAAAAAATTGACGTATAGTTGACTTACTTACAATATTGTATTAGTTTTAGGTACACAGCATAGTAATTTGATATTTTAATAGATTACACTTCATACAAAGTTATAAAATATTGTGTATATTTCTTGTGCTATACATTACATCCTTGTAATTTATTTATTTTATACCTAGCAGTGTGTACCTCTTAATCCCCTTCACCTATTTTGCCTCTCCACCCAATCCCTCCCTTTGGCTAACCACTAGTTTGTTCTCTGTATCTGTGAGTCTGTTTCTACTGTTATATTTGTTCATTTGTTTTACTTTTTAGACTCCACATATAAGTGAAAACATACAGTATTTGTCTTTCTCTGTCTGACTTATTTCACTAAACATCATACCCTCCAGGTCCACCCATGTTGTTGCAAATGGCAAAATTTCATCCTTTTTTATGGCTGGGTAATATTCCATTGTGCACGCATATGTGTGTGTGTGTGTGTGTGTGTGTGTGTGACATCTTCTTTGTCCATTTATCTGTTAATAAACACTTAGGTTGCTTCCATGCCTTGGCTATTGTGAATAATGCTGTTATGAGCATTGGGGTGCATGTATCTTTTTGAATTAGTGTTATCATTTTTTTGGAATAAATATCCAGAAGTGTAATTCCTGGATCATATTATAGTTCTATTTTTAATATTTTGAGGAGCCTCCGATTGATTGTACCAATTTACATCCCCACCAACAGTACACAAGGATTCCCTTTTCTCCACGTCCTTGTCAGAACTCATTTGTTGTCTTTTTGAGGATAGCCATTCTGATAGGTGTGAGGTGATATCTTATAGTGGTTTTGATTTGCATTTCTCTGGTGATTAGTGATGTTGAACATCTTTTCATGTGCCTGTTGACTGCCTGTATGTCTTCTTTGGAAAAATACCTATTCAGGTCTTCTGCTCATTTTTAATCGTTTTTTTTTTTTTTTTTTTTTGATATTGAGTTGTATGAGTTCTTTCTACAATTTGGATATTACCCCCTTATTGGACATATTATTTGCAAATATTTTCTCCCATTCAGTACATTGCCTTTTTATTTTGTTGACTGTTTCCTTCATTGTGCAAAAGCTTTTAAGTTTGATTAGTTCCCATTTGTTTTGTTTTGTTTTTAATTAAATTAATTAATTAATTAATTTTTTGTGGTACACGGGCCTCTCACTGTTGTGGCCTCTCCCGTTGCGGAGCACAGGCTCTGGACGCGCAGCCTCAGCGGCCATGGCTCACGGGCCCAGCCACCCCGCGGCATGTGGGATCTTCCCGGACCGGGGCACGAACCCGTGTCCCCTGCATCGGCAGGTGGACTCTCAACCACTGCGCCACCAGGAAGCCCCATTTGTTTATTTTTGTTTTTGTTTCCTTTGCCTGTGGAGACAGATCCAAAAATATTGCTAAGACCAATGTCAAAGAGCATACTGCCTATGTTTTCTATGAGGACTTTTATGGTTTCCGATCTTACATTTAGGTATTTAATCCATTTTGAGTTTATTTTTGTATATTGTGTTAGAGAATGTTCTAATTTCCTTCTTTTACGTGTAACTGTCCGGTTTTCCTGACAATACTTATTGAAGAGACTGTCTTTTCCTTATTGTATAGTCTTGCCTCCTTTGTCATAGATTGATTGACCATAGGTGCATGGGTTCATCTCTGGGCTCTCTATCCTGTTCCATTGATCTATGTGTCTGTTTTTGTGCCAGTACCATAGTGTTTTGATTACTGTAGTTAGTAGTATATTCTGAAGTCAGAGAGGGTGATACCTCCAGCTTTGTTCTTTTTTGTCAGATTTCTTTGGCTATTTGTGGTTTTTTTTGTTTCCCTACAAATTTTAGAATTATTTGTTCTAATTCTGTGAAAAATGTCGTAGGTATTTTGATAGGGATTGCATTAAATTTGTAGATTGCTTTGGATAGTATGGACATGGTAACAATATTAAGTTTTCTAGTCCATGAGCATGGGATATCTCTCCATTTATTTGTATCATCTTCAGTTTTCCTCATCAATGTTTTATTGTTTTTAAAGTACAGGTCTTCCACTTCCTTGGTTAAATTTATTCCTAGGAATTTTATTATTTTTGATTTGATTGTAAATGAGATTATCTTGATTTCTCTTTCTGATAGTTCATTATTAGTGTGTATAAATGCAACAGATTTCTGTATATTAATCTTGCATCCAGCAACTCTATTAAATTCATTGATGAGCTCTAGTAGTTTTCTGGGAGTGTCTTATGATTTTCTATATATAACATCATGTCATCTGCAAACAGTGACAGTTTTACTTCTTCTTTCCCAATTTGGATTCCTTTTTTTTCTTTTATCCTCTCTGATTGCTGTGGCTAGGACTTCAAAAACTAAGTTGAATAAAAGTGGTAAGGGTGGGCATCCTTGTCTTGTTCCTGATCCTAGAGGAAATGCTTTCAGCTTTTCACTGCTGAATATAATTTGAGCTGTGGCTTTGTTATATATGGTCTTTATTATGTTGAGGTATGCCCACTCTATGCCCATTTCTGAAAAGTTTTTATCATAAATTGATGTTACTTATCTCTATTTTACTAGGGATTTTTTATCTGGGATTTTTTAATCTGGATTTTACTTTATATTTTTGTTCTTTCATTTCCAACATACTCCTCTGTCATCTCATTTTCTTTGACTTTTTCTGTTTCTCTCAGTGAAATTAGGTGAAACAGATACCTATCCCTGTCTTGAAGGTATATCTTGTGTGGGAGCATCCCTGTGCAGTCTGTGTGTGCCTAGTGGCTTTGGTGGCAGAGCTGGATCTAAAGTGAGCATGGGCTGTGTCTTCTCCTGGGGTATGCTGGTGGCTGCTGCCTTGGTGGGGTAGGGCTGGAGCTGGAGGGGCTAGAGCCAGAGCCCTGTGTGGGCTGGAGCTTCTCCCCTGGTGCAATCGTGGTTTCCACCCTGCTGGAGAGTGGGGCTGGGGACTAAGGGGTTGGAGCTGCAGCCCTGAGCAAGCTCAGCTTGTCTCTGAAGGGATGGTAGTTCCTGCCCTGTTGAGTAGGTGGGTGGAGACAGATTTTAATCCTATATCAGCTAGATTCTGAAGACTCTGTTCCACTGGCAACACTAGGATTGCTGTCCAGGACATGGAACCCTCTCCTTCTTTAATTATATTTTTCCTACCACAAATCTTCCTTTGATTGGCGAGAACTTAGCTCTAGGCATCTTCTATATCCTTGGTTCTTGGTTTCAACACTCATGATGAGCAAACTCTTGTAGCAGTCATACTTTTGTGGACTTGGGTCCTTGGGTGGAGTGGTTCTCCAAGAGTAGTACTAGGGTTCCCTAAGTTATGAATCTTTCAGCAATTATCACTGCTTATCTCTCCAGAGTCTAGTTCTCAGAGGGAAGACTTTGAAGAAGTGACGAGATCAAATTTTTGTTAAAGAATTCTTAGTCACTAATATTGGCCACACACTGTGTGCCAGATGCCATTCTAAAGCACTTCACATACATCAACTCGTTTAATTTGCAATAATCCTATGATGAAGGTACAATTTTTATGCCCATTTTCACTTGAAAAAACACACAAAACCCATAACCAGATAAGAGGTGTTAAGTGTTTTGCCTGAGATCGTGTACCTAGAAGTGGGATAAGAAGCCTAAAACCAGAGCCCGCACTGTAACCATTATGCATTCAACCTCATTTAGACTGCAGTGTGGAGGAGGATTGTAGGCTGCCGGACTGGAGTCAGGGAGACCAGTCAGTAATGATTGCAAAAAGCCACATGGTGACTGGGACAGAGATTAGGGAATCTGGAATGGAGAGAATCTAGAGTATTGGATGGTAATTAAATGGTCGCCTCCATAGGATTTCATGTTGTAGAGCCCTGCCCTCCTCCCTTGAGCCCCCCCCCCCCGCTTCCTGGCTTACTTCCAATGGTAGTATCCGTATCTCTTACTTCCAGTGGTAGTATCCGTATCTTTTTGGCGGAAGTCTTTCTCTGAAGCTGGGAAACTTCCTGTGGGTAAGACAGAATGTAAGTGCCAGGGAATTAACACCCCCCAGGAGTGCCCTCCACCAACAAATGGTGTTGTGACTCTGAGGCTTGTTTCTACATCATTTCCTCAAGTTTCCATGTGGAATTAAACTCCAGTTGCCCACAATACAGTTGACTTGATAAACACATCCATGGTTGATTTCCTTTTCTTCCCTGTCTCACTTCCTCATTCCTTTACCTTGGGTTTCCTGCACCTTCCAAAGAAACTACTTGCATTTAAATCCTTGTCTTGGGGTTTGCTTTTGGAAGAACCCAGAAAGAAGACAGAGGCAGATGATTATGCAGAGTAAAGGAGATGTAAGAGTCAAAGATACTCCCAAAGGATTAGGTGTCTGGTTTGGGTGACATCCTCTGAAACCTGGAACTCTGGGACAGGAGTGCATTTGAGTGGGAATGGGAGGAGATAATGAGTTATGCTTATGACCTGGTGAATCTGAGATGCCTGTGAAACATTTTGGAAGGGATGCCCCACAGGAAGTTGGCTCTGTGGGTCTGGTGCTAAGGAGAAAGTTCTGGGTGGAAGAGAACCTGTGTTAGAATCATCAGAGTCATTCATGACTCACCTCAAGGTGTGGGCGTGCCTGTGTCTTTACCATCTCCTGAATCATGTCTGATCTTTTCTCCCCAGCTCCTACCCAGACGGAAGGAGAGAATGTGGAGGTGTTTATGTGGGTGGGAGCCGAGAAAGTGTTCATTAGAGGGAAGAGAGAGGAAGCACGTTTATATTGAGGGAGCATTTATTGAACTTTTGTCAGCGGATGCAAGCAAATCGCTGATACATTTCAAAAAAAGTGTGGAAGGTTTTCCTTGCCCTGCAGGGAGTGTTTTTTTTTTAATAAGTCATGTGGTCAGGGGTGTCAGTGTAATTTCTCTCAGCTGGTGCTGCGGACACTCTGAGAGTCCGTTGGAGAAATCATTCGGGCTTCCTAAGGCCAGCATGGACATATCACCATGCTTTCTTTGCATCCTATACTCTCAAAGTAGAACGTATCTTTGAAGAGGTCTGGTCTACCATCCTACCTGACAAATGCTGGGATCCTTCCGTTGAATTTCTAACTGGAGGTTGCTGTTGAGCTTAGATTCCCTGGGCAATGAGGAGCTGATTTCTTTGCAAGGAAGACCATCTGCATGGTTTAACAAGCTTCCATTGTTATATAGTTCTTTTTCTGAAGCTGAACTATGCCTCTCCATCATTTCCACTCATGGGTTCTAATGTTTCTCCCGCACAAATGCCCCGCTGACCTCCTCTCCTCCCTGTAAGAAACCTTGCAAGGAGCTAAAGGTAGTGGCTTGCCAGGCTCACTTGAGTCTTCTCTTGCTTGGACTGAACTTGCTTTTGGTCATCTTGTTCCCAAAGCTGGGGACTCACTCCTTCCTAGGTAACGGTCAACCAGAGTCAAGAGCTCAAGGCCAGAGAGTGACAACCTGGAATGTGTAGGCTGCCACGTGGGCTGCTCAACCCTAGGGGGCACCATTCCTATTGCAGACATCCTGCACCACCATACCTGGCTGCCTTGAGGATGGGCTTCGACCTCTTCTCAGCAACTTTGCAGAAACACACAGATGCTTGTCTGATAGAGAGATAGTTATGGAAAGATAGAGAGAAGGCCTAGAAAATCAAAAGGAATGATCCTATGTCCAATGTGTCTCTTAGGCTAGGAGACTGGTGGTCACCAACTCAACAAGTCTTATTGAGTTTGCCTCCTTCTAAATACACCCATATCCTCCTACCCGTCTCTGTCTCCCCTGTTGCCATTCCATCCAGTTCACCATCGTCTGGATTATTCAACAACCTCCCCTCCACGCCCTCCAGTCCATTCTCCATATAGCAGCTGGAGTTATCTTCCTAAAATTCAAATTCATTATGTCTTTTCCCTGTTTAGAATTTTTCAGGGGCTTCCCAATGTTCTTAGGCCAAAGACCCACATTTTCCACAAGGCATTGCATGATCTTGGGCCCCGTTCTTCTGCCGAGCTTTTCCCCAGCTGAGGGGCCGTGGTGTTTGGATGGCTGCAGTAGTAGTTACTGGGAGGTTTTTCCCCAGCTGAGGGGCCGTGGTGTTTGGATGGGTGCAGTAGTAGTTATTGGGAGGTTTTTCCCCAGCTGAGTGGCCGTGGTGTTTGGATGGCTGCAGTAGTAGTTATTGGGAGATTTTAGAACAGGGTTTCTCAACCTCAGCAGTACTGGCATTTGGAGCTGGATAATTCTTTGTTGCGGGCGGTTGTCCTGTGCATTGCAGAATGTTGAGAAATATCCCTGGGCTCTACCATTAGATGCCATTAGCACCTCTTCTCCCCATTGGTGACAATCAAAAATGCTTCCAGACGTTGTCAGATGTTGCCTGGGGACAAAATAACTCCCGGTTGAGAAACGTTGCTTTAGAGCGAGACCCGGATGAGTCCACTCCCAGCTCTGCCTCTTGCTGGTTGTCTGATCTTAGGGAGGTCACTTAACCGTTTTGTGCCTCAGTTTCCTCACCTATAAAATGAGGTTACTAACGGGAGCTACTACATGGGGATATGACAATCAAATCAGATCATTCGCATCTAGCGCTTGGCAACATAGTGCCAAGAGTTTTATGTGTCCCGTAAATACGCGCCGGTTATTATTACTGTTGTTACTGGTTTTCTCAACATTCCCACCCTAACCCACTTCGAGGGTGGGTTGTTGAAGAGAAAAGTTCTTCTGATACAACGGCCACCTGCCCCCCCCAATAAAAAACGGCAGCTTCTTCCCAAGCCAGGGAAGAAATCAACCTGACCCACCCCCCCCTTTTTTTTTTTCCCCTGAAAAGTCGGTTTCCTGAGGCAATGAGCATAATGGGCTTTTCTCCTTTCCAGGGGACGGTTTAATCTTTTGGAGACAGGTGAATATGAGCTGCTGTAATCCTGCAATGCTACCAGGAGAGTTGGAGAGAGGGAGAGAATTTCAATAGTGCCTTAGAGACTCTTAGGGTGTTTCAACAATAGCACTTTGAGGCTTGAACCCCACCCCCCCCACCCCGGGACGCATTCCTGGAAATAGCAACTTGGGCTGATAGGAGGGAATTTTATGGGTGGAAAGGGGGAAGGTCCTGTCTTTCCCAGGGTCATGTTCAATTCCGCCTAGCAGGCAGGTAGGTGGAATTATTTTTATTTATAGATTGGGAAACTGAGGTTCAGAGAGAGAAAGGCATCCGCCCAAGGATGCACTGTGAGTTAGTGCTGGTGACAGGTTTTTCAAAACTCTTGAAGTATGATTGACTTACAATGTTTTAATATATATATACTAATATTCCTTTGTCTCTCCAGACCCTCTCTCTGCGCTCCTCCCCCTGCTCTGAGCCCTGGGAGGCCAACCTTCAGGGACTGCCTGAATGGCTCCCTTACAGTTTGGATCCTTGTTGGGTTTGGCCAATGGGGAAGCAGCAGTAGGAGCTCCAAGGGTGGGAGGCGAGAGAGGTCAAACTAACTTCCGTTCCTTTTCCTCCCTCCCTAGAGGCCCCTGCTAAGTTCCAGCCATTGTGTCTGGCTTTTGGTAACTGCTTCTCCCTTTCCCCTTTCAGACCGCCGAGTGGTGACTCCGGAATACCGCATGAGCCCTTGTCGGTTTCCACTAGCCTTTATCAATAAGAGGCGTTGTTAAATTCATCTCGGTTACCATGTTTGAGCATGCCTTTGGACTTCTGCTGAGGCTCTCTTCAGGGAGCCCAGAAGAAGAGGGCAAAGTCCAGGCTTTACCTCCCCCGGGCTCTGGGGCTTCTGATGGACCATGTTCTGTTCATCTCTGAGTTCTCACTACAGCGCAGAGCACAGAGTAGGTGCTCAGTGAATGTTTACTGACTGGAATTAATGGGATTTATAATTAAGACAGAAAGGAGAAGTCAGAGCAGTGAGCTCTGCCTCCCTGAGCTTGCCAGTATGTGCCAATGCTGTGGGCATCAGAAGGACATATTGGTAAGTGGCAGGAGATGTGGATGGATTCTGTGATCTAGCTGTGCAGTCTTACCCTCAGGGTCCTATTGGGTTTATGGAAAGTCCAATAGGGAGTTTGGTGACCCATTGTGACATGTTTGCAAAGAGCAGCATCTTAGTGGAGACCCTGGAGATGAGGGGAGTGTGAAAAGCTCAGAGAGAGGAAGCTACCTATCCAAGGTCACACAGCTAGAAGCACAGAGTGAGCCCAAAGCTTGTGACCTAATCACTGTGACAGCCATCACCTGCTGGGCACTTACTGTGGCCACATGCTCTGCTTAGCTTATCTCGGTTTTCACAAAAATCTCACAAGGAAGGTATCATCAGCTCTTTTCACAGGTGGTAAAACTGAGCCTCAGAGAGGTAGACGGATTCATCCAAGGTCACACAGCTAAGAAGACACATAGCTGGGATTCAAAGCTGACTTTCTAACTACAGTCTTCTACTTCAGTTTGCTCTTTGTGACCACTAGCGTCTAAATCTACTTCCCTAGGATTTATTTTCTTTTAAGGGTTCTTGCCAAGTCTCAAAAACAGGTTGGGGTTCAAAGAGAAAGAAAGGAGAAAAGTAAGTAAATTGTAAAATTTGGGGGTAATTTTAATTTTTGAGCAGTAGGCAAAGACTGGCCAGGTCTGGGCAGCTCTGGCCTCTGCCTGGTTCCCCTGTTACATCACGGGGGGATGGTCAGGAGGGGCCCAGGGCATGGGCAGAGTAGGAGCTAGGGCAGACAGAGCCCACCCAGGTGTCTGGGCCATGGCAGGGCAGGCCCTACGTGGTTTGTGGGGAGCTACAAAGACCCTTCTTCCTGCTAAGAAGCCAAAGCTCCCGGGCCACAGATCCAACAAGGGATTCTAGAGTTTTAGAGTCTTTCATTTGTTAATTAATTAATTCATTCATTCAATTAAGATCGAACGCCTCCTTTTTGACAGAACTGGAGATGCACTGGTGAGCAAAATGCCTTGGCACTTGTCCTTGTGGGGTGGAGAGTCTTCAGGGGGTGGGGACATTACTTGAGCTAACATGAAAGTGTACTTTGAGTGTCATGAGAGGGGAAGCAGAAAAAGTGGCCCCTAGGAGGTGATATTTAACTTGAGACCTGAATTCAAGATGTAAGAGCCAGTGGGAGGAGAACATACAAAGGTCAGTGACCCAGGAGGAAGTTGAAGAACATAGTCATCGCATAGGCAACTGGGAGCCACTAGAGGTTTTAGAGCAACCTTGATGAGAACTGGAGGCCACACATGGCTGCATGATGGAGGGCTACTTGGAAGAGGTGGCACTGGAGGCAAGAGAGTCCATGAAGACACTGCAGAGAGGTTTGGGTTGGTGATGATGCCGATCTAGATGGGCACAAGGGGAGCAACTGGATGGACATGAGGAATTTTTCGAAGATAGAGGTTATTGAACAGGGACTGGTAGAGAAGGGCTAATTAAGAGCGACCCTTTAGAATTAGTTGTCTTGTCATTTTCCATACTCTTGTACCCTAAATGTCAAAGCTACATCCCAAATTTCAGACAACAAACCAGATTCCACTACTCACTCTGCCTCTAGTCCCTGTGCTCTGAGGGCCCCCATCCTTTACCCACCCTGTGACCCTAACTGCAGCACTATTCATTCAAAAAATATTTATTGAGCACCTACTACATGCCAGGTACTGTTCTAGCTGCTGGGAATCACAGCAGTGAACAAATCAGACAAGGTCCCTACCCTCCTGAGTGCTAACGTTTTAATGGGGAAGACAAATCATCTACAGATGAAAGAAGAAGGTAATTTCAGAGATGAGTGCTATGAAAGCAGTAAATAAAATAGGATGATGTGACGTAGAGCGACTGGGCTGGCCAGACGGGGTGATAGAAGGAGGTGTCTCCAGCAAGGCATCATGATGTGGAGTCCTGGAGAGAGCTGAGGTGGGGCTGTGGAGGAGGTCATTCCTGGTGGGGAGAGCCCGCGCATTCGAGGGCTGAAAGGCGAGTGGCATTTGATGGGGTGAAGTCAGGGCAGCCTTCCGTGGCTTGAGCGCATGAACCGTGTAGACCTTAGCAAGGAGTTTTGCTTTTATTTTAGGTTCAGTTTCACTGCTGTAGCAAGAACAGATAGTAGGGGGCAGGAGCAGAAGCAGGGAGACCATTTGGGAGGCTCTCTCGCTAGTCTAGGCAAGAGAGGACGGTGGCGTGGACAACTGTGGAGACCCTGGAGTGGAGAACCCAGCGGGCAGGTGTACGGATTACATATGGGGAATTGTGGGGGGAAGTAAGAGATCCTCTTGGTCATAGACAAGCTGCTGGGATCACTTGTCTGGAGTCCTTGGCATTTGTCCTTTACCCACCTTTGGTTCCCTGGCCACCATCGCTGTGAGCAATGGAATAGCATGACGTATCTCATGTTGGCCGCCAGGTGCTCTGCCTCTCTCTAGACCGTCTGTTTCTTCTTCTGTTCAAGGCTGAAGTCTTCTTCCCAAGACTGGGCCATTTTGCTCCAAGATGGGCATCCCTTACCCTTGTTCCCAGGATATTCATGCCTCTTATTTTCATTCTCCAAAGAATTTGGCAAAAATATCCATGGGGTCTCAAGCTTTCCTTGCTATTCTTTCACAGCCAACGTGATTAAATGGGGGAGGATGGGGATTATTATAAGTCGGGACCCAGAGAGACCTGAAGAGTCCCTCTGGCTGATAGAGCTCGCCAGTCATCTACCACCGTGCCTGAAATTCCACTATTACTGAGTCTCCTCTTCAGGTTAATCACGGTTCTCTTCAAATGCAAATGTGGCCGGGATGGGCATCTCACATTAGTCTCAACCTACATATCAGTGGCTTTGTCATCCCTACTACAAGGAAATCAGCCAGGCTGAAAGTTTGATAACTGGGGTTGGTTTAAAGGGCACAGGGATTTTTGAAGCCAGAAAGATGTACCTTGGAGTCTTATCTTTGCCACTTTATCAGCTGTCTGACCTTGGAAAATTTCTTAATTTCCTTGACTCTCAGCTTTCTTTGTAGAGGCTACCAAATGTCAGCCCCTCTATCATAAAACTTTCTCTCCCCTTTAGGCTTGGAGGGGGGCTGGCCAATCTGACTGTGTCCGTCCCTCCGTGATCAAGGTCCGCAGTCAGCCCAGCTGCTTGATGGAATCAGAGGCGGCTGATTAGCAGGGCACACTTTGGCCTCAGGTTAATGGATGAGTCCATGCTATGGCTACAGAGTAATTACCAGTTAAAAGGTCCAAGACCGGGGCTCCGTGGTCTTGGGAGGTCTGACCCCACTCAAATGCAGAATCGGGAAAACCGTCTTATACCAGCCAGCAGCCCAGAGCTAAGGTGAGGGTCCAGGACCCACTGAGTGTGGCCCGAGGGCTCCATGTTCAGCCTCAAGTTGGCCAGATGGGTTTTACGTGTCTCAAGGGAGGCAGCTGAGAGGTGTGGCAAGAGCAGCTTTTCGGGGGTCAGACAGACTTGGGGGGAATTCCAGCCATGCCATCTATTCCCCCTTGGAGGCTGGACCAGGCATTTAAACTCTGTGCTTTCATGTCCTCATCTATGAAGTGAAGTTAAAAATGCCTGTCTCCTGGGGAGTGCGGAGCTCACTCGGGGCTGATGGCCCCTGGTGCCGGCACAGGGGCACTCCTCCCCTTCCTGGGAGTGTGTCCCTTGTTGGTCAAGGATTCTCTGCCCAGACTGTTCCTGACAACGGATTGACTTTTCAAGCCTTAACTGAGTACCTGTTCTGCGCCAAGTATGCTGCCAGGGGAAGGGATAAGACACTATCCCCAAATTCAAGGAGCTTGTGGTCTTGAATATGGATGGGGACAGTGACTGCTGGAATGATGAGAGAGAAACAGAAGGAGTGCAGAAACCCTGAACAGAAGCCCTTGACCGAGAGTGCAAGCAGGGATGCTTCCTGGAAGGGGTGACACTAACCCTGGTGCTGTGGGTAGAGATGCATGAAAGTAACATTTCAGGCTCTGAGAACGATCGATGCACAGGTCCAGAAGAGAGGGAGTGAGGCAGGTTTGTGGATGGAAATGACAAGCGTTCAGTGCCTGAGACACTGCTGCATGAGGGAGTTCATGACTCAGTGACTTAGTGAATAGGGGAAGCAGTGAATGGGGGAATGAGTGATTGAATTTGCGACTGAAAGAATGAAGGCCCGAATGGAGGTAGGAGTGAGTGAATGAGCAGTTCGGAGAATGAGTGAATACATTACTGCTTTGCTCTGATGTCACTGTTTCCTTACTGGAAATTGCAATCTCCCCTCTCCCACCCACAGACTCCATCATCCTTTCCCTCCACTGCTTAGGGTTTTGTTTTTTTTTTTCCATAACACTCAACCCCTGTACATATATATAATTTCCTGATTTATCATAAATATTATTTATTGCCTGTGCCTCCCTCTTATCTACCAGGGCAGGAATATTTTTTTAAATTTTTATTGATATATATTTTGCTTTTAAATGTTTGCAAATTATTTTAGTTTAGTTTAGTTTTTTAACATCATTATTGGAGTATAATTGCTGTACAATATTGTGTTAGTTGCTGCTGTATAACAAAGTGAATCAACTATACGTATACATATATCCCCATATCCCCTCCCTCTTGCGTCTCCCTCCCACCCTCCCTATCCCACCCCTCTAGGTGGTCACAGAGCACCAAGCTGATCTCCCTGTGCCATGCAGCTGCTTCCCACTAGCTATCTATTTTACATTTGGTAGTGTATATATGTCCATGCCACTCTCTCACTTTGTCCCAGCTTACCCTTCCCCCTCTCCGTGTCCTCAGGTCCATTCTCTATGTCTGTGTCTTTATTCCTGTCCTGGCCCTAGGTTCATCAAAACATTTTTTTTTCAGATTCCATATATATGTGTTAGCATATGGTATTTATTCTTTTCTTTCTGACTTACTTCACTCTGTATGACAGACTCTAGGTCCATCCACCTCACTACAGATAACTCAATTTCGTTTCTTTTTATGGCTGAGTAATATTCCATTGTATATACGTGCCACATCTTCTTTATCCATTCATCTGTCGATGGACACTTAGGTTGCTTCCATGACCTGGCTATTGTAAATAGTGCTGCAATGAATATTGTGGTACATGACTTTTTGATTTACGGTTTTCTCTGGATATATGCCCAGTAGTGGGATTGCTAGGTCATATGGTAGTTCTATTTTTAGTTTTTTAAGGAACCTCCATACTGTTCTCCATAGTGGCTTATCAATTTACATTCCCACCAACAGTGCAGGAGGGTTCCCTTTTCTCCACACCCTCCCAGCATTTATTGTTTGTAGATTTTTTGATGATGGCCATGCTGACTGGTGTGAGATGATATCTCATTGGAGTTTTGATTTGCATTTCTCTAATGATTAGTGATGTTGAACATCCTTTCATGTGTTTGTTGGCAATCTGGATATCTTCTTTGGAGAAATGTCTATTTAGGTTTTCCCCCAATTTTGGATTGCGTTGTTTGTTTTTTTGTCATTGAGCTGCATGAGCTGCTTGTATATTTTGGAGATTAATCCTTTGTCAGTTGCTTCATTTGCAAATATTTTCTCCCATACTGAGGGTTGTCTTTTCGTCTTGTTTATGGTTTCTTTTGATGTGCAAAAGCTTTTAAGTTTCATTAGGTCCCATTTGTTTATTTTTGTTTTTATTTCCATTTCTCTAGGAGGTGGGTCAAAAAGGATCTTGCTGTGATTTATGTCATAGAGTGTTCAGGGCAGGAATTTTTTTTTTTATCAGTTTTGTTCACTTTTGTGTCTTTGGTACAGTGCCCTGGCACATAGTAGGTGCTCAGTAAATGCTTGTGGAATGAATGAATTTCATGAGAAGAGAGTGAGGGCATGAGGGAGAGAATTTCCAGAGCCCGAGCTTCTGGGTCCCTTCCTCAGTCCCCACAGCCATGCTCCAGGGAATGGATGCATCCAGCCCCCTTCCTTCTAGATCTTCCTTTGAAAAACTCAGCAGCCCTGGTGCCTGGATCCTCAGGGATGCTACCCTGGGTCCATCAGGCACCGCGCCAGAGTTGACCTTGTAGGGGAGGGCAGGGAAGGATGGAGGGAGGTGGTAGGAGGAAGGGAGGGATGGAGGGAGGTGGGCGGAAGGCGGGAGCTGCTGGTGAAAGCCATTCTGTCTCCTCCAGCCACCTCAGCGGTGACCACTTGTCAGAAGAACCGGCAGGGGGATAAAATGACCAAAAAAATCAGGTCCAATTTATCACCTTCAAATTGTGTTGAACAAGAGACCAGGGCTACTTGGTTTTAAGGAAGCTCCCTGTTCCCCCCACACAGAGCAAACACCACTAAATGTCTCTCCAACCGCACAGCTGAGTGTTGGCAACGTGGCTGCCAATTAAAGGGTTCCCTGCCATGGGGGCTGATCCACAGTGGCTGTTGAGGGGGGCAGTGGAGAGAATGGAATCATTAAAATGGGAGAACAAAGCGGGTGGGACGAGCTCAAGAGGGATTAAGGCACAGAGAAAAATGCTGCCTTTCTGGGGCATTTATGCCCAGGGTTGGCCTGGGTGCTTCTGGAAGAAATGACTTCTGGCCTAGGTAGATGGTAAGGGCTAGATGCCAGGTGGATCTGGGATGCACCTACATGGAAGGCTTTCAGGAGGACCCCAAATATCTTCATGACTACTGAGCCCCTTTCTTCTCAGTTCACCAGCTTGTAGGGTGGAATGGTTGCAATGATTTCCCAACCTTGTCGATCCAAGCTTTGCCCCAGTCCAATGCTTCAGTTGGCTCTTCTGCCGTCACCTAAAAGGTCTGACGACCACTGCTTACATTGCCTCCCATGACAGGGAGATCTTTCCCTCCTGCAGCAGCAGCCCCTCTCCCACCTTGGTGTAACCCTGACTTCTACAGGGTCCTTTATGATGACACAGAGTCTGAGTTTACTGTGCACTTACTATGTGCAGGCTCCACTCCAGGAGTTTTGTAGAAACTGATTCATTTACTCTGTTCAGCTTGCCCTACTTTCCTCTTTGCTCTCACTCTCCAGCCATCTAACTCCTCCCCTTCAGGGCCTTAGCACAGACTTTTCCTTAGCACAGGAGCACCTCTCTACCTCCCTCACAGAGTGTTGTCGGGTGAAATGGGATGATGAACGTGAAAGCACCTAGTACCTGGCTGTCCATAGTGAGGGCCCAGCAAATGACAGCATTTTTATTGTCCTCACCCAGTACCAGCTTCAGCTGACTATGAAATAAAGTGTTTTTTTCTCAGAGGTTCAGAGTTGTAACATTTCTTTCACTATCCACCTGGATGCTTATTCTCCATCTCTCAAGGTTTTAAGAGTAGCCAAGATCTATGGGTATGGTAAGAAAGTGTCATCACATCCTGGCTTAATTAAAGGGCAACATTATCATCCATTGTCGTCACCACTACCACCACCACCATCACCATCATCACCACCATCACCATCATCACTACCATAAACCTCATCATTGTCAACATTATCACCACCAACAACTCCATCATCACCATCGTCATCATCAACACCTTTATCATCAGTGCCACCATCACCATCATCACCACCATTGCCAACATTATCATTGTCAACATCAACACCACCTCCATCATCACCATTATCATTATCACCATTAGCATCACCACCACCACCATCATTGTCATCATCACTACCATCATCATTACCACCAACATTATCTCTGTCAACATCATCACAAACACTACCGCCTCCATCATCATCACCATCATCACTACCACCACCATCATTGTCAACATCATCACTGCCACGACCACCACCATCACCACCACCACCACCATCATCACCATCTTTATCACCTTCATCATCATTAAAGGCTACTATATTTAAAGCCACCTATTTTATACCAGGCATTCTATCGGTTGCTTTATATGTTTTCTCTAATCTTCCAAATGACCTTTCCAGTCGAGGAAACTAAGGCTTAGAGAAGCAAAATAGCTCACCCAAGTTTGCATAGCAACTAAAACGTCCCAGTCTGGATCTGAGCCCATGTTTGGGTGACTTTATAGCCCAGGTGCTTTTTATCCAGCCCCTGGTCCATGCACCTTCAGTTTCCTGTTCCTTCTACCAGCTTGAAAAGATGCCTCTATGAAATCCTGACTATACATCGGACTGTCATGCATTCCAGACAACTGTAACAAATCTAGGTGTAATTTAGAGTTGGCTTCTACAGAACTTGCAGTTATCTCTTACTTCTAAATCTTTTTCATATAAACTTCTCTTCCCCTGTATTTCTTCCATCTTGGGCTTAGGCCATTGGCTTTGGGATCAAAGTGCAAACATTTTACATCCATCTTTATGTATCAAGTGCTTCCCACCTTCTGGAGCCTGTCTTACTCCCAAACTGGAGCCATCTGAGCCCCACCTATGACTTCATCCTGCCACAAGGGCTAGGACTGTCCCTGACATGAGGTAAGAGAGGCCCCATCCTCACGTTCCGGGATTGAGGCCCACTCCCTCCACTTCCATTCTGGCCCAGATCTGAGGGGTCCTGTTTTATATCCCAAGTCATGTTTCTATTTGGTACCTTCTGCTTACCCAAGCCCTTCAGTTGAAGCCCAGGTCTTGCTACTCCTGGGCTTCATGACTGTCCCTCTTCACCCCAAGACTTGGTGGTTGAGGCCAGGACTTAGTTGGAAGGTCACCTCATCTATGAAGGTTTTCCTGGCCCCAGTGGTAGAACTGGCCCCATTCTCCTTTGTCACCTGCAACACTGAACAGTTTCCATCATAGCACTCACATCTCCATGCCTTCATTTCTCTGACTCCCCCTACAAACTGTGAAATGAGACAATTTCAAGCTGGCTTCTTCGAGTCCCACCTTCATCCAAGATTGATACTTTTCTTTCAGTTCATGATCATTCCATGAGATGCCCAAGGCCTCCATCCTCTGCTCTGGGGACCTTGTAAGTGTCAAATACTTGGGACCATGGATGGTTTTCAAGAGATGGACCAATTAGAGGCATAGTCTGCAGGGCACAGTGTAATGTCACTGTGAGCTAGATGACCAGTGATGGGGCTGATCCCGGGCCAGTGGGGTCCCTCGGGTGCTCCTGAGTTGGTTGGTGTTCCTGTGGCCTCTGTCACCTTAGGTACAAGGTCCTTTTCTTCCTCTAAGCAATCTCCACACCACCCTCTCTGGTCCTCATGGTCCCTTCTCTCCCTTTCTTCATTCTTCTGTCTTCTACATGGTTGCTGCCATCAGAAAATCTAGTTCTGCTGGTGTACATCTGACGCTTTTCACCTTCGGCAATGTTCACAGAAATTTTTGTTTTACATTCCACAGAGGATGATTTATACCTACCTGTGCAGCCAGGGGATGGGGGCAGTGGAGAGACCCCTGGGGTCCAATTGAAAGAATTTGGGGGCCTCAGAGTCTGGGAGAAAGCACAGGGATTAATATGTACAAGCATTCCCTACCACACTGCATTTCCCATAAGACCAAGGATTTGGTCTCATTTCTCTTTCTCCCCACAGCACTTAACCTGGTGTGGGGCCCACAACAGGTACTAAGTGAATGCTGTGAGTGACGGAATGAATGCAGATCTAGGTTTCTGGCTCTGACTTCCACCTGCCACTTTTTCCGGATGTTGCTCCTAGGAATCTGGGGCCATGCTAACTCCTCTAAGGAAGCGTAGCTCAGAAAGTCTAAGGAACCCTCTCAAGTCACGTGAGAGGCCACCTGAGTCAAGACTGGTGGGCCTGGAAGTGAACTCTGATCTTTATAGCTGACGCTCCTTCTGTTCATCTGTCATCTCTCGTTTTCCCTGAAAAAGCTATGAGAGGGCTTCCCCGGTGGCGCAGTGGTTGAGAGTCCGCCTGCCGATGCAGGGGACACGGGTTCGTGCCCCGGTCCGGGAGGATCCCACATGCCGCGGAGCGGCTGGGCCTGTGAGCCATGGCCACTGAGCTTGCGCATCCGGAGCCTGTGCTCCGCAATGGGAGAGGCCACAACAGTGAGAGGCCCGCGTACCGCAAAAAAAAAAAAAAAGAAGAAAAAAATAAGCTATGAGAACTATTCCATTTATACACTTTTTTTTTTTAAATTCCTACTTGGATGCTTAGTTGTAATTCTTTAGGTTATTATTTAACCTGTCTGTACTTCTATTTCACCATCTATGAAATGAGGATAATGACAGTATCTATCTAAGGGTTATTGTGAATTATTAGATAATTTAATACATGTGCAACACACTTAGCTACAAGGCTTGAACATAATAGTATTATATAAGCATTATATGTGTTAGCCATTGTTATTATTTTTATTGTTAATGGTGGAGTAAGAGTCTATTTTAATGTGGTACACATTCTTTAAGACCCTATTCAAATGCTGCCTCTTCTATAAAGCTGCCCTCACCCAGGAGCCCTGGTCAGACTCAGTCTCTCTCCTCCTTCCCCCCGTCTGTTCTCTTTTACGGTATTTCTGTGTGCATCTCGCTCAATGGCCTGGTGTGTTTTGCTCACCCTTGGGACCCGACGTAGACAGTGGGTGCTCTGTAAATGCACAGTGAATTGTCCAGGGCCTGGAGAAATCACCTCCATTCTGCAAACCCTGGGGGCTCCTTGGGCTTTCTCCAGAAGTGTGAGGGTTAAGGAAGCCATCCCTGGAAGATGCTGGAAGGTGGGCTGTTGGC
Source organism: Lagenorhynchus albirostris (assembly GCF_949774975.1). Classification (NCBI taxonomy): domain Eukaryota; kingdom Metazoa; phylum Chordata; class Mammalia; order Artiodactyla; family Delphinidae; genus Lagenorhynchus; species Lagenorhynchus albirostris. The sequence continues at coordinate 14,582,438 of NC_083101.1, forward strand.
TCCAGGAAAGCCTGCTTCTGCCTCCGCTTCCAAGCCTGCATCATCGTTCCTGCCTCGCACTTAATGAGCACCCAAAGTGATTCTCTATTGCTTGTAATTCACCAAAATTGTTCTAACATTTGGAAGGCCCGGAAATTGACAGCCTCATACCCCAGTTTGCCTGTCTGTCTCAATGCCTTGTAGAAGCCTGAGCTGATTGCTTCTCCTGCAGTGATTATCCTGGAGCTTCAGACAACATCAGAGGAAACAAACGATTTGAAAGGTTAGAGACAGGGGCTGGAGGGGAGAAGGCAGGGAGGGGATTCAGGAAAACGTGGGCGAGCAGCTGCGTTTGAGGTGAGCCGGAGGCTGACCTGAGAATTGGGGAGAGGAAGATGGATGGGAGAACTACCTCCGCTTCTCAGAAAATCTCAGCGACTATTGGAAACTGAAGTGGCACAAGAGACAGCAAGTATGTCTCCTTAGGACCTTCTGGAATATTCTGACCTCACCTTATCGTTTTATAGAAGACAAAAACTGAGGCCTGGGGGGCGAGGAAGGGGTTGACTTGGCAGAGTGAATGGCAAAGACAGATTGAAGTCAGATCTCCTGTCATCTCTAAAACAGACTTACAAATATCTCACTGTTGCTGAGAAGGTTATAAATAGCATAGGTCAACACCGAACTGGGCTTGGCTCAGAGAAGGTGCCTTAGAAGGGGGTGCCTACCACAGGATCAAAGCCAGGACCATACGAGCAGTGAGTCCAGCACAGGGTGGCTGCCCAAGGAGGGACACAAATAGAGGAGAAGACGTAGCCCCTCTCACCTGGAGGCACCAGCGGCTCTCAGGCGAGGACCAAGTCCTCCCAGCGCCGGGATCCCATCTCAGATTTGTCTGCTGTTGCACTGAAGGTCAACCCCATCACCTAAGCCTGGTGCCCACCGCTTTCTGAGCCCGCAAAGAGCCCGCTCCAACCTTCCTGTCTTGTTATCACCAATTCCTCTGTACGGGGGTGTTCCTGCGGCATACAAGCATGCCTTTTTTATCACCCTCTGCTTTCTGCAGCATTTCTCTGCTCCCCTATAAACAAAGCTCTTGGAAAGAGTTGTTGGCGCTGGACACTCCCTCAGCTCTCGTTCCCTCCTCAGTCCACTCCAGTCAGGCTATCGTCCACCTCCTTCTGCTGGGCCTGCTCACATCAAGGTCAAAAATGACCTATGGCTTGCCAAGGCCAAGGCCTGCTCCAAGCATCACTGTGCTGAGTCCTCTGTGGAAATCAACGTCGGCACTCCCTGAACTCTTGGAACGTGTGCTTCTCTTGCACCCACTTCTGCCGGCCATCTGTCACCCCCTCACTCTTTTCTGTGCTGCAGGCCCTGTCCTCAGCTTCTTCTCTTCTCCACCTGCACCTGCTCCCTAGATGATCTCATCAATGCTGTCAATTACATGCTGAAAGACTCTTGATTTTATATCCAGTTTTACATCTGATTTTATACTTTAAGCTTGAGCTTCTATAATGAGCTTTGGACCTTTATAGTCAAGTGTCTACTTGAGTCCATGAATGTGTCCATTGACTCCATTTCTGTCTCAAAATCTTTGCATTGCCTGGTTGCCACCCCGTCTTTTGCATTTCAACTCAAATGGCGCTTTTTAGAGAGCCCTTTGCCACCGCCCTGGCTGAAACAGCCTCACAGGAATTCTTTGTCACATTAACTGACACTATCATCTTTATAACATTGCTCAATAACAGAAAGTTTTCTTCCTTCCTTCCCACTCTCTCTCCCCTCTCCCCCTCCTCCCTCCCACCACCCTCCCTCCTCCCTCTCTCCTCTCTTTTTCTCTCTTCCTCCCTTCCTTCCTCCTTTCTTTCTTTCTTTCCTTCTTTCTCTTTCTTTCTTTTTTCCAAAGTCATCTAGCTCCTAAGTGGCAAAAGCAGGATTTGAACTCGGTACATCTGCCTTCCAAGGCTGCATTCTTCTACCTCACTGTAACTCCCTTTATTAGCATATCACAAGCCTTTATAGTAATTAAGTTATTCTAATTTTGTCCCTTTAAAATTTGTAATTATGCAACTACCATTCAGAATGTCAGTCAATGTAAAGGTACCAGTGTTTCTGAATTGAGTTAATATAATTATGACTTAAAAAAATGAGTCTTAATAGACTGTCAGCTCCTTAAGGGCAGACACAATGCCTTAACCCTACCCATTTCTGCATCTCATCATCTAGACAAGGGCTTGCACAGAGTAGGTTTACTAATGAGTGACTGCTACAATAATGTTGTATAATGAACATCCCTAAATGTCAGTAGCTTATAACAACAAACATGTTTTTTTTGTCTCATGAAGGTCAACTGTGGTTTAGCGGATCTAGGCTGGGTTTCACTGCATTGGCCAATGCAAGTCACATGCCCAGCCCAACATGCGCTGGCAGGGAGGGGGAAGAGAGTGACTATTTACTGAACACTAACCTGCACTACGACCTAGACCTTCATGAAGGTTGACCTAAGCTTTGGGGCCCGACTTTAGGTAAAGAGCTCTCTTCTTCCTGGGCCAGACACCCTGAGACTAATGCCTTTGATTCTTGAGAATCTGAGGATCACAAGTCAGAAGCCACTTAGCAAGACAGTCTCAAAGCACCCTCTCAGGACCATGTTTGGTGAGTGCCCTGCCTGTGTCCATGGGATCTCCTGGCTTGTACCTAAGGGCAGCCCAGGGCTAGGAGAAGAACATGAGTCTAGTGTCAAGGAGACTGAAGCCTCCACATAACAGAGAATCTAGATTCTCATCTAAGGGCCTCATGCCTGGCTTTGCTCCCTGGCTGACCTCACCTCTCTTTATCTTCTCCCCTGTCCCCCTCATCCTGGACTTCCTCTGGTTTCTGGCGCACAGCGAGCTCTCCTTCCTGCCTCAGCTTTCTACGTGCTGTTCTCTTTGCTCAGAAGGTCCTCACCTGAGATATTCACATGGCTGGTTCCTTCTTACCCTCCAGATTCCAGCTCAATTTTCATCTGTTCACAGAAGGTCTTTCCTAACCAACTGATTGAAAATAGCACCCCCATCGCTCTCTCTTACCACCTGGATTTGTTTTCTTTACTGCCTTTGCCATTATCCAAAATAATATGTTTTCTTATTTATTATCTGTCTGCTTCTAGAAAAAAAATCCCATGAGGGGAAGGATCAAATCTGATTCAGAGCTGTTTTCGGAGGCTAGAATATCCATAGAAGGTGCTGAATAAATATTTGTTGAATGAATGAACACACGAATTAGCTGGATAACCTTGTGCAAATGACTCTGTAAACTCAGTCTCTTTTTCTGTAAAATGGGACCACTACAGCAGGCATTGGTAATTGACAGGATTTGGGGGTAATGTATGTACAGTGTTCAGCATGGTTCTAGGTACATAGTAGGGGCTTGAAGTGGAAGCTCCTGAAATAATAATAATAATAATTATCTAAGCCCAGGGCTTTTTCTGCTACCTGCTCCAGCCCTGAAGCTTTTTATTTTTCCCAGGGCTTTTCCTGGCTGGTCTTGGCAGTCCCCATCTCCCCACCGTCCAGGAGCCAGGGAGGCCAAGAACATGGCTGAGGCAATGAAGGGAAATGGGATTGGAAAGGATACTTAATTCTCAGGAATTGTCCCCAAACCTAGAAACGACATGCTAAATCACAGTCCTTCCCATAACTCACAGTCTATCTCCATGGAAATGGGCACCACATGGAGTTAATTAGTAGAACAACAAAACAATCAATTAGTTCCTTAATTAGTTTTACTAAGAAATGATAACAAACAAACACAAACACTATTCCAACTGATGCCTGAGCCACAGGGATAGTTTAATGGCCTTGGGAAGCCAGCTCAGGCACCCGCAGCTGAGAGTGGAGATTTAGTCCCCTGATATTGACAGGTTCCCGGGTCTCTGTCCAGCCTGTGTGTTTCATCTTTATGATCAATTATTTACAATGTCTGAACACAGCTAAGGGGTCGTCTGGGAGCTTTTCTTTCTAGATAGGGAAAAATATGCAATAACTCAAATCATATGAAGCCACCAGGCTCTGGAATGGTCATTCCCCGAATCATTTATTTGACAAATATTTACTGAGTATTTGTTAGGTGGCGGGCATGGTGCCGGGCACAGGGTAGACAGGGCGGTAAGAAGTGATTGCCTGAGGGGCTCACTTTGGAGGGGGATGTGGGAGGGGAGGGCAGATCAGAGGAGTAAGTCAACACCATTGTCACACATCTAGTTAAAGGCTGGGCTAGGGGCTCCAGAGCACAGGGGTGGGACTGGGGGCTGTGAGAGGGCTGGGAGGGATCTGGAAGGGCTTTAAGGAGGAGGTAGGTGGTGGCTGAGCCTCCAGGGGTGAATAAAAGGAAGATCCTTCTCAACAGGTAGACTGGTCCAGTGGAAGGAGCACAAGGCTGGGATTTGGAAGACCTAGACTCTCCAGGCTTAAGGCTGCATCAAAATCCATATGGTTCCCCACCTGCAAAATGGAGAGAATGATACCCAAGGTTCTCCTCTCAAAGGGTTGTTATGAGTATCAAATAGATGGAGAAGCTTCTTATAAATCACAAGAAGTTTCCCACAACCAGACAGAAGCTCTGAACAGAACACTGGAGGCGAGAGGGGGTCCTAGAGATGCTCCTCCTTCCTGAGGGATCTACGAAGGAAAGGGACATTCCAGGAACACCTGGGACATATCTATATCTACATCTGTGTCTCTATATATCTATATCTATATCCATCTGTGCATGTGTATAAAGCATACATATATGTATGTATGTATCTAGCATACAGGAATATCTATCTATCATCTACCTACTTATCTATCATCTATAAAGGAAAATCCATTTTTAAGAGATAGTGCATGTTAATGATAAAAATAATTGAACACTAGAGATTGTCATACTGAGTGAAGTAAGTCAGACACAGAAAGACAAACATCATATGATATAGCTTATATGTGGAATCTAAAAAAAGGGTACCAGTGAACATATTTACAAAACAGAAGTAGAGCCACAGATGTAGAAAACAAACTTATGGTTACCAGGGTATAAGGGAAGGGGGAGGGATAAATTGGGAGATTGGGACTGACATATACACACTACCATATATAAAATAGATAACTAATAAGAACCTACTGAATATAGAGCACAGGGAACTCTACTCAATGCTCTGTAATGAACTACATGGGAAAAGAATCTAAAAACAAGAGTGGATATATGTATATGTGAAACTGATTCACTTTGCTGTAAACCTGAAAGTAACACAACTATTATAGTTGTAAATCAACTATACTCCGATAAAAATTAAAAAAAAAATAATTGAAGCCGTGAAAAATGTTGCCTTCTTCCTATCCCTGACCCCCACTTGCAAAGTCTCCAGAAGCACCACTGTTACCTGTTTCTTCTGCACCCGTCAGAGGCACTCTCTGTTTAGGCAACACATTTTCATAAAGTCTTTCTTTTCTCTAAAACATACTGTTGTGCACTTTTAGTTTTTCACGTATTACACCCCAGACAGCGGTCCATCTCAGTATCTTTGGATTTACCATATTCTATTTTATGGCTGGTCGCCATTTTATCCTATGGATGTTAGTTTATTTAACCATTCTCCTTTTATGGACATTTAAATTGTCTCCCATATCTTGTGACCCTAAGCAATGGGTTCTTCTGTTCATTATCTATGAAACTTTAAGTAATAGATTCAGTTTTCTATTTCTTGAGGCAGTTTCTGCTGACTCACTTGATCTTTATTGACGGTTGAGGGTAATCAGTACCCCCTTTTTATTTTTGTGCCTTTTTTTCGTGTGTTTATTGCCAGTAAGAACTTGAACTAATGTGAACTAATTGATGACAAAGTATACAAATGAAATCCAAGGTCAGTGTCGCAGATATCTGGGCTTAACTCACTACTATTACAGGGACAGAAACAGGTAGTAACACACTTGAACATAAACATTAAATAACAGTCCACTAAAAGGCAGACATGAGGCATCTTTCCCTCCATTCCCCCATCCCTACTCAAGACCTCACAGGTGTTTGGACTATAATTACGGTCTTCTGGTCCACTGATTGGCTGGCCTATAATTTGAGCAAAGAGAACTAGGCGTGGGCAGTAGATAAGTCTTATAAGACGTGTGGCTGCCAGCCACGTTGGGCAAAGGGAAGCAGAGGAACCTGGTTGAGAGACAGCCCAGGGAGAAGCAGAAGCACGTGGCCTGTAGGAACTGATGCCTTTGGTTCCTGGTACATTCCTGCTTAGCTACTCTGAGCCTATGAAAACATTCTTGCCTGAGCTATCTCAGAGAGGGAGTCTGTTCCTTTGCTGTCAAACAACACCTAAGTCAAACAGTAGATAAAAATGATATTCCTTTCCTATAAGATTGCAAGAGACTAGAATATCTAGATAAAATGTGTTCATTTGATCACTAGTCCTTAAATGTGATCAGTTAATGTCTTAAACAAATTCCGGTTTTTCTCTCCAGGCTTGAGTCATGCGTATTTTTCTATCTCTGTTGGCCACCTTTAATTGAAGACACTTTTTCAAGAGCTTGTCCTTAGGCAATAGCGTTCTTATGCCAATGTGGGCTCAACATTGGAGAGGCAGCTTGATGTAGAGGTGGCAGTGTGGATTGTGGTCCCCGGGTTCAAATCCCAGTGGTACCTCATATTATTTGTGAGACCTTGAGCAACTTGTTGCATCCTTTTGTTTCCTTGTCTGTAAAATGAAAATAATCATAATAACCTCACTGGGTTATTGTGAGGCTTAAACGTGCTAATGTAGGCAACTGCTTGGAATACTCTCGTAGGTAGAAAGTTTTATGAGTGTTTCTCCTATTATTAGTTTCTCATATGTGCTGTTTTCAGGATTGTTAGAAAAACTTCCCTTTGAACCATTAGTTTCTTATGAGCAAGACAAATTTCCCTTCTCTATGTATCCATTTCTCTCTGTTTCAGCTAACTTGCCGGAGAGGATATTACGGAGAACATAAAGCAAGCATCTTTCCTTCAGTTCTTAGCATCTCCAATTAAACAAAGAAAAACAGTACAATCCCAGTCTCTCCACCTCAGGGACGGTGACCCTCTAGCCAGACTCTCAGTTTTCCCTCAGTTTGAAGAAAATAATTTTACCCTCTCACATCCAATCAATATCTTTGCTGGGTCTATTGTGAGCTGATAATTTAAATACAATTGTCTCCCTAGCAACCATCCTTTCACAGTCTGCCTTTGAAAGAGCTTGCAGTTACAAAATTCACAGTTTCAGCCAGAAACTTTTTTTTTCTCTACAGGAACTAGCTTCTCTTCCAAAATAAACTCTTTAAAAAATGGAACAGAATTTCTAAAGTAAAAGTTAAAAAAAACTTTTTTTTAATTATAAAGGTAATTGAACAGGATTTTAAACAGAGACGCAAGTGGTTTTATCGCCTCTATTTCTTTAGCTCCAGAATGGTCTATATGGGGCAGGGAGAACCCAGTTAGGCTCAGGGAATGTAGGAATTGGAGGAAGGCATACAGGTAATTTAGTCTGACCTCCTGTTTCTCCTTCTCTATTTGACAGTTGAAGAAACAGAAGCCCTGAGATTTAACAGCCATGCCCAAAGGCAGGGAGCTAGGATTGGAGGCCAAACTGGGATTTCAGCCCTGTCAGGTCTCTAAGCCCAAAGTATTCTTGCCACTGTAATGTGGCCTTTGAGATTTCTTGGGGGAGGTGATGATGAACAAATACAAAGAGGACAGGGCTTTGAAATCAGGTAAACCCACAGTGGAGTCACTGGGTATAGTGACCAGCTGTCCCAGTTTGCCAACATGGGAGGGGGTTTCCAGGACATGGGACTTTCAATGCTCAAACTGGGAAAGTCTTGGGCAAACCTTGACAAGTAGGTCATCTTACTGCTAAGCCAGTCTCTAGGTGATTTGGGGAAATTTGGGTCTCAATTTCCTTATCTGTGTTCAATCATAATAGTTCATCTCATGGGGTGTCGTGAGGATAAAATAACAAAAATGAATATTAGCTTCCTTCCTTTCTCTCCTGACTTACTCTGTCCAATAAGAAGCTCTTGAATTTCTTTAGCTGGAAAAAGCTTAAAAGTGACAGTGATGCTTCTTCCTCAGGTTGGCCCAGGTCGGGGGAGGCAGAGGAGTGAGATTTTTATTCCAGAAGGTCTGATACTCAGAGATAACAGTCCCAGGAGACTCCCCCAAATGCCACCCACGATGTGAAAAATCAAAATTAGCTTCTTGGCTACTTTTGGCAGCTGTGATTAATCATTTCGTAATGAGACCGTCGAAGCACAGCTATTTATTTGCATGGGATCAGGAAGATTATGGAATATAACATTTTCATAAATTTGTTACTATTCTAGATATATGTTAGTGTGATGAATAGTTCAGGCTGCAAGAGATGTTTTCATTTCAATAAAGTTATTTTGGGGATATGTTTACATGATGAAATAACCTATTATTTATCCAACTGCATTTTTATGAACTAATTTTTCTTTTTATGCCGACTTGCAATGGTGATTCATTACTTTCTGCCCTTCAATTTTTCTTTCCTTATAAATGGTTTCTTGTTTATTATTTTTCTTAGTATGATCACAATTTTATTATGTCTTATATATAACTTTGATAGTACATATACCAACATGTTAATAAAAGTTACCTTTTGCTTTGCCATTATGGGCAATTTTTAGTTGCTTTTTTATAAACTTCTTTATTGGAGTATAATTGCTTTACAATGTTGTGTTAGTTTCTGCTATATAACAAAGTGAATCAGCTATACGTATACTTACATCCCCGTATCTCCTCCCTCTAGTGTCTCCCTCCCACCCTCCCTATCCCACCCCTCTAGGTGGTCACAAAGCACTGAGCTGATCTCCCTGTGCTATGTGGCTGCTTCCCACTAGCTATCTGTTTTACATTTGGCAGTGTATATATGACCATGCCACTCTCTCACTTTGTCCCAGCTTACCCTTCCCCCTCCCTGTGTCCTCAAGTCCATTCTCTACGTCTGCTTGTTTATTCCCCTGCCTCTAGGTTCTTCAGAACCTTTTTTTTACATTCCATATATATGTGTTAGCATACAGTATTTGTTTTTCTCTTTCTGACTTACTTCACTCTGTATGACAGACTCTAGGTCCATCCACCTCACTACAAATAACTCAATTTCGCTCCTTTTTATGGCTGAGTAATATTCCATTGTATATATGTGCCACATCTTCGTTATCCATTCATCTGTCGATGGACACTTAGGTTGCTTCCATGTCCTGGCTATTGTAAATAGAGCTGCAATGAACATTGTGGCACATGACTTTTTTTTTTTTTTTTTTTTTTTTTTTGCGGTACGCGGGCCTCTCACCGCTGTGGCCTCTCCCGTTGCGGAGCACAGGCTCCGGACGCGCAGGCTCAGCAGCCATGGCTCACGGGCCCAGCCACTCCGCGGCACATGGGATCTTCCCGGACCGGGGCACGAACCCTTGTCCCCTGCATCGGCAGGCGGACTCTCAACCACTGCGCCACCAGGGAAGCCCGGCACATGACTTTTTGAATGATAGTTTTCTCAGAGTATATGCCCAATAGTGGGATTGTTAGGTCATATGGTATTTCTATTTGTAGTTTTTTAAGGAACCTCCATACTGTTCTCCATAGCGTCTGTATCAATTTACATTCCCACCAACAGTGCAAGAGGGTTCCCTTTTCTCCACACCCTCTCCAGCATTTATTGTTTGTAGATTTTTTGATAATGGCCATTCTGTCTGGTGTGAGGTGATACCTCATTGGAGTTTTGATTTGCATTTCTCTAATGATTAGTGATGTTGAGCATCCTTTCATGTGTTTGTTGGCAGTCTGTATATCTTCTTTGGAGAAACATCTATTTAGGTCTTCTGTCCATTTTTGGATTGAGTTTGTTTTTTTGATGTTGAGCTGCATGAGCTGCTTGTACATTTTGGAGATTAGTCCTTCGTCAGTTGCTTCATTTGCAAATATTTTCTCCCATTCTGAGGGTTGTCTTTTTGTCTTGTTTATGGTTTCCTTTGCTGTGCAAAAGCTTTTAAGTTTCATTAGGTCCATTTGTTTATTTTTGTTTTTACTTCCATTTCTCTAGGATGTGGGACAAAAAGGATCTTGCTGTGATTTATGTCATAGAGTGTTCTGCCTGTGTTTTCCTCTAAAAGTTTTATATTGTTTGGCCTTTACATTTAGGTCTTTAATCCATTTTGAGTTTATTTTTGTGTATGGTGTTAGGGAGTGTTCTAATTTTCTTGTTTATTATTTTAAAGTGTATGTCTCCCTTCAGATCCATTGACCAGTTTCACATGGGATCTTTGCCCTACAGCCAACTGCTTCAAGAAACCAAGGGAGGGCTTCCCTGGTGGCGCAGTGGTTGAGAGTCCGCCTGCCGATGCAGGGGACACGGGTTCGTGCCCCGGTCCGGGAAGATCCCACATGCCGCGGAGCGGCTGGGCCCGTGAGCCATGGCTGCTGAGCCTGCGCGTCCGGAGCCTGTGCTCCGCGGCGAGAGAGGCCACAACAGTGAGAGGCCCGCGTACCGCAAAAAAAAAAAAAAAAGAAAAAACCAAGGGATTTCATATAAAATGAATCATTTTTTACTAATTGTGTCTGGGCAGTGCCACTTACTGGGTCTGTGACCTTAGGCAAGCCACTTTCTCTCTCTGAGACTCAGTTCCCCAACTCTGAGGGATTTTGGCCACAATATGTTCTCAGTTAGTACTTGTCAAAGGAATAAATGGATGATGGAATGAGGAGAGTGAAGGCATTTGTTTGGCCTTAGGAAAGGTTTAGGTTGGGGGGTCATATCAACGTATGCTTCTTTTGGTGGGAGGTTTACCTGTTATCTGCTAGAGAGGTAGACAGAAACATCTCTCTCTCTCTTTGTTAACCAGTCTGCCATTTTTTCATCAACAATAAAATAAGAAGAGGCTATTGATCCTTTTTTTTTTTTTTTTTTTTTTTTGCGTTATGCAGGCCTCTCACTGTTGTGGCCTCTCCCGTTGCGGAGCACAGGCTCTGGATGCACAGGCTCAGCGGCCATGGCTCACGGGCCCAGCCGCTCCGCAGCATGTGGGATCTTCCCGGACCGGGGCACGAACCCGTGTCCCCTGCATCGGCAGGCGGACTCTCAACCACTGCGGCACCAGGGAAGCCCCGAGGCTATTGATTCTTGAAAGGCTTTGGGCACCTGTTACTTTGCTGAGTTTGGGGAATTAAATTTCTTAGAAAAATAGGGGTTTTTTTGGAGGGGGGAGGATTTTATACCTACTTCCTTCAAATAAATCAGGGCAACCATCAATAAATGGCATAGAAGAAGGTCGTAATTATATGGAGAGAGTGTGATTAGGTAGATATCTATCAACCTAATAGCTATCAAAATAATCTAGAAGAGAAAGTAGATTCCAGAAGAACCAAACCCAGGAGTCCCAGGTTCTGATCTGCATTGCCATGTGACCTTGAGCAAGCCATACCCCTCTGGGTCTTCTCTTCTTCAGCTATGTGACAAGGAAGCTGGATGAGGTAGCCATGGGTTAGTTAATGTCCTAAGAGTTTAGTCCAGTGTTTCTAAAAATGGGGTCCTGAGACTTTGGGGGCTGCAAAAATATTCTTGAGGACTCCTTGAGTTCTGAGAATGTGTTTCATTGCTTTCATTTCCTTCTCCTTTTACAAATTTTATAGACAAAGCTTCTCTAGCAGTGCTAATTCACCATTGCAAGACATTTTCATGCAGTAAGACTTCATTTTATTAACTTAATATTTTTACAACCCAGGTTGGAGGACCTGGGAGGACTGGGGTGGCCTGTGAGAAGTATTTTCCTTGAAAGGGGATTTATATAGTATTCAAATTCTAGAAATAGTGCTTAGCTTATATATATCAATACAGAGTTTTCAAAGCACAAGAAGGAAAGATGAAAAACTTGATTCATGAAATGGCCAAGAATGAGAATAAAATACTACCAAGCAGGTGGTGGTGACAGGATGGTGGTGGTTCTGTGTGTCATTGTTAGTGGTGGAAGGGAGGCAGGAGACATTTTACATAATTCATTCAACAAATATTCACTGAGTGTTTACTATATGTTGAGAACCCATAAAACATAAGCACTGAGGAGACAGGAAAGTTATTCAGTACCTGCCTTCCAGATGGTCATGGCAAAGGGTGCTGGTGTACAAGTAAGCAAGTATTATAGTTTAGTGTGATAAGGGCTGTGTTAGAACAACCATGGTGGCCATGGAGTCCAGAATAAGGTGGATTTGGGTATATGGAGAAAGCATGGACAGTGGGAAAGTAACTTCTGAACTGAGCTGTGAAGAAAGGGTAAGAACTCTGAGACAGAGGAAATGCAGCAGAAAGAATTGCTTGTGCAAAGGGGGAAATGATAGAGGAGTGAGTAATTCACTCCGACTGGAGTATGAAGGCTGCAGTGGAAACATTTAGAGGGCTGTATCTTGAAGGACTGTGTGGACCAAATGGAGAAATTTGGTCCTTTTCCTATAGTGATAAGGAGCCATGGGAGGTTTGTACACAAGAAAGTGACACAGTCAGATACGAGTTTTAGAAAGATCCCACTGGCAGCTGTTTGTGTTGAGGGTAGACTGGAGGCAGAGGGGGGTGAGTAAGGGGGATGGATTCCATTGTCCAGGGGAGAGATGATATATGCTGGCCAGGACTGTGGCAGAGGATGTAGGTGAAAGGGGGTTGGTGCTGGGCTGAGTGATATTTAAGGAGACTAAAGGGAGATTAGATATGAGAGGCGATGGAGTAGGAGACTCCAAGAAGACTCCTAGATTCCTGGCTTGAATGCTGTTTTCGGAAATCAGGAGAGGATCAGGTGGGGTGAAGACAGTTTTGTGCAGGTTGATTTTGAGATGTTCATGGGAAATCTAAAATGGAGCAAAAGTTTGGAGGGAAGACCAAGAGACTCTTCTTTTCCCTCCTGATCTCATCATGAAATTGTTTCATGAACTTAAATTCCCAGGCACATAATGGGTAAGACAGGCAGTTCTGTCATTGGGACTTAGATCTGAGTTTGAATTCTCTTCCATTAGTTACTTATTCGGTGACTTTAGGCAGGTTACATCCTACTTGAATCCCGTCTAATTTCTGTAATGGAGAAAATAGTGTCTGTGTCATGTGTGTCTGGGAAGCTTAAGTAACATAATGAATGTAGTAGGTGTACCAGGAAGGGTAGTTCTTTCCAACTTGTTTTGTGTTTATATCCTCAGCTCTGCTTCTCCTCTAATCTTCCCAGTGTAGCAAATTCTTAAAAGTTGAAACCTGAATTTCTTTTAGGGAAGATGTTGTCTTTGTTTATAAAAATACCTTCTTGGGGCATAGGGGCTATAAGAGGTAAACATTGGAAAGAGATGCCCAAAGTGTTCTGTTTAACTTAGTAAAGAAAGGTGAGAGGGAAGGGAGGAAGGGGAGAGAAGGGAAGGGGATGGGGAGAAAGAAACAGAGCTTGTGGTAGTGAGAGGGATGGGGGATTGTGGTTGGTGAAAATTCCTTGATGGTGGTGGGACCAGAGGATATATTAGAAACCATGATATCTAATGTTTGCTAAAAAGTTATTTGCATTCATATGATATAAATTCCTTCTCTAGCCCCTTACCCCAAATGATCAGTAAAGTTGACTATGCCCAAGAATGCTCTGTGTACATGAAATGTTTCTGGTGACAACTGTGGATGGATTTGAGTTTCTCATTGGGTCTGGGTGGTGTGAGATAAGATAGAACATGATCAGAAGGGAGATGTTCCATTAATAGAGCAAATTCTACAGATGCAAGAAGTCAGAGTTAGGATGACTCTGGAGAGCTGTGTGCTTCCACAGGTGTGGAACGGACCTGATTGACAAACCTGATTATCATTTTCATTCATGCATTCATTCATTCATTTCTTCAACAAATATTTATTAACTGTCTACTATATGTCAATCACTTTCATAGGCACTAGGAACATCTCTGTAAGCAAAACAAAGTTCTTGCCCTTAGAGAGCTTGCATTCTTATTGAGGAGAACTACTAAAAATTAATAGAAAAAATATCTTATACCATGTCACATAGCGATAAGAGTTATTAACAAAACTAAAACAGAGTAAGCAAAGATACAAGCGTGGTGATTTAGAAAGGGTGATTCGAGAAGTTCTCCTTAAGGAGGTGGCATTTGAACAGAGACCTAAATTAAGTGAAGGGGAAAGTCATAGTTAGATCCTGGTAGAGCTGCTGGACAGACATAGTAAGAGTTTTCTCCTCATCTTCCTTGTGACCTTGGGCAAAGGACAACTTCTCAGCCCTCAGTGTTTTCATCTAAGACTAGGGTTGGTATCAACTTCCCATGGTGGAGGTAAGTGTTCCAAGAGATCACAAAGGTTATTTGGAAATAGAAAATGCAGCCCACATACAAGGGACTGTGGAAGAGCCAGCCAAGGATGGGAGTTAATTCCACTTCTTGCTGTGGGAGTTTGGAGTGGATCATGTCCCGGGTGAGTTGTGTGAGCTCTCTTGGGGGATTGCCAGGTGTGGGAACTAAGCTTGAAGATGGACCATGTATTAGAATGTGAATGTCCAAACTCTGCTGAAGTGACCTGGGAGAAGTGCCTTAATACAGACTATTTCCAGAGTCTCATGAATTCTGTATTACAGCAAGTCATCTCATGATTTTGCAATTCTCTTGCTGATAATACAGCCCCTGATGTATTTAACATTACAACTCAGGCAGAAAGACCTGATAAATCTTGGCTGCATAAGGACTTGGCTACTTGGATCCATTCCCTTCTTAACCCTTCACCCACTGGCCAGTCCCTTTTGAATAATCACATTGAAGAATCTGGCGTTGTCTTCACCTTTCCCTGGCCTTGTGTATATTTGTCATTCCTCTGGCCTCTGTGGCAGACATCTTTGGTTGCCTACCCAGTAGCCATTATTCTTTCTTATTATTGAGGCTGAAAATACCATATATTGCTTTCCTAGCCTCCCTTGCAGCACAGAGGTGTGTATCAGTTATCTCTTACTGCAATAGTGCTGTGTAACAAACCTCCCCCAAACTCAGTGGCTTAAGACAATAAGCATTTATTTAGAGCATGAGTCTGGGAGAGTCGATTTAGTCTGAGCTCAGCTGTGGGTTTCTTTTGGCCTTAGCTGGGCATACTCACATGGCAGCTGGCATGACTGAGCTCTCATCCTCCGTCAGGGTAACTCAGGCACGTTCTAATGGCAATTGCAGAGGATTAAGAAGTGGAAATACGCATGGCCTCCTTAGAACTAACATGTCATCACGTCAGCCACATTCAACTGGCCAAAGTAAATGACAAATCCAGCTTGGATCCAAGGGATGGGGAAATAGACTTTGCCTCTTAGGTAAAGAAAAATACAGAAGCTCATGGCAAAGGTTATAAACACAGGGAGAGGAGAAGAACTGGAGCAATTATACAATCAACTATACAATTATAGTATATGACCTAATCCTAGATGATCCTATGCCTTGAGTGTGGAGGCCATATTGCAATCATGAAAGAACAAGCCTAATGACCAAGCCAATATAGTGAGAAGCAGAAAGTTGGAAAAAGTCCAAGTTCTTGACCCTGTAGTAGTTGGTCCTCTGGACAAACCCTAGAGTCACCTGCTTATGGCTATCATGTTATGTGAGATAGCACATTTTTCTCATTGTTAAATCACTCAAAAGCATTGGATATTCTGTAACTTGCTGCTGAAGGCGTTTCCAGCTATGTTAACCATGAATGTTGGCTCCCTTTTCTCTGTCTTGGGAGTTTGCTTTATGAGCAGAGATCGAATGCTATGACAGATGCCGGGCTTGCTGGATGGTTGCATTCCCAGTCTCCCTTGTAGCAAGGTCATAGGCCCATGATCTGAGTGTTCACATACACCCCAGATTTTGAATTAGAAAGTAGCAATATGAAGAAATGGGATGGACCACTTGGGCAGTGGTGGCTTTTACGGCAGCTGCCTGTGATATCCTGATGCCCCATTGCCACCTTGGAATAAACATCACGGCAGTTAACCCGGTGATCCACTGAATGAGACCCAAGAGAGGGAGACTAATTTGATCCAGAAAAGAAGGTTTATCAGAACCCAGAGGGCTGCCTTGATGCTGGGCCAGCATCTCCCCCACACCTGGCAGCACTTTACACACCTGCGGAGGACAAAGAAGACCTTTCTTAGTTGAACCTCATCACATGCTCCTTATCATATGCTCATTATTGTGCAGAAGTGCCTTCCAGAGACAGGCTCCAAGAATCCCACTCCCAGTGACCTCCTGACTCCCCTCTACCTTTACCCCATGGGCTAGTTTGATCCTTGGAATCTAGTCTCTGCTTTTGGTCTCAGGCTGTCTTTAGTGTGGACCTCTTAACATTTCAAAGCCGACTCTCTTGCTGACCCATAAACCCCTGGCTGTGGTTTCTGTCCATATGTTGCAATGTCTGCCACGTCACTCTGGCTCATCCTGTCCTGCTACCCATGACCCTGCATTGACGAGTAAAGACATTGTCTGTCACACTCTGTTGTGGTTGGCTGCACACCTGTCTTCACCTCCCACCAGCCTCTACGATTGTTCAGGGCAGGAACCCATCTTCTCAAATCACTGTACCCTCAATGCCTAGAGCAGCCTTTGGAGTATAGCAGATGTTCCACCCAAACAAGCGTCCAAATAAAGTGATAATAAAGTCAAACTAGAAGGAAGCAGTGATCATTCAGAGCCAGGGCAGGTTCATTAAAAATAAACCTTGTTTCTTTCTTTTCTGTGTCTGATAGAGAAACTAGCCTATTTGGGGGATGCTTCCTAACTCTTAATCTGGGTTTAAGGTCTGAAGCAAGGCAAAAATACACAGATGACTTCTGTTTGGAGATATTTTCCTAAACCTTAGCCCCATACTTCCTCTGTTGTGACACCCATCACTCTTAGTTGGTGCCCTTTTCAGTGTCCTTTTCACCCTACTCTGTGCTCTACAAAGGCAGGGAAAAAGTCTGTCTTGTGACTGTATCCTCAGACCCCAGAACAGAGAAAGGAACACAATAGGCACTTAATAAAGAATGAAAGAATGAATTGACACTGTCCCTCTTGTAGAGTAATGCCCCCCGCAAAGATACCCACGACCTAATTCCTGAAACCTATGAATATGTTAAATTATACAGCAAAGGGGAATTAAGGTCACAGATAGAATTGTGGACTCTAATCAGCTGACTTTAAAATAGGAAGATTATTCTGGGTTATCCAGGTAGGCCTACTGTAATCACAAAGATCCTCAAAACTGGAAAGAGAGGCAGCAGAGGAGATCAGAGTGATGCAACGTGAGGTCTCCACCTGCCATTGTTGGCTTTGATGTGGTGGAAAGGGCCACGAGCCAAGGAATGCAGGTTCCTCTAGAAGCTTGGGAGGAGTTTCTACTTTGTGCTAAGTGCTGTTCTAGGCACTAAGGATACAATGATGGGATCTGCTGGCCTTCAGAAGCAAAGAAATAGATTCCTCCCTAGAATCTCCAGAAAGGAATACAGCCCCGCCGATACCTTGATTTCAACCCATTGCTGGACTTCAACCTACAGAACTGTAGGACAAATAAATTTGTGCTGTTTAAGCTGCTAAGTTTGTAGCAATTTGTCACATCAGCCATAGAAAATAAATACACCTCCTGCTATGGTCTGAATGTTTGTGTCCCCCTAAAATTCATATATTGTAATCCTAATGCCTAATGTGATGGTATTAAGGGGTGGTTAGGTCATGAGGGTGGAGCCCGCATTAATAGGATTAGTGCCCTTAGAAAATGGACCCCAGCCCCTTCCGCCACGTAAGAATACAACCAGACAGAAGTCTGTGACCCGGAAGAGAGTCCTCAGCTGACTCTGCTGGCACCTTGATCTCAGACTTCTAGCCTTTAGAACTGGGAGGAAGATTTCTGTCGTTTATGAGCCACCCACTCTGTGATATTTTGTTATAGCAGCCAAACAGACTAAGCCATCTCCTCTTACCTCATGACCCTGAGGGGATGTCCTGCTCACTTTAAGGGTCTCTCCCAGATGTAGGAAGGCCCCTAGTGGCAGGTTCCAGGCTCTGTGTTTGGACTTGTCCTGCCTATTCTTTGTGTCAGTGACTCAATGAGGTCATTGTTGATTACAATGCTGTGAGACCTGAAGGGAAAAGCCGAAGTGGAATTATGCGTTCAACTGTTTAAATACGAAATTTACTGGGGAAATTGTAAAGTTCCATGGATGGGGAGATTTTGAGTTTGAGAAAAGTCAGTAGAATGATGAGGATGGTTTTGTCAATGGATGGCCATTTGGTGGTGTGGACTTAGCAGGGCCAAACCCAGGGCAGCCTTAACCCAGACCCTTGAATCTTAAATTTGTTATCCTAGAGGCTTTTACTTAAAAAAAAATCTGGACCGACACTGAGACTCTGGGAAACTTGTTAGTGACCCTCAAGTGTGCTACTAATCAGCTATGTGTCTAATTAACTCCTTTGGGCCTTAGTTTCTCCATCTGTGAAATAGAGTCCTTTTAGCTATGAAGTCCCTGGATCTGTCTGGAATAGGAGCCCCACCTCGTCAGCCTTCTGTCCTCCAAGCCTAGTTCAAATGTCATTGTCTCCTAGTGGCTTTCGTTTATATTTTCCCTCTCCCCAGGCATAGCTGATTGTGCTCTGTGTTTCATTCATTATCGATCTAGCTATCCATTTACTTTCTGCTGTTTTATATCATAAACATTTATCTTCAAGCTTATACTCTAAATGCATGGACTTATTTATCTCTGCAGCCCCAATGCCTGGGAAATAATAGGTGTTTAATAAACCTTTGTTAACTAGAATTGAATTCAATTTGAAATTTGTTATGTAGTATCATTTAATCTTACACTTTCTAGCTAAGCTTAACAACTACCTGGTCAAATCTTTTTGTATCAGCAGGAAAATTGAGATCAACAGGGAAACTGAGAGGGTGGGAAAGGCCTCCCCAGAGCCCCACACAGCACGTCTGAAGCAGAGATTAGAACTCATGTGTCCTGATTTATGATCCAAAGTCCTTCTTATTCTACTAAGTGGCCTTTCATCTCTGTCTTCGTTCAAGTGAGTCTAGCTGTTGTACCAAGAGGTCCTAAAGGTTGACGACTTCACACAAGCGAGGTTTTAGATTGTGTTCACATAAAGTCCTCTGGCTGTGGGATTGCCGAGGACTCTGCCATCTTCAACATGTGACCTCCAAGGTCACCTTGAGTATCAGTGTCCAGCTGGCTGTTGGAGAAAGAGAGAGAACAGAGGAATACATGGGGCTCTTTACGGGCCAGGCCTAGAAGGGATATACCCTGCTTTGGCCCATATTCTGTTGGCTGAAACACAGCCTGGGAGCCAGCTAGAAGCAAGGAGACAAGCAAAGGCTGATTTAACAGACAGCTGCCAGTCTCTGCCGTGCCATCCACGTTCCGGGCATGGGTTTCGATTTCTATCATGACAATTTAATGTTTTACGTACCTACCTAAAAGCCTCTCGTAGGCTCCGAGTGAGCTAAAAGTGTATCAGGTAGTGTTGATACTATTATTATTTTTGTTATTTGCACTAATAAGAGGGGGGAAGTGGCAGACGGGAGTCAACTTGAACGACTTTGCAGGGTTTAACCCAAAACACGTTTTGCCAGGCAATTTCCCCTTAATCTTGAAACCTATGCATATTTCAAGGGAAATTTAATCCTTGTGTTTCTGATTCATTTGCACTTAACTCATCAAAATGTTGCTTTGTAAGGCGTGTTTGATGTACAAGAAGGCTCATAAGCCCTTTCATAAGCCTTTCAAATGCCTTTTCTCTTTGAAGCAGAAGTTTGCGTTCTTCCAGCGCTAAACAGAGCTAAAACCAGAAAAAGCCTTCAGTTGCCTTTCCACCCCAGAGGCCACCGATTAGTGCGGTTTGTTGGGCCAGCTGTGGACTCTGGTGAAATGCCCAAGGGGAGGGGGTGAAGACGTACAGATGTTTCACACTCTTCTGCCTCCAGACCTTGGCTGCTCCAAAGCCTGAGCTCTTTCCTCACTGCTCACTTATAGCCAATAGCTCCCACTCCTCCAATACTCAGCCCCTCTCTGAAGACCTGTTAGAAAGAACTAAGCACTCCTTCCTTTGTAATCCATTCTATCCTACCATAATAACAACAATAATAATGGTTAGCATGAATTGAGCACTTCTTAAGTGCCAGGCACTCTGCTAAGTGCCTGACTTGTGTCAACAAATTTCATCCTCCAACAGCCCCGTAAAGTAGGCATTATTTTCAGCTTCCTTTTACAGATGAGAAAACCGTAGAAAAACGTGGGAAGGTCACTTGCCCAAGGTCCCACAGTGGGAAAGCCAGCATGGCATCTATAGCTCTGACTACATATAACCAGGGCACCCCTGGGCTCTCTGAAAGGAGGTGCTGTTTCCTCTCTGTGTCTGTACTGGTATCAGAGAACCTGGCCCCGAGAAGGCCCTCTGTCTCCGCTTGAGGGGCTGGACAGTTTGGCACTGATAAGCACAGAGTCAATTCTTGCCTTTGCCATTTTATTTGCTGAGATCCTGGAGGAGATATTTAACCTCCAGATGCCTCCTTTTTTGTCTTCTGTCAAATGAGGATGGCGAGAGTACCTGTCTCCTAGGGGTGCTGTGAGGACAAAATGAGCTCATACACGTAAAGCTCTTAGAACGCTGCCTGACCCATGTGCTCGTTAAATGTTAGACATTATGACCGAAGGAAGCAAAGGAGGACGGCGTGTGGACGGCGTGCATACCTCGGTTTAAAATACTGGAGGGTCAGTGAATGTGTCGGGAGACAGACTCAGACTCAGAAAAGGTCTCGGCGGCTTACAACTTGAGCTGGAATCCCACAAGATGAAACACAGAAGGGATAAGTAGCCACCCCGTGCTTAGGTCTCAAACATCAGTAGCACCAGCTTAGGACAGGGGGAGATAAGGCTAAGACGTAGCAAGCGTCAAGGGTGCTCAGGTATTCATGTTGACAGTGAGCCCAAGTCTGGGGTGTGTTACCGCCCAGCTTAAACCTTGTCAGCAGGCATGTGTTGTCTAGAACAGGGAGGGCGCTGTCCTGTTCTCTTACGCATTCAGTCTCTACCGGGAGCAATGCAGAAATGTATGGCATCCTACTTAATGATTTTCACCTCTAATATTTTTTTGGATTATAAAATATATTCACTGTTGACAACTTAGAAACTTAGAGAAAAATGAGGAAGGAAACAAGATTTATATAAAAACAACAATTATATCCATAATTGTCCAACCATCTCTTAATAGTTTGGTATTTCATTCTTTGTAGTCTTTTATAGACATATTCTTAACACAGATGTGAATTGGAATTTCTTGGCCTCCTGAGAGCTGGGTAAATTTGGCCTCAAATCCTTATTCCATACTTTGGAGAAGCCCCACCATCTCAAGATTCCTGCAGATACCTCAGGACCTTACATTTTTATCACTGTCACTGACTTAGATTTCTTGTCTCTCCCAAATTCTTGTTTTTGAATTTGCTTTCGGTTCTTCATTCTTTGGAAGAAGTCTTCCCGTCATGCAGGGAGAGGATGGCTCTTTCTTCTTGGCTGTCCTGGCCAATGCAAATGCGTATCTGGCTGTGGCATGACACGCAGAAGAACTTTCACTGGAGGATTGAGGGTTGCAGGGAAGAGGAGTTGCATTCCACTGCATTCAGCAAACAACTGAAGCAGACAGCCAGGGAGCACACTCCAAATCCACTTGTTCTTTTCTTTTTAATTGAAGTATAGTTAATTTACAATGTTGTGTTAGTTTCAGGTGTACAGCAAAGTGATTCAGTTATATGTAAATATTCAGTTATATATAAAAGAATCATTTTCAGATTCATTTCTATTATAGGTTAATTCAAGATATTGAATATAGTTCCCTGTGCTATACAGTAAGTCCTTGCTGATTATCTATTTTATATATAGTAGTCTGTGTACGTTAATCCCAAACTCCTAATTTATCTTCCCCACTCTAACTATCCCCTTTGGAATTGGCAAGTTTGTTTTCTATGTCTGTGAGTCTATTTCTGTTTTGCAAATAAGAAATATTTACAAAATAGTCACAAAATATTTTCTGTTTTGTAAATAAGTTCATCTGTATCTTTTTTTTTTAGACTCCATATATAATTGATATAGTATTTGTCTTTCTCTGACTTACTTCACTTAATATGATAATCTCCAGGTCCATCTATGTTGCTCAAATGGCACATTTCATGCTTTTTTATGGCCCAATCCACTTGTTCTTATTCAGTCCTTTCAGTAGCCCTGTCACAAAGCTTTCTCACTGGCCACATCAGTGGTACCCAGACACCTACCACCTCTCTGGTTTCCTCCCCAAACTCACACTCAATCTCCTCCTCTCCTCATTCACCAAGTTGCTTGGGCCACAGCCTTAGGGTCAATTTTGACCCCTCTCGGCTCTATTTTAAAATAGAATGCAAGTCTGATCACATTTCATCACCCCATCCCTGCCACCCTAGTCAAAGCCGTGTGCTACCTGGATCATTGCAAAGCTGGTCTCTTCACTTCCACCATTACTCCCTGTAGGATATTCTCTACACAGCACCCAGAGTGACCTTCCTCCCCTTGAATCCTGCCCATGGCTTCCCATCACACTCGGGGTAAAATCATAGCCCTGCTGATGGCTTGCAGGGTGCTTCACGGTCTGGCGTCTTGCCTTCCCTCTGGTCTCATCTCTTGCTGCTCCAGCAGCAAAGAAAGGCTTTGCTGTT
Organism: Lagenorhynchus albirostris; assembly: GCF_949774975.1. NCBI lineage: Eukaryota > Metazoa > Chordata > Mammalia > Artiodactyla > Delphinidae > Lagenorhynchus > Lagenorhynchus albirostris. The sequence continues at coordinate 14,605,173 of NC_083101.1, forward strand.
CCTTCCTTGTGCCTTTTGCACTTGCTGTTCCCTCTGCTCAGGTACTTTCCCGAGATACCTTCATGGTCCTCACCACGGTCCATACATACTGGGTGTCCCAAGTTCAATGCAAGACCAGGGGCCATTGATCCTGAGGCCATCCCATGCCTGGAGGAGGAGGTGACATTAAGGTTGAAGGCTGAATTCCTAACAGCCAGGAAAATAAAATATGATGAAGTGGATGTTCTGATGAAACTTTTTTAATGGAAAGCTACAGATCCTGCGTGGCTACACTTTGAAACCAGAGAATAAGCAGTTGCTAAGCTCTTTGCAAACAGGCATGTTGGTATGGGAGCCATGGTTATGGGTTGATGCTGGTCACAATATCCCTTCAAATCAGGGGACCCTATTTCCTCCATTAAACTGTCAAGGCTTTACTTTATTACTTCCTTTGAGAGAGAACTTTTTTATCCTTTTTTTTTTTCTTTCTGGCTGTCCCTTATTAACTAACTCGATTCATTTGAAGTGGAGCTAAAATGAGGCTCCTGGTAGCCTCACTGTTCCCACCCTAGTCCTGGTTCTGCCGTCTCTGGCCACACAGAACCATCCTGCTTTCTTTGTCCTGTGGTGACCGTAAGCAATTTGTATACCGTAAGCGAGTCATCTGAGTCTCCTCTTCTCTTGGTTAAATAATTCCAATGTTTTTCATCCATGTGTCAGAAATATGGTTTTTAGGGAGGCTCAGAGAATCGTAGTCTGGGTAACATTCCCTTTTCTTCTGTCCCTCAGGCACCACGGAAAGATGCTCAATAAACTTCAGCACCTTTGGCTTGTGGTGGAGATGCTGCTGGCGAAACTCATGTAAAATGAGCCTGTAGGAGGCTGCGGGCCCTGCTGCAAGCACTCTGCGTGCATTCATCGAGATAAGGACTATTACCAACGTCACGATACAATGAGGAAACCAAGGTAGGTAACTTACTTCAGGTCACTTAGTAAGTATCAGAGGTAAGATTCAAAACCAAGGCTCTTTATGACGCTAAGTGCGTGTCTATTACTTGCCAAGTGCTTTTCTAGAACTTATCGAATCCTCCATTCAACTCTGCGAGACAGGCATCATTACTTCCGTTTTATGGACGAGGAGGTGGATGTGCTAGGGTTATGTAATCTGCCCAAGGTCACCTAGTTTGTAAGTGACAGAGCCTAGCTTTGAACTAGGTCTGTGCTGCCTTCTGATGAAGAAGGCTCTCTGCACTGCAGGGCTGCACTCTACTGCCCAGATTCAAAAGGAGATCATTAAACACATGCCCTTCCCTGCACCCACATCCAAGCATCACACACGCTGGGAAATAGCTCTCTGTTCATTATGTGTGGTGGGTGAAGTTTATGCATAAGGCACCGTGACACTAATGCCATTATATTAAAAGTGAGAAGATTCCAATAAGTTTCCAAGCACACGTGTTACAGTAGAGTTGCGTCTCTCTCCCCGAGTGAGTGTACAGCTTTCTGTTGATTTGCTTCACCTCACACAGTTACTACAGCGAGATTTCCCCCAGTGTCCCAGGCTCCCTTCGGCTCTCATTTAGATTTTCCTCCTAGATGCAGCCATTTAAATGCGTATCAGCTGCAGTTGAGCCCGCCAGATTTCTTTCCCGATTAGCTGGGAAGATGGCCCTGTTAGTTATCTATCTGTGAGCTGAGCGAAAAATCTGGCGGGCTGGGCAAAACTGCTTTGTGACATAACCTGGCTTTGTCCGTGTTGGCAGAGGGATGACTTGCAGTGAGATCCTAGGTGGTGTGAGAAGGGGGAGGGGCTTGTGGAGGCGCCCAGGAATGGAGATGGGGAAGGATGCATAGAGAGAGAAGTGTGTGTGGGTTTGGGTGCTTGGAGGTTGGGTGGGCATGTGTATCAAGTGCATGGTGTTAATAGGTGGGGTAGCTTGTACATCAGAGTAGGTTTTAAATGAGACTGAAGAGATGTACACATAAGGTAGTGGATGGTTGAAAACTGTTTGGATGGATGGATATGTCATTGGGGTCTCTGAGGCAGCTCATGGCTCTGTTCATGGACCCTTAGGTTTAGGAAGGCTCACTCACCCAGTTGGGGAGCGCTGGATGAATGGGGGATGGGCCTCCCAACATGACAGCCATCCCAGGCAAGATTTAGGGCAGGGATTGCAGAGGGGACCTGTATACCGGGAGTTCAAGCTTGTTCCCAAAAAGGAGGGCTGAGCTGAACTGAGCATGCTCTGTTCACAAATCAGATCTAAGTCTCCCCAAGTCCCCTGGGCAGATGGAGTAAAGTGATAGAGAGAGCAGGAGTTACACTAATTGCACTCTCACTCCTGGGGGGAAACAGCAGGGGCCGAGAAGAAGGGTTCCCTGTCCTCACACATGTAGACTGTGAGCTCTACCACTGCTGTCCTCCCAGCGCCCAGCACAGCTCCCGACCCCCAGCAGGCACCCCATCGTGGGTGGTGGAAGAGAATGACAGTGAGAGGGCAGTTACAGCGCAGGGAGAGGTGGGGACGCGTACATGTTGGTACAGCGTACAGTGTGTTGTGTGCCGTGTGTGCATGCATAGGGTTCTCCTGTAGCTGTGGAACAGGTGCTCCTAGGGATGCACATGTGGAGACTGACTGTATGGACAGGTGATAGGGTGATGCGTCGGTTTGATGGTATCTGGGGTCACAGGTGTGTGTGCTGGGGTGGGAGCAAGGATGGATATTTGGAGAGGCCAAGGAGTTGTCCCTAAGAGCTGTGCTTGCATGAGGGAGGGTTGCATGCATGGGTGTGTGTGTGTGTGTGTGTGTGTGTGTGTGTGTGTGTGTGAGAGAGAGAGAGAGAGAGAGAGAGGAACAGTCAGTTTGTAGATGTTTTCCTTTCCTTTTTCTGCCCGTCACACTCTCACTTCCCTCTTCTCTTTCTGGTCGTTGTCACACATTTTCTCTTTCTCCCTAAGGCATCCTGGGGAGTGACAACGCACTGACCTCAACAAACATCCTGACAATCACACCCCACGCCCACAACAATGCTCGTGCTCATGCGTACCTGCACACACACACACACACACACACACACACACACACACACACATGCCTGTGGATGACCCAAAGACATGAACGCTCTGATCCGAGCTCCATGGGGTGGGGTCCCCCCAGGCAGGTGGACAGACCCCCATGGGGCAGCTGGTGTTTGCTGATCACCTCCGCATGCCAGGCTGTCTGCAGAGCTCCTTGCACCATCTCATTTAATCCTGATGAGGCAGGATTTGTGGGTCCTGAGTCTGAAAAGAGAGAGAAGGGAGGCTCAGAGAGGCGAAGTGGATCGATCACTGACTCCCGTCTCATGGTCGTCCGGTAGATACATCTCTTGGCATCCCCGCTCCTTCCCTCTGGGAGGGAGGCAGACCCCTTCCCCTTTCCCTGCCTACCCCTTTGGCCTCAGCTCCGCCCTGACATCCCACCACCCCTTCCCAGGCCTGACAGCAGGTCCCTAAGGCCCCGGGCCTGGGATGCTGAAGGCTGCTGGCTGACCCGGCGGCCCAGCAGGCCATGGGCAGAGTGGAGGAGGCTCAGGTTTGCGGTCAAGGTGGACTTGGCCTTGGATCCTGGTTTTATGACCTAGTGATGTGACTCTCCACCGGGTACTCCCCTTTTCTGACCTCCATTTGCCTCCTCTGTGAAATGGAGATGCTAAAACCTGCCTGCTGGAGCTGCTGAGGGGGGTGAACAGGGTGCTGTTCACAGAATGCTTGGCTCAGAGCAAACATCTAGGAAAAGTCCATTCCTTTCCTGCACACGGCTCCTTCCTGCCTGGACCACCCCACTTCACCTCCACGCCCTCTGGAGCCTTTCTTCCATTTGGAGTACAGTTAGAGGCCAGAGCCTTGGCCATCAGAAGGGGTAGCTGAGGACACCAATCCACCTCTTTCTCCTATCTCTTTTTCCTTCAGAGCTACAGTTTATTCATTATTTTCTTTTAATGGCTTATTCCCTCCTTGACATCTCTATTAACCCCCTCTCCTCAAGATGTCTGAAATCGAACTCAAGTATTTGTCCCCAAGGCTGCTCGTCTCTTACCTCTTGTGTCTTGTAAGGACGTTACATTGTAGGTACCTTTATTTATTCCTATATTACAGAAGAGGAAACCAAGGCTCAGAGAAGGCAAGCAACTCGCCCAAGGTCACACAGCTAATCAAGTGCTGAAGCTGGAATTGGAGCTGGGGGTCTCTCTGAACCTAAGCTCAGGCCCTTTCCCTCTACCAGGCTGCCTGCCTTATGTGACAGTGCCCATTGTGAAGGGTCCAGGGGGGAGGAGATCACACAGATGCCCCCCTCCCTCCCAGAGGGCCCAGCTGTTCTCTGGCCTGAGGTGAAAGCTTCTTGTAGAGGCTTGGAGGTTAAGCCAAGGTGCTTCCTCTGTCCCTCCTTGGTCACACCAGCAGCATAATCAGCCCATTACCCAGTCACCCAAAGTCCTGAGAAACCTTCCCTGACAAGCTATGGGGCTGGCCCGGAGGTGGGGGGGGCGGCTGGAGCATGTCAGAGGGAGCGGTGGGCCACAAGCCCGGCTCCATCCATAGTTTAATACCAGGGTAATGTCTTCCACCCGCTTCACCTCAGCTAAACGTTCAGTGCAGTTTGTTTGTTTGTTTGTTTTTGCGGTTCGCGGGCCTCTCACTGTTGTGGCCTCTCCCGTTGCAGAGCACAGGCTCCGGACACGCAGGCTCACTGGCCATGGTTCACAGGCCCAGCCACTCCGCGGCATGTGGGATCTTCCCAGACTGGGGCATGAACCCGTGTCCCCTGCATCGGCAGGTGGACTCCCAACCACTGCGCCACCAGGGAAGCCCAGTGCAGTATTTTCTTTCCTTCTTCCTTTTAAAATATCGGAGGGCGATGAGGAGAGACGGCCAAGGCTCATGGTGAGATCCCTGGCATTGGGGTGAGCCACAGCAGCTCAGTCTCCAGCCTGGCTACTTAGGAATTGAGCTGTGTGGCCTGGAGCAAGCCCGTAACCTCCCTGAGCTTCAGAGTCCCTGTTTGCAAGGCGGGGGTTATCATCTGTCCCTTCCGGGCCTGATGTGAAGACAGAGCAGAGTGCCCACGAGCACATGTCTATTTCCAAAGCTCGGCTCTGTCGCTCTGTTGCTAAGTGACCCAGGGCAAGTCACTGCTTCCCACGGGGCCTCAGGATTCCTTTCTTGTAAAACAAGGACAAAGGGATCTTCCTCATGGGATCAAATGAGCTGACCTGTGTGAGCCTGTAGCATCTGTCTGGCACTCGATAAGCAAGCAAACCCCCAAAACAAAAAAAAAAGTCCCCACAGCCCCAGACAAACCTGTGGTTTTCACACTTTCCAATGTCTGTGCTACAGCGATGATGGCCCAGCCTCTGAGAGTTCCATGACCTTGTTCAAGGTCAGACAGCTCAGGGTGGCAGAATGAGATTCAAGCCAGGCAGTCTCGCTCAAAGTTGCTTTCTTTCTTTTCCTCTACAGATGCCACAGAGGCATCTGGGATGCATCCAGACAGGGGGCTTCGGACACGAGGAGGAGACACGGATTATCTTGCTTGGACTGGGGCTGTGGGGATGGACTGTCCTGGGCCGAGGGGTAGAAGGTGTTTATCCTCAGAAGCACTAAAGCAGAGGGTGGATTCCTCCCTGGGCTTTCAGTGTGATCTAGAGGGAATCAGGAAATCAAATGATGCAAAAGTCACTATTTGCTGGTTAATCTATGCACGGGGAGAAGTTTGGGGAGCCTGAGGCGTGGAGACGCTAACACACTTGACCTCTTACCTCATCGTACAGCTGCTGCATGGCCACCTGGCCCTGCCCGGACTCATGGTTGCCATCTGCACACCTCCTCAGACAGGCTGCGATGACAAAAACCCACGGTGTGTCTTGGGCATCCTCCCCACCTTGGCCGCCCCATCTGATAACAGAGGGCAAGAGCCAGGGCGGTGAAGACATCCACGGCCCCAGGTGCTCCTGGAGACATGCCCCTACCCAGTGATTTCCTCCAGCAAACCCCCTCTCAAGGAGGCCCGGCGGCTGCCGAGCACACAGAGTCCCTCTGAGGTGCTCAGGAGACCGTGGCACATTGCTGACCCTTTTTGCCAGCTTCCTCTGTTGACAACCACCCCTCTGGAATCAGGCGGTGGCAGAAGAGAGATGCCCAAACTGCCCAGGGTTGGGAGGGGCATGTCTCCTTTAAAGACAGTTGAGGTATTCAATTAACCAGGCGTCTGCCCCGCCCATGCCTTCTCTCCGGTCCCCTCCACTGGGGACTGGGTCTCTCCTCTCCTGGTTATCGGGACTTCAGTTCCCAGCAAGTGAGACTAAAGACTGGAGATTGTCTGGGCTTCCCTGGTGGCGCCGTGGTTGAGAGTCCGCCTGCCGATGCAGGGGACACGGGTTCGTGCCCCGGTTGGGGAAGATCCCACATGCCGCGGAGCGGCTGGGCCCGTGAGCCATGGCCGCTGAGCCTGCGCATCCGGAGCCTGTGCTCCGCAATGGGAGAGGCCACAACAGTGAGAGGCCCGCGTACCGCAAAAAAAAAAAAAAAAAAAGCAAACAAACAAAAAAGGACTGGAGATTGTCTTATGCATCTCCCTCCTTTGTGGTGGGGAAACTGAGACTAGAGAGGTGGGAGGATCTGTCCTGGTTAGTGGAGGAAGTCTGAGGTACAGCCAGGGTACCTCATTTCAGGGGTTGCAAGGGCTGTGGGCAGAGGCCATTGGGAGTCAGCTGCGGGGCCAGACCATCATCATTGTCCTTCCCCTGCCACTTTCCTCTCCCCTCCTCCCTTTTCCCCTTCTCCTCTTTCCCTCCCCCTTCCTTGTCTCCCTCCCCCACCCTCCTCCTCCATCCTCCTCTTTCCCCTGTACCTCCCTTTCCTCTCCCCACCCCTTCATCATCATCATCCAGAGACAGCAGCAGTCAATAGCAGACAAGCAAGCCTTCAGTGACAACTTGCTCTGTCTGCTATTGCACTAAATTCTCCTCATTATTCATTTGAACTCCCATAATGACCTGATAGATAGATTTTATTTTTCCCATTTCAGAGATGGGTAAGGTGAGATTTAGCAAGGTTAAGAAACCTGTCTCAAGATCACACAGCTCGCAAACCCAGGTCAGTGTGGCCAGCGTTTTAACCACTACACTATTCTGCCAGGGACTCTGATGGGGGAAGAATTTGAGAAGTTCTGTTACATCTCCAAGCCTCAGTTTCCTCAGCTGTAAGATGAGGTTCTTAATGACATCACCCCCACCTTGCCTCAGAGAATTCTGGGGAGGGTCTAGTAAGAGTGGAGGAGAAAGGGTTTTGTAAACTGTAAAGTGCAGTAGGTCTGATGGTTTGCTTAGGATGGGCGCACAAACAGGGTTTCCCTTGTTTCCTTCCCATATTTATCTCCATATGCCAACTGCCTAGCTCAGCACCTGGCATACCTATGGCAGGTGGATAAAACATACTTAAATAATAAACTAATGATTATCAGGTGGTTATGCACATTCCCTTCCCCCGCAATCTTATTTCCTAAAAACGTGGGGCTCTGGTCTATCGAAGGGGACAAGGCTTTGTCAGACCGATGGGAAATGTAGGGCCATCTGGTACCTAAAACCTTTGCATCTCTGTCCGGCCGCCTGCGGAAGGTCTGGGGTCTGGATGGAAGTGTGGCTCTGTCCCGGCAGCCTCTAGGGCTCAGCGTCCCCTCAAGGTTATCAGTGCAGGTTTAGAAAAAAGGCCTGGAGCTGAGGGAGAAGGAGGCAGGCAGGCTGTCCCTTCAAAGCTTTGCCTTCTTCCTTTTTTATTTTTTAATTTCATTTTTTTCTTTATCCAAAGGCTGCAGAGCTGAAATAATTTATTTTGGATTTGAATAGGATATGATAAGCCGAAGAAGGGGCAGCCAGGGTGGACATGGTAGAAGCATTAGGTTTTAAATTAGTCATTTGATGCTGGTTTGGGGACCAGAGCAAGCGTTCTGGCTGACAAAGAGGCGCCTGAGTCCCCTCCAACTGACTGCAGTGGTGGCTGGGCGGGAGGGGACGGGAGGGTGCCTAAAAGTCTGCGGCAATGGATTTGGGGTCGGGCATCCTGGGGCCACCTTCCTGGTTTTACCTTAACGATCGTCCCAGGCCTCCTCGTCCACCTCCCTGCTTCTGCTTACAAGCCATGTGACCTTGGGCAAGGCACCTCATCTCCCAGAGCCTCGGTTTTCTTATACATAAAATGGGGATGAGAGTCATTCCCTCTAACACAGACACTGACAGCCTTTTTCTATACAAGGGTCAGATGGTGAATATTTTAGGACTTGTGGGCCCATCTTCGTTGCAACCATTCAGTCCTGCTATGATAGTGAAAGCAACCATAGAGGACACATAAACAAATGGATGGTGGTGGTGACTGTATTTAAAACTTATTTACAAAAACAGGCAGCAGGGGGCATTTGGTCCACAGACGGTGGGTAGTTGGCAGACTCCTGTTCTAACATCACTGGGAAAGCTCCACGAGATACATGGGATACGTGTGTAGTGCCCAGTCCATCACCTGACCTAGGCCCTCCAAAGTTAATTTTCCTCTTAATATCTGCCTCTTCAAATCAATCTCCAGGGATGGAGCGTTCCAAATCCCAGCTCTGATCATCTCACTGTGTCTGCTTAAAGCCCCCAGTGGCTTTCCCCGCTGTGCTCAGATGAAGCCCAAATGCCTTTTCTTGACACTCAAGACCCTTCAAAGTCCTCTGCTATTGCCACAGCCCTAATCATTTTATCCCCTGACTAACCAGATCCCGGTCCACCCTCAGGGGATAAGCGGAAAGCTCTCCTGTTCCTTTGCACTGGCTGCTTTGGGGCTTCCTCTCTGTACTTGGTGAATTTCTCCCATCCTTTAAATCCCATTCAATGGGCCCTTATCCTCCCAGCCTTCCCTGAGCCCCAGGCAGAATCACCTACCACCTCTGCATATGAAGGGGATCCTGGGTAAGGGTTGTATTTTACTCATCTCAGGCTGAGGACAGGTGGGATCAGACACTGAGTGGCTTCACTGGAGACAAGTAGAAAAAGGAGAGCTCACAGAGGCTGTAACCTCCTCCACGCTCCCCTTCCTGGGAGCTATTTTTGCCTTTGCCTTGGAGAGAATTGGATTTGCTGCTTTAAAAGACTGATTTCTTTATGCCCCCCTAGTCTGTGGTGGGTGGGTGGGTAGCGGTGTGATGGGCAGGGGAGGGACTGGCTGGCACAGAAGGTTCCCACCTTATTGTTACTTATGATTTACAGAGCTGGGTGATATCTGGGGCAAATCGCTTTATCCCCACAAATCTGTTTTCTTAGCTCTAAAGGAGGCAAGTGCCTGTTTCACAGAATGGTGAGGATAATAGAAATAATCATTATAATTAGAGTGGCAAACATTTATTGAGTCCTTATCATGAGCCAGGGACTGTTCTCAGCACTTTACAAGTACTAACTCATTGAATCCTCACAGTGACCTTTGAGGTGAGTGCCGTGTTCATCCCCAGCTTTGGGTGAGAAAACGGAGGAGCAGAGGTGTCCCCATCGAGTAGCCTGCACGGGTGAAATGGCTGCAGAATCTGTACTCTGTCAATTCGCTCGATGAATGGGATGAGGGGACACGTGCAGTGTGGGACAGACACACGCACATAGTAGGACCTCAAGAAACATCACGTCCTTCCTGCCCTTTGCAAAAATGTTTAAGGCCAGATGTGAGGGATGGATTTGGCTCGACTGGGGACAAGGCTGGTCTGTAAAGTTTCTCTCTTTCCCATCTTCTTGCCAGGGGAGGAGGGGACGTCTGGGCTTGCTGTGGGTGGGGTGGCTGGGGCCACCCGGGGAGGGTGCACTGCGCTCTGCTAAATCTCACCTGCACCCATTAACCAGATGGGATGAGGAAATGAGTCTCAGAGTGCAGTGGGGACAACGTGGGAAGGAAATAAACACCTGGCAAGAAAGATCTCTATTTTCTCTTTAGAGCCCATTAAGTTTAAGGAAATTCGTGAACTTGGCACAAACCTAATTAAGCTCAAATAGGGACGCCTCAGGGAAGGCAGCGAGTGCAGGGAGGCCTTGGTGGTGAGGAAGGCGAGCTCTGGAACGAGCGAGGTCTCACAGAAAGGTGGGGTCAAGGGTAGACGTCTGGGTCTTGACCATCTGGGTCCAATCTTTAATTCCCTCACGGATTCCTAATGGGCAGGGACGGTAGTGGCAAGTACATAGGGTTTTGTGTCTGACAGACTAGGGTTTGAATCCTGGCTTTTCCATACCCAAGCCTTGATTTCTCATCTGTAATATGGGAATGTCTGCCTTGAAATGAGATAATGGTGTTGAACATCTGACCCTGTGCCTGGCACAGTCTTGATGCTCAGGAAACAGTGGCTGTTGTGGTGATGGAGGCGTCCTCCGGTCCAGATGGGACAGGAAGAGTCCCTTCTTCCCCCCATCCTCACAGCTCACTCAGGTTTCCCTCTGGCTCTTCTCTCTACTCCTATGCAGACTGATTGCATTAAGGAACTCTGTTCTTCTCCTTTCCTTGTGCTCTGTAACTCTGAAGGGTCCTCCTTTCTGAGGCCAGCCTCAGCCATGTGATTTCTGATGGCCAATGAGATGTCAGTGCGTGTGACACAATCTGAGTCTTGGAAAAAGCTTGCACAGTGTGGCTTGCTCTCTCTTCTCTTCCTCCATGATCCCCTGGAGACCATTCCTGGATGATCCTGCTGGAGGATGAGAAGCACATGGAAAAGAGCTGAGTTACCCTAGTTGTCCCAGCCACGGTCATTCTGGACCATCTGACTGCCAGCCAACACTGAGCTACATGAAAGTGTCAGCCAAGATAAACAGAACCACCAGGTTAGGCATGGACTCGTGATCAGAAGTCCATGCCTATTGTTTGAAGCCACTGAGTTTTGGGATTGCTTGTTACACAGCATTTATTGTGGCATAAATAGCTGATACACTACCCATAAAGTTGTAGCCATCTCTCAAAGCTCAATTTGAATTCCCACTTCCCCAGGAAGCATTCCCAAGGCCACGATGTGGAAGTGATCCTCTTCCTCAGGGGTGTCCTCTGCAGCTACAGGCTGCAGACTCTGCTAGGTCTGCGAGCTCTGTAAAGATCAGAGCAGCATCTGAGTGCCTTCTGTGGGCTCATTGCCCAGCACAGAGCTGAACCAGGGTAGAGCGTGAGAGGATGTCAGACGATGAAAGACCGCGTTCCGCAGGAGTGAGCAGGTTCAGGCCAGCGTTCTGTTCTCCACCCCTCTCTCAACAAAGTGTCCAGGGAAGGGTAAAGTTTGGATCTCATTTCCTCTTGCATTCCCCAGAGAGGGTACCAGGAGTCGTTCCACCTAGCGGGCTAAGTTCTTTTTTGTATCTTATATTATGCGATGTTTAAACTTCTCCGTGTGGCAATAATGCCAGCAATGACTATGAAACTATTACCACGTTTCAGGCCAAATGATTCCCATGGTTTATCTCAGTGAATGGTCATAACCCCCTGTGAGGGAGGGACCACCGTCAGCCCCACTTCATACATGAGGAGATGGAGACTTAGAAAAGTAGATAAATCTGCCCTAGGAGACATGCCAAGTCAGTAGCAGAATCATGGTTTGAACTGGACCACGGAGCCTGTGGTGGTGGGTATCGTCCTTGACCTGTCCTGTAGAGCAACAGAGCACAGAACCGGGAAGACTGGGTGGATTGGAATGGAAACAGATTTCAGCTCCAACAACGAAAGCAATCAAATCGATTGACTCAAGCAATCACACAGGGTGGAATCACGTTCTCCCTCCCCAGGTTACTGCTGCCTCACAGAACAGAGGACTCGCAGAAGTCTGAAGGAGAAGTCTTTCACTGGGCTTTGGCCTCTTGTTGGCTGCAAGCCTTAGGAAGAGATGGTGAGAGGATGAGAGAGTCTGCATCTTGGTCCTGCCTGTTGGGTGGAGCAAAGGGCCACATGCCACTCGTTCACAGAGAAGCATAGGGCGGCATTCCCATACCCTCTGGGCCCAAGTGGGATGTGAGGCAGCCAGGGTCCCCCAAGTTGCTGGGTGGGTGGGAGGCTGCTCTGCAGACCCTTCTCTCATTGAGGCTGGCCCTAGGCTTGAGGGAGTTATAGAAAGCCCATTCTGGCCTCATGTCCAATTTGCCTACTCCCATCCCCGTATATAAACATTGAAGCTGATATTATCCCCAGCTGTCTAATCTCTTTCACAATTGATTCAAAATTGGAGGGGAGAAGGGTGTGCTTATTTACCACCCTCAAGGACCTAAAAGAAAGAACTGTAGAGGAAGGAGGTAGTGAGCCTATTGTCATTAAAGATGTGCAAGTAGAATCGCTCTATATTGGCTTTTTTTGAGAATGGATTAAATGGCTTTGGGTTTCCCTAAAATTCTATGATTTTTCTTTGAGACCACCCACAGGAAAATGTTAGATAGTACACAGTGTTAAAACTGACACAGTTACAGGAGCAGTTTTGGTCAAAGGTTGATTTTCATGATTATATATACCCTTCAGCCCACGTATTATAATAAATAGCACATCAACATTTTTTTTTTCTTCTGGTTCTGGAAGGGCCATTATCAAGAGAAGAAAGGCTCTAATGACAACTCCCTGCATCTCTCTAAAAAGGCCTTTCATGTCTGGCCTCAAAGTACACAGCGGGGAGGCAGATCTGGCTGTGTCTCTTCCCGTGGGCATCCTCCTGTGTACCGTCCGTAATCTCTGCTCTGTTTGGTCCAAGGCTGGAAAAATGCCTTTGCTGCCATGGGCAATGGCCAGGGGGATGGTGCAGGCAGAGATTTCCTGGAGATAAAAGACAAGCAGAGGGGAGATGTGTGTGAAATCATGATAATGTGGATTCCCTGAGTACTAGTGAGAAAGAAACGCCAGGTCACCAATGTTCCTGGTGGGCAGATAAGGAAGGTGTAGCACTACATCCAGAAAAGAGCAAAGTAATGTGTTCTGAGCCCCTACTGGGTGCTCTGCCCTTTGAATACACATACATATTCTTCCTCATAGCAACCCTGGGAGGTACGATGCTGACCCCATTTTACAGATGGACTAATTGAGACTCAGAAAGGATGAAATGACATGCCACAACTCACACAACAAAGGCGTGTCTGAGTTGGACTTGGAACACAAGCCCACGAGGGGCTAAAACCAGTCCTCTTTTCACTGAATCAGGTCTGACGGGGGAAAGACGAATTCAAAGAAAATGTACTTTTCCTACTGTGGTAAGATGAATAAAGGCCAGCCCAAAGGTGTCCGTGCCCTAATCCCCAGGACCTGTGAATCTTACCTTATAGAGTAAAAGGGAGTTTGCAGGTGTGATCACATTAAAGATTTTGAGTTGGGGACATTATCTGGTGTGCCCTAACTAGAGCCAGAAGGTTCCTTATACGGGGAGGGCAAGAACATCAAAGGCTGGCAACAGTGATGCAATGCTGGAACAGAACTTGGAGTGATGTGGCTAGAAGCCAAGGAGTGCTGTGACCTCTAGAAGCTGGAAGGAGGCAGGGAAAATTCTCCCCTGGAGCCTCCAGAAGAAACCAGCTCTGCAGGCACCTTGATTTTAGCCCCTGAGGCTCATTTTGGACTTCTGACCTCCAGAACCGAAAGCAAATACATTTGTATTGTTTTCAACCACCGAGTGTGTGTTTATTTCTGACAGCAGCCATAGGCAACTAGTACATACACCATCTTTGATAGGAGATGCGACATGACATTCACATTCTTGATGACTTTCCCCAGCTCATAAGTCTGTCTTGGCCTGTATGGATCTGAGAAATTAATTAAGTCAACTTTCGCTTAGCACAAGGCCATGCTCTTGAGACGAGGGGATAAGACTTGGTAACTTTGAAATGCCTGCTTTGACCTTTGATGGCCAGAGATGATGTTATGCAAACTATGGTCCACAGACTGGTGCTGGTCCGTGACTGTTGGGAAGAAAGCATTTACACTGCCCTACCCCACCCACTGGCTCCACCTCTAGCAAGGAGGAGTGGTAAGAAAACGGGCAGAACTAAGTGTTTAGAACATTTTGCAGCTATTTGGCGTGGCTGGGACATCCAAGTATGTGATCAGAGTCTTCCCTTGCTGAATAGGGCACAGACCAGTGTGGGTGTGTCTGGAGGTGGGTGGTGATTTGCAGGTAGAACAAGCCATGCCTTATTCATATACGCCAATCCACACAATAGCCCATGATGGACGGGGAACCAACAGCAACGATTCGTCCCTGGCCACAAAACGTTTGAGGAGCACCAGTCTAGGGCCCTCCAAGTTCTATGGGCACAGACTTTGTGAGACCCAAATGTCTCATCTTTTGCCAGCCTATGGCTACTAACAGAATCATATTAATATTTGTATTCATATTTTGCTGGTCTGACGTCTCCAGAGTGAGTCTCTCCCCTGGCTTGTAGATGCTCATGGAAATTCTTCCCTTGTTTGTCTGTTCTGGTTCCCACTACAAAGGTCTCTGTTTTCCATGCTCTTCCTGAGATTTCAGCCCCCTTGGGCACACCTGCCCTTATCTACTGGCAACCCTACACCAAGAGGATGGCCAAAGAACATGGTGGCTTTGGGTGGAGTTGGGGACGAAAGATTCTTTCCCTGATTCTGTGCCATACACAGTAGCACAAAGCCACATGGCCACATTGCTTGGGCCCTAAGTCCCACACAGCCTGTCACGAGCGCACCTCCTTTGGCTTCTCTCCTAAGACCAACCATTCCCAGGCACTAGTGGGAAAGGGGGAGATGCCATGTCATTGCTTCCAACATTCCCATCACCTCCCCTGTTCCCTGGACACTGACTTGGGGAAACAAGAAAGAACAAAAGACTTCTAGGAGCTTGGGTTTAATCTCAAGGCAGAATCAACAGGATTTGTGATGGGATTAAATGTGGTAGGAAGATGGAGTTAAGGGGCTAGGATGATGTCCAGATATCTCACCTGGGTCCCCATGTAGGAGGGGGTTCCACTGATCAAGGTGAATGGACACGTTTGAAGGGAAGACAACAAAGTTAGCATCAAATATTCTGAACCAGGGTCCCTGGGAGATCAGCTATAAAACTGATCTTCTTGTAGGTGTGGTACATATACACAATGGAATACTACTCAGCCATGAATAAGAATGAAATAATGCCATTTGCAGCAACATAGATGCAACTAGGGTTATCATACTAAGTGAAGTAAGAAAGAAAAAGACAAAAGCCATATGATATCACTTATGTGTGGAATCTAAAATATGACACAAATGAACATATCTACAAAACAGAAACAGACTCATAGACATAGAGAACAGACTTGTGGTTGCCAAGGGGGAGGGGGGAGAGAGAGGGATGGACTGGGAGTTTTGGATTGGTAGATGCAAACTATTGCGTTTAGAATGGATAAGCAACAAGGTTCCTACTGTATGGCACAGGGAACTATATTCAATCTCCTGGGGTAAACCATAATGGAACAGAATATTAAAAAAATACATATATGTGTATAACTGAGTCATTTTGCTGCACAGCAGAAGTCAGCACGACATTGTAAATCAACCATACTTCAATTAAAAAAAATAAAGACACTGATATTTTGGAAAAAAGAAAAGAACCACCACCACCAGCAAAAAGAACCAAACTGATCTTCTTGTATGGCTGTGAGAATGAGGAAAGCAGCCTCTGATACCTGCTGACAGTTGGGCCTCCGAGCTCTTTGGAGCTGGCCTGGCTCTCCCATTGGGCTGTGTGCCCAACTTTTGGACATAAACACCCTCACGACTCTGGACAAACACCAGAGTCAGACAAGGTCGTTCTTCGACTCCAACAAGGTGAGACAAAAAAGACCCCTTCATTGTGCGATCTGCGCACAGACAAAAACAAGGTCACTGTGCAAATCACAAAGGGCCAAACGACCTCCTCTTCTAGCTAATACGAGCGACTGTTCTTCTTTCCCCATTAAGCCATCCAGGGCCAGCTAGAAACTGCACCCCCAGATAGCCTGACATCTCCTTCTCAGGGGTTCCTGTTGGTCTCGGCCTTACCAAAAACATTCTGTTCTCTAGGCCATGACAACACTTCAGAGATCTGAAGGCAGTGAAATTGTCTCCCAACACTTGGATCTTCTTTGCTTCAACTTCCCTGCTTCTGTCTTCCATCAGCTCATCATGCGGCTTTATCCTTCTCATTTCTCTGAGTCTGCAGGAAAGTGAGATCTCACATGATATTTCGTGTTTTTGCAAATGGGCTTAGGCGTTTCCCTTTGCCCTGACTCTGTGAACCATCTTCGCTGAACACATCAGTCCTGTGGAAAATGAAAGCACATCCTTATCGGAATCCACGAAGAACCAGGAAGCAGAGATTCCTGTCTCCAAACCTTACCATCCATCCTGAGGGTGCAGTGCACCTCCTTGGGACGTGGGCTGCCATTGATCCTTTCCCAAAGTCTGGCAGTTCTGTTTGGCTATTAAAAGGAGCCTGCCGGGCTTCCCTGGTGGCGCAGTGGTGGGGGTCCGCCTGCCGATGCGGGGGACGTGGGTTCGTGCCCCGGTCTGGGAGGATCCTGCATGCCGTGGAGCGGCTGGGCCCATGAGCCATGGCCGCTGGGCCTGCGTGTCCGGAACCTGTGCTCCGCGGCGGGAGAGGCCACAGCAGTGAGAGGCCCGCGTACCACAAAAAAAAGAAAAAGAGCCTGCCATGTTGATGAATTATTTAAACCTCAGCAGTGCTCAATTTATGCAAATCCGATTATCTGTTTAAGGGCAGGTTGGCTTGGAACAGCTTGTAGTTGTGATACTTATTATTATTTTTTTTTTGGCTGAAAAACTGGCAAATTCAGTTGAAAGCGGACTTTAATTTTACCCGAGGACTGCTCAGCCCAGAGCTACATCTTGTTGGGGATGGGAGGTCCCTTCGGGTTCCCATGGGACTGTTTTCCACCCTGATGTTTCCACATCATTTAGGCCTGGGAAGGGCCTTCCAGACCAGCTGGTTCAATGCCTTCCTGTTGCAAAGGAGGAAACTGAAGTCCAGAGAGAAAAGTCGACCTGCCCCAGTTACATGCAGGGTTTGTTTTTGTTGGATAAATGCTTCAAATCTTGCTCCAGATATGGGACACTTCCTCCTTAAACTATTCTGCCTCTGTGCTGGGAGATCAATACCAGAGCTCAGAGGCCTTCCCTCCGTGTCTGTGTGGTTTAACCAGTGATAGACAGCTTCATGGGGCATCATGGAAGAAAAGGGATCCTCCAGTCTGGAGGCAAGAGACCCAATCTCTGACTTGCTCTAGGATTTGGGCCAATATCTACTCCCTCTCTGAGCTTCAGACCCAGCTCTCCAACTGTGAAAGGGTTAGAGTTGGACTAGACGATCTCTACCAGTGTTTCCAGCTCCAGTCATGTGAAACACAGCACCCAGGGCTGGTATCATGGGTGAGTGGCCTGTGCCACCCACACAAAGCCCCGCACTCAGAAGGGCCCCACTCCTGGGTTAACGCTGTGCTGTTGCCATCTTGAAATTCTTAACACGTTTTCAACAAGAGGCCCTGCATTTTCATTTTGCACTGGGGCCCACAAATTATGTAGCTGATCCTGAAAATACATTTCTCAGGGGGATAAAACAAGAAGCTGAAGAACCAACTTCCTTTGTCCTGCATTTTCCCAGGCAGGCTGTGGCCAGGTGGCCCAAGAAGGAAGCACTCACCCATTCCTTCCCATGACCCCAGAGGAGCTGGATGACATTTGCTGTGTCAGGTAGGTACTTCCATGAGGCTTTGGATGGCTGAGCTGGAGATCTGGAAAGGAGGAAGGGACTAAATAGATTTGGCTTTAGGAAGATCACCCTTGGTAACTGGGGTGGAGGATGAAATGCAAGGGATGGGACTGGAAGCAGAGAGGAGGCAGGCAATATACCCAATGCTCCCAGCAAGAAATGATGGGACTAGACTGAGGTGGCAGCAGGACTGGAATTTATTGCACGAGCAAAATTAGAGCCATGAATGAAAAATGCTCATTAAGGTGGCATCTGGTTCTCAGGCTCTGTCACAGCCTCTTTACATTCTCCACTGAATACCTATGGAAACTCGAGGTAAAAACTCACAGAATCACCTAAAACTAAGAGCGGTATCCAGCCTAATATAGAATCAAAGAGACATTTCCACTAACTCTGAAGCAGGTGGATTTGAACTAAGAGAAACCTGCCTTACTTTTTTTTTTTTTTTAATGAAAACTGAGACCACTTGAAGAAAAGTAAGAAGGGACTTTGCACTTCCTCCTTGTCTCTAGACCCCAGGGCCATTAAAATCAGAAAGTAGGGCAGCCATCCTTCCACTGGGAGGCAGCCAGGATGTTACTCTTCCCCCCCTCCATCTCCTCTGCCCTCTCCCTTCCCTCCCCTTCCTTTTGTCTGCATTCAAGCCGAAACAGTAATTCAGAATTTTCAACAGAAAATGTGTGTGTGTGTGTGTGTGTGTGCGCGCACACTCGCTAATTATGCCATATTCCAAGCCGTGGAGTTCAAGGCCTGCAAATGAGATGCTGAAGACAGAAAAAGGAACAAGGGATGAGCCACATGTCACTGCATGCTGGGAACTATGGTTTCTCCATGTGTCTTACCCTATTAGAGAACTGCTGCAAATTGAGAACTTAGCTGTGGGCTGCATCCTTCAGGCTGTCCTCCTGAAGACTGAAGAGGGGGTTTAGCCATCATCTCTAACAACAGAGAGTGGGTCCAGGACAATTCTTATACCCTGTATTTTTATAGGATTTAGATATTTACAGGTTTAGATTTTCTTGAAGATGAACAATAGGGAAGAAAAGCCAATAAA
Source organism: Lagenorhynchus albirostris (assembly GCF_949774975.1). Taxonomy (NCBI): domain Eukaryota; kingdom Metazoa; phylum Chordata; class Mammalia; order Artiodactyla; family Delphinidae; genus Lagenorhynchus; species Lagenorhynchus albirostris. The sequence continues at coordinate 14,623,971 of NC_083101.1, forward strand.
AATCTTAGGTTGCAGATCAAGAGAAGAGACCTATGATGCAGGTACATCTCTTTAGCCTCCAGAAATAAAGAAGAAAACACGAAAGAACTCAGGAAACCATTTTGTATCCTTGGCAGACATTAAGAAGACATGGTCTGCTGGAAAAAGAATCAGAAACTCAAAGGAGGAAATTTGTGCTCTGAGAAGGATGTTGGATGAGATAAGGAAGAATATCAAATGCTCTTTAGTCAAAGATCGTTAAATTAAAACAAACTATAATTACAGACTGTGGTGAATGCACGAACAATGAGAACATAGCATATCAACACTGATGGAATATTGCCAAAGATTTATCCCAAGGAATATTCACAGCCTTTAATAATTTCCTTAGGTAGGAAAGAGCAAAAAAAATATGGACTTGATATTCAACTTCAGAAGTGAGGTAGAGGATCACAGAGTTAGCTCAAAGAAAGTGGAAAGAAGAACAGAATACATTTAAGAGAAGAAATGAACACATGAGAAAAGAAAAGGAGAATTGGTGAAGAAATTTAGGATTTAATTTTTCTGGAAAAAGATGAGTACAAAACAATCTTTGACAATCTCAATAACTGAAAGGGATAAAACACAAGTAGTCAACATTGAACAGGAGAAAGGACATTTAAACTCTGATAAACCAGAAATTTAAGTAAAGTACTACGTAAAACTTTTTGTTAGTGAATTTGAGATTCTGAATAAACTGAATGATTTCCTAGAAAAGATAAAAATAAAATGAAATAAAAATGACCTTAATGGATATGACACACTATAACAATAAGTATGACAGAACTTGGGGGAAAATCTCAAAGAACTACCTCTAAAATGGTGACGTCTTACGTGGGTAGGTAAATTCTTCTAAACCTTCATAAAACAAAGAACTCCTATTTTGTGTAAAATTTTGCAGAGGATAGAAAAACATGGAGAACAAACTAAGTTTTAGAATATGAAGCAGCAATTTTGAAGGAATTTTGAGAGAAAAATTAGTGATTCAAGATTTTATACCCAGTCAAATATAATCAACAGAAAGACTTTCTCAGCTATGTAAGGGCTCATGAAATACCACCCACAATAGAGGTGACATGTCACATTAGTGGAAAAGAATGGATCAGTCAATAAATGATGTTGGGATGGTTGACTATTCATAAAATACATGGATTTATATCATTGCCTTATATAGATTACTCAATTCCAGTTAGAGTGAAGACAAGAAAACTTTTAAAAAGCATATTTGGGTTAAAAAATGATAAAAAATATTTACTTAATTGCAGAATGGGGAAAACCTTTCTAAGTATTACAAACATACAGTAAAGGTAAATATTGGTAGATTTAACTAAATAAAATAAAGCTATTATGCTTCAAAAACTCCATAAACAAGTTCAAAAGATAATATAAACTAAGGAAATATTGACAGTATATATGGCAGACAATGATTAAAAGATGCATACACAAGGAAAAAAAGCTCCAGTAAGAAAATGGGCAAAGAAGGAGGTGACAGCATTGTGTAATTCAGCCATCGATCAAATGCTGCTTTCCTTTCAACTTCCCCCTAGCCTACTTTTGGTATGTTTCAGTGTTCTGTAAAATTTTCTTTGATAATTCAAGATGTCTCTGAGTTTTAAATATACACACAAGATATATTCTTTCTTAAGACAATAAAAATATTTTCATGGAGCTAAGTGAAAAAAAAATGGGCAAAGGATGTAAGTATGTCATTTAATAACAAATGATATACAAAGAGCAAATTATCAATCTCATGGGTGATCAAAGAAACAAAAATTAAAACAATGCTGAGATGGCATTTTCACTCATTAAACTGGCAGAGATGAAAGAAGATTACTATCCCCAATGCTAAGTGACCCTGTGGAGGAAATGGGCATTTTCAGGCATGAAAATCTGGTGATTATCAAATAGGTACCTTATCTGTGGAAGGCAATTTGGGCAAATGTGACAAAAGCCTTAAATTATCCATTTCTTTGACCCAGGAATTATATTTCTAGAAAGGGATCCTGAAGAAATAACCAAGTGTATATATATATGCAAAGGCTGATGCGTCAGGACATTCATTGGGGCATTATTTAGAAGAGTGAATTCTAAAATCGGGAGATTCGGTTAAATTATGTGCCATGATGTGGAATACTATGTAGCCATTAAAAGTGAAATAGAGAAAGAAATTTAACGCCACATGAAATGCTGATTAATATGTGGTTTAATGCTGATTTAATGCCACATGAAATGCTGATATTACGTGGTTGAGTAGAAAAAGTGGAGGACAGAAAACCCGATGTATGCGGCCTAATACACGTGAGTGTGTGTGTGCATGTATGTGTAAGTCTGGGTGCCGGCAGGCACATGAGTGGGAGGAGACTTGAGCGACATACACCAAAATATTAACAGTGGTTTTTCTTCCTTACGCTTTTCTGTATTTTTCAAAACTTCCACAAGGCCCATATGTGACTTTATAATTTAGGAAAATATTCAAAAAATCAAACACAACTTTCCATTATGATATATCACCCATTTTATGTTTTTCTTTATATCTTTGTCCATGTAGTCAAATGTAACCGAGACGCCAGCACAGGCCCCCTGATTCTCCAATCCAGCGTAGGAGCGTTTGGACTCTTCTCCTAGCTTTGGAGAGTTTCTGTGCCCCACTGCCCCCTGGCTTTGCTCTGCTCCTGATCTGTGTTCCTATGCTTGATTTTTATTTTCCTTTGCATCCATCTGGGCACTAATCCAGCCACTTCCCTCGGCGCCCAAGCAAGCCCTGCACTGTCACTTGTGCACGAGTTAGTAGCTTGACCGAAGTGCGGGGGCTCCTGGGAAGGCCTCCCGTACCCTACAACAGGGGGTCTCCTGCCTGTGTGCCTGCTACATCTCCTCTCCCTTCCCTTCTGAACTCCTCCTCCAAGACCACCCTTTCCTGGAGTCACAGGAAAGGTCTCCCCCTTCTCTCACTCAGATTAGTTCCCACATTTAGCCCACTTCTTTCCAAGTAATTTACCCAAACAAACGCATTTCCTTAACAAAAGAATTCTGGTGAGGACTGGAGAGAAGAGGTAAAAATTTCTCCGTCTTGTTAGATCAACATATTTCGTAAAGCATTATGCAAATGCACTTCCCCCCCTTTACAATTTTGTCACTGCCTTTTTACTTACGTCGTAACATTTTTTCAGATTGCTGCCCCGTTTCTAAAGTTATTCTGTTTTTATTGGATGAATAGGTGATCCACTGATTAAGACTACTTTTCTCTAAAAATATCTACATTTGCCTAATTCATTTTGACTGCTGCATTCTCTCCACATTGCATTAGACTGAATTGCTGAGGTTTTGAAGGAAGGCTAAGGAGGACTGAGGACCTCTTACATGCTAGGTAATGTGCTAAGTGCTGGGTCTACATTATCCCATAGGTGCCGCAAATCCTTTCTGGAACAGGGCGGGTGTGTAAATACCTTCTAAAACTACACGCTCTCATTCGACCCTCACAGCCACCTGGGCAGCATCCCAGTCACAGGTAAGGAGACTGAGGTCGACAGGAGTGGGCGTTGCTATAGATTTCGTGGTGGGTAATTGCAGTTTTAGGAGTCAGTCTCAGGGCAGCTCACCCATCCTGAGTGACTGTGCTTTCCAGGCACCAGGCGGTCTTCCTGTGGTGCTCCTGACCCAATTTCCATCCACGCACATAGATCCTGCCAATCCAGGTACATCTGTCTTAGGATTATGGCGGATGGGAGTAAACTTGGCAATGTCATATTCAAGTCCATATAAATCTATTTCTCTCTTCCTCTCCCCCTCTCTCTCTCCTGCCCTCCCTTCCTCTTTCCATCTCTTTTTTCTATCTCTGTCTCTATCTCTATCTCTCTCCTATCTTTTTGGCACTATGTGGACGCTCTCGCCTAGTAGGGGCTGAGTTGAGCCCTGGAGCTGTCATTATCTCTGTTGACCTGGACTAAATCCAGGCTCACCTGAGCTGGTAAGAAAAGGCATCTTTGACATCCTCAGGCCCTGGAAACCACTGGGCTTCCCTCCTTTTGCCAATGGGCAGAATTAAGAATCAGAACCAGTGCATCTTGACTAGAAAACATTTGATAAATGCCACGTGAGATCTCCTTCCCCATTCCAAAGCAAGGGCATTGGTGTGACTCCCTACCAGGCTCCTGATGGGAGGTGGAACAGTCTGGTAGCTGAGCCTACCTTGTGTAGTGTCTCCTGGCCAGGGCCAACACTCAGCTCTGCCGCTAAGAATGCGAACCCTAAGGCTTGGGCAACCGCAGCTCTGAGAAACCAAAATCCTGCCTGCCCCATTCTCTTTGGGTCAGTCATTGGCTCTGTCCCCTCAGCGTCCAGAAGTTTTGCCATGTGGAGACACACAGCAGTGGGATGAAGTGGAGAGAGCCGCAGTTTGGAGTCAGTACACCTGGCTTCTAGGCACCTTGGACAGCTCCACTCACCTCTCTCTGGGCCTGTTTCCTCAACCATATGGAGCAGCCCAGGTCTCTCTCCCATTGCCCATGCATTTCCTGAGCCTGCACTTCTTGTCATGAAGTTAACAGAAAACAACTCGTGGTTGGGTAGGAGAGCGTCTCTTTCAGCGTTATTAGGTACTGGAGAAATTCTAACAGGAGCTTTATCTTCATAGTGCAAATGGTGTGATTTTCTTTTAATGTATTTATCCTAAGGATTGTGTCCTTTGTACTGGTTTGAATAGTGTCCCCTGAAATTCCTATCTACCTGAAACCTCAGAGTGTGACCTTATTTAAAAGTAAAGTCATTGTAGATATAATTAGTTAAGATGAGGTTATACAAGATTAGGGTGGGCGCGAAATTCAGTGTCTGGTGTCCTTATACGAGGAGAGGACACACAGACAGAGGGAAGAGGGCCCTATGAAGACAGAATCAGAGATTGGGGTAATGCAGCTATAAGCCCAGGAATGCCAAGCACTGCCAGGAACCACCAGAAGCCAGGAAGGGGCAGGGAGAGATTCTTCCTTAGATCCCTCCTTTACAGGGAACATGGCCCTGCCAACATCTTGATATCAGAGCTGGGAGAGAATACATTTCTGTTGTTTTAAACCATCCAGTTTGTGGCCATTTGTTATGGCAGCCCTGGGAAATGAATACACCCCTTCTCTTCTGCCCTTGTGGTCTAAGTACCATAACCCACAGAAGAACCAGATGTTATTTACAATTCATGCACACAAGATGAATAGGAACTGTCTAGGGGGCAGAAGAGCATTGAAGAAAAGAGTTAAAAAGGACGAAGGAAAAAGAAAGTGTGCGAGGGTGGGGTCTGTGCTAAGTGAGGGAGGGGCTGCATGGAGTTCTCAGAAAGTGTAGGACCATGTCCTCCTGCCCTAGGACTGAGTTGGGGGCACAGGATGAAGATGCCCCAGAATTACATCTACATTCTTACCATCCTGTGGGCTCTCTATGATTTAACTGCTTAAACCTGAAAAGCAGAATCACATTCAGTAGTTCTCAGATTTCTCTCTCTCTCTCTGAACAAGTCACAATAGCTTTCATGAGGACAGTATCACCTCTCACTTTCATTATGGAGGGTGCTGGCCTGTTATCTGTGAGACGGATTTGTGAGAAGAGGAGGTTCCCCAAAGGGTGATGCTTTTCCCTTTCTCCAGAAGGTTTTGCCGTGAGCTCCAAGGTTGGCACTCACCTCTTGTGTGCCCTGCTGGACACGATTCCTCATGGAAGATTCCAGCACTATTGCTTGGCAAATATAGAGGCTGTGTTGGGTGTAGGGGGGCCTCATCAGCATTGCCGTGTGTTATGTTCTGGGAGAAATTCAATATGATAGAACTTACGGCTGTGAAATCCATGTGCCTCTCTCCCCACCTCATCCCACTGTCTCTCCTACTTCGGGCTGGCCGTCTTGGCAGGATGCCACTCTGCTGGGATAGCATCTCTGCAAAGAAGGGGAAATTATGCTACTGCTGAAGCTTGTGGAGACAGGAAAAAAGGTAGATCAGGATGCCTTCCTGATATCGCTTCCTCGGGGCACTAGACAGCCAGGAGATGCTGGAAGCAGGGACTGGTCTGGTCTGGCTCCATTCCCATTCCAGCCTCTGCAACTTGCTCCCAGACTGGATCCAGAGTCATCCTTCTGAAACACATTTTGACCGTGCCTCACCCCTGCCCCTGAACATCCCATGACTCCTCGTTACCTTGGAAACTGAGTCAAGCTCCTCTGCCTGCCTTCCCACTCCACTGTCTGTGGGATCATCTCCCTCACCCGCTCCCTCCTGCTCCAGCCACCTTAACCTCTGTGCAGTTCCCCTGAGCATCAACCATGCCTCCCTGCCAGAGCCCAACTCTTTTCCCCCTAGAATATTCCCTCCTCGCTTCTTGTTACCGAACCAAACTAGGGTCCGTGTGCCCTCATGCAGTAAAGCCAATCTACTGACACTGGGTTGTGGTGAAGGAAAGTGCAGCGTTTATTGCAGGGCACCATGCAAGGAGAATGGGCTTCTCATGCTCAAAACACCCAAACTCCCCGATGGCTTTCAGGGAAGGGGTGTTAAGGGTAGTGTGAGGGAGGCGGCTGCAGGATGTGTGATGAACTCATGCACGATTCAAAGATTGGGTGGCACCAAGGTGAAGTTTTCAAGCGTTATCGACCTTCTGGTTTCAATGGGTCTCAGGTCTATGTTCTCATGGTTAGCAGTTTCCATCTTGTGGGGGTCTGTTTCCTGTAAAAACAACTTTGGAACGTGTGTCAGGCCTTTGTCGATATCTTTCAGGGAACTGGGAGTTCTGTGATTCTGCCATGTCACGGGTTTATAGTCTAAATTGCTACTGGTTTTTCAGTCTAACAGCTCTTTTTTGTTTCTGTATCTTCAGATTTCCTAATCATTAACTCTTGAGCCAGGACTTTGAGACTGAGGGGAGGCCTGGGAGGCTAAAGGAAAAGCTTTTTACTTCAAAAGACAAGGACACAAGGGCCTGGATACAGTTCCATTCTTGACCAGCAAAGCCCTTTTCCTCATGAGACTTCTTTCACTTTTTTTGATGTCTCTCCCACTCCCCTTGTCCCTTCCTCCCAAAGGATCTTGCTCACACCTCTGGGCTGCACCCCTGCACGGTGTGGCCATGGCTTTGTTGAGCCTTTGCCTTCCGCATCAGTGGAAAGTTCCGAGAGGATGGAGAGGATGCCTTTCCCTTTATGTCGCCTCACAGTTCAGCACAGCACTCGGTGCCTAAGTGCTTCTCAAATGCGTATTGAATGAATGAATAAATCATGTAATCTTAGAATTAGAGAAGTAGAAAAGATCAGCTGAGTCAATCCTCTCCTTAGTTACTAATAATGAAGGGTCTTAACTAGTTGGGATATAAACATGAAATGCTTACATCTTCTCCCCTCCCAACTGCCACCAGCTGTGCTCGCTGTACCCCCTTTCCTGCTGAGTGGAGAGCAGCTCAGGCTGCTTCCAGGACTGTCAGTTACTTTTAGTATTAGCCTTATTTTGATGATTAAGACTCAGGTCTATTTATTTTAAAAATTCTAATCTCATATTAGGTTCAAAGCTCGCTTTACCACCCTTAACAGTGTAGAGCTGAGATCTCAGAGGTCAGAGTGGGGTTTGGATGGGAGGTCCATGTGCTCACACAAACCCCCTTTCTCTTCCCTGCGTGGTCCCCTCTGGCACTGGGGTGGGAGCAGGGACGAGAGGAGAGCGTGTTTCCCTCATCTCAGTTGATTATTAGTGGTCTAGCTTGTGGATCCTAAGCTCTGAGTGGATGCGAGGGACTCCAACAGGGCACCCTACCCCAATGTGTCCTCTAGGCTTTGGAAGTGCCTTGTGTGCTGTGGCTGGATCCTCAGCCTGCAGGCAGCCTGTCCTGGAGGGGTGCAGCCCCAATCTTCTTCCTCTGTTCCAGGACTCCACGGCTGAGATCAGCCACATACTCGTGACCACCCAGCTGGTAAGTTTTGGTACTGAAACTAAATCCCAAGTCTCTTGTGTTCTGATCTTAAGTTCTTTCCATTCAATCACACTCTCTCCCAAGGTAATGAGTCAAAGTCAAGAAGTGACCACAGTTAATAAATACATAGCAGTCTCAATGGAAAAGACATGAAAATAACAGCAGAAATGAAATTTTTCACTAAAGATGAAAGTGAGCCCTAATAGTCAGTCCTGGTGAGAATGAAAATGGGCCCTCCATGCCCATGCAGGATCTCAAATGGACATCACATTTTGGAGGGCGATTTTGAAATATCTATCAAAATTTAAAATGCGTGTGCTGTTTGCTTCTGTAATTCCACTTTTAGGAATTCAGCTTACAGATATAGCTGCCCAGTGCTGGGTGGCCTGAGATGTTCACTGTGTGTTGTTTGTAATCATGAAATACTAGAAATGACCTAAATGTCCATCAACAGGGAAATGGCTAAACGAACTAACATATCATGCACTAAATAATATTATGCACCCTGTTAAGTCTCTTTAAGTAGCACTTACCATATGGATTTATTGTATTTTTCCCCACTCTGCCTCCCAGACTGGGAGCTCAATGACGACAAGAACCATGGGTTCACTTAAGAATCTGGGATCAGGAGTTAGACTGCCTGTGTTCAAATCCCGGATCCACCAAGAACTGATAGGGTGACATTATGTGAGTTACTTAACTTCTTGACACCTCTGTTTCCTATTCTGAAAATGGAGATGTTAACAGTACCCATGTCACGTTCTGATAATAAAAGAAGGTCAATGTGAAGGGCTTAGCATGTGTCAGCTCCTCAGATGAAGGTGATGATGATGGTGAAGACCGATTCATTCACCAACGTATACTCAGCACTCACAGAGTGCCTGGCACAGTGCAGAGTTCCATTAAGAGCTAATGCCACCTGTGCACTGGTAGAGAAGGCCGTCTAAGATATATAGTCGGAGGAAGAAAATCAAACTGTAAAACAGTTTGTCTAACCTAATCCCATGTGTATCAAACATATTAAAATTTCTGTTGGGGGTCAAGACACAAATTATGTATGTGGTTACCTCTGAGAAATGGGTTTGGGAGCCAGACAAGAGGAAGGGGGCATTCACTTTTTACTTTATTCCCTTTTGTACCACTTGATATTATAACAGTTACAGTGCATTACTTTTAAAATTAAAAATTACAAAACTCTATCAGGTTTGAAGGGCCACAGGATTAATTCTTTCCCAGGAATAATTATTTTGATCATCTTAGGATTTTATCTTTGACTTTCGTCTTCAATGAGATTAAAAATAGCCACGAGTACCAGAGAAGAGAAGCAGCAAGTGAGTGGGGAAGGCGGTTAAGAGAGGATGTGGTCCTCCATCTGAGCCTGGGAAACGGTCAGACCCAGTGTGATGGAGCTTCAAGGGGTGGCTGAGAGTGAATTAGTGCTTATTATTTCATGGCAGAGGCTACGTGTGAGATAAAGAGGGACAGCATGGCAGCCTTGCCTTGTTGGGATGACATCACAGAAAGGGGCGTGTGCTTTGGACTCAGCAAGCCTGGGCTCCAGTGGATGCACTCTTCCTTGACCTAAGCCTCAGTTTCCACATCTGTGAAATGGGAATAAGTATAACTATCTTGTAGGGTTGTGAGGGGATTAAATGTGATAACTCAACATGTTACTCAAGAGCCAGCAATCCGTAAAAGGCAAATTTTGATGATAATGCTAATAAGTAATGATCTTAGACAAGCAAGCTAGTCACAACCCTGGAGCCTCAATTTCCTCACCTACAAAAGGGGATAATAATATCTATTTAACAGGTTGATGTGTGTAAATATATAAATGCTACACAGGAAGGTACACGTGTACATTTATAAGTATTTGAACAATTAAGTACAGTGTCAGACGTTGGTACCCTCGCCATCCTCTTTGTCCGGAAGGCTCCCACTGAATGTTTACGTTGTTATCATCCTCTCAATAAGGGCAGCACTGACCTCCCGTGGTTCCAGGTGACCATCAGAATGGGAGAGGACCTGAAAACAGAGGCCACGAGCTCAAATACTGGTTTTGAGCTAACTGGCTGCGATGCCCCTTAGTGGGGTGAGAAGCTCCAGGGAAATGATAGCTGACCTTTCTTTTTTTTTTGATCAGCTTCCATATTGGTGGGTCCAATTCCATCTAGAATAGTGGGGTGAGAGGACTCATGCATATATAGGTCAGGTTCCAAGCAGGAAAGAGAATTCACTCCTGATGAATTCTGGATGGTTCAGCTGAAGAGTGTTTACTGGAGGGACCACATACAAAGGTGTGAGTGAGGATAAGGGGGTAAACGTGGGAGATGGAGACACCCAGAGAGCAGCATCAGTGGGAAGCCGTCAGCATCTCTAGGGATGAAGGGACAAGGGGAGGACAGAGGGTTCTTGGGGGATCCTGCTGGGAGCTGGAATTGTAGGTGGGTAGTCACTGCTAGGGGGTGGTGCTGAAGCAGGGAGGGTGCGGCAGTGGGCAGGAGAACTGTGCCTATTCCTTTCTCCTCCTACCTGCTTATCTCCTGGGGGAGGGGGCAGGGGGCTCCCACTGGCTGAATGCAGGGAGGAGGAAGGTTGATGATGAAGTCCTTGGGTATGAGCTTCCTGGGCCCTAGAGGGGGGCAGTGGAGGGCCGAGAATGGATCTGCAGAAGGGAAGGTGTGGCATATGGAGAGTCACCTGAGCATTAGTTAGGCTTCCTGTCTCCATCCTTCCTTCCTTCCCCAACCCCTCACATCGTCCTATTGGCCTGCCTGCCAGTCTTCTTCCCTTCTTTCCTCCCGCCCTTCCTTCCTTCTTGCCTTTTCTTTCCCACTTTCCTTCATTTATTCACTAAATATACTTACTACAGTCCCAGCCCTGCCACTGAACACTTTTGTGCCTCAGTAGGCTCATCTGTAAAATGGTCATGCATTCCCCTGCCTTGCAGAGTTACAGGGATCAATTGAGATCATGAATCAAAGTGCTTCGTAAACTCTACCGTGCTGTGCAAATGTAACAAATTATTATTAATATTTTATCCTAGAAGTATAAATGTGACTGGGGTGGGTAATTAGGACAATTTTGCATAAACTTCTTACTTTGAAATTGCCACCAGAGACCCAGTAAGATAAAAGGGACAGCTCTCCGTTCCAATTTAGAACTGATGTTGAGGTGATGATAAAGTTCTTTTTTCACCTGGGTCTTTTTTTTTTTTTTTTTTAAATTATTGCTGAAGGGTGAAGAAATATTTTCTTTCTCGCTCTTGGGTGGAAGCCACAATAATATTTCATGGCTACTGCTTACCCTAAAAAATAGATTTCCTTTTCATCCTCAGCTGGTGATTTGGTTTGCATTAATGCCTTTCATAACTCATACATTTTGCTATTAAAAATTAATTCTTGGCACTGACATAAACAAATGAAATTTGTATTATTAATGTTTTACATAGGTAAGGCTCTGTAATAACAGATTCATCACAGCAGACTGTTTTAATTAAAAGATTCACTGGTTCCTTGAACACATCTGAGAGACTGGTTTGGGGAGAACCAGGGATGCGAAAAATGACAGGTAGAGAGAGGGCATCTCTGATTACTGGGGGGATCAAGGAGTCTGAAGCTCCAGGTGTTGGTAATGGCATCACAGGTGGATACCTTTAGGAGCACACTTAGCACAGGGCCTGGCTCACAGGAAGTGTTCAATTAATGGCAAGACTTATAAAGGAGAAGAAAAGGAAAAATATTTATTCCTTGAATAAACATGCCCATTCATGTGTTTATTCAACAAGTATTTAGTGACCACCTATTGTGTGACAGGAACTATTCCAGGTACTGGGGACACAGCAGGGAAACAGATTGCTACTTTCACGAAGCTAATATTTTAGTGAGAAGAGACAGACAATATATAGTATGTCAGATGGTGATAAAGCTTATGGAGAAAAATGCAGCAGGGTCAGCTGTTAGGGATGGCTTGATAGGCTGTGGGTGAGTTGGAAGAGAGGTTTGCAATTTTAAATAGAGCGATCAGGTAAGGCCTTAAGAGAATGTGACATTTGAGCAAAGGCTTGGAGGAGATGAGGGAGTGAGCGTATTGCTATCTGGAGAAGGTTTGCCCAGGAAGAGAGAAGAGCAGGTGCAAAGGCCCTGAGGCAGGAGCATGTGGACAGAGCAGAGTGGATGGGCGTGAGCCTAGGAGATGAGGTCTGAGAGGTGGAGGTGGGGGCGGGTGGGTCATAGGACTTGGTAGGCCAGGGTGAGGACTTTGGCTCTCATCCTTATAAGTGCTTTGTGAGTTGGATGTATTGGCTCCATCTCACAGATTGGAACATTGAGGCATAAGGTGTTTCTTCCACCAGGAAGGAGCCTAGGCTGAGATTCCAGGTCTGTCTGACTTTGTGCCTCCAGTGTGCTTATTGTACCACCTTCAAGTGGGGCTTAAGGGAGTCAGGTTGGTCATCTCCATCCAACAATGGACTCACACCTCTGACATCTTAGTCTAGGATGTTTAAATGAAAAATGACCTTGGATATCACCTACCTCAGTTTCACAGATGAGGAACCCAAGGTCCCAAACGTGATCTACCCAAGTTAGTGACAGAGTTGGAACCAACATCACAGAACATCAGGGACACCTGTTCCTTTGGGTCCAACCTCATCTCACCCCATCTTGATCAAGATGCAGGGTAGCCTGGTGGTTAAGATCCTGAGTTTAAATCCTTGTTCTGTCACTCTGTGCTGGGTTACCTCGGGCATGTTTCTTAACCTCTCTGAATCTCCATTTCTCATGTGAATAAAGGGGATGATAATAATCTGATTTGAAAAGAATTGTTGGAAAGATGCGGTGATGGGGTCAAGCACTCACTCTTTGTGACACATAATAAGCCCTCCACTACTGGTCACTATGAGTAACATTAATCATATGAAATGGGTATCATAACCTGGGGTTCACAGATGGGCAAACAGAGTCCCGAAAGGGGGAGTGGTTTACCTAAGGACACTCAGCTCACTTGGGGCTGTTGCTCAGGCTCCCAGGTTCCCAGGGTGATGCTCCTATCTGATCACTGGGCTGTGAAGAACACTTTGGCATTCTTCGTTGACAATCAAAGACCCTTGCTGGAAGTGAGTTCTTGCCACACTACCTGTTGCAAGTGCTGGGGACCTAGAAGCAGGGGTTTGAGCAGGACTGAGATCATATGATATTGGTGAATGCAGTGTGTTGAGAAAGCAATTTACCAGCTCAGCTCCCAATATGCAGGGGATGGTCCTGATGGGCTTTCCTCATCTGTATGAAAATGTCAGCGACACAGCACACGGCCCATCAACACCACATCTGAAGCCCTCATTTTCTTGAGGGCAGAGGTGGCAGGGTGTGTCAAGGGAGACTTTGCCGTGTTCATTATATGATAACAATAACAGCCCACATTAATTAAGCCCCCACTGTGTGTCAGGCCCTGAGCTAAGTGCTTTATACACCTTCTCCCCAATTCTCCCAAGAGCCTCTTATTTGGTCATGAATTTATTCATTCATTCAGTTGTTTGATAAATTCTCATTAACTACTTCTACGTATCAGTCCAGCGCCCTACTGGGTATCTGTGAACAAAATCAGTGCGATCATGAAGCTTATAGTCTAATAGGGAAACCAGAAAATAAACAGATAATAGCAGAGGTAAGCCTATAATTATGATTTGGGGGCCATGAAGGATTCTTTTTTTTTTTTTTTTTTTTTTTTTTTTGCGGTACGCAGGCCTCTCACTGTCGCGGCCTCTCCCGCTGCAGAGCACAGGCTCTGGATGCGCAGGCTCAGCGGCCATGGCTCACGGGCCCAGCCGCTCCGCGGCATGTGGGATCTTCCCGGACCGGGGCACGAACCCGTGTCCCCTGCATCGGCAGGCGGACTCCCAACCACTGCGCCACCAGGGAAGCCCTAGGAAGGATTCTTTGAGTGAAAATCAGAGAAGGGCTACTTAAGTGACTTGCAGGAGGTTCTAGAGCTGAGCTGGAAACAGAAGCCCCCTCTGGAAGGACTCAGAGCTGGAGAAGGCTTGGTGCTGCCTGTTTCCCACCACAGAGGAGGCAGGCTTCCCAGGAGACTTGGCCTGAATCCCGGCCCTACAACTTCCTAGTTGAGTATTCTTGGGTCAGTCCGTTCATCTCTTCATGCCTCTGTTCCTTCCTTGAGAAATGGGAAGGAGACCCACTGCATTGATCTGGTGAGAGTTCAGAAGAGGTAACACAGGAGGAAGTTTGGAAAAGTCAAAAGTGCTTTGCATATCATAGCTCTGATGACATGACCAAAGATCTTGCATGGCTCTGGCCAAATGACAGTGTTAGGCTGGGGTTTGAGTACTGTTACAGCCATGCTAGGGAAATGCCTCCCGGCAGGGCCAACTTCTTGCTTTGCTTCAGATTGTGTAAAATGGGTGTACGTCTGAGAATTTATCTCTTGAATGCCAGCAGCCCTGCACAGAGGATGCGGAGAAGGCGTTTGCCCAGGTGAGGTGTGTGCGCAGGTGAGAGCGTCAGAAATTCATGTGTATGTATTTCGAGGTTTTGCAGGGATAAGATAAGGTGAGTTTCACAAGATTGGAACCCAGAGGAGAAGGAAGGGGTAGTTTGACCTTCTCTCCTTCGCTTTTCTCTGTCTGCCATCAGGGTGTCTGGAGTAGTCAAAGAGGAAAAATAAAAGAGCCCTTAGGTCCCCACCCTCATATTTCTTTCAAGAAAGTTAGGCTCTTCCTCTGAGTGGTAGGAAGTCCTCAGTGGGTGAGATGGGTGATGTGTGGGTTAGGAAGAAAGACGGGGCTGTAATTATTGAGGACACTGTCTTGTAAATGTACACTGTTCATTGACTTTGACAATTGCAGTGTAACTATACTAGTAAATGTACTGTACTCTACTTGGGAAAGGTAGTGAAATTTTAATTGCGTTCGACTTCCCTCCCTGCCCGGCATCCAGGCCCTGCAGGGATGTGTGAGCAGTCAGTGGCATTTCTAGAGAGAAGGACCAGGAAAGCATGGAAATGACTTGTGGAAAGTTTCACTACGTGCCAGCCATACTGGGATTTATGCTGTGTTGTCATCACGACAGTCCCGGAGGGCAGCCGCATTTGGTAGACGGAGACCCTTGAGGCCAGAAAGGGAGGTGTCGCATCTGAGTCCTCGAAAGTGATATTAAACCAAGTTGGTGGCCTCTGGGTGGAGAATTCTTTCTTTTACATTCTGAGGCCAGGGAACTAAGGAACAGAAGCTGGATCCAGTTTCCGTCAAATGTCACATTTATACAAAGGGAAGGAAACGGAGGCTCGGGGTATTACCATTGGAGATCAGCAGAGCTGGGTGCATAGAAAGGTAAGAAATAGTCATTTCTTCTCATCAAGGAGGTGTTGAGTCATGTGACTTCATAGGAGAGCATTCAGGATGCTGGGGTAATCTGGGAGGGCTTTCTGAAGGAGGTGATGTTGGGGCAGCTGATGCCATCGTGAAGGATTAGTAGCTATCCTCTGAGAATCTGCCACTCTGAGTTGTGTCCTTGTCTGTAACTGTCCAGTAGACTGTGGGTAGGGGCTGTCCTATGTACCTTGGTAGGTACCTGTTACAGAGCCTGGCACACAGTAAGTGCTTAATAACGTTGTTAAATCAAATTCAATCTTACAGGAGCTCTAGGAAGCACTCCATTACTGTGGGAGCCTGGACAGGTGAGGATTATGTTGAAAAAACACCCAGGCTTTGATAGGGATTTCTGCTGGACGGGAGCTGGAGGCACACTGAATGAACACGAATTACTGCTACTACTACAATTACTGCTAATGATTAGGGGGCCTCTGATGATCAGGAGGGTTTTGTTAGACAAAAGACGATCATACAGGGGAAATGGCCCAAGCAGAGAATCAAGGAAGAAGTGCGCAACAGGTTTTCTAGAAAGAGCGAAGTGTCAGCTGAGTGGGAGTGAGGCTGCTGGGCGTCCTTGGCCTCTGCCTCTCACTGGCATCCATCTGCCTGACCACTAGACTCCGAGCTGCCCTGGGGACAGGGGCCACCTTGTCACTCCTGCATCCCCACAGCCTGGCACAGGGGCTGACACAGAGCAGACCGTAAAAAATACTTGTTTGGTGAAAGAAGGGATTTCTCTGCACCTCAGCGCCCCACAGCATCTAACCAGATGCCTTTGGTTGAAGGAGTAAGTGGGCAGAAGCTGAATTCTGCTAACATTGGAAAACACTAACCGTGAGAGACTCAAAGAGCACACCCTTTGGAAATTTGATGCCCCCTGGATATCCTACATAATTTGGAAACAAGTCTCTGGTTGTCAGCCTTCAAGCCATTCTTAGATCCTGAGGGCTTTGAGACCAAGGCTGGGGTCTTATATATATATATATATATATATATATATATATATATGCATATGTGTGTGTGTATGAATTATTTTATATACACTTCTTCTTCCACTTTAATTGTTGCTGAGCTCATGTTTTATTTTAATTAATGTTTTAATTTAGTACATGCACCATGAGGCACTTTCTCTGAGGGTATAATTAAGTTAGGAAAAAAACTGGCTACTCTAGCATTTGAGACTGGGAAACCAAGGCTCAGAAAGGGTAGGGTTTGTGGCCCAAAGTCAGTTGGAAAATTGGGGATGAGTTTGGGAGGTGAAAGGTCTTTAGGGAGCCCTCTAGAATGTCATAAACTCCTCTTGAGTTGAGCAAACTCAGAGAGGAGGTGAGTGACATTTATGGAGCACCTTCTAGTGACATGCACTGTACCACACGTTATAGACAACATTATATAGTATCGTTTTTATCCTCTCAACAGCCCACAAAGCAGTTCTTATTCTCATCTTGTAGATGAAGAAAGGAAGGCTCTGAGATTTAGAAACCTCTTCAGATTCTAGCAAATGGTGCAAGAGTCAGAATTTGAATCTCCATCACTCCGCTCTCTAACTCTGGGTTCATTTTACCAAACCACACTTTTTTTATATGGGGACACACAGGAAATATTGGGCAACCACACTGGAGCTGTGCACAGGGATCCTCTCACTAATCTAAGAATAAAGGGGCTGTTCGAAGCCTTCAGTAGAATGAGTTAATCTCTCTGGTGATGTTCAAAATCAACTTTAGTCCCACATATTTTTGAGAGTAGCTTTAAAACTCTCACAATACTTGGACCTAGAGATTATCCTACCAAGTGAAGTAAGTCAGACAGGGAAAGACAAATATCGTATGATATCACTTATATATGAAATCTAAAAAAGTAATACAAATGAACTTATTTACAGAACAGAAATAGACTCACAGTATGGTTACCAAAGGGGAAAGGGAAGAGGGATAAATTAGGAGTTGGGGATTAACAGATAATATATAGTACTTTTATATAAACCACTATATATAAAATAGATAAACAACAGGACCCACTGAATAGCACAGGGAATTATATTCAATATCTTGTAATAACCTGTAATGAAAAAGAATCTGAAAAAGAATGTATATATAACTGAATCACTTTGTTGTACACCTGAAGCTAACACATTATAAATCAACTCTACTTCAATAATACAAAAAAAAACCCCCAACGTCTCACAACACTTCTGCTACCCCCACCTCCAGCACTACCTCAATTACTACTGATGACTTTGCCTGAACTCTTTGAAGCACATTCTATAACAACCCTGGGAGGCAGCTCTATTATTAACCCCATGAGATTCATGACAGCTCATGTTTTCAGAGATCACGTCTCCTTCAAAGCCAGTCCTTCTCAGATCATGGTTTCTGAGGACACCCTTGTTGGGAAAGCTGTGGGTTGAGATCCAGTTGGGATCTCAGCCCCACATCTTTCTGGCCGTGTGCCTTTCACTGGTAGATTCCATGTTTATTGGTTCCTATTACGGCTGCTCCAGAGGCTGGGAACACTGGGACAGCCCCAGCTCTCATACAGCTTACTGTCCACCAGGCAGACACAGGCAATGAAGTAATGAAGGAATATGTATATATACAAAAGGGAATATCAGACGATGATGTGTCCTTTGTGAAAAACAAAATGGCGGTGTTACAGAGCGCCTGGAGGGATGCTTAGGGAAGGCTGTTCTAAGGAGACGATGCTAAGCTGAGGTCTAAGAGACAAGAAGGACCGAGCCCAGTTCAGAGCTGTGGAAAAGGCATCCCAGCAGGGGAGACAGCAGGCGAAGAACCCAGGGTGGGACGTCTTCTCACTGCCATTTTCTTCCATTTCCTATATCTTCCTGCATTTCTCTTTCAGGACACCCTTACCACACTGGGTGATCTTATATTCACTTGTGGGATTATTTCATTAGTATCCACCTCTCCACTGACCACGAAGTTCAAGGGGGCAGGGACCAGGTCTGCTGTGTTCACCACTGTAACCACAGGGTGCAAAGATGGCAAGCTGGCTTGTAAATATTTGCTGAATGAATGAATGAATGAATAAATGAATGAATGCTCGGAAGTGCTATTCCCAAGCCCTGTTCACTTTTGTAAACTGTCACATGCAATGGACGGACCCTCAACAAATGAGGCGACGGAAAACTCCAGAGCACAATACTCACCTTCTATCTTGTACAGTGCTTTCCACTTGACCAAGGACTTCCACTATGTTTTATTCATTCCAGACATGTTTTGAGTGCCTACTGTGTACCTGACCTTTCACATTTGAATCTCATGAGAGACGTGACAGGCAGAACAGGCTGCATATAACCATTTCTCGGATGGGGAAAGTGCCCCAGGCAATTGTACGGCTAAGGTCATTGATCCTCTAATGCCGCGTTAATACTTCTTCCAGGTTTCATCCCCTCATTCTGGTCTGTCTGGGGATGCACTTCCTAGAGCTAACGCATAGGCTCGATGTTTGCCTGGGGGGCGGGGCAGGGCAGAGGTGCTCTCGAATGTTTTGTTTCCTGCAATGTTATCAGCACTTTCATGGTGTCTGTGACATGGTGTGTGCTTGATAAATCCACTTCTGCTCAACCCTCTCCCGGCCCCCAGGGACCCCTGTCCACTCAGGGTAACATCCAAACGCTTGCACATCCTTTGCCCTCCAGGCTGCCTGGGACCCCTAACTTGTCTCTCCTGTGAACAGCAAGGACACCAGCATGCCACCGGCTCCTTGCTCCTCTGTGCCCCCAAGAGACCAGATACCTTAACGGCGAGGCCATTTCTCTCACCTCTGTATTTCCAGTTCCCACACAGGGCCTGGCACATAGTGGGTCCTCCATAAATGTCTGTCAAAGGGATGCTTGAAGGAAGCATGGCCACCCAGGGGGGCTGAGGGATGAAGCGGGTTCCCCTTGTTCATTCGCCTCGCCTGGTGTCGGGCTCTCCCTGTGGGGCAGCTGGTCTTTGCTGCCCCTTCCTAAGTGCAGGTGTCACGGGTCTGCAGCTGTGTGTCTGGCGTGAGCTAGCATCCATCACTGCAGTTTGCAGGGCTGAAGCCTTTTCATGAAAAGGGACGGAATTGGATCTGAGAGGCTGTTATCGCTGATACCGTTTTCTGCTCACGTCCTGGCAGCGAGGGAATCCACGGGAGGCCTGGGAGTGAGCTCCCTGCTCATTCCCCACCCCCGGCCCAGATGGTGTCGGGAGGTGGCTGAGACTCTGGGCCCAGATCTGAAGTCAGGGGTTCAAAGCCCCTCCACGTGCACCTCCCTCTTGGTGCGTCTGAGCCGCATGCATGTGCTTCTCCTCAGGAGGCAGCCGGAGCTGGGTAAGCCAGTTGCGCTGAGGGGAACCTTGCCAAGCCAGAGCAAGCTTTCATTGGCCTAAGTTTGCGTCACTACTGATTCCAACCTGGTTTTACACAAGACTCGACAGAAAATTATTAGCTCTGAGAGCTTGTCTTCAGTTCCTCCCAAAAGAGGGCTATCTGGAGCCCAAGAATTGACAACCCATGAGAAATCAGGTGGGCAGCTCGGAAAGTCATTTTCTCCTTCCCCAGTTCAAGCTCCCTCTGTGGCTCCATCAGGGCTTTGGCCATGATCGACCATGACTTTCAGAAGTCCGGGGCCTTCAATGGCTGTCCGCCATGCTCCTGATTCAGTACCGATTCCCACTGGCATTTCCAATATCTTCTGCTTTCTCTCTCACAACTCCCCTCTAATCACCCTCTGTTATTGCCAAACTGCCATTTCTGTGGGTTGAACTATTATTCATCCTTCAAGGCTGAAATCCAATGACACCTCCTCTAGGAAGCCTTTCCTGATTTCCCCAACAATTATCTTTTTTCTGCCTTCCAGTCACCTCTATTTTGAAAGGCACCTCAGTCTGTCTTGTACTACATCATCTATGTACATGTCTTCACCCCCAAGAGAGAGCCTATGTTTCCAGAGGGCAGCTAACAATAATTAATAAGGGAATACCCACTCATTGTCAGTGGCTCTAACCATGGGAAGGAGGCAGAGGATGCACTCGTTGTTTCTTCTCCTGAGCTAGATTCTCAATCTTATTTCCAAATTTGGCTAATAGCACCAGTAGCTTCTCAGTTACATGAACTGAAACCTTGTTTTTTTGACCATATGTTTTTTTCTTCTTTCTCCAGCCAAATGGTCAGTAAGTCTTATCATTTGTCCTCACAAACATCTCCCAAATCTAGCTCGCTTTCCAGTTCTTTTATTATGGAGGCAGCCTTCCAAAGCTCTTCCCAAGTAAGGAAACATCTTCGGACCTGCCGTTCCTACCTGGGGTCTGCACCATCGCCCCACCACAGCCCTGTTCTCCTGCTCACAACCACCCTGCCCCTACTGCCTAAGTCCAAAGCTCTAACTCCGCGGCCAGGCACTCCTAGACCCATGTGTCACTGCTGCCCAACCTACGTCAAGCCCCACGGAGCCCCCCCATTGCTGCCCAAACATCCCTGCATTTCAAGGTATCTCTGCAATTTCTCCGGTCTAGAAGAAACTTCCAGGTCCCTTACCCACCTACCCACTCTCTACCCAGCTTCCAAGGCCCCACTCCTTTATGAGAGTCACCTCCTTTGTGACCCATCTCTCCCTTTGCAAAGGTAAGGAATCTAGTCTTTGCTCCTACAACACATTGCTCCTACCTTGTTGATATCAGTGGTTGCGTTGTGTATCTTCATTCATGCCTCTGACCCCGGCCTCAGCACCTGAGCCCTTTGAGGGAGGGCAGGGACCACATCTTAGTTTTTATATCCCCTTCCCCAAAGGTCTAGCCCCATATTTGGCCCATAGTAGGGGCTCAATCAATATTTGTTGAATTATTGAATAACTACTGGAGAAGTTGGAGATTAGAGAGGGCAGTCTTAGGATCTACGGGGCAAGAAGGTATCTGCCGTTGTTATTGTCCTGGAATTGAATGCTGTTATTTCTCAGACATTAAGTAACGTATAGACTTGTTCATCTGGCCCAGACTCTCAGGCAAGTTTCTATTTTAAATAATCCATAGTTTATCAAAAAACTTAAAGTAGAACTACCCTATGACCCAGCAATTCTACTCCTGGGTATATATCCAAAAAAAATCTAAAAACTCCAATTCAAAGAGATACATGCAGCCCAGTGTTCATAGCAGCATTATTTACAATTGCCAAGATATGAAAGCAACCTAACTGTCCATCAACAGATGAATGGATAAAGAAGTGGTATAGATATACAATGGAATATTACTCAGCCATAAAAAATAACGAAACTTTGCCATCTGCAGCAACATGGATGGACTTGGAGGGTACTATGGTAAGTGAAAGAACTCAGACAGAGAAAGGCAAATACTGTATGGTATCACTTATGTGTGGAATCTAAAAATGCAACAAACTAGTGAATATAACAAAAAAAGAAGCAGACTCACAGCTATAGAGAATGAACTAGTGGTTACCAGTAAGGCAGGGAGAGGCAATATAGGGGTGGGGTATGGGAAGTACAAACTATTGGGTATAAGATAGGGTTACAAGGATGTATTGTACAGCACAGGGACTATAGCCGATATTTTGTAATAACTGTAAATGGAGTGTAACCTTTAAAAATTGTATAGAAAGTAAAATTAAATAGTACAATGAAGATCCCGCACATGGCAAAAAAATCCTGCATGCCACAACTAAGACCTGGTGCGGCCAAATGAAAAAAAAACATTCCATCTCATTGTCCCCCAGAGAACATTCAGATCAGACATCCCAATATTTTGTTTTGAAATAAAATCCCTTCAAAAATATATTTAATGCTATATCTCTGCCCTGGGTTAGATGCTGGGAGAGGTACCCAAAACAACATTGTCCCTGCTAGGAGAGAAGGTCGCCATCTGCTTCTGGGACAAGGCACACACGGACCAGAGTGTGTCTGCTAATAAAGTCAGTCACCAAAAGGCAGCCTCCGTGGAAATAGAGCTGTAACTGTACTCTCGCTCTTATCAGTCAGCAGTAGCAAGGAGCCTTTCAAATGGAGAGTGAAATCACCGCGTTTAGAAAGGCATCTTGGAGGTGCAGTTTGTTGAACAAGATGGATTGGAAGTGTCTCTATTTTCTTTGCCGGTTGGCCAGCACACCTTCTCCCACAACCATCTTTTTTTTTCCCTTCCACCCCTCATTCAATCCCAACTGCCTTCTCTTTTCTTTCCAATAAATCTCCCTTTGTTTCTCTTGAGACTCTCCTGCCAGCCTGTCAAGAACTCTGCACAAAATAGTGTATTTCTGTCAAGAGTTCCGCGTGAAGTGTTAACTGTCTTTTGAACACTGGCAGCAGCCTAGGCAGTGTGCGGGGACAGCCTTGTCCCGACGCCTGTTGATTTCCTTTCTGGCGAGCCCTGCCTGAAGTGACTCAAGCCTCCTGATTCAGCTGAGACAATGAGATGGGGTCCACAGTCCTGTTCAGCTTCCAGATGCTCTTGCAGAAAGAGCCATGGAGAGGAGAGGATGCCTGAGGTCCTCCAATTTTGGGACCCCCAGAGCAATCTTTCCACTTCAGCGCTGGACAGCACCACGCAAACAAGTCAAGGTGAAGGGCCTCAGCTAACTGCCTGTCCCTGGACTAGGTCCCGCTCCTGTCTTTAGTTTCCCCACCTGCGTGATAGTAGGAGTAGATAATCCCTAGGGTGCCTTCCTGGTCTGTCATTCCATCATTTCACAAAGCTACAGCAGCTACAACTTGTTAAAAATGTGATTCTCTCTTGGGGATCAAAAGTCAATAGAAAAAGAAATGGTCTAAGTAATTCAAAGACCCAGGAGGGACATTCTTTTAGGGAAGTAAGATAGCAGTAATAACATCTCAGATCACAGTGATTTTCCATCTCTTATCTGATTCTCCCAACAGTCCTGTGGGAAGAAAGCCAGCTACACAGGACTTTCCCCTGGACCATCAGAGCCACTGTGGACAGATTTTCAGGTTGTGCACTGCACAAGGGCAACACATCTGAGGAAATGCCATTTGTATTAGAAATACAGACTGACTTCTCTGAAAGGGTGTGCTTGCTCGTGAAGGATCCAGGGCTCCTAGCTGGCACGCAGGATTGTGCAAGTGTTTGGGGAGCCCCTCACGATACAGCCACTTGTGAAAATACACGTGCACGGCTGCTGCTGTCCTGACCACACTTTAGATGACTCCTGAGAGCATCTAACTGGTCTCCTGGAGGGAAGGGGTTGGGGTCTCAGAAAGTGTACTCTGCAAAAGCACGTGTACCTGGGCCAAGCAAGGTGGCAGTGAGTGGGCGAGGTGTCAGTGTATTTGTTCACTGATCTCCGATCTCTGAAACACCCCCTGGGGCAGAGCCAGGCCAAGCCCAGGGGACACACCCACACAGCCACGGTGGCACCTGATTCTTAAAGGGACACACACACTCTGATATCTATTTAAAAAGAAGCTGGAGATAATTGAGTGTCTGTGCTGGTGAATTTTAGCTGTTGGGGCAGATTAAAGTCAGGTTGAGAACTTTCCCCACCCTGGCCATGTCCCCTCACTTCCCTTCCTCCATCCTTCCCATCGTTACACGAAGGCCACGTCTGGGGCCCCTAACATCTGGGGGGCCATCTGCCCCCATCCCTGCTGTGCCAAAGCCAGACTGCTTATGGTTGCTTGGGTTAATATGCTGACTCTCAAAAAATGTTGCTGAAGGTAGGGTGTCTTTTTCTAATTTGCACAAAGGCACTGTTTGGCTCCCAGTGGGCAGGCAGGCTACGGCATATGCATGGGGTTTTCCTCCGTCCGTGCTTTGTTGCAGATACCAAAGGTGCCTTCCCAAGATACACGCTGGATCGTGCCACTCCCTCCCTCAAACACCTTCTATGGCTCCCCATTGTCTGTGAGAGGGCTTTGCAAGGGTGGTGGGAAAAGGGCGTATTCCAGAAGTTCATGGCTCACATTATCAAAATACTGGGATTCCCAGGTTCCCCCAGGTTCCAGGTTCCCCCCAGATGTAAAATGTTGGAAGTGATGAGGAATGTGGAGTGAGGCGGAGAGGGAAGGTATGTGTATTATCAAAAGGTCTGCTCAGGGATCTGACACACCACCCTGACTAAGAAACACCCTCCTTCGGGATACAATTTAGACCTTGCTATGGCATTCAAGGTTTTCCAAGACTAGTACTCACCTAATTACCCACCTCCTTCTCTTGCCACTCTCCTTCACACAACCCACAGTCCACTCAGGTTTTCCCCCACTATCCAGACACCACAGTCTAGATGCCGCTTCCTCTGTGAAACCCTCCTTGATTTTCCAGTGCAAATGGCTCCCTTCTTCCTTTGTGATTCCATATCCTGACCCGAGTTGAGATGTGGGTACATCTGGGCTATAAATGATATTATTACTCCACCGGATATCTTTATGGTTTCGGCTTTTTGGAGGAAGGAAGAGGAAAGAGATTTGTGTGTGTGTCTGTGTGTGTGCGTGTGTGTGTGCGGGTGGAGTATGTAGGTGTCTGAGTGGGAGGGAAGAGTTAGGGAGAGAAGAATGGCAGGATTCCGCGGCCTGGGTCCCCTGCTGTCTGCAGAGAGGACTGGTTTTGCGTGTTGATGGAGGTCCAGGGGCACAGCATCATCTCGAGGTGGGTAAAGGATTTCTCCTGGCCCTCCCTCAGCCCCAGACCTCACGGTCCACCTCGGCCCCCTAAGCAGACTGGGGCGCCGCCAGACCCTTCTGTGGGTGGGTAAGCTGGTGATCTCCTGGTGCGAAGGTGAAGGATTAAGCAGAGAATTTCTTTAAACTGGTGTCTGGACCCCACATGTGCTCTGTGATGGGTGTTTTCCTGCCACCTACATCACACTGCCCGTGGCGAGTGGGAAGGATGTTGAGAGGTGGCCCTTGACCTCACAAACAGCTTGAGATACTGGCCATGCCTCACAGCTTGTAGGATCTTAGTTCCCTGACCAGGGATCGAACCCGGGCCCTGGCAGCGAAAGAGCCGAGTGCTAACCACTGGACCACCAGGGAAGTCCCTTGAGATACTTCTTAATGTTGAAAATCTGGCTGTGGTCCATCTATCCAGACATTATTCATTCCGTACATGCTTTGCTTACTCCAGCTCATAAACATGATGACAACTGCTAACATTTTTCAAACACCTACTGTGTACCCATCCTTTATGTAGATCATCTTATTTAATGCTTATGAGAATCCTGCAACCTGTTTATTATTCGGCCCATTTAACTGAGGGGGAGATTGAGGATCAGAAACTCAGCATCTCCTGATCTGGGATCAAACGGAAAGCGGCGGGAATGACACGGAGACCCAAGTCTGCTGGACTCCAAGGTCTGTGATGTTTCTCCCGTGCTACATAGGAGCTGGTCTCCTCTGCCTCCAAGGTCCTTTCTGAGTTCTTACCCTCTACCTACTTGATTCAAGGCAGAGTTCAGATCTACCCCACATCTATTAGGCTCCATGCACGTACACCGTGGTGGTTAAGAACTCAGTCCCTGCAGTCACATACACCTGAGGTGCATCGCATATTAGCTGAGTGACCTTGGACAAGTAACTCAACTTTTCTGAGCCTATTTCTTCATAGAGTTGTGAAGGGGATTCAATAGGAAGATACATTTAAGAATTTAGCAGAGTGTCTTGGCGTATAGCAAATGTTCAATCAATGATGGCTGTTAGCATTATTAATTATCTACTCAATAAGCATTAATGGAGGACACACTGTGCGAGGTGTAGTATCCATTCTTTGGATGGACACTGTACCATCTGCATGTATCCCGGTGAATTAAACTCTGCCCTTCCTGCCTTCCCAGCCTTTGCCAGGGCCTGTGTTGCATACGGAGTGGAGAACCTTCCTCCCCCGAGGCCTGCGGTGAGCTGCTACTCTTATTTATCATTTAGGCAGCATCTGCTCTTTGGTGAAATATCACCCTTGTGAACAAACACAGTGCAGGCATTTGACCTTTCTCCACGAGCACTGGCTTCTTTGCTCACTGCCAGGAATGAAACCGATTCGAGCGGGAGGCATGTGTCCAAGGACCTTTCAAAGGGGCCGCCAGATGGGTGCCTGGGTGATGACTCTGGGGCTGAGAGCAGCAGACGGGATGGATTGGAGGCTGCAAATGAATAAACCTGATCCTGTTATTCCGATGGGCCAAGAAATCTCCCCAGGTGACATCAGCCTGGTGGATGCCAAGAAAGCAAGGTGGACCCCGGCTGCCATGATCTGTGCCACCACACATTGGTCTCCCTCTTATGTCCTGGGCGGCAGCATTTGCCACCTGTCAGCCATGACCAGAAGGGGCAGCTGGCCAGGCCCTCTCAGGTGAGTCTGCAGGTGGCATCACTGAGCCCGCTGGAGTTTGCAGTGGCGTCTCTGAGAAGCCTCTGTGTCCTCCCAGGGTCTGCGACCAGGAGTTGTCTGGGATGGAGGCTGGAATCACCAGAAGGGACAAAAGGGACTCCGTACAGTAAAACCCTCCAGACGTCGCACTTGGACAAGAGAGCAAAGCTGGAGTCCTCACATCACTGACGATGGGTCATCTCTCCTCTCGGGGTCTTTAGAGAGCTCTGCTGAGGAATGGCTCATCCATGCAAACTGCTGTTCCAATGCAGGGGCTGTTATTATTAGTTGGCTTCCTTCGTTCACAAGCATTTAATGAGACCTACTGTGTTCCAGATTTTTTGCTAGGGACAGTAGGACGCAGAAATGAACTAATCAAAGTCATTGCCTTCGTGGAGCTCAAAGTCTTCAGTGGGATCAGGGGCAGGGGCAGAGGTGGAGAGAGGAGGGATGCAGAGTAGGTGAGACGAGATTCAAGTTACCAGCACAAAAGACTCAAAATTCTCAGTGCTGTCCCTGAGAAATGATGCTTTGGCAGGCCCAGGACCTGCAGGGTAGGCTGGTTTGGGGCTTGAGAACAAGGAGCATGACACAGGCATATGGAGTAGGAAAGCACTGCAAACTTACAGCAGATGGAAGCGACACACATCCCTGGGTAGCAGGGTCAACGGGGCAGTGGGGTCTGAGATCTGAAATGCAGCTTGTGGATGAACCACAGACACCCTGGGGAACTTCTTCTGAAGGCAGGTAGGGGCCACTGAAAATGTTCAGGTCGTGTTTGAGGGCATCCATAGTGTAGCATCTTATAGGCTGTGCTGGGCGGTGGGACGGCACAAGACTGGAGGCAGGAAGATGAGAAACGGCTATTGCATTCAAGCAGGAGGGACGGAAATTAATATCTCAGATCTACCAATTTCTGCGGTCACCTTCCTGACCCATCCCCAACCAGGATCTGAACATGGATGAGCTGGAGATATGGCTGGAACGTTACCGAGGAGGAAGTAAGGAGACAACACCTGGGGGAATAGAGAAGGCAGGAAATATTTTCAACACGAGGAGTTGCTGAAAGGAGCCCGCCTTGTCGTTCCTCTGACCCCTCTTTTCATCTACCTTATTTGCAACCGGGATCTCGGATTCTGCAAATGCATTAAGAACAAACAAACACAGGGAAATCAATGCAAACTAGACAGGAGACCTTTCTAGGCTGGCGAGTGGAGATGGCAGGCGGTCTTCATTAATCCCCTTTCCCATAGGGTGGATGGGGTGGGTGGAAGGCAGGATATAGGCAGCTGTGATGGAGCCCACTCAGGTCTCTGCCTCTCAGTCATTGGGTAACATTGACCAAGTCCCTTAACACCTCTGAGGCTTAGTTTCCTACTCTTATAATGTTTAAGTGTTATGATGTCCGGAGGAAAATATACATAAATTGCCCAATCAGTGTTAGCGTCTTTTCCCTGTCATTTAAAGGAGACTGGTGATCAGTGCTTGTTGTAGCTAAAATACTGCCATGGGAGTATTCTTTCTCTAGTTCAGCTTTAACTCAAGATGTGCATCTTTGTTAGGTTACAGTTCTCATGACACAAGTTGAGTTTTTCAACTGTTAGCAGTCATTTACACCTTAGTGTGAGTGAATCTTAATTTACGAGTTGTTCCAGCTAGAGGGGTCTTTACAGATGATACAGGACAACCCACTTGTTTTAGTACTGGGGTTCCTGTAGTCTAGGGAAGTGAGAGAGAGAGGTTCTCAAGGTTCTAGAGGGAGATAGAGAAAGAACCGGGATTAGAGCTCAGGTCTCCTGTGGCTTGATTGCTTCTCTTTCCGTTATTCATGATGAAAATTTATTTATTTATTATTTTGATAGCAGGCAGATACTGGAGCCTGAGGTAGAAACAAGGAGATGGCTGAGAAGGGAAAGATTTAGCTCCTCAAAGAGGTGAAGTGTGCTGCCACAATCTTTGAGGGTTTGGGGAGCCCTGAAGATAGGTCTGCCGAGTGTGATTGCAGGACTGTAGCCCAGGCTCCTCACCAGAAGAGGACACGAGGTGATCTTGAGCTCTTCCGATGGCTGGCTGAGATGTGGAAGGTGGCAGCTGTGGGACCCTGGGCGAACTGCTTTGTCACTCAGAGCCTCACTGTCTTCCTCCGTACAATGGGAGCATTCTTGTAACCTGCCTATCCAGATCTTACCAATCTGTGGCTTCACATGTTGCTACATTGACTCTAATAACCAGATCTTGACAGCGTCAAGCCTTCAGGCACCAGGACTTCAGCCCCCGCAAGGGCTCCTCCCCGGCTTGCAGGAGTCCTCAGATCAGGAGTGTCCCCCGCGTCGTCATGAAGAAGCTTGTGCATGAGTTTTGTCCTCATCTCTGGGTTTCACCCCTGTTTCTGCAGTGAAAACTCAAGCTTCTTACCAAGGATGTCGCTTCCCAGCATCCCACAGCCACCTTCCCCATCTGCGGGGCAAGTGTGTCCTCTTTCCACCTCATCACCCTCTTCCCACTTCACCCCATCTTGTCACCTGACCCTCCAAACAATGCTTCTGCACCCGCATTTCATCCAGTTTTCACGAGAGCAGCTCATGTAGTGGCTGGGTCTGTAACTCCCTACTACAGGGTCCCCATCCGTCTAAGGGTGCAATGGGGCTTGGACACCAGGCCATTCCTCCACTGTCCTTATCTCCCTTGGGTTCTGTCCATGCCGAGCCCTCCCTGCCCCCGCCCAAATGACAAGGTCTCTGGAAGCAGGATAGTGCTTCAGAGTGTGGGCGCCGTGGAGCCCACTGCCTGTGTTCAGTCCCACCTCCACCGACACTAGCTCTGTGATCTTGGGCAGGCCATGTAACTTCTCTGTGCCCCAGTTTCCTCATCTATAAAAAGAGGGTGGTAATAACTGCCCCAGGGTTGCATTTCAGCTTGAATGAGTGAGTAGAGCCTGGCACGTGGTGAGGGGTCAGTAAATGTGCATAATTAACATATGTATCAACTCACACAAAAAGACACATTCTGGAAAGAAGCAGAGTATCTCTCCACCCACCACGAGCCCCAGGATCCAGCTATGATCATTTGTTCAGTAATATGTCCTACTCTCTAGAGATCTCTGGACAATATTAGTGTCTCTTGTCAGCGACACATAGCTAGCTGGCTGCAGGATTCTTCTTGGAACTGGGCTGGGAGGAGGAAAGTACAGGGACCACATCACAGGCTGGATTTCCTGGGGAGCAGATTCTGGTACAGAGATTAGCAAGCAGGATGTTTATAAGGGAACGCTCTTGGGAAGGAAGAAGGGACGGGCAGAGGGAGAAGCTAAGCTGTGTTACAGTCCTGAGGACAGCCAAGCCACAGAGCACTCTGGATCCAGAGGGTCCTTTGGAATTGTCCTGAGTGATGACCGTGGGCTTCCTTCCCCAGCATTGAACAGTCACTGGGTGCAGACCACCCTGGGAAAGGGACGTGACTAAAGGCTGGGCCCTCCCTCTTCAGCCAAGGGCAATTTCCAGAAAGAACTGCAAGCTGAATGCTGTCTTCCACCAACAATTTCAGTGGCCCAGGGAACAAATCCTTCATTCCTTAAAAAAAAATTTTTATATTGGAGTATAGTTGATTTACAATGTGTTAATTTCAGGTGTACAGCAAAGTGATTCAGTTTTATATATATATATATATATATATGTATGTGTGTGTGTGTGTGTGTGTGTGTGTATATATGTGTGTATATATATATTTTTTTTTTCAGACTCCTTTTCAGATTCTTTTCCATTGTAGCTTATTACAAGACATTGAATATAGTTCCCTGTGCTATATAGTAGGTCCTTGCTGTTTGTCTATTTTATGTACAGTAGTGTGTGTCTGTTAATACCAAACTCCTAATTTATCCCTCCCCCCCCTTCCCCTTTGGTAACCATAAGTTTGTTTTCTATGTCTGTGAGTCTGTTTCAGTTTTGTAAATAAGTCCTTCATTCTTGAAGGGGGGCCTGCGTGACTCAGCTTTGACCCATGACAAACCAGGACAGGGTGGTTACAGGGGGTCATGCTCGGGGACCTCTCACTAAACATCCTTGCAGGCGCATGAGCAGACTAGAGCCAAATTCCTCAGCATGGCAATGCTTATCTCTACAAACTGCCTTCAGCCTTTCCATATTCTGCCATACGTTTTCTCCTTCCCCACACACCTGCTTCTTCACCCACAAAGAGCTTTGCACGGATCATACCATATCCTTCCCTACTTCTGTGCCATTGCACATGCTGTTCCCTCTTCCTGCAATGCCCTTCCACCCCTTCTCCTCATTCCTTGGGAAACTTATCCTCATTCTTCCAGCTGCAGCTCAAATATCACCTCTCCTCATGTTCCATCACATTTTGAACATACCCTGAATATTCATTCATTTTGTCATTCAACAGATATTGGTCCTAAATGGAGACTATGCCAGGCTCTGAGCTACCACACCCTGTACCATTTGCACGCGTATCAGCTTCCCCTACTAGTAAGACTAGGACTGTGCTTGATTCATCTAAATGTTCTGAGCATCTCGTCTAATGCCTAGCACAGAGCAGGTGCTCGTTAAAGGCTTGCCTCATAAATGAATGGGATGCAGTGAATGGGAAGTCAGGGCAGGTGAACTCCCAGTCTCCTTCCAGCTGGAATCATGTGTGGATTTGCAATTCTCAGTCTGATGGGGGACACAGGGATTATGCTGCCCTTGGCTGACATCACTGAGCACCTGCTAGGTTCTGGGCACCGTGGGAAGCCCCAGAGTGGCAATGTCCCTGCTCTCAGAGGGTTTATTTCTGATGGGACATAGACACATTCATTCTCAGAGTACCACCTGAGCACGAGATGGGGTGTGCTTAGTGCCTAGAGAGAGGGGCAGAGACAACGCCTGTGGTCTGGGGGAAGGATGAGTGGCCTTGGGGAAGGCTCCATGGACGAGGGGTCAGTAAGCTGAGACTTGAAGCTGGGGCAGGATATGGAGAAGGAGGCAGGAAGTCCCAGGATCAGTTGTGGGAAAGTAAGTTTTCCGCTTTGGAATGTATTTATAATAATTAGATACATTTTTTCCCCTCCATATAAAACTGAATTTTGCCTTTAGTATCATCTGGCAACATTACCTAAAATATGTTTCCATGGGATGTGGGTTTGGGGAAGTGTTAATAGATGATCTTCAAAGAATAAAATGTCCCCAGGGCAATTAGAAACAAAGTTGAACAAGGCTCTCCGCTGCACGCCTTATCAGAGCCTTTAATGTGTTGATGGGGCGACAGAGCAAGGAACACTCCTCTGTCTTGTGGGACCTCAGAATCATTTCTTTCGAGCCTAGCATTTCTGCAAACGTGTTCTGGGGAGCCATCTGGCCTCCATCTCGCCCCCTGTCCGTCAGGATGTGTGCTTGGGGCAGGAGGAAGGTCATCAAGGTCATTTTCAGGGGACAAAGGAGCCAGCTCCAGGCTTACATTCCCAGGCTAATACTGTAAGGAAGGGGAAGGGACCCAGCATTGGCTGAGCTCCTACTTTGTGCCTGACGCTGCATCTCTGGTTGATGGTGTAGCAATTTCCTACCCATCACCCCACCAGTCAGGTATTCTTATCTCTGCTCCACAGAAGAATGAGACTCAGGGAGGCCAGAGGATTTGCCCAAGGTCCCACAAGAAGGAAGCCGCAGGGTTGGGGCTTGGTCCTAGGCCCGTCTGATTCCAGCATCCGTGCTTTCCCTGGAGTCTGCTCCCACACTGTAACTCAAGATTTCTTCTGATAAAGCTCCCCAAATCTAAGAATCAGCTCCCCACTGAGCTCTCTGTGAGGCCCCAGACTCCCAATGTCTTCCTTTCCCCACTGGTGGGAGCTCGGCTAAGAGTCTCCTTTACTTTAGCTTTTGGAGAAAGATCCCCCTCCCCCATGGGCTAAGAGTGACTCTGCAGGACAAAGGGCTTCGAACCCAGACACTGCCCCCACATACTGCCCTTGGCTTCCTTCTGTCTCTCCTGAACCCTCACCCCACACTCCAGGGAGGAGACATGCCTTCATAACGGAGGGCCTCGTTCCAGCCTGGCCGTATTACACGCCCAGGATGGAGTGGTCCTATTTCAGGGGAAGGAGAGCAGACACACTAAATTACCAGGTGGATTAAAGCTCCGTTTGGCTGGAAACGGAGTTGTTTTTGCAAAAGTGCTTCCTTGATTCCTGCATTGTCAGAGGTTGTTTTAAAATTTTACATTTTCCGGTCTTTTAGCATTCTGCCTGGTTTGCTCTCACACTTTACTGGACAATTTTTTCAAATATTACACCTCGGTCCTGCCAGACCTTGGAGGTGGGGTAGTTGAGACCTTCCGGGCTCTAATGGATGTGGAGTTGAGGGAAAGGTCTGGTGCTCAGGGGGACTTGGGAGCTGCACACCCCATCCCCATGGGAAGCCTGACTGCCCCATGCAGGGGGAGTTTGGCTGTCGCTGCTCTGTGCTCCATCTCCTTGGTAGCCTCTAGGAGAGGCTGTCTTGCCCAGTGGTTAGGGCCATGGCTCCGCAACACTGCAGGCCACTTGCTTGCAGTGAGCCCCTGGGCAGGGCATTTCACCTCTCTATATCCTCTAATGAGGGAAACAAGTGTACTTGCTTCATAGGGTGACTATGAGACCTGAGTTATTACATGCAAAGCACCTGGAACACACCTGGCACATAGTAAGGCCTCAGCAAATGTCAGCTTTCATTTACTGAGCCCTTGGTGTGTAGTTTATGCATATCAACTTGTTTCATTCCTATAAATAATGCTGTTTGATGTTGACTCCATTTGGCAAATGAAGAAACTGTGCCTCAGAGAGGTTGAGTAACTTCCCCCGCATCACACAGCTGGTCAGAGGGGACCAAGAATTGAACCCAGGTCTGCTGGACTCCAATATCCAAGCACCTTGCCCTTCCTACCTTGTGTGAAAGTATTTGAGTAAATGCTTTCTGCTCCCTATGAGAATTGTGGTTTCTAGAGAGCAGAATCCTCTTCCAGCTCATCTTTTTAACCCTACAGCACCTCGGCACCTGACACGGATCATTGTTCTGGAGGTATTTGTGGAATAAGTAAATGGTCTCAGGGAGAAAGGAAGCTCACATTCATTGAGTCCCTACTGTGTGCAGATGCTTTGTCAGGACTCTCTTTAGAGTCTCACAGGGCAGGTGTTATCTTTGTTTTACAGCCGAGATAGCCCCAGAGGACTCTCTTAGCTCCAAAATTAAGAAAAGAGATTAGATGTTCGATGACCTTTTAATGGCCTTTGCAAAGATACACTTAGAGGGAAATGGAATTTTAATATGAAAGGAATGGCAGAAAGGCAAAGATAATGCACTCAACCATCACTCTCTAGTAGAAGGCAGTGCCATGGTGAGCAGAGACTTGAGAAGCAAACAAAACCTTCCCTAACCTTGGCTCTATCACTTTTTAGCTGGGTAACATCAGACTAGCTCTTTGAAATCTCTGAGCCGCACTTTTCTGTAAACTGAAGGCAATCAGCCTACAAATATTTATTGAGCGTCCACCATGCGCCAACCCCAGTCTAGGCACTGCAGGCAGTGAACCAGCTGGCAGAGTCCTCTGGTTTGGAAACGAGTTAGAAATGATGGCAAGTTTTGGATTCATGCCCTATCATAATGGTGGGGTTAGAGCCAATTCACCATTGGATTGGACATAGAGTATAACGAAGAGAGAACAATTTAAGATGACTCTTAGGTCTTGGGCTTTGGGCAGTTGAGGGGAGACTTCTGCTCTTTATTAAGATGGGGGCGACTTGGGGTGAAGGGAGGGGGTAGGAATCAATGGTTCTGACTTGAGGATACTAAATTTTAGATGCTTGAGGATATTAAATTTAAATTTTCCAATGGAGATGCTGGGAGGGCAGCAGATTGGGAGAGAGGTACCAGGGATGTGTATATGTATGGCAGTTTAAGCCATGGGGACAGTTGAGATCCTCTAGAGAGTGAGGTAGAAAAGAGGGCTGGACAGGAAGTCTGGGAGAGCAGAGGGGCAGCAAAGGAGACCGAGCAGGTGAGCAGGTATAGTCAGGGAGCTGCGAGGAAAACAAGGAGAGTAAAGTGTATGCATATCTGCAGAAGAAATCATCCCAAGCAGGGGAGTCAACCGTATAAAAGCTGGTGGAAGATCAGGTAAGAGGGGGACAGAGGCCTTGCTGTTGGTTTGGCCGAGGTGAGTCACAGATGACTCTGATAAGAGTCTTAGGGGGATGGTGGGAAGTAAGCCTGATTGGAGAGGGATAAAGTTAAGATGGGAGTTGAGAAAGTGGGCATAACACATACGGGTAGATCTTCCAGGCGTTTTACTGGGAAATATAATAGCTGGAAGGGTCTCTGAAGTTAACAGTGTTTATAAAGGTAGGTGTCATTATGACCCATGTATGCCATTGAGAGGAAGAAATGGATTTGTATTTCAGTAAAACAATTAATACACAGTGCCTCAGACATAGAGCTTGATAAATAGGGGCTATTATTATTATCATTTAACACACATTGAGTGAGAACCTGTCGTGCTCCAGGGGTTTTTTTTAAAGGAGATGTATTTATTTAAAATAATGCTAATATAGTCCCGGGGCACACTGAATCCAAGAGGGTGTTTGCAGCAGATCTCATTATTACTTAACAGCTAAATAATAAGGCTTGTTTTTTAACTTACAGAGTCACTAAATAATAGAGGGGAAGGAAAGAGTAGTACTGATCCAATAGAGATTCACGCTTGTATTAATCTTCTTTAAGCATTCGTTTGGTCGGCAACCTTGGGCAAAGCTTGTATCTAAAGGGTTAATCAGGGCCCAAAGTGCTCACCGATATTTGGAAGTCTACACCTTTTGGCTCCATTGTGTTGTCACGGAATCACATGACTAGTTCTGGTCAAAGAGCTGTGAGTGAAAGTGATGTGTGACATGATTGGGCAGGAACATTTAATTGTCAGAGTAAGACACCCCTTACCTGGGTGGTGACCATGGACGCACACATCAGGATGGGACTTGCATTAGCCTGGACTGCAATCAGCAGAGTCCCTTGAAGACCCATGTACCACAAACAAGAAATAACCCATTTTTCTATTAAACCACCGCATCTTTGGGGATACTTGTTTCTGCAGCATATCCTTGCCTCTCCTGACTGAATTGGTAGGATAGTTCACTGGTGATCACCTGTGAACTAGACTGAGATATTCCTGTACTGAGAAGTTCACTGTCTGCAGTCAATCCAGCAGCTTCCATAAAAGCACAGTGGGGGTTATGTGTGTTCCTACGGGGAGATGTAGGGTGCTATGGGAATGGATGGCAGAGGGACATAACCTATGCCAGGAATGCAGGAAGGCTTCCCCAAGGAAGGGATTTTCAAGCTGAGATTTGAGGGGTCAGCGGCAGTTAGCCAGGTGAGGGAGAAGCTGGGGTGAGAGGACATTCTGGGCAGAAAGAATTGATGCGCTTGAAAGTCTAGAGGCAAGAGGAAGTCCAGCCCAATTAGAGATGAAAGGAACAATGTGTCTGGAATGTGTAGGGAGTGAAAGAAAGAGTGACTCGAGATGAATGCCTCAAGGGCAGACATAGTCAGGGCTTAGGTGGTCGAGGGCTTTGCCATTTTTAAATGCATTTTGTACTTTATCCTAGTTTTAGACCTGGGTTTAGCACCTTCCTAACTGCCAGCCACTGCCCTCTTCCTGAGTTGAGTCAAGGAGGTATCTGGAGCTGAAGTGTTTAACAGGAGCCACTTCCAAAGCCAAGCCACCAAAAGCCTCCTGGTCTCTGGAATGGGAGGGGGAAGGAGCCTTGAGTCCTTATGGCAACTGAGGGGATGCTGCCAACTCACCTTCATGGAGCTCCTTGGAGCTCACCCTCATGTTCTTAGTGGATTGCTACTAAACCCTGGGGGCAGGAAGTCAGACATCACCAAGCCCATTCTAAGCCCGGCAGCCTAGAGCATTCCAAAGATTTAAAATTCACCTTCTTCCTCTCTTGGATCCTGAGGGAACTTTGCACAAAATCAACAGACAAATGGGAAGTCAAGCTTGACTTTCTACAAAGCAAAGCGGTTCCCCATTCCCAGTGCCAAGTGCTGGTCCAAGTTGATCTGAAAAATGTGAAGGTGGCCTCATACACGAGGCTTGAGTGAGGTTCCCTCCAACTTTCCCCCACAATTACCCTGAATCTCTATCTAGATCATCCCCAACTGTCTGCCTCCAGAAAATTGATGGCTTGATAGTCTCTCCGTCCTGAGAAGAAAGGCCATTTGGAAACATAAAGAGAATGAGCAAGTTTACCCCTAAAATATTGATGCACTGAGCTGGTCCAGCTGCCCAGCTTTTAGCTGGGACAGTGACCTGGCCAGGCTGCCACAAGGAAGGAAAGATCACAATAAAGAGATGTTTGGGGGTTGAGTACCTTCTTGAACCTTGGCACTCTCATCATTCCATGAAGGAGGCAGTAAGATTAAATGGGAAACAGGTCCCCTGCCTGTGAAATATTGGACAAGAGGGCAAACCTTTAACATGCTGGGACCCAACCTGCCCATTAGTGAAACATGGCCTAGAATTTCAGATTCTTCCTGACAATCACCTGAATAACTCCTCCTCCTGTGGGCGGAGCTAGCCAAGTGTGGCCAGAGACCATACGTACATCTTCAATACCATCCCTGAAAGCCTAGGCTGAGGTCCTGAACTCACGTAATTGGACTGAAGGCCACACAGAGGGTGTGACATTCCCCTTTCCGAGCTGGCACAGACGTACTCAAGATCCTGCCCTCTCTCTTCCCCTGACCCCTCTTTTGCATCTCTCCTTATTGCCATTAACTTTCATGTCCAAGTTCAAAAAGATGGTGGGAAGCTAGGCCCCGGGTTGGGAGGGCTGGTTAAATAACTGCTCCACTTACATGTTTTGCTCCCACCTCAAGGCCTGGATGAGAGAGCTGTGAAACAGAGCAGCGCATTTCAAGCCCACATGATCCTAAATGTGTTTCTTATTTTTAAATTGGGCTTATTTATACATTCAACAGTTACTTTTTATAAATGCAAATGGAATAGCAATGAAAAGCCTCCTCTCTTTTTGTATCACACGTGGACTCCTCAAAAGTTTTGTACACCCCGGGGTTCTCCCATCCCAACTGCATCACTCTGACAGAATTGGTCCGGTATCTGTAGAAGGGGCACTAAGCTTGTCTTTACATAGACCTAGGGCATGGTCACCTGTGACATTTTCAGGACTTGGAGATCTGGTTGACTCTGAAAACTTTCTTTTGTGAAATATCTGACCAAGTTTATACTCTTGGAACTTGAGAAGGTGGGGAATGTGGACTTGGATCCAACCAGCATTCTTCTCATCCAAGGTTAATGCATTGTCCCACTCAACGTCAATTGCAGTTTCATTGTCAGAGTCTCTCAGGGAACTTCACGTACTCAGCACTGATAGGTGGTTCTTAGGTGTTAGAGACCTAATGTTACCCAAGGCAGACTGAATCCTGGACTCTAAGGTTCTTACATTCTAGTGTGTCATGGACCCCGCCAGTAATGCAGACTCAGCCACTCAATGTCATTAAAATCAAAGTCTTTCTACCTGGATGCTTGAGGAAACACAAAAGGAGCATAGCTATTATTATTCAACAGGTTTGAACTCTGTACCGGAAGTAGAATGTCAGATGAAGTTGAGGCTTTGGAATGAGTCAGACCCAAGTTTGAATGTTGAACTCATCACAAATGAGCTGGGGGTAGGTTGGCAAACATCACCTCCTTGAGCTCCAGTTTTCATCTTTAAAGGGGGATATGAAAATACTAGCTCTGTAAGGTTATCGCTAAGATGAAATAAGAGAGTGTAAGTATAGTGGCTTGAATTCAATAAACATTAGTTTCATTTGTCTTCCCGTGCTTCCCACAGCACTGTGCTGGGAAATGCTTAAGAATAATTACCTTCAAGGGGCTCCCAGTCTGGACTGTAAGCTTTGGGAGAACAGTTATGAGGTCTTTTTAGTTCTTTGCTGTGTCCTCAGTGCTCAGCCCCATATCTGGCCCACAGTCAGCACTCAATACATATTTGTTACTTACTAACTCAAGGAACATGGATTTAAAGAACATCAAGCCAAGGTAGAAATCGACCAATCTTTTGGGAGAGGTGCTCAGGGCAGCAAGTGGCAGAGACTGCGTTAGTGTTGTAATTTCCATGATGATCAGGATATAATAAGAGGAAAGAGCATTACAGGGAACAGCATGCTGCGTGATATTGACAGAGCATCAAGTGCAAGGTGGCAGAAGAGGGATTGTGGAAGCTGAGGCTGGAGCAGTAGGTAGTGGCTGGGACATGGAGGACTTTGAACTTGACTCTTTGGGAACCATTTAAAGGCTTTATTCAGGAGTGCGACACTGTTAGACTTGCATTTTGGAAAGATCACCTGGGATGGATGGGAGGGCTGCAAATGTAGAGGCAAGGGGGTCCAGTTAGAAACTGTTGCAATGGGCTGGGGAGGAGATGGCCGTGACTTAGGTCATGGCAGTGGGAATGGGGAGGAGAGGAAGGCCCAGGAGAAATGGAGGCTGCACAGTGGCCACTGGGTATCCAGTGCAAGTCCTTGGGAATGAAGGGTAAAGCCTTTTGATCTGTGTCTCCACCAAGTATGAAGCGGGGGTGGGGGGTGGTCTCTTGTATTCCCCAGTGAAGGTGGAAGGTGGAAGGTCCTTCTCAGAGCTCTCTGTTAAGGGGAGAGGAATCACTCTGCCCCCTCTTTACTCACCAAGGCTGTCAATCTGGTAAACACAAGTTTTGTCAAACTGCCTTACTGAGAAGTAGTTTAAATTAACCTTGACTGTGGATTAATAAATAATAAGGCCTGAATGGCTTATAAGGAAATCAATTACGCTATAAATTTTAAAGCAGCCCGTGCTCAGCTCCAATCGCGGAGCCGCGGCATTCTTGAACCATTCCAAACGTGCCAAAACGCAATTCCAGGCGATTCTGTCACTCGGGGGATTAGACAGGATGCATTCAGTGTTGCAGTTTGCTGTGCCTTCCGGGATGGCTAAGGAACATTCAGTGGGTGAGGACGATTTGTGGAAAACAAGATAATTTACCCTCATTCTCTACCTGGAATGTAGGGCACGTGATCTGGGCACGCTTCCACTTTGCATGACGCCCAGGCTTTGTGGGGCTGGGAGGGACCCAGAGTTGTGTGACCCAGTAGTTCTCAACCCTTCTAGACTAATACTTTGTGATGTGCCCTTTATTATCCTGAAATGGAATTCATAAATTAGATAACCCACCTAGATATCTCATTTAAAAAATCTATATAATGCCCATGAGGCAAAGTAAATGAAAAATAAAAAGCAAAGTAATTTATAATAAAATACTATGTATGTTGCTATGTGAATGAGAGGCAATGACTAGATGGGGAGACATAATAGGCGTCAGATGATGGAAACTGATGGAAACTGGAATGAATGTGTGGAACTGGCCACTCACATATAGAAACAGTGTGGCCTTCAGAGGTGTGATTTTCTGAAACAGTGGAGATCAGAACAAAACAAGGTACAGTCCCTCTTTCATCTGAATGATAGTCGCATTCCTGAAAAATTCAGTGTATAGTAAAATCATGCAAAAATTCTTTGTGTCTGTATGTGAAATAGAACTAGGCCCTGGGCCCAGATAACTACAGCAGGGAATTTGCACTTATATGTCAGGTGGGACATCCCCAAATCGAGTCAGGTATGGTCCAGTTTATTGGGCAGGGCCTTCCCGTATGCTGTAGGGCTGCCTAGCGTCCAAATGCCAGCAGTGCCCCATCCATCTTCCATGACAGCCAAAAGTACCTCTGGAAATGTCCACACTGCCCCCATCGAGACTCACAGTTCTTATCCAACACCTTCATCGTTTGGATGGAGATACAGAAGGCTGGAGAACGGCAGGGACTTGCATAAGCTCACACAGAGAGTTCCAGGTGGAGGGAGGCTGGAACCCAGCCCTCCCGTCTGCCAGGCCAGGGCCTTCCCATCGGCCTGACTTGACTGCAGAGTCGAGTGTAGAGTGGGCCCTCCTCCAATGCCTTTGCAACCTGGCCTGCGGCGAGATCCTTTTGCCCAGTGGATGTCTATCCTTTAACCTGTCTGGTATGAAGTCCAAGCTTCTGTACTGTGTGCCTGCTCTTACAGTGAGATTCATCTGCATTTTAAGATATTATTATACTTTTTTCTTCTTTTTTCCTGTTATCTTATTCTAAGCAAAGGTGGGTAAAGAACTATATTTAACAACGTGTGCTTTGTGATTTAAGGAACATTGAAAACACTCTTTTTGCATCAAAGTTTCTTCCCACCAGCTGCGAAGGATGTCTAAAATTCCCCCATACCTTTGAATAAAGGCACTTAAAATCCTTTAAAATGCAAACATTTCTTATTTGCTCATGTGCATTCTTCAGTAAACTCTCAGGTCCTCAGTTCCTTTATCTTCACAGTGGAGATAATCATATCTATTTCCTAGGGTTGTTATGAGGATAAAACATGATTAATGCATACAATTAAAACACTTGCCATGCAGTAGGTGGTAAAACCTTGTTTGCCTTCCCACTTCTTCATGAGGAGTTCTGGTAGATACAAGGCACACAAACTGCTACCCTCTCGGGTTAATCTCAGGGCAGACATCACTAATCAATCTCAGCACGTCTATGCATGGACACCATTGTGGTTTCAGATCCCTTTTTGAATTAGAATTCCAAGACTAATCTAAGTTAGCACAGAAATTGATAGCTTTTGTTTATCTTTGCCTTAGCTAATTGCTGGACGTTAACTCCTTTCTTGTGAATGAGAGATGAGAGAGTTCCTCCACTACCAGAGCCTGGAAGGATGGAGAAAGTTCTACAGAGAGGCAAAAGATAGCCAGGGAAGGAAAAAGGGAACGTGCCTGGGCATGTCCACTGGAGGAGGGCACTGAGCACTTGACAAGAGAGCTGGGAGCCACACCACCTGGACCTTGCCTTCAGAAGTTAGCTACATGTGTGACACCTAGGACGTGTTGTCACACCTGCATGCTCAGGAAAGATCGTTCTCTTCCTTGCTTGCCCACTTCCTTTACTGTTTTCTCAGGCCTCTTTGTCCTAAGGCTCCTTGCTGCCACGTTGCCTACGTGGTTCAACCCAGATTTAATGCAATGATCATGAATAACAATCACTAATATTTATCAAGCACTTATCATGTACTAGAAATTCTTCTAAGTGCTCTCTGTGGGTTCTGTCATTTTGTCCTCACGATAGTCTTGGGAGATGGCTGCTATCATTGTCCCTCATTTTACAGATCAGGGATGTAAGGCCCAGGGAAGTTAAGCTATTGCTCAGGGACACAGCTAGCCCATGGTGAACCCAGGATTCAAATCCAGGGTTCTGCTGTTGAGGATGGCAGAGCCATGCCACCTTCCAGTCCCACCATGGGTCCGACTTTGTGCTGGGATATGGGATGAAGGGCACAGTGCTGACTTCAAGGGGCTCTCAGTCTGGGATCAGAGGCTCATGAGCCAGCTTTAGGGCCTTCCAGAGTTGACTGGTCAGAAGAGGAGGAATTACAGCCCTGTGGTTAAGCAGGTTGGGTGTTGGAGAGATTGAGATCCAGGTGCTGATGTAACTGTGCCTGAATTTGCACCCTGATGAGGCTGGGGGCAGTCCAGTGATGTAAGAGTTGAAGGCACTAAGAACCCCCAGTTCTCTGGTTTAAAAGTCAAAGACTGTGTGCCCTTTGATCTCAAGGTGGAAAAAGAAACTCTAGCCAACATATCAATGTCTGTTGCAGAAAGAAGGTGGAATACAAGGAAAGATTATCTAACAGCTGCACCTTCAGAGAGGTTCCTGGAAGTTTTCACTTAACACCTGTGCTTACGTCTATTAACTAGAATTAAGTCGGAAGGCCACTCCTAACCACAAGGGAAGCTGGGGAAGGTAGACCATATTCTGGGCAGCTAAATTCTATTGTTATGAAAGAAGAGGAACACAAATATTAGGGGGTCTCTAGCTGTCTCTGCTATAAGCTGTAGTTTCCCTTCACACTCTAACATTCTGGGATTTCATGTGGAAGACAAAGAAGATCAAGATGGGCGGGCTGGCATCTGCTGTCAATGTATCATGATACATCGTAAATAAGTCTTGTGTTCACATGGAATCACAGTGAATCTGGAAGAAGGCAGGAGGCTTTCGTCTTGAGTCTGGATGACTTTGATTGGTCACTATTTACATAATGACCTTCCATTGTTCTTCTCCATCCTTGATAATTGATCTGGGAGATTTGTATTAAATAACTGAACTTACAGACCTTGGTGGCAGTTTCAGCCCCCTATAAATAGGGCGACCATGCACCATGGCTTGCCTGGGACAGTCCTGGTTTATGCCTGTGGTCCTGGTGTCATTACCAAGAATGCCCCCTCCTCCCCTCAAAAGTGGTCCAGTTTGGATGATGAGTTTTATAGTCATCCTACCTATAAACAGTGTTGCATATAGGTAGGGAAGGGGAAGAGTGGTTCATGTTTGAACCTCAGGAACACCAAACCTAGAATTCAGATTTTTTTAGAGTTTGGTTCAGTGTGGGAGGAGGAGGGCATGGAGTCAGAATAAAAGCTATTTGGGATATCAGTCTCCTTGGGATGAAGAACCTCATGGGTAGTAACATCCATTTGTTCTTTTCTTTTCCTTCTTTCCTTCCTTCCTTCCTTCCCCCTTCCCTCCCTTCTTCCTTCCTTCCTTCCATTTTCTTTCTCTTTCTTTCTTTCTGTCTCTTTCTTTCCTTCCTTCCTTCCTTCCTCCCTTCCTTTCCCCTCTCTTCTTTCTTCCTTCCTCCCTCCTTTCTCTCTTTCTTTCCTCCTTCCTTCTTCTTGCTTTCTTTCTTCCTCCCTCCCTTCTTCCTTCCTTCCTTTTTCTTCCTTCTGTCCATCCTTCCTTCCTTCCTTCCTCCTTCCCTCCCTTCTTCCTTCCTTCCTTCCATTTTCTTTCTCTTTCTTTCTTTCTTTCCTTCCTTCCTCCCTCTCTCCCTCCCCCTCCCTTCTTTCTTTCTTTCTTTCTCTCTTTCTTTCCTTCCTCCCCCCCTCCTTTCTTTCTTTCTTTCTTTTCTTCCTTTCTTTCTTTTTTTCAAGGTTCTATCTACCCACCTCAAAGATTACTTCCTCAGTGTGGCCTTCCATGACCATCTGATCTAAAGTCACCTTCCGCACTTCCATTCCTTCTGGTCCTCTTACCCGATTTGTTTTCTCCATAGTGTTTTTCAATATTTGAATCATTAGCTTGCATGTTTATTTTATGTTTCTCTCCACCCCTTCTGCTGCAATGAATCTAAGCTTCAAATGAACACGAGACTTGTTATCTTGTTCACTTTTGTATCCCAAGTGCTTAGAACATGTTATCTATTATTAATGGATGGGTGGATGGTTGGATGAACGTAGATAGTTGAGATAACTTTGTGGAAGATGGAGGAATTGATAGAGACCTAGAAGCAACTGAAATTTAAATCTTATAAAATTTGGGGGTGTGGCCTAGATGGTGGAGTAGGAACTTACCTCCTCACCCGGACACACCAAAATTACAACTATTTACAGAGCAACTATGGGTAAGAATGGCCTGAAGACCAGTGGGAAAGATTTTCCACAACTAAAAACATAAAGAAGGAACCACAACGAGACAGGTGGGTGGGTGGAGACATGATATTGTCAAGACCCACACCCCCAGGTGGACGACCACAAAAAGGAAGATAATTACAATTGCAGAGGTTCTCCCCAAAGAGTGAGGAGTCTGGGCCCCTCATCAGACTCCCCAGCCCGGGGGTCCTGCACCAGGAAGACAAGACCACAGAATGCCTGGCTTTGAAGGCCAGAGGGGCTTGCATATGGGAGAGCCATAGGGTTGTAGGAAACAGAGACTCTCCTCTTAAAGGGTGCACTCAGAACCTCACACATTCTGAGACCCAGCACAGAAGCAGTAATTTGAAAGGATCCTGGGTCATATCCACTTACTGATCTTGGAGAGCCTCCTAGAGAAGCAGGAGGCAATTGGGGCTCCCCCTGTGGACATAGATGCTAGCAGCAGCCTTTTTGGGGAGCTGGTTCCACCACAAGGACACTGGTATTAGCAAGTCCTCCCTCCAGCCTGTTGGCACTGGGGGCTTTCCTGCTCACCAGCAGGCCAGCACCAACCCTGGGTCCCCACTAACC
Organism: Lagenorhynchus albirostris; assembly: GCF_949774975.1. NCBI lineage: Eukaryota > Metazoa > Chordata > Mammalia > Artiodactyla > Delphinidae > Lagenorhynchus > Lagenorhynchus albirostris. The sequence continues at coordinate 14,668,780 of NC_083101.1, forward strand.
CTGCAGCCAACTGTGCCAGGATGTGGCCCTGCCCATCAGAGGGCCAGCAGCCACTGCACAAGGCAAGGCCTGGCAGCCAACAAAGTGGAGGGCCAGCCCTGTCTAACAGTACACCCACAGTAGTTAGCCCTACTACAACAGAAGGATACACACAGCCCACATAGGGGGCACTCCTAGAACATATAGTTCTGGTGACCATGGGGGACTGTGCTTCTGGGGCCCATAGGATGTCTCCTACATAAGGCCCCTTATCCAAAATCAGGAAATGCAACTGACCTACCAAATACATAGAAATAAACAGAGGGAATTAGGCAAAATGAGGAGACAGAGGAATAGGTTCCAAATGAAGGAACATGACAAAATCTCAGAAAAAGAACCAAACAAAGTATAGACAAGCAATCTACTTGATAAAAAGTTCAAGATAATGGTCAAAAAGATGCTCAATGAACTCAGGAGAAGAAAGGATGAACACAGTGAGAATTTTAATAAGAAGTTAGAAAATAAAGAGGAACCAAACAGAGCTGAAAAATATAATAATTGAAATTAAAAAAATTTCTAGAAGGAATAAACAGTAGATTAGATGATACAGGGGAATGGATCAGTGAACTAGAAGAGAGAGTAGTGGAAATTACTGTAATTGAACAGAAAAAAGAAAAAATAATTTTAAAAATTGAAGACAGTTTGAGACCTCTAGGACAACATCAAGCATGTTCACGTTTGCAATATAGGAGCTCCAGAAGGAGAAGAGAGAGAGAAGGAGCAGAAAATATTTTTTGAAGAATAGCTGAAAACTTCCTTAATTTGGGAAAGGAAACAGACCTCCAGTTCCAGAAAGCACAGAGTCCCAAATAAGATAAACCCAAATAAGTCTGCATCAAGACACATTATAATTAAAATGTGAAAGTCCAGGACGAGATGACTTCACAGGGGGATTCAAAAATACTTAAAGAAGAGTTAATGCCTATCCTTCTCAAACTATTCCAGACAACTGAAGAAGAGGGAACACTCCCAAACTCATTCTACGAGGTCTGCATACTCAGATACCAAAACCTGGTAGACACTACAATAGTAGATAATTACAGGTCAATATTCCTGATAAACATAAATGCAAATATCCTCAACAAAATATTAGCAAACCAAATCCAACAATACATTAAAAGGATCCTGCATCATGATAAAGTGGGATTTATTCCAGGGACACAAGGATGGTTCAGTATCTGCAAATGTGATACACCACATTAACAAATTGAAGAATAAGTATCATATAATCATCTCAATAGATGCAGAAAAAGCTTTTGACAAAATTCAACATCCATTTATGATAAAAACTCTCAACACAGTGGGTATAACAGGGACATACCTCAACACAATAAAGGCCGTATATGACAAGCCTACAGACAACATCATCCTCAATGGTGAAAAGATGACAGCATCTTCTCTATGATCAGGAACAAGACAAAGATGCCCACTCTTTCCACTTTTATTCAAAATAGCATTGGAAGTTCTATCTGCAGCAATCAGACAAGAAAAATAAATAAAAGGAATCCAAATTGTAAGGAAGAAGTAAAACAGTCACCATTTGCAGATGACAAGATACTATATATAGAAAACCCTAAAGACTCCACCGAAAAAATTATTAGAACTAATAAATGAATTCAGCAAAGTTGAAGGTTGCAAAATTAATATACAGAAATATGTTGTATTTCTATACACTATGCTCATGGGTTGGAAGATTTAAGATTGTTAACAGGACCATATACCCAAGGCAGTCTATAGATTCAATGCAATCCCTATCAAAATACCAATGGCATTTTTCACAGAAATAGAACAAATAATTTAAAAATTTGTATGGAAACACAAATGACCCTGAATAACCAAAACAATCTCAGGAAAGAAGAACAAAGCTGGAGATATCATGCTCCCTGATTTCAAACTACACCACAAAGGTACAACAAACAAAACAGTATGGTACTGGCACAAAAACACACACATAGATCAATGGAACAGAATAGAGAGAGGAGAAATAAACCCACACTTACATGGTCAATTAACCTACCACAAAGAATGCAAAAATATACAATGGGGAAAACAGTCTTTTTAATAAAAGGTGCTGGAAAAATTGGGCAGCTACATGCAACAGAATCAAACAGAACTACTTTCTCACACCACATACAAAAATAAACACAAAATGGATTAAAAACTTAAAGATAAGACCTGAAATCATAAAACTTCTAGAAGAAAACATAGGCAGTCTGCTCTTTGACATTGGTCTCAGCAATATTATTTTAGATATGTCTCCTCAGGCAAGGGAAACAAAAGCAAAAATAAACAAACTGGAACACATCAAACTAAAAAGACTTTGCATAGTGAAAGAAACTGTCAAAAAGATATATCTGATAAAATGATATACCTGATTAACCCCATCTGATAAAGGGTTAATATCCAAAACATACAAAGAACTCATGCAAGTCAACACTGAAAAAACAAACAACCCAATTTAAAAATGGGCAGAGGACCTGAACAGACATTTTGCCAAAGAAGACATACAGATGGCCAACAGACACATGAATAGATGCTCAATATCACTAATCATCAGAGAAATGCAAATCAAAACTACAGTGAGATACCACCTCACTCCTGTCAGATGGCCATCATCAAAAAGACAACAAATCACAAGGGTCTATGAGGATGTGGAGAAAAGGGAACCCTCGTGCACCGTTGGTGGGATTGGAAATTGGTGCAGCCACTATGGAAAACAGTTTGCATATTATCCCAAAAATTGAAAATAGAACTGCCATATAATCCAGCAATTTCACTTCTGGATGTATACCCAGAGAAAACTAAAGCACTAATTCAAAAAGATACATGCACTCCAATGTTCATCGCAGCACTATTTACAACAGCCAAGACATGGAAGAAACCTCAGTGGCCATCAGCAGACAAATGAGTAAATAAGATGTGAGGTAATATATATATAACAGAATAGTACTCGGCCATACAAATGAAATTTTGTTATTTGCAACAACATGGTTGTATCTAGAGGGTATTATGCTAAATGAAGTAAGTCAGACAGACAGAGAAAGACAGTTCCCATATGGTCTCACTTATATGTGGAACCTAAAAAACAAAACAAACAAAACAAGACAAAAACAGACTCAGATACAGAGAAAAAATGGGTGATTACCAGATGGGAGGGGGGTGGGCAGTAGGGGAAATTGGTGAAGGGGATTAAGAGGTACAGACCTCCAGTTATATAATAAGTCATGGGGATGTAATATACAGCATAAGGAATATGGTCAATAATATTGTAATAACTGTATGGGGACAGATGGTTGCTAGACTTATAGTGGTGATCATTTTATAATGTATGCAAATACCAAATCATTATGTAGTACACCTGGAACTAACATAATATTGTGGTCAACTATATTTCAATTCACACAGTTTTTAAAAATAAACAAAAATTTAAAATTCGAAGTAAAAAAAAAAACTTGTACAATGTTTCTGAAAACCTTCTCTGCAATGGATTGAGATGGGGCTTTGCCTGCTTTCCACAACATGGGAGGATCACATGGGCAATAAAATCCACAAAGGCTTTATCAGTCAGAAGGGGCCAGAGCTTCAGGGGAAGATGAATACTAGTGGATGGAACATCTGTCACTCATTTCCTGTTCTGCCAATGCTGTTGCACTAGTTTCCTAAGGCTGCTCTAACAAAGTACCATAAACTGGGTGGTTCAAAACAATAGTCATTTATTCTCTCACAGTTCTGGAAGCTAGAAGTCCAAAATCCATGTATTATTATCAGGGCCGTGTTCCCTCTGGAGGCTCTGGGGGGAGTTTTTCTTGCCTCCTTCTAGCTTCTGGTGCTTGCTGGCAACACTTGGTGTTCCTTGGCTTGGAGACATAACACTTCAATCTCTGCCTCTCTCATCTCACGGTGCTCTTCCTGGGCATGTCTCTGTGTCCCAATTTTCCTTTTCTTATAAGAACACAGGTCATAGGATTAGAGTCTTCCCTAATCCATGATGACCTCATCTTGAGCTTGGGTTTTCTAATCTTTAAGTGGGAAAATAAACTTCTACCATTTTCCTCCCTAGTTTGCTGTGAGAATTGATTACCATAGGAGGTGTAGATGAGCTTTATAAACTCCCAAATCTCCTGCACATATGAGTTGTGATTATTAAGACAGGAGAAAAAAGGGCCAGTGGTTTTTAATTTTTTAAAAAAACAGAGCACATACAAGAGCAATTTGGTTTGTAAGATCTGAGACTCAGAGAGGTTAAGTTGCTATGTTGAAGGCAGCAGAACGCTTAGTTGGCACAAGAGAATCATCGTGCTGCCTCCTAGTTCTTCTTGAATGTTTGGTCCTAGCTGTTTGTCCTCTTGACGTGAGATGGCTGAGCCCTTCTGTCTCCCCATATGCCTCCTCCCCGCCTCCTTGGGGTAGTGCTGAGTAGGAGAAGGAAGCTTTGCCTTCCTGGTGTTTGTGGTTTCAGAGTAATGGGGAGCTGACCTGTCTGGAATGTGAAGGAATGCGAGGGTGAGAGCAGGGACCCAAATCTTGCCCAGCTCAGGGGAAGGCAGCCAGGGTCAGGGACTGTGGCCGGTGATGAGGACCAAGTGAGATCTCTCGGGGTCACACGCCCCAAGGTGAAAGAAGATCTTGAGTCACCAAGGCATGCGTGTATATGTGTGTGTGTGTGTGTGTGTGTGTCCACTGTTCTGTCTGGTTTCTCCCTGATGCCTGGGATGCTTCTCCACGTGTCCATAAGTTTTAGTTTTCAAGACATTTTCACATGCTACTTTCTTGGTGAGCCTCAAAATGAGCCCACAAGGAGGTGAGTTTTATTCTCCCCACTTTGCAGGTGGGGAAACTGAGGCCCAGCATAGGAAAGGACTTGGTCAAGGTCACACAGCAGAGCTGGGAGAGTCCAGGCTTTCTTTACCACACGACAGCTTATGCCACAGTCCCTGTCGCTTTTCTGGGAGTGCCCTTCCAACCAGTCAAGAAGATGCTTCCCCGCTCCATCACGGTCCCCCAGCCTCAGTGACCGGCAGCCTCCTCTCTGGTTGGCTGCTTTCAATTCCAGACCAGTCTCCTGAGTTCCGCAGGCTGCTTTAGCCTCCCCCTTCTCTGAACTAGACACTGCACGTTAGATACAGAATCATTCTCAACTTGTGCTATTCCTGTTTTTAAAATTAGAGCTTAAAGTGCTGGAGAGTAGATATTGATTCATGGGACGATGCATTTTTCCAAAGCACCTAGTACAAGGCTAAGAACGTGTAGATGCTCCGTAAAGGTCTGGGGATGGGTAGTAATAGCAATAAAAGTGGGTTTTATTGAACGCGTATGATAGTAGGGGAGGAGATGTTAAGAGCAAGAGTCCTAAGGATGGGTGATAGTTGACAGAGAGCAAAGAAATGCCTACCACCTGTAAATAACTCTTCAAGATCTGGGGACTAGCATTCTGGAGTAGCTAGCTGCATCACCCAGGCTATCATATTAAAGCCTTAGACTTGTAGATGCTGTTATTCCCACTTTAGAAGGGAAGAAACTGAGTTTCAGAGAAGCTGAGGAACTTGCCCAAGACCACATGGTTTGAGCAGGGCAGAGCCAAGATTTAAACACAGTCCTGTTGGATTTCAAAGCATTTTCCAGATGGTTTTCTCAGGCATCAACTTAAGAACATCATTTTGCACGTAGTAGGTACTTAATCAATGCTTATTAAATGACATTAAATCTCACAACAGTGCTTAGAGAGGAAGGGCAGCTGGTGTGAGCATGTTTATTTGCATTTGTCCTGGAGCCTCTGACACCTACTGAGCCCTCCACAAGCCCACCTTATAGCAAAGGAAGCCCAGACCCAGGGGAGGGGCTGTAGAGAGTGTAACCGGGGCTTGGACCCAACGCCCACCCTCTGTGCCCTGCATTGTGCTGCTGCCGATTCACAGACAGAGGCGGGGCTGAGAGGATGGTGCCTGGAGAAGTAAGGGGGGTGGGGAGGGAGGACTGCATTTCATCTCAGCATTTATATTTCCCCAGAGTGGATCCCACTGCGTTTCAGGACCAGCATAAAGCACTTAATTGAAACCCGTAATTCCAGCTCTCATTAATAACCAATCTTGGGAAGCAGAGCGCTCCCCATTACTGACGAGCCTGATGCAGATGCAAGTCTTTGGAGGGGTCCAGCAAGTCCCCGGTTCATTTTACAGTTGATTAGAGTGAGTTAAACTTTGCCCTGCTTGTAAGTTGTATATTTAATATGAGAAGTTGGCAATATGTGAAGTTATCAAAATACCACAGGTGCGTTGGCAGGCCTCCAGCCGGCATCGTTCATCCTAAGCAGCGTGGTGACCCCGCAGAAATGGGTCTGGGACGCCATCACACAAGATGGATAATTCGATTGAACCTAATCAAGTCCCAGGGAAACGAGTGACCTTCATCAGCTGACTGCAGATTCTCAAGGATCCTATAGGGTCAGTGAGCTAGCCGCAGCGCCCCCTGCTGGCAGAACGGTGATCCAAGGGTGTGAAAGGATTTGGGATCCTGACTTCTCTGCTACTGACGTGCAGTGTGGCCTTTGGCAAAGTATCCTCATTTGGGGGGCCTCAGCTTTGCCATCTGTAAAATGGGATAACTGGGCTTGATGGGGTCCGACTTACTATGATTGTGCATATTGCCCCTGGAATCCACTTTTGTGTGAGTGCTATTCCTTGGACCTTATTATGGGGGGTGATTTACAATAAGTGGATAGTTCTTTGCTTTTTCTCAATCATTGTTCACCCTCTGAACACCTTTCTTCTTTAACATCTCCCTCCCTAGCTAGCATATCTCAAACCCCTTAGCACCAAATTATTTGCATTTTCCAAACACATTTATGTCCTGGACATTTTGTTCCTGTTCTTTCATTTATTTTTGGTTACTCTTTTCATCGTTTGTACATTATCTCTACCTGGAAGACTCCTATTCATTCTTCAATACCCATCTCAAATATCCTATCTGATTGTATTAGTTTGCCTGGGACCGTGAAAAGATCCTGATGTGCAGAGTCATTAAACCCAGATTTGAATCCTGACTCTGACACTTAGGACTTTGGGACAGTTATCAAAACTTTTAGAACCTCCAATTCATTAAAAGAAAAAAATAAGCGTCCACCTATTTGGAAGACTCGACACATAATAGGGGCTCAAAAACTCCCTCCTTTCTTGGCATCTAAAACAGAGTTTACTTCTTCCTTTAAAATGAGTTGGCAAAAATTTCCTATAAAGGGCCATGTAATAGATAATTTACGTATTGCAGGCCATATGGTCTCTGTTGCCAGGATGTAACTTTAAAGTTGTAGTGTGAAAACAGCCATAAACAATATGTAAATGAATGGGCATGGCTGTGTCTCATTACAACTTTATTTATAAAAACAGGTAGAGGGCTTGACTTGGAACGTGGGTTGCAGTTTGCCAACTCCTGCTCTGAAACATTTCAGGGACAGACTTCGCATACTGCTTAGCCCTGGTGGGTTATGTGTCAGTATCTCCTGGGCTTCCCTTGAGAACAGGGGTCGCTTTATTTTTCCCTGCATCCCTAGGACAGGGCTGATGCACTGTTTCATTTAAATCTCACAACAGTCCCGTAAGCTAGATGCTATTATACCTCTGATTTCTAGATGGGAACACAGAGGCACAAACAGATAAATAATTTAGCTGGTAAATGGTGGAAGCAGGATGGTTCCAGAGCTTCTCTCTCAGCTACGACCCCACAGTGACCTGGACATGAAGGCATGACAGCTGTTAGCTGACTGGGAACTAAAGCCAGTAACGCCATAATTTCCCTATCCTGCATTGATGTGTCTGGTTTTGAGAACCCAGAAACAGGACTTAACGTTCTCCCAAACCAGCATTTATCGAGCATCTGTCCTTGTTAAATTCCACCCTGGTAGATTGGCCTCATCTCTCAGACCTGTTCCGATCTTGACGCCTTTGTCTAATGGGCTTGCTCCCTCTTCTCCTACTTTGGAAGTGACCACACTTTTTGTTGGACTTGCTCCAGCCAGAGATGACTGTTAAATTAATTTTGCGTCAGTGATGGCCTGGACAGAGATTGAGTTAGAAGTTGTGCTGGTTCTTCTGGTGCTTTGCCAAGCCCATTTCCTGTGGATTAAGTCCTAAATCCTCATGGTTTAAAAACAAAAATCTGTTCACTTGGCTGAAGGTTCTTGAAATTCTGGTCCATTCTCTGAACACTCCTGGCTGGAGTCAGTGGGAGGTGGCTGGTTGATTTTACAGAGGTGTAAAACGTGGGCAACAGAAACAGATGTGAATGTTGGACATTTCAGTTTTCATGTACTTAGTATTTCTTATGAAGCAGGGTCTGTGCTAAATGCATTGTAGACTGTCTCCTTGCATGTTTCCTGGGGTGTATGGCATCAGCCCCACTTCACAGATGGGGAAAGTGAGGCCCAGCAACTTGCCCGAACTAACAAAGGCATGAAAAGGTGAAGCCAGAATTTACCCCTAAATTCCTCATCTCAGCTGCAGTCACTAGTGCTTGACCTGTTTATCTTGACTTCTCAGAGTAAAAGAGGAAGCGGTACGTACCCAGACAGTTGCTGTAGGAGTGGCGGTGATTTCATGAATGTCTATTGTGTGTTCCGTGCTCTGCCAGCCTTATTGCATTTGGTTTATCTAATGTCTCTACAAGTCGAAAACTTTCTTCCCATTTTATAGATTGGGAGATGGCCATTCAGATAGGTTGAATATTTCCTTCAAGGTCACAGGGCTGGGACCAGAGGAACAACACTGAATCCAGGGATGTATGACTCCAAAAATCGACTCTGCTCCTTGGAGTAGAGTGCCCTTTGGAAGCATAGCGGGTATTTTCTTTTTAAGTAGAGATGCCTGAGTTTGACCCCAGCAGATTTCTGATTTGGTCGGGGGGAGGGGGGTGCAGGGGTGAGGCCCATGCATCTGCCTTTTTAAAAACTCCCCCTGGAGATTCTGACGTGCAACCAGAGTATGAGCCATGCTCATTGGGTTGGGATGGAGTTGACTGGGGACCTCATAGGTCCCTTCCACTCCCCAGGAGTCTATTATTACAGGGAATCCAAGCAGCAAGTATGCTTAGGGTCAAGGGTAAGGATGAAAAATCCTTCGAGATTTGTGATCTCAGAGTTACAGTGAGACACAAAGTCTGAAATCAAGAAGGCATGGGGACCTGAAATTCCAAAGGTCATGGAAGAGGGGTGTCTAGAAGGCGATGCCTGAGAAAGGCAGCTGATGGCAGCATGAAGAGCTCAGACCTAGACCCACCCATGTGGGTTCAAACCCTTACAAGCTGCGCAGCCACCACGAAAGGTTCCGACCTCTCTGCTTTCAGTTTCCACATTTGCGTAGTGAACCTGGAGATGGTGCCCGTTCTGCAGGGCGTTTAGGAAGATGGAGGGGATGCAGAACACATGGGAACCCAAGGGCAAGACTTTTCCCCTCTTTGACAAACACAAATCCAGTTGGCTCACCCGTCCAAGGATGGGTTGAGCACAAGAGAAACCAGCAAACATCACTGTGCTTCTACTAGGTGTCTCATGCTGGGTGCTGAAGGACGGAGATCAGGAAACTGAAGTGTTGATCCTATACCAGAGTCCATGCTCCTGGGAGGGTCAGAAAGCTAGGGATGCAAAAGGTTGGGGACCCCAAAGATGGGGGCTAATGCTATCTGGGGCCACATAGCAGAGGGGACAAGGGAGCAGTGGTCCCGTGAGGATGATGTTAACCAGCCAGTGTCCAGCCTCACTGCAGGAGCGACAGGCACTGTGCTGAGAACTTTGAGTGAACTACTTCATTTAACCCTTTCCCCGCCCTCTGATCATCTGTGTTGGAGGAAGTCACCGCTCCTCTCTGAGCTCCAGCTCCTTCCCCTGTACAATGAGGCTTTAAGACTGGAGGATCTCTACAGATGGCTAAAAAACACATGAAAACATGCTCAACATCACTAATTATTAGAGAAATGCAAATCAAATCTACAATGAGGTATCACCTCATACTGGTCAGAATCACCATCATCAAACCATCTACAAACAATAAATGCTGGAGAGGGTGTGGAGAAAAGGGAACCCTCCTACACTGTTGGTGGGGATGTAAACTGGTGCAGCCACTATGGAGAACAGTATGGAGATTCCTTAAAAAACTAAAAATAGACTTACCACATGATCCAGCAATCCCACTCCTGGGCATATATCCAGAGAAAACCATAATTAGAAAAGATACATACACCTCAATGTTCATTGCAGCACTATTTACAATAGCCAAGACATGGAAGCAACCTAAATGTCCATCAACAGATGAATGCATAAAGAAGATATGGTGTATATATATATACACCTAGAGATTATCATACTAAGTGAAGTAAGATTATCATACTAAGACCTAGAGATTATCATACTAAGTGAAGTAAGTCAGATAGAGAAAGGCAAATACCATACAATATCACTTACATGAGGAATCTAAAATATAACACAAATAAACTTATTTATGAAACAGAAACAGACTTACAGTCATAGAAAACAAATTTATGGTTACCAGAAGGGAAAGGGAGTGGGGGAGGGATAAAGTAGGAGTTTGGGATTAGCAGATACAAGCTACTACATATAAAATAGATAATCAACAAGGTCCTACTGTATAGCACAGGAAACTAAATTCAATATCCTGTAATAAATGATAATGGAAAAGAAAAAAACAATGAAACATCTCAATGTGGCCTGAGACGCCCATGGGGGTGCAGGAGAGGGCAGAGGCTGGTGATGAAAATAGTGACTAGGTCATAGGAAGGTTTCAAGTCCTGGATTCAGATTTTCCCATAACCAGAGTTCAAAGGGCAGGCTGTGTCTCCCTTCTGCCAAAGCGCCCTGTTGGGGGAGGGATCAGACCTCGAGTTCCTCTGCTTCTCCAAGGGCCATCAGGTTCTCATTCCGTTTTAGAAGCCTCTCCGATTACATCAATTTACTTCTGAATCAGTTCTGGGCCATTCATAAAACTTCAGACGAAAAAAAAGAAAAAGAAAAAAACTAACACTAATAAAGAATCAAATTAGATGTGATTCAGAAGAGAGACTCAAAGACAACTGGATTCTATTTCACATGGATAAAATAAATTGGCTTCTACAACAGAACAAGCCAGAATCATTACTGAGTACAAGCCCCTTTTGTAGGAACATTGAGCTATGGGGCTATAAACCTTGACTGTGGGGGGAAAAGCCAGGAGGTGACTTTCTGGATAGATGAATTGTCCACATAACTGAGGTATTAAGCACTTCACACTTAGCCAAACAGTCTCTCCAATGGTCTAGTCTATCCAGTACCATTAATCTGAAAGCAATGACTATCATTCAGCTTTTTTTTTTTTTAAAAAAAAAGATGCACAGTGTTCTTGCAATAGGACCTGTGCCATGATGTATCTTGGTTTGGAATGAATCCTTCCACTCTTGGCTCCCATGAAAAACTCTCCACATCTTCCTCTATCAAACACTAATTTTTGTCTGCCTTGTCTTAGAGTTGTGTATCTCATCTATCTCCTTTAGAAGACTGTACCTTCCTCAAAAACAAGGACTGTGTCTTATTTTATTTTTCTTTATATACTCTCTGGCCCAAAGCATCCTCAGAGACCACTTAGTCAAACTTTTCAACTCACTGCTGAGAACAGAAGAGCTTTGAATTAGCCGATGGACCAGAAGGAAGACCCAGACATCCTCATTCCCAGACCTGTGACTCCTCCCACTAATCTCCCTCACTGCTGCGGTGTCTGCAGCCTCTTTCAGTGTCTGCACTGCTGTGTCTACAGTGTAGTGAAGGTTAGATCTCTGCTGTCAGTTTGGTGTAAATAAACCAAGCAAGAGAAAGTAGTGCTTGCCTCGGAGTAGAGCACCCCAGCTGGTAATTATAGCTTTGGGTTGTGCAGCTGTGTCCTTGTTGTCCTCTTATTCCATCTAACCGTGATTAAGAACATGCAGCTGGGGTACCCGGACCAGCACTACCCCTTACTCGCTGTGTGGCCTTAAGCAAGTTACTCAGGCGCTCTGAGCTTCTGTTTCTTCCTCAGCAAAAAGGGCTGGTGGTGAGGATTAAATGAGATGAAGCCTGTAAGTGCTTACTTGACCTGTGTCTTTGGAGGTTGTGCTGCTGTGATGTCCAGATCAGATTCTGAACCAGTGAGACGGTCAGTTTATCTAAATCCTCAAATAGGTGAGGAGTCACTCTATTGAAATATACGTCTGCAGTCTTGGGATATTATCTAATAAAGACTGCCGTTCCTATGTCAAGCTCTTTGCTCTGTGTTTTCCCCACAGGACACTGGGCTGAGCTGCAGCAGCAATTTTGCACAAGCAGGATCCAGGATGACAACTTTTATTATCTAAACATATAACCCAAGGCTTTGGAAGTGGGCCAGAGTCAGGGAATTTAAAAGTAAGAAAAGATTTTAGAAAATAAAAGTGATCATTGCTTATGGCTTTGAACGTAGATTCTAAGCCTTTAAACATCTCAATTCACTCTGCAGCCACAGAGTAAAGCTTCCCCATTGCTCAGAAGCTTCCAGCTCACTCTGCCCTGCCCTTGCCTGGACCTTGTCTCTATCCATTTGGAGACAATATTGCTCGCTGGTTAAAGACACAAAGTTCAGTCCCAGCTCTACCACTTACTTGCTGTGTGACCATGGGAATGTTACTTAACATCTCTGAGGCTCAATTTCTCTGTCTGGTAATATGGGGCTGAGTGTCTATGACATATAGTATATGAAAGAATCAGAATAAAGCTTCTTTTTTCTCTTTTATTATAGAAGATAGTTCAATTTACGTTAGCTCAAAAAAGATAAAAATGCCGTCAAAGAAAAACAAAATTCCCGGTTTCCAGTAAACTACAGATCATTACAAGTTTAGTGGACAGAACTCATCTGCAGTATCCAAGTGGCAGTAAAGTAGCAAAACAATCTGTGAAGAAAGGTTGCATTTTTATACTTAAGAACACAGTGGGGCTAAACATTTATTAACGTATCTTGGTCCCTTTTCCAAGGAGCTTAAACATCATTACAGACACAATGAAATACTCCCTCATAATATGTAGGCAGGACCTGGACATCACTGTCACCATTTTAGAACCATTAAGGTCCAGGGAGGTTAAATGACTTACTCAAGGTCACACAGTGAATCCAACTTAAATCCCAGGTCCACTGACTTGGTGGTGACCCAATAAAGCACTGTACCCTGTCCACCAAATAAAGAACCCCAAATGAAACACTGATTGTTAAGGAAGGAAAATAGCTATTGAGCTACGGAAGTTGACATTTAGCCAGCCCCAAACCATTAATGTGGCCAGGTTTAAGGAGAGCTCTATTAAACTGTCCATCAAACACTTTACACTTACATGGATTTACTGAGAAAGGAAAAACACCAGGGTAGAGAGAATGTATTAGAGGTGGCTTTTTCTTTGTCTGCTAGAAGTTCATAGTCCCCGCCCGGCAGGGAGAGACGGTGCCTCCAGAGGAGAAATTTTTTAAGAACAAAAGGAGAAATTTCTTAGTGCTTTGGAGCCAGAGAAAACCAGGTTGGAATGCTGGCCATTAAACCTATTAGCTGTGTGTCATCAGGCACATTTTTTTACTTCTCTGGGCACCAGAAAAATGTTGGGAGGATACAGTGTGGTGATGCACATAGAACACGGAGCCTGGCTCACCACGAGCATCCCCTAATGTGTAACTATCTAATGTTATTGTTGTTATAGGTAGTGGAAAATAGAAGGGAAGTGATTGAGTCCCAGAAGCTAAAAAGAGGTGGACCTGGCCCAGCCAACTGTGTCAAGAATAATAGTAGGAAATGGAAAAGAAAGGTCAAAGACTTTAGTTCAAGTTCAGTATCATTATCAGAGAGACCTAGAAAGAGAGACAGTACACTTCTCATCATGTAGGAGCTGCCCAGAGACTCAGGGTCAAGGGGGACATCCATAGGTAGAGAGAGGCATTTAGACTGTTCTTTTCAAATAGGGTTGCAGGTTCTAATCCTCCCTCTTGCCCAGAGTGGTCAGAGGATTAAGTTGTGTCTCCCACCGTACATGCTAGCCCCCTGGAATATGGGCTGGCGACCTGTAGAAACCAAGTTCCAACTCAAATTGCCATCCTGGTCTTTGTTTTGAGCCACTGGCCTTAACCCACACTTCAATTTAGACATTAATTGTGAATCTAATCCTTCCTGACACGGACCCTTCCTTCGTCAAACATGGTCTGTGCACTGATTTGCCAGCCTTATAGGTGCACAGGTAAGTGTCGTGGCTAAGGTAAGGGCTACGGGCACACAGGGGGATCCTTGACCTAGTCTGGGAGGCAGCAGAGGGTGGTGAGTGGGCGGGGTCCTAGAGAATGAGGACAAGCTCCCCAGGATTAAAGCAAGAAGGTGGTCACTGCAGGAGGAGAGAGCAGTGTGAGCAGAAGTCCACACACAAGAAGCCAGCTGGCTGCTGTTGAGACTCAAGTTGCTTGAGGTTACTGGGATGTCAGGATTGGTGAGAAGCAGGAGAAGGCTCTAGAGAGGATGTTTGAGCTTAGATGATGGAGAGCCTTGTGCGCCATGTTACAAAGTTTGGGCTTTTGTTTTTCCTGGAGGCAATTGGGAAGCGTTTATTGGCCAGGCTGGGGAGGGAGAGGAATATGACCAGTTGTTTGCCTGAAAAAGATAACCCTAGCGTAGTGTGGAGGAGAGCTGGAGGGGCAGACAGAGGTGGAGACCAGTGAGAAGGCTGCCATATCCATCCATCATTCGTCTGGCCTGGCCTTTTGGATCTGACACCCTGTGTCTCCTGGCGGAGACCTTCACTCTGCTGGTCAGAGGTCTGGGTCTTCACTCTGAGTGTGCTCCATTGGATAGCATCATCTAGTTATGTCTTCCTGTTTGAAGGGGGTTGCATTCATCCATTCATTCATTCGTTCTTTTTTTTCTTCTTTTTTTTTTTTTTTTTGCGGTACGCGGGCCTCTCACTGCTGTGGCCTCTCCCGTTGCGGAGCACAGGCACCGGACGCGCAGGCTCAGCGGCCATGGCTCACGGGCCCAGCCGCTCCGTGGCATGTGGGATCTTCCCGGACCGGGGCACGAACCCGTGTCCCCTGCGTCGGCAGGCGGACTCTCAACCACTGCGCCACCGGGGAAGCCCCATTCATTTGTTCTTTTAGTACTGATTTGATATAGAAGAATAAGTAGTGCTTTGAAGAGGAATTTTAAAGGTCAGAATCCACTTGAGTGTTGGGACATTGAAGGAGGGGGCAGCGCAAAAGGATGGGGTTAGTTATAACTGGACCCGGAAGGGTTTTCTAAAGGACATGATGCCTGTGGGGCTGGTTCTCTGGAGATAAGAAGGTTTCTACCCATTGGAAAGGGTAAAGGGCGTTCTGGGAAAAAGGAGTTATGTAAATGAAGGCCTCAGAGTATGAAATAGCATGGCACATTAGGGACAAACCAGCTGTAGCACATGGTGGATTGTTGGAGAAATCAAAACCTCAGGGCCCTCAAAAAATAATAGAACTAGACTGTCACTCCGTTCCCACCACTTCCCAGCTGTGTGACCTTGTGCAAATTACTTGACCCCTCTGAGTTTTCTTATCTGTGAAATGGGGGAACATGCCGCTTAATTGGCGATGTTGCAAAAAGGAATAAATGAGGTGATATTTAAAAAACATCTTGCACAGTTTTTGCTCAATAAATGGTAGCTATTATTATACTTATTTTTATTCTGAGTGCTTAGAGGTTCCAAATAGAATCTAAATCTGGTACTACAAAGCAGTTTCACCTTAAGTGCCAATTCTCATTGATCAATACTGGCTGCTTGGAGCAGAGAATTGTGAGGGTGCATATGAGATCAGCAGGAAGACGTGCTCTGATCTATTAGTAATGTCTGTACAGGGCAGGGAATGCCAGGTGTCGTCAACCCTATAATAAATGTTGCTTAAGAGCTAGGAGGCATGAGACTAGCCTAATGTGTTATAGGAGGATACACGGAGGGAGTTTGAGACTTGAATTAACTCCTTAAGGATAGCTAGGTATGGGGCGGGTAGAAAGGAAGGGGGAAAAACTAACCCTGCTGAATTTGGATTTCATCTTGTTGCCAACATAACATTCTATTTTGGGGCCGCAGCATCACAAGCCAAAGTATTAGAAACTCATCCTTTATTGACTGGCTACAAAACAAACACATGTCTGCTTCCTTGGCAATGCAGGGGCCGAATGAGCAGAATATGAGTGAGGAGGGCAAGAGGTACGTGCTTTATTCACCAAACCCCTAGGTCTCTGGTAACTCTCCGGAATGCTAAGCTGTTTATTTTGGGAGTCTTCAAGCTTAGTCAGTTGGTATTTAGAGACAGCTAGGAATTTTGGATTTCACTCTCATTCCAATAGAAAAGAGAGAATCTTAAATGCCTTCCAAATACTGGTAAGTCAAGTGAGGACAGCCTGGCTCCAATCTGGGCTCATTTCCCACCCCCCACCCGCTCCCAGAAACACAGAATGAAAAGGAAAAGAAACATAATCAATGCACTCAGCCACAAGTTAAAACTTCCCCTGGAGTATGCTAGACAACCAGACTCCCTCCACATTAGCTGATGCAGAAAAGCATCTGTCAGTATCTGTGAGAGCTCAGAGAAGAGGAGGGGCTGAGAAAGCCAGCTGGTCTGTGCAGAGCTTCGGTCTCTGTAAGGGTGTCTCTCCTTTTCTTCACATGCGGCTTTGACACAAGCCTTTGAAAGGTTTCCATTAGCAATGTAATTGATCTTCTGATGAAAAGCAAGACGAAGTCCAGCAAAAAAAAAAAGAAAAAATGTGATGACAATGTACAGAAGTAGACACATATTAATTTGCAGGTTTAAAGTTTACAGTCACAACCATCTATAAACAATGCTTAGATGTCACTTTCATTATTTCTTGGGAACTGTCCTCAGCTTGTGAGTCCCCATTTCTGCCACGGGCAAGAAACTTAATCTTGTACATTTAAATAACTCAGTGACTTTCAGATTTAAATGTGATCAATTTGGGATGCAGGCAGGTCAAAATTCTCTCTACCTCCCTCCTCCTCATTTCCCCAAAGTGGGAGGGGTGAGCTAATTTCCAGTGGCCCTTACTTTTGTCAACCTGATATTAACAGGTGGGCATTTGGACCTTGTGGGCCTCCATCCAGATGCATTTATTGCTGGTGGTCTCTCTCCCACCCATGATTGTCAGATCCTCTTACTTCCTCCTGTGCATCCCAACTGTGTCACTTCGGGTCCACCAACACCTCCATGCTCCACTGGTCTGCTTTCTCAGCGTCCCCTGGGGATGTATGGAATTTATGAGTCTGTCCCTGGCTCAGCCACCGTGGTGCCTGGCCTGTGCAGGGTCCTTGATGGCCAAGTAACTGTACCCCCGCCCTCTAATTCCCCAAGCTCACTTGGGTTCCGACATTCCACTCTGAGTAGATTGCATTACTCTTGCCACTCTTGTTATTCATGCTCCTTGCATGGGACTTTGGAATTCTTTCCATGAAGACAGGGCACATCACTTCTATCCCCCTCACCCACAACCTTCCTGCTTTATTTGACTTTAAGCTCAGCCATGTGACTTGCTTTGGCCAATAGAATGAGGCAAATGTAATGATGTGTCATTTCTAAGCCTAGGCCTTCATAGGCCTTTTCTGTTCCTCCACTTGCCTTCTTGTGCTTCTGCCATCACCAAGATAACATTCCTCAGCTTTCCCTCTGATTCAAGGAGGATAAGGGGTACATAGAGCAGAACCACCCCAGGCAAGCCCAGACTAAATAAGTTGACCCCCAGCTGACTGGTAGATCTGAGAGCATAAAAGCGTATTGAAATATGTCACTAAGATTTTGTGTTTGTTACACAGCAATAACTAACCAATACAATCCCACATCCAAAACTGACCTGGGAGACTGGGAAGCTGGGGGACCCTAAGATCTAGTATTTCTCCTCCTCTACACCTCCTCTTGTCATCCAGTCTTACTTTAATCTCCTTTCTCAGTGGAGAGGGAATTTCTCTTCATGCACTATCCATGTTTCTTCCCCTTTCTGCGGTTTTATGCTCTTCACTTGTTATTCTGGGTCCCTTAGATTTTAGGTCTTAATGAGCAAAGTCATATTTATGGACAGCAAAAAGTCATTTCCTCTCTTTCAAAAATGCTGTTTTTGTAAGCTTCAATCTGCAGAATTAGTTACGTAGTAAAAACCAAATCCATTCAGAAAGGCAAATGGCTTTAGTGTTCTCGGCTGTGTCTGCTTTCCTTCTGAGGCCATAGCATATAGAGAAGTGTCTGCTTTTCCAAATAGTCTAAAATATGGGAGACACATGTGATGAGTCCTTTGAAGGGCACACCTAGACTAGCCCACGGGTTCCAGGAGAAAGATGAGGGAAACACAGAGTAGAACCAAACTGTTCCAGCCAAACTCAACTCAGATCAATCAACTCCACCCCCTACTCCTGCCCTCCCCCACCACCCTGATAGGCGTGCATGGCCAAGATCAAAACTGCCTAGTCTAGGTCAAATGAACGATGCAGACGAGGGAGAGACAAGTGCTCACTGTTGAAGTCACTGAGGTTTTGTGGTATTTTATAACAGCAATTCCATGGCAATAGCTAACTTATATAAACCTTCATCCAAAAAACAGTAAACATGGAGATTCTCTTGTTGAAGTTGGGGGAGGGGAGCCTGGACCTTCAGCCATTTGACCTTCCACATTCTCTATGGCTAAACCTGAGGCCACATTCTACATTCGGTGTTCCATGGAACACAGTTTGGCCACCATGACCCACCCCATCTGCCCAGCTCTCCTCCCTTGAGTCATTTCTCTCCATAGCATCTCTATCATGGTTTTTCAGCTTGAATACCTCCTTGAGCGGGAGCCCTCTCCCTCCTAAGACAGCCAGTTCCACTTTTGCACAGCTCTGACTGTCCCACAGTGATGTCTCATTTCCTGGGGAGCTCTAGGATATAATAGAAGAAATGGGGTAGGGAAAATGGTAGGAAAGCGATAGTTTCTGGTGTAGCTCAGAGGAAGAAATAGTACAATCTGAGCCCTTGAGTTCTTCTCCTCTGGGATGAGCGGGTTGCGGCATGTGCACCTCCTCATAAGTGGCCCAACTGTCCACCTCTCCTTCATAAGAAGAGCTTCTCTATGTTGAGTTCAGACTGGGAGTCAGACACCGTGCTAAGCATCTCAGATGCAAAATCTTTGACTCTTTGATGTCAGCATTACTAATGGGAAGACTGAGGCTTGGAGATGGTGAATGACTAGCCCACGGCCTTGCAGCTGATAAATCATGGAGGTGAGCTTTGAGCCCAGGTTTGTTTACTTTGAAACTGGAACTCAGGTGCCACATAACAACAACAACAATAATAATAACACCACGAATAATAAGAACTAACTTTTACCAGGTATTTACTTACTATAGGTTAAGCATCATTGAAAGAGTTTTGCGGACTAAATTAACCGTCACAAAAATTCTGATGGGAAAGTCATCTTCCCCCATTTTCAGAGATTCATAACTCTAACCCCTCCCCAACCTTAGCATATATTTTATCCCTTAACGTGTGCTCGTTCTTTATTTGACGTAGTGAGTTGTCTGCCGTAGAAAGCATTTTAACAGTGACTGGAAGAATACTTTTTAGGAGTTTTGTGTTCTACGCAGTGACCACTATGGTGTCTTTCCCACCCTGACATTCCTTTTTCGATACCTCTTGCTCAGCCCCTTCACTTCCATGTTCATGGACCAAGAAAGAAGGGATACCTTCCATTTGCTGGCTCTCTACTCTGAGCCAGACACTGAACCAGACCTTGTATCATTACTGCCTTGTGTAAAGCACATCCCAACCCCCAGAGCGCCCTCGTTTTGCCCTTTATAGCATTTGCTCTTTGTTCGCCTGACACCTATCTTCCCCACCAGACAACCATCACTAGAGGCAGCGATGCTGCTTGTTTTCTTTCTCTCTATGGCCAGGGCACCTAGGAATTCCTCACTACGCTGCTGGCCAGCGAAGACATGACCAGGCTCACGGAGGCGTGACCATCTTCCAAGGCAGCCGCATGTGGTGGATAAGAGCAGGACTCTGGAGTCAGACTACCTGAGTTCACATCTCAGCTCTGACATTTACTAGCTGTGTGAGTTTCAGCAAGTGATGAACTCCTCTGTGTCTCAAGGTTCCCCGTATTTAAAGGGGACTCACATTTTTACTGCGCCAAGGAAGGCAAGCCTGGTGATTAAAGTAGGGGTTGTGGAGACACACTGCTCGCAGCTGTATTCCAGCTCTGCCCTGGCTCCCGGGGCATTTGGGACAAAGCTAGGATGCTCCTGTTTCTCGCCTGAACTGTACATAGGGTTAATAGCAGCTCCTATCTCAAAGAGACATACAGTCTAAATGAGCCAGTCCTTGCAAAGCACTCAGAACAGGCTCTGACACTGCGTGCACTGGCAGACTCAAGGTCATCCAGCTAGATAGCGTGCTAGTCGAAATTGGAGTCCAAGGTTGCCTCTGAGTCCATTGCTCTTCAGACGACCCCCACGTTTGGAGGTATGTTCTTTACTTAAGTTGCTTTCTCTCGACACCTCTTCCCTCACATTATTTCTCCCATTGACACCTTGACATGCTTGGAACTTTTTCTACATTGGTAGAGACACGCATATTTTCTACCCAGGGAGACAGTGGGGCCTGCTTCTAGAAGGGAATGAAAAGAATCATCCAAAACAGAGATCAGCCAAGGAAGATGTAAAAATAATTAAAATAAGAAACGTGCCGCCGTCTTCGCAGGATTTCAATTTTGCCGTTGCCCGAGGGGAGGCGTGACAGACGTTCGCTTTCTCACACTGATACACATTTTGATAAAGTGTGATAAAGACTTAGAAAAATTGACAGATGAAATTGGAATAAGAGCTCCTGGAAATGAGGCATAGCAGCCCGTGGACTGCAGACTCCAGGAAAACAGGTGCTGTGCTTTCCTGCTCTTGTAAACAGAGGTCCTGGGATGCCCACTCTTCCCTCCACCTGCCCTATCCTCACGCATACTTTGGATTTTGGCTTAGACCCCACTTCCTCAGGGAAGTCTGCCCTGATCCCCCAGATTAGACTGGGCACCTTGCTATATGCCCTCAATGCTCACTGCGCTTTCCCTTGTGGCACTTAGCCTGGCTGTAACTACAGTGTGTGCTCATGTGTGTGGTTATTTGAATTATGTCCAGATCCTGTACAAGACTCTTGGCATCAAGAGAACAGAGGATGGCTTTCTTTTGCTCTCCACGTATTGCCAGTGTCTAGTACAGTGCCTGATGCACAGTAGGCACTCGATAAATACTTACTGAAAGAAGGAATGAAGGACATAGACCTCAGATTTGAGCCAGCAGGGCAAACAGGACTTCATGTCAGGAGACCCACTGTGGGTACTTATTCCACAGCATCCTTTTCTGCACACCAGTTGAATCTGAGTCCCAGAGTCCCATTGAAAAACACTCTTAGCCAATGGGATTTGGTGAGAAAGGATGCCCTCTGCATTGCCCATGAGAACCAGCGTAGACCTCATGTCAGGGTGGGGAAGGGTGCCAAATGATCTTGTTATGGGCATGGGATTGTAATGGGAGCTCTTGGTTGCTATCTTAATCCTGCTACATTGTATCAGAAAGGGGTTTCCAGGCTCTCCAGCATCACACAGCAAGGAAGCTATGGTGCTCAGGGTCATGCAACAGAGCTTTTCTGGGTCTGGGTTTAGAGATGAAGACATGGAGTCTAGAGGGAATAAATCCTGTGGTCAGAGGGTAAGTTTCTGTTTTGGCAGAACTGGGATTAGAACTTAGGTCTCCTGACCCCTGGTCCAGTATTCCTTTCAGTTACCATTCATCCATCCAACCATCCATCCATCCATCCAACCATCCATCCATCCATCCATCCAACCATCTATCCATCCATCCATCCATCCATCCATCCATCCATCCATCCATCCTCCATCCTTCATTGATTTAATCACTATGTATTAATGGTTCTCTTATGGGTACCAGGCACTCAGTGTGAAGGAATCAAGATCAAGACCCACAAACATCAATGGCAGCTCACCTTTGTTTTCACTTATTTCGTTTTATTTTCCTTTGTTCCACGGAGGACTTTTATCTTTCCAATTCCCTGTTTCATGTGAGCATCAGGACAAGTTGGCAGATGTTGTGTGAGACCCCCCAAGTGCTCGTTGTCAGTCCAGCCTTAATGATAAAGTCTTTTACCCACCACTCCTTGGCTTTTCTCCCCTTCCAGAGGGCCAGGAAGAGACAAGACTGTGCCGGCATCCTCAGGGACCGGGGTCCACCTGTCCCAGGTATGGGGAGTGGAGCACCCCTTGACGTTGATTAGGTTTCTGAGTCAAGCTGGGGACTTTCAAGTTCGCAGAGGGCTGAGGCCAGGGGAGAGGTTGGGTGTTGACATCTTTGTTCCAGTAACACATGTTTATTGATAAACTGCTACCTGCTGGGATTGTTTTAAGTGGCCGGGGATGCAATCTTTAGGAGCTGCGGGTCTGCCAAGGAAGTGCTCTCAACAAACAATGACAACACAGAGCTTAGGAAGATAGAGATCTTCGCATCTCAGGAGTCAGTTCAGAGGTTCAGAGGTGGCTTTTTGGAGTCAATTGGACTTGGATCTAAAACCCAGTTCTTCCAGTGAAGACCCGTGTGTGACTTACTCCCTATGAATCCCAGTCTCCTATTCTATAAAATAATGTGATAATACCTGACTCACTGGGTGGTTGTGAGCATCACATGAGCTCATGTTGGTGAAGCAGCTGGAACATGGTGGGCCCTTGTCAATAGCAATTTCCTTTCCCTTTCCCACCAGAGCAGAAGCTCATTTCATGCCTGCAAACTGAACCAGGCCTTGCTCTGAGGTGGCCGGCTCCTCAAGGGCACGTGAAGCCTCCCTGCTGGTCGTGACCTTGGGCATCTTATCTGGAACTGGAGTGTAATCAAGCCTCCTTCACAGGGTTATGGTAGGTAGGCCAGGACCAGGCTGATGGGAGTGAGGTGCTTAGGGCCCCAAGTGAAAGAAGCTGGTCGCCATCAGGGTGGCACCTGTAAGTGCAGGACTGGCCCTTGCCCTGATTGTAACCGCTGAATCCATTCACCGATGTGAAGTCTGGTACCCGGGGCCGGGCACAAAGTGGGCGCTGCTTTTGTCTGGGATTATTTTCTGGAAAGAGACAAAACCTCACTCAAACTATTTCAGAGAAGATGAGTTTATCTTAAAGATACATGTGAAGTTAAAATGCGGAAGAAGTTCTCGTGGAAATCATCAAAGAACCAGCGCCCAGGAACGGGCCAGGCCCTAAAGATCCTGGGACGGGAGGGCAGTTCTGGAGCCCTGGCAGGAGTCCAGGGCCCCCTCCGTGTGGCCTCCAAGGCCCTGCATCAGAGATCCTGCTTCCCCAGCCTCAGCTCAGAGCCCTGTCCCTGTTCAGACTGAAACTGAGCAGGGCCCTGTGGGGCTCCTGGGCACAAAAGCCTTTCTGTGTCCCCCATTTCTCGATTACAGGAAATAGGCTTCATTCAGCCTCCATGACCTTCCCTGAGTTCCAATGGGCAGGTTCAAACAGTTGCTAATTAGGGAAGGGAGGGGATACAGAGAAAAGGGAGGAACAGTTAAGAAACAGTAGTGCAGCCTTAGGGCAGGGTCCTGGTTCCCCTCAAGGGATAAACACAACACTATCCTTGAGCTGTTCTGCAGAGACTGAAACCTCCACCAGGTGGGAGGAGTTAACGCTATGCTGCCCACAAGCACACGGACCCCTGACTGGTTGGAACCTGAAGGTTGATGATGCTGACTCCCACTTACCTCACCACCAACCAATCAGAAGAATGTCCACGAGCTGATCACGCCCTCTTTGAACCATGACCATAAAACTCCTCACTACCCGCTCCAGGTCGGGACACACAGTTTTGAGGACATTAGTCCACTGTGGCCCCCTCTGCCTGGCAAAGCAATAAAGCTATTCTTTTCTACTTCACCTGAAACTCTGTCTCTGAGATTTAATTTGGGGTACAGAGGCCGGATTTGGCTTCCCCACCAGGAGTGTTCTCTTCCATGAGCATTGTTGTCTTGTGTTTTTCACCCATGCCCCTAACTTGTTTCAGCATTGGACACAGCAGATTCTTACCACGTAATGATTGAACCAAAAACTGATAAATGTTTCCACCCAACCATCTCAGTGAGAGGTTACAAAGGCTTCTTGGTTACAAAGACTGAAATTATACTCACCTAGGCTAAGAGCCCCATGAAATCAGCTGGCAACAGATTTTTTTAAAAACCCTGGCATTTATTGAGCACATACTGTGTGCTAGCTCCTAGCTTAAGTATGCTCTGTGTTTTAATCTGTCAACAACACTTCATGGTAGGTATTGTTATTCCCAGGCTCAGAAGGCCTGACTTGGCTTCAAGGAGGGATTTGAATAGACTGTACGTTTCACTACTGTACACATGGGCTCAGTATACCACAATTTCAATCTCAACATCGCCCCACCCTTTCCATTTGTCATATCAGGAAACTGAGGCCAGGAAAAGCAAAGGAGCTGAGCTGGAGCTGGAACCCAGATACCCTGTTTCCCCAGCCAGTTTCATCTTTCAGAGCTAATGGCCTTTCAATGTCCCTGGGTGTCCTGCCCCTCCACAGAAAGGATGCAGGATAATTAAAATCCCCCTTTCCCACCCTCCTCTCCCTTTCAACACTTTGTAAACTATTTTTTCCCCAGTTCTATCTTTTTAGCCTTTCGCAGCTGCTCATTTGGATAAGATCTGGTACCCAGGGGTTTCTCTGATGAGCAGCATCACAGCCCAGTCCCCTTCCCATGGGAAGCCAGAGGAGGGGACAGGGAGAACAAGGAATGTTTCCCATTAAATTGGCCTCCTGCAATCTGCAGAGTTTAATCTTAACTTGAAAGTGTTTTTGATCAGCTTTCAGGCCGCTCCCTCCTTCCGGCCTACCCGTGTCTTTGGGCCCAGCACTCTCTCTCTCCCCTGCATTCGGCTGCATTCAAAGTTATGTGTGATGGGGAGTGGTAGGTGGGGGGAGGAAAGGAGTAGCCCTTCTTTTATGTGTATCTTCCAGCTGCCTTTCTGGACAGACAGAAGTGTTAACTCCAGTTTCTTTTCTAGAAGCTTAGGATCGGCTGCTGTACTGAGATCTCATCTGGTGTCTGTATTTCAAAGGCATCTTCAGTCCGGCATGTAGAGCTGCTGCCTCCTTCCTCCTTCTCTTTCCTCCTTCCTCCCCTTCGTTCCCCTGACTTTGCCCTTCTTCTCAGGTCTCGTGCACCTTTTTTCCAGTGACTGCTTCTGTCCTGTCCTTTTATGCTTTGGAACGCATCACTAACACAGCTCCCCTGCCAGGCAAACAAGGTCTGATCTCCTTCTAAATGGTCCAGGATTTGCAGGGAAAATAATGTCTCAGTGTTCCGAAGTCCTCATTATATATGCATTTGGCAGAATGCAGGTTTACAGAGAGAGGGAGACCATTTGCTTGCTCCAGAAATGAATTCCCCGTGCAGCAGGTTTCATCCAGATTGAAGGTACTCTTAGGTTCTCTTTTCCCAGAGGAGCTGGGAGGCGTTATTATGTTAAATAAACTAAATGCATATTTATGGCATTTAGTGGGAATTTGAAACATAATTAACCACATTACATATGTGAGAAAACGGGGTGGGAAAGCTCTGAACTGAGAATGACTAGCCATGTCTTTGGTGTTTACCAGACCTCTGTCTGAGATCTGGTTCTTCCACCTCCTTGGGGGGACATTGGGCAGGTTCCTAACCTCTCTGAACCTCAGCTTTCTCATCAGTTTAGTGGGGATAAAGATAGTACCCACTTAAGTTGGTTGGGGGAGTGCCTGAGGCGATGATGCTTAAAAGTTTTCCCAACTATGGTAAGTGACCAATGAATATCCGCGGTGTCTGCCTTTCCTTGGGGTCAGCTGCAAGGAAGAGGTCTTGCATTTTGGAACTCCACTCCCCGCCCGTTGTCTCCCATCTAGACAACTGTACAATTTGGGGAAGAGCTTTGGCTTGGGCTACTTTTCTATAATTCTATAATTCTAGCTCTGATTGTGGGGAGGACTCAACTGAGATACAATCAATGCACTGTGAGAACAAAACCAATTCAAACAACCATGTGGCGTTGAAGAAACATGTCTATAGTGCTTTCTGCGTTTTAGAGGTTTTTCATGAACTTCATCTTGTTTAAGTATCAGAGAAAAATCCGGTTTCAAGGCTTCTGCTAATTCTGAGCCATTCTTATGTCTTCATTAAAGCAGGCCTCCGAGACATTTCTGCTTCCCTGTGCTATCGGAGTCCGATCCTTGCTCTTGTATATTTTGAAAAGTAATCCTTTACCTTTCTTTACATTGTTTTACTGGGCAAAAAGTTCACTAGTTTGAATATTCTTACACACACACATACCCCATATTGAGTTTGTTGTTGTTGTTAGGAAAAAATTGGGAAAACCATGCTTATTTTTCATGCGAGCGTCCTCAGTGCAGGAAAGGCTGGTGAGGAGGTCAATAGCAACGCAAGTCCCAGGAACTCAGGTACTTTTCCATTCTCAGGGCTGTGTTTGACATTCGGCCATCACAACTGCATCATTTAGACTATCTTGGATTCCCTGTATGAATGCAGCTGTCATCAGCCATCTACAATGTTATTAGTCATTCACGCCTTATTTATACATCGTCTAAAAGAAGGATAGATTGCAGCGAGGAATGTCGAGAGTGAGAACATTGACTTTTTGCGGCAGAAGAAGAAATGGTACCAAAACCAGGAAAATGACCTCAGAAGCTTGATATTTTAGAAGCTTTATAGATGTTTGCTTGGATCATCCCTTTTATTCTTTTCGGCTTCACTTCTTCAGTCCAAGACCCTGGTGTCCTTTATGTGAATGGTTGAAGTGGCCTCTGTAATTTATCCTTTGCTTCCAGGATCAACCCCACTGGCGCCAGTATGGTCTTTCTAGCCCCTATCACACTATGAGAGATGAGAAGCATTTCTATCTACACGTATGCTGGAGTGACGCATAATCTCTCAGACTGCTTCCATCTCTGATAACTGGGTGTCTAGATTGTTGGTGTCCTCTGTGCTGGGCACCATTCACCAATGTCTCTTCATTGTGTAGGAGGAGGGAGCAGAGATTTGAGCTGAGCCCCCTTGGAGTCCCAGCCATCAGCTGCTGCTGGGTCACCTCCATTTCCCGTGTTTCAGAAGATTCCTAACCTGTGGTTCTCTGTGGCTAGCTGGTGCTCTCCATCTACTTCAGAGCTGCTGACCAAAGGTCCTATAATGTGTGAATGTAAATTTTCTGTGAAATCTGCCTCCATCATTTCTTGTGACTGCAGAGTCCATTGTGTGTGGGAGGGGTGAGGGCCATTGTCTCTGCCTATTCAGTGCCACGTATTTTAGAGAGAAAAACAGGAACAGGTGGTTGATTAAATAAACATGTCACTAGCAGTCAAGGTAAAAATTTGGTCTTTATTGGG
This sequence comes from Lagenorhynchus albirostris, assembly GCF_949774975.1. NCBI lineage: Eukaryota > Metazoa > Chordata > Mammalia > Artiodactyla > Delphinidae > Lagenorhynchus > Lagenorhynchus albirostris. The sequence goes on from NC_083101.1 coordinate 14,696,335, forward strand.
ACCTATTAAAGTAACAATTTACAGTTACAGATTTACAGTAACAATTCTCATGTTGGTTCCATTGCTGAACTTAGACAAGTCACTGCTCCCGGATGGTCCTCAGTTTTCCTTTCTTTAAACCTAAACTCTGTGCTTCGCTGAATTCCGAGTCTTCAAATTTCATAGGTTGTTTTTTCCTTACATCTTAACGTTTCCGAAATCGATTTGTATCTTGCCATCAGTGGCATGTCATAGTTTAATTGGCAATGTTGTTTCTTTCTTGGCGATACATAAGATAATTGTCATACAGTTGGTGGCAGCTGGTGCCTGATGAATTATGTAACGTCCATTATTCCTTCCTTCCTCGTGTGGTCATGTGAAGCAAAGGAGGACCAGGTCTCACAGTGGATAGAATCTTCTTTCTGCATCACTTCTCAAATTACGCTGTCTGGTTGTCCTGGCTAGGGTTAAGGCTAGCTGCATATAAAAGAAGCCCCCTCCCAATAACAGTGGCTTTACAAAAATCATTTATTTCTTTCTCAAATAAAAAATTCCAGCGAAAGCCTAGCCAACATCGGCACGGCCACTTCAGAATCCTCAGCCTCCAATTATTATTCTGACTTTTCCATCCCAATGCCTGGCTTTCTGAGATGCCAACGTCATCTCATGGCCCAAGATGGTGGATGGAGCTTCTGCTTTCCATGACGAGGGATCAGGAAGGAAGAAGGAGAGAGGGGTACAAAGCATCTACCCTCGTTGATTCAGGTCCCTTTAAAAGGTCTTCTTGGAATCATCCCACAAAAGTCTACCTCCTGGTGGTCCAGAACTTGGTCACATGATCAACCCTTGTTGAAAGCTAGGCTTGAAACATAATGTTTTCTGCTTAATGTCTCGCTGAAAATAAAATAGAGTCTGCTACTAAGGAAGAAAAGGAAACATGGCTATTGGGTAGCCAACCAGCCGTGTCTGCCACACCACTGAGGTGTGAAGATTATGAATCCAGGGATCAGGAGGAAATTTGTCTAATTCCATCTTTCCTGGCTTGGCCTCAGCTTTCTCACATATGTAATGTGGTTAATTATGTTTCCATCTAATGGAAATAATGTTCGTGGAAATTATATGAGACATAGTAATGAAACAATTTCTTAAATAAAAGATACTCTCTAAAATGAAGAGATTGGGTTTTTTTTTATTTTATAAAGAAAACCTTTCAGAAGATAAAGACCATCCTCCATCATGAATAGCTCTGCTTCTCATTCTGCTTCTCTTCTTCATTTCTGAACTCTGCTCTTTGCCTCAAACATGAAAAGAGGCTTGCAGGGCTCCTAACCGATGCCTTGGTGTCCAGCCTGGACCAGATGCAAACATTCTGGGTTTATGGGCATCTTTGTCTTTAAAAATGAGGCTGTTCTTATTTCCATTCTGGTACCTACATACTTTCAGGCCATTTCTTTTTATTCCAATCTCAGTTTCTCATTCTGCAGCTTAATCCCCTTCCCCTTCTTCTGCTAGTCACGACACAGTACACTCTGTGGGTTCTGGTGGTTGGCAGGGGTGTTCACATACGAATGCGGAGATAATTTTGAGGTCGGGGAGATGCTGCAAGCATCAGACCACCTGGATTTAATCCCAGTGTTGCCTTTGATATCTATGTGGCTTCAGAAAAGTCAGTCCGCTTGCTCTCCCATCACTTTGCAGCTTCCCTGTCGGGAACATCGGGATTGGTGGGAATATGGAAATCTACCGAGATGCGAGGATAAGCAGATAATAGACGTGAAAGGAACCAACAGAATCACTGGCCCAGATTAAGTGCCAGTTAGAGTCTACAATGAGAAATTCTAGAATATTAGAGCCAGGTGAGGCCTTCAAAATCACCAGTTTCTTCCTCCTCACAGTGCTGTAAACAGACACGAAGGTCAGTGAGTGGAGAGTTATTTGCCTGTGGTCACAAAACTGGTCTGAGTGTCCAATCCAATCTGACTCAGCGATGTCAACTTTTGCCCACATCCCAGCTCTGAACACCATAAAGCATATTCATTTATAGCTTTAAATGTTGCTTTAAAACATTAACTGCTTACACTAGGAAAGAGGATGGGCTCCTTTTTAGCGCATGGGCTGCGTCTGACATGGGAGAAGTAGGTCCCAGTGGTTGGTTTCATTTGTCTTTCTTAGAGTATTTGAAGCCATCTTCAGTAGTGCCAGAAGCCACAGAGCACCCATGATATCAGTCTGACCCCCTGGATCAGTGAGGTCAGGGTGGGGTTGTCCCCTGGCAAGATTCAGAACAAGGCAGACATTCCCTGGACCTGGCTGTTCACAGGTTGCTAACAGCCGCCACTGTCGGGAAGTGCCAGGCTGGTGGCTGGTAATGGGGTGAGGCTGTGTGACAGCCGCGGCTCTCACTTGGAGCCTGGGCTGGGAAATTCCTGTGACAATAATGAAATCCCCTGGGATACTGCTACAGTGAAAGAGGCATGTCCTGCTGGATGTCTAACCCATGAGCACAAACTTACAGAGAGCACTGGTTGACAAAGGTCCAACATTGGGTAACAACCACTGTTGCTGTTCGATCCTCCTTCAAGAAAGGACTCATGGGGCTTCCCTGGTGGCGCAGTGGTTGAGAGTCCGCCTGCCGGTGCAGGGGACACGGGTTCGTGCCCCGGTCCGGGAAGATCCCACATGCCGCGGAGCGGCTGGGCCCGTGAGCCATGGCCGCTGAGCCTGCGCGTCCGGAGCCTGTGCTCCGCAACGAGAGAGGCCACAACAGTGAGAGGCCCGCGTACCGCAAAAAAAAAAAAGAAAAAAGAAAGAAAATTTTATAAATTGAAAACAGATTCGTGGTTGCCAGGGGTTAGGGATGGTGGGGATAGGTTGTAGTGCGTGTGGTCAAGAAACATCCCTGAGATTTTGGAAATGTTCAGTATCTTGATTGAGGTGGTGAATACATGAACTCACACAGGTGGTAAAATTAAAATTGTATAGAGTTTAACACACACATACGTACCAGTAAAATGGGGAAAAATCTGAATAAGATCAATGGATATTATCAATGTTGGTACCCTGGTTGTGATATTAGCATTTTACAAAATGTAACCATTGAAGGAAACTGGACAAAGTGTGACAGGGATCTCACTGCCTTATATCTTACAACTACATGCGAATCTACAATTACTTAGATAAACATTTCAATTACACATGGAGCGCATCTGTTTTTCGTTTTCCTAACTAGACTCAGACGATACCCAGCCTTAGAATAAAGCCAGCATCACAGAATTCAGGGCAGAAAGATGGGGGAAAGAATCAGGTCCACCATGACTTTTCTGAGCTCCTGATCAAGCTGGTTCCGATGTCTCTCTGTCTCTGTACTTGCCAGTCACATAAGCCAGTGAGGGCTTCCCTGGTGTCGCAGTGGTTAAGAATCCGCCTGCCATTGCAGGGGACACAGGTTCGAGCCCTGGTCCAGGAAGATCCCACGTGCCGCGGAGCAACTAAACCCATGTGCCACAACTACTGAGCCTGCGCTTTAGAGCCTGCGAGCCACAACTACGGAGCCCATGTGCCACAACTATGGAAGCCCGCGTACCTAGAGTCCGTGCTCCACAACACGAGAAGCCACCAGAGTGAGAAGCCCGCACACCTCAACAAAGAGTAGCCCCCGCTCACCGCAACTGGAGAAAGCCCACGTGCAGCAAGACCCAACGCAGCCAAAAAAAAAAAGTTGTAATTGCAAGGTGAACTACATAGGGTTACAGATGTGTGAGTAAGTGAGGACATGGAGAAAAAGACAGTTTATAAACTTTATATTCGTTGGCATCTTGAGTTTCAGATTAATGAGATTGTCCCCATGACTTGGTGGTCCAAAATCTTTTCTTTTGGAGGAGGGAGGGCCATAAGCATGAAATCTGTGGATACTAACATCCAGGGGAAAAATGTACGCACACCCGACTTTGGAGGTGGGTGGTTCAGAGATCCTCTGAAACTCATCCTATGAGGCTTAGGTTAAAGACCCCTGTTAAACCATTGGGTTGACATACCTTGTTTATCAGATAACACATGCATTTTTATGGGAGTAAAGTGGGAAAATGGGCAGAAAAGGACTATATGTTTGTAAAAATGGTGCATTGACCATTTATTATGAGGGTGCATTTGTGTGTAGACATGTGTGACTTACTGTATTCATCTGATTCTGTGCTTGCCGTGGTGGTGAAGGGGACGATGTATTGCCTGTTTGTGAAAAGATATGCATGAGCACATTTGTGAGCCTTGGTGGGCATAACTTTTCTTTCAAATGCATGTGTGTGTGTGTTTTGTTAGAACTTGTTGGAAGTGCAGCATTTTGGATCAATGTACCAAAAGATGAATCTCGCATAGAGCTGGACCTGGCCCCAAGGGCTGACATCCTGCAAGGTTTTCTGAAAAATCTTTTTGCAGGCAGATGCTAGCACAGTCTAAAAAACATTGACCATGTCCAGAATCGTTTCTGACTATTTTCTGCAAGTTTTAAAGAGAAAAGGAAAACATGATCCCTTCTTTGGTCTTCAGTTGTTTTCACCTCTTTTGTTCCTTCTATTGATGGAGAGCCAGAAAGGAGAAAAAAGTTTCCATCAGGAAAGAAATTTGTTCTGCATCTCTGTGATGCAGAGATTTTCAGGAGGGAGAGTACAAAGCACGGTGGCAGGAATTTGAATTTGGGAGTTGAAATATGTGAGTTCTCATGCTACTCTACCATCACTGTCTAGAACACATTGGATAAGTCATTGACCTTCCCAAGCTACAAATTGCTTATCACTAGGATGGAGGATAATATCTGTTTTACCAGGTTTTGGCACTGTTGAGAGTATTATATAAGATAACATATGCAATGGTTTGCATAGAATAAACCTATATTTATTTTATAAAAAGGAACATTTTATGTTTAGTCAATAAAATTTAAAATACTTGAAAGAGTTAAATAGTGCTTTTTTTCCTGTGGTAGGCTTTCTAGATTAACTTTGAAAAACAGCTGGGAAAATTATCTTTCCATATTAAAACAGATATTTGCTCAGCACCTACTTTACTCCAGGAACTGTGTTAGTGGTTGGGAATACAGGAGAAAACAAATTCATAATCCTTACGTAAAGGCATTTACAGTCTACTGAGGGAGAAAGGCATTAAGTAAGCAGGCAAACAAATAAATATATAATTAAAACTGTGGCGAGAGCAAATCAAAATAATAACAACTTGTGCTATGACTAATAGGAAGGATCTAATTTAGTCTAAGTCATCATGGAAGACTTCTCCGAGGGAGTGACTTTCAACTTGAGATCTGAAGGGAATTGTTTGAATTTGTGTGGAGCTGAAGTAGTCTCTAAAATCTGCCCCTTAAGATCTGCTTCTTCCCCTGTGATTCTGCGGAACAAACATGCAATTGAATTCCTATCCCGTGCTGAAAAGTAAGTAAGGGAGAGGGGTTGAGGGGTATAGGTAAGGAGAATGTTAAGAGATAAATCTTATTTTTATATTGTAGTCTCTTTCCTTCAGACTGTTGCTAATCCCCTGACTTTTGATTCATAAATAGAATTTTTCCTCATGTTATAGCCTTGCCTAAAGACAACGAGCGGTTTCACAACAAATGATTTACAGACTAAAATCTGGAGAGATTTTGCTCATAAAAATACTCCAGCCGTTTATCTTGATCGTCCGCTATATCAGAGCCTGGCTTGGATGCTTCTGAATTAACTGCAGATTAAATGATTTGATCCAGTTGGAAAAGTACAAAGGCAGGAGGGGGGAGCACATGGCAGGAGGCTGATCACCACGGTGATGGTATCCTTCTTCATTTAGGAGGCAAAGAGCTTCCACCTCTTACTGTAGGATTAAAAGCAGGAGAGGTGGAAGGGAATGCCGGATCCTTGGGGGGTTACTGGGGGGATGAGTGTTCTGTCAACAACACATGTATTGAGCACGTACCATGTGTTAAACAGTGAGGACACAATGGTGAGCACGTAAGATATGGGTGCTGTTCTCAGGGAAAATACAGTCTGGTGGGAGAAGGAAATAATAAAACAAACAAGAGAACTACTAATCTATCTTGATCCCAGTGTCACTTCAGTGTAGTGGAAACTGAGCCTGAGTCAGACCATGTTGCAGCCTTCCAGATATCACAGCTTCATTCCCTCTGCCAAGTAATTCTCTTTCCTTGTATTTATTCATTCATTCAATCATCTATCCGCTATTTGACAAGTGTGTGTCCTGAGCTTCTATTCTGCTTTCTATTCTGTGCAACTGGTGGGAGTCCCATAGATTAATGAGATGGGAACCCCACCTTCAGAAGAGCTCACAGTCTCCTGGGAGTAAACAGGATTCCTGCAAATCGTTACAGTGCAAGACAGATTTGGGTGTGTCAAAAGAGTTGCATTGGGGAAGTTGTGAGTGTTCACAGGGAACAGACATCTTATTTAGTTTGTTAATTGACTTGATGAAAGAAGCCAAGAATTCAACCAATATACACTGCGTGCCTTACTCTGATACAGGTTCTGAGCCAGATTCTGGAGTTCCATAGATGATCAGACAATGGTCATGGCTCCTCGACAGCAAGACCTAGAGTAGAAGATGGGACAGACGTTTAGATGATAATTTCAGTACAATGGGGAGACTTTCAACCACTTAACAAATATTTCCCAAGGATCTACCATATACCAGTCTTTGTGCGATTGTGTAGGGACACAAGGTGAGAAGGATAGATATTCCTCGCCCCTGTGGCATTTATACTCAGGCTTGCAGTCTGGCAGATGTATTTTGTTATTTTACTGGGCATCACCAGTTTTAGTTATTGCCAGATGGGGTGGGTGATAAAGGGTCCATGGAGAGCTAACTTGTCCACTGGGGTCAAAACATTGGATATCCAAGGAGCAAGGTTATAGCTGGGGAATGGTTCAACAAGTAGCCCAGTGTATGAGGGTTCTGATTTCTCTATGTTCTTACCAACATTTATTAGTATGTGAGCTTTTGATTCCAGCCATCCTAAAGGGTATGAAGTGACATCTCATTGCAGTTTTGGTTTGTATTTTCCTGATGATGTTGAGCATCATTTCATATGCTTACTAGTTATTTGTATGTTTTCCTTAAAGAAATGTCTATTCAGATCATTTTGCTCATTTTTAATTGGTTATTTCTCATTTTTATTATTGAAGACTATTTTTTTTTTCTAAAGATCCTCTGGATTTCAGGTAAGGCTAGATCTAGTGGCTCAACAATATCACCAAAGACCATTTTCTTTATGTATCTTATTTCTGCCCCGCACAGTATTGGCTTCATCTTAAGCTTGGTTCCTTCATCGGTTGAAAAATGGCTGCTAACTATGCTATTGGGTCAAATACTTCCTCTGTCATATCCAGTGGTAGAGAACGAGCATTCTCTTCCCTACTATAGAAGTCCTGGGCTTCCCTTTGCTTAGATTGATTTAGGTCACATGACCACCTCTGACTTAATCACAGTGGCAATGGAATAGAAATTACACAGATTGGATTGGGCCATTTAGGATGTACCTGAAGAGCTGAGATTGGGTTCAGCTCCTGCCCCCACCCCAAATGCGCATGGCTACTACACAGTGCGGGAGGGTGGAGATAGATGTTGGAAGGGCAGCCGACACAATGCACTGTAGCACTTTTGTAATGATAAGTTTATGTAGCTATTTGATTAATGTCTGTGCTCCCTATTAGAGTATCAAGGCAGGGATCATAGTTCTTTTGCTTTAGTTGCATTTAGAACATCATTCTCATCCTCTTCCTCATCATGTTAATGCACAGCCATGGGCTAGATTCTGAATTCTGTGTCTTATATGGATTAAAATACTATATGGTTGCTATTATTATTGTGGTCATCATCCCTATTTTACACATGAAAAAAATTCAGTCTCAAACAGAAGAGGCTTGCTTAACATTTCACGTCCAGTAACTGGCGGAGCTGGGATTTGAACCCAGGAAGTCTGAGTCCTGGGTACTCTTGACCTCTTTCCCCATGAATGATGAATAATTTTCACCTTTGTAGCTCTCAGCACAATGTGTGGCACAAAATGGGCACAGGCACTCAATAAGTATCAGTTGAAATGAAATTGAATTAAATTATAATATTTTAAAATAAAGTTATGAACTCCTCTTTCATGGCAAGAAGAGTAGTAGAGGTCAGAGTCCAAACTGAAGAGTCAGATGGCTGGAAGAGTTTCCCAGCAGCCCCTTCCATCACACTGATGCTCCTGGCCACAGCTTGGGGACAGAGTTCTGGGTCAGAATGTCTGACGTCCCATGTGTCAGTCAGACATATCTTCTGACCTTCACTGAGCTCTCCTCCCAGGAGGTCAGACCAGCTTCCCAATGTGCATGAGTGAGTGTAGAAATCCAGAAATCAACTTTGAAACGAGGCCTTAAATGCCTTCTGCGATAAATAATTGAAAAGTCCTGTAGGTTTTTTTCCCCTTCCTTTGAATCAAAAGAGAAATAATGTGAGATCAAAACTCCCAGAAGAATATGAAGAAAAATATTCAGAAGAGATATGGGTGCTTGGAATAGAAAACATCTTCTTTTCTCATGCATCAAAAGAAGCTCCCAGTTTATCAGACATTTCCAAGTGGGCTGCAGCACACTGGGATGAGAATAAAAGCATAGCAGTGAATTCTAGGTCATTAGACTGGAAAGTCAGCTGAAATGAAGCTAAATCTTGTCTTTCCTTTGAGACAGACACATTCGCAAAAGAGTTATTCAATTTATGACTATTTCCTAATTTGTTCTTCCCACATTTGGGATTGAGAGATACCTTATATGACCTGAAAAAATAAAATCTTTAGGTGAAAGGTGTTCTATACTTTTTAAGGTGCATTCATTTTCATCATCTCATATGATATTTATCATAAGAATCATACATCCCTTTTGACATAGGAAAGGCTAGTATTATTGGTTCCATTTTACAGAAGATAAAATTGAGGCTCATAGTGGTGCATTAATGTGTTGAGTGTGATACAGCTGGTGAGAGCCAGAGCTGAAATTCTGTTAAGATCTTTGGCCCTCTGTAGTTTCAAGACTAAAAGATAAAGGAGAAATGCAGTCATGGGCTCAAATCTTCTAGAAGTTTTTTAGTTGAGTGACTTTGAACAACTTATTTCACCTTCATTTTGCTCATCTGTAAAACTGGGATAATACTTACACTGCAAGACTGTGGTGAGAATTAAGTGAGATAATGTATATAAAGTTCCTAGTTGGGGAATTGAGGTAGCTCACTAACTAGCACTCCTCTTCCCTGTTCAGGTTTTGAAATGATTGAGAAATTACACATTAGATTTACAAAATAGATTATAAAATAAAATTACAAAAGTAGGTGTATGGGGGGAATGTAGCTTATATTAGTAGAAAATGGGTTTTGTAATACTGGGTAGGAGGACTTTTCACTCAGTTACATGCAACGCTGGTCCAGGCGAGACCTTCCCATGTGAGGTAGGCTTTACCATTAAGTTTCTGTGTGGTCAAGAACATTTCTGAGCAAATGATTTTTGCAGGCAGGCTGGTTCCCCAGAGGAAAGGGAGAAGAAGGGGTGAGAGTAAATCAAAACCATGAGGTCAACTCAAAACAATGAGCTATCACCAGGTTGGCTAAAATAAAAAAAGACAATACCAAGTGCTGGAGTGGATGTGGAGAAGTGGTACTCTCCTTTGTTGCTGGTGGGAATGTGAAGTGGTGTAGTCAATTTGGAAGACATTTTGGCAGGTCCTCAAGTTGTTAAATATAGAACCAGCAAGTGACCTAGCAATTCCACTGCTAGGTATACATCCAAGAGAAATGAAAACATATGTCCACACAAAAAATTTGCACACAAATGTGAATAACAGTGTTCATTCATAACAGTCAAAAAGCAGAAACAACCAAATGTCCATCAACTGATGAATATATAAGTAGAATTTTAATATATCCCTACGATGGAACATTATTAAGCAGTGATATATGCTATAACATGGATGAACTTTGCAAATATTATGCTGAGTGAAGAAAAGCCCTACACAGAAAGTCACCTGTTATCCGATTCCATTTATATGACACGTCCTGAATAGACAAATCTCTAGCAGAAAGTAGATTAGTGGTTGCCTAGGGCTGGGGAAGAGTGTTGGGAGAGAGTGACTGCTAAGAGTTGCAGGGTTTCTTTTAGGGGTGATGAAAACATTCTAAAATTAGATTGTGGTGATGGTTGCATAATTCTGTAAATATAATAAAAACCATGAAATTGTACATCTTAAATGGGTAAATTTTCTGAATGTGAATACCGTCTCAATACAGATGTTATATTAAAAAAACTATACTAGAAATAATATTGGACTGAGTGATGGTGATCCGCAAACTAAGAACTTCAATGAATAAAGACTAGTGACTTGAGAGTTGACAGGAACAAGGAGAGGGCAGAGGTGGGATAGTCTGATGATATCAGCTTCAGTTCTTGTGTGTGTGTGTGTGTGTGTGTGTGTGTGTGTGTGTGTGTGTGTGTGTAGGAGGAATGAAGAATGATCTAGAAAAGGTGGTGAGGAATAAAGAGACCATCAACCTCAGCTTCTTCAGATAGTGAAAGAGAGGACTCCAAGAATAAACTTCTTCAGGGAATCAGCTAGAGTTCAGGTAGATCGAAGCTGTGGAAAGAATCTCCAGAGAAGTAGTGGAAGACATATGAGATCTTCCTGATGGAAAACCCTGACTTGAAGAGGGCACTGTGGAAGAATTTGGGGAGGAGGGAGGAGGGGTGGGACGTGGGCATATATAGAACTGTGTGGGGATGAGAGTCTGGTTATGAGAAATGACTTCAAAGTCTTGGCTTTCATGGTGATTCATATAAACAGGGATGCAGTGCACGACAGGATTCATTCTGAAGGTCTGCAAGGCAGACTGTGATGAGGAGTCTGTGAGTGTTGGAAGGAAGGAATCCTGCCCCCTCTTCACTCTTGTTAATAACGGTGTCAAATCAGAGGAAAAGATGGTCATACCAGGAAATAAAGTTATTTGCAATGTATAAGTTGCATACTTTGATAGAGGAAGAGAACATGGGAGGTGATAAAGGTAAGACTGCTTGGATACAACACTCTGGGTATCACAGTGGTCCTCCATGGAGAAAGGACTCCATTCCCTGTGTAACCCTGGGAAAGTGATTCACTGTAAAGCGGGCAGGGCTAGGTGGTTTCTAAGGGATGTGGGATTCTCTCTGCGTATCTCTGTCTTGTATTTCTCTCTTGGTTGGTATATACACGGCTGTCTGTTGGTGCCTTGACTTCTTAATTTGGGAGCCCCGAGAGCAGTAGGAAGGAAATACCAAGGGGAATATAAATATACCCTAGTTTCTTTGAGTTTGGTTTAACATGGGCCTCCCTCCTTCAGGAGCTGCTTCCAGCTTTGGACCTTTTTCATCCCCGTGGGTGGGATCTCTGTAGAAACAGAGGCCAGCTGTAGACCTTAGTGATGCTGATGACTGATGTCCACAGTTGCTTAGAAACTGGCAACACTGTCCAAATGCTCTCGTGCCCTCTGATACTACAGGATACTTTTAGCACCGGCAGATGTGTTGATGATGAGAGATGGGGCTATTAGACAGGATTGTATGGCCATCCCATAGTCCTCAAAGGCAATCATCTGAGGAAGAGAAGGAGGGAGAGGACAACGCCAACAGTCCTGATTGACAGATACCAGTTGTGTGTCTGGCATTATACTCTGCGCTTTACATGCTTTTTCTCTTTATGATAAACCCATGAGGTAGGTACTGTTATACCCATTACATGTGCCAGATGCTTCAGAGTGGTTACAGCACTTGCTGGTTTATTACTGTTAGTAATGGAAATTGGAGACTAGAATCTAAGTGATTTTATTCTGGTATCTATATAGTCAACCACCACACACAAAATATATATTCTATCATAAGTTAGGTCACCAATTCAGTTCAATTCTGCAAGTATTTATTGAGGAAATACTGTGCTAAAGGATGAAGAAAACCATCAGTTTGGAGACCCTTCTGTAAGGGATCTCCAGAACTTACTTATCCTACATAAGTAAAATCGTGTACCCTTTCACAGCATCTCCCCATTTCCCCCTCCCTCTAGCCCCTGGTGACCGTGATTCTACTCTCTGCTTCTGTGAATTTGACTGTTTTCGATCCCACATTTAAGTGAGATCACGCAGTATTTGTCTTTCTGTATCTGGCTTATTTCACTTAGCAAAATGTTCTCCAGCTTCATCCATGTTGTGACAAACGGCAAGATTTCCTTCTTTCTTAGAGGCTGACTAAGTTTGCTATACCTGTAGCTATGTCTAAATCTATATCTATCTCACATTTTCTTTATCTATTCATCCATTGATAGATACTTAGGTTGTTTTCATATCTTGGCCATCTTGAATAATACTGTGATGAACATAGGAGTTCACATATCTCTTCGAGATACAGATTTCATTTCTTTTGGATATATACCCAGAAGTGGGATTTCTGGATCATATGGTAGTTCTATTTTTAATGTTTTGAGGAATCGCCATACTGTTTTCCATGGCAATTGTATGAATTTACATTCCCACCCAAGTGCACAAGGGTTGCCTTTTCTCCACATGCTCACCAACATTTGTTATCTTTTGTTTCTGTGATACTAGTCATTCTACCAGGCGTGAGGTACTATTTCATTGTGGTTTTGATTTGAATTTTCTTGACGTTTAGTGATGTCAAGAGCACCTTTTCATATACCTGTTGACCATTTGTATATCTTCTTTTGAGAAATGTGTAATCATGTCTTTTGTCCAATTTAAAATCAGGGTTGTTTTTTGTTTGTTTGTTTTTTGTGGTTCTTTTTGTTTGTTTGTTTTTGTTTTTTTCCTATTGAATTGCATGAATTCCACAAGTTCTTTTTTTTTTTTTTTTTTTTTTTTTTTGCGGTACGTGGGCCTCTCACTACTGTGGCCTCTCCTGTTGCAGAGCACAGGCTCCGGATGCTCAGGCTCAGTGGCCATGGCTGACGGGCCCAGCCGCTCCGCGGCACGCAGAATCCTCCCGGACCGGGGCACGAACCCGCGTCCCCTGCATCGGCAGGCGGACTCTCAACCACTGCGCCACCAGGGAAGCCCCTCACGAGTTCTCTATATATTTTGGATCTTAATGCTTTATCAGATAAATGGTTGGCAAATATTTTCTCCCATTCCATAGGTTGCCTTTTCACTTAGTCAATTGTTTCTTTTGCTGTGCAGAAGATTTTTAGTTTGATGTCATCCCAATTGTCTATGTTTGTTTTTGTTGCCTGTGCTTTTGGTATTATATCCAAAACATCATTGCATAGACCAATGTCAAGGAGCGTTTTCCTTATGTTTTGTTCTAGTAGTTTTATGGTAGTAGGTCTTATATTTCAGTTTTTAATCCATTTTGAGTTCATTTTGGTATACAGTATGAGATAATGGTCTAATTTCATTCTTCTGATGTGGATATTCAGTTTTCCCATCACCATTTATTGAAGAGATTTTCCTTTCCCCATTGTGTGTTCTTGACACCCTTTGTTGGAGATCACTTGACCATAAGTATGTGGGTTTGTTTCTGGGTTCTCAATACTATTCCCATGGTCTATATAGTTTCATGCCAGTAGCATACTGTTTTTTGGGGGTTTTTTTTGCGGTGCGCGGGCCTCTCACTGTTGTGGCCTCTCCCGTCGCGGAGCACAGGCTCTGGACGCGCAGGCTCAGCGGCCATGGCTTATGGGCCCAGCCGCTCCTCAGCATGTGGGATCTTCCCAGACCAGGGCACGAACCCGTGTCCCCTGCATCGGCAGTTGTACTCTCAACCACTGCGCCACCAGGGATGCCCACCATACTGTTTTGATAGCTGTAGCTTTGTAATATATTTTGAAATCGGGATGTGTGATGACTCCAGCTTGTTTCTTCTTTCTCAAGATCACCTTGGTTGTTTGTGGTCTTTTATGGTTCCAGATGATTTTTAGGGTCATGTTTTCTATTTCTATAAAGAATATCTTTGGGATTTTGATGGGAATTACATTGGCTCTGTGGATCACTTTGGGTAGTATGGGCATTTTAACAACATTAATAGTTCCAATCCATGAACATGGATGTCTTTCCATTTATTTGTGTATTCTTTAATTTTCAGTGTATAAGTCTTTCACCTTTTTGATTAAGTTTATTCCTAAGTATTTTATTCTTTTTGTTACTATTATAAATGGGATTGTTTTAATTCCCTTTTTAGATTGTTTGTGTCTAGAAATGCCACTGATTTTGTAAGTTGATTTTCTATCTTGCAACTTTACTGAATTTGTTTATTTGTTCTAAGTTTTTTGTTGGTATTGTTGTTGAGTCTTCAGATTTCTACATGTATGATGTCATCTACAAACATTTAAAATGTACTATCTCATTAACTCTTCTCATCTAGTGTTGGGAGGTGGTAGGGAGAATGTTGGGAGAATCATGATGTCTGTTGTACAGAGGGGGAAACTGAGATTCTAGAAGTGAATCCACTTGCTCCAAGTCACATTTCTGATTCATGGCAGAACTAGAGGTGTCTCAGGAGTCCTGAACTTAAGCCCTGTTCTTCCTACCTCCTTTGACACCATTCACAACTTGCTCACGGGTCTAAAGATATATATGCATATAAATAAAATATAAATTTTAAAACTATTTATTTACACATATATCATAGTTATCCCCACCTCAGAAAGCAATTGGAAGGACCAAACTACATACAAATGGAGGTGGAAATAAATTCTAAACTGTAAACGGTTGTAAGCGTGTTATTTATCATTACTACTTTTGTAGTTATTATTACAGTTATAAAATACAGCTGCTCATCTGTGGAGGCTGCTCCCTGATCCAAAGCATGTAGGGTCTCTGGGGAGCCCTGGAAGACAGAATTTTGCCTTCCCCACCCCTTTCCTGCTAACTTCACAACTCTGCTTCAGCACAAATAAAAAGAAAAGACTGATTAAGTAGTGTGATGTTGACTTCAACCCTATTAAAGTCACAGAGAGATAGTGTCAAGGGGAAAGAGATGAGCCTATTGGAAGCAGGCAGGGAAATGAGATTTGCAGGTGGCTGCCTTGCAGTCCTTTCAATGTATGGTGACTCCTTCTCTTTCTACCCTCAGAACTTCTCCCAGGTGCAGAGAATCCCAACAACTGCTTGGAGACATGGGTATCTATACAGAGTTTGAAGCTGAGTAGGGACTTTTGGAGATAGCAATGGGGGAAATATTGAAGAGTGGAGGTAGAGGGTGCCTTACTGGCTGGTACAAATACTTCTGAGCCAGAGTAGTAGTCTTCACACATGGTTTATCAAGGAGGCTCTCCAAATTCAAATCCTAGTTTGTTCATTATGACCTGTGGGAATTTAGGGAGGCTAATTACCACCTCTTATCTCCATTTCCCGTTTTTTAAAGGATTTTATTAGAAGCTACCTTGTAAGGTTGATGAAAGGATATAAGGAAATAATATATGTAAAGTTATTAATTCACTGAGCCTCACACATAGTAAGTACTCAGTGAATTAGCTACCATTACGTTATACAACCAGCCAGATATGTTCCATCACTATAAAAACAAGCAAAGCAGTACAGTCAGTTGCCTTAAATACATTTCAAAACAAGATGTGGAAGGAAAATAAAGGCAGTGGGGAAGTGTAGGATGGACAGGAGAATAAAAGGAAGAAGGGGGCATCCACCCTCTCCTTGAGTGTATTGAAAAGACTAAAAGGCTTGAAATCCAACTGGTCTGAGTTTGAATCATGAAGCAAATCACTGAACCTCTCAGAACCTTATTATCCTCATCAATAAAAATGGAAATAATAACTGCTTCACTTAGAATTTGAGCAAATCAAAGATCTGATCCTTCTTATTGAAACAGGATGAGAAAGAAAGAAGTAACATTTATTAAATGTCTACTGTGTACCAGTTGTGAGGTTTGACCGATAAAATATGTGAAATGCCTGGCACATAGTAGGTGCTCAGGATAAGGTATGGGTGTATTGGGATGAAATTTCAGCAAGAGACCCACAAATGCTTAGACCCTACTGTGCTATTCAGCCCTCCTTCTGCCAGGATTCCCAACTAATTAGATGTGCAGAACAATAAAGAGACTATAGCTTGAGATGTCACAATAACTCTACAGAGCCTGCTCTCCCAAGCAAAGGCTTATTGATCAAAGTGAGAGTTGAGCACGTGGCTTAGGCTGGAGGGCCACACAGAGCTTGCTGTTCTTTCGCTCTACCTGCATGGAACCACCCCTTGGGGCCAGCATGCCGAGGAGAGACAGAGAGATGGCCAGCACTTGAGAGCCACTGTGCCTCAGTTTATAGAGTTCTCTGGCTGGCACAGAAGCAAGAACTGCCAGAGCATGGCTGGTCCTTCCCGAGGGAAAGCCTTGCCTGGGTGTGGGACAGGATGTGCAAACCGTTAGGAGAACATGGGGCTTGCCTTCAAGGCTCAGTAGTCTCCCTCCCTGGTAACGTGTGGCCTAATTAGGGCCCTAGGCTCTGACTCATCTGATAGCTGCTCCTCCTACCCCATGGGGGCTGGGAAGGGGGCTGTCAGAGGGGACTCTGATGTGGAAAGGGAGTTGTCCTCCTGTTCTCGCACTCAATATTGTCATTTCCCATGGGGATCCTTTAGGCTGGTATGTGGGGTGTTCTTTTCCCCTTCAAGGTCCTTGTGTCTGGACCTTCTGGTCCTTGTGTCTGGATCTTCTTTTCTAGAATTTGAACAAATCTGGAAGTTGGACGAAGTGCACTTTGACCCTCTACATCAGGCTCTGACTCTCTCTCTCTCTCTCTCTCTCTCTCTCTCTCGGTCTGATGCCATGGTTTTCTAACTCATCTCCTGACCTCTAGCTTTTTCAATCCTCTCCCACTGGTGGCTTTTCTGAAATACACTCCCCAGTCCAAGAACTTCACTGGCTGCAGACTCAAGGTCAAATCTCTTTGCATCGTGCTCTAGACCCCTACGTGCTGACTTCATCTAACGGTTCCACCCCCCCTTCACATTCCAGTGCCCTTATGTTCCAGTGCATCTGTTTCTCTCAGTAGACTATAAACCCTTTGAGATGGGGACTATAGTTTATTCATCCTTATAGTTCCTACAACACCTAGTGCAGTCCTTGACATAGAGTAGGTGTTTACTATATTGGAATAGACCTCTGGAGCCAGACTCCCAGGTTCATATATGGTCTGAACTACTGCACGGCTTTAGAAAAATCATTCAACATCTCTGCACCTTGGTACCTTCATCTTAAAAATGGAGGTGAGAATAAAACCTACCCCATGGGGCTTCCCTGGTGGTCCAGTGGTTAAGACTCTGCACCTTCCAATGCAGGGGGCACCGGTTCAGTCCCTGGTCAGGGAACTAGGATCCCACATGGCATGGGGCCAAAAAAAAAAAAAAAAACCTACCCCATAAGACTAATTTGAATATTACATTGGTTAGTATTTATAAATTCTTTTGACAAGTGCATGGAATACAGGTTAGCTATTATTTATCACCATTAGTCCCAACTATCTCAGAGTTCACAGGTTACAGGTTTACAGGTTATCACAAATTTTACCTATCGTGGTCCATTACTTTTATTTGTAGTTTTATTGTTATCATCACATTTCAAATCAACCATTTAAAATTATTCTCACAAAAAAATAATAAAATAAAATAATTCTCACAACCAATTCTGTGAACTCCCTTTTTTCAGAGGAGGAAACTTAAATAGAGAGGGATTCAGTGGCCTTCTCAAGTGACATAGAAAATACTTGAAATTACATCTTTGGATATCTGGTTCATTACTCTTTCCATTACACTGTGACCATCCTATGAATTCCAGAAGAAATCAAATATAAGTCCTATGCTAAATTGACTTCATGTACCTTTTTATTTTTAAAAATGAGATTGTGTCTTTCTTGAGTGTTAAGGCCATATTTCATTTTGTCTGATTCTCCTAATCTCATATAGTACCTGGGACAAGGCACACACTCAAAATGTTGTTGAAAGGAAAAAGAAAGAAAGAAAGAAAGAAAACAATAAAGCAGAAAATATTTTAGGGTATGAAAAAAATCCCCCCCCCATGTTTCAGATACCTATTACATCACTTAAATGAACTATTCATTACCAGAAGTGAGGGTCCTTTTCTTTCACTTTAGTGAATAAATAGGCACTAGCAACCATCTTTCCAATTCCTCTTCAGAAAATGCAGAGCAAGTAGAATAATTATCTCCTGTTAAGAGCCCTCCTACTATTTCTCTGACACCATGAAAACATTCATAGTACAACTCAATATGAAAGAAACATTAATTATATTCATACTCTTATGTTTCTCAGTTGCTTGAGATGAAATTAGCAAACTCCTTTATATTAATAAAAACCCTAAACTCAGAGAAGAGATTCATTCAGCTGCCTTTCTCTGCCTTGGAAAGTCATCTTAGCCAAAGTCTTGGAAATGAGCACATCTAAAAGATGCTTCAGGGCTTGCCTGGTGGCGCAGTGGTTGAGAGTCCGCCTGCCGATGCAGGGGACACGGGTTCGTGTCCCGGTCTGGGAAGATGCCACATGCCGCGGAGCAGCTGGGCCGGTGAGCCATGGCTGCTGGGCCTGCGCGTCCGCAGCCTGTGCTCCGCAGCGGGAGAGGCCACAACAGTGAGAGGCCCGCGTACCACAAAAAAATAAATAAATAAATAAAAATGCTTCATTAAAATAAATGATCCCCAAGAGCAGACCTTGTCTGTCTGCACTCTGTGTATCCCCAGTGCCTAGAATAGTGTCTGGCATATAGTCACAGCACAGTGATTATTTACTGGGTAAATTAAATGGGTCCAATAAGAACCTTTGAATGAGATTGGTTTATTTAAGCTCAGTTCCAGTTAGGGAAACTGGCATTTGTATGATTATAATTCTCTTTTAGAAATAAGTTGATCCCCATTCTCCTAATGATTCTGTGAAATCATGCAGATCTGGCTGGATATTTATGGTTGATCATACCAATTAGCAAACGGGTAGCCTTCCAAATACAAAGCGTAATACCTGACTTGTGTATTCCGCAAATCCAACCGTATTCAAATTGTTCACATCACCGCCATGTGCAGTTTCCCAGAAGAAGATTTGATTGCCTTCTTTCGAGCAATGCTTGATGTACTCGCATCTCAAACTGCTTTCATGAATCACACCAGCTCGTTCTCTTTGGGGCCCAGAACAAGGATGAGCACTGTCTTTAATTCTAATTGAGGGTTTCAATTCTGGGACATCTCAAATATTGCAGGTGACACATGCTGTCTCTTCCAAGGCCACATTTCGAAGGGTTTTCTAACAAGGAAGGAGCCAAATTTGAATATGGTGACATTAGACCTCGTCAGACAAAAACATCAATATTGGTGCATAATTAATGCTTGGAGCTTCTGACATGGGCAGAGCAGGCCCAGAGTGCTTTCAAAAATCAATTTGCTACCTGAATTACAAACCTCGTAGATACAACCTGACAGGCTGATGCTATTAAAACATGGGGGCGTCTAGAGGAGCATTTGATCAAATCAAAGATCAGATCTGTCACTCCTGATGTAAGAGTAGACTGAACCGGGATGAGAAAAAAGAAGTAACATTTATTAAGGATCCATAACAACTGGATGAAATGAGGGTTGTAATACTCATATTAAAGAAGGGAAAACTAAGTTTTCAAGAGTCTTAAAGAATGTGACCAAGATCACGCTGCTAGTGAAAGACAGAGGTGAAATTTGAACACAAATAGGACCACCAAGTTCGTGTTCTTTCTCTACTTTCTCTCTCAAGATCACAACATGTTTATATTCCTACCTTCTCTATCCTGCCTTGGAAAGTCATCTTAGCCAAAGTCTTGGAAATGAGCACATCTAAAAGATGCTTCAGATGCAAAGTTCTTTCAAAGCTGAGTTCCAGGGAATGGTGGGAACTTCTGCAGAAGGGCAATTGTGACTACACAGGTTAAAAGTAAACTTTTTAAAAATTTACTTTAAAACTAAATATAATTAAAAATAATGTACACACTTCATTAAATCATCTAACAAATTTACATACAACAATGGCTACCAAAGAGTTAACTTATTTTGTGTGTGTGTATGCATGTATGTAGACTTTGAAATAAATGGAAAAAACCTACTTACCTAGTTTCTATCTAACTTTATCTATCTATCTAACGTATCTATTTATATACCTTTGAAATGTGAATGTGTAATTAATTAGAAACCTGTAATTTAGTGGGATTTCTGTAGTGGGATTTCTGATTTAACCCCAGGGCAGTGATTTTCCACTCATGTAAAACTCTATGAGTGAATACCACTACTTATCTGTGTGAAAGAAGGTTTTTCTCTTTCACACAGTGCAACTCAAACAAAGTACCAAAATATATTAAACACTCAGGCTGTTTTAAGATTGTAACTTCTGAGTTACAGTTTTATCAAAACAGCCTCATTGTTTTTAATGATGGGTTTTAAAATAAGTGTTGTAAAGAAGGAACTTAGGAAGTAAATGCATATGGCTAAGATATAGTTTTATCTGCTTTCCATATTAGGGTTCCGTGTAAAATTTCATTTTTAATAAAAGGGCTCTGCTATTAAAGAGAGTTGAAAATCACTGAGATAAAGAAATTGGGGCATCCACAAGTTCTATTTCCTTTGGTCTCAATGATTTCAGTTAATTCTGTGTCTAAGAATATGTATAGTGTTAGCCATAATCCGAGAAGTGCCTGAAGTGGATTTTGTATATAAAATTGACTCATCTTTCAAGGCCTACCTGAAGAAACAACCCCTTTATGAGTGATTTTTTTTTTTCGTAGACTACAGGATTTTTGTAATGTGGAAATGGCATCAGGAGTGGAGTTGCAACAAGAGAAAAAGTGAAGCAGTCTGTATACAGTACATCAACAACATTTTGTCTTTGCAGGTGCATCAAGTTAATTCTGGACATCTTGCCTAACCCATCCCTCAAGACTTATCCACATATTCTGTCTAATTCTATTTCCATCGCCGAGTTCTCATTTGTATCTTCAGTGCAGTCTTCAAATTTAACACCTTGTTATTCTAACTGCAATCTTGATTCCTCTCCACCACCATTTCCATTCTCCCTCCAGTTACAGTGCGCTAGGCCTCTCTACTTAAGCAACCGTGGTGCATTGATTATACTGAAGATGCGAATTAATGGCCTCTTTGAATCCACATTCTTCTACCCTATAACTTTGTCATTTCTGCTCTGACTCTGGGCTGGTTTTGTTTTTTTAATTGAAGTATAGTTGATTTACAGTATTATATCAGTTTCAGGTGTGTGATATAGGGATTCAATATTTTTACAGATTATACTCCATTAAAAGTTATTACAAGGACTTCCCTGGTGGTCCAGTGGTTAAGACTCCATGCTTCCACTGCAGGGGGCACGGGTTCCATCCCTGGTCAGGGAAGTTCTGTATGCCACAAAGCCAAAAAAAAAAAAGTTATTACTAGATAATTGCTATAGTTCCCCGTGCTATACAAATTATCCTTGTTACCTATTATATACATAGTAGCCTGTATCTCTTAATCCCATACCCCTATCTTGCCTGTCCCCCTTCACTCTCCCGGCTGATCACAACTAGTTTGTTTTCTATATCTGTGAGTATGTTTCTATTTTGTATATACATCATTCGTTTTGTTTCATGGATTCCACATATAAGTGATATCATGCAGTATTTGTCTTTTTCTGTCTGACATTTCACTAAGCATAATATTCTCTAGGTCCATTCACGTTGCTACAATGGCAGGATTTCATTCTTTTTATGACTCAGTAATATTCCGTTGTATAAATATACCACATCTTCTTAATCCATATTCTTTGCCTGTTGATGGACCCTTGAGTTGTTTCCATGTCTTGCCAATTGTGAATACAGCAATAGAACATTGGGGTGCATGTATCTTTTCAAATTAGTGCTTTTGTGTTTTCAAGATATATAGATGCTCCTGTGTTGGTTGCATATATGTTAACATGTATAATACTCTCTTCTTGTATTAATCACTTTATCATTATATAATGCCCTTCTTTGTCTTTTGTTATAGCCTTTGTCTTAAAGTCTATTTTGTCTGAGATGAGTATTGCTACCCCTGCTTTCTTGTCATTTCTGTTTGCATGAAATATCTTTTTTCATCCCCTCACTTTCAACCTATGTGTCCTTAGTTCTGAAGTGAGCCTCTTGCATGCAGCATATAGAAGGGTCTTTTTTTTTTTTTTAATCCAATCAGCCACCCTATATCTTTTGACTGGAGCATTTAGTCCATTGACATTTAAAGTGGTTATTGATAAGTATATACTTGTTGCCATTTTGTTACTTGTTTTCGGGTTGTTTTTGTAGTTCTTCTCTATTCATTTCTTTTTCTTTTTGTTTCTTCCCTTGTAGTTTGATGATTTTCATTAGCAATATGCTTATGTTCCTTTATTTTTAGTGTTTGTGTATCTGTTGTAGGTTTTTGATTTGTGGTTACCATGTGGTTCATATACGTTGACCTACAACTATAGCTACTTGTTTAAACTGGTAGTCATTTAAGTTCAAACACAGTCTAAAAGATCTACATTTTTAACTCCCCTACCCCACATTTCGTGGTTTTGATGCCATATTTTATATCTTCATGTTTATCCTTTAACTGTTTATTATAGACACAGTTTCTTGTATAATTTTTTGTCTTTTAATCTTCGTACTGGCTTATGTAAGTGGCTGATTGTCAGTCCTTATTATATATTTACTTTTCCTAGTGGGATTTTCCCTTTTCTATAGATTTTTATTTCTTTTTCCCGTCGAGAGGACCCTTTAACATTTCTTTTAGGGTAGGTTTAGTATTGATGAACTCTTAGTTTTTGCTTGTCTGAGAAGCTCTTTATCTCTCCTTCTGTTCTAAATCGTAATCTTGCTGGGTTTAGTATCCTAGATTGCATGTTTTTCCCTTTCAGCACTTTGAATATATCATGCCACTCTATACTGGCCTGCAAAGTTTCTGCAGAGAAATCAGCTGAAAGTCTTACGGGGATTCCCTTGTATATGACTCTTTGTTTTTCTCTTGCTGCCTTTTGAATTCTCTTTAACTTTGCACTTTAAATTATGCTATGTCTTAGTGTGAGTCTGTTTGGGACCTCTGTGTTTCCTGTACCTGAATATCTGTTTCCTTCTTTAGATTTGGGAAATTTTCAGCCATAATTTTCTCAAATACATTCAATCCCTTTCTCTCTCTCTTCTTCTGGGACCCCTATAATGCAAATGTTGGTATGCTTAATGTTATCCCAGAGATCTCTTAAACTGTTTTTATTTTTTAAATTTGATTTTCTTTTTGCTGTTCTGTTCGTGTGAGTTCCATTATTCTATCTTCCAGATCGCTTATACATTCTTCTCTAACCCTTCATCTGCCATTCATTCCTTCTAGTGTGTTTTTTATTTCAGCTATTGGATTATTCATTTCTAATTGGGTCTTTTTTATATTTCCTAGTTCCTTATTGAAAATTTCACTTTATATACCTATTCTTTTCCCTAATTCAGTTTAACATTTTTATTACCAATGCTTTGAATTCTTTATCTGGCAAGCTGTTTATTTTTGTTTTATTATTTATTTTTTCAGGGATTTTCTCTTGCTCTTTCAGTTGAGAGCAGTTCTTCTGCCTTTTAATTTTGCTTAACGTTTTCTGCCTCTATGAATATAGGTGAAATAGTTGTCTGTTGCGGTCTTGAAGGGGTGTTCTTATGAGGGAGTGTCCCTGTACAGACTGCGAGTGCCTCATGCCTGTGGTGAGAGAGCTGGATGTGATGTAGATGCAGGGCACGTCTTTCCTCTGGGTGTGCTGGCGGCTATCTCCTTGGTAGGGGCTGGGGCTGGAGATGGGAGGCTAGAGCTGGATTCAGGTGTGAGGTGGGACTTCCCCTGTCCTCAGTGGCCGTCATTGCCATATGGGGTGTGGGTTCTGATCCCACACCCGATGGTGATGCTGAAGCAGAAGCCGTGATGGTTGGGCCTGAGTCGGCTCTCTTCCCTTTACATTTGTGTTTTTCACTCTCTCAGCATCGGGACCTTGCCCCAGAGAGGTGGAGTGCAGAAGCAAGTGGGGCCTATGTGAGCTCTAGGCTCATGTCAGCCAGAGGCAGAGGTCTGGGCTGTCTCTGATGTGCTTCCTGTGCAGACTCCTGCAACTGTTTTCCTTACTCCACTCAGATGCAGCCTTGGGTGCAAGTCCTCTTTGTCTTTCACAGCTGACCTCCTCCCCAAGCCTCCAGCACGCCCCCTACAGGCAGCCGCATTGCAAGGCAGGTGGGGCCCACGTGGCCTCTTGACGTGTGTTGGGGGATGAGCTGAGTAAGCGCCAACGATGGCCACCGCCGTCCCATCCAGCCTCCACCCCTGGATTGGTCACCTCTGTGTCCCATGGTCAGTTAGTCCATCGAGTCTTCTCCCTGGCTGTGGCTGCCCCAGATCCAGGGCTGAGCTACGATGGGGAGTCAGTGTGGGCAGAGCACTCGCTCAGCTTGGGCTGCGGCTCATGCCGAGGCCGCCGAGGAACACCAGCTGCTAGAGCAGACCTGTCTCTGCCCTGCTCGGGGACAAGCCAGACAGCACGCACGAGAGGACTCATGAGCGGAGTCCAGGCTTCCCACAGTCCTCCTTTAGTCCCAGTGTTTCTCTAACCAGTCAAGGTGGCTTGTGTCCTCAACATAGAACCCCATGACTGGGGGACCCAATCTGTGGCTCTCACTACTCACTACCCAGGGCGGGTGTCTGCCCGTGTAATTTCCCTTTTCCTCTGAGTCCCCTCCCAGGGGCACAGGTCCGGATCCAATCTCTTTTCTTCCCTTCTTTCCTGGTTATGTGTGTATTTTTCTTACAGCCATGGTTGTACAGGAGCCTTTCTGCCAGTTTCCAGTTAGTTTTCAGTGAGGATTGTTCCACATGTAGACGTATTTTTGATGTGTTTGTGATGGGAGGTGAGCTTCACGCCCTCTTACCCTGCCATCTTGATCGATGGCTCTGGGCTGGTTTTGTGACTTGCTTTAACCACTAATGTGCAGCAGAAGTGACAGGGCGCTGAGTCTAAGGTTAGGCCTCCTGAAGCCTCGTCTACTCCTACTTAGTCTCTTGCATAATTGGTTTTCTTTCACTCTGGCCTTGACTTGAGAACATGCTAGAAGGATATGAAAGACGCATGGAGGTTAAGCCTTACTGAAAACAGAGCCGCTCTAGCCGACAGCCAAGCCCAAACCAAAGGAATTGCCCAGCTGGGTCCAGCATAAACTGAAAACCATCAGAATTGCAGGCTAAATACCTAGTTGTTGTTTTAAATTACTAAGTTGTAGGGTGGTTTGTTATGTGCGAGAGCTAACTGATAGAGCAGTCCTCTTAGACTCAACTCACCCCATTTCTCCCATTGGCCTCAAATGAATCCTGCCATGTATCTGGACATGCAGTCTTCAATCTGCTCTTCTTTCATAAGATTTAGCCCTTTTTTGAGGATTTTATCTTAAATTATCATGTATCTAGATATCACATATATATGATATATATCATACATCATACAGATAGATAAGATATAAAGTCTATAGATATACCAAGATGTAATGAAGATATCTATCTACATCTTATCTCGTCTACTAGACAGTGAACACCCTGCAGAAGAGATTTGTGCCTGGACCACTCTCAGACCTGCTCTGTAAGCTCCAACCACTCTGCCCTTCTAACAGTTCGTGGAATACATGCTGCTGTATCTTTTCTTGGACTTTGGGCACTTACGGTTTGTGTTGAAGGAAACACTTTTCCCAAGCACCTTCCATTCTTCTCATGGCCAGCTTCTTTGCATCTTTCAAGTTTCAGTTTATAATTTTTTTTTAAATTCTTTTTTGGCTGTGCCTCATGGCATGCGAGGTCTTAGTTCCCAGACTAGGGATCGAACCCGTGCCCCCTGTAGTGGAAGTGCAGAGTCTTAACCACTAGACCACCAGGGAAGTCCCTCAAGTTTCAGTTAAATGTCACTTCCTCATAGAGGCCTCCCCAAGGTTACTTAAAGGGTACTAAATTGTGTCATCTTCTTCAGCCTTGGTGTTTTCTATCACAGTGCTGTGTTCCCCTCACAGGATCTGACCAGGGCTAATTACTTTCTGTGTTTATTAGTTTTCTTGTTAATTATCAAGTTCCTTCACTAGAATATAAACTCAACGAACACAGGGACCATGTCTGTCTTGATTTCTTCACTGTATCTCGAGTGCTCACACAGTGCTTGGGATATAGGAGATACATTGCTAATACTCACTGAATAAATGAATTCATAGTGCCTTTCTTTAACTTTGCCCATGGTAAATATTCAATGCATATGTTCATTGGCTGGTTGATTGAATGATTTTATTCTGTCACTCCAAGCCTTGCGAGGTCAATCTAACCCAGAGTAGTGCCTTTGCTTTCTGGAAGAGAGGGGCCTAGTGAGGTTAATTACTTACCTAGAGTCACTGGACAGGTAGGAAGCAGTATGGTGAGAATCCAGATTTTCAGAGCTCCTGCCTGGGACTATTGAAACCACGCCACAGTGCTTTTGCAGAATAAGCTCAGTGGAAGGTTTGTACATTTAGAAAAATTAAGAAGAAGCAGTTGTGAATTACCCAAGTCTCATATAGTATAGCTCCTTGGAGATCTTTTCAAAGTGAATAGATGAGAGTGATTTTGTAATCAGCCCAGTGATTTTATATGCATACGTATCTGAATCCATCCTTAAGCCTTGACCTTCGTGCCACGTGACTCTTGTCATTATGTCTGTCCAGAGAAGCTGGCTGATTTAAGCTAGCTAACTAGTTTTCCTCCCTGTCTGGCTTACCAAAATGTTTAAAGCTTTGGTTGAATTTTTACAACGTCTAAAAGAATGCATCTGAAATTGTGAAGTTTGATTATTCTTGGAATGTTGGAGGCTAACTGAGAAATGAAGCAAACTGTTTTAGGAACAGGGTACCCTAGCCACGAATCCTAGGACAGCCGATGGGGGTGCTGTGGCCACCCCCTGGACAAGAACATCACTCACAGGGGCTGTCAGAAAGGATGCTGGGCAGGGCGCTGACAACAGTTTAATCAAATTGACACTCACCCCTTCCTCCAGGTTTAATTCTGTCCCTGGAAGTCAGATGCTTAAGCAAAGTGTTTGCTCTCTTTAAATGGGGTGATTCCAGGCCAGGCAGGAAGACAGGGCAGGAGTCACAGGGTGTTCTAATCGGAGGGTTCTTAGTAGTCACCTCATCAGAAAAAGAAGTCCGCACCAGAACAAAGGAGACAGAGAAATGTAAAGTGCTGTTAACGTGAGAGAACTAGAGACAGGCACAGTGTTCCTCGCTCTGGTGTCTGGAGTGCTGGGCTCAGAGCCAGAGAACCATGACCTCCAGAGCGTCCACTTGTAGCCTTGTCGCCGTGGGCAGGGCAGCCCCCCTGTGGGCCTCGGGTTTGGGGTTCCTAAACGGAGTAAGGGTGTGTGCGCAGTGTTGATTAAGGCTCTCAGGTGTCTTCCATCCCTGGCTTTCTTGGTGTAAATCAAGACGATAGAAACCATGTCAAGGAGTGGCTGAGAGAACACGAACCCCAAAAGGCAGAGAGCCCCCAAATCTGGGTTTCTACATCTGACTTCACCTCCCTCCCCTTAGAGGTTTCCAGAGACTCAGATATCCTGGAGTGAATAATTTATGACTTAAACATTAAAAAAAAAAAATCCACAGTGTTCCCTGGTGGTCTAGTGGCTAGGATTCCGGGCTTTCACCGCCATGGCCTGGGTTCAATACCTGGTCCGGGAAATGAGACCCCGCAAGCCACGTGGCATGGCCCAAAAAGGAGAGAGAAAAAAAGAAAGAAAAAAACCAACAAGTATCCTACTAATTACCCCTTAACTTTCATGTCACTCTAGCCTCCAACCCGACTGACAGGAGGGGATGAGGAAGGATGATATTAAAATTTGGCAAAAGAATGAGAACGCGATCTCTCCAAGTTTTAAACAATTTCTCTTGGAGGAACCCAGCTTCTTTCGTGTACACACTCAGTCTTTTGGTGTGTCTCTTCCTTCCTCTCTCTCCTTCCCAAGATAATGGGAGGCCGCAGGGAAAAGCTGAATTATCCTGTGGTGGAGAGAGGGGATCTTGGGCACCAGCTGGCCTCTGGCTTTGCTGGTTCAGGGGTCTTGCCCTCCTTGCTTCTGGGCACTTGCCCCTGTCCTTACTCAATCCCCAGTGAGGTAACAGTTCCCACGGGGCTTCAGAATCTGCGCTGGAATAGACCGCTGACCTCAGAATGTCTGAGTAAGATGACAGGTCCTCATATGCGGGCTGTTGGGAGTCGGCTGCGCTCATTCTACCAGGGCTGGGTTCCTGATTCCTTGCGTCTTGGTATATTCAGTGAGGAAGCAGCTTGGATGCCCCCGGATTCTGCTCCGGATTCTATTGTGTTCTGTCCTCTCCCTGATCCTTCCTTGGGCCCTAGGGGTGGGTGGAGTCCTGATTCTTTTCTTAAGGACTTTGACCTCATCTCGACCTTTGTCTTATCCCTTCCAAACCTCTGTCCCTGGGCAAAACATTTTCCCTTCCTCCTCCCGTCTGGTGGAAACTCGGTGTAGAATATAACTTAATGTTTAGATTGGTCTGGCTAAGTTGATGCCTAATGGGAACTTGAGGAATTTAGAAATCAT
The DNA here is from genome assembly GCF_949774975.1 of Lagenorhynchus albirostris. Taxonomy (NCBI): domain Eukaryota; kingdom Metazoa; phylum Chordata; class Mammalia; order Artiodactyla; family Delphinidae; genus Lagenorhynchus; species Lagenorhynchus albirostris. The sequence continues at coordinate 14,724,982 of NC_083101.1, forward strand.
TTTCTTTCCAAACAAAATCTGAAGACATCTGTTTCATTGAAAAAAAAAAAAAATCTCGGGACTTCCCTGGTGGCACAGTGGTTAAGAATCTGCCTGCCAATGCAGGGGACACGGGTTCGATCCCTGGTCTGTGAAGATCCCACATGCCGCAGAGCAACTAATCCCCTACGCCACAGCTACTGACCCTGTGCTCTAGAGCCCGCAAGCCACAACTACTGAAGCCCACGTGCCTAGAGCCCGTGCTCCACTGCAGGAGAAGCCACCGCACTGAGAAGCCCATGCACCACAACGAAGAATAGCCCCCGCTCACCGCAACTAGAGAAAGCCTGTGCACAGCAACAAAGACCCAATGCAGCCAAAAATAACAAAAACAAACAAACAAACAAACACCTCTAGAAGAAAAAGAAAAGAATAAAAATCTCAATTGATAATCTAAGTTGAGGAATAACTTCATTATTTTAGCTGGCAACTGTCCTTCCTCTGAATCTTGGCAAACGTGCCGATTCCACAGCTAGGAAACAACAGTGCGTCATGAATTGAGACGAGTGGAAAACACACTGCTTTGTATTCTCAAAAAATATGTAGTTTACACGAAGAATAGAGTAAAAGAAGAGGGACATGGTAGAGGGTGGTATAAAGAGCCAGAGTCTGGGACTTAGGAAATCCCAGTATCAATCCGGACCCCTGACTCTACTGGACTTTGTAGATTTTAGCAAGTCCTATAACCTTTCTGGTCCTCAATTTTCCCTGAGTCAATGAAACAGTTGGGTGAAATGATGGAAGGTTCGTTTGTGTTCTCACAGCCAAGTCTGTGCATGGCAGCTGGTCTTTCCTGGGTTCAGCAGAGCCCATTTTTGAGGACAGGAGGCAGTGTGGCCAAGCAGTGCTGGGTTTAAATCTCAGCTCTGCCGGCTTCCTCTCTGTGCCTTGGGCAAGTAACTTAACCTCTCTGAGCCTCAGTTTTCCTATCTGTAAAATGGAGATATTAAAACGTCCTGAGCTTGTTGTGAGGCTTAAATGATATTATTGGTCTCCATCAGTATGAGGGCTGGGATGTGTCCACTTTTATCTACTGTTGTATCCCTAATGCCCATCATAGTGTCTGATGCGTAATAAATTCTCATAATATTTGTTTAATAAATGAAAGAATGAATGAATGATGTATTTATATACATTGTATGAAGCTTAGGCATGGTGGATCTTCCCTCCTTTCTCCCTCCCTCTTCCCCTCCCTCCCTCCTTCCTTCCTTCCTTCCTTCCTTCCTTCCTTCCATGTCCCCCCCTCCCCCCTGTCTCTCTCTCTCTCTCTGTCTCTGTCTCTCTTTCTCTCTCCCTTTCTTCTTTCTCTCTTTTCCCTTGTTCCCTCTCTTGGGACAAACTCTCCCTACCCACGGCAGGAAACCCTGAAGTGATAGGACTTCTGGCTGTAGACTCCAGAGGACACCGTCGGGCTGACCCGAGCTGGGGGATACTGCTGGGCACTTTGGAGAAAGAGCAGCAGAGGCTGGGCTGCACCCCTCGCAGTTGGGGCTGTTGGTGCCTGTCACCCAGGCAGCGAGCTGTTCTGCAGGAAAAAACAGGCTGCAGGAGCAGAGAGCGTTAGAACCGCCACCTCCGGGGCGAGAAGTTCTCAGCGTAAACAAAGCAGCATATGGTGAGCGGTGGGTGGGGCGGGGGGTGGATACAGAAGGCATCACGGAGCAGGAGGAAGGAGGTAGGGCAGGAAACTCAATGATCTCTTTGTTCAGGCTGCCCGAGCTGCAGGTCAACATTCCTTCGCGTGATTTTAGACAGTTAGGGTTGCAAGGGTCCGAAATGAACCCAGAGACTGACTTGCCCATTTTACAGATCAGATACAGAAGCTCAGCAAGTGGCTGGACCTGCTGAAATCAGAGGGATCAAATGCATCCATTCCTCCATTCCTGGATGCTCGGGCAGGACTGTGGAGGCAGCAGGCCTGGAGGCAGGTGGCCGGGGCTGGCCTGGGTACCAGAAGTCGGGCACCTCAGGCCTGAGAAAGCACACAAGAAGAACAGGTAAGCTTAGAAAAGGACACACTCGAAATACACAGGCTGTGGCAGGTCTCTGGATGCTCCTAAAACTCAATACCTCTCCCCCAGCATACCTCAGAGCCTGGCCCATCAAACTGTGGCTGCAAACAGCCCCAGATAATACAGTAACAGGACCCTACCAGGGGTCCTGGGTCTGCAGTGCTGTGGCTCAGTTCTCCTGCTTCTGGCATGTGTGCCCCATTTTAGAGACGGGAGAATCAGGGTGGTGGTGGTAGGTGGGGGAGGCAGGAAATTTAAAACGGAAACCTAGGAGCCCAAGTACCTCAGTTATCTCTGTCTCTGACTCACTTTCCAGCAACGTGGGAGGCGTATGTAGATTCGCAGACTTTGAGCTCTATGAAGAGAGAAATTTCTATCTTCTGCTTTATATGGTGCCATCACAAGGCCTAGAATCGTATTCTAATCGTATAGTAGGTGCTCAATAAACACTTTTTTGTGGCATGAATGAATGAATGTGTCTTGGAATTAGGTAAAGCTGAATTCTAACCTCCGTTCCCAATCTCAGTAGCTAAGTGGTTTGGGCAAGTCACTTCCCCTTTCTGGATCCTCACTCTTTGATTAGGGAATGGAATCACTGATCTAGCTTGAAGGAGTGTTGAGAAGATTAAATAAAATGGGCTGTGGAGGAGATTGAGCAGAATGGTCCACACGCAGTTCCATAACCATGGCCAATACCCTGGTGTTGTCACCATCACCCCTGTTGAGGGAACTTCTTACAGGACTGGGCGGGTGAGAGTTTCCCACTTAGGTGGGAAGCCTCATCAGGACTCAAATCCACATTGGTTAGTACTGTGTTTCCCTCACGCTTTTTTAAAAATAAGAATCAATCTACATTTTCTTTTCTATTTAACAGAGACACTTGGTAACACCCTGGACCTCCTTTTATCTTAGAACTTCTCACCTTTTCCTCACTGACATGTTCTGGCCACAAAAGAAGACCAGAAGGTCAATATCCTTGGAGCACTCAGATCTATCCAGACTGTTTCCCAGAGCTCACGGATGGGTGGTATATGCCCCAAGATGCAAAGATCCACCCAAGGAAAAGCAGTGCCTGGATGGAACCGCTGAGAACAAACACCTCAAAAGACATTCCTCCTGCTTTCTGCACTGACATGCCTACTTCTGTTGGATTTTTGTGGAGATGGGCTGGGCTGCTGATCAAGGAAGGGTTATGCAACCTTCAAATTAGTGAAAGGTTTTTGTAGTTGATGGTGCTGTGGTCTTGACTTGCACATGAATTGACCAAAAGGCACTCTCTTGAGACTAAAGTGTGCCATTCATCCTGACATCAATAACATTCCAAAGATTCAGCAAGCTACGTAATTTCTACCTTCCCTACATTAGTCAGAACCGAAGACATCTTCTAGGAAGGTTCTAGTACTGGTTACACCACTTGCTTACCCATTCAGGCAAGAGATGATTTTCAGGTCTTGGAGGAGTCATGCATGGGAAAAATCAATCTCTAACTATACAAAAATTTCAAATTTTGATCAGTGCCCTGAAGTATGCACACAGCACAGGGTGCTATGAAACAAAATTACCTGGGAGAAAATTTAGATGTGGGTCTCTTGGAGAGCTTCTTTGAGGAAGTGACATTTCGGTGGAGACCTAGGGATGAAGAGCTAGCCAAGAAAGGAACAGGGATGGAGCGTGTGCCGGGCAGGTGAGTGGATGAGTGTGAGTGTTCCAGGCTTAAGGTGAGAAAGAGCTTGCTATGTCTGAGTCCAAAAGAGGACTGCTCTTTGGAGATAAGGCCTAAGCAATTGTATATATTAACATTGCACTGACCTCATGCTTCTCTTCCTGGAAGCTTGGGTTCTGACTCACCGTGAAGCCTTGGAAAGTCCTGCCGTCTTTGAGCATCACTCTCCTGTACGATGCAGTTATACTGCATGATCATGGACCAGTCTTCCTCTTTTAGGCGATGATATGCACTGGAGAAGCTTCCTTCATAATAGATGTGCCTGTGACTCTCAGCAGGTTGCTCTTAGGACCACCTTGGTATGGAGAGAAGCCACCTCCCCTTTACCAACCTCAGCTGCTGAACGAGGTTCAGGTTGTGAGTTGTCACATGTCAGTGTCAACACAGGGCTCAGCATGGCGTTTGGTAGCCATGAAAAGAAGTTTGTTGATTAAATGAGGGGACGAATTATTGTATGGATGCAAAAGGAGTGCCTGAACTCTTGAGAGGAAGAGGAATCTGTCCAGAGGGGATAGGACTGCTCTTTAAGAAGATGCCAGATGTGTCATAAATCTCTGGAGGCATCTCTGGTCTGAGCAGGAGCCGACCATCAAGCCAACTGAAAGACCTATGGGGACCCAGGAATGTCAGGAGGCGGATGGTCCAGGTCGATTTGGCCCGGAAGAGGGCCTGCCAGTGGGGATGGGCTCCATCCATCCAGCTGGGAGTCTACATCCTTGCTTTCTGGGACTGCACACAGGTCCTGGGCTTCCCGACATGTCCCGGCTGGATCTTCACACAGATTGGATGTTGCCATTCTGGCTTGGGTTTCCCTGGCAGGCAGCATCTAATGATGGTCTCAGCTTCAACATTCCATTTCTGATTTTGCCCCCTTTGTCAGTTTTTCTTGCCAAAGAAATCTGAATTCCCTCTCTTCACTTATCCTTGAACTGCCTTGTGGACAGAAGCACTATGAAAAGAGGTTTAACTGGGACTGGGAGTTAGGAGAACTGTGTTCAAATCACAGCTACAGTAACTTTCTGTAAGATTTTGGCCCAGTCCTGTTCAATGCTTGGGTCTCAGGCTTTCAAACTATGAAGTGGATTAGATTGGTGGTTTTCAAAGTCTCTTTCTTTCTTTCTTTGTTCCGTCCTTCCTCCCTCCCTTCCTCCTTCCCTCTCCCTCTCTCCTTTTCTTTCTTTCTTTCTTTCTTCCTTCCTTCCTTCCTTCTTTCCTTTCTCCTTCCTTCCTTCCTTCCTTCCTTCCTTCCTTCCCTCCCTCCCTCCCTCCCTCTCTTCCTTTCCCAGTCCCACTTAAACCTCTTTTCTTTCCTTAATGTGCTTAGCATAGGGTTGATGTATGATAGTTGATTAAGAAATTCTACTTACTGGGCTTCCCTGGTGGCGCAGTGGTTGAGAGTCTGCCTGCCGATGTAGGGGACACAGGTTCGTGCCCCGGTCTGGGAAGATCCCACATGCCGCGGAGCGGCTGGGCCCGTGAGCCATGGCCGCTGAGCCTGCGCGTCCGGAGCCTGTGCTCCGCAACGGGAGAGGCCACAACAGTGAGAGGCCCGCGTACCGCAAAAAAAAAAAAAGAAAAAAAAGAAAAGAAATTCTAATTACTATACTAACAATAATGATAAAAAAAGTGCTTCTATCACATATCGTCATTGGCTTCTTGGACACCAGCTGCTTGTCTGTTCATAACTTCTTGAGATGGTTATAAATAATAACAGCAAAATAGTAATTCATGGTAATTCTTCCTATTTATTGAGTGTTTACTTTTTGCCAGTGCTTTACATAAATCCATCATCTATCTATCTATCTATCCATCCATCATCTATCTATTTATCTTCCTGTATCCCTATCTTCCACCGAACATATTTTCAACACTCCTATAAGGAAGCCACCATCATTTTTATTTTCCCAGAAAAAAAGGAGGCTTAGAAAAGCGAAGCAACTTGCTCAATGCATATCAATGCATCTAGTTAGCAACTGGCCATGAGTTGGGCTTGCACCCCAGCCTGTCTAATTCTAAAACCTGTGCATTAGCCATCAGGCTACACTGTCTCCCAATGCCTATTGAGTGGTCTGGACTTCCTCCAAGCCCTTGCTCCTGGGTGAGTCCAAACCCTTGCCCATTTTTCCCATTTTGCCATGTACTTATCTCCAAACTTTCCACTTTCCACCAGAAACAGAGGCTGAAGACACGCAGCAGGATAGAAGACCAGAGAAGTTAAGGAAATTCCCCAGTGTCTCCCAGCTACCAAGTGACGAATTCTGTCCATTAGCTCTCACTCTCTCTTTCTCTGGGTGGCAGCCACTAAGCCAACTGCCTTTTTTTTTTTTTTTTTTGCCAACAGCTGACAAACAGGAAGCCACATATTGGGTACTTCAAAATGTCACACAGTCTGCACAACACTGGGGTTCAAATAGCGGTGGGCTCCTGTGACATTAACAGCATTGTTTCCCTGCCTGTGGAAAGTACTGAGTCAGGGAAATGCCTGGATGTTTTCAAAGGGTGAGATAATTTGTGTGACCAACAATAACATTTACAGTTATTTAAGCTTAGATAAGGGTAATTAAATCTCACGCTTCATGGGCTAAGCTGATTGCCTGCAGGGGTCAAGGAGGCCCCCCTCCCCAGCTCAGCATCCACAGAGCGATTATCCAGGTGCATTGTGGGTCCTCACAGAGGGCCTGGGGTTTCCTCTAAGGCTGAGGCACCAGAGAAGGCAGCTCCCATCGCAGCATCTCAGGGGAGGGTCTCAACGCTCCCCCAGTTCACTGCTTTTCTGCACAGGATAAAATTCAGTCTCCAGAGGCAGACAGCCCTGGATTTCAATTCTAACTCTGCTAAGTGCAGGGTAAACTTGCAAGCCACTTGACTTCTATTAGAATTAGTATCTTGCCTGTAAAATGGAGGGAACCCTACATCATTGGGCATTTAATAATACGAAGAACAATTAGTATTTTTGGATGTTTTCTAGAAGCCAGACACTGTTTAAGTGCTTCTCCTTACTTAATTCTCACAACAGCAGTGCATTTCATTCTTCTTCCTTTCATCATCCCCTCGTTACCCTCCTCCTTAGGCAGATTGATGAGATTCAGGTCAGATTCAGACCAAAAACATTTGCAAGTTTAAGGGGTACAGTGTGTTGATTTGATTTGATACACTTAAATATTGAAAAGTGATTACCACCATAGTTATGCTAACACCTCCGTCACTGCCCATAATTCTTTTCTTTTTTGTGATGAGAATATTTAAGATTTAGTCTCTTGGCAAGCCGGAAGTATCTAATACAGTACTGTTGACTGTAATCACCACGCTGTACATTAGATCTCTAGGACTTATATCTTCTAATTGCAAGTTCGTACCTTATGACGACGTCACCTCTGTTCCTCCATTCTAGAAGTCAGAGCGTGGCAGGAAATGGATGACACACTCAAACTGCAGTAACTAAAGAAAGTCTATTCACAAAGGGGTGGGCCGAGGAGGTGGGCGGTGAGTCATCCCAGGCTAAGGGCCGAGGGACGGAGCAGTTACCAGAACCTGGAGAGAGCAGCGGTATCCTAGGAAACGGTTCCCCTAAAAGAGCTGGTGTCCTGGCCAGATGGGGAGGGAACTTGGGGTGCGGTGAGTGGGATGGTGATTACCCTGTCCTCACTCTCCTCCAATGCACTGGCTGAACCCAACCCCAGCCTGATCATAGAGGTCAGCTCCCAGAACACACAGCAGGCTAGAGAAAGGTGAAAAGGATACGAAGGAGCAATCAGAACATATCCAGTCCTCTGGCTGGCAGTGATAGAGCTCGAAGGGGAACTGGGGCAGTTTCCATGTTATGCGTCTACCACCAAAGGGCGTATAGTACATGTGGAATAAATGATAGCTATTACAGTTTGCCTGCACCTTTCCCCATCCCCAAAGGACAAGGGGGATACGCTATTGTGTCATCTCAAGTGGCGATCGGAGCCGTTCCCCACCTCAAGTTGAGAACAGAGACTGACAATTGAGAATAGAGACTTATTCCTTATGGGGAATAGGGACAGGTATGTCCCCCTCCAGGAAGAAGACGGATAATTGCCATCGCATCCCTGGACTGATAGAGCACTCTGGCTGCAGTGTGAAGACTGGAGGGGGACCGATGGGAGACGAGGTGAGGTGAGAGGCTGGGGAGGAAGATCCAAGCCTGGAATGCTGAGGGCCTGACCCAGGGCAGAGATGATGAGGATGCCAAGGAAGCAGCAGAACTGAGGACCTACTTCAGCACATGAGCACTGGATGCAGGCAGAGAAGAAATGTGGAGTGAGTGAGTGCAGACCAGTGGAACTGTGTCCTCCCCTGGGGCCAGAGAAGTGGGGGATAGAGATGTAAGCAGACCACCCTCAGGAAAAACTCTGGTGTTAGTGACCCAGTAGCTGATGCCCACAGAGGTGGAAGCTGTCAGAGAGCAGCTAATTGTTTCAGGAGGATGGCGGAGTTAAAGGATCAATTGACAAAGACGGGTGTTCCAGCCCCTTTAGGTAAAGGCAATTCAGTCCAATTTATGTCAGGTGAAAATGGACACTTAAGAGGAAAATATTTGCAGATCAGTATAAATTCAGTCTTGCCCCTAAAGCCAGCCCCAAGCCAAGGAGGAGGAATTTTCCTTGTTTCTTTCTTTCTTCCTTTTTTCTTTCTTCCTTCCTCCCCCACTTCCTTCCTTCTTTCCTTCCTTCCTTCTTTCCTCTCTCCCTCCCTCCCTCCGTCCCTCCCTCTCTCTCTCTCTCTCTCTCTCTTTCTCTCTCTCTCTTTCTCTCTTTCTTTCTTTCTCTCTGTCTTTCTTTCATCTCAGGGCTTGGCCAGGGCAGCTTCTGGGTGGAAAGGAAATTCAGTTTGCCTAGATTCTTTCACCATTTGCAAAATGGGAAGAATTAGCTGTTTCCTCCCAGTGCCGGGGGCTGTTGTGAAGATCGAATGAGTGGTTGAGAAAACCCTTGGAGAAGTGAGATGTGGTATATTCATCTGATGGATATATTATATAACTTGATATTATTAATAGATCTCACGCAGTCAAAGAAAAAAGAACTGGTGACTTGGGTATCGCATGAAACTGATTTCAAATTTTAGCTCTTCCATTTACTAACTGTGTGACTTAGGGCAAGTTATTTCACCTCTCTGAAACTCTACTGCCTCATCTGTAACGTGGGAATAACAGCACCTTCCTTGCAGGGCCTGTGTATCCTATGAGGACCTGTACGTAAGCAGGTCAACACAGTGTCTGGTACACAGATGGTACCAAGTGTAGACATGGAGGATGATAACTATTAACTGATGGATAAACCCAGCTTTCTTTCGTTAAAGAAACTTCCCGAAGTACTTGCTGCCTGCCTACTCTGAACACGGCAACTTCTGGTTGGCTTCCGAGAGGCTTCTCATGAAACATGAGTTAGTCTGGGGAATAGGAAAGTTGTCAAAGATGAGTAGAATCTGGATGGAGGTGGAAGAGCAGAGAATGAGATGTTCTAGAAGGAGAAGGCGCTTTGAGAGTGGGAGCAATGATGACGAGGAGAATGATTCATTTGGGAGGCAGGAGGACCACTTATATAGAACTTCTGGGCTGGAAAAGTCATTGAAATGATTTAGTCCCGAAGTCAGAAGGGCAAGCACACACAGGGGCCTGACGAGTGATAGACGTGAGTTAAAATGGCTGGGGAGACATGAGGGAAGGGTGAGGACTGCAGTCACTGGTAGAGCATGTTATACCTTAAAGCATCCACGTTCAAGTGCTAACAAACCCTGTGAAGACAAATAAAGCACACAGTCCCTCGTATCACAAGTTTGAGACCCCTGACTTAAGTCTACCCATGTGTGTGGGTGCACACACACCCATACACATATGCACATACATACAGAATACACATACACACCAGCACACCCTTCTCATCTTCCAGAGGGCAAGAGTGACACTCCAAGGAACAGTGACTTTCCAAGAAGTTTAGTGGCTGAGTAGAGACTTGTAGGATGAGAGAGGATGAGCTATTATAGAGTAGGGACTTCCACACAACCGGGGAAGCTCCGGACAGACTTAGTGGAAGGAGACACTCTCTAGAGGAGGCTGGGAGTTAAGCTTGACCAGTAGGATGGACGTTAACAGGCATGGACCCTCAGAAGTCACCAGGGAATCTAATATGTGCTTCAGCTATATTGCTCTCATTTAAGCTTCATAGTAATCCCGTGAGGAAAAGGTACTGCTATCCCCACTGTGCAGATGAAGAAACTGAGGCTCAGAGAGGTGAAGTGACTTCCTTCTGGCCACACAGCCAGATGGGTGTAGGAGCTGAGATTTGATCCGAGTCTGTTCTCTCTTCCATCCCACTCCTGACCAAATGGCTTCCTGCTTTGTACAGTCACCCTTTTTTCTTTCTTTGTGCTGTAGACCCTCGTGTTCCCTGGGCAGCATCCTCTCAGTGCTATAAAAAGACTGGAGCCCGATGTGTTCTCTTGAATCTGTCCCCTGGTGGCTCCCCACCTTTGTACCTTCAGGTAGGGCATGGAGTGTGGGCCACCCACGGACACTTTTAATGAAATGGAATAAGAACTAGGCCAGCGAGTCAGATGCTGTTGGAAACCTTGCGTCACTGTCTAAAATAGCCCCAGGGCAGCATGGCCCAGGAGAACCAGCACAGACCCAGGGGGTGTCTGGCATTCAATCCTTCAGTTCCCTCCATGGCCTCTGTGTTCCTCGTCCTTTTTATTTTTCTGGATTACAGTGAACTCTGAGACGTCATGATGCCTGCAGAGCTGCCTGCTGGTCCGCTTCAAACATTTCAGAACTCCAGAAAGGCTTTTCTATCACCAGTCTCATGGCTTAAGATGTACCCCGTAGGATGTGTCACTGAATCCTCTGGCCCCAGCTGGCCTGTCTAGTCCCATCACCTGCCATCTCCTGCCCACTACACACACACACACACACACACACACACACACACACACACACACACAAACACACATACATATCCGTACACACATGTGCACATATACACACAAACCCACACACGTACATATACACACACTCATCCATAAACACACAATACATGCCCATACACACACCCAGACTCACATTCACACAAACACAGAGACACACACACCTGTACACACACACACACATGCACACACACCCATACACATATGCACATACATACACAAATACACATACAAACACACTCATCCACACGTATCCACACACACAGGCACACAAACACACATGCACACACTCATCCTCACACATCCATATACACATACTCATACACACGCCCATACACACATAAACACACAAAAACCCATGCACACATCACTTTATGCTCTAGCAAGAGGAGATTTCTTTTTCTGTTTTTTGCATATTACACTTCAACAAGCCATCCCACTGTATATGCTATTCCTACTTCCCAGAGCAACCCACCCAGCAGACACCTCTCGGTTACTCCTGTAGAGCACTTTTTCCTTTGGGAACAGACCCTCCTCAACTGCTGGGAATCTGAGGAAGCTGTCAATCACGTGGCCCTGACGCGGTGACTTGAGGTATCTAACAGAGTACCCCACTTCCCTTCCCTCGCTGTCTCCACACACACCAAGATGTGCCCCGTGATTTGGGGTCAGAGAGTCTTTTTGTTTTTTGAGTCCTGATGTAGCTGTTGAAGAAGCATCTCCTCCTTGCTCTGCAGTCATGTTAGCTCGGAGCTGCCTGGAGCTCTCGCCCAGCCTATAGAAGATCCCTGATTGAGAACGAAGACAACCAGAGTCAAGCTGGGGGAGAAAGAGAAAGAGACCTAAGGACATAATTTCCTTGGATCCAGCCATTCTGGAAGTCAGCTCTGTCCCTTAGACTTCCCAGTTATATTGGCTAATTGATTCTCCCGTTTCTTAGCTTGAGGTATCTTAAGATTTTGTTGTCGTTGTTTTTGTTACTTGTTAACTCAGAATCCTGAGGTTAGAAATAATACAGTGCCAATTGTTTGACCTCTACTGTATCTTTTAATTCTCCCGACAGTCCTTTGAGGGGGATATTATGCCCATTTTGGTGATTAGAAAACTGAGGCTCAGGGAAGTGAAGACACTTGCCCAAGATCATACCTCCTCCTGTCCTCCTAACAGCCTTCATCATTTTAAAAGCTTTTTTTTCTGGAAGTGACATGTGTTTCATTGGCTAAGGTGAATGTAGGTAGGGAAAAGCAGTACTACGCGTGCTTAGAAGTAGAAAAGCCAGAATATGTACAAATAGCCTTAAAGACCACACAGGCCACCATGACACAGTGAGCTCCACAAAGGAAGGGCTTTGTCTTATTCATCCCTGAAACCCCAGCATCTGGCACAGGGGCTGCTGTAAAGAGGAAGCCTTGGGAGTGTGTGTTCAATGGATCCCAGAACTTACAAGGAGTGCCCGTCATCCCCATCAATGACAAACGTCTCTAGGCCAAGGATTAGCCTTATCTCTGTACCCCAGTACCTGGCACAGTGCCTGGCATTGAACAGACTCTCACTAAACATTTACCGAAGGAATTACTATGGAATTAGTGATAGGCGATCTCTGCTCACAGTGGTGGCTGTAGTTTCTTTATACCTGGTTAGGCACCATTTGAATTGCTAGGGTCAAGGCCAGAGCAGCACATTTGGAGATAGGGACGCACCAAGTTCAGATTCCAGAGAGAGAATGGATGACATATGCCAGCCTGGAGCAAAAAGAAAGTCTTGGACAAGCCTTGTAGGAAACAAACCAGATACCAGGAGACTCCCACACTGTGTCGGGCTGATGTTAGAAATAAAAGTGTGCGGTCTCCAGTTTAGACCATAAGGAGAACATGATCAAGGGAACAAAGAATCCAAGAATATATGTGAAAACCCAAGGTTTTGGTTGTTTGTTAGTTTGTTGGTGGAGGGGCTTATCTATAGTTTTACTTGTTCCATGTCCTTTTCCTTTTTGGTGAAACTGTGGTCTTTCAGCATAGTGAGAAAAATGGAGCTCTTGAGTTGTGTTAGCATCTGATTCTTTCCCAGATCATCAACTCCTTGAAGGCAACCACTGTATCTTACTTATCGCCAGTCCCACATGAGCATCACCCAGCACAGGATGCTACATACAGGAGTAACTGAGTACATGTTAGTTTGTATTGAATGTGCACATATGAAACCCCAGAGAACAGGGAGACTATTCCCAGCCAAGTCAGAAGATACAGAGTAGCAGGTAAAACAGAGGGACCTCACTGGGCATTATTATGATTCAGAAAAACTACTGAGTCCCCATTATACTCAGGGAAGAAGTGAGTCTTCACAGTAGGGGTCATTAGATAAATAAGAGTTAACCTCTTCAAATACAGAGAATTGAAAGAAAGAAGGAAACAAAGAAGGGAGGAAGAGAGGGAGGGAGGGACGGAGGGAAGGAAAGAAAGAAAGGAATAAGGGAGGAAGAGAAGGAAAAAAGAAAGAAGAGAAAGACCACTGTGTGGGGTATCCCTCTAAACAGATCACATACTCCCCTGATTTTTAAGCTGACCATCTACTCCACTCACAAAGTGATCACATACTCCCCTGATTTTTAAGCTGACCATCTACTCCACTCACAAAGTGATCACATACTCCCCTGATTTTTAAGATCACATACTCCCCTGATTTTTAAGCTGACCATCTACTCCACCATTTTGTAAGCACTCAGCATTGCCACTACAATCAGCCCACGCTAGAGGGTATCATCACACAACAGGGCTCTTGGGGGACTCTGGTGTGTGCAGGACCACCAGACCCTACACTAAATGGCACCAGACCTCTTTGCTTTGTGAGTGAATTGGGCTGTTTACCATCCTTTGGTTTGTTTTTACTGCCCTCTCTCAAAGTCGGATTGTCAGCTATTATTGGTCATTTCTCACTGGTGTTGGGGTCCTTGCCTACTACTAATCTCCTGGGGCTTCATAAACGAGGTAAATAAGTCTCTACATTCATCTGGACAAACACCCAGTGAGCACCCCTATTTTTGAGACACTGTGCAGGATGCAATTTGGGAGTTATGAGGTCTTTTCTCAGACAGCATAACATTAATGTTAAGAGTGTGAGTTGTACCTGATGCCCTGGGCGCTCTTCTTGTTCTGGCTTTAGTCACTGCATGACCTCAGGCAAATTAACAGCCCTCTTGAAGATACAGTTCCCATGTCTCTAAATTGGGGATAATATGACAAACCTCTGAGTGCCTACGTCAGAGGTTTGTTTGGGGGAATTAATTGAAGGATGAATATTGTTTTATTTATAAGTAGCTTAGAGTCTGCAATGGGTGATAAAACTTGTGGATAAAACATGTATGGGAAGGTCACTTCTTGGAGGGGTCATCAAGGAAGAGGTACTGGGCTTGAGGAACCGGGAGGATGTTTGGGAAGGGCAGAGAAAGATGATCCAGGCAGAATGAACAGGCAGGTGATACAGAATCTGGAAGTGAAGGGGCATGAGCATGGAAAAGACGGCCCTTCCTACTGACAGAGCCAGAGGAGCTAGGAGGTGGGGCAAGAAATGCAAGATGAGACTAGCCCAGGGTTCTGCAAACTACAACCCAGGGGCCACGTTGGCTTGCTGCCTATTTTCAAACAGCCTGAGAACTAATTTTTTTTTTTCAATTTTAAATAGGTGGAAAAAACAATCAAAAGAAGAATAATCTTTTGTGGTACATTATAATGATGTGAGATACAAACTCCAGGGTCCGCACATAAAGTTTTATTGGAACACAGTCATTACCTATCATGTATGTTTTATTTCTGGCTGCTTTTTGGCTACAAAGGCAGAGTTGAGTAGTTGAGACAGAGCCTATAGGGCATGTAATGCTTAAAGTATTTCCTATTTAGCCCTTTACAGAAAAAGTTTACTGGTCCCTGGTCTGAACCCTAAAGTGACTTGAATACCCAACTAAGGGATTAGACTTGAGCCCACGGGTGACAGGGAGGCATGGTGGGGTGGCAGCGCCAGGAACGAAAATACCATTTTCTCCTGATGATCACAGGCTCTCCATCCTCCCATTAAGCACCGTCTGTAATGTCTTCTACATATGTGCTTCCTTCCACCAAACTTCTATCTTTTGAAGAGACAAATGTGTTCTCCCTTTTCATGTTAGGATTTTTTTTTTGTTTTTTGAAGAATATTCACAAGGGGTTTCTACCTTACATACTAAGTGCAGAGAGATATGGGTCCCACGCTAATCAGACTGGGTGCCACTCTGCAAGTCATTTTGTGCAATTTCATGTTCGCTTTCCCCGAAAGGAGAATTACTTCGATAGATTAAAGCCTTTTCCTTATTGGGATGGGCGTCGGTCTCTTTCTCTCGGAGCCCGTCCACTGTCTCTTGATGCCTCCCAGATAGGGAGGCCCTCATTTCCCAGAGTCGCTCTTGGTGAAGCAATTTCCTATCTCTGCCAGCCCTACAGGGTCTCGTTTGCAGAACGAGGGGGATTCTGGGTAGGGTGGAAAATGGAAGGGGCTGGAAGGTGACCCGTTCCTTTCTGCTGTGGTTTCGACTCAGAGGCACGTGCTCCTGCTTGCTGGTCAAAGGGGTTGCTTTGAGCTCTGGCCTTTGCAAGGGCTCTAGAAGGGCATATGGAGACTAATGGGGCTCCCACTGTGGAATAAAGTGGACACTGGACTCAGTGGATTTAAACCTAACTAGCTACATTTGCAACCCAGCATAACACACAGACGTAACGTGAGTAAACGCCTGCTTTTAATCGCTAATTCTTCTTTCTGAGGTTTTGGATGAACTTGGTGCTTATACTTTAGTGTTTTCAAGACTCACCCGTGGAGCATGTTAAAGTGCAGATTCCTAGGCCGCGCCTCCAGAGTCTGATTTACTAAGTTTGAGGTTAGAAGAATCTGTACAGTTAAAAAAATCCCTGGATGATTCTGATACTAGTGGTCCCAGAACACCCCTTGAGAAATGCTGTCTCAAGATAGCATTTTGTCCTGGTTATTTATTTATTTATTTTTTGCGGTACGCGGGCCTCTCACTGTTGTGGCCTCTCCCGTTGCGGAGCACAGGCTCCGGACGCGCAGGCTCAGCGGCCATGGCTCACGGGCCCAGCTGCTCCGCGGCATGTGGGATCTTCCCGGACCGGGGCACGAACCCGTGTCCCCTGCATCGGCAGGCGGACTCTCAACCACTGCGCCACCAGGGAAGCCCTGTCCTGGTTATTTTTTATAGCTGGCATGAGACATCGTAAGTGCCTGGCACATAGAAGGTGCATAATGAAGAGCAATCACTGTCACTACTGGTGTAGGTTTTGAGATGCTAGTCATTAGCGCTACTTTCTCTTTTTTTTTTTTTTGTACTTCTGATCCCTGTGGTTTGCATTTATACCCTGTGCTGATTAATACGGGGCTCATGATGAACTTTTTGGTACTTCTGTCTCCTCCTCCATAGAACAGAAAGACGAATACCTAACTTCTAGAGAGTGTCTGTTGTTACGTTAAATGCTAGGAATTCTTAAGTAATTAGCTGAACTTCTATTGCTTTATTCTAGTTCCTAATTACTTTTGTATAAATGCACATATTGATACGTGAAGGCAATTTAGAGGGCCCACTCTCCTAGGCATGGACATGGGCTTTGCCTGGCAATGCTCTCTGCTAAATTAAGGGCTGTTTTGGCGACCAACCTCCATGAAACACATGCAATTTCATTCATCACTTTCTGCTACAAGAGATGAAGACTGTGCCAGGAATCAGGAAAACTGGGTCAGCCCAGACCTTACACCTGGTACTGCAACTCGTTTCCATCAACGTGCAGCCATCGATAACACACACTTTTATTTTTCTATTTCTATCATTTTTTTCTATTCATAGTGTTTATCTTTCTATTCATACTATTTCCTATTCACACTATTCAGGGTTGCAAAACTGTACTCATAAAAGAAATAATTACAGCTGGATTTAAATGTCCATCTGGGCCCACTGTTATATTTTTTACATTAATAAAACCTGTAACTCTCACTATGACCACTTCATCCCATCTTGGCTTCCAAATGGAGAAAAATAACTCCCCCTGAATCTTTCCCGGAGAATGTAACTTCTCCGAGGTGTGTTCAGGGTTACGGTGAAGTTCATTTTAGCCTTACAAACCCTTGGAACGTCATGTGAAAAGAGTTCTTTATACTTGAAAGGCGGTCATCTAGTGCCGCCATACTACTCTGTATCGAATATTGTTCTAGGCTACATCAGGGCTACAAAAATGAACAGGACCGCATTTCTGGCTTTGAGAAAGCCTAATAGAACAGTGAGAAAGACACGTCTAAAAGAAAAAAGAAGTCTTATGGACTAAACCACAGATTTGTGCAAATCTCTTCCCTGGGGAAGGGAGTGGAGGGGAAATCTATCCACAGGTGATGACACCTGGAATCAGACTTGAGAGGAAGAAGAGCTCCTGCGTGAACTCTGGGACTCAGGGAGAACTTAGGCATGGGCATGGGCACATGCAAAGGCCCTGAAGCAACTCATTCACTTAGTCATTTGCTTAACCATTCAAAAAAAAAAAAAAAGCAGAACGATTTTTGCAGAGACAAACTAAATCAGGCATAATGTTCTGTTTGCATGAAGGCAAATTGAATGTGTAGGGAAATAGGATGGGTCTTATTTTGGTAGTAGGGAGTGTCTGCAGAAGATGAATGTGGAAAAGGGCTTTAGGGCATATTACACAGAGTTTTATAAGTCAGTAGAAGATATTCTGGGGGCAATATAGAGACCCCAAAGTGTGAAGAAAAGGAAGGACTCAGTCCAAGTAATGCAATGGGGACCATGGAGAGGATTATGAGATGTGGAAACAGACAGATCTCTGACATCCTCAGGCCTTGCCTCCACCCTGCCCTTGTCAATCAAAGACCATTCCTGAAAATACCCACTTCACCCCAGTTTTGAAGTTTTCCCCAGAGCCTGGATTCACATCGGCCTTCTTTGGGTGTCTTTGCTATGATTGATAATTTGTACCAAATCCATTTTGGGATGTGGTTTTTCTTCCCCGACATACATCACAGGATATTTTTATAGCTTGATGAATCTAACACATCTGTGTAATCACACAGTTTCCAGAAATCCAGATGTTCCCCAGAGTACCTCTGGCTTCCATGCTCTCGCAAACATTTGCTGTAAACACCAAAGGCTGTTTGTTGGTTTTAACGTTCTAGCTCATCTATTACCCAGTGAAGGTGAAAGATTGAAGCCAGATAGTGTTGCCAGTAAATGTTTTCATCCCTAATGCATCTATTTCTACGGACTGATTAGTATGCTGTGAATGCCCACAGCCCGATTCTGCCTATATGGCCAATCGTGTTGCACCTGCTGTGGTACGGAGAGGGAAGGCAGGCTGGGTGTGCAGAGCCCCTTCTGTTTCCTGGCCTGATGTCCCCAGCTGAACAGAGGGCTCAGCCAGCTGAGATGGGACAGGGAGAAACAAGGGGCCAGGATCAAGCCCCGAACCACTGGGTTACTGGGGCGACTCTAAAACAGCTAATGCATGTAAAATGTTTAACTGTACCTGGGATATGGACACATCTAAGCAAAAGATGGCTATTACTATTAATGTTACAGCCATTCGTCCATAACAGAAGACGCTCACACCCCATCTTTAAGAAACTCCGTGGTAACGGAATTTAACTTTGAAGCTGGAGAAAGAGCACCTACCTGGGAGTCAAGGGCTCAGGCTGGAGTTTCCTTTGGCCTTAGGCAGCTCTTCCCCTTCTCTAGGCACCAGCTTGTCCGTTTGTAAAGTAAAGAGGGTATTCCAGATGATACCTAGCCGCCCTCCTAGTTCCAATGCAATTAATTATCTTATCCTAAAGCGTTTGTTATAATGTCAAGCAAGAAGAAGCACCTCTAACCTGAGATGCTGTTAAGTGATCATCTGAAACGGAGTATGGTTGCTTTTCCTCTAGAGAACTTTAAGCAGTAGGTAGGAGATAGTTTTGGGTGAACAGCCTTTCCCCTCTCTGTTCCTTCTGCTGGGTGTACACTTTCAACCTCCCATCTCTGTTCACTTCTATACCTTATGAGGCTTTATTTTGACCCTGCCCAATGAACCCCGCCCATGGGATAAATTAGGGTCCCTCTGTTATTATGTTGCTCAGCATCGCAAATTGAGACTGTATATTTTGTAATTATTTGATTAATGTTTCTCTCTCCCACTACACTGCAATCTCTCGCCCTCTGTGAAAGCTGGGACCATGTCTGTTTTGTCCATCACTATATCACCCTTGCTTGGCGATGCCCAATCTGCATTTATTGAATGAGTGAGTAAATAAATGAATGAAGTCTTGCCTGGAGGAAGAGAGATGGATTAGACAGCTGCCTTCTGAGAACTGAGAGTCTCGGGATCTTTCACAAAGTAAATAGGGGGATGCAAAGTGATGAGCAAAGGCAAAAAAAAAAAAAAAAAAGGCCAGATGAGCAGAAAGGGACCACCTATCATCAAGGACGAAATTCAACTTTAGAGAGAGAATAGATGGCCAACAGAGAGAAATGAAGGTACTATTACATTGAAAAAAACAAGAAGAATAAAGAAAAACAAATGCAGGGCATAATGTCTGAGTGAGGAAAGAACGGGGAATGATTTTCTGACTAAAGCCTGAAGATCAAAGATGGCGCTGAGCACATTAACTATTTCACAATGATCATCAACTTATTAAGACAGAAAGGTTGATTTATTCTTATGTTCTTGGGAGAGAATTGTGAAAAGCAATAACCCATCTCAAGCACGGTAAGCTCGTCTTAATCAGAACAGATAAGTCTTAGAGGATTGAGGGAGATCCAATGATGAAAGAATGAGTCCCTTGGGTTTCTTGGGAGGCAGTGTTGTAAAGAGAGCCTGGGCAGGGGAGTCCTACAGATGTGGACGGGAGTCTGGCTTATCGCTGGGCAGCTGGGTGACCTTAGGCAAGTCCCCTTCCCCATCTTAATCCCAGTTTCCTTTTCTCTCGAAGAGGTTGACAGTTTAGGACCCATGGGCCAAATCCAGTCTGGGACCTTTTTAAAAAATAAAGTTTTATTGGAACATGTATTGTCAGTGCTTGCTTTTGTGTTTCTAGGGAGGGTAATTGCGACAAAGACCACATGGCCCTCAAAGCCAAAAATCTTTACAGTACGAGTTTTTACAGAAGAAGGCTTGTTGTGAGTATTCATTCATTCGGCGTCTGGCATGAGAATGTGCTCAACAACTGTTGGTGAGATTTGATTAAATCAATGGATCAGCGAATAAATGCAGAAATGACATGCTATACTTGGAAGGGTAAAGACAGACGTGGGGCGAAATTTCAGCTTCACTCTCTAAGAGTTGTGCAAATTACCTCCTCTCTTTCAACTTCTTTATCCTCTGTAAATTGGAGATAACAAATCTATCTTGTGTAATGGTGGCTGGTAAATGAAACATAGTTTGATTACTCTGGATACAAACATTCAATAATTTTTTGTTCAATTAAAGTCTTGGATAAAACGAAAATAACTGCCATTGGTCAGTCATTGCCTTGGAGGCATTAGGGTCTCAGGGCGAGTTGCTGGTGTTCTCACACCAGGCTCAGAAACCACCTCTCCTAGTTCCCGACTTGGGACCGCGGTTCAGAAACAGGAAGTCTTTTAGCTGGAGCCGTCACCTGAGTCTGAGCACCATGCTTGGCATATAATAAGAGCTTGATATTTGTGAGTGAATAAATGAATGCAGCTTTAGGTATCAACTCTCCACTGGGTGAAGCCATGCCTTTCAGGTCTTCTGGGGGTCATCTCTTACTCCTAAGCTATTTCAGAAAAGTAATTTGATCCTTTCCACCCTGTCTGGGCTGGAAGGGATGCTGGAGCCATTATTCAGAGGATCCTCTGACAGAGCTTTCCCACTGGCATCTAGAGTTGGCAGTTCCCAATCCTGCCTATGCATTGGAAATCCTGTCGTGCCTTCTAAACAGAGGGCTAATGTAGTTGGGTTGAAGTTCTGGAAATACCTTTTGACTGCAGTAAGGAGGGTGCCCTGGAGGAGGTGGCTGTGACCCTGTGTGGAGAATAAGGAGGCTTTTGCAATCCAAGGTCCAGGCAAGAGATCATGCTTGTACTTCCAAAAACGTGTGAGTGTTTTCTATGTGCCAGACATTGGGCTTGGTTTAGGGATTCAACACAGAGTCAGACGGCTCCTTCCATTGGAGGAGATCAGATTTTGGCTAATGAAGACATCATTCAAGTGGTGAAGTCAAGGAAGGGTACTGGGGCTTCCCTGGTGGCGCAGTGGTTGAGAGTCCGCCTGCCGATGCAGGGGACACGGGTTCGTGCCCCGTCCGGGAAGATCCCACATGCCGCGGAGCGGCTGGGCCTGTGAGCCATGGCCGCTGAGCCTGCGCGTCCGGAGCCTGTGCTCCACAGCAGGAGAGGCCACAACAGTGAGAGGCCCGCGTACCGCAAAAACAAAACAAAACAAAAAAAAGGAAGGGTACTGGAGTGGGGTCTGTAGGAGGGTTCCATGTATTAGAGTTCTCCAGAGAAACAGAACCAATAGGACACATTTAGCTATATAGAAAGACTTATTATGAGAGATTGGCTCAGGCAATTATGGAAGCTAAGTCTCACGATTTGCTGTCTGCAAACTGGAGGCCCAGGAAAGTTGGCGGTCTACTTCTGGTTCAATTCCTAAAGCTAGAGACCCAGGGAAGCCAATGGTATAACTCGCAGTTTGAGTCCAAAGGCCTGAGATCCAGGAGGACTGATGTTGGAATGCAGGAGAAGATGGATGTCCAGCTCAAGCAGAGAACAAATTCACCCTTCCTCAGCCTTGTTGTTCTATTCAGGCCCTCAACAGATTGGGTGATGCCCATCTGCCTTGGTGAGGGCCATCTTTACTCAATCTACCCATTCAAATGGTAATCTTCTCCAAAAATACCATCACAGACACACCTAGAAATAACGTCTTATCAGCTCCCTTAGCATCTCTCGTTCAGTCAAGTTGACACGTAAAATTAGCCGTCACATCCTGTTGCTGTAGGTTAATTACCCCAGAAGATTTTGTGATTGGTACCCTAACCTCATCCTTTCTTCCTAAAAGGGGAGTGAGAGGAAAGTAAGTTTTACTTGACTCTGATCCATGATAGTAGCAGCTGTAATAAAACAGTAACCCTTTACCGAGTGTTTTTAAGTGCCAGACACAATGCTATGCACTTCTCATAAATTTTTCTGTTTAATCCTCACAACAACCAAAGGAGTTTGGATTATGTTGTTCTCATTTTGCTGCTGCTGAAACCTCATTATGGTTCAGAAATGTTAGGTAGCTTGTCTAAAGCCTCACAGCTGATAAGCAGCTAGACCTGGGACTCAAACTCCAATCTAGCCAGGCTCGGAGCCCACGTGCTTTCACCTGACGCCACCCTTCTCCTGTCTCTGCTGTCAGCCACTCCCGAGGCCCCCCTTTGCAGCATTAAATAGACCCTCAGGCTTTCTGATTCCACAGGGGTACTGCACTCTGATTGTTTCTCGTTAGCAGTTGTTTTCCCTTGCTCTGTGTGCACTTGGTTACATAATACCTGAAAATATTAAATTAGTTTGCCTTTATAGGAAATTATGTTCCATTAGGGCCACTGACATAGCTATTCCGAGACTTCCAAGAGAGTTGTGCGCTTTTTGGAAGTGTCTGACAAATCCAGTTGCTCTCAGGCAAGGAGCTCTATGAAAGCCTTGTGGCTGGTTGAATAATTAGGCATTAAGTGACTTTAATAATAGACATACGAGGCCCAGACAAGAGGTTCCACCTTTGATCATCAGAGCTGCCTTGGGGCCCGCTTCTGGCAGAGAAAAGGAAAGGGGCAGAGGCGCCCGGTGGTCTGCAAAAACCATCCTGTGACGTCACTTCCTATCATTCGGCCTGTCACTCAGCACAGGTGGGAGACCAGCTCCAGGGCAGAGACTCTGCGAAGAAGCCTCCTCTTCGTCATCCCCTTCCTCTAGGGGGCGCTACTGTGGTCAACGGCACCAGGATCCTGCTCTGCTTGAGTCATGCACCTGCTCAAATGACTTCTCAAAATGCAGGACAGGGACGTCCCTGGCGGTCCAGTGGTTGAGACTATGCACTCCCACTGCAGGGGGCAAGGGTTCAATCCCTGGTGGGGGAACTAGGATTCCACATACCGCCTGGTGCAGCCAAAAAAAAAAAGCAAGGCAAAGTCCACCTTGGCTTGACATCAAAATCCTGCTAGATTTGGCTTGCAGTTACTTTTTCAGAATGCTTCTTTACATGGAGCTAGTGGGCTTCATGATTTCCTATTTGTCCCCATGTTCGCCTCCTAATGTCACCCTCTTGTCCTTGCCTGTTATTGTTCCCCCACCAGGAGGAACTTCCTTCTATCTCTGCATCCTACCTAGGGTTCAAGCCTCAGCTTCAAGACCACCTCTTCCAGGAAACTTATTTTAAATCATCTTGCCAAAGAATTCTCGCACTCTCCTTTGCATACCCATAGCGCTTTATAGCACGTAATCTAATCATCTTATTTCCTCTCACCTTGTATTAGAATTATCTTATACAAATCTTCTCTCTCTTGCTATATGGTAAATTCTTCAAATGGAAGGAATATGTTTAGCCTCTCTGTCAAAGTTTCCCTGGCTTCTCTTACAAAGACTTGCAGGCAGTAGGCATTTGACAAATACATGCTTTACATATCCATCAGTTTGGTCATAACTAGAGACTGAGGTCCCACGGCCATCTATCCATCCATTCCTTCTTCCTCTGGTGGCACTTATGAACACCCTCCAACCTTTCTCCACTCTCATGTATGATATCTCTAGTATCAAAATTGTATTGAGGGCTTCCCTGGTGGCGCAGTGGTTGAGAATCTGCCTGCTAATGCAGGGGACATGGGTTCGAGCCCTGGTCTGGGAGGATCCCACATGCCGCGGAGCAACTGGGTCCATGAGCCACAACTATTGAGCCTGTGCGTCTGGAGCCTGTGCTCCGCAACGAGAGGCCGCGATAGTGAGAGGCCCGCGCACCGCGATGAAGAGTGGTCCCCGCTTGCCACAACTAGAGAAAGCCCTCGCACAGAAACAAAGACACAACACAGCAAAAATTAATTAATTAATTAATAAACTCCTACCCCCGACATCTTCTTTAAAAAAAAAAAATTGTATTGAGGCAGGTGGAGAGATGGGTTATGGGATGTTAGGATCCGGGATACGGACATGCTTTGAGCACAAGTCTGAACACACAGAGTGATAGGCAGGCCCCTTGAGACTGGATCCCTATTTCCCAAAGAGAGGGTGCATTTCAAATTTCAGATGGATCTGGTATTTGGTATGGGGGAAAGGGCACTGAAATTGCCTGATGGCTTGAATCTTACCTGCTCCATTTCCTAAGTCCACCTTCCCAGCCTCATCTCCCACCATCCCCCACCTGCCCTGTGATCTAACCACACCCAGCCCTGCACTGACCCTGCAGCACACGACGGGAGGGCCAGGACTGCCACTCCCTGTCTCCTATCCCCCCTCCAGGTTGGACCCAATGAATGTCAAACACGAGGATTCCGGTAGGAAATAAAACCACTCTCAGATTCACTAATGGTTCAGCTGCACTTGGAACTTCTTGCCTGAATCTGGACTCTGGAAGTCTCCCACCCTGGGACAGATGGACAGGCTGCACAGCAAATACAGGCCTACTGCGGTAGCAACACCCACCCGTCCTGGGCAGACGCAGGTAGCGGGACCCTCGAGAGATGTATTTAGTCATCCCTGGAAGACACCGTTCTTGTTCGCTCTTTCCCATGAATGGCCTTCGGACAACAGAACAAGTTGCCCTTCAGTCTCCCAAATCCAACTACTCCTTCACGGGGAGAGAGGAAGGTGGGAGCAGAGAGAGGAACCCAAGGTGTCCCCATCTCCTTCCAGGAGAGGACCAGAAACTCCTGCTTCTCTACAGATCGGCCATAGCAGAGCCTTGAGTGATTTCCCCTGACATATATTGTGTATCCATCTGCCATCATGCCTTTGCCCAGGTTGGCCCTTGTTCCCAGATTGTCCCTTTCTCTTATTTCCACCTGACAAGGTCATACTCAAACACTGCCTCTCCCTGAAGTCTTCCCAGATCTGTCCATTCTTCTCAGGTTGTATTCAATAACCTCCTCTGGGCATCCTTGATCACACCCCTTACCTGCTTGTGTTCTGAAGACACGTGATGCACCTCTCTGCCCTCTCCCCATTCTTTTTTTGTGGTATGCGGGCCTCCCACTGCTGTGGCCTCTCCTGCTGCGGAGCACAGGCTCAGTGGCCATGGCTCACGGGCCCAGCTGCTCCACGGCATGTGGGATCTTTCCAGACTGGGGCACGAACCCGTGTCCCCTGCATCGGCAGGCGGACTCTCAACCACTGCGCCACCAGGGAAGCCCCTCCCTCTCCCCATTCTTAACCCTGCTCCCTGGGCTGCAGTCTCCACAAAGGGCAGCCCCTGTAACTGCAGTGCCCACCCTAGCCTGGCTCAGGGTCTGTGCTCCTGAAGGCTGATTGGATTCGCTCAGAGAATCAGCTGTCTGGGGGCACAGGGCCAAGTGCTGTGATGTGTAACCCTGGGCCAAACATGCCCCTCTCCCGCTGATGAGAGCAAGGTTTTTTGTCGGCATTCCAATTCCCATGTCGGGACCCTGGAGCACATGATGCTGAAGCTCTCGCTCTGGACCAGCATGTGAAGACCTGTTTCTCAGCGGCCCACCTAGGAGTTTTCCTGGCTTTTCTCACGGCTGACTCTCCTCCAGCAAAAACTCCACTCTCATCCTCCCGCAGGTTAGGCAGTTCAGTGAGTGACCCCATGTCCTCCCAGGAGCACATCTGCGGCTGCAGCCTTACGGCACGACCTTGCTACCTAGTAACGCAAGCAGTCGTGACTGTCTTTAATGGGGTGGGTGTTTTATAGCCAGGGGAGTTCAGGCTTGGGGTCTGACAGCTCCAGGCTCTTGGAATGTTCTTGGTGTGAACAAGTGGTCCATAAAGGCTGGTTTCCTTCTCTCTTAAGCTGGAAAAGGGGTATCATTTTAACTGGTCCTCACGACAACCCTGGAGAGAGTTGTTATTATTGCCATTACTATATTCATTTTTTTATTGCCTGGCTTAAGCTGATGAAAAGAAAAATCTGTGCTTTAAGACAAATGAAAAAGAGAGAATGTTTATCCAGTGTTTAGGAAACCGAAG
Source organism: Lagenorhynchus albirostris (assembly GCF_949774975.1). Classification (NCBI taxonomy): domain Eukaryota; kingdom Metazoa; phylum Chordata; class Mammalia; order Artiodactyla; family Delphinidae; genus Lagenorhynchus; species Lagenorhynchus albirostris. Next base: position 14,750,918 of record NC_083101.1, read on the forward strand.
GTTATATTAGACGACGTATGGGAAATGCTTAGTTCAGCTCACAGTAAGTAGATACACAATAAATGGTAGCTATTGTTTTTATCATTGTCATCAGAGAGGGGGAGTGACTCACTCAGGGTCACACAGCTGGTTAATGACAGAGCTGCACCTGGAATTCGCACCTGGACTTTTAGGCTTTGGGCCCTTTGCCTTTCTCTTGCCCTCCCCCTTCTCCTGTGGATCTGTGTGTACGACCTTCCAGATCCCTTTTAGGTCTTGGCCAGACTCATCCTGCCACTCAGCAAAAAAAAGAAAAAAACCCTCTTCTACCACGATGCAGGGAAAGAAATTACCCTTAATTACTGGGGCTTCTCTACAATTATAGGACGTGCATTTGAACTCTTAAGGGTCCTCTCCTGAGGATAACCTTTATTTGCCTGATTGCGTCTGTTCAGTTAATTCTGGCTAATTACTATTTTCTTCCTATTAGATTCTAATTATATACAGTATTTTCATTATAAAGCATAATGTTTCCCAGAGAACCATGTCAATTATACAGGCAATATTACCGGAGGTCTAGTTTACCTCATTAAGCCCAAGCAATGAAGCCATGCATCCGATTAAACCCCCAGTTTTCGGGATGGACTTTAACCATATGTGGGTACCAGTGACTCTCACCTAGAACTTGCTGGGTGTGGGAGAGGGCTAGAGTGCTTTGGAGGAGCCCCAGGAGGGAGGCGGAGGTCCATTTGGTCGTCTTCGGGTTTCTGCCTGAAACATAAGCACTGAACCATGGTGTCCTTGGTGTTTGTGGATTTTACATTCACAGTTTGGTCTATTTCTGAGAACTCTATGATTTGAGTTTGGCTGAGGCATGGATTTAATATTGTGGTACAAAAGCAAGGCTTCCTCTCGATTCAAAGGCTTCCGGTGGGCCACCCCACGTTGCCATCTCCACCCCTCAGTATGCTAACACTGTAGCATCTTTCTTAGTCCTGATTCACCCATCCATCCACTGTCTGACATCCCTCCTTGAATGTCTGTAGACATCTTCCCCTTCACATGTCCAAAGCAGAACACATGACTTCTGCCCTCCCTGGACCCTGAACCCAATCCTCCTGTAATTGCTTCCATCTCAGTAAGTGTCAAAACCTTCCACTCAGATGCTCCAGCAAACTGCCAAGAGGTCATTCGGATTCTCTCTTCCCTTCGTCTCTCATATCCAGTGAACTCTAGGTCCCAACTACATCCTGGATCCCTCCCCTTCTTCCCATCTCCACTGCTACACCCTGGTCCAGGCCATCATTATCCCTACTATATAATGGCCTTCTAATCGGTATCCTGTTTCTTTCCCCTCCCAGCTCCTGTATCCTGTCTCCTAACAGTAAATCAAGGTGATTTACCAAAAAAAAAAAAAAAAAACCAGACCATGTTACTCTCCTGCTTAAAACTCTTAGGTATATTGTTTTTTGAGTTAAAGCCAAACTTTTTACCATGTCTGCAAGACATGATTATTCTCTTTCCTACTTATTGGTTAAGTATCTATTGAGGGCCTACTATGTGCCAGGTACTGTCATGTACAAATGGTTCCTGTTTGTATGGGAATAAAATGGTCAAAGATCACCCTGCTAAGCATCACTTTTTCACATCACTTTGATAGTACTTAATACTTCACGTGTTCGTCTTATCCAGCTGGATCGTCTAAGAGATCTGCATCTATATCTGTGCCCCACACTCCTGACCCAGGTCTGGAAGTGTCTCAAGAAATGTGAGCTACTTTGCTATGATTTAACACTCGGGCAGGAGTTGGAAAACAAAGTTGATTAAAAAATACACTTTTATTGGATTCTAAAGGAATTAATAAAATCCTCCCTTTGGGGATTAATAAAGCAGGATTTTTTAATATTAGCTTTATTTTTTCTACTTTGCAAAAGTATTTTAATCAACATTTTAGGCTTTAAAAGATGGACTCAAGCTATGTTCTCTACTGGGGGGGTGGGGATTTCATCAGCTCATTTGTAGATGTCACATTTTTTATATTGGCTGCCTTGTCTGAAAAAACGTTGTTACTATTATTTCCCTAATAAAAATCTATGAAAACTGTGAAGTTCAAGCAAAAAGGGAAGTAACCATTCTTGAGCACCTCGTCATGTAGGAGTTAATTTTTTGTACCAATCATAAGCCATGATAGTATTGCTTTTGTTTAGAGAAGTTGAAGACATTGTCTAAAGTGCTTAGTGAATTAGTTGTAATAAGACTGATCCCGGGCTCTGGTGTCAAGACCCTCCATTTATTTGTTGTGTATGACCTTGAGGTCATTTATTCAACCTGTGCTTCACTTTCTCCATTTGTAAAATGAGGATAATAGCAGTTCCTAATCCCTAAGTTTGTTTTAAGAATTAAGTGAGTGAGTCCACTTAGAATGGTGTTTGGCATATTCATGCTTCCTTAAATGCTGGCTGGTAATGTCTGGATCTAAACCTAGACTGGTCGTAAATACCACCAGCAGCAACAGTACCATTCACTAAGGGCTCTCTATGACTCTTTCTCTAATCCAACCAAGACACATGTAATGTACACATTGTTGTCTCAATTTACAGACAAGTAAAACTGAGGATCTGTAAAGTCACTTGTTCAAGGTGAAGCAGCAGGTAAGTGGCAGATCCAGAAATCACACCTAGGTTTGCTTGTCCCCATAGCTCACGTTCTTCATAGCAGTTAAAATGTTTTGTAAACTTTGAAATGTAACATATTCTACGTGTGGAAGGTGGTAGAGACTGAACTGTGTCTGCTACACATCCCTGCGTTGAAGCCCTAATCCCCAATGTGACTGTATTTGGAGATGGGGCTTTTAAGGAAGTGATTAAGTAAAAATGAGGCCGTTTGGGTGGTGTCTTTATAAGAAGAGGAAGAGACACCAGCAATGTTCACACACAGGGAAAGGGCCAAGTGAGGACACAGTGAGAAGGTGACCTTAGACTCAGGGTTCTGTGGGAACTTGGCCTAGAGTAGGTGTTCTGGGACGTCTTCTCAGAGGAGGTGGTGCATGCTTGAAAGGGCAGGGACTTGGGGGTAGAATCCTAGTGCCTCCAATAAAATGAGTTTTGTAATTTCTAGTAGTAGCTTACCCCTACTTCTTGCCTAAATTAAGGATGCTACTTGTCATTCTGGTCTCTGGAAGTGTTGCTCCCGGAGAGTTTTTTTCTGTCACCCAGGCTGGGTGAGATCTACAAAAGTCCTATGCTTCTCCTTGCTAACCCTCACTGCATTTGTGATACCTTGTTTTGATGTGATGCTAATGGAAGAGAGTCTGTCACATTACTATCATCTCATAACAAGCTTCAAGAAAGCAGGGACTGAATTGGTTAAATTCAGCCCTATTTTCCTCACATTCCAGGAGAATGCCTGGAACACTGTAGATGTGAAATAAATAACTGTTGATCGAATGAAGAGATAAATACATAAATGAACTTAAACTCTTTGAACCTTAGTATTATCATCTATAGACTGGGCATAATACTAGTTGTATCCTGGGGTTTGGTAAAGATTAAGTGAGGTGATACACACCAAGCCCAACTTCCCTTAGTACCTGCCATGTGATAGCCCTGCAGTGCTAGTTTTTTGCTGCCTTGATGGGGAAGGACGTTTCCAGGCTGAGAAGAAGGGAAAGAGCTATGGTAGTGGAGGGAATAGCATTGTGGGAAGATGAAGTGGAGCATGTTGTATGTGGAGGCTGATTAGGGAGGGAAGCCCCACCCTGCACTGTGTGGGTCTTATGCATTCAGCGCACAAGAAATAGAAATGTATAGGTCATAGCTGTGACTTAAGTCACCAAGAAGTGATGAGATTACAAACATTTAGCAAATAAGACACACCCGCATTAATATGAATTCACATGATGAAGACCTGTGATGGCGGAGAAGACCTACGGGTGATGGGAATTTGCTCTGAGCCTTAACAAATTACTGAAGCGCGGGAGGAAAGTCATTCCACGTGGGAGTTAGAGCGTGGGCAAATGGCCGGAGGTTGGGAGACAAGGGGAAGTGCCCGTTTGGCTGCAGTGGAGTTTTGCCTGGGGGTTAAGAGGAGATTAGGCAGCATGGAACCAGATCTCTGGGGATCTCAGGTGCCAGGTTAAAATACTTGGACTTGATCTGGGTTGCACTATCAGCCCTACAGAGGCCAGAGCTCTTGAGAACCTAAGTGTTGCGAGTATTAGAGGGTCATCATTTTTCGCCTGAAGGAGGCAGGAGGCTGGATCAGATGACCTCTCGAAGTTTCTTCCAACCACAGTGCTGTGTGGTAGTCATAAGACAGATAGAGGGAAACAAAAACCAGGGACCTTGGCCTGAATTTCTGTCCTTTATAAATCTCCTCCGCTTCTGGGCGTCATCTCTCTGTCCCACAGATTAATCTTCTCTGGCTTCCTGCAGGAACAGAAGGACCTATTGACCTCATCCTGCTCTCCAGGCTGTGAGTGAGAAATGGGGTGTTCAGACTGGCAAAGGCCTCGGTGTGGGCAGAGGGCAGCTGAGCCTGAGGCATGAGCCCCCAGGGGAGAGCAAAGGAAGCAGGTGGATGGCGCTGTTCCAGAAGGGCTGTGCCCCAGGACTGTCCCAAGTGTCCACACCAGACTAGGAAGTTATGGCCTTTTTGTATGAACGTCTTTGACCTAAGATTGGTGAATGTTGGAGGAGATCGCAAACTCTTATCAGATCACTTCCCAATGCAAATGGTAACCTGAGTTCAAGGTGATTTTCATGGGATTCTTCTCTCTTCGTTCTTTCTTATGACATTGGTGGCTCAGATGTGAGGCCCTGTGGTTGAGTAGAAGGAGCAGGTGCTTTAAACAGGAAATCCTGTTCTCTGGCCTCAGCCTGTGGGTGCTCTTGCCTCAGTTTCCTCGTCTGTGAAATGGGAATAAGAATAGTGCCCGCCTTAGACAGTTATGGTGAGTATTAAAGTTCTTAGAATCCGACCAGGCACATGGTAAGCACAGAAGAAATGATAACTCTTATTACTGATTTCATTATTTATTAGAAAAAGAGGATACAAATGCCTGTCACGCAGGGTTGCTGTGATAATCACATTCATTCATTCATTTGTTCAACGAATATATACAGAGCACCCATTAGGTGGCAGACAGTGTACTGAGCACAGGGAGATGTGTTATAGAACAAAATGACACAGTTCCTCACTCCAGAGCTGACAGACTGGTGGGGGAGACGGATATTAAACGTGCAACACAAGCATAAATGTACTGCTCGGGGTGGGCAGAGGGCAGCTGAGCCTGAGGCATGAGCCCCCAGGGGAGAGCAAAGGAAGCAGGTGGACGGTGCTGTTCCAGAAGGGCTGTGCCCCAGGACTGTCCCAAGTGTCCACGCCAGACTAGGAAGCAATGGCCTGTCCTTTACTGTGAAGGAGAAGGGGGATGCTATGGAGAGGTTAAAGGTGGGGGGTTCCTGCGGTAGGGCGGTCACAGAAGTTTCTCTGGGGATGCAGCTTCGGAGCTCCCGTGTGAAGGATGGGTAAGGGTAAGTGTTCCTGGTACTGCTGGAAACACACACCCGAAGACTTTAAGGGGAAACAGGGTGTGGCACATTGGAGGACGTGAATGAGGCAGTGACATTATCAGGGATCAGATGTGACAGAGGCTGAGGTTTACTCTGAGTATAAACTGCGAAAGCGGTGGAGGTAAATGATTTTGTAAACAGTAAAATCCATGCACGTCTAACTTCCTATATTTTCCAGCATAAAATGGTAGGAGTTGGAATTCATAGCATGGAGGTCAGATGAGGAAGGACTTTTAGCCTCTTTGCTTTTACAGTTGACACTCAGAATGGAACAATTGCCTAAACACTACACATACTACACGACAAAATCTGTGTGTGGTTCTAATTCCCAAAGTGGTGCTTGGAGACCTGCCATTGTATCTCGTCTTTTGGATGTGCGCATTAGCTCTTTTGAACCCCAGTTTCCTGCTCTGCAATAATGGGGGTGTTTCCTCTTCTTTGCTTAATGGAGTTGTTCTCTGAGAAGGTTGTTCTGAAAGCTCCAATAAATATTGGTTCCCCTTTCCTCTTCTTTCCTCTGTGGCTTAAGCCTCCCTGTCTGACGCATCTGATGGCAGTCTGCATTGGAGGGAGGCGTTAAACATTCATGGCTGGCTTCTCATCAATGTGTCCTGCCCACCACCCAATCTTGGAGGATCTATTGGGGTCTGACCACTCTAGAAATCGCCCCTTTCTTAAAGGTGCCGCCCTGACCATCACCATCCAGTCCTAAAATCCATCAAATTCACACACCATTGCTGTGGAGGTTAAGTTCCTTCTTTTAATTCTGATCAAGTGAGCGAAAGAGAAAATAAGGAGGGATCCATCAGAACGCCTCATGAAAAATATGTATGTTCTTTAAAGGAAAACGGCATACAAATGGGATATATATTTTTTCCAAAAGGGAAGAAAAAAACACGTAGGCTTTTAAACAGAAGACTTTAAGCAGGGAGTGAGAGAGGAAAAATATGTCTCTTAAATGCATTCAGTGCCATTGCCACAAGGCTGCCAAGCTAGGATTGTTTATTAGAAGATAAGATAGTGAAAAATGTATTTTGCAGAAAGAAAATAGTAAAGTCAGGTCTGAGGCAGATAAGAAGCCAAATTTCTATTTTATGCTCAATTGAGTGACTCAGTTACATTATCTGTGAAGCAGGGGTGAAATAACACACTTCGGAAATGAGGCTTGGGTTGCGCTGGGTCTCCTCACAGCCTTGGCCAAGCTGATCCCAGCCCAGCTGGGATGCTGCCTTCTCCGAGCAGAGTATTTGCAGGCTGGGGGTGAGGAGGGGTGAGGAGGAGAAAGGTTCTGATCTTTCTCTTCGGCTCCTTCTTTTATTTGCGGTACGCAGGCCTCTCACTGTTGCGGCCTCTCCCGCTGCAGAGCACAGGCTCGGGATGTGCAGGCTCAGTGGTCATGGCTCACGGGCCCAGCCGCTCTGTGGCACGTGGGATCTTCCCGGACCGGGGCACGAACCCGTGGCCCCTGCATCGGCAGGCGGACTCTCAACCACTGTGCCACCACAGAAGCCCTCGGCTCCTTCTTTTCTCCATCTTGTTATACAAGCGCTTCATTTCGGCTTCATGCCTCCTCTTCTGATGCCGAAGGTGGGAAAGTAAAAATACACATGCGTATAAGATAAAGCGATGCAAAGGCCAGCAGATGTCGGAGCTAGAAAGAGCATCGCTAGAGATTGGCAGGGCTCGGGGATACAGACCCTGGCCTGTGGTCAGTCAGTACTCTATTTGGCAGCACAAACATGTCGCTTGAGTGCTTTGTAAGTGGGATGTTGTTCTCCAGTTTGCCAAAGATCTCACTTCTCCCTTTTTTTTTTTAATGGCAGGAAAGTTTATTTATTTATCTTTAATTGAAGTATAGTTAATTTACAATGTGTTAGTTTCTGGTGTACAGCAAAGTAATTCAGTTATTCATATATATGTGTATATATATATATATATATATATAATATTTTTTTCCATTATAGTTTACTACAAGATACTGAATATAGTTCCCTGTGCTATATAGTAGGACCTTGTTTATCTGTTTTATATATAATAGTTTGTATCTGCTACTCCCAAACTGCTAATTTATCACTCCCCCAACCCCTTCCACTTTGGTAACTATAAGTTTGTTTTCTATGTCTGTGATTCTAGGTAAATAAGTTCATTTATATTATTTTTTAGACTCCACATATAAGTGATATCATGTGGTATTCATTTGACTATCCATATGGACAAAAGTCAGCCTTGGCCCTTCTTTTGCACAACATATACAAAAGTTAATTTGAGATAGATTATAGACCTATGTGAGAAAGGCAAAACAACAGAACTTCTAGAAGAAAATATAGGGGAATATCTTCATGACTTTCGGGTAGGTAAGAATTCTTAAACAGGACATACAAAATCACTAACCATAAAAGAAAAGAATGAGAAACAGAACATCACTGAAATTAAAACCATTTGTTTATTGAAAGACAACAACAAGAGAGTGAAAGAAAAGCCACAGACCGGGAGAAGATATTTACAATACATATAGCTGACACAGGGCTCATATTAGAAATATATAAAGAAAGATTAATCAGTAGAAAAAGACACCCAATTAAAACCTGGCAAAGACTTGAACAGACAAAAGACTGGCACAAAAGAGATATCACATGGCCAGAAAACATCTGAAAACTCCTCAACATCATTATCCACTAAGAAAATATAAATTAAACTAATATGAGATGTTACCCCAGGCCTAGCAAAAAGGGTACAATTAAAAGGCCTGAGAGTACTAAGTGCTGTCAAGGATATGAAGCAACCGGGACTCACACATTTCTGTCTTATACTTCCTCATCATTATATCTTTTAAGTCTTCTGATGGCAGAAGCCATGTCTGATTCAATATTCAGATACCTCCCACATCCTCATCTGCCCTGTGTCAATAATAAGTGTTCAAGTCTTTGGAATTACATTCCAGATGAGAAGCTATCAGCCCAGCAAAAGGTAGTGACCATGATGCAAACAACAGAGAAGATCCAAACAGTCTCCCAGTGTGGGAGTACAGGGAGGTGGATGGGTCAGGCCACCTGCCTGCCTGCCTTCCCCCAGGCTAGGGTGCAGCCGTTATCACACGGGCTTCCATGGCCCAGGGAAGCAGCACAGCACTGTGGACTCCTCTGGGCTCTGTAGTATGCTGGATAGTATGCCAGTTCTGCCATTTATGGGCTGTGTGACCTTGAAGCAAATGACTCAAGCTCTCTGGGCCTTGGTTTCCTCATTTACAAAACAGAGATGGTAATGGTATCTACCCTATAGGATTGTAGTGAGGATAAGTGAGATGCTAGAAGCAAAACACCTGGCCCACAGGAAGCGCTCAGTAACTAGGCCATCCTTTTTCTTTTTTTGGCTTCATGAAGTTCTCTGCAGAGACTTTCACATGTTGTATGACAATAATCCATTTCAGGAACATCTGTGCATTTTCTTTGTATCTCCTGGAAATCTCTTTTGTTCACATTTAAACTTGACCCTCAATAAAAGTGCTGACCAGCCTTGTCCAAGAACTCTGCACTTTGTGGCCTGTGGATTTGAAGGCCCTCCTCCTGGGAAAGGTGGAGCTACGGGTACCCCTTGGAGGGGCCAGGACATCAATGGCTGTCATTGCCCCAGCGCCTGTGGCACTCGGGTATGAGGAGACAGTGGTCAGGAAGGAAGCCTCAGAAGGCAGCCTGGAACCTCCATCATCACCGCTCCTGGGAAAGAGGCAGAGATGCTCTGGAACAGTTATGGGGCGGGCCCCTGCTGAGCATATGCTGGGACTGTTTATGCCTTGTAGATAAAAGAGCCTGGAGTAAATGTTTACAGTCGGGGAGCCCGGCTGATGCACTGATGGACTGAGGAATTGCGCATGCATGTATGTGTGTGTGTGCAAGAGACAGACAGACAGAGAGAGAGAGAGAGAGAGAGAGAGAGAGAGAGAGAGAGAGAGAGAGAGAGAGAATGCCTCCTTCCTCTGCCTGGGGAGAGCTGCCAGCTGAAGTAGAAAGACCCCTCCAGTGGGTTCCCATCAGGTGCCCTTCTGTCTGACCCCTGCCCTGTCACTTTTCTGGTTTACCATGTAGGAAGCAAAGACACAGGCACTCCCTGAGGCTACCTCGGGGAGACAGGTTTGTTGTCTGGGTGAACGTGGTACAGTAAAGAGGGATGGACACCCCCGTACTGGGGGATCCAAGAATAGGAAAAACTAGAACTCACAGAAGCCCAAACTGGATGATGACTCGAACCCAAAGAAGTTCTGGGACCTCTGACAGCAGGATTCCTAGATTTGATTAAACCTGCAGACTCCGGGGTCAGACTGCTGGGGTTAGAAACTGGGCTCCGGGTTGTCTGAGCTTGAACAAGACACCCAACCTCTCTAAAACCTTTCATTTCATCTGCAAGATCAGAATAATAATACTATCTCCTTTAGAATATCGTCGGGTAGGATAGTGCACGTAGAACGTGCATTCATCCATTCTGTACATGGCTTACTTTGTAAAAATCCTACCCTGGCTGCTCATTGACCTTAGAATAACATCTAAATTTTAGCCACATCCCGAAAGCAGTATGTGATCTGGACTTTGCCTTCTTTCCAATTTCCTCTACCCCTTCCCCCTGCCCTCTCCACCCCCGCTCACTGCCCACCCCCATCCTTTTCCACCTTCCTGGCTGTTTTTCTGATCCTTCAGCACACCAAGGACTTAGGACTCCTTCCACCTAGAATGGAATGGTCTCCTGCCGAATGCTTGCTCATCTGGGTTCTTTTTATTCTTTAAGCCTCAACTTACATATTCCCTCTCGGAGCCCCCCACTTCCCTCTCTCCTTTAATCTGAAGAAGCCCCACTCCTTCACGTGATCCAATCATCCTGTTTCACTGCTACCAATGGTCTTACTGTTTCTAAGTTTGCTGACTGTTTTCCTTCCTGGAAAATGAGGTTCTTAAGAATAGGGGCCTTGCTTGCCCTGCTCCCCGTCTATCCTCAAAGCTTCGAAAAGTGCCTGGCACACAGTAGGTGCTCGATAAATATTTGTCAGAAAAACGAACAGATGAACGGATGGATGAAGAAATAAAGACGGTAGAGTATGCCAGCAGGATAATGACAGGAAGCTGCCATTTAAGTCCCTTCTAGTCCAATCGTTTCTCACTTCCATAGTTTGTTTAGCTCAGTGGTTTGTAAGAGGGTGGCAGCCCCTCCCCCAAAGGGCAATTTGAAAATGGGGGACGCTTTGCAGACATACCGACCGGAGAACGAAGGGCGTCAGGCATCAAGGGGCAGGGCTGGCCAGGCTAAACGCCCTGCTCATTCACACATCATCTCCACAGAAGAGTCGGATTCAATAATGCACAGTCCCCTTCACCCCACCCTGCAAATAGCATTCCACTTGAGGACTAATCATCCAATTTTATAGTGGCTGGAAGCTGGGGTCTGTAGGTATTTCAAAGCTCCTAGCCCCTCCCACTGCAGCTGGGGCCTGTGGAATAGAGTTACAGCTACATCGAAGCAAACCTCAAACTGGCTCAGAAACAGTTAAACCCGGCTGAGATAGCAGCTATTTGGCGTGTGAGCTCTTCTTTTCAGTGACTAATAGGTAAGAGGGACAGGGGTGCTCCTGGCCTGCGGAGGATGCAGCATATACGATGTCTCTGAGGCCCCTTCCTGTGATTTCTGAGTACGAGCAATAGGATATTTGGAGGAGATAAAAGTGTCTGACCAGCTCATAACCACCAGACTCCAGCACCAAGATGGGAGGGAGTGGGGAGGGGCGGGGTGAGAGGGGCAGGGAGAGCGCAGCTTTCCTGGAGACAGAGGCACAGGGAGGGAGTCACACATGTGTGCTTGAGCACACGCAGGTCAGGCACACAAGCAGTGCAGACACTCAGAGATGCAGTGTGAACACTCACACACACTCACCTAGGACGCAGCCTACAGATGCTGAACACATCAGGACACACCATATTTTAACCTACAGGACACAGACTACACACATAGGCTCACACACTCACTATATATATATATATATATATATATATATATATATATATATATATACTTAGAGATGTATGCATATAAATGCAGGTGCACTTAGCACAGGTATAAACACAGGCACCACACATGCACACACACACATGCATACACTACATAAATACACACACACTATGGAGGTACACACGTAAGGCACAACACACACATGCACACATACCTCTTAGAGATATACAGCCCTAAGACACAAATACCCCACAAGACCTATACTGTACCTATGTGTGTATTTACCCTTTGCTAACAACTACTTTTTAAAATTAACTCTCAGACACATGCTCCAACGACAACAACCAATCAACACAATATACAACACTCACTTTGAAGCTGTCAGATTAAAAAAACAATCATGTACAGAAAACTAATATGTCATTTGACACTCTCGCACTTTTGTGGATACTAATGTTCGTGATAATCATCCTTACAAAAGGCGGAAAATCAGCCCTAGCACAGCGGAGATGGGGCTTGTTCATCTGATCTTCTCCGGCTGCAAGACGGGGAGAGCAGGAAGGAGAAGAGGAGGGGCCCAGGACCCCTAAGAGGCCAGGGCAACTCTGGTCTTGGGAGCAGGACACCTCGGTTATGGCTCTGCAGTCTGGTGCTGTCCTACTGTGCAACCTGGGACATGTTGTTTCTCATTTCTGAGCCTCAGTTTCTTCACCTATAAAATGGGTATGAACCTACCTCAAAGGGTTAAGTTGGATAAAATCTAGGGTATAATCCAAATGTGAATTGTGGACTTGACCGCTTCATATTCCTAAGAGAAGATAAACAGGCCTGTGACAAGCTAACAAAAACATCAATTTTCAGTTTGATCCTCCTCGTTTTGTCTTTTCTCCCAAAGGAACTCCTGCATGGCATAAGTAATTAGTCTGTCTGGGCTTGTCCACAGAGAAAAGCTATAGCTCGTTTGTTTATCTTTATTGAGTCTTTATTAAGTGCCAAGTGATATACCTGTATTATTAATCCTCAAAACAACCTCTTGAAGTCGTTCTGTTATTACCCTCATTTTACAGATGAAGAAATAGAGGCACAGTATGGTCAGGAGACTTGCCCGAGATCTCACCAGCTGATGAGTTTGGGAGCCAGGGTTCAAACCCACTCTGCTGTGACGTAGAGGGCTATCCCCCTCCACATGCCCCACCAAAGCTGGACACAAAGGTTCTGTTGAGTTGGCAGGTGAAACCAGCTTGAAGTCAGAACTGAGGATGATTCTAAGAAGCCCTCTTATGCTGGCTCACCCAGGCTATGACTTCTAGGCTCATCCAGGGTATAATTTACCTCTCACTTAACACAAAGTCTCTATTCAAGTTCATTGCACACTTTCAACCCTCTTACGCCTCACCTCCTCCATCTATAAACCCTTACCCTCCTCGACGGTCATGAAATAGTCAACGTATGCCATCAAAAGAACACTGGGCAGTAGGTCTTTCTCCAGTTACGCCCCTGTGCCCACTCTCCACTACCTGTGATTGGTAACTTTGGGTCGATCAATATACAGTGTTTCTATAAATGACACTGGAGGCCCAGTGTCATTTGGACCTTAGGGCTTTCTTTTAGGCACTTAATATTGCCTTTTGTGTATACTACACTGCAGCGTGGCTGGTGACTGAGAAATGAGAGTTTAGAATCAGCCTCCTTGGATTCAAATCCTGGTTCTGTTACTCTGTGTCGCCTTGAATATATTCCTTTATTTTACTTATTTATTTATTGTTTTTGGCATCGGGTCTTAGTTGCCGCACGTGGGGTCTTTGTTTAGGCATGCGGGATCTTTCGCTGCAGTGTGGGCTGTTCACTGTGGCGCGTGGGCTTCTCTCCAGTTGTGGTGTGTGGGTTTTTTTTTCTCTTTCTAGTTGTGGCTTGCAGGCTCCAGGGTGCATGAGCTCTGCAGTTTGCGGCGAGCAGGCTCAGTAGTTGTGGCACACGGGCTTAGTTGCCCCATGGCATGTGGGATCTTAGCTCCCCTACCAGGGATCGAATCCTCGTCCCCTGCATTGGAAGGTGGATTCTTTACCACTGGACCACCAGGGAAGTCCTTATGTAACCTTGAATATATTTCCTCACTTTCCTGAATCTCAGTTCTTTCTATGTAAATTGGGCTTTAATCCCAGTACACAGACTTTATGGGGTTGTTCTGTGGTCTCAGTGAGTTAATATTTGTGGAGGGTCTAGAATAGGACCTGGCAAATAAACATTAATCATCATCGTCGTCCATCTAGGCCTACAGCTCCTTATACTGTTTCAGTTAACTACGCTCTTGGCTCTTTCTTTTATATTTCAGCTTGTTCAAGTTAGAGTCCCTCCTCTGGGTGAGCCCTTCTCCAGCCACCTTTGTCTTCTTGATCGCCATCCCTGACATCTCATTTCCTGAAAGTAACAGAAGGTCTCCGGCGCACCTTGACTTTCTCTGCCTCCTCAAAATTCAGTGCAAGCTCTTCTCTATGGAACTGCCTGGGCTCCTTTACACTGAGGGTAAATCAATGGACCCAAATCTAGACGTTAGAGGTGCACAGCTCCCTACCTCTGCTGGTGGGCAGGTGACACCACAGGTGGCGTGGTTAATTTGAGTGACAAGGGGCACTGGAGCCTTCTGGTAACTTGAACACATGCTGCTGTTTCCCATTTAACGTACTTCCTGGAGCTCTTTCCCACCTGCTCCAACCGGAGAGCTTCGATTTCCATTCTCCTTGCTTTTCCTGAGTTACCACTCTCCTTCCTTTCATTTACAAAATCCTCCCACCAACTTTGCATGCTACATTTTGTCACAACAAGCCTTGTATTTAAATTACTATGTAATCCAAAGGTTTAGAAACTTTGATTTCTTTCTTTGATAACATTAGATCTTCTCCACGCATACACCTTTGGTACAAAATTCACTGTTCTCCAAGTCATCCGCTGTGCTTTCCCAGTGTTCAGAGGGAAATAACGTGGTTTGGTAAGAATAAGTGGGTAGCACCCCCATGGGAACAAATTCAGGTCATGTGTGTTTGTGTATGCACGTGTGTGTATGCGGTTATGGGTCCAGACCAGTCCAATACAGGTAACTTAATGTGGTTCATCCTCAGAGGTTTTGTCTCCCACCAGGAGACTACTCAAATGTTCAAGAATGTGGGGTTTCCAGCTTCATAAGTAGATTGTCCACTCTTGAACTTAATTCTTCTCTTTCCTATATTTATTTATTTTATTTTTTTGCGGTACACGGGCCTCTCACTGTTGTGGCCTCTCCCATTGCGGAGCACAGGCTCTGGACGCGCAGGCTCAGCGGCCATGGCTCACAGGCCCAGCTGCTCCGCCGCATGTGGGATCTTCCCGGACCGGGGCACAAACCCGCGTCCCCCGCATCGGCAGGCGGACTCTCAACCACTGCGCCACCAGGGAAGCCCTCTTTCCTATATTTTTGACATTGGTTCCACAGCTCATGTCTTTGTCACAGGATCTCTAAGGCTGAACTCCAACTTCTTAGAAACCCTGTACACATGCAGACATTCATTGTCTCTTTTTACCATTCTAACACCACCTAAGGTCAGTTGAGAATTAGAAAATCTAAAGAAACTGATATAAAGGATTATTAAAAATAGACATAATACTTGATGCTAGAGAATGTCACTGTCTTTCTCTAAGTCTTACTTTTTTTATCTGTGAAATGGGTACAGTCTTTAACACGATCAGACACTGTGAGGATGGAAAGGATCTGGGTAAGGATATATATAGGTCTGAGGTAATATTTCTGAGGCTGGAACTGAGAATGAGCTGGGCTTTGGACAGCATAGGAAGTTTAGAACTGTATTCTACAGATGATGGATAATAATGTATGCTAGCTTATGAATTCTTTCATTCCATATTTACTCACTGGAAAGATAACGGTGAGTAAGATAAACAAGGTGTCTGTACTTTTGGAGCTGAGACTGTTTCATGTACAGCCAACATTCACCATATAATCACACAAATAAATATGTAAGTTGGTAGAATTTAAGAGAGGAAGGGCAATGTAGACTGGGGGTGGGGAGATGGGGAAGATTTCCCTGAAGGGGCAACAGTTGAGCCAAGATGTGAAGGTAGGTATGTGAAGAGGTGGAAGGTCATTCCAGGAAGAGCAAACAGCATCTACAAAAGTCTTCATGAGGTGACAGGGGGCATGGCCCATTCATAAAGAGGGCCAGGAAGACTGGAGCCTATGGCAGAGGAAACAAGTTGAATGAGATAAGGCTGGAGAGGTGGGCGGGGTTAGGCCAGGCAGGACCTTATAAGACACTGCAAAATTTTGGTCTTTCTTTTGAGAGCAATGGGACACATTTGCAGAGTTTTTAAGCCGGGGAATGGCAAGCTTACATTTGCTTTAAAAGGATCTCTTTTGCTGGTAAGAATGGATTGGAGCAGGGAGAGAAGGGAAGAGGGAGATTGGCTAGGAGGTGACTGCAGTAGTCCAGGTGAGAGATGGATGGATAAGTTTCCACCTAGGGCCATATGGTAGGGCTGGAAAGAAGTGGGTGGATTCAGCAGACATTTAGGAGATAAAATTGTCAGGGTTGGATTAGACACTGGGGGTGGTGGTGAACAGGAGGAAGGTATGGAGGATGACTCCCAAGTTTCCTACTTGCCAGAAGGGTAGTGGCGGTGTTCATGGACACTTTAATGATAGAGAGGGAATGGCATCTACCAGTCTTGTTGACATAGACTTTTTTTGTTTTGTGGTTGTCCTGCGGGATCCATCATATCTCTCCACCTGTCTATCTTTTCTTCTTTCTAGTGTCCTCTGTACTTCTGGGCTCACAGGAGGGCCTCTAGCAAGGACATAGAATTGTAGGGTGAGAGGCACCTTGGAAACCAACCATTCCAGCACCCTCACTCCACAGAGACAATGAATGTAAGCCCCACAGGGCTGGGCTTACAAACCTGTCCAACTGCTAGTCCTGGGTCCCCTTCAATTGCCTCTGCTGCTATGCATCCCTTGACTAGATGATTAGAACCCTCTTGTTAAAAAACCCTCAGCACTTGTTGTATACCAATTAAAGGTCTTATTCTTTGACCAAGCCTTCAGTCCTGGGATTCAAATTGGTTGTGAGGATTAACTGAGGTAAGACAGATGAAACACTTAGAAAGTTTCTGCCAAAGACGAAGCACTGCTTTTGGAATGCTCCAACTCTATATGCCCTGTAACAGAGACCCCCAGTATCCATTCACCACTCTTTGCTTTTAATAATTTCCTTCGACCACCCTTCCTGCCAAGTTCTGTAGAGCAGCAGTCCCCAACCTTTTTGGTACCAGGGACCATTTTCGTGGAATCAATTTTTCCAAGGACCAGGGGTGGGGATGGTTTTGGGATGATTCAAGCACATTCCATTTATCGTGCACTTTATTTCCAATATTATTACATCAGCTCCACCTCAGATCTTCAGGCATTAGACCCTGGCGTAGAGCACATGGCTGCCCAGCTAGACACTACATTTCCCAGCTTCCCTTGCAGGTGTGTGATCATGTGACTCAGTTCAGGCCAATGGAGGGTGAGTGGAAGTAAGGTGAATGCTGTTCCCATTTCTAGTAAATTCCAGGCCATTTCCTACAAGGCAAACCTGCCTTCCCTGTGCTCCATTTCTCCATTTCCTTCTGGCTCAGAAATGGCAACATCTGGGGCAGCTTCCCTGGACTAAGGATGGAGCCTCCGTGTTGAGGATAACAGCAAACCCATCGCCCTGGGTCACAGGATAACCACGTGCATCAGAGCTGCCCCTCCTCTAAATTCCTGCGGCCCTGGGACACTCACCATCGATCACTCATGTGAGAGAGAAACAAACTCTGAACTTATTTAAGCCCCTGCATTTTGGAAGGTCTCTTTGTAACTGCAGCTTAATCTGAACCCAACCAATACAGGCCAAGGTACCTTTCCCACCTCTCTCCATGACTGCCTTTCACTTACTCTATACTTTAGCTACTATCACACTAATGTTATTGCCACTTCTGTAGCATCAGCTTTTCCCCCTCCAGTTCTTTGCTCAGGCTGTTTCTACAACTGGAGTGGCCCTTATCAATGTCTAGAGTGTTGCTTAGTGAAAAGCATACAGACATTGAAATTGACAGGTTTGCGTTTGAAGCCGGGTTCCGGCACTTTCCAGTTTGTGACTTTAAGTCCTTTCCACTCCCTGAATCTCAACGTCCTCATCTGCAAAATGGGTCTAGTGATACCTGTCTACCTCGTGGGAATGTTTCTGATGATTAATGGGAAGTGTAAGCACAATGCCTGGTTCACAAAAAAGCTCGAGATTACTATTGCTATTGTCACCTAGTTGTCAAGTCCCAGCTTGGATGTCATTCATTCCAGAGTTTTCCAAATTTCCTTCATGATAAATTCTGGGGTGTTTTTAAACATGCAGCTTCCCCAGCTCATTCTCCAGCCCCCCTTCCCTAGAAATAGGACATGGGCTATGGCTGATGAACTTTTATTTAACATGATCCCCAAGTGATTCTTACCATCAGGGAAGTTAGGGAAACACTGACCCTGTTTGCTCAGCTGGAAGCAGCTGTCTCTTTCTCCTTTGATCTAGCTGAGAACTCTTTGTATTCTTTTTAATCCATTTCTACTTTGCATTATTATTATTTCTGTAATGTACATGTCTTTATCTCCACTAATGATAGCCAACACTTCTAGAGCCCTCATTAGGTGCCAGACACGATGTGAAGTACTTTACATACATTATCTTACCTAATCCCCTATCCACCCTTTCATCAGCTGCTGATGAAGAAATTAATAGTAGATATTCTATATTGCGCCTTTAAAATGCACCATGCCTGAAGCTAGGCACCTCTCACACATTATTTTTTCTTTTCCACACAGCAGAGCTCTCGGACAGGAATTAGGATCCCTATTTTAAAGGAGAGGTAGCTAGGTTCAGAGAGGCAAAGCGACTTGTCTAAGGACGCTCAGCCTGGGTGGGGTGGTGGGGGAGAAAGAGTGAAGGAGCTGATCAAAGGCAGATGGAGAGAGCAGTATAAAGTTCCCAATGTCTGCAGGGAGAACGTAACTTCTGCAAGCTGACGCCACTCATGATAACTTCATAGACGGTCGATCCTTACCCAGAGGCAGTAACCAAAGAGAGATAATTTACTGCCTGTCTTTTTGCATCACTGGAGGTGCTGACAGCTGTGGCAGCCATCTGGGCACCTGGGGAGAGGAATGGGTGAAGGGAAGGAAGCCCTACGTACTCTTCATCAGTGTCGAATTTAGGAAAAAAATAAGAATGGCCTCTCTTGCTGGGCGTGGGTCAGGACTGACCCCCAATAAAGTTGTGGATGCCTTTAGGGGCCTGAATGTATTTGGAAAATCTTCATATGATTACAATGGTTTCTAGTTAACAAAGCTTTTATTAATCAAATATTTACTGATCACATAAAGAGATGAATTTTGTGCAGATTCTATTCTCAAGGAACAAGGGAGAAGAATTAACCATCGCTCCCTTTTCAGTTAAAGAGAGTAAAAGAAAAAACAAACAAACATTTGTTTGGTCTATGGCACGAGTGCATATGAATGGCAGCTCTCTGCTCTGAACCCCGTTGTACACACTAAGACCTTGACTTTCCCATCCACACTCTACTTCCTCTTCATTCGGTCCCCCAGCAGAGGTTTGCGCCTTCGTCTGCCCCTGACCCCTAGGGACAAGCCCTCCTTTTGAGGGAAGCAGAATTGCTGCAGGATGATTCCATACTGTAAAGAAATGCAATCTAAAACATCAACGTATTCAGAATGTGGAATTTAGAAGCCTTGTCACTCCTGTATGAGCGAAGACAGTAACTGATCAGCAGCAACCTTCTCTTTAAACACACTAAAGGGAGTTGAGGAAGATGGCGGAAGGGTAAGACGCGGAGATCGCCTTCCTCCCCACAGATACATCAGAAATACATCTACACGTGGAACTGCACCTATAGAACACCCACTGAACGCTGGCAGAAGACCTCAGACCTCCCAAAAGGCAAGAAAGTCCCCACGTACCTGGGTAGGGCAAAAGAAAAAAGAAAAAAACAAAGAAAAAGAATAGGGACGGGACCTGCACCAGTGGGAGGCAGCTGTGAAGGAGGAAATTTCCACACACTAGGAGGCCCCTTCGCGGGTGGAGACTGCGGGTGGCGGAGTGGGGGAGCGTCGGAGCCGCGGAGGAGAGCACAGCAACAGGGGTGCGGAGGGCAAAGCGGAGAGATTCCCGCACAGAGGATCAGGGCCGAACGGTACTCACCAGGCCGAGAGGCTCGTCTGCTCACCCGCCGGGGCGGGCGGGGCTGGGAGCTGAGGTTCGGGCTTCGGTCGGAGCGCAGGGAGAGGACTGGGGTTGGCGGCATGAACACAGCCTGCAGGGGGTTAGTGCGCCACGGCTAGCCGGGAGGGAGTCCGGGGAAAAGTCTGCCGAAGAGGCAAGAGACTTTTTCTTACCTCTTTGTTTCCTGGTGCGCGAGGAGAGGGGATTAAGAGCGTTGCTTAAAGGAGCTTCAGAGACGGGCGTGAGCCGCTAAGGCTGCGGCTGCCACCAACAGGAAGCCTGTGTGTGAGCACAGGTCACTCTCCACACCTCCCCTCCCGGGAGCCTATGCACTCCGCCACTGCCAGGGTCCCGGGATCCAGGGACAACTTACCCGGAAGAACGCACTGGCGCGCCTCAGGCCGGCGCAACGTCATGCCGCCTCTGCCGCCGCAGGCCCGCTCCGCACGCCGTGGCCCCCCGCCCCCCCCCCCGCGGCCTGAGTGAGCCAGAGCCCCCGAATCAGCGGCTCCTTTAACCCCGTACTGTCTGAGCGAAGAACAGACGTCCTCCAGCGACCTACACACAGAGGCAGATCCAAATCCAAAGCTGAGCCCCTGGGAGCTGTGAGAACAAAGAAGAGAAAGGGAATCTCTCCCAGCAGCCTCAGGAACAGTGGATTAACTCTCCACCATCAACTTGATATACCCTGCATCTGTGGAATACCTGAATGGACAATGAATCATCCCAAATTGAGGAGGTGGACTTTGGGAGCAATATATATTATTTTTTCCCCTTTTCCTTTTTTTGTGAGTGTGTATGTGTATGCTTCTGGGTGAGATTTTGTCTGTGTAGCTTTGCTTTCACCCTTTGTCCTAGGGTTCTGTCTGTCCATTTTTTTGTTTTTTTCACTTAAAAAATTTTTTTTCTTAATAATTTTTTTATTTTAATAACTTTATTTGATCCTCTTTCCTTTCTTTCTTTTCTTTCTTTCTTTCTTTCTTTCTTTCTTTCTTTCTTTCTTTCTTTCTTTCTTTCTTCCTTCCTTCCTTCCTTCCTTCCTTCTTTCTCTCCCTTTAATTCAGAGCCATGTGGATGACAGGCTCTTGGTGCTCCAGCCAGGAGTCAGTGCTGTGCCTCTGAGGTGGGAGAGCCAAGTTCAGGACACTGGTCCACAAAAGACCTCCCAGCTCCATGTAATATCAAACGGCAAAAATCTCCCAGAGATCTCCATCTCCACACCAAGACACAGCTTCACTCAATGACCAGCAAGCTACAGTGCTGGACATCCCATGCCAAACAACTAGCAAGACAGGAACACAACCCCACCCATTAGCAGAGAGGCTGCCTAAAATCATAATAAGGCCACAGACACCCCAAAACACACCACCAGACGTGGACCTGCCCACCAGAAAGACAAGATCCAGCCTCATCCACTAGAACAGAGGCAAGAGTCCCCTCCATCAGGAAGCCTACACAACCCACTGAACCAACCTTAGCCACTGGGGACAGACACCAAAAACAAGAGGAACTAAGAACCTGCAGCCTGCAAAAAGGTGACCCCAAACACAGTAAGGTAAGCAAAATGAGAAGACAGAAAAACACACAGCAGATGAAGGAGCAAGGTTAAAACTGACCAGACCTAACAAATGAAGAGGAAATAGGCAGTCTATCTGAAAAAGAATTCAGAATAATGATAGTAAAGATGATCCAAAATCTAGGAAATATAATAGAGAAAATACAAGAAATGTTTAACAAGAACCTAGAAGAACTAAAGAGCAAACAAACAGTGATGAACAACACAATAAATGAAATTTAAAATTCTCTAGAAGGGACCAATAGTAGGATAACTGAGGCAGAAGAACGGATAAGTGACCTGGAAGATAAAATAGTGGAAATAACTACTGCAGAGCAGAATAAAGAAAAAAGAATGAAAAGAATCGAGGACAGTCTCAGAGACCTCTGGGACAGCATTAAACGCACCAACATTTGAATTATAGGGGTCCCAGAAGAAGAAGAGAAAAAGAAAGGGACTGAGAATATATTTGAAGAGATTATAGTTGAAAACTTCCCTAATATGGGAAAGGAAATAGTTAATCAAGTCCAGGAAGCACAGAGAGTCCCATACAGGATAAATCCAAGGAGAAACATGCCAAGACACATATTAATCAAACTATCAAAAATTAAATACAAAGAAAACATATTAAAAGCAACAAGGGAATAATAACAAATAATACACAAGGGAATCCCCATAAGGTTAACAGCTGACCTTTCCGCAGAAACTCTGCAAGCCAGAAGGGACTGGCAGGACATATTTAAAGTGATGAAGGAGAAAACCTACAACCAAGATTACTCACCCAGCAAGGATCTCATTCAGATTTGATGGAGAAATTAAAAACTTCACAGACAAGCAAAAGCTGAGAGAGTTCAGCACCACCAAACCAGCTTTACAACAAATGCTAAAGGAACTATTCTAGGCAAGAAACACAAGACAAGGGAAAGACCTACAATAACAAATCCAAAACAATTAAGAAAATGTGAATAGGAGCATACATATTGATAACTACCTTAAATGTAAATGCTTTAAATGCTCCCACCAAAAGACACAGACTGGCTGAATGGATACAAAAACAAGACCCATATAAATGCTGTCTACAAGAGACCCACTTCAGACCTAGGGACACATACAGACTGAAAGTGAGGGGATGGAAAAGATATACCATGCAAATGGAAATCAAAAGAAAGATGGAGTAGCAAGTCTCATATCAGACAAAATAAACTTCAAAATAAAGACAATTACAAGAGACAAAGGACACTACATAATGATCAAGGTATCGATCCAAGAAGAAGATATAACAATTGTAAATATTTATGCACCCAACATAGGAGCACCTCAATACATAAGGCAAATACTAACAGCCATAAAATGGGAAATCGACAGTAAAACAATCATACTAGGGGACTTTAACACCCCACTTTCACCAATGGACAGATCATCCAAAATGAAAATATAAAAGGAAACACCAGCTTTAGATGATACATTAAACAAGATGGACTTAATTGATATTTATAGGACATTCTAATCAAAAACAGCAGAATACACATTTTTCTCAAGTGCTCATGGAACATTCTCCAGGATAGACCATATCTTGGGTCACAAATCAAGCCTTGGTAAATTTAAGAAATTTATAATCGTATCAAGTATCTTTTCCGACCACAATGTTATGAGACTAGATATCAATTACAGGAAAAGATCTGTAAAAAATACAAACACATGGAGGCTAAACAATATACTACTTAGTAACCAAGTGATCACTGAAGAAATCAAAGAGGAAATCAAAAAATACCTGGAAACAAATGACAATTTAGGCACGATGACCCAAAAGCTATTGGTTGCAGCAAAAGCAGTTCTAGGAGGGAAGTTTATAGCAATACAATCCTACCTTAAGAAACAGGAAACATCTCAAATAAACAACCTATCCTTGCACCTAAAGCAATTAGAGAAAGAAGAACAAAAAAACCCCAAAGTTAGCAGAAGGAAAGAAACCATAAAGATCAGGTCAGAAATAAATGAAAAGGAAATGAAGGAAACGATAGCAAAGATCAATACAACTAAAAGCTGGTTCTTTGAGAAGATAAATAAAGCTGATAAACCATTAGCCAGACTCATCAAGGAAAAAAGGGAGAAGACTCAAATCAATAGAATTAGAAATGAAAAAGGAGAAGTAACAACTTAGACTGCAGAAATACAAAGGATCATGAGAGATTACTACAAGCAACTCTATGCCAATAAAATGGACAACCCCGAAGAAATGGACAAATTCTTAGAAATGCACAACCTGCTGAGACTGAACCAGAAAGAAATAGAAAATATGAACAGACCTATCACAAGCACTGAAATTGAAACTGTGATTAAAAATCTTCCAACAAACAAAAACCCAGGACCAGATGGCTTCACAGGCGAATTCTATCAAGCATATAGAGAACAGCTAACACCTATTCTTCTCAAACTCTTCCAAATATATAGCAGAGGGAGGAACACTCCCAAACTCATTCTACGAGGCCACCATCACCCTGATACCAAAACCAGACAAAGATGTCACAAAGAAAGAAAACTACAGGCCAATATCACTGATGAACATAGATGCAAAACTCCTCAACAAAATACTAGCAAACAGAATCCAACAGCACAATGAAAGGATCATACACCATGATCAAGTGGGGTCTATTTCAGGAATGCAAGGATTCTTCAATATACATAAATCAATCAATGTGATACACCATATTAAGAAGTTGAAGGAGAAAAACCATATGATCATCTCAATAGATGAAGAGAAAGCTTTCGACAAAATTTAACACTGATTTATGATAAAAACCCTACAGAAAGTAGGTATAGAGGGAACTTTCCTCAACATAATAAAGGCCATATATGACAAACCCACAGCCAACATCATCCTCAATGGTGAAAAACTGAAAGCATTTCCACTAAGATCAGGAACAAGACAAGCTTGCCCACTCTCACCACTATTATTCAGCATAGTTTTGGAAGTTTGAGCCATAGCAATCAGAGAAGAAAAAGAAATAAAAGGAATCCAAATCAGAAAAGAAGAAGTAAAGCTGTCACTGTTTACAGATGACATGATACTCTACACAGATAATCCTAAAGATGCTACCAGAAAACTACTAGAGCTAATCAATGAATTTGGTAAAGTAGCAGGATACAAAATTATTGCACAGAAATCTCTGGCATTCCTATACACTAAGGATGAAAAATCTGAAAGTGAAATTAAGAAAACACTCCCCTTTACCACTGCAACAAAAAGAATAAAATATCTAGGAATAAACCTACCTAAGGAGACAAAAGACCTGTCTGCAGAAAATTATAAGACACTGATGAAAGAAATTAAAGATGATACAAATAGATGGGAGATATACCATGTTCTTGGATTGGAAGAATCAATATTGTGAAAATGACTCTACTACCCAAAGCAATCTACAGATTCAGTGCAATCCCTATCAAACTACCACTGGCATTTTTCACAGAACTAGAACAAAAAATTTCACAATTTGTATGGAAACACAAAAGACCGCGAATAGCCAAAGCAATCTTGAGAACGAAAAATGGAGCTGGAGAAATCAGGCTCCTGGACTTCAGCCTATACTACAAAGCTACAGTAATCAAGACAGTATGGTACTGGCACAAAAACAGAAATATAGATCAATGGAACAGGATAGAAAACCCAGAGATAAACCCACGCACATATGGTCACCTTATCTTTGATAAAGGAGGCAAGAATATACAATGGAGAAAAGACAACCTCTTCAATAAGGGGTGCTGGGAAAACTGGAAAGCTACATGTAAAACTATGAGATTAGAACACTCCGTAGCACCATACACAATAATAAACTCAAAATGGATTAAAGACCTAAATGTAAGGCCAGACACTATCAAACTCTTAGAGGAAAACATAGGCAGAACACTCTATGACATAAATCACAGCAAGATCCTTTCTGACCCATCTCCTAGAGAAATGGAAATAAAAAGAAAAATAAACAAATGGGACCTAATGAAACTTCAAAGCTTTTGCACAGCAAAGGAAACCATAAACAAGACCAAAAGACAACCCTCAGAATGGGAGAAAATATTTGCAAAGGAAGCAACTGACAAAGGATTAATCTCCAAGATTTACAAGCAGCTCATGCAGCTCAATAACAACAACAAAAAAAAAACCAAACAACCCAATCCAAAAATGGGCAGAAGACCTAAATAGACATTTCTCCAAAGAAAATATACAGATAACCAACAAACACATGAAAGAATGCTCAACATCACTAATCATTAGAGAAATGCAAATCAAAACTACGTTGAGGTATCACCTCACACCGGTCAGAATGGCCATCATCAGAAAATCTGCAAACAATAAATGCTGGAGCGGGTGTGGAGAAAAGGAAACCCTCTTGCACTGTTGGTGGGAATGTCAACTGATAGAGCCACTATGGAGAACAGTATGGAGGTTCCTTAAAAAACTAAAAATAGAACTACCATACGACCCAGCAATCCCACTACTGGGCATATACCCTGAGAAAACCATAATTCAAAAAGAGTCATGTACCACAGTGTTCATTGCAGCTCTATTTACAATAGCCAGGACATGGAAGCAACCTAAGTGTCCATCGACAGATGAATGGATAAACAAGATGTGGCACATATATACGATGGAATATTCCTCAGTCATAAAAAGAGACGAAATTGAGATATTTGTAGTGAGGTGGATGGACCTAGAGTCTGTCCATACGGAGTGAAGTAAGTCAGAAAGAGAAAAACAAATACCGTATGCTAACACATATATATGGAATCTAAAAAAACGGTACTGATGAACCTAGTGGCAGGGCAGGAATAAAGACAGATGTAGAGAATGGACTTGAGGACATGGGGGTGGGGAGGGAAGCTGGGATGAAGTGAGAGAGTAGCATTGACATAAATACACTACCAAATGTAAAATGGATGGCTAGTGGAAGCTGCTGCATAGCACAGGAAGATCAACTAGATACTCTGTGATGACCTAGAGGGGTGGGATAGGGAGGATGGGAGGGAGGGAGACGCAAGAGGGAAGAGATATGGGAACATATGTATATGTATAACTGATTCACTTTGTTATAAAGCATAAACTAACACTCCATTGTAAAGCAATTATACTTCAATAAAGACGTTAAAAAATAAATAAATAAATAATAAAAAGCACTTCACACCCTAAAAGATACTCATCATTTTTATATGAACCAGCACTTTGGAGTTTCTAGCACTTGGTACCCATTATCCCATTGAGCCACCCAGAAGTCTAGGGAGATGGATTAGGAGAGTGAGACTGAGAGGTTTGGTACCTTCCCCAGCGTCTCTTGGAGTCTGGGAGTTCATTGCTTCATCTGCCAGCCAAGCTGCTACTCTAATCAAATCACCCTTCATATTTCTGTTTGCTTGACTTAAAACCTTCATTTCTCATAGGAATATTTTCCCCTGCCTTCAATCATCTCTGATGTGGGGTAGAAATGCAGCTATATTAAAGAATGATTCCATCAAATTCCGGAACAGAAGCCTAGCGAGACATGAAGTGTTTCTGGTTGAGAGCTCCTCATTCTTCCGAGTTAGTGCCAAGTCCAAGAGGCTTCCTGTACCATCATCGAGGAGAAGAAATCTCCAAAAGAGTCTTCTGAGGTGACCAAGCTCCAGACTGTTCTGATCATTAGAGTTATCAGGTAGAACCATTGACTTCTCAGCAAGCAGCTCACGTTCAAGTTAAACAGATGGTGGATATGTTTGGAAATAGATCTTTCCAGGATTTTCCCCGCCACCAGATCCTAAGAGCCAAGCAGACAGCTGAGTCATTATCTCATCAACTTGGCCTGCATAGACTGCCAATCTGGGGAACTCAGGATTAGGATCCAAGTCATGTCTAATAGATCAGAGGGTCAAGAAAAGTCTGGAAGATATAGGGCATCAAAGATAATGAGGTTAGCTATGTCAGGACACTTCAGACTTGGGACAGTGAGAGGGCAAGGATGTGTATTCCTAGTCTGCTATGAGGATTTCACCTTTTGTTCTGTTTTGTTTGCCTGATGGTTGGAGAGAAATGGCAGAGTTTGCCTCAGGATCAGCTCATGAGAGCACCATGGAGATTCAGGGAGCTATCCAGTAATATCTCATCCTCTTTTGTTTTTATTTATCTATCATGATCCTGCTTCCCTCTCAAACAGATGCAGCCCGGATTTCTCCCTGACCCACTGCATTTCATAGAATAAGTTCTTCCGTGGGGTCCCAGCATTTCTAATACCCAAACAGGATCAGTTCTCAGGAACAGATTTTGTCCAAAAAATCAGAGTAGGAAAAGCTTTTACAAATATTTGGTGTAGGCAGGGCATCCATATCTCAGAGTTACCAGGACAAAGTTTACATCTGTTGTCCTGGTGTGATTATTACTAGCATCCCCTTTCACTCTCAAAAGTGTCCCAGTTAGAATCATAAATTCTGGGTCACTGTATTGATAGGGAAACGTGAGTGCAGAGAAGGTTAAGTGTCCTGCTCAAGTCACAGGGCGGGGTGGTAATGGAGCTGGGGCGGGGACCAGCTCTCCCTCCCAGACCAAGGCTGTCCCCTGCACCCTTCCTTAGGCATTCATTTATTTATGCATCACCTCATTCCAGAGAGGATTTGAGGCAGTCACTCTCCGACAAAGTTTAATACCTTGTCATTACCATTTACCACCTTCGAATCATAGAAGTTTAGAGCTTCCCCTCATAAAACCAACTTGGAAATGTGGTAAGCTTGTATATCAGCAACATACATTAATTCCGACCTCTCTGGGGATTTAAAAGTTTTTCCGGAGAAGTCATTCTTTATTCTGGAGTTTTACAATGACTTTGGTCAGAAGCAATAATGCTCTTAGCAGGATTCTAGCTGTTGGAAGGTGATTCAGATGGATCTGAAACACCAGTTAGGAGCACAAGATAGGGAATTGGAATTTTCTCAGGTAAATCCCAGCCTTACCATTTATGAGGTGTGTTCCCTGGAGCAAGTTTCATTGCCTTTCTGAGCCTTGACTTTGCTGTCTGTAGAATGGGGTGTCTAATAACAGCCAGGTTCTAGGAGTTAAATATTTTGTAAGATTATCTCTTTTAATCCTTACAGCAACCCAGTGAGAGAGACACCATTAGGATCCCAAGTTTATAGACAAGCGAACCGAGGTTCAGACTGGTTAAGTAACTTGCTCAAAGTCACACAGCAAGAAGGTGGCAGAGGCGGGATTAAATCCAGGTAGTTGTGCCTAGGGCCATTGATGTTCAGTCTCACCCACAGGGTTATACTGAACTGGTTACTCTGAAATGACACCAGCAACAGTTATGACTAGTGTTTATTGAACACTTACTATGCACTATGCTAATCACTTTATATGCACTAACCTATGTAATCCTCACACTAAATCTATGAGACATCTGTCTTCTAGGGTATGATAGGTACTCAATACAGAGAAATTCTTTTGATCTTGCCTACATTTTCCATTTATAGGGGGAAACTGAGGCCCAGAGCGGGCAAGTGATCTAATTTCCCAAAATTATACAGTAAGGAATCAAACCAGGGATCAGAAGCCAGTTCTTAGCTCCACCAGGGTGACACTAGGGTGACAGCTGAGAACTGGTCTCAGTGGGAGAGGGGTGACAGACGGGTCCCAGGAGGTGACGTGGCCTCCCCTTCCAGCCTTCTTTGGCACCCATCACCCCTCCCAGGGGCCCCACCCCTCCCCCTCGTGCCCTCTCTTTCTGGCCATTCCTGGGCTCCCTAGCTCCCCAGGCAGACCACACACCTCCACATCTCCAGCCTCAGCTCACTCTGTGCTCTCAGCCTGGAGTGTCGTTTCTGGTTTCGTTCCCATGGGGAACTCTTGTTCTTCCTTCCAGAGTCAACATCTGCAAAACCTTTTCTGACTCATTGCTGCTCCTGCCTTCCCACCCCAGGCAGAATGAATACCTCCTTTGTACAACTCTGAGGTATCAATATCCCACTTAGAGCAAAGTGGTTAAGCCAGGTGTGAGTCTGGTTCTCTCTCACTGGATGAGACATTTAACTGCTCTGTGCCTCAGTTTTCTCATCCATGTAAAGGGGACACTAGTAGTGTCTTCCTCTTCGGTTTTATGAGGTTTTAAGGAACCACTCTGTTTAAAGTGCCTGGAACATAGTAAATGCACAAGAAGCTGGAGAGGCTGTTGCTAGTTTCCGTGTCCATCTCATCGACCAGACAGTGAACTCATGCTAGGCTAGAGAATAAACCTTTTCCCCCTTTGTCCTCAGTATTTAATATTATGCCAACCTAGCACATGGAAACTACCTGTGAAGGTGAATATGGATTTGATTTCCACCCAGAAGTGTCTGCCTCTCAACTGCTAATGGGGCTGGTACAGCATGTCTTTCCCAGGGGAACCGAATAGATAACATTCATTCATTCATATATTCATCCACTGATTCAGTACATATTTATTGAGTGTCTACTATTTGCCTGACACTCTTCTAGGCCCTGAGGATACAGTGGTGGCAAACAAGACCACTGAGGTCCTGCTCTTAAGCTTATGGTCTGTTGAGAGAAAGCAGACATAAACATCCATATATCTGTCAGCCAAACCACCTCCAAAAGTTAATGACTTAAAATGACACCCATTTATTTAGCTCACAGTTCCCTGGGTTTGCTGGGCAGCTCTGGTCTACGCATGCTCAGCTGACCTCTGCTGAGCTTGCTTATACATCTGCGATCAGCCGGCTGGCTGGCTGGCAGCTGGATGAGCCAGTACAGCACCACACGTGTCTGACAATTTGCAGGATGTTCCCTGGGAGTAGAGGTGACTGCTCCAAACGTCTCTCACCCTCCAGCAGTCTAGCCTGGCTTCTAGGGATCACGTGGTCTCCAAGGCAGCAAGAAGAGCAAACTCCAACGTGCAGACGCTGTTTAAATCTCTGTTGTATCATGTCTGCTGTTGTCCTTTGGCCAAAGAAAGTCTTATGGCCAAACTCAGCATCCTTGTGGCAAGGGACTACCAGTGCCTTGGATGCAGGCAGGGTACTCTGATCCAGCCTATTCCCTACTCAGTGGCCAGAGTAACTTACAAACCACAAAGCTTATCTGTCACCCTTCCTCTTAAAACCCTTCGGTAGCTCCCTTGTTCTGAGAATAAAAACCAAGAGCCTTACCGTGGCTGCAAGACCCTGCATGACCTTACCCTGCCTGCATCACCAGGCGTTCTCCCTTCCCAGTCATTCTCTGGCCATCCAGGAACCCTGATGTCCCGTCAGCTCTTAAAACACTGGTTCTCCCTCTGGCCCCCGGGCTTTGCTTATGCTGTTCCGTTAACCTGGAGGACTTTTCCTCCCTCCTCACCTGGCTGACCCCTATTCATCATCCTTCAGGTCCCAGAGCTAATGCCCCCTCTTGGGAAGTCTCCCTGACCCTGACTGGGTCAAGTCCTAGTTCCAGGCTTTCCTAGTCGCATACACTTTTCCTCTGGAACAGATGCTTCAGGTTATCATTATGAACGTGGGTGTTTATTTGGTCATGTCTATCTCCTTCACTAGACTTTAAGCTCCAGGGGTGACATGGTATCTGTTTTGCTTGTCCTGGAATCCCTGGCACCTAGCCCAGGACGCAGCACACAGTAGGTGCTCACTTAATGGCATTTAGTGACGAACACTTAAGCACCTCACACATCGACTCTCTCATCTCTTCTCGCCTCTCCTCCGTGCTTGGGTGGAATTTGTCAGCAAGAGAGCCGAGAATTTGTCCTGAATTTTAAATAACATTTGATTCCAAAACGGGGAGATTTAGCAGACAAAGCTCTTTCCTTCATCTTTTTTTTTCTCTTTTTTTAAACTAAGGCTGAGATACTGCTCACCCTCTGGGGACACTTCCACCAGCCCCCCCCCCCCCCGGCGTCCCCCACCCCCACCCCGCCGCCAAATGGGCACTGTGAACTGCGCTCTCGGAAATCTCGTGAAAAGGGCAGGGTATTGGAATTTGAGACAAAGGGAAGAAAAATGAGCTGGCTTGAAAAGTCTGCCGGCATCGTAATGAGCGAGATTATTCTGGGAAATGCAGGAGTCTGCTGTAAAGGCCCTGGAAAGAGGCAGTTTATAACCATCCTCGGGTCAGACACACAGCCCACGCACACACACACACACAGACATGGCCACGTGGCCAGCCCGTGGTCAGAGCCCTCGCTCCAAGATCGGTAGGAAGTCTCAGCGTGGCTGGGGCCTCCTCTGACGGGAGAAGGGGCAAGAGGGCTAATTCTTGAGTTGAGGTTACCTGGAGTCACCTGGTACCACCATATTCAAGAATTGGGCTCTGGTTTTCCTGCGGCTCAAACACTTCCAATCCCTGAGCCTACCTTGTGGGAGACAGGGGGGAGCAGCTCCATGAAACCTGTGTCCACTGGACTCAGCCTGGAGACTTCGGTCTGAGTTTCAGCTCTGCTGCCAACATGCTGTGTGCTCTTGGGCATGCCTTTCTTCCTGCCTCAGTTTCTTCACCTTTAATAATACTTTTATTTTTATCTTCATATTTATTGAATACTAAACTGTATGTCAGTGTTATGGACTGAATATTTGGGTCCCACCAAAATTCACATGTTGAAGCTCTGACCCCCGGTGTAGCTGTATTTGGAGGTGGGGCCTCTAAGGAAGTCATTATGGTTAAGTGAGGTGGGAAGAATGGGGTCCTGATCTGATAGGATTAGTGCCCTTATAAAAAGAGAGGGCAGAGTTCACTCTCTCCCTGTCATGTGAGGATAAAAGGGAGAAGGTGGCCATCTGCAAGCCAGGAAGAAAATTCTCACCAGGGCCTGATCCTGCTGAGGCCCTGATATCAGACCTCCAGCTTCCAGAACCGTGGGAAATAAATTTCTGTTGCTTAAACCCTCTGGTCTGTGGTATCTTGTTCCAGCAGCCTGAGCGGACCGATCCAGCCAGGAGCAAGTGCTTTGAACTTGCTTCATCCTCACCACAACGTTAATGGTAAACATTCTTTTCATTTACAAACACAAACACTGAAGCTCAGAGAGGTTGAAATGGTTGTCCTGGGTGTCATAGCAAGTAAGTGGGAGAGTGCCAAGACTCAAACCCAGGGCTGTATGTCTCCCAAGCCATGGATTGATGGGCAGGCTGTGGGTCCTCTGGTCGGGAGTCCTGACTCATCCTCACGGCTCAGCTTCCTATCCAAACTGAAGCAGAGAAAGGGGGACCCTCAGGCACATGCCTGGTTCTCATTTAGACCCTGGATAGCTGCCTGGGTTATTTCCACGGTCTGGAGATCATACTGTCTGTGGATATTTGTCTTATCCCTGTCTTACGTATAAGAAAACAGAGGCTCAGAAAAGCAAAGTGAGTTCCTTCAAGGTTTCTTAGGAGAGCCATGATTCAAACTATGTTGGTCTCATCCCAACACCTGTCCTGTATAATCCACACACTGTGCTGTAGAATTACGTGAGGGTTGAGCTAGGGGTTGTCCAAGGTCCTCCCGGTGACATATATGAGACTGCGAGCACAATGGACTTAACAGTCTAGAACAAGGCTGGACTCTTGGAAATGATGTGGCATCTTCTAGACTCTAGACTAGGGTGAGGCAAGTGAGGCACTCACCCCAGGAGCAAAATTATGGGGACACCCAACACCTCAGTAATGAAGACAAGTAATGTTTAATTCAATATATTTTTTTAAAAAACCAAAGTTAATGCAAAAACCATCCAGATGGTTGACGACAGAATCAGACACCATACTTGTAAAACTCATCTCCCTGCCTCCCCCGGCCCTGCCCTGCACAGGAGGAAGCCTTTTACTTTGAGGTCTGGTTGCTGATCATGGACTCCTATGGTCTGCAGTGGGAGGGGGTTCCCTGCAGCTATGACCAGAGCACGGACAGCCTGGCTGCAGAGGACTGGTCTATGGCTAGGCATTGCGTAGACCATCATTAGAGGGCAATGGCAAGGAATGAGAAAACATGGAGCTTGGAGACCAAGTGTCACTCAATTTATACATTTCTTCCTTGGGAAAAATGGATGGATGGGCAAAGATGGCCAGCCTATGGATCTCCTTGGAACATTATGTAAGTGCCCCAGGCCATTAGGGGGAGCCGTACCCCAGTGGTGTTTTTAACTTCTTAGGGATTTCAGTTCACCTGAGAGGGTTGTAAAAATGTTGAATTTGTTACCTAGAAAAAAAAAAAACAACCCACACTTGACACTTGTTCATGCAAACCAAATTTGCATGAAAGTTCCAGAAATTCAAGGATACCCTGGACCCCAGTAATGAAATTCCAATAACCCCCATTGAAGGAGCTTTAGTGACATAGATAAGCACACTGTATTTGGACAGAGAAAATCAGAATTCACCAGTTATAATCCAAGCAAGCCTCTTTACTCCCTGAGCCTGTTTCCTCAGCTGGTAAATGGAGGTGTTAGCAATACACCTAGCTGGTAAAATGTTGTGAGGCTCAAACAAGTAAATGAAAGTGAAAGTGCCTTGTAAGCTCTAAAGTGTTTTCTTCGCAGTGGGCTGTCAGCTGGAATGTCATTGTTATCTCTGCTGGTCTTTGAAAACTTGGCCGGCCAGGGAATCTACTGCCCAGGGATGCACGGGGCAGCTTCTATTCTGATGGGTAAGGGGACCCGGGCCGTGCTTGGTCCCAGGGCTTGGTCCCCCTTTGCCTGTTCCTGTCCCCCTTCACCAAGCACCCAGAGCCCCTTGGTGAGCTCTTTCATGCAAACATGCACCTCTCTCTGCAGATTAGTCACAGTAGCGGATAAAGAGGGTTGAGTGACTGAGTGAGGCCACAGATGAGCTCCCATTAGTGAAGGCTGCGTGTCTCTGGTGGAAGGGGCTGGTAAATAGTCGGACTTATCTCTCTCCTCAGCAGTTAGCTGATTTCCATAATGAGCTCCATTGAACTGCAAGGCCCCAAAGGTGTCCCCAGGCTTCTGAAATGCACTGTGTTCTGTAAATCTGATTTCTGGAGAGGTGAACACTTGTGTTAACAAAGGGAAAGAACACATCGATGCCAGGCTGTAGCATCTGGGGACACTGAGGCACCTGGAGACTAGGCTGACTCTGGTGGGGACGATGTGGCTGTGGGACTCTGCAGGCCCCCCCCGCCCCCACCAGGCACAAGGTGAGAGGAGCTGAGCTGAGTGCCTGCAGGTGTTTGCCAGCCAGACGTGGGTCACAGGTCTGACAAGCCTGGACTCTGTCAACTTCTATGCTTTTTTTCAAGGGCAATTGACATAAAGAAGACAAAGTGTCCCAATTCCTCCTGCATCAGAAACTCATGTTATAGCCAACTTAACTACAGTTAAGCAGGATAGGGCTGGCTTACAAACTAAGGGCAAAGACCATTTGTCCTAGTCATTTATCCTTCCTTCCTTCCTTCCTTCCTTTCTTCCTTCATTCCTCCCTTCCTTTCTTCTTTCTATCATTCAACAAATAACTATTTGGGGCCTACAATGTGCCAGACACTGTGATATGTACTAAGGATAGCAGATCTGGACCCTGGTCTCACAGAATTTACAGTCTGGTGGGAGAGATGGAAATTAATAAAATCATCAAATAAACAAAGGTAAAATTGCCACTTTGAGAAGAGCTATAAAGAAGAGATATTTGATAAAATGAGAGCCTCTAATAGGAAAGAATGGCATAATTAAGGAACACTTCCATGAAGAAGAAATGATTGAGTTTTGAGCTCTGAAGGAGATATTTAAATGGAGAAGGAAGAGGCTTCTGGGAAGAGGCACCAGCTTGAGTAAAGACCCTGTGGCTGGAGGGAGGATGGTTAGTGTATTAGTCAGATAAGGCTAGTGTTTGCTTCAGTAACAAAGAGCCCCCAAATATTACAAGCTGAAAGTAATGAAGATTTATTTCTTACTTGTGCTACATGTCCATCATTAGTTAGCATAGGAGTTCTGTCTCAAATCATGCCCAGGCTGATGGAGCTGCCTTTATTGGGAAGTTTGCAAATTGCTGTGAAGAAGCAGGACCAGAAATACTTGGTAAGCAGCCCTGATGACTCTACAACTGATACAATGAAAGGAAATCAGGTCATTGCGACAGAGTTGCAGGAACAAGGGGAGGTATGATGCGAGCTGATGCTGGAAAGGCAGACAGAGGTGGGATCCTGTAAATTTCACAGGACATTGTCAGGAATTGGATTATTATACTCAGAGCAAAGGGCAGCTGTTGAAATTTTGTGAGCACAGAGATCACAGGAAGAGGAAACTACCAGCATTCTCATTTTACAGATGATGATGTTGATACTGATAGTAACCAATTACTGATATCCGCCCTGCACCAGGCACTCATTACTTTCTCTGCAGTATCTGAGATATTTACTAGCTTTATCCTTGTTTAACAAGGAGGAGACAGAGACCTAAAGAAGGAAAACAACTTCACTCAAAGTCACAGCTACTAAGTGGTATATGCACTTCCCAATCCATCATCTAGTCTGAGACAAAGTCAGGCAACACTAAGGCTGCTGAGGCTGGAGGTTATTGGAGGAAGAACAGGCCTCCAGACAGAGCACAGTTAATAGCAGGCATGGGGGAATGGGAGAGGGAGGTGGCACACAGGGCAGCCATGTGCCCTGCCTGTCTTGGTAACGGCTGTATCACCAGTTCAGGTACAGTGGATGGTATCGGAAAGACACTTTATACGTATGCAAGGGAAGGATGGAAGGATGCGGGGAGAGAAGAAAGAATGGATGTTTGGATGGATAAACAGAGGTAGGCAGCACCAGGAAAGCTGAGGAGCAGATGGCAGCCTCCCAATCTCAGGACTGTGTTTCACGGACGGCGTCTCAGTTTTGCAGACAGGACATGGGAGCTGAGAAGAACAAGAGGCGGTTTGCATGTTAGGGGCAAAAGGGAAACCAGTCTGAACAGGCCTACGATTTGGAGTGTCTCATGTGTGCTAGGTATTTCAAAACATTATCTTGTTTAATCTGTGAGTTAGAGGCCCAGAGGGTAAAAAAAGGCCTGCATTCGCTAGGAATACCAGGATGAGATTTTGTGTCCCCGAGAGTCGCTGAATGATCAAATTTTTACACCATTA
Organism: Lagenorhynchus albirostris; assembly: GCF_949774975.1. Classification (NCBI taxonomy): domain Eukaryota; kingdom Metazoa; phylum Chordata; class Mammalia; order Artiodactyla; family Delphinidae; genus Lagenorhynchus; species Lagenorhynchus albirostris. The sequence continues at coordinate 14,787,361 of NC_083101.1, forward strand.
AAAATCTAAATGCAGGAGAGAGGAAGCTTCAGCTCCGTTCTCTGAGGTCATGCTCAGTGCAGCTCATGCAAATGAATCAACAAACAAAGCGCTCATCAAAGAGCCGCCGCTGACATTTTTGGGAGCCTTGTATCTCTCACATCTTATTTTAGTTGCTATGGGGTTATTGTTCCATAACACCCTTCTGGAATACACACTTTGACATCCTGTGTGATTTCTATCTCTGGCAGAAAAGTAACAACAAAGTGTGTCATAGGCGTGCAGTCTCTTTGTTAATCAACATGTTGCTTTAGGAGAGACGTCCTTCATGCTTCTTGCCCCGGTTTTCACTGCTGCCAGGGAAAAACTCATTCAGATTCCCTGGGCTGTTGTAAAACACAAGAAGGCTGAAAGGGAAAGGAAGCAGGTCTTGGCATTTTCTTTTCTCATTACCCACTTCACCCAGTGTACTTCTAAGTCTTGCCAAATCTTTCCCAGCAGCACTCAGCCCAGTACTACGGCTCAGCGGATACTACGGCTCGCCGTATCCGGTGGTACCCCAGCTACCAGCATCTCCCTCATCCATAGGTTTATTTGCCTATTTATACATCCAGTCACTCAGTTATACACTTATTAAGTGCCTAGTATGTATCAAGCCCACTGCGAGTGCCAGGTTCCCCTTTACAAATTCCTTCTGTGTTCTGTGTGCAGAGTCATCTTTTTAAACATGCTTTCCATTATGGCTTTGCTGAGCTCAGGACCTGCAATGACACCTTTCTGCTCGCTGGCGTCCGGGCGCCCCTGCAATTCTATCCCCCATGCCTGCAATCCTGTCTTCCGCTTAGGCTGCTCTCCACTTCTGTGCCTGCCTTGCCCTTCCCGTCTCTGCGTCTTTACTCATGAGACTACCCTCTGTCCAGTTCACCATTTAAATCCGACCAGGCCTTTGAGACCTGAGTCCATTCTTCGTTTTCTTCATAAAACTCTTTCTACCCACCAGACCCACTCTCCTTCCTGTGACCCCTGATGGCAATGATTTTTGCTTATCACCAGAGATTCAGTTACTTTCTCCTGGAGTGTTAGTCTGATTTATGAACTAGAGGGAAGCACTGTGAGGTGGAAAACTAGACTCTACACTTTTTTTTTTATTTCATTCATTCGTGGTGTAGTGGAAAGAACTCTGCTTTCAGAGCTTGAGAATGTGGGTAGTATTTGGCTTTTTAAAATTTACTAGCTGGGGAAAACTGGGTAAGTTCTCAGAGTCTGGTTTTTTCTTCTGGAAAACCAAAATAGTAATACTCATCTCAAAGCCTGCGGGACTGCCCATGAGTTGGTTAAAAGAATCTGGAACATAGTAGGTGTTTATTTCATGTCAGCTACTCTGGAATACATCTTTACTATGAGCGTTTACTATGTGCCAGGTTCTGTGTGGTGTCGGCTTCCAATCTTGCCATCAGGAAACCTACGGTCACGTGGGGACAATGACACAGGCAAAAAGAAGATTAAATGAGATGTTGAACGGAAAATGCTTAGCACAGTAATGTATCCATTGAGGACTCAGTCAGTGGCATTACGACCTACTGATGTGCATTTATTCCTGTATATCATTGAACATAAAGCACGTGTGAGAAAGTATGGCTTGATGATGGGTCATAAATGGTTGCTTTTTAATCATATCATGGTATTGAGTTGGAGCTGATTTTGAAATGTAAAGCCTGTTACTGCATATTTGCACCTTTGTGCTGTTAATGGACAGAAATGGTGTGGGTGAGAGAACAGGTTGCTGAATAAAAATCCAATGCCTCCTAGGAGCAGGGTTTAGATGACAAAGGAATTGAGGGTTACTGACAGGAAGTGCCTGTGGGAATGAGACCTTGTGCCCTAAGACTGTGTTTGTGGAGAGTTTTTCTCTCCGGGGCATCTTCCAATCAGAATGGGCTTCCAGAGGCAAAGCATTTGAGTGTTCCATAGAATGGGCACCAGAGTCCCGGGTGAAGCCACGCAGTTCCCGGTGACCCACAACTACCCACTGATCACCAGGAGGAAACTGAAGCAGTAGACGGACCCAGCAGAGTAATCTGCACTTCTGTGAACTTCCATTTCTCATCTGTAGCGTTGGGGCAAACTCATCCACCCAAATTGTTACACAACTCAAAGAACGCTGAGTAAGTGAAATGGTTTTGTAGACTATTGAGATTATGGGTAAGCTAGCTGTTATTATTTTTTTTAAAGGGATGGGGGAAATAGTTGAAATCATATATCTGATAAGAATTTAATGTTCGGAATATATAAAGAACTCCTAAAACTCAACAACAAAAAGGCAAAAGAGGGCTTCCCTGGTGGCGCAGTGGTTGAGAGTCCGCCTGCCGATGCAGGGGACACGGGTTCGTGCCCCGGTCCAGGAAGATCCCACATGCCGTGGAGCGGCTGGGCCCGTGAGCCATGGCCGCTGAGCCTGCGCGTCCGGAGCCTGTGCTCCACAATGGGAGAGGCCACGACAGTGAGAGGCCCGCGTACCGAAAAAAAAAAAAAAAAAAAAGACAAAAGAAAGTTTTAAAGAGGCAAAGAACTTGAACAGACCTTTCTCTACAGAAGATATACAAGTGGCCAATAAGCACATAAAAAGATGCTTAACTTCATTAGTCATTGGGGAAATGCAAATCAAAACCACAATGAGGCATCACTTTTTATCTACTCAGATGGCTATAATGAACAAGCAAATAAACAAACAAACAAAACCCGAGAAAATAACAAGTGGTGTGGATGTGGAGAAGTTGCAACACTCACACTTTGGTGGTGAGAATGTAAAGGGCGCAGCCACTGTGGAAAAAGGTTTGGCAGTTCCCTAAAAAACTACACAGAGGGGCTTCCCTGGTGGCGCAGTGGTTGAGAATCTGCCAATGCAGGGGACACGGGTTCGAGCCCTGGTCTGGGAAGATCCCACATGCCGCGGAGCAACTGGGCCCGTGAGCCACAATTACTGAGCCTGCGCGTCCGGAGCCTGTGCGCCGCAACAAGAGAGGCCACGACAGTGAGAGGCCCGCGCACCGCGATGAAGAGTGGCCCCCGCTTGCCGCAACTAGAGAAAGCCCTCGCACAGAAACGAAGACCCAACACAGCCATAAATAAATAAATTAAATATAATCAAAAAAAAAACTACACAGAGAATTGCCCTATGATCTGGCAATTCCACTCCTAGGTATACACTCAAGAGAAGTGGAAACATATGTTCACACCAAAACCTGTACACTAATATCCACAGCAGCATTATTCATAATAGCCAAAACAGGAAAACAACCCAAATGTCCAACAAAGGATCAATGAATAAACAAAACGTGTTTTACACATGTACTATTATTCAGCTGTAAATAGGAATAAAATCTGATAATTGCTACAACCTGTATGAACCTTGAAAACATTATGCTAAGTGAAAGAAGCCAGATGGAAAATGATGAATACTGTCTGATTTCACTTCCATGAAATATCCAATATCTACACACAGTAAACAATAAATGGCAGTTATCATTACCAAGAGCCTCACTATTACTATGTAAAATAGTTTACAGCCGTCGTCCTAGACTAATAACCATTGAAGTAGACAGAGCAGATATTAATGATTAGTGAAATGGGAAATTAATGAATTTTAGAGATTAATCAGGACCTGATATGTTCAAGACAGGAGGAGACACTGTAAAGTTGAAAAAGGAGTGATCCTGCCGGGGCTGGAGGGAAGAGGAACGAAGAGTGACTGCTTAATGGGTACGGGTTTCCTTTTGGGGTGATGAAAAAGTTCTGCAACTAGGGCTTCCCTGGTTGAGAGTGGTTGAGAGTCCGCCTGCCGATGCAGGGGACGTGGGTTCGTGCCCCGGTCCGGGAAGATCCCACATGCCGCGGAGCGGCTGGGCCCGTGAGCCATGGCCGCTGAGCCTGCGCGTTTGGAGCCTGTGCTCCGCAACGGGAGAGGCCACAACAGTGAGAGGCCTGCGTACCGCACACACACACAAAATGTTCTGCAACTAGATGGTAGTGATGGTCGCACAACATTGTGATTGTACTTAATGCCACTGAACTGCACACTTTAAAAGGGTTAAAATATTTAATTTAAAATATTAAATTTCCTGTTTTGCCACAGTTAACAACACCAATAACGGATCAGGCAGGTTCCATGTTCTCCAGGAGCTCACAAAGGCAGAGGAAGCAATCCACAGAAAGGCTGTGAGATTTCAGAAGAGGGAGGGACCATTAGTTCCACGTTGTGTCTGCAGGAAAGAGGCGCAGGACTCTGAATAAGCTTCCAGGACTAACAGCGGGTGAGGGAAGGAACTGCAGCTGGGACCAGCATCTCTTAGGCTCGGGCGGTTCCTCTTGCCCACGTGAAAGCGAGTTCTAAGAGATGAGCAACTCCACAAGGAAAAATGCAAGCCTGCCTGCTTCCCCCACTCTGCCGTGGTCCCCGCTTTGTGGGGTAATGGAATTGATGGTGTGTATGTGCCTGGAGAGGGAGGTGGTGATGGGTTGCTTGGGTGCAATTGTATATTTTAAAGTTTGTGGAAAGTATACCATGAGCTTTTCTCCCCACCCTCATTTAATATTCCACAAACACTCACCACATAAACAACATGTCTCTTCTCAACCCTTATTATCATTCCCAGAACCACTTGCAGGCTTTCAGAAACCCATTATTATAATTATAATCAAGAATCTTAGGACAGAGCCATTTGTGCCAAAAATACATTTACACTTGGAATTGTTTGCTGAGGAATGAGAGTGAGAGATGTCATTTTACAGCTCTGGAAACTACTGGCAGGAACTCCTATGCCATTCAATTTTTTTTCCTCCGTTTAATTTCTTAATTTAAATTTTTGTTGTCAAATTCCTAATATTTGCTTTTGTCTCTTTGTTGTTGTTGTTTTTTTTTTTTTTACCCCCCTTGGGTCTTATTTTCCAAGGCCTAAAGAACGCACTTGCTATCTTCATCCTCTTGGCTTTACAGTAAGGAACAGCTACAGGCAAAGGCAAAAGGGGCTGATTTCAAAAGTATCAGCGGGGTCTCCCAGAACCCCATCACCCACCAGAAATAAGTGCCTACACCCCTGATTCTTTTATAGTAGAACAAAGCCTTTCATTCCATAATTAGAGATAAATTGATGTAGAATTACTTTAATTTGGTTCCCATTTATTTAGGTTTTTTTTTTTTTTTTTTTGGTCTATAGGCATATATAGATGAATCAAACATAGCTCTTGTCCTCAGAAAGAACATGGTTCATTATGGGACACAGACTGTGAATAAATATTCGTGATGGGAGGTAGGATATAATGAGAACCGCAGAAAATGGAAAAAACAAAGCAAAACAAACAAAACAAATCATGTGTTGTGGAATGAGAGGACAGGATGAGTTCTGAGTCTAGATTTGATGGAAAAGAGAACAAAGAAGTGGGCTCGTTTATTATTATGTGTCAACGCGTTGTTACTACTTGGTCGGATCTAACGTCAGATCAAGGCCTTATATTTACCAACAGGGTCACTGCAGCTGAGTTAGATAACTTCTCAGAGTCGGGGACATAATACTATCGACCTCATAGTTCTAAATACTGAGAGGTATAGTTATAATTTGCCTAAAGTCTCACCAATTGCACAGCCAGTGGGAGTCCAAAGGTCTTCCGGGTGCGGAGGTCAGTTTCTCCAGGAAGCAGATTCTGAGACAGAGTTTAGCATGTGGGATGTTTGTTAGGACATCCTATAAGGCCAGGGAAGGAAGGAGGACTGGTCAGAGAGAGAGACTGAGCTATGGAGCAGCCCCAGTGGCAGCCTCAGCTGACCCCTGGCCAGTTCTGCAGCTAAAGGAGCTCTCAGAGTTGTCCCACCTGGACCCAGACAGTTTGGCCTTTATACTCCTGACTCAATCAGTCCTCAGATGTTAGCCTCCCAGGCAGGGCATGGCCTTGGACCAGTGGACTCCGCAGCTGGGACAGTCCCTGCAGGGGCTGTCCCAGCAGCTGAGGCAATAAGTCCTTCCCTGAAGGCACACCCAGGCCATGCACCTCCAAACCCATCACATTGGTAGACCAGCAAACTTACTTTCATAATGTGAGACTTGCTTTTTAGTCTTACTTCCAAAAGTACACTTATTTTCCTAGGAGCTCTCTGATTTCCGAGCTCCTGGTTTCATATTGGGGTTGCCTTTTTGCAGGATTCCCTGAGAAACACACATTCATAAAATATGCAGTAAAGTCAATAGATTTTACGGATGGCCTGGAAATCTAGTGAAAGGGTCACACTACACAACATGGGCTTTTACCACTTACCGGAACCTTCCCCTCCCTCTGCCTCCCCTTCTGTTCTCTGTCTGATGCACAGCAATGCAGCAGGTAACTTTTGTGTCTGGAGCAAGCCTTGCACGTAAAGATTTATCCCAGGGCTTCCCTGGTGGTGCAGTGGTTGAGAGTCCGCCTGCCGATGCAGGGGACACGGGTTCGTGCCCCGGTCCGGGAAGATCCCACATGCCGCGGAGCGGCTGGGCCCGTGAGCCATGGCCGCTGAGCCTGCGCACCCAGAGCCTGTGCTCTGCAACGGGAGAGGCCACAACAGTGAGAGGCCCGCGTACCGCAAAAAAAAAAAAAAAAAAGATTTATCCCAAATGCAATGCCACCAATACTCCAGAATCTGGGAGGGTAAACTTTTCTCTTCTGCTACACAGATAAACCTTTAAGCACACAGTACATATCAGTTATGACCATGATTTATTACTATGAACCTCTGTTTCACAGGGTCGGACTCACCCAGAGATGGGGCATCTCAGCCCCTCTTCCTGTATCTTTTGTCCTCTTGCTTTTTCCCTTCTAGCATCCTGCTAGTCTCCTATGAATCCATGGTCCCTAGAATCTGTAAATTGAAGCCAGTGTAGTTTGATTTAGTGACATGCGCACTGGAGTTAGATCCAGAACACCTGGGGCTGACTCTCCCTCGGTCCCTCTTATGCTTTTCTTTGATCTCTCGGTAGCTTCTGCTTATTCACTTTGAAAGGGGGATGATAATGCCGCTTCACAGTGTTGTTCTGAAGACAAAGTCATCAAAGTGATTCATTCATTCACTGATTCACTCATTCACCCTTTCTTCATTCAACAGTTATCAAACACCTACGGGTGCCAGTCCTGAGGATACAGTAGTGACTAGGACATATACATTCGTGTCTCTGGAGAGTTCATGCTATGGAGGCAGGAAGACAAGCAAATAATTAATTCATGACCACAGGTTGCAAGCAATGCTGTTAACAAAAAAAAAAAAGTGAGCAGGGCACAACAATAGAGAAAAACATAAGAACAGCATAGATGGTAAGGTCAGAAAAGGGCTGTTCAAGGGGATAATTGTGCTTTTAGGGGGCAATGTGTGCAAAGGCCCTGTGGCAGAAGTCTGCAACAGAGGTTCCTCCTTCCTCTGAGAAGCTAAAACACTTGGTAGTTACCTTTATGATGGTGCTTGTCACCTTTCACTGTAATTATGACATGGTAAACCTAATCACTGAACAGACTATTCCCTTCCCTCCTCCAAGGTTAGGAATCCTATTACAGGCAGCATGTGAGAGCAGGAAAAAACATCACTTCCTAATCAAATAGATCTGGTTCAAAATCATGTCAATCGCATCTCAGCCACGTGGGTGATTATAGATAAGGTGCATCGGCATAAGCTGGACATGAATAACACCTACATAATGAATGGCACTTTTGATGAGGGTGAGATCACTCGAGTCTATGGAAAAGCACATAGTAGATACCCAAGATATGTTGACTGAACGTGTTACTTTTAACCATTGGCTTGTGTTCAAGTTTTCCCCAGCCTACAGCTACATCACAGGTCGAGGTGAGAGTCAAGTGAGATGATGTTTTTGACGATCACAGTGGTGGCCCTTAGTAGGTGCTCGACAGATGCCATCGGGGTGATTTGAGGAGAGGGTGGGGGGAGCTGGAGCCCTGGGGGGGCTATTGCAGTGGTTGTTGGGAAGTCTGGGGTGGAAGAGACTTTGTGGGAAAACACAAATGCAAGCTGTTCCTGGGTTTTATTAGTCTGTCACCCACGTCTTCCCTCTTGAAACACTCTGCAATCAAAAGAGTTTGGAGTGGACTATTTTCAGCCCTTAGCCTTCACCCTGAGCTGCACTAAGACGAAAGCTGATTAGGGAAGCTCTGCGGTGTGCACGTAAGTCAGAATCACCAATATCCATCCTCTGCAAAATTAGACTGTTAATTTTTCCCCCCGAAACATTACAATCATGTTTTCATTACCCTAGTGTCACTCTTCTTAGGATTCTTAGGATGGCAAAGACCCTGAAATCTGACTCCTTTTAGCCAACTTAGAACTTCTTTCCGGACCTGGATCCAAACTTCTCCTTGGCTAAGATGCCTTCTCTAACTAACCCCTCCCTCCCTGGAAAGTTCCCATCACCTTTCTGCCGTCCCAGAACCTCCAACTTACACTTGCATCTTATGCCATGATAACGTGCATTTGACTGAATGTTTTCTCTCTAAGTGAAATCATAATTTTGAATTTGATAGTTTTCAAATTTTAGCGCACATTGGCATGCACTGGGTGGGGAGTGGTTAGTGATAAAAATGCATATTCCTAGGCACCTAGGCAGAGATTCTGATTTAGTAGGACTAGGGTGCTGCTCTGGAATATGTATTTTTTGCAAACTTCTTGGGAGATTCTGACATATGCTGTCTCCAGACACGCTTTGAATACCATTTTAATGGATAATCCCCTAGCACTAGCCTGCTTCCTATTTGAGAGGTAAGTGTGAACTGGTTCAAGACTGATTCCTGGCAGGCTGATTCCAAGGCCTCTCAGGAAAGGAGTTAGCAAAGTTCCTTGAAAAGCATTTATAGCTCAGTGCCTAATCTATCAATTCAGGTAAACCACAAGAGACTCCCAATCATAACATGAGAGGGGCTGGTGTTCCCTCCAGCCACAGATGCAGAACTGACTAATGTGTCTCGGCCCTAATCATACCAGCATATGGACTGTAACCACAGAGCTTCAAAAACCATTAGGGAAAGCAAATCAAAGCTACAATGAGATATCGCTGCACGCTAATAGGATGGCTATTCTAAAAAGAAGACAAAACAAAACAAAAGACGACAAGTGTTGGCAAGGCTGTGAAGAATTGCAACCTTCGTACACTGTTGGTGGGAATGCAAAATGGTGCTACCGTTATGGAAAGCAGGTTTCTCGAAGGTTTCTGAAGGTTCCTCGAAAAATTAAAAATAAAACTACCTGTGACACAGCAATCCCACTTCTGGCAATTTATCTGAATGAGTTGAAGTCAGGATCTCAAAGAGATATTAGTACCCCCATGTTCATTTTGCACTCATCGCAATGGTCAAGATACAGAAGCAATGTAAATGTCCATTCATGGATAAACAGATGAAAGAATGTGATATATACATACAGTGGAATATTATTCAGCCTCAGAAAGGGAGCTCCTGCAGCATGTGACAACATGGATGAACTACTACTCCTGTCCCCTGAATTTTTCCCCAGTGAATGTTGTTTCAGTAAATCTGGGAAGTGCTACATGACCACTAGCCTTAGCCTGCATAGCATATACCTTTAAGCTTGACATTCCCTGAGTGATACACATAAAATCACACTTTAAAGATTAACCTTTGTATTATGACCCATATTCCTTTAGGTCTGGGACCAGTTCTGATCATGCTGTTCCTAGGATTTTCCCCATACCCAAACTCAGTCCTTCACCATTCACTGCATCAGTTTCCTACAGCTATTGGAAGAAATCACCACCAACTGTATGGTGCAGAACAGCAAACGTTTATTATTTCACACTTCTGAAAGTCAGAAGTCTGGACCTTTTGTGCTAAAATCAAGGTGTTGGCAGAACTGTGTTTTTCCTGCAGGCTCTAAGGGAGAATTTATTTCCTAATTTTTCAAGTTTCTAGAGGTCTCCTGCGTTCTTTGGCTCATGGCCCCTCCACCATCTTCAAAGAGCATCTCCCTAACCTCTACTTCCATTGTCCCATGTCCTTCTCTAATTCTGATCCTTCTGCCTCCCTCTTATAAAGATCATGGTGATTACATTGGGTTTATCTGGATAATCTAGAATAACCATTCCATCTCAAGACCCTTAACTTAATCACATCTGCAAAGTCCCTTTTGCCATGTAAAGTAACTTAGTCATAGGTTCTGTGATTCGCACGTGAACATCTTTGGGAGACCATTATTCAGTCTGCCACATTAATCCAATATCTAATGAGCTATTGCTATGTGTCAGGTGTCTGGGGATGTGGTAGACAATAAGATAAACATGATCCTTGCCTTGAAGAACTGTATTGTCTAGCTGGGAAGATAGAATAGCAAACAGGTAATGAAAATAAAGGGCGAGGAAGGTTTGAAAGGAAGGATAGATAAGATCTATTTTGGAACATAATAAGTACCAAAAGGACTTTTAAAAAAAATTTATTTACTTACTTTTGGCTGCATTTGGGTCTTTGTTGCTGTGCGCAGGCTTTCTCTAGTTGCGGTGAGCGGGGGCTACTCTTCATCATGGAGCACGGGCTCTAGGCACATGGGCTTCTGTAGTTGTGGCACATGGGCTCAGTAGTTGTGGAGCACGGGCTTAGTTGTTCCGCAGCACGTGGGATCTTCACGGACCAGGGCTCGAACCCGTGTCCCCTGCGTTGGCAGGTGGATTCTTAACCACTGTGCCACCAGGGAAGTCCCCAAAAGGACTTGATGCTGCCCACTTGCCTAGACTGAATTGTACTGGTCCTGCATTACCACTATCTGTGTTGTGCTTTCCTGGAGTACTATCCACTAACAGATATGAAAAACTGCTGGTTGACTTGGGTTGCCATCTATTTGCCCGTCTGCCAGTGGGACCTTGTGTCCATCTGTCAGATTGGACAGGCAATACTGAGTTTCCTGTACCTTCATGATAGCAGGGTTTCTTTTCTGGGTCTGCCCTTATCCCACTCCAGGAAACTGGGTCATGTCTCGTCTAGTCCTAAGCCACAGCAGAGCTAAAATGAGATAATTAGTGCAGAATATTTATAAAATGGACACATAATTACGAGAGATCCTTGTCATTTCATCTAAGTGTGATTATGTCTCCCTCCTGCTTCCCGCCTCATCATGGCTTCATCTTGGCCACTGTCAAGTCTTAGCTTCTTACCACAATATTCAAGGTCTTTATGACCTGATACCTGGCTCCCTCTTCAGGTTCACTCCCTGCCACACACACCTCCAAAATAAATGTCCTCACAATGCACTGATGGCGTATTGCACCCTAAAAGGCCATGCTCTTTCCTACCTCAGTATCTCTGTCCATGCTCTTTCCTCCTATTAGAATAGCATAAGACCCATCCCCAGCTCTCCCAATCTCATCCGCCTGAAGGACTCCTATGCATTTTTTAAAAGCCCAAATCAGACATTGCTGCTTCCCAGAAGTCTTCCCTGACTCTCCCTGAGACAGTTTTGTATGCCATCAGGATAGCTGTCTACCCTGAATGTGCTTTATTTAACTCCTGCCACAGGGTTGGTAATTTAGGTGCTTCTGAGTATTACTCTCCTACTTGACCATGAACTTCTTGAGAGAAGGAGATTGTATCTTATTCATTTCTGAATCTGTCTTTTGTAGGGCTTCCATGTCAGGAAGCTCAGTCCCCAGGGGGTGCACCGTCATTGTATAAATTATATGAACGATGCCTCGAGTTGTGCAACATAGCTGTTCTGGCCACACGGTATTGATTCTCAGCAAGTATTTGTTGGAGGAATGAATGGAGGAATGGCTAGAAGCCTAGTTGATAAGCCTCCCATGTGGTCCAAAAATGCACCTGTCTGTCTGAAGATGATAGGGACATAAACTCTCAACACCAATATCATCTCCATAATCATTATAAAAAGTCGATACCTTATGGGAGCGCTTCTCAACACTGTGTGCCTTGCCTGTGCCGTTCTGTACCAGTTCCCAAGCACACACTCTTTGGAGAGGTGTGCCTGTCTCTGCTGACACCATTAGTGCAGACAAATAGGCATCTGAAAGAGTCATGTTGGCTTCTGCTTCATTAGAAACTCAAGGGGAAGGGGGAGAAAACCATCAGTGTTTGCCACTCAGAGATCATATCAAGAGAGGAAGGAATTTTCATTTTTTTGAGTTAGTGAGAGGTTATTAAAGTCGCACAAGGTAAATACAAAGTTGGGTGTCTCTGAGATACAGTGATTCTCCTGACTCAGAGTGACATCCATGGAACACTTCACTCGAATCCTCCTGAACTGGGATAAGCCACCAGCAGCAGAGAATGCTGGAAAACGACTCTCTCTCCTGACTTAGGAGGCTTCAAACAGATTTATTCATTCATTTAGTCATCTATTAAATATTCATGAGTACCTGTGCAACCAACACTGCACTAGGTGGGTAGGGAATTCAAAGGTGACTGCGATCAAATCCCAGAGCTCAAGAAACTTGCAGTTTAGTGTAGAAGACAGATAGATACACTATCATTAAGTTACACAATTTCAAGTGCTAGAGGATAACAAATATTTGCCGAGTGCTCAATCTGGGTGTGGCACAGCCTCCTACGCGTGAGCTCATGAGCCCTTTCTTGTCTTCACAACAATCCTGTGAGATAGGAGCTATGGTTCTTTCAACTTTGAAGGTGAGGACATGGACGCACAGAGAGGCTGAACAGCTTGTCTGAGATCACGCAGCTGCTGAGTAGCAGAGGAGGGATTTGCACCCAGGCCACCTGTCTCCAGAGCCAGTGCCCTTAACCCTCCTGCTGTATTGCTGGATTCATGATTTATGCATTGGCTCTGGGATTCATTCAGTCTAGAGAGTTGGGGACAACTTCTCAAGGTGGTGGTGACTCTGGAGCCAGGTTTTGAAGGTTAAATCGAGGTGCATGTATGCATGGGCATGGGACATAGGGAGCCATGAGTTTAACCAAAGGTACCAAAGCAGGTGTGTGCAGGTTGTGTTCACCCAGCAGCTGACAATGCTGCGACCAAAGCAGGAACTGTAACCAAAGCAGCCTTGTCTCTCCACGCTGTCACAGCTAGGGCAGATACTGCCAGTCATACACAACACCCTTTCTGAAGCAATGTCTGGGCAAAGAAAAGACACCAATTATTAATGACCCATTAGGAACATGTGGGGATGAGCTGGGAGTCGGCACTTCCATCCAAGTGCCATTTGCCCTTCCCAGTCTAGGCTGCCGGATGCTTGAGAGGAATTGGCAAAGGATGAGGCTGGGAAGGCTGGCTGAGCAGACTGTAGCAGGTGCTAAGGGCCATGTTCAGAACTGGGGTTTTTGTTACGTAGGCAATGGGGATTCAGGGAAAGTTTGCAGAAGCTGAAAGGAGGATGGATGTGTGAATGGAGGGATCAGAGATTTCAGTCATTGCCCCTCTGCTCTCTCCACACTGAATTCTGGCCAGGGGAAAAGTTAATGAGCAAGGGTTCCCAGAGACGATAGTCAGAAAAAAAAGGTGTGGGATCCTCACAGAGAAAGACTCAAACTCACCAAAATGCCCCAGAGTCCATTAATTGTAGATAATCTTGTTTGGGGAAGATCAGTAGAACAATATCCCAGCCAACAATATCTCTCTCCCCCTCTCTCTTAAAGGGAGAGAGACAAAAGTTGGGAAAAAGGAATGAAGGGATAATAACGTCCTAAAATCAGCTAGGGATTTTTGATTAAGGATCTTTGGGGTTTAGGGGAGTTTGCTTCTTTATCATTGAGGTGAGAATTTGCTTTCTGCCACCTCCAAACAATTGATTCCTCCTTGATCCTGCCAACGTGCTTTACCCTCTTTCATCAGAGTTCCTCCATCATGGAAACAGCACTTGGCTAGAGTCAAGAGGAATACATTCTGATCTTGATCCTGTTGCTTATTCACTGTGTGACCTTGGAAGAGTCATTCACTTTCTATGAGCCTCAGTTTCTACATCTGTAAAATAAAGGAGTCGGATAATAACACAGAGGCATAGTTGTGGCATGTATGTCCCTACTATGCCAAAGAAGCCCATGGCGGACATTCTTAATCAAGCATGACATTTTTTCACCCAGTGGGCCTGGAACAGACCTCAGAATCCTTCTTAACCCAGTGATGCCAATTAGAGTTAGCAGATGATTCCAATTCTACTTGCAAGCCCTGGAATAGATGATCTCAAAACTCTCTTCCACTTCTGACATTCTTGGATCCTATGAAAGATCTTGCATGGGAGTAGAAGAAGAAAGTTCTGGGAAGATATATTGCTGCCAGATATTTTAGGAAGGACTTGCGTGTCAACAGCTTTGGCATTACAAGCAGAACAACTATTCAATATGCTCAAAGGGACACAACAAATGACAGCCCAGTGGCTTCATTTTAATCGGCCAGGGCATAAGAGGCCATGTTTCTATTACAAGGAGATCTATAAGAAATCACACCCATTAATGGTTCCCATTAAATTCAGGGCATGTGGGGAAAATTGTAGTTTGATTTAGTTTAACAACACGAAGATATTGACAAGTTAATCGCCTAAAAGCGACACCTTTTATGACTGGGCTATTTGATTTTATGTCAGCAGATTTCAATTTCCCACATTTTTATGATGGCGTATAGGCTCCCCAGCCTAATGTATGCATTAGGCAGAATAAAGGTTACATAGATTGTTTTCGCATTCAGGATTCAAACCTGATAATAACTGATAAAATAATAATAATAACCCACCCACCCCCTGCAATTGTATCTCCCACCCCTCCCAAGTCATCCTCATGCTGAGGGATGGTAGGGCTACGGACAAGCCAGTCAGAGAAGAGAAGGAAAGGAAGGGCGTGGGTCGAGCAGTCAGAGGCCTGAGTTCCAATTAAGGAGGGTGACCTTGGTTAAGGTATTTTCCTCTCTGTAAAATGGAGAGTGTGAGACCTCCGTCACAGGGCTCCTGTGAAGGTTAAGTGGCCAGTGGAGATAATGTGCACGGGATGGTGCTGGGTTACGGAATAAATCCTGCAAAATTCACACTCACTCATATCCTGTAAGATAGAGGGTGGAGCAAAAGTGAGAAAGCATCTTCTCAAGTTAAATTTCTTATTTTGAAAAATATATATAAAAGGGCCATTATTTCTTCCTTGGTCCGTAGTTCTAAAGGCCCTGGTGGCTTCCTGCCGTATATCAGGAGATAACAGCTGGGCCAGGTCATCTGACCTCTCAGGACCGCTGGAAATTAGCTCCTCAGTGACAGAGACCAAGACAGTGAAGTTACTTAATGGACATTGTTTTGGGGCCTGAAAGGAGGGAAGCCAGAGGGGAGACCCAGAGCTATTCCCTTTTAGTATCCCTCCAAGTCCTCCGGTACATTTAAGCCGTAATTCATCTTTATGCCTTTTCCTTTTCCAGAAAGGTTTGTGAAGAGTCTTTGAAAGAAAGACTGATCTTACCCAGGCCGAATGTAATTGGCCGCCCCCTACCCCCCGACCCCCCATTGTGACGCCATTGTCACAACCCTCTCCCTTCAGAAGCCTTGGTCTCTATCAGGGGCTGAACTCTCCAGCCATTATTGGGGTGGCTCCTAGAAGAGAATTTGAGCTGTCCCTTTAAATCCATGCCTCTGACTCTAGTTTGGACCTATTTAAATATTCAAGACAATTTCAAGACTTAATAATGATGAATACGATTAAGATTAGGGTTTAATAAGAGTGTTAAGAGAAGATTTTTCATGCCGATGGAGGTGGGCTGCTGTGACAATTGAACTGGCACCAGGCTTCCCAGGCCACACCGACCAGGATGGTTCCTCACCTCTCCCAGCGTGTTAACTCTCTCATCCAGAATCCTAGGAGGAGCCCCAGGCACGAGTTCACATCCCTTGTAGATTAGACCCCCTGCCTCACCGAGTTGACCACTGATCATCCCTCCCAGGTCACCCTCCCGCTGGGCAACAGTGAGGTCATCCTAATACACAACCTCACCTGGTCACTCTTTCCCTTAAAGCCCTTTGTTATGGTTTAGGGGGAGGCTTGGATGGAGAGGCCAGGGAAACCTGGACACCACGAATCTGTCTTAAACCAGACCCACTGTCCCACTACAAGGGGTCTAGGTGAGATGTAGCACAGTCAGCAATGCTGAATGGGGAAGTAAAGTCATCTGAATCCTGGTCCATTGAGTTCCCTCTCAGCCCAAACCTGAATCTGGGGATTGTTGTATGCCTGGGCCTGGCCATTCGGGAGAAGTAGAAAAAAACAGAAGCAAGCGCTGAGCTCAAGTGAAGAAGGTCTGGGGACTTCCCTGGTGGCACAGTGGTTAAGAATCTGCCTGCCAATGCAGGGGACACGGGTTCGAGCCCTGGTCCGGAAAGATCCCACATGTGGCAGAGCAACTAAGCCGGTGCATCACAACTACTGAGCCTGTGCTCTAGAGCCCGTGAGCCACAGCTACGGAACCCCGTGTGCCACAACTACTGAAGCCCGCACGCCTAGAGCCCGTGCTCTGCAACAAGAGAAGCCACTGCAATGTAAAGCACACCCACGGCAACAAAGAGTAACCCCCGCTCGCCACAACTAAAGAAAGCCCGCATGTGACAACAAAGACCCAATGTAGCCAAAAATAAATAAATAAAATAAATAAATTTATTTTAAAAAATAAAAGAGAAGAAGGTCTAGACCAGGGTGAGGAATTTTTTTTCTCTAAAGGGCCATGGCACATATGATAGGCTTGGCGGGGGGGCACATAGCCTCTGAGGCAACCACTCAACTCTGCCCTCATAGCTGGAAAGCCGCCACAGACGACACCTGATCAAATGGGTGTGGCTGTGAGCCAGTAGGACTATTTATGGACTCCTAAATTTAAATTTCGTGTGTCATGAAAAATTATTTTTGATTTTTTTCCCAACCATTTGAAAGTGTAAAAACGATCCTTAGTGGGCTGGATTTGATCTATAGTTTGTGGACCTCTGGTCTAGACTTTTTTTTTTTTTTTTGCAGTACGCGGGCCTCTCACCACTGTGGCCTCTCCCATTGCGGAGCACAGGCTCCGGACGCGCAGGCTCAGGGGCCATGGCTCACGGGCCCAGCCGCTCCACAGCATGTGGGGTCCTCCCAGACCGGGGCATGAACCCGCGTCCCCTGCATCGGCAGGCAGACTCTCAACCACTGCACCACCAGGGAAGCCCCTGGTCTAGACTTTTTGAATGTAGCATGACTCTCACCCACCATGGCCCATTCATTGTCCTGGAATCTGAACCATCCAATTAGAAACTATTCCACTCTATGCTTTGGGGCTGAAGTGGGTGACAGTGCCACACTAGGACTTTTTGATCCGGTCTTTTGCTGCTTTTTCGTGAGTTTGTGACCTATTCTTTGTTCCCGTGACATCCACTTAAAGGACAGCAGCCACTTCTTGCTGGATTCTCCCTTTATTTCTTCCTGCATTCGCAACATCCAGCCCACTGCCTCCTAAGCATGGTGTTCCTTGGGGCTCTTCCTCTCTCCAAATCTACACAGACTCCCCAATGTATTACAAATCAACCATAAGTCCTCATTCTGTCTTTCAGGAATCCCTGTAGGGAAGACCCAACTTGTCTCCCCATCCATCTGTCTCACAGCTCCTAAGAACAAATCTTCCATTCCTGTCCAGTCAGTCTTCCTCACTCAGGTCTGTCCACTCATGACCTTTCTCTCCCCTGCACCTTTGCCCACGCAAGTCTCACTGCCTGGAATGTTCTCTCCTTTCTCCTGTCCATCCTTCAAGTCATCTCACAGAAAATTTCCGGACCTCTGTTTCTCTGCCTTAGTCTCCCTACCTCTCTATTTTGCTTTTCATGTGCTTTTCTTTGTCAGATGACTATACATTTTGCTTTCACTCACTTACCCAGCAAGTCCCCAGGGCAGCCACTCTCTCCTCCCAATCCCCCGTTTACCCCTTCTAAGTCTCACCCACAGTCACACTCTGTGCCAAGCATTGTGCTGGAGGGTTTGGCTCTCCAGACAAAATCAGATATGTTCCTTGCTCTCCAGGGTCCTGAAATGGTCCCGTATCTTGAAGCCCAGCTTAAAGAACAGCCCTCTTCTGCCTATAGGGAAATCAATGGTCATGTTTTATGCCACATTTGTACCCCCTCCCTCCTCCCTTGCCCATGGTGCCTAGGGGAGGATTGAACACATAGAAAGCATTCAATAAATACACATTGAATTGGATGGTTTTTCTATGCATACAAATATGTGGCTTTCCACTGAGCTTAGGAAAAAGCTCGCACCCTTTAAGATTATTGATAATGAGACCTTTCGTGATCTAGCCCTTGCTTACTTCTCTGGCCTCATCTCTCTCACACCTTCCATCTCTCTCCCTCCACTTTATCTAACCTGAACTTCCTCAGGTTCCTTCCACTTGCCATGATCACTCTTTCCTCCAGGACTTTGCATGTTGTTCCTGCTGTCTTGCCCTCTTTCTCCTATTCACCTACCTAATTCTTGCTTTAGGATGTCAATTATAGAGTCTATTTTGTTTATGAAGCCCTCCCTGATAATCACAAGACTTGACCTCCTTCCAAGTCTCATGTAGGTGTCTGTTTTCGGCACTTCCCTCCTAGTAGTAGCAGTAATAATCACCCTGGGGTTAGGGACCTCGTCTCTTTGTTCATTCCTGTATCCTAATGTCTGGCATGGGGTCTGGTACATTTGTAGTTAATGCTTAATAAATTGATTTTTTTTTAACTGAATGAATTTGGAATCCGGGAATAATAGGCTGGAAGGTTTTTCTTTGTAACATTCCTTCTGGGACCAGAGGAAAGTGTGTTAAATATGAGTACTATTAATTTGTGTGACGGTGGGTGACACTTAGAAGGCATAAACTGGGGAGACAGAAGGGCTATAACACTGATGGACACCCAGTGGGGTAAAGAGTTTTGCAAATTAGTCCTGGGAAATATGACGGAGGCTGACATAGAATACACCAAGCTCTGGTTCATCTTCCTGAAACTCACTTGTGGGAAAGAAGCTGAGACAGGGGAGAGGGTCTGGCACCGTCTGGTCTGTACCAGCCACCATACTCTGGCTTGGAATTACCAGGCCCTAGGATGGCAGAGGATGTCAAATGTAATGTCATGATGTAAGAAGAACTTCCTTATTTAGCTGAAGATTGGCTTATGTTAAAAATTCCAGGAGCTTCCTTCACCTCAAGAATCCAAGTTATCACTCGTTTTCTGGATAGCAAATGACTATTTCCAGATAGGGCTCATTAGGCAGCGTTGAGAAAGAACTGCCCCCTCCCACAGAAGCCAGTTTAGTAGATGGACTTCTGTACAGTGAGAAAAAGTTGGATTCTGCAGGGGAAAGGGATCTCTAGGCATGACCTGCTGCAGTTGTGCCGCTGTTAGTCCTGGGAGGGTGGCCGTCTTTTTAGACAACATTACAGCCGCCACCCGCTTGGCATCTGCTGTTGTCGTGCACCGTGTACTTTACATGCATTATCTCAAAACCCTTATGAGGCAGGGACTCTAATCTGCTCCTCTTTACATATGAGGAAACTGAGGCTCAGAGGGTAAAATTCAGGGTTACACTGCTTGTAGTGGTGGGGCTGGATTTTAACACGGGTCTGATTTTAGAGCCAAGCCCAGCTTACCCCCACAGGGAGAGTCTTATAGCACTGAGAGCTTATTTACTAAACTCCGAGGTAGGAGGGAGGTAGACAGTCACAGTGATTTGCAGGGCATGGATGGAGCTGCGGTGGCCGTTTGACTGGGAAATGGTGATCAAATGTCTGTGAAGCCCAGGCAGAGGCAAGGAGCCATTTGAGTTCTGGAGATCAGAGATGTGAAGATGTCTAGCTTTGGGATTCAGGAAAACTGGATCCTACCTACTAATAGGGCCTGAGACCCTGGACAGATCATAGCTTGTTTCTAGACTTAGGTTACCCATCTGGACTTCAGGATGTGATCCCCAAGGCCCCTTCTTGTTAGGCCTTTGGTCTACCATGATGGTGGAAAAGCGGCATTGGCACTGAATCCCTTCATGACTCCTTCCCAGCTTGTTTTAGTGGCCATACCTCCCATGAGTCTTTGAAACAATGACTTTGAATGCCATGGTGAGAGGCTATAGGGAAAGATTGGGCCATTTCCTGTAGCTCTAGGGCTGGGTTTCTCACACTTGGAACTATTGGCATTTTGAGCTGAATAATTCTTAATTGTGGGGAGGTTGTCTTGTGCATTGTAAGATGTTTAGTAGCATCCCTGACTTCTGTCCACTAGCTTCCACTAGCAACCTCTCCTCCCCACAGTGGTGACAACTAAAAAAGTCTCTAGACATTGCTAAGTATCTCCTGGGGGGAGAGGGTCACTTCACACTGGGAATCACTACTGTAGGGGGTCCACAGGTAGTCTCTTCAAATTCAGAGATGTTCTGATTCTCAAGATTATTTAGTCATGCTCCCTCACTTTGGCCATGAGGAAGCTGTGAAGCCCAGAGAGGAGATGGGGCTTGCTCAAGTCTCCACCACCTTGGAGCCCCATTGCCAACCATTCCCCCATGCCTCTTGAACTTGAACCATACTCAGATGTTCAAATCATCCCCATCCCTTCAGGCCTTCATGCCTTTGCCTGTGCTGCCACCTCCATTTTCTCCTCCTTTTTTTCCCTACAACTAGAGAGTTCTTACAGGAACTCAGCCGATACTGAGTACAGATACAGCCGATACTGTGTTCTCATACCTCTACTAATGCAGTCATCTTGGTACATCAGAATTACTCATTCCCTCTTTCCTCTCGACTGGAGCTCTCAAGGTAGAGGGATCACGTCCGACTCAGATTTGATTGGGCATGGAGGCTGGCATGTAGCAGACACTCAGTAACTATTTATTGATTAAGTAAATTAAAGGTCATCTAGTTCAGCGGCTTTCAAGTTTTTTTTTTTTTTTGGTAGCTAATGCATCCTTTGTTCAAATGCATCTTGCATGGGAGCATAAATGAACAAAAGAGATAAAAGTAGAGTGCTCTGATTAAAACTGGGAGGTGGGGTCTAGACACTCCACTTTCCTTCCCACCACCACTCCTTTCCCACAACCTCTTTTGCCCTCACCACCATCATGCAGCAGCCCTGAAGGAGCTCCAGGGAGGAGATTTGTTTAAAAATCACTAATCTGGTCCAGCCTCAATTTGATGCTTGAATTCTTGCCAATTCATGATCCTCAAACTTGGCTGTCCATCAGAATCATCTGGGACAGTGAAAGGTACAGATTTACAGACACTGTGGTTAAAGGTTCTGATTCACTAGGTCTGTGATTGACAACACAGCTAGGTTTTGGGAAACTCTATACAAACATCCTACAGTGAATACTTCTCTGGTGCTGACCACATTCTCCTCCTGTAGCCCACTCCTTTTGAAACTGCTCGCATAATTAGAAAGTCCTTATTACCACTAAAGGTGTCTTAAGGTGTAAATATTTTAGCATCCTCCATGGCTCCTTGGGGTTCACACATTCTAGAAAATATTTTCTAATTGGATGAACTTTATAAGCAAGTTTTAAAAGGGAAGACAGAGGGAAGGGGAAGATTCCATTGATGTTATTTTTTTAAACATTTTTTTATTGTGGTAAAATATACACAACATAAAATTTACCCCTTAACCATTTTTAGGTGTACAATTCAGTGGCATAAAATACATTCGCATTGTTGTGCAACCAACGCCACCATCCATCTCTAGAACTCTTTCATCCTTCTGAACTGAAAGTGTGTATCCATCCACTCCTCTCTCTTGTCCCACTCCCCGACACTTGCCCCTAGCAACTGGCATTCTGTTTTCTGTTTGTATGAATTTGACTACTCTAGGTACCTTATATAATTTTTTTTTAATTTTTGAATTTTATTTTATTTTTTTATGCAGCAGGTTTTTATTGGTCACCAATTTAATACACATCAGTGTATACGTGTCAATCCCAATCGCCCAATACATCACACCACCACCCTCACCCCCGCACCGCTTTCCCCCCTCAGTGTCCATACGTTTGTTCTCTACATCTGTGTCTCAATTTCTGCCCTGCAAACCGGTTCATCTGTACCATTTTTCTAGGTTCCACATATATTCGTTAATATACGATATTTGTTTCTCTCTTTCTGACTTACTTCACTCTGTATGACAGACTCTAGATCCATCCACGTCTCTATAAATGACCCAATTTCATTCCTTTCTATGGCTGAGTAATATTCCATTGTATATATGTACCACATCTTCTTTATCCATTCGTCTGTCGATGGACACTTAGGTTGCTTCCATGATCTGGCTATTGTAAATAGTACAGCAATGAACATAGGGGTGCATGTGTTTTTTTGAATTATAGTTTTCTCTGGGTATAAGCCCAGTAGTGGGATTGCTAGATCATATGGTAATTCTATTTTTAGTTTTTTAAGGAACCTCCATACTGTTTTCCATAGTGACTGTATCAATTTACATTCCGACCAACAGTGCAGGAGGGTTCCCTTTACTCCACACCATCTCCAGCATTCGTTGTTTGTAGATTTTCTAATGATGCCCATTCTAACTGGTGTGAGGTGGTATCTCATTGTAGTTTTGATTTGCATTTCTCTAATAATTAGTGATGTTGAGCAGCTTTTCATGTGCTTCATGGCCATCTGTATGTCTTCTTTGGAGAAATGTCTATTTAGGTGTTCTGCCCATTTTTGGATTAGGCTGTTTGTTTATTCAATATTGAGCTGCATGAGCTGTTTGTATATTTTGGAGATTAATCCTTTGTCCGTTGATTCGTTTGCAAATATTTTCTCCAATTCTGAGGGTTCTCTTTTCGTCTTCTTTATGGTTTCCTTTGCTGTGAAAAAGCTTTGAAGTTTCATTAGGTCCCATTTGTTTATTTTTGTTTTTATTTCCGTTACTCTAGGAGGTGGATCAAGAATGATCTTGCTGTGATTTATGTCAAAGAGTGTCCTTCCTATGTTTTCCTCTAAGAGTTTTATAGGGTCCAGTCTTACATTTAGGTCTCTAACACATTTTGAGTTTATTTTTGTGTATGGTGTTAGGGAGTGTTCTAATTTCATTCTTTTACATGTAGCTGTCCAGTTTTCCCAGCACCACTTATTGAAGAGACTGTCTTTTCTCCATTGTATATCCTTGCCTCCTTTGTCATAGATTAGTTGACCATAGGTGCGTGGTTTTACCTCTGGGCTTTCTATCTTGTTCCATTGATCTATGTTTCTGTTTTTGTGCCAGTACCATATTGTCTTGATTACTGTAGCTTTGTAGTATAGTCTGAAGTCAGGGAGTCTGATTCCTCCAGCTCCATTTTTTTTCCCTCAAGACTGCTTGGGCTATTCAAGGTCTTTTGTGACTCCACACAAATTTTAAGATTTTTTGTTCTAGTTCCATAAAAAATGTCATTGGTTAGTTTGATAGGGATTGCATTGAATCTGTAGATTGCTTTGGGTCGTATAGTCATTTTTTCACAATGTTGATTCTTCCAATCCAAGAACATGGTATATCTCTCTATCTGTTTGTATCATCTTTAATTTCTTTCATCATTGTCTTATAGTTTTCTGCATACAGGGCTTTTGTCTCCTTAGGTAGGTTTATTCCTAGGTATTTTATTCTTTTTGTTGCAATGGTAAAGGGGAGTGTTTCCTTTATTTCTATTTCAGATTTTTCATCATTGATGTATAGGAATGCAAGAGATTTCTGTGCATTTATTTTGTATCCTGCAACTTTACCAAATTCATTGATTAGCTCTAGTAGTTTTCTGGTGGCATCTTTAGGATTCTCTATGTATAGTATCATGTCATCTGCAAACAGTGACAGTTTTACTTCTTCTTTTTCAATCTGTATTCATTTTATTTCTTTTTCTTCTCTGATTGCCGTGGCTAGGACTTCCAAAACTATGTTGAATAATACTGGTGAGACGGACATCCTTGTCTTGTTCCTGATCTTAGAGGAAACGCTTTCAGTTTTTCACCATTGAGAATGATGTTTGCTGTGGGTTTATCGTATATTGCCTTTATTATGTTGAGGTAGGTTCCCTCTATGCCCACTTTCAGGAGAGTTTTTATCATAAATGTGTGTTGAATTTTGTCAAAAGATTTTTCTTCATCTATTGAGATGATTCTATGCTTTTTCTTCTTCAATTTGTTAATATGGTGTGTCACATTGATTGATTTGCATATATTAAAGAATCCTTGCATCCCTAGGATAAATACCACTTGATCATGGTTTATGATCCTTTTAATGTGTTGTTGGCTTCCGTTTGCTAGTATTTTGTTGAGGATTTTTGCATCTATATTCATCAATGATATTGGTCTATAATTTTCTTTTTTTGTAGTATCTTTGTCTGGTTTTGGTATCAGGGTGATGGTGGCCTCATAGAATGAGTTTGGGAGTGTTCCTCCCTCTGCAGTTTTTTGGAAGAGTTTGAGAAGGATGGGTGTTAGCTCTTCTCTAAATGTTTGATAGAATTCACCTGTGAAGCCATCTGGTCCTGGACTTCTGTTTGTTGGAAGATTTTTAATTACAGTTTCAATTTCATTACTTGTGATTCGTCTGTTCATATTTTCTATTTCTTCCTGGTTCAGTCTTGGAAGGTTATACCTTTCTAAGAATTTGTCCATTTCTTCCAGGTTGTCCA
This sequence comes from Lagenorhynchus albirostris, assembly GCF_949774975.1. Lineage (NCBI taxonomy): Eukaryota > Metazoa > Chordata > Mammalia > Artiodactyla > Delphinidae > Lagenorhynchus > Lagenorhynchus albirostris. The sequence continues at coordinate 14,811,940 of NC_083101.1, forward strand.
TTTTATTGGCATAGAGTTGGCTTGTTACAGTAGTCTCTTAGGATGCTTTGTATTTCTGCAGTGTCTTTTGTAACTTCTCCTTTTTCATTTCTAATTTTATTGATTTGAGTCCTCTCCCTCTTTTTCTTGATGAGTCTGGCTAATGGTTTATCAATTTTATCTTCTCAAAGAACCAGCTTTTAGTTTTCTTGATCCTTGCTATTGTTTTCTTTGTTTCTATTTCATTTATTTCTGCTCTGATCTTTATGATTTCTTTCCTTCTGCTAACTTTGGGTTTTGTTTGTTCTTCTTTCTCTAGTTCCTTTAGATGTAAGGTTAGATTGTTTAGTTGAGATTTTTCTTCTTTCTTGAGGTAGGCTTGTATAGCTATAAACTTCCCTCTTAGAACTGCTTTTGCTGCATCCCATAGGTTTTGGATCATCGTGTTTTCATTGTCCTTTGTCTCTAGGTTTCTTTTGATTTCCTGTTTGATTTCTTCAGTGATCTCTTGATTATTTAGTAACGTACTGTTTAGCCTCCATGTGTTTGTGTTTTTTACGTTTTTCCCCCCTGTAATTCATTTCTAATCTCATAGCGTTGTGGTCAGAAAAGATGCTTCATATAATTTCAATTTTCTTAAATTTACTGAGGCTTGATTTTTTACCCAAGATGTGATCTATCCTGGAGAATGTTCTGTGCGCACTTGAGAAAAAAGTGTAATCTGTGGTTTTTGGATGGAATGTCCTATAAAGGTCTATTTAATATATCTGGTCTACTGTGTCATTTAAAGTTTCTGTTTCCTTATTTATTTTCATTTTGGATGATCTGTCCATTGGTGTAAGTGAGGTGTTAACATCCCCCACTATTATTGTGTTACTGTTGATTTCCTCTTTTAGAGCTGTTAGCAGTTGCCTTATGTGTTGAGGTGCTCCTATGTTGCGTGCATACATATTTATAATTGTTATATCTTCTTCTTGGATTGATCCCCTGATCATTATGCAGTGTCCTTCCTTGTCTCTTGTAACATTCTTTAATTTAAAGTCTATTTTATGTGATATGAGTATTGCTACTCCAGCTTTCTTTTGATTTCCATTTGCATGGAACACCTTTTTCCATCCCCTCATTTTCAGTCTGTATGTGTCCCTAAGTTTGAAGTGGGTCTCTTGTTGACAGCATATATGGGTCTTCTTTTTGTATCCATTCAGTAAGTCTGTGTCTTTTGGTCGGAGCATTTAATCCATTCACGTTTAAGGTAATTATCGATATGTATGTTCCTATTCCCATTTTCTCAATTGTTTTGGGTTTGTTTTTGTATGTCCTTTTCTTCTCTTGTGTTTCCTGCCTAGAGAAGTTCCTTTAGCATTTGTGGTGCTGAACTCTTTAGCTTTTGCTAGTCTGTAAAGCTTTTGATTTCTCCATTGAATCTGAATGAGATCCTTGCCAGGTAGAGTAATCTTGGTTGTAGGTTCTTCCCTTTCACCACTTTAAGTATATCATGCCACTCCCTTCTGACTTGTAGAGTTTCTGCTGAGAAATCAGCTCTTAACCTTATGGGGGTTCCCTTGTATGTTATTTGTCGTTTTTCCCTTGCTGCTTTCAATAATTTTTCTTTGTCTTTAATTTTTGCCAATTTGATTACTATGTGTCTTGGCGTGTTTATCTTTGGGTTTATCCTGTATGGGACTCTCTGCGCTTCCTGGACTTGGGTGACTATTTCCTTTCCCATGTTAGGGAAGTTTTTGACTATAATCTCTTCAAATATTTTCTCTGGTCCTTTCTCTCTCTCCTCCTTCTGGGACCCCTATAATGTGAATGTTGTTGCATTTAATGTCCCAGAGGTCTCTTTAGCTGTCTTCATTTCTTTTCATTCTTTTTTCTTTATTCTGTTCCACAGCAGTGAATTTCACCATTCTGTCTTCCAGGTCACTTATCCATTTTTCTGCCTCAGTTATTCTGCTATTGATTCCTTCTAGTGTAGTTTTCAGTTCAGTTACTGTATTGTTCATAACTGTTTGTTCTTTAATTCTTCTAGGACTTTGTTAAACATTTCTTGCATCTTCTTGATCTTTGCCTCCATTCTTTTTCCGAGGTCCTGGATCATCTTCACTATCTTTATTCTGAATTCTTTTTCTGGAAGGTTGCCTATCTCCACTTCATTTAGTTGTTTTTCTGGGGTTTTATCTTGTTCCTTCATCTGGTACGTAGCTCTCTGTCTTTTCATCTTGTCTATCTTTCCGTGAATGTGGTTTTTGTTCCCCAGGCTGCAGGATTGTAGTTCTTCTTGCTTCTGCTGTCTACCCTCTGGTGGATGAGGCTATCTAAGAGGCTTGTGCAAGTTTCCTGATGAGAAGGACTAGTGTTGCGTATGGCTGGCTCTTGCTCTGGTGGGCAGAGCTCAGTAAAACTTTAATCCACCTGACTGCTGATGGGTGGGGCTGGGTTCCCTCCCTGTTGGTTGTTTGGTCCAAGGCAACCCAACACTGGAGCCTACCTGGGCTCTTTGGTTGGGCTAATGGCAGACTCTGGGAGGGCTCATGCCAAGGAGTACTTCCCGGAATTTCTGCTGCCAATGTTCTTGTCCCCACGGTGAGCCACAGTCACCCCCCACCTCTGCAGGAGACCCTCCAACACTAGCAGGTAGGTTCAGTCTCCCCTGGGGTCACTGCTCCTTCCCCTGGGTCCTGATGTGCACACTACTTTGTGTGTGCCCTCCAAGAGTGGGATCTCTGTTTCCCCCAGTCCTGTAATCAAATCCCACTAGCCTTCAAAGTCTGATTCTCTAGGAATTTCTCCTCCCTTTGCCGGAACCCCAGTTTGGGAAGCCTGATGTGGGGCTCAGAACCTTCACTCCAGTGGGTGGCCTTCTGTGGTATAAGTGTTCTCCAGTCTGTGAGTCACCCACCCAGCAGTTATGGGATTTGATTTTACTGTGATTGCGCCCCTCCTACCATCTCATTTTGGCTTCTCCTTTGTCTTTGGATGTGGGGTATCTTTTTTGTGAGTTCCAGTGTCCTCCTGTCGATGATTGTCCAGCAGCTATTTGTGATTCTGGTGTTCTCGCAAGAGGGAGTGAGAGCACGTCCTTCTACTCCACCGTCTTGGTTAAGGGCCCCCATTGATGTTATTTTCGTGACCGTTTCATATTTTCCCTGGTGCATCTAGGAAATTAAATGGGCTCTCAGCCTTCAGACAGATCTGTGAGCTCTGGAGTCTTTCCATGTAAAGGGGAAGAATCCATATAGAAGGTGGTAGTCTGTCAGCAGCTGCAGCATCCCAAGAGACACCATCCCAAGGCTCCATGTCTCTCCCAAAGACTGTGGCTTTGTTTGACAGCTCTATTCGCTCTGGAGGCTGGGAAACCGCTCCACAGGGAAAAGGACCCAGAGAAAAGAGATTCTAGCCATCATGATCTCGTACCCAAGTTGAAATGAGGAGTGAATTTTCATGTAAGAGAAAGGAACCCAGTGATTGGAGTTGGAAGCCAAGTTCTAGTTCAGGTCCCCTCATCAGCTGGCTGTGTGATCCTTGACTTGTCACTTCACCTCTCTGAGTCTCTTTCCTCATTTGTAAACAAGAGATGATACATCTCTTTTAAATCTACAGGGAGCATCAGATGCAATTATGGACATGAGCACATTGGTGTCAACTGTAGTGTAATGCACAGATGTGTGGTAGCTCTTCCATGAGGATTCAGAGGAGAGGCTAATGATCATGATAATTGCAAGAGCTGCCATTTATTGAGCACTTATGTTCCCAATGTTGTACTCATACATTACATAAATTACATATTTTATTAATTCATCCAACAATTCCATAGGGTTCTTGTCCCCATTTCACAGATAAGAAATAGAGACTTTGAAGGATTAAGTTATTTATCGAAGCTGGTAAGAGACTACCTTTGATTGGACTCTGAGTCTGCCTGACTCTAAAGTTTGGGCTCCTAAGCACTACATGGTACAAAGAGAGGTTTTTGAGCAAGAAGCATTCTAGTCGGAAGGAGAGTCATGGAGAGAGGGACTGAGGTAGGAAAGTGATGGATTTAGACGGAGAACAAAAATCACTGGAGAAACTGGAACATGGGAAATAGTGGCAGATGAGGCTGAACAACAGGACGGGGGAAAATATAGGGAGTCTTGGATGCTCCATTGAGAAACATGGATTTGACCAAGCAGGCAGTGGAGAGCCATCGAAAGCTCTGATTGTTACATGAAGAGTTGTGGCCCCTCAATGAACAGTGGATGGATAGCTTGATGGATGGATGGATGAATATGAATTGGAAAGAAGGAAAGAAAGAAGGTAGTTTCTAAGAAGGTCCCCAACAAGCCTCACCGCCTGGAATTCCTGCCTTTGTGTAATTTCCTTCCCTTGAGCATAAGCTTCCATATGCCATGAGTGATTTGCTTCTAATGAATAGAACACAACAAAAGTGATAGAATATTCCTCTCAAGATTAGGTTACAAAAGACTTTGATATTTCTCTTGCTCCACTCTCACTCTCTTGCTCTTTAACTTGCTTTCTCTTATGGAACTAGTTATTGTGTTGTGAGATACCCTATGGAGAGGTGAACATGGCAAATAACTGAGGTCAGCCTCTGGCCAACAGCCTGCAAGGGACAGAATCCTGCCAGCCTAGTGAGTGAAAGTGGGAAAGATCTTTCCTCAGTCAAACCTTGAGGTGAAATGACAGGCCTGGCTGAGTAAGAAGACCTGGTAATAGATGAAAGAAAGAAAGGAAGGAAGAAATAAGGAAGAAAGAAGGATGAGCGAGGAAGAAGCCATAGACTCTTACCTTCAAGACAGGGAAGGGGAAAAGTATTTCTATGCATGAAGCTTCCAAAGAATAGGACAAGGCAACCACAACTTAAGATGAAACTCCTTGCTAAGAACAATATACACTAGAAGAATCTAGAGAAAGGCATAAGTTATTCAGAGTGATGGTTACAAATAGAGGTTCCTTGTGTGGCTGACAGAGTCTTGGTGCTCCAGCCAGGTGTCAGGCGTGAGCCTCTGAGGTGGGAGTGCTCCAGCCAGGTGTTAGGCCTGAGCCTCTGAGACGGGAGAGCTGAGTTCAGGACATTGGTCCAACAGAGACCTCCTGGCCCCACATAATATCAACTGGCAAGAGATCTCCATCTCAACAGTAAGACCCAGCTTGTCCAGGAAGCTCCAGTGCTGGACACCCCATGCCAAACAACTAGCAAGACAGGAACACAATCCCACCCATTAGCAGAGAGGCTGCCTAAAATCATAATAAGTTCACAGACACCCAAAACCAAACAATCAAAGGTGGTTCTTCCCACCAGAAAGACAAGATCCAGCCTCACCCACCAGAACACAGGCACCCCTCTGCCTGTGTAGGCTTCCCCTAGACCAGGAAGCCTACACAACCCACTGAACCAACCTTAGCCATCGGGGGCAGACACCAAAACAACGGGAACTACAAACCTGCAGCCTGCGAAAAGGAGACCCCAAACACAGTAAATTAAGCAAAATGAGAAGACAGAGAAATACGCAACAGATGAAGGAGCAAGGTTAAAACCGACCAGGCCAAACAAATGAAGAGGAAATAGGCAGTCTATCTGAAAAAGAATTCAGAGTAATGATAGTAAAGATGATCCAAAATCTTGGAAATAGAACAGAGAAAATACAAAAAACATTTAACAAGGACCTAGAAGAACTAAAGAGCAAACAAACACTGATGAACAACACAATAAATGAAATTAAAAATGTTCTAGAAGGAATCAATAGCAGAATAACTAAGGCAAAAGAACAGTTAAGTGACCTGGAAGATAAAATAGTGGAAATACTACCACAGAGCAGAATAAAGGAAAAAGAATGAAAAGAACTGAGGACAATCTCAGAGACCTCTGGGACAACATTCAATGCACCAACATTCAAATTATAGGGGTCCCAGAAGAAGAAGAGAAAAGAAAGGGACTGAGAAACTATTTGAAGAGATTATAGTTGAGAACTTCCCTACTAGGAGAAAGGAAATATTCTATCAACTCCAGGAAGCCCAGAGAGTCCCATACAGGACAAATCCAAGGAGAAACACTCCAAGACACATATTAATCAAACTATCAAAAATTAAATACAAAGAAAAGATATTAAAAGCAGAAAGGGAAAAGCAACTACTACCATAGAAGGGAATCTCCATAAGGTTAACAGCTGATCTTTCAGCAGAAACTCTGTAAGCCAGAAGGGTGTGGCAGGACATATATAAAGTGATGAAAGGGAAAAACCTACAGCCAAGATTACTCTACCCAGCAAGGATCTCATTTAGATTCGACAGAGAAATTAAAACTTTTACAGACAAGCAAAAGCTAAGAGAATTCAGCACCACCAAACCATCTTTACAACAAATGCTAAAGGAACTTCTCTAGGTAGGAAACACAAGAGAAGGAAAAGACCTACAATAACAAACCCAAAACAATTAAGAAAATTGTAATAGGAATATACATATTGATAATTACCTTAAATGTAAATGGATTAAATGCTCCAACCAAAAGACATAGACTGGCTGAATGGATACAAAAACAAGACCCATATATATGTTGTCTACAAGAGACCCACTTCAGACTTAGGGACACATACAGACTGAAAGTGAAGGAATGGAAAAAGATATTCCATGCAAATGGAAATCAAAAGAAAACTGGAGTAGCAATTCTCATATCAGAAAAAATAGACTTTAAAATAAACACTATTACAAGAGACAAGGAAGGACACTACATAATGATCAAGGGATCAATCCAAGAAGAAGGTATAACATTTGTAAATATTTATGCACTCAACATAAGAGCACTACAATACATAAGGCAAATGCTAACAGCCATAAAGGGAGAAATTGAAAGTAACACAATCATAGTAGGGGACTTTAACACCCCACTTTCACTAATGGACTGATCATCCAAAAAGAAAATAAACAAGGAAACACAAGCTTTAAATGATACATTGAACGAGATGGACTTAATTGATATTCATAGGACATTCCATCCAAAAACAACAGAATACACTTTCTTCTCAAGTGCTCATGGAACATTCTCCAGGATAGATCATATCTTGGGTCACAAATCAAGCCTCGGTGAATTTAAGAAAATTGAAATTGTATCAAGTATCTTTTCTGACCACAACACTATGAGACTAGATACCAATTATCAGAAAAAATCTGTAAAAAATACAAACATATGGAGACTAAACAATACACTACTAAATAACCAAGAGATCACTGAAGAAATTAAAGAGGAAGTCAAAAATACCTAGAAACAAAGGACAATGAAAACACAATGACCCAAAATCTATGGGATACAGGAAAAGCAGTTTTAAGAGGGAAGTTTAAAGCAATACAATCTTACCTCAAGAAACAAGAATCATCTCAAATAAACACCCTAACCTTACACCTAAAGCAATTAGAGAAAGAAGAACAAAAAAACCCCAAAGTTAGCAGAAGGAAAGGAACCATAAAGATCAGATTAGAAATAAGTGAAAAAGTGATGAAGGAAAGAATAGCAAAGATCAATAAAACTAAAAAGTGGTTCTCTGAGAAGAAAAGCAAAATTAATAAACCATTAGCCAGATTCATCAAGAAAAAAAGGAAGAATACTCAAATCAATAGAATTAGAAATGAAAAAGGAGAAGTAACAACTGACACTGCAGAAATACAAAGGATCATGAGAGATTACTACAAGCAGCTCTATGCCAAATAAAATGGACAACCACGAAGAAATGGACAAATTCTTAGAAATTCACAACGTTCCGAGACTGAACCAGGAAGAAAGAGAAAATATGAACAGACCTATCACAAGCACTGAAATTGAAACTGTGATTAAAAATCTTCCAACAAACAAAAGCCCAGGACCAGATGGCTTCACAGGGAAATTATATCAGACATTTAGAGAAGAGCTAATACCTATCCTTCTCAAACTCTTCCAAAATATACCAGAGGGAGGAACACTCCCAAACTTATTCTACGAGGTCATCATCACCCTGATACCAAAACCAGACACAGATGTCACAGAAAAAGAAAACAATAGGCCAATATCACTGATGAACATAGATGCAAAAATCCTCAACAAAATACTAGCAAACAGAATCCAACAGCACATTAAAAGGATCATACACCATGATCAAATGGGTTTATCCCAGAAATGCAAGGATTCTTCAATATATGCAAATCGATCACTGTGATAAACCATATTAACAAATTGAAGGAGAAAAACCATATGATCATCTCAATAGATGCAGAAAAAGCTTTTGACAAAATTCAACATCAATTTATGAAAAAAACCCTCCAAAAAGTAGTCATAGAGGGAGGTTACCTCAACGTAATAAAGGCCCTATGTGACAAACCCACAGCCAACATTATTCTCAATGGTGAAAAATCGAAACCATTTCCACTCAGATCAGGAAGAAGACAAGGTTGTCAACTCTCACCACTATTATTCAACATAGTTTTGGAAGTTTTAGCCACAGCAATCAGGGAAGAAAACCAAATAAAAGGAATCCAAATCGGAAAAGAAGAAGTAAAACTCTCCCTGTTTGCAGATGACATGACATACTATACAAAGAGAATCATAAAGATACTGCCAGAAAACTACTAGAGCTAATCAATGAATTTGGTAAAGTAGCAGGATACAAAATTATTGCACAGAAATCTCTGGCATTTCTATACATTAATGATGAAAAATCTGAAAGAGAAATTAAGGAAACACACCCATTTAGCATTGTAACAAAAAGAATAAAATACCTAGGAATAAACCTACCTAAGGAGACAAAAGACCCGTATGCAGAAAACTATAAGACACTGATGAAAGAAATTAAAGATGATACCAACAGATGGAGAGATATACCACGTTCTTGGATTGGAAGAATCAACATTGTAAAAATGACTATACTACCCAAAGCAATGTACAGATTCAATGCAATCCCTATGAAACTACCACTGGCATTTTTCACAGAACTAGAACAAAAAATTTCACAATTTGTATGGAAACACAAAAGACCCCGAACAGCCAAAGCAATCTTGAGAAGGAAAAATGGAGCTGGAGGAATCAGTCTCCTGGATTTCAACAATACTACAAAGCTACAGTAATCAGGACAGTATGGTACTGGCACAAAAACAGAAACATAGATCAATGGAACAGGATAGAAAACCCAGAGATAAACCCATGCACATATCGTCACCTAATTTACAACAGAGGAGGCAAGAATATACAATGGAGAAAAGACAGTCTCTTCAATAAGTGGTGTGGGAAAACTGGACAACTATATGTAAAAGAATGAAATTAGAACACTCCATAGCACCATACACAAAAATAAACTCAAAATGGATTAAAGACCTACATGTAAGGCCAGACACTATAAAACTCTCAGGTGAAAACATAGGCCAAATACTCTATGACAGAAACCACAGCAAGATCCTTTTCGACCCACCACCAGAGAAATGGAAATAAAAACAAAAATAAAAAAATTGGACCTAGTGAAACTTTAAAGCTTTTGCACAGCAAAGGAAACCATAAACAAGGTGAAAAGACAACCCTCAGAATGGGAGAAAATATTTGCCAATGAAACAACTGACAAAGGATTAATCTCCAAAATATACCATCAGCTCATGCAGCTCAAAATCAAAAAAAGAAACAACCCAATCAAAAAATGGGCAGAAGACCTAAGTAGACATTTCTCCAAAGAAGACATACAGATTGCCAACAAACACATGAAAGAATGCTCAACGTCATTAATCATTAGAGAAATGCAAATCCAAACTACATTGAGGTATCACCTCACACTGGTCAGCATGGCCATCATCAAAAAATCTACAAACAATAAATGCTGGAGAGGGTGTGGAGAAAAGGGAACCTTCTTGCACTGTTGGTGGGAATGTCAATTGATAGAGCCACTATGGAGAACAGTATGGAGGTTCCTTAAAAAACTAAAAGTAGAAGTACCATATAACCCAGCAATCCCACTAGTGGGCATATACCCTGAGAAAACCATAATTCAAAAACAGTCATGTGCCACAATGTTCGTTGCAGCTCTATTTACAATAGCCAGGACATAGAAGCAACCTAAGTGTCCATCAAGAGATGAATGAATAAAGAAGATGTGGCACATATATACAATGGAATATTACTCAGCCATAAAAAGAAACGAAATTGAGATATTTGTAGTGAGGTGGTTGGACCTAGAGTCTGTCATACAGAGTGAAGTAAGTCAGAAAGAGAAAAACAAATACCATATGCTAACACATATATATATGGAATCTAAGAAAAAATAATGGTTCTGAAGAACTTTGGTCAGGACAGGAATAAAGACACAAACGTAGAGAATGGGCTTGAGGACGTGGAGATGCGGAAGGGTAACCTGGGACGAAGTGAGAGAGTGGCATGGACATATATACACTACCAAATGTAAAATAGATAGCTAGTGGGAAGCAGCCACGTAGCACAGGGAGATCAGCTCGGTGCTTTGTGACCATGTAGAGGGGTGGGATAGGGAGGGTGGGAGGGAGGGAGACGCAAGAGGGAAGGGATATGGGGATATATATATATACATATAGCTGATTCACTTTGTTTTACAGCAGAAACTAACACACGATTGTAAAGCAGTTATACTCCAATAAAGATGTTAAAAAAAAATACAGGCTCCTAAGTCAGATGTGGGTTTGTATCTTGCCCTTATTACATTTAAGTGTGTGCAGTAGGCAAGAGATGGCTAATTGCCTCCTGGTATATCTGTTCTCTCCTTCCTCTTCCATAATAAAACTCCCAAGTGTTAATTGAATTACTTAGTTATCACTGTGTAATGAATCACCCCAAAACTTAGTGACTTAAAACATCAACAATTACTAATTAGTAATTGCACCGGGAATTTGAAGCAGCTTGGCGGTGTGTTTCTGGCTCTGGGCCTATCATATCCATTGGCGCTGTGGTCATCTGAAGGTCTACTCTCTCTGCAGGCCTGATCCTTTTAAGTTAGCGCACTCACGTGGCTGACAAGTTGAGGTTTAGTTCCTCTACATGTGGACATGTCCCTAGGGCCACTGGAGTGTCTTGATGGCATGGTGGTGAGCTTTTTCTAAAGTACACAATTTAAGAGACCAAGGTGGACATTGCAATGCTGCATATGCCCTAATCTTGGAAGTCACACACCATTACTTATTTTGTATTCTATTGGTCACACATATGGACCCCGATTCAGCGTAGGAGAAGACTGCACAAGACCATAAATATCAGGAGTTAAAGATCTTTGGAGGCCATCTTGGAGGCTGGCTCCTAAAGCTGGACACATTCTTCCCCAGAATAAAGACTGCATTTCCCAACATCCTCTGATGTTAGGTGTGGCCGTGTGAGCAAGTGTTTGCCAATGGGAAGAGAGCTGAGGCAGTACCCCCACCTTCTGAGATTTGTCCTTAAGGTGAAGGGCATGCCATTCTCCTTCCTTTCACTTCTTCCTGGAGTGTATGAACTGATGGCTGGAGCTGAAGTAGCCATTTTGGATTCTGAGGTGGAAGCTGTGTGTTGACAGTGTTTGGAGGACCAAATAGAAAGAGTTAGACCTGATGATCACAGGGCCATGAAGGATGCTCTGGGCTGCTTAGATGTGCAAAAGAGAAACAAGCTTCTTTCATATTTAAGTCACTGTTGCTTTAGGTTTTGCATTACACACAGGCAAACCTCCTCTGAACTAATACTGGCAAGTTGCTTACTTTTTGCTAAACTTCAGTTTCCCTCTTTACAAAATGGAGACAATTACATAGAGATGTTGTGAGCAGTAAATAATGTTATGAATATAGACTGCATGGCACAAAACACGGCTCATAGGAAACACTTGATACAGTTTTGAGCTGTTATTATTCCCATTTTACAGACATTAAAACTGAGCCAGGTGACAAAGCCAAGGCTAGAACACAGGTCATTCCTCAAATCTGTTCTCCTAATTATTATGATGCAATGAGTTGCTCTTTTGGTGAAAGTGGATAAATGAAAGTAAAGCTATAATGGTAGGTGAGTCTGATGTGGGTTTGGAATAGGGAACGTGAGTCTATGGGCAATGAGAAGCCTTAAAACACTCTTGGGAAGAGAAAGGTAGGATTAGAGCCATAGAAATGAAGTCCTTGTGTCTTCTCTTATTGAGGCCGCTTCACCAAGCCCAGCCTCACAATCCCAGGACGCTCAGGCGACTGTTTTTCCTTGTCATTGGGTTCTTTCTTCTGCCTCCCAAATGCCCTTCTAGGACCAGATGTGGAAGAGGTCTTGAAGCAGTACCTTGGACGTGACTTACTTTTGACTTGATTCTCTGCCAGCGCTCATAACCATCCCTGAAATCAATCTTTTCACTCTTGCTTGGACAATCAGGTGTAAATATACATTTTAATTATTTAAATAATTAAGTCAGTGATTTGCCACTGATCCGATATGTTTGACAATATTTCGGTGCCATCTGTTTCCTAATTGGACTTAATCTCCAAAAGATGTTACCAAAATAGCCCCCAAATAATTAAAAAAAAATCAAGCTACAAAAACCCTCCACTCGCCTTCACTGTATTCATAAATATACATAAACACACACAACACAGTTTCTCCCAACATTTGTACTGGTTTTAGGCATTGTATACATGTGGCCTGATGGCTTATATCATATATTGAAGGCCTCCAGGTGACATAGGGAAAAGTATATTGGCCCTGAGAGGCAAGTTCAAGAGCTGGCTCTCTGTGTGACCTTGGGCAGGTCAATTTCCCTTTCTGGGACTCAGCTCTGATATGCACTTAACCCTTGTCCCCATCTGCTGCTCAAATGTCTTCTGCATTTGAGTACCCTATGAATAGGTACCCTATGAATAGCTGTCCCCATTATATGGACACTATTCATAGGGTACCTTTTATTACTAAAAATGTTCTTGAAATATGATCTGGAGACCTGGGTGAAGGCTAACTTTTGCTCTGTGACCTTGGGTGACCCCTTTCCTTTCTGTGAGCCTAAGGTTTATTTTTCTATAAAAGGGAAGTAATAATATCCCATATTGATTATGTAACTTTGCCTTGTTGGTTGAGGTCATGAAAGATAGTGTTTTGGTCAAGAGAATAGGCTGTAAAATCAGAGTGTCTGGGTCGGAGTGCCCACTTCCCACTTACTAGCCATAAGCCCTTGAGAAGTTACTTAATCTCTCCCAGTCTCAGTTTCCCAATCTGGAAAATGGGTTTCATGATAAAACCTTCCTGCTGGGAATATTGGAGGTTTAACTAAGAGAATGTTTGAAAAGTCACCAGCTTTCAGCAAACTCTTAATTAAGATTATCATTATTGCAAGGTTGTTGTAACAGTTTCATGCGAAAACCTGTTTTGGACTATGAAACATAAAACTTCTAAAAAATTTCTCGAAGTATGTGATACTTGTACACCAATTTAGAAACACTGCCCTATGGACTTTAAAATAATTTTATCTACAATTCAGAGGTGAAAAATAAGGCAAAGAAGATTCAAATGATTTATGTAGGGAGTGATTTTAGAAACTGTGTTTTTTCCACAAACCCGGAGAGAGAGCTCTGACAGTCCAAGAAGACTTCATTTCTGTTTGCCCGAAAATCATTGTCACTGAGCTGCCTTGTTTTCAGCTTTTATTGAGAGCTTTTTTTTTTAAATTTTAGGTATTTTTGAGAGTGGTAAATTTTTTCTGTGCAGCCCGACCTTCTGGAAAGAATTAATTAATTGATTCAATAAATATTTTTGAGCCCCTATAGTGTACTAGGTACTCTCCTAGGTGCTGAGAACACAGCAGTGGATAAGACAGTCAAAATCTCCTTCTCGGGCTTCCGTGATGGTGCAGTGGTTGAGAGTCCGCCTGCCGATGCAGGGGACATGGGTTCGTGTCCCGGTCCAGGAAGATCCCACATGCCACGGGGCGGCTGGGCCCGTGAGCCATGGCCGCTGGACCTGCGCGTCTGGAGCCTGTGCTCCGCAACGGGAGAGGCCACAACAGTGAGAGGCCCGCGTACAGCAAAAAAAAAAAAAAAAAAAAAAAAAACTCCTTCTCCACTTGAGCACATTCTAATGGGACACACACACACACACACACACACACCCCGTGTAATGTTCTATAGCAGATCAGGGCATGATGGTGGAGGTTACATTTTCAACAGGGTAGTAAGGGAAGGATTTTAGGAAGAGGGGGCTTTGTGAGAAACTCGATTGAACCAAGGGAATATGCATGTGGATGTCAGGGAGAAGGGTGCTCCAGGGTGAGGACACAGCAAATGAAGACCCCAAGGTGCAAATCTGCTTGCTCATTAGAGAGCCCCAAGAAGGCCAGTGCAGCTGGAGCAGAAGGAGGGCAACAGCGGGAGGAAATGAGGTCAGAGCGACAGCCAGGGACTGAGCTTGTGGGCCATGGTGACAACTTAGGACTTTCTTCTACGGGGATGTGAATCCTTTGGGGGGGATCCTTCGCATGAGAAGGGCATGACTAGATTTATGATCTGATGTGAAGATTCTGGCTTCTGTTTCAAGACGAGACAGTCAAGGCTGAGAACAGAAGCAGAGAGGCCAGGTTGGCGCCTGCTGTAGTACAGTCACGTGAGCAAGATGATGGTGGCGAGGTGTGTGAGGGATGGAGGTGGCGAAAGTGACTACCTTCTGGATGTGTTGTTTTGGTTTTTGTTTTTTTGGGGTTTTTTTGCAGTACGTGGGCCTCTCACTGTCGTGGCCTCTCCCGTTGCGGAGCGCAGGCTCCAGACGCGCAGGCCCAGCGGCCACGGCTCACGGGCCCAGCCGCTCCGCATGCCCGCGGTCCCTCCCGGACCGGGGCACGAACCCACATCCCCTGCATCGGCAGGCGGACTCTCAACCACTGCGCCACAGGGAAGCCCTGGCTGTGTTTTAAAGGTGGACTCCACAGGATTTGCTACCGGATTGGTGGTGGGTGTTGGGGAAATGAGAGGACTCAAGGGTGATTCCTAGGCTTTTGACCTGAGGAAGGGGGGTTGGGAGGAGGAATGAAGTGCTCATTCCTGAGACGGAGGGTTCTAGATGAGGAGCAGAGCTTTTGTAAAAATAAAAAATTTTTTTTAAAGGTTGGAATCTGAGGTTCCATTTGGGGCACACTAAGTACATCTTAAATATGCAATGTGGATTCATCAGCACATAGATGATATTAAATAAAGCCAGGGTCCTGGCTCTAACCATCGTGTAACATCTATGCTACAATAGAGTTAAGAAAAGGGTTCAAGGCCTTCCACCTGGTGTACTCCAACATTTAATGGTTCGGAAAGGAGTAACCGGTAATGGAGGAGAAAAATCTAGCAGCCAAGTAGACTAGATTCCCAGCGCTGCCGTAACTAAGTTCCACCAACTAGGTGGCTGGACACAAATAGAAATTTATTCTCGCAAATTTCTGGAGAACAGAAATCTGAAATAACGTTGTTGGCAGTGCCCCCTGCTCCCTCAGAAGCCTCTAGGGGTAAGTTTTTCCTGGCCTCTTCCAGCTTTGGGTGGTGGCTGGCAATCCGTGGTGTTCCTTGGCTTACGGCAGCATAACTCTGATCTCTGCTTCCATTTCCACATAGCTCCCTTTCCTGTGTCTGCTCTTTGTGTCTCCAAATCTCTCTCTCTTCACGAGGACACCAGTCACTGGATTTAGGGTCCACCCTAATCCAGTATGACCTCATCTTAACTTGACCCTGTTTCCAAATAAGGTCACATTCACAGGTGCTGGGATTTAGGGTTTCAACTTATCTTTCCAGGACATGATTCACCTCACAACAGAAGGTAATACAATCTCTGGTTAACACTTCATTCTGTGTTTTCTGTTAGCACTTCCTGACAACCACAGTGAATGTTCAGATTTTAATTCTCTCTTTATTGGTCATTTTGAGGAATTCAACACAATAGCATTTTTTTCAAATAGTAATTATGTGGGATGTTAAGAAACCGTTAACCTGAAAAGAAAAGTTTTCTGTAGTCAGATACATTGGAAGAGTACTGTGTTAAACATACATATTTTTTACATGGCAGGACTTTTCAGTGCCTTTATTAGGCGAATGGGCATTGGGAATCTCCAAGAATGGATGCAGAGCGTACAGCATTCCCTTTAGTTACCAGAAACTTCAGGTTACAGAGCATATTACGTTCAGATGGAAAGGGAAAACATGGGTGACTGCAATGTGGGATTCTGTGGGTGCTAAAAAACTGAGAAATCAGAGGAGACAGTCTTACAAATGACATATAAATAACCTTCAGTTCTTTATCCTTTAAAGAAAGCCCCTGTGCACACTGCACCATCTATTCAAAATCAGCAAATTCCATTATGCAGATGAAATCCTTTGGAAACAAATCTGACATGCGGAGAAAGAGAGAGAGAAAAAACATTTAATCTGCCTCAGACATTTGATTTCATTTTAACCTTCTCAGGAAAATGTTTCCTCTGTAATGTTTCCAATGGATTTGAGCTGATCCTATTATGCTGGATACTCATTCATTCTTTTCCAAATAATATCTGAAATGTTGATCAGCGGAGCCCACTGAGGGCCGAGTACATTATGTATAGTATCCCATTTAATCCTTCCCATATCCTGCAAGGTTTTCCTTCTTTTATAAAGAGGTTTGGAACAACTTTCTTAAGATTGTACAATTAGTAATAGCAGTAATGCTGTTCAATCCTAAGTCTGTCTCTTTAAAACCCATGATTCTTCTAAGTGATTCTGAGTGTTGTTTTGCTCATTCATTTGCTTTGGAAGGAGAAAGGGGAGAAGCTAACCTTACAGAGAACATCAAATAAGAGGAAGCAAATTATTAATGATAATAATAGTAGTTAATAATGACTGTGTTCAACCAGATGTTTTCTGGTTGAAATATTGCAGCTCTCCTACCAAACAGACATATCTATGACCGTTTTATAAGTAAGGAAATGGGGTGCAGAGTGATTCTAGTAAGTGCTACAGTTGGGATTAGAATCCAAGTCTGACTCCATAGTTCAGAATTTTACCCCATTTATTTTCATTTTTGCTATCTTTAAATGAGGTCCTCCATTTGATGGTGTGGGAAGTAGTGACATAAATAGTGGTGGTTACTTGGAGCACTGGGTTAAGAAGGATCCTGAAGCTCTATGTAGGCTCAGTGAGAGGAAGTGATGTTTAGATTTGGGGATGTCTGCCCTGGGGATAGAGACCACAGGCAGATGTGCTGTCATTGTTATTCTGGCTTAGCTCCTCCACTGTTTTGGGATGCCTGCCTTGTTTTCTCCTTTTCCCTTTTTCTCTAAAGTACAGAATGGGTAGTTTGCAGAGGGAGGGCTAGGTAAGAAGCATTATGAGAGTAGTTTTGCTTTAAAGGTGTGTCTAAATGGGAGATCTGGTCAAAGCAGGGCTCTGATGCAGTTGTAATGCTACCACTGTGACAGTGCCCTGTCTTCTAAGGGCACTTTTTAAAAAAAATTTACTTTTTATTTTATATTTGGGTATAGTTGATTTACACTGTTGTGTTAGTTTCAGGTGTACAGTAAAGTGGTTCAGTTATACATATACAGACATCCATTCTGCAGGAAACTCCACTCAATGTTCTGTAAGGGCACTTTCACATGATCTGAGTTAGTTGATCCCCCCCAATGGGCTTTCAAGGCAGGCAGGGTACTGTTAATTATCCCACTTTATAGATGAGGAGACTGAGGTTCAAGGAGGCACAGTAACTTCCTGGTGCCCTCAGAGTTTCTAAGTAGCAGTAACAGTTTTGGACGCAGGCTTTCAGCCTTCAAATCCAGCAGTCCCGCTGCTACACTAAGACCTGTTCTCTTAATTTACTGTAGTTATGATCAGAGTCGGGATAAGACCAAGAGAGAGGTGAGCTAGCCCTGGGAGTATAGTTTGGATGGAAAGAATGATGGGCGTGGTCAGGAAGGAGTGAAGTTTGGTGATGAAACCATTTCAGGAGTTTTTCTTCTTTTCACAGCTGCCAACTCTTTCCTATATTGAATAATAATAATACGATAATAATAACCAACAGTATTGGGGTGTTTCCTATGAATGAGGCAGTATGCTCAATGCCTTAACTAGCTGATTTAATCCTAAGAACAACCCAGCAAATTAGGCTCAATTCGTACCCCCTCCCCATTTTACAGATGACAAAACTGAGTCTTAGGGAGCTTTACTATTTGCCCCAGCTGGGATTGGAATGCAGGGGATTCCAGAGGCTGCTCCCTTATCCAGCAATCTCCTCTGCCTGTTAGCTCCACTGTCAGACTGGCTGGGAACCATGGACACACTCTTGGTGTCTATTTCAAGATTCTAAAGCTGTTGTTTGCTTATAAACATCAGATCTGCAGCTGATGTAAAGCACCGCACAGATTCCCAGCACATCACCACGGAGTTGACTGCCCCCGGCCAGCCGAGACCCAGCAAAGCAGTCACGTGCCTGCTTTCATCTGATGCAGGAGGAGACTCAAAGTCTCCCCTTCCAGAATCCTGACTTCAAATACATTCCCCACCACCACCACCGCCGCAGGCTCTCTGTCTTTTCTCAAATACTCATATAAATCTTCAAATTTGTTGTTACCCTTCCCTGGATCTATTTGTTTTTCTCCCTGTGTATTGTTTTAAATAGGAAGAAAACTGCTTTCTTAACCCAGTTTAATACCTCATTTAGAGCTGTCTTGCCAATCAGGAAATGAAATACAATCACATCAGGCAATGTGATTTAAATTCAGCCCTGTCTTCATATTTTGCCATTTGAGTCCTGAAATTTACACAGCCTCGTTCTCACTCTAATTGATTCTTCTAACCTGAACATGACTTTTACCATCCTGTGGTTAGAACACTCAACTGGCCTTATTTCTCTGCTGGCAGGGCATATATAACCTTTAAAGGGACCCACGCTGTCACGAAGTTTATGTCTCAAATTTAAGATTTTTTAAATGAAACAAGAGCTGCCGGGAAGTTTAAAGAGCTTAATATGAAGAATAAAACATTCAAACATGACGGGTGCTTTTTCTTCTGAAAACTTTATAAATAAAGACATTAACATTTCTCAGTATCATGGACACACCAAATATAGCCAATATCCTTCAGCATGTGAAATGACCGAAGTAAGACTTTTACTCTATAAATAAAACTTGTAACTACAGACTCTACCCTAACTTGAACGATGCTATCAGTAGACTTGGGGTTGCCAAGGGTGGTCCTTGCTTTATCTGTTAAAGTAAGAAGAAATTGGCTAAGGTGATGGAAGGTCTAAGAGAATGTGGTTAGTATATATAATCTGCCTCAGAAATCACATTGCTTAGACTCATGGAACATTCTGTGCCTTACTACATGTCATCATGTATACATATATGACCAATAATTCCAAAGAGACTTGAATGTCTTGTTGGAATACACATCAGGCTGGGAGATGATTCCCGGACTCCAGATTTAGTTGTGTCACTAAGGGCCACCATTTCCTACATGATGGGCACTTTTAATGTTGAATTAAACCTTCACAAAAATGTATGGACAGTATTATTACCCTCATTTGACAGAAAAGCAAACTGTACCCCTTAATAAAGGAGTTTAAAAAAACCTCATAAGGACATGCAGCAAGTAAATGGGAGAATTGGGATGTGAACACAGGTCTGTCTGATGCCCAAGTCTCTCCTCTTAGCTCTTCTGTATCCTTGGACTAGGTACTTCCCATCTGGGCCTCAGTTTCCCTTCAGTGGAATAAAGAAACTGACCTAGGTAATCTTAATGTTTCTTAAATGGATTTGGATTTGGAAGACCTGCTCTTGAGATCCAGAAACTGCTTTATGGTTTTGTCACCTTGGGCAAATTGTTCAATCCTTCTGAGCCTCAGTTTCTACATCTATGAAATGCGGATAAAAATCCTTAACTAGAGATCAAATTAAATAATGGAAATAAGGGTTTTCTTTCCATTTCACTGTACACAGGTATGGGCTTTTTTTTTTTATTATAAATGATTGCAGTAAGACTTAAACCTGAATAAAATATCATGTTAATCATGTTGGTAGCTAGCTTGAAAATATCTATCTTCTAGCTAGCTAGCTAGCTATCCATCCTTACACTCATATCTAAAACATGAGAGTAAGGCAGAGGAAGGTTACAAAGTGATTAAAAGCAAGGGCTTTAATCACACAGACCTATGTGTTCTATCACAAACTCATGACATTATCTCAAGTAAGTGGTTAAACCTCTCTAAGGGTTGGTGTCGCCTGTGAAAGGGAATCACAGTGGGGCAACTCCATGAGGTTCATGTGAGAATTACATGGGATGAGAATGCCTGTAAGCCGGACACAGGGGGTAGGGGCTCCATTAGCATTGGTGAGTGAGAGAACAATAGTTCCCTAGCACAGGGAATGCCCTGGACTGCCACGCTTCCTTTTGATTCTTTTTATCTTTCAATTCTTTTGATCACTTCCTTTATGAAATTAAATAATCCATTTAACCTCCCAGGGCTCTTTGATCTCCTGACCCTCACAGCCAGCAGCAAAATTAAACCTACATGAATTGAATCTTTCTACAGGGAGGAACCAGGACAGGGGAGCCGGATGGAGCAGAAAACAGGGATGATTTAAATTTCAAATTCAGAGATAATTCTTCACTCATTCATTCTTAGTTTCATCTAATCTTATGCTCTATACCAAGTTCTTCTGGGTTCAAGATCCCATTTCTCCACAGAGAACCCTAGGAATAGTAGGACTGTTATTGTGGGTGTTATTTGAGAAGCCAGAAGGCTGAGGCTCAGAGGGAGATGAATGACTTTTCCAAGAGCCCTCAGATAATCAGTGTTGGAGCCAGTATGAAATCCAAGCATTCAATATAACAATGTAATATGATGTAATGTAATATAATATTAATATGATATTATACTAGTGCATATATATGCACTATATATATATGCACTATATATGCACATATATATGTATAGATATAAAATAATCTAAGTATTCAAATGTATATATGTATATATGTGTAACATATGTGTACATAATATACACACATATACATTCATATATATATACACATATATATGTGTGTGTGTGTATAAAATTTCACTTTTTGGGCTTCCCTGGTGGCGCAGTGGTTGAGAGTCCGCCTGCCGATGCAGGGGACACGGGTTCGTGCCCTGGACCGGGAAGATCCCACATGCCGCGGAGCGGCTGGGCCCATGAGCCATGGCCGCTGAGCCTGCGCGTCCAGAGCCTGTGCTCTGCAACCGGAAAGGTCACAACAGTGAGAGGCCCGTGTACCAAAAAAAAAAAAAAAAAAAAAAAAAAATTCACTTTTTCCCTGTTTGCTTGCCACTGAGTGACTGCTCCTCTCACTTTTAAAAGGGAGTTATTCTCCATTGCGGTCCACTGTGTAAGAAATGCTCAGAGCTTTTGGAAGAGACACCCTGGAAAAGTGCCTGGAATCTGCAGCACACAGAGATAGACCTCTAAAATATACACAATATCCATCCTTTCCATCTTCATTGTTTCCACCTGTCGTGGTCAGAATAATTGTCCCCCAAAGTGGTCTATGCCCTGGAACCTATGAATATGTTACACCACGTGGCCAAAGGATCTTTGCAGGTGTGATTAAGTTAGGGATCTTGAGATGAGAGGTTATTCTGGGTTACCCGTGTGGACTCCATGCAATTACAAGGGTCCTTAGAAGAGGGAGGCAGGAGGGTTGGAGTCCAAGAGAGAGGTAAAGATGCTTCCTTGCTGACTTTGAAAATGGAGCCAAGGAATGCAGGTGGCCTCTAAGAGCTGGAAATGAGAAGAAAATGGATTCCATCCCAGAGCCTCCAGAAGGAATGCAGGCTGGTTGATAAGAACCATATCAGACTCTGATCTCCATTGGTAACTAACTAATACACCACCACCATCCCTAGCCTGGGCGACTTCAGTTACCTACAAACTAGTCTCTCTCCTTCTACTTCTCCCACCCTCTCCACCCACAGAATCTGTTCTCTGTGCAGCCACCAAAGGGATCATTTCAAACCTCAACCTGCTAATGTCTCTGTGTGCTTGAAACCCTCAACAGCTTCCTGTCACACTTAGAAGAAAATCCAGAACTCTTATCGTGGCCTCATTTTCCCATCTGAGGTCTGAAGGTTATTGGACTTGCCCACCCAGTCCTGGGAGGTTAGGGGGTAGATCTGAGCCCAGAACTCCAAGATCTGGCCCAAGTTTGCCTGCTCTGAGATTTGTAGGCACATTCTCTGATCTGGGACTATCTCCCTAAGAGAAACGAAGTGAAGAGCTTTCCCAGAGAAATGTCAGGGCCATGGCCACAGTGTCTGAGGTTTTGAGAAGGATGGCTGGAAGAAGTTGGAAAACTTTTTTTCGAATGCTCTCCCTCCTGCTCTCAGAATTTCTTGTACTCGGAAGTCCACAAAATGCTGGAAAGATAAATGAATTGAGGGAATTCTCTAGGAAGAAAACCAAGAATTATTTTAATAAATGACTTGCTCCCTTAATGCATAATATTTTAGTAAATAGATAATAACAATACAATATATACTTATTTCTATAAGGTTATAAACTCCAATGCCTGCAGGACCAGACTGGAAACATATGAGTGAGAATTCAGGCCAAGTGTTGCTAGATCTTCCGATTTTTCAAAAGAAAATAGAAATCTGGAGTTTTATGTGAAAAATGTCCCAGTTTTTAAATACAGGCAATGGGTTATCACAATTTGACAACTGTTTTAACCATGGGAAGACTAAACAGAGCATTTCAGTGGGGGCTGGATGTCGCCAGTGGCTATCTGTCTGAGATGATGCTCCTTCACGCTAAGGACCACATCACCTCTGACATACTGGGGTCCTATGGTCAGGTATGACCTCATTCCACTTAGATATCTTTCCACCCTTTGAACTTTGGTTGGAGAAAAGGGGGTCCAGAAAATAAAAACAAAAGTAAACAAATGGGACCTAATGAAACTTACAAGCTTTTGCAAAGCAAAGGAGATTGCAAATGACGAGAAGACAGCCCTCAGAATGGGAGAAAATATTTGCTAACAAATCAACGAACAAAGGATTAATCTCCAAAATGTATAAACAGCTCATGCAGCTCAATATTAAAAAAACAAACAACCCAATCAAAAAATGGACAGAAGACCTAAATAGACATTTCTCCAAAGAAGATACAGATGGCCAAGAAGCACATGAAAAGTTGCTCAATGTCACTAATTATTAGAGAAATGCAAATCAAAACTACAGTGAGGTATCACCTCACACCTGTTAGAATGGGCATCATCAGGAAATCTACAAACAACAAATGCTGGAAAGGGTGTGGAGAAAAGGGAACCCTCTTGCACTGTTGGTGGGAATGTAAATTGATAGAGCCACTATGGGGAACAGTATGGAGGTTCCTTAAAAAACTAAAAATAGAACTACCATGTGACCCAGCAATCCCACTACTGGGCATATACCCACAGAAAACCATAATTCAAAAAGACACATGTACCCCAATGTTCATTGCAGCACTATTTACAATAGCCAGGTCATGGAAGCAACCTAAATGCCCATGGACAGAGGAATGGATAAAGAAGATGTGGTACATATATACAATGGAATATTACTCAGCCATAAAAAGGAACAAAAATGGGTCACTTGTAGAGACGTGGATGGATCTAGAGTCTGTCATACAGAGTGAAGTACGTCAGAAAGAGAAAAACAAATATTGTATATTAACACATATGTGCAACATATGTGGAACCTAGAAAAATGGTACAGATGAACCGGTTTGCAGGGCAGAAATAGAGACACAGATGTAGAGAACAAACATATGGACACCAAGGGGGAAAAGTGGCAGGGCAGGAGGGTGGGGGGGTGGGATGAATTGGGAGATTGGGATTGGCATGTATACACTAATATGTATAAAATGGATAACTAATAAGAACCTGCTGTATAAAAAAATAAATTAAATGAAATTCAAAAAAAAGTGCAGCAGAAAAATAAAAATAAATTAATTAATTAAAATAAAAAGGGGGTCCAGCAAATCAATCTAGAGATGGGGGCCAGGGATCTCAGAGAGCGGCATGGAAGGGCCATGTCCCTGAACCACCTCATGTCTGAAGAGCACGTCACACCCAGGCTGGGTGGTGAGAGGAAAATGAAGGTAAGAGCCTTGCTCTGCCCTCAGTTTAGTTCAATTTCTAAAATATCTGATGAGCCTACTGATGCCCTAGGATCTTTTTCAAGGTTGCAGTCACAGAGTTAAAAAGACAGGACCGCTGTGTGCCATGAATTCAAGGTGGGACCGTGGGATGGTTGTAAGACACACGGATAAACAGGTAACCTTCATAATTTGGTCCACGTTGAACACGAATTTATGAAAATTGAATACATCTACGTGTACCTGGCTCTGCCTCGGGGGGCTGGTAATTCAGGTAGGTTTCTTAGAGTAGGTGATTTAAGATGAGTCTTAAAAGTTTTTTTTATTTAGGTATAATTGACATATAACTTTATGTTAGGTGTTTCAGGTGTACAGCATAATGATACGAAATTTGTGTATGTTGCAAAATGATCACCAAAGTGAGTCTAGTTAACATCCATGGCATTAAAAGATGATAGAGAGGTTTTTTGTTTGTTTGTTTGTTTTTGCAAGGTAAAGGTGGATTCGTGTGCTCCTGAAAGAGAGAAACTCTTGAGCAAATGTATTGCTTTAAGTATCCTATATAAAAGTCTGGTTAGGAAGAAGAAGGTACATTTGAGGAAAGGAGATGATAAGATAATGAGTTGACATAGAAAAGATAAGATACCAGTCAGAGTATGGCAGAAAAATTACGCAAAAGAGAGGGAAGATGGCGTGCCGGAATGAGGGTCACTGGTCTTCGTGCTAGTCCTCTTGGCTTCTCAATGATCTTGCCAGAAGTCTTTGTCTTCTCAGGACAGGACAGGACATTCGCCCACCATCTGTGGGGCTCATTGCTCCCTATCAAATGCCTACTGATCTTCTTTCAGGCCACAGAAAGTGTCCCTGTGGCTGGCCTGTGGTAGAGACACTGGAGACCAGGTTAGGGATGGCATCTATATTCAGACCAGCATGAACAAGAAATGTAGGTCACATTTGCCTAGCCTGGCAAGATGGGGACAGTGAGAGGTAACCCAGACCTCACATCCTTTTCCCTGTGACCCACTTGGCCCAAACACTCAGGCATCCAAGATTGGCTATCTTGAAATTCTTGGTGATGACACCCAAAGCCTCACGTTCATTGGTTTACCATCGTCCACATGGAAACACTGTTCTTTCTGAACCTATCTTTCAAGTTTTATTACGAATTCTTTTTTCAAAATGCACCTTAGTGAGGTCCATTTTGACATTCCTTAAAATTGTAACACCTACCTCACCCCCAACTTCCCTACCTTCCTATTCTACACTATTTTAACTAGAGTATGTACTCTAAGACGGCAAGTATTTTGTTGTTTTATTTACTGCTCCATCCCAGCAGCTACAACAAGCATATGGCACGTAGTAGGTGTGGGGATGCAGCAGTCATGGCGCATCATTAATTATTTGTTGAAAGAATGAAATGTGATATTTGTTGGGCTTCCATCGTGTGCTTGAGGTCTGTACCTTCATGGAACTTACAACTTGTCTGACGTTTAAATGTCAGACATACTCCAGGGCAGTGAGTGTATCTTAACCATCTTTGTACCCCCAGATATAGGATGATGTATAGCACACAGAAGAAACTCAATGAGTTCTTTTCGAATGACTGAATCTGCTCAGCATGGCCACTTATGATCCAGCCAAACTGGGCTTCTCTATAATCCTTAAGAATTTCCATGCCTCCTGAGACCTTTTGGTTATTCTCTGCCCACTGCCCAAGTTCTAACTCTAATATCACTCATTCAGCTGCAGTGATGCATTGATATTAAAAAGTAAGCTCGGGAGTCAACGATGTGGCTTCAAAACCTAGTACCATCATTTACTGCCTCTGTGAGCCTCGGTCACTTGCTTCACTTCTCTGAACTTGAGTTTCCTCACCTTTCAGCAGAATTGAATGTCAGTGCCTCTCTCATTGGATTGCTGTGAGGATTAAGTAAGGTTAACAGATTATAAAACACTTGGTACACTAAGAAATTCCTAAATATTAACCATTAAATTTTTTGAAAACCCCTCAATTTGTAATCTTATTGTAAGATCCTAGTGCATCTTTTATAGTGTTTGGCCCAGTTTGTCTTGCAGTATAAATGCTTGCACTTCTTTCTAAGTGGTATTCCCTTTGTAGGATGTGTTTCTGGTAGAGGGATAAGGTGGTAAGAGTGAAAGGTGGAGGCTAGGCAGGTAAGGGGTCAGATCTGAACTATGCTATTGGTTAGCTGTGCTAACAGGAGCAGATCACTTCCTTTTCCTGACCTCTGCTTTCTCATCTGATAAATGGGTATGGCAACACTGACAGCATAGAGTTGACGGGAACATGCAACAAGATCCCATTTGGACAGAGTCTGGAACACATTTGGTGGTTAATACCTATGATTGGCCAGCTTTTACAAATTTCTTGCTGAAGAATGAAGTATCCATTGAAACCAGTGACCTTGCCCCTTCCCCTCCCCCCCCGGTCTCCTGCCCACTTCCCTCTGGGATCCTGGACCTTTTACTATATGCCCTGTTTGCATTTCATGCAATCTTACTGCTAAGGGAAAGCTGGATGGAAATATCTCCCTGCCTCTTGTGGGTGATTGGTTTACACCCAAATCACAAAATCTGATTATAAGTTTGTAAATGTCTTTGCTTGCAGAGAGAGACCGTATTATTAATGGTCATAAAATTAAATTACCCGGCGCATTTCTATTCCGAAAGAAAAACCGATCCAAGTTCACCAGTCAGCCTGCATAACATAGATGTATAAACAAAAATGGGGGAAGGGGGAGCACACCCACCATGTTATTTATTCAGTTCCAAAACATTTTCCACACACCATATGGCAGGATAATGTTTTCTTTCTCAAGCCTTTTTCACAGATGTAATTATAATTCTTTTCACCTTCCCCAGAGAGATCATCTTGAGTATTGTAAAGATTGTGTGAAACTTGAGACCTTACAGGGAACTTTATTCTTGTGACAGTCAGTCTCCTCCTCCTTTGCGAAGTTTAGCCACTGGTCCGTGGACAGTTGCTCTACAAAGTATACAACCTGGCAGTTTTCCCTGGGGATCATTAATAATGGGTGAAGGTTAAACATTACCACGATCATTTTCTCATGTGCTTCACCATCTTGCTAGTAGGGGTGCAATTCACCTGGACCAGTGAGTTACACTCTCTGCCTGAAACGTGCCCCAGCCCACTCTTTACCTGGCTTCTTTATCAGCTTTAGGGTGTTCTCTGATCCCATGAACATACAGACGTTAGCAGTATTTCTACACCACATTCTTAGCATGAGGGACCTTAACATCTACCTCTCATGGAACCAGTCAAGGGATTGAACATAAGGGAGGCATCTGCTAAACACTTGTTAATTTTGATTTTCCTGGTACAAAAGAGTATTTATAGGGGTTGTTTCAGATCAACCCAGAAAGCATGTGCAGCTATGGGCAGGCGTTCTTGAGATAGCAAAGACCCTCCCCTCACTGATTAAACACTCACCTGTGTTAGGGTTTGTACTGGGTGCTTTGTGTAAATGATCCCATTTATATCTCTAATAACCCTGTGAAGGAAATATTTTCATTGTATTTTTACAGAGATAGAAACTGAGGCTTTGAGTACTCAAGTGCTGTGGTCAAGGTCACATGTGTTTTCTCTACCACAAGGTCATAACAACAGCCATGGTGACCTAGTATCATACTCTGTACCTGCATCACCTCACGTTGACCCCAACACAACTACAGAAAGGTCATTCTCAGTGAGTCATTTTTGCAATGAGGAGCTAAGACTCAGGAAGCATAAGGAACTTATACATAAGCGTCACACACCCTCTGAGTTCTAAAACATGAAAACCTAACCTCCATTTATATCCTTGTTTCTATGGGGTAACGTATTCCAAACTCCAAACATCTGAGTTTCAAAGGAACTTTTGGCAACATAACCTGTTTATGTGGTGAAGACTGTCTGTATCTTCCATATTGATAGGGTACGTCTGGCAAGAGCAAAAATCATCTTGTGATTTACCAGATGGCAATTCTGTTCTCCAGCTGGATTGGGAATCCCTGAGGACCCATCCCTTCCTGCGGAATTCCAGCAGTACCACCTCTGTGCTGTGGCTTTTCCACCAGACACAGGTCTTCTTGGGCCCCGAGACTGAGTCCACATTGCTCTCAGCAGAATGAGAAAGAGGTAACCCAGGTCTAAATTGTCCCACACTTGATGTAAATGGACATTCTCTGCCATCAGAATAATCACAGCCCCGTGCATCCTCCAAAGTTGCAGATTTACAAACCATTAGTGTTAAAAGGTGGAGAAAGATAGTTCTATAGAAATCACCCAGGGAAGAGCTATGCTCAGTGGTTTACAGTATTTTTCAATTGTTTTTGACCATAGCTTCCGGAACGATAAACATTTTTTACTGTGATCAAGTGTAATATGTAAGTGTATATGCATATATGCATATAATCAAAATATATATTATACATAAAACATATGTATGTGTAGTGGGGATAACTGAAATCAAAATTTCCCCAAACAATACTTACCCTTATTGTGTGAGATTCACGCTTAGTTTTCTATTCTAATCCATTCCAATTCATTCCTTTCCACTAAAAAAAAAAGGTGTCGGTCACAACCCTCTAAATTTTAAAGCCTGAAGTTTGAAAAACACTGTTTTCCTCCAGGTTCTAGTTACAGCTCTGGGGTACTATACCTAACCTTTCTTAACCTCAGTTTCCTCATCTGTACAATGGATATAATACCACTACTTTTCTCATATGATTATTGGAAGGATTAAGTAAGATAATGCTTATCTGCGAATCCTTGGGAAGTGATAACTTTTACAATAAAAATGCTGACTTATGATCTAATCCATATCCTTCCTTTTAAAGATGGGAAACTGAGAGCCACTGAAGGGGAAGAAATTCACCAGAGGTCACTCTAGCCATGAGCAGAGCTTGGGACTGGAATGCAAACTTCTGACACCTGCTATTACCCTAGGCCGCCTGCAATGCGTCCGCATTAACTTCTCCACATGACCAGCATGTCTTCAAATGGGTGACTTCTTCTGTACCTTCCCCAGCCTCTTGGGAACCCATTCATACCAGGTTTCCTGCTGAGAGTGTTCAGAATGCCAGTGCCCCAGGGAGACCACATGTTTTCCACCTGCTGAGTGTAACAACTAGCAAATGGCTCCGTAGGTCAGGTAATGAGGCTAAGGGATGTTAAAATGGGAGAAAAAGAACTCCCAAATGGCCTCACGAACTCCTTCTAAGTCCCTCAGAGAGATTGGCCTGGGACAATATGACAGCAGAGAGTGGTTAAGTTCTGAGCCTGGTCCGTAAGAACTGCAGTGGCATACAGGGTTTTGTAAGGAAGCCAGTAGCCATGAGTAAAGAATGTTTTCAGCATCTTTGCATAGGTGAAGGATAGACATCTAGGCTACCTTTCCAGCCCCATCATTGCCTGTGATTACCCAGCACTTCCCCAGCTCCTTGCCATTGCTTGGGCATTTCTTCCCACCTAGAACACCATTGCTCCTTCTGCCATGTATTCAAATCCTTCTCCTCCTAATGTCTTTCTGTGATGCCTACCCTGACCCCAGCTGGAAGATACTTCACGGTAGCTGGCATCTTTTGGGGGGCATTCATCATACCCTATCTGTGATTAGATAAGTATAATAAGTATATAAAATTGTTCTCTCCTACTAATATGTAAGCTCCTTAAGGGGCAGAATCTCTGAGTTATATTTTGTCTTTCTTGGCATCTAGCAAAGTGCTTTATTTGTGCATATGAGGCATTGAAATGTGTGTATTGGTTGAATAAATGAGTGAAAAAAATAGATGAGAGTGTGGGTAGGTGAATGCTCTAAGACTGCCTAGTATCACCAGGCTAAATTACTGAGGATGTTTTCATGCATGTACGCATGCATGCACATGAGTGTGTGTGTGTGTGTGTGTGTGTGTGTGTGTGTGTAAGCCAGAGGTTCTCACCCTTGGGTGCTCATGAAAATTCCCTGGGGAGTTTATATAAAATACTGAGGCCTCACCACCAGAAATTCTGTTTAAACTAGAATGGACTAGGACATTGGGAATGCATATATTTAACATGCAGTGGTGATTCTGATATGCAGCCATGGTTCAGAGCCACCACTGTTACTTTTCTGAATAGAAAGACAGCACATGAAAGTGCCAAGTAAAGTAGCTAGTCCAGGGTAGGGCTTTATAAATGTAGATAAATGCTTCCTCTCCTCTATCCTCTTGAGGGTTGGGACTTCATATTATACCTCTTTCTGTTGCGCAGGGCGCTGAGCCCAAGCGACAAGTTAAAGCAGCCGATGTTTCAGTGGGGGAGATGATCTAGTATCCAAAGAGCCAGTCCAGAGAATGAACGCTCCATGTCCACGGAACTTGGGTAAAATCCTTGTAGACTATGGCGTTCGGGGAAAACTCTGTGAATAAGGTTAGACTTGAGTTGGGCTTCAGTGCATGGGTAGAATTTAGCAAATTGGTGAAAAGCAACCCTGAAGGACATTCTGGAGAAGGAACATAGCATCATCAAAGACAGGAAAATAGGGGAGGACTCTATGTGCCAGGCGCGGTGCTGAAAATTTTACATACATGCATGACCTTCTTTAAGACGCATAGGAGCTATTGCTGTCCCTACTTTACATGTGACGGAACAAGATTCAGGGAAGGCAAGCAATTAGCTCAAGGTCACATGGATAGGAAGCAGTGCCACTGAGAATGAAACGCGGGTTTGCCTGAGATACTGCAGGTGAAAAAAGGTTGGGGTGGGCGTCATGTGGAGAACATTCTGTCTGAGTAGGTGGACGTGGAGAGGGAAGGAGAGGCAGCTAGATTAGAAAGGCATCTCTGAGCCAGAATGTAGACACCAGTGTACCTCCAGATTTTGAACTTTACCTTGGGGGCCGCAGGGAGTTGTAAATTTTGGAGTGACACCACGGACGTGGCTACAAGTACAGATAATTGAGTTAGCAGCGTTGACAGGAGCCTTGGGGTAAGTTATTGAATACATGACGGGTTTAATGGGAACATTGATCTTACCTTTCCTAAATTATGTTTGTTGCGGATCAAGCCCAACAATTAGACCCTTTCTAGCAAAAGAGATTTGTAGAGCATCAGCTGAGAAGATTTCACAATCTCATTTCAGTGTATTTCTCTAGGGGGTGTTCAACAAGAACGTTTTTACTGAACACCCACTACATGCCAGAGCTTGTGCTGTGAGCTGCAGAGAAGGAAATGAACAAGATTCCCTCCCTTCTCCTCTTCCTACCATCGTTATGCCCTCAGAGACCCAGTCAGAATTGACTCATCAGATGCTTTCCATTATTTCCCAGCCATCTTTTCTCTGAGCTGAAAACACACAGAATTACCTTAACATTCCAACTGGGTCTTATTTTCTAAGCCACTTTCATCTGTTGTCTTGCTTTCCTTTGGACTACATCCAATTTATCACTTTTTTCTTTTCTTTCTGGAAACATGATGCTCAAAATTGAACACAGCCGTCCAATTAAGTCTTAACCACAGCCAACTAGGGCATAGTGATTGTCTAGCTTGTTTTACATGGTGAAATCTTATTAATAGGTAGATGGGGAGGGGGACACTAGTATACTTGTGTAACTTGGATTTTTTTTTTTTTTGGAAACATCACATGCAAAGGTGGACAGCAGAAACGAATAAGCCATCAGCTGCATTAGAAATATTCTTACTTAATTTTGGGGAGGCTTGTTTTATTTGGGAGGGTTTTGCAGTCACTTATTTTATTACCTTGACATACATACATTTATTTGTTTATTTGTTTGTTTATTTATTTATGGCTGTGTTGGGTCTTCGTTGCTGCGCATGGGCTTTCTCTAATTGTGGCGAGCAGGGGCTACTCTTCGTTGCGGTGCGCAGGCTTCTCATTGTGGTGGCTTCTGTCGTTGTGGAGCATGGGCTCTAGGCATGTGGGCTTCAGTAGTTGTGGCTCACGGGCTCTAGAGCACAGGCTCAGTAGTTGTGGTGCACAGGCTCAGTTGCTCTGCAGCATGTGGGATCTTCCCAGACTGAGGATCGAACCTGTGTCCCCTGCACTTGCAGGCTGATTCTCAACCACTGTGCCACCAGGGAAGCCCACCCTGACATTATTATACCCCTGGTAACAACTTTTTTTATAAGCTAAGCTTTTACTTAGGTACAGTGTAAAGCTCTTCTTTAGATGAAAGCTGTTATCTGATTCAGAGCTTAATGTTTCAAAGTTCTCAAGCTGGTGAATCTAAAGACATTCCCTGCATAATTGTGTACTTAGAATTCAGTTGCAGTGTAAAAGAGAGAGAGCTTCATGTTCTGTCTGGAATTACGAAAAAAGACAATTTATTTTTAAGTGAACTGGGGGAGAAGGGGGAAAAAAGACTGTGATGGAAGGTGTTTAGCTGAGTTACTGAAATACCATCTGGAGGCTTGGCTGGAAAAGCAGAGAAACCCTAGAAGGAACAAGAAATGGGATGAGGAAGCTGAGAAAGGACCAGCACACTCTGGGAGATGTGGTCTCAACCAGTGATGTGAATTTGTACAGAGCAGAGGGGTGAGCTAATGTGTCCCTTGGACAAAAAGGGAACAATTATTTACTTTTTTAAAAGTGTGGTATAGTATACATAACACAAAATTTACCTTTTTAAAGTGTACAGTTCAGTGGTATTAAGTACATTCACATTGTTATGTAACCAACACACCATCCATCTCCAGAACTTTTTTCATCTTCCCAAACAGAAACTCCGCACACATTAAACAATAATTCCTCATTCTCTATCCCCCCTTGTCCCCGGCAACCACCATTCTAAAGAAGGCACTTGTTTTTTTAATGAGTAGAAAGAGGAGAACGTTCTTTCTGTCAGAGCTCAACTGATCACACCAATTTTATGAAACATCTTCAAACCATTCCAATGACACCATGTCCCTCCAGCCTAGGTTCAGTCCTGTCTTTTATGCGGCTATAGTTCTAGAGTCCTATCTTGTCTGTCAACCAGACTGATCTTCAGGAGAGCAGGGAGCCTCAAGGGCACCCCTTACGGTGCTCTGGGCTGGTTGACAGCAGCTAATACTTCTCTGTATTTACTATCTGCCAGGCACCGTGATCGTGATCAATACTTTACATCTTTTTTTTTTTTGCCGTACGTGGGCCTCTCACTGTTGTGGCCTCTCCCGCTGCGGAGCACAGGCTCCAGACGCGCAGGCTCAGCGGCCATGGCTCACGGGCCCAGCCGCTCCGCGGCATGTGGGATCTTCCCGGACCGGGGCACGAACCCGTGTCCCCTGCATCGGCAGGTGGACTCTAAACCACTGCGCCACCAGGGAAACCCAATATTTTACATCTTTTATCTTTAGCATCCTCACAGTAATCTTGATAAGGAGGTAATGCTAAATCTGTCTTACAGATGAAGAAACCAAGCATATGACAATTTAAGTCATTTCCTCAAGGTCAAGTGGAAGAATCAGAGTTTCAATATGTCAATATCTCTACCATTTTCCCATGCTTTTCCTTCCCAAAGCTGGACTTTATCCACATCTTCTTCTACAGGAAGATGGGACTTTCAGACACAGGTGCCATCAGAGAGTGGAAATCCATTTCCTTTCCATGACTGTTTCCCAGAACCCTAGTTCCTAGGACCATAATAGGTATTCCTTGAAACTGAAAAAAATTTCAGGAAGGAGCAGTACTGTTCCTATATGGTCTAATAAGTTTGGAAACATTGAGTTAAACACTGTTAATCAGAATCTTCCCTGCAGCTGTTGTCAGAGGCTGGATTATTCATCCCGTCCACAAACTTATTTTTCCTCTTTTTAAGACAATCTGGTGAATCCACTACTTCATAGGAAAACTTTGGCAAATGCCAGGGATGACGTTCAAAATATCTGATGACTGTTACAGCCTGGACATTGGCCAATTAGACTGGATAGCAGCCCAGAGAGAACAGGAGCCAACAACTGGAGTGGGCACACTGATGGGTACTGATGGGAATGCCACCTGCAGGGCATCAGGACTCACCTTAACCAGTCGAGGCTCCTGGCAGTTCAGGGAGTGGGGAGCAATGAAGCAGGCCAACTGTCCCAGGGAAAAAAGGAAATTTCCCTTTCTGGAAATGCTTGTTGGGGCTGTCCAGGATGCTTGGGTTGGGAATGAACTTCTGCATGTCTGATGTAACCCCTTCTAACCTAAAAGTAAGCGGAAGTTGGAATGCCTCAAGTGTCTCAGTGGTGGCTGTCTGCTAGCCCTTATTTTATTTTGAGAGGAGGCAGCATAGGTCACTGGAAAGAGCACTGGACAGAAGCCAGAGGGTCTGGGCTCTGCCTGGGATGCACGGTGACTAGAGGCCAGTTTGTAACACTTGATGACACTCAGTTGCCTGTCTTGGTAGTGAAGGGGATGATCTAGGTTATGAAGTTCTTTTCCTGCTCTAACATCTTACAACTCCATCATCCGGGTGGCTCTTAGATTTGCTGCTTCCCATTTTTAGTAAGTAACTATACTTCTTCCCCCTCTCAAGTAAACACAATATGTGCTTTTTTCCTTACCTGTCACAAAGATAAAGGCCCCTGACTTTTGAATTCCATGTCTGTCTGATTCTCTTCCGCGCCTGATGCACCACCAGGAGTAGAGTGGGGGGATGTATTTTTAATAGTTATTAAAGGGCTCCAAATCTCTGTAATCTTTTATCTTTGATCCTGTTAAATATTCTAAACTCCTTTTTTATTTAAACATGTTTGACTGGTCTAATCATGGGCTGACGTGCTTCCCCAACTCTCTCTGCATCTTCTGCCGTGAGTCAGGAGATGAGGGATGACGCTTATGGGAGACGTTTAATGCTCATGTCAATTCCATTTCTACTTTGTCCAAATTGAAGCCATCTAACCTGGAAAACCCACCACTGAGATCGATGCTCAGGAAATTATCCCCCCCCAAATCAAAGCTATTTATTTGAAGATATTCATCACCATGTTATTTATAAGGGTACAACATTGGAGATATACTTACTGTAAAACACAAAGAACGTGTTTTAGTAAATAATATTAACAAGCTAATTTTATGCAGTTATTGAAATTTTAGTCCTGAATATGAGATTTTGGGGGAAACTCTATGACTGTACGTACATAAACTCCACAATTGTCTACACAAAGGATTGAAGGGTAACGTGGACAAATAATCATGGTTGATTGATTAGGGTAATGGGATTATGGGATTGTGGATGACATTGTTTTATTAGAATTAATTTTATCATTGATAAATATATTAGATGAACCATAGCAAACAGCAAATGCCCAAATATCAAAGCAATAAGGAGACTTCATTAATGAACAGGTCCTATAGCAGGTGGTGGAATTATTTAAACTAATATAAATTATCTTCTCAGGTATTGCTGTAAAATTGAACATGATGTAATTCAGCAAAATAAACACAACGTTTGCTCTTTTTTTTAATAGATCTTTATTGGAATATAATTGCTTCACAATACTGTGTTAGTTTCTGTTGTACACCAACATGAATCAGCCATATGCATACATATGTCCCCATATCCCCTCCCTCTTGAGCCTCCCTCCCACCCTCCCTATCCCACCCCTCTAGGTCATTGCAAAGCACCGAGCTGATCTCCCTGTGCTATGCTGCTGCTTCCCACTATCTAACTATTTTACATTCGGTAGTGTATATATGTTGATGCTACTCTCATTTCACCCCAGCTTCCCCCTCCCACCCTGTGTCAAGTCCATTCTCTATGTCTACATCTTTATTCCTGCCCTGCAACTAGGTTCATCAGTACCATTTGTTTTCTGGTTTTTCTTTTTAGATTCCATATATATGCATTAGCATACAGTATTTGTTTTTCTCTTTCTGACTTTTTCTACTTCACTCTGTATGACAGACTCTAGGTCCATCGACCTCACTACAAATAACTCAATTTCGTTTCTTTTTATGGCTGAGTCATATTCCATTGTATATATGTGTCACATCTTCTTTATCCATTCATCTGTCAATGGACATTTAGGTTGGTTCCATGTCCTGGCTATTGTAAATAGTGCTGCATTAACATTGTGGTACATGTCTCTTTTTGAATTATGGTTTTCTCAGGGTATGGGTCCAGTAGTGGGGTTGCTGGGTCATGTGGTAGTTCTATTTTTAGTTTTTTAAGGAATCTCCATACTGTTTTCCATAGTGGTTTTATCAATTTACATTCCCACCAAGGGTGCAGGAATGCTCCCTTTTCACCACACCCTTTCCAGCATTTATTGTTTCTAGACTTTTTGATAACAGCCATTCTGACTGGCATGAGGTGACACCTCATTGTACTTTTGATTTGCATTTCTCTAATAATTAGTGATGTAGAGCATCTTTTCATGTGCCTCTTGGCCATCTGTATGTCTTCCTTTGTGAAATGTCTATTTAGGTCTTCTGCCCATTTTTTATTTTATTATTATTATTTATTTATTTTGCAGTACACAGCCCTCTCACCATTCTGGCCTCTTCCGCTGCGGAGCAGAGGCTCCGGACGCGCAGGCTCAGCGGCCATGGCTCACGGGCCCAGCCGCTCCGCGGCATGTGGGATCCTCCCGGACCAGGGCACGAACCTGTGTCCCCTGTATTGGCAGGCAGACTCTCAACCACTGTGCTACCGGGGAAGCCCCTGACCATTTTTAAAATTGGATTGTTTGTTTATTTGATATTGAGCTCCATGAGCTGTTTGTATATTTTGGAGATTAATCCTTTGTCCGTTGTTTCATTCGCAAATATTTTCTCCCATTCTGAGGGTTGTCTTTTCATCTTGTTTATGGTTTCCTTTGCTGTGCAAAAGCTTTTAAGTTTAATTAAGTCCTATTTGTTTATTTTTGTTTTTATTTCTGTTCCTCTAGGAGGTGGGTCAAAAAAGATCTTGCTGTGGTTTATGTCCAAGAGTGTTTTTCCTGTGTTTTCCTCTAAGAGTTTTATAGTGTCTGGTCTTATATTTAGGTCTTTAATCCATTTGGAGTCTGTTTTTGTGTATGGTGTTAAGTAGTGTTCTAATTTCATTCTTTTACATGTAGCTGTCCAGCTTTCCCAGCACTTATTGAAGAGGCTGTCTTTTCTCCATTGTATGTTCATGCCTCCTTTGTTGTAAATTAGGTGACCATATGTGTGTGGGTTTATCTCTGGGCTTTCTACCCTGTACCATTGATCTATATTTCTGTTTTTGTGCCAGTACCGTACTGTCTTGATTACTGTAGCTCTGTGGTATAATTTGAAGTGAGGGAGCCTGATTCCTCCAGCTCCATTTTTCTTTCTCAAGATTGCCTTGGCTATTTGGGGACTTTTATTTTCCATACGAATTGTAAAATTTTTTGTTCTAATTATGTGAAAAATGCCATTGGTAGTTTGATAGGGATTGCATTGAATCTGTAGATTGCTTTGGGTCGTATAGTCATTTCCACAATGTTGATTCTTCCAATCCAAGAACATGGTATATTTCTCCATCTGTTTGTGTCATCTTTGATTTCTTTCATCGGTGTTTTATAGTTTTCTGAGTACAAGTCTTTTGCCTCTGTAGGTAGGTTTATTCCTAGGTATTTTATTCTTTTTGTTGTGATGGTAAATGTGATTGTTTCTTTAATTTCTCATTCTGATTTTTCATTGTTGGTGTATAGGAATGCCAGAGATTTCTGTGCATTAATTTTGTATCCTGCAACCTTGCCAAATTCATTGATAAGTTCTAGTAGTTTTCTGGTGGCATCTTTAGGATTCTCTATGTATAGTGTTATGTCATCTGCAAACAGTGACAATTTTACTTCTTCTTTTTCACTTTGTATTCCTTTTTTTTCTTTTTCTTCTCTGATTGCCATGGCTAGGACTTCCAAAACTATGTTGAATAATAGTGGTGAGAGTGAACATCCTTGTCTTGTTCCTGATCTTAGAGGAAATGCTTCCAATTTTTCACCATTGAGAATGATGCTGGCTGTGGGTTTATCATATACGGCCTTTATTATGTTGAGGTAGGTTCCGTTTATGCCCACTTTCTGGAGGGTTTTTTTATCATAAATGGGTGTTGATTTTTGCTGAAAGCTTTTTTTGCATCTGTTGAGATGATCATATGGTTTTTCTCCTTGAATTTGTTAATATGGTTTATCACATTGATTGATATGCATAAATTGAAGAATCCTTGCATCCCTGGGATAAATCTCACTTGATCATGGTGTATGATCCTTTTAATGTGTTGTTGGATTCTGTTTGCTAGTATTTTGTTGAGGATTTTTGCATCTATTTTCATCAGTGATATTGGTATATAATTTTCTTTTTTTGTGATATCTTTTTCTGGTTTTGGTATCAGGGTAATGGTGGCTTTGTAGAATGAATTTGAGAGTGTTTCTCCCTCTGAAGTTTTTGGAAGAGTTTGAGAAGGATTGGTGTTAGCTCTTCTCTAAATGTTTGATAGAATTTGCCTCTGAAGCCATCTGGTCCTGGACTTTTGTTTGTTGGAAGATTTTAAATCACAGTTTCAATTTCATTACTTGTGATAGGCCTGTTTATATTTTCTAATTCTTCCTGGTTCAGTCTTGGAAAATTGTACCTTTCCAAGAATTTGTCCATTTCTTCGTGGTTGTCCATTTTATGGGAATATAGTTATTTGTAGTAGTCTCTTATAATTCTTTGTATTTCTGCAGTGTCAGTTGTGATTTTTCCTTTTTCATTTCTAATTTTATTGATTTGCATCTTCTCCCTTTTTTTCTTGACGAGTCTGGGTAAGGGTTTATCAAAGAACCAGCTTTTAGTTTTATTGATCTTTGCTATTGTTTTCTTCATTTCTATTTCATTTTATTTATTAGAAATCATAAAGATTTATGATGTTTATGATTTCTTTCCTTCTACTGACTTTGGGTTTTCTTTGTTCTTCTTTCTCTAGTTGTTTTAAGGGTAGGGTTAGATTGTTTTGAGTTTTTTCTTGTTTTTTGAGTGAGATTGAATTGCTATAAACTTCCCTCTTAGCACTGCTTTTGCTGTGCCCTATAGATTTTGGGTCATTGTGTTTTCATTGTTATTTGTTTCTATGTATTTTTTGATTTCCTCTTTGATTTCTTCAGTGATCTCTTGGTTTTTTGGTAGTGCACTATTTAGCTTCCACGTATTTGTGTTTTCTACAGTTTTTTTTCCTGTAATTGATTTCCAGTCTCATAGCATTGTGGTCAGAAAAAATGCTTGATATGATTTCAGTTTTCTTAAATTTTCCAAGGCTTGATTTGTGACCCATGATGTGATCTATCCTGGAGAATTTTCCATGTGCACTTGGGAAGAAAGTGTATTCTCCCACTTTTGGGTGGAATGTTCTATAAATACCAATTAAATCTATCTGGTCTATTGTGTCATTTAAAACTTGTGTTTCCTTATTTATTTTCTGTTTGGATGTTCTGTCCATTGGTGTAAGTGGGGTGTTAAAGTCCCCTACTATTATTGTGTTACTGTCTATTTCTCCTTTCAGGGTTGTTAGCTTTTGCCTTATGTATTGAGGTGCTCCTACGTTGGGTGCATAAACATCTATAATTGTTATATCTTCTTCTTGGATTGATCCCTTGATCATTATGTAGTGTCCCTCCTTATCTCTTGTAACAGTCTTTATTTTAAACTCTATTTTATCTGATACAAGTATTGCTACTCCAGCTTTCTTTTGATTTCCATTTGCATGGAATATCTTTTTCCATCCCTTCACTTTCAGTCTGTATGTGTCCCTAGGCCTGAAGTGGGTTTCTTGTAGACAGCATATATATGGGTCTTGTTTTTGAATCCATTTAGCCAGTCTGCGTCTTTTGGTTGGGGCATTTAATCCATTTACATTCAAGGTTATTATTGATATGTATGTTCCTATTACGATTTTCTTAATTGTTTTGGGTTTGTTTTTGTGGGTCTTTTTCATCTCTTGTGTTTCCCACCTAGAGAAATTTCTTTAGTATTTGTTATAAATCTGGTTTGGTGGTACTGAATTCTCTTAGCTTTTGCTTGTCTGAAAAGCTTTTGATTTCTCCATCGTATCTGAATGAGATGCTTGCTGGGTAGAGTAATCTTTGTTGTAGGTTTTTCTCTTTCATTACTCTAAGTATATCCTGCCACTCCCTTCGGCCTGCAGAGTTTCTGCTGAAAAATCATGGTAACCTTATGGGGATTCCTTTGTACGTAATTTTTTGTTTTTTCCTTGCTGCTTTTAATATTTTTTCTTTGAATTTAATTTTTGTTAGTTTGATTAATATGTGTCTTGGTCTGTTTTTCCTAGGGTTTATCCTCTGTGGGACTCTCCGTGTTTCCTGGACTTGGGTGACTATTTCCTTTTCCATGTTAGGGGAGTTTTCAACTATAATCTCTTCAAATATTTTCTCAGACCCTTTCTTTTTCTTCTTCTGGGACCCCTATAATTTGAATGTTGGTGCATTTCACATTGTCCCAGATGTCTCTGAGATTGTCTTCAATTCTTTTCATTCTTTTTTCTTTATTCTGCTTCTCGGAAGTTATTTCCACCATTTTGTCTTCCAGCTCACTTATTCATTCTTCTGCCTCAGTTATTCTGTTATTGATTTCTTCTAGTGTGTTTTTCATTTCATTTATTGTGTTGTTCATCTCTGTTTGTTTGTTCTTTAGTTCTTCTACATCTTTGTTAAACATTTCTTGTATTTTCTCAAACCGTGCCTCCATTCTATTTCTGAGATTCTGGATCATATTTACTGTCATTACTATGAATTCTTTTTCAGGTAGATTGCCTGTTTCCTCTTCATTTATTTGGTCTTCTAGGTTTTTACTTTGCTCCTTCATCTGTGACATATTTTTTTGCCATCTCTCTTTTTTTTTTTTATGAGTGGGATTATGTTCCTGTCTTACTGGTTGTTTGGCCTGAGGCTTCCAACACTGGAGTTTGTAGGCTCTTGGGTAGAGCTGGGTCTTGGTGCTGAGATGAGGACCTCCATGAGACCTCACTCAGATGAATATTCCCTGGGGTCTGAGGTTCTCTGTTAGTCCAATGGTTTGGACTTGGAGCTCCCACTGCAGAAGCTTTGGCCCAACCTGCAGCTTGTGAACCAAGATCCCGCAAGCCATGTGGGGTGGCCAAAAAAAAAAAGAGAACAATAACAAATAAAAAAATAACATTAGACTAGGAAACTAACAGATGTGCTAGAAAGAATATAAAAATATAGATGAATCAACAACTGGAAAGTACAACAGTACCACAATAGTGAAAAAGAGGAGGAGGGAAAGTAAACAAAAAAGAAGGGGGAAAAGGTCTTGGCTGTGTGGGGCGGGACATAAGCAAGGGCGAGGTTTGGGTGGTGGGTGGGGCCTATGCTTAGGACCCACAGGGCTGGGAAAGGCCCTGTGGGCTGTAGGCAGTGGGGCTTAGGCTAAAGGAACAGAAGGGGCCCAGGCGTGCCCCCCACCCCTGGTCTCAGAGGGCAGGGGACCTCACCTGGGAGTCCAGCAGGCTTCCTGGGCTTGAGTGAGCAGGGAAAATGCCCTCCTCTCCTCTCCTGCTCCTCTGTCCTGGAGGGACCCTCCCGCTTGCCTCTCCTATTCTCCCCTCAGCCTTCCTCCTATGCCCCCAGGACCAATGCAGCCAGGGGGATGGGGGGCCTTGGAGGACAGGGGACCAGCTTG
Source organism: Lagenorhynchus albirostris (assembly GCF_949774975.1). NCBI lineage: Eukaryota > Metazoa > Chordata > Mammalia > Artiodactyla > Delphinidae > Lagenorhynchus > Lagenorhynchus albirostris. The sequence continues at coordinate 14,853,619 of NC_083101.1, forward strand.
GGAGCCAGAAGGCTCCCCGGCCCTGAGTGGGCGGGGCAAACGCCCTCTGCTCCTCTCCTGCTTGTCCCAGAGGGCCCCTCCCATCTGCCTCTCCTGATCTCCCTGGCCTCAGGGTCATCGATCCTACCTGGTCTCTGCTTCTCCTCCCCCCTCAGTCCCCCAATGTCCTACCGGTTCACTTGGGGGTCCTTCCATCTCCTTGGGCATCAGGGTCCTGCACCAGCGGCCAGCAGGCACTCTAGTTGTGGGAAAACGCTAACTTGGTATCTTCCCACACTGCCATCTTGACTCCGCCCTGTTGCTCTTTTATTGATATTTTTCCTCTTTTTAAAAATGATTTTTAATTCATTTTTTTAATAAGATATTTGACTTTAATTAGGGCCTTACACATATTTACATGTCAATGGGAATGCTGCAAAAAAGCCACCAATAGTATCATCTCAAAAAAAGGGAATCACATATTAGTTTTTTCCCTTCTTAGGTTTTCCAGAATATTTTTTTTGAATTTTATTTTTTTTATACAGCAGGTTCTTATTAGTTATCTATTTTATACATATTAGTGTATACATGTCAATCCCAGTCTCCCAATTCATCCCACCCCCACCCCGCCAACCCCCCTTAGTGTCCATATGTCCATACATTCTATCAAGTTTCTGTTATTTTAGTTGCAACATTGTTTATACAACATTTAAGACATGGGAAAGCATATGTTATATATAGTGGAATACCTATTGGCTTTAGAATTGGACAAATCTATATTCAGGTACAGATTTTTGCTACTTCTTTATGTAGGATTTTGGGTAAAATCTCTTATCCTTACAGAGCCTGGTATGTGGAAAGTGATTTCTTCTCTTAAAATCAAATCAAATCAAATCAAAGTAAACGAAGCTACTATATTACTGTAAAAACAAGCAGTATTATCATAAGCCACAGAGTCTGGCCTTTGCTCATCCTGACCAGCTATACTTGAAAGCTATCCTGTTCTGGAATTAGTAGGAAACACAACAGCATCATAGTTCTCGTTAGTCCTAGCTCCTCCACGTCCTAGCACTGTGACCTTGGGCAGGGGAACTTTCTAGCTCCAGTTTTCTCATCTGCTGGGGTTTGACCTGGTTAGTAAGCAACATTCCTATTTTTCTTGCCTGAGTTCAGAACCAACAGAGAAAGAGACATCTGAGTCAGAAAGATTGAGATCCGCATACTACCTTTAGTCCTGCAAAGCTCTTTGGAGAATGTGACAAGGACGCAGAGCAGCAAGGGGCTTCCTGACCCAGATCTTCCCCTCTCGGCTGCGTGCAGCACCCCACAACCACAGGAACCCCTGACTCAGGAAAGAACAGGCTTGTCCAAGGTCACAGAGAAGGAAGGCAGAATGCAGCCTCCCTACAGGTGGCAGACACCAAGGGAAACAAGACTTGCTGATCTATTTCCATCTTCCTAATATACCAGTGAAAATTCAATGGGGCTGTACCTATTGTTTCTATACAGTAATTGGCATACAATTAGTGTGCAGTAAACAAGGGCTGCTACTGTCTGTCCACTACCTTCTCCAGGTAAACTGTCCTGGATGTCTCTGTGGATGAACTGCCAGACCATATAAAGAGAGGCAATGTGGCACAGGGTCAAGAGCATGGCTGCTGAAACCAGACGATGTGGATATGAATCCTGCCTCCACTACTTCCTGTTGGCATGACCTTGGATGACTTAACCTCTGTGAATCTTAGTTTCTCCACCTGTAAATTGGGGATAGGAGCATTACTACTCATAGGGCCTTTATGAGGGTTAAACAAGCTAAAATTTGTAAAGCACTTGGAGCGGTTCCTGGCACATAGTAAAAATGTTTGCTAAATATTAATAAGTAATGAAGACCTAGGTGTTTACTATAGGGCCACCCCACTCCCTTGTGGGGATTTAGAACAAGATGATGACATGCTGGACCATCTTTATTAATGAGCACATTAAAGGGATTTTTTATCCCTCTGAAATCTTTCATCCCTTTCCATTTTGTTCAAAATAAAGAATAACTCTGTGGCTGGCAAAGGGAATGATTCTGCGTTAAACTGCCTTCCATAGTGTGTGCAGAGTTTTAGATTTTGGGTCCACAGCCTTCTTTCTCCCTCCCACCATCCTAAATTTCTTGGTTAAATTCCCGGCAAGATGAGGATTATTTATAATTTGGCCCTAACTGCAGCCCAGCAGGAGAACATGTTAATGAGTTCATTAATTAATTAGCTTGCATTTGCATAGTGCTTTAGCATTTCCAAAGCCCTTTCGGATTCATTATTTCATTTTATGATCACAATACCCCAGTGAGGAACAAGGCAGGGGTTAGCCAGATTTTCAGACAAGGAGACTGAGGCTCTGTGAGGTTAAGTGGTCGGCCCCAGACAACTTGTTCAGTGGCAGAGCTGGGATCAAACGCGGCTCTTCATTCATTTTGGGCAGGGACTGTGGAGTCTTACAGATCCTCATTTAAATGCTAGCTCCAATCTATAATACCTGTGTGATCCTAATCAAGTTACTCAGCCACTAGGACTGTTAGTTTTCTCATCTGTAAAACAAAGTTAAAAATAGTATCAACCTCATTAGGACTAATATGAATATTAACCAAGGTAATACACAGAAAGCACACATTGTAACTACTTGGCCAGTGGTAAGGCTGTTATTATAAAGACTGACAATAAATTTCTACTAAACATAACTATGGAAACACCACATGCAAAGTGTTTTGGGAGAAGGAAGCAGGGGTGAACTAGATCCACTTTATGCGGTAGAGAACTGGGAAAGTCTTCTGAGACACAGTTGAACCTTGACAGGTGAACATAAATTTTTCCAGGCAGAGAAAGATGAAAGAAAATTCCAGGGAGCAAAACTGATGGTCCAAATCACAGTGGGGTGAACTTATTTGCTGTCTTTAGGGAAAGGATAGCAACACCAAGGTTAGTTGTTGGCGGAGGATAAGTAGGGGTGAAAGTGACGATGGGTGTGTAGAACTAGATGTATCATAAGATATCTAGTGGTTGTGAAGATTGTTAGCTCATGGGCATAGTGATAGCATAATGTACCTAGGGATGAAGAAAATGATTGTGGGCTGGACATAGAGACAGCATGAGATACCTAGTGGTTAAAATGATAGTAAGAGTGTGTGTATAGTGATGGCATAGGGTATACCTAGTGGTTAAGATGATAGCAGGAGTGTGTGCATAGTGATGGCATAGGGTACACCTAGAGGTTAAGACGATAGGAGTGTGTGTATAGTGATGGCATAGGGTACACCTAGTGGTTAAGATGATAGTAGGAGTGTGTGTATAGTGATGGCATAGGGTATACCTAGTGGTTAAGACGATAGCAGGAGTGTGTGTATAGTGATGGCATAAGGTATACCTAGTGGTTAAGATGATAGTAGGAGTGTGTGTATAGTGATGGCATAGGGTATACCTAGTGGTTAAGATGATAGTAGGAGTGTGTGTATAGTGATGGCATAAGGTATACCTAGTGGTTATAGGGCAGTAAAATTTGCCAGCCCCAAATGTGTCTCTTTGGCATGAGGATTAATTTAGGCTGATTATTTTTAAGAAACAGAAGACTCAGGAAGTCTTTCTTTTTACCTCCCCCTTAGCTGCATAAAGAATTTAGATAAAGAGACTGTACCCCTGGAATAGCGCTATCCCCAGACATATCTGCAAAGACTATGGGCTTGGTGTGGTGAATTAGGGCCTAGAGATTAGAGTCCACTCTGTGTCCCATTGTCTCTGTCTGGCCTGGCAAACATCTGTTGACCAAACATTTGCTTTTCCGTCTCCACGTGAATTGTCTTCCTCCCCTTGGGAGTCCCAAACAACTACCCCCAACATTCTGTTTTGTTTTTAGATGAACATGGTATTTAAAGTGAGGTCATCCACCATTTTGGTGAGTTACTCAGTTTTCCATGTATGCATATTAATAAACTTTGTTCGATTTCCTCCTGTTAATCTGTCTCATGTCAATTTAGACCAGCCAGAAGAACCTAGAAGGATAGCGGACAATCTCTTCTTCCCCGACATGGTTGAAACGGTGGTGGGAATGTGGCGTGGAGATGGATAGACTCCAGTGATGACATGAGTCAGCATGGCAAGAGTTAAATTATGAAGGTCTTACAATCCCTCACAGTACGTTTGTACTTTTATGGGAAATCACATGAGTGATAATTGTCTATTTTTTTAAGGAGAGGAAATAATTTTTATCTGATATATGTTTCAGAAAGATTACACTGATTGCAAGTGCATGGGAGGGTCAAAGATGAATCTTTTCCATCATAGGAGCAATATTCCTGACTTAAAATGTCTTTTAAAGAAGAATATGTTTTCTTTTTTTACTTTAAAAATTTACGCTGTATTTTCTAAGGGTCTGTTTGATTTTTAAGCCTGAAGGGTAAGGTTTGCAAGTGCAGACTTGAAAGCACACAGAATCTTCCCATCACCAAAAGGCTTAGATTCACAAATTTATAGAAATTTAGGCTAGCCTGGGACCTTAGAGAACTTTAATTCCAGATTCTCATGGAACAATTTGGGTAGCAATAGTCTTCACACATTTCCCCCAGACTTCTGCCTCTGCACACACGTGAATTGGAAGCTCTGACATGTCTTCGAGTCATCTGGCTATGCAGGGGACAAATCAAAGCCATGGATTACTGTTAGATACATGAAGAGCATCAGAGCCCATACATCCCAACATCTCTTATACTATAAAATAGTATCTGGCCAAATAAGTGTGAGGAATGCTTTATCTTAAATTCCCAACTCTGTCCTACCCCCAATGCACGTGCATGTGACCACTTATGCACACGCATACACATATACATACATACACAGGCTTTTATACTTTGGACAGTCACAATTCACATCAGAATGTTAAAGGCTCTGCAGGAAAGACAACAAAAACAGAACACAGTGTTTCCCAAAATTAACTGACCATAGAAACAGCATCTTTTTTTAAGAAACAACATACCTTTTTTATTTCCCACTTTGGGACATTCTGATTAATACACTTTTCTAATAATCAGATGAGATCTGTGAGTTTGCTAGAGCTATGGAAGCAGTTACTGCTACTGCTCTGATGAGAATCCAAGTTCAATGCCTGGATATTCTCATTTTTGTAAAAATATTCCAAGTTTGAGTCTCCTGGCCCGAGTCTCCATTATAAAGATATATTTGGGAGAGTGTCAGGACACACAAGAGCACAGATATCTGTTAGTTATGACTGTATGAGTCGCTGGAGAATTTTTCTCTCTCTAAGTAACCAATCTGCACTGGGACTCTCTTGTTATAAAATGTCTTGAGGACTGAAGGTTTTATTTCTGTCTCATCTGCTTCCTGCATTTGTAGTTTGTCTAAACAAATTTTTCTTTCAGAGCATGAACTACTTGTCTGATTTTTGTTTTTTTAGTAATATGTTGTTTAATTGTGTTTTAATAAAGTCCATGGGAGGAATTCAAAGTGTAGTTTAATCCTTTATGAAAGAAAAAGCATAATGGGAAAATCACCATCTTCTTCTCTAAGTCCAAGTACATTGCAATGGATGCAACTTGGACATCAATGGTTTGGCAGAGACAGGCTTGATGCTAACCAATCCCACTTCTTGGACACAAAGGAAGACTACATTTCCCAACCTCCCTTGAAGTTATTTGGGACCACGTGATTTGGTTGTGGCCAATAGGGTGTGGGTAGGAGTGATGGTACCCAACTTTAGTTTTGGTTCTGAAATCTCATGCAATTTCTTCCTCTCTCTTCCTTTTCTTGGTGACAACAGAGGTCTCATGTGGAAGATGGGGGCACTCCTGGGTGGAAATTCCTGAGTCATTACTGGAGGAACAGTCACCAAGAGAGCTACTCAATCAGTACAGGCTGAAGAAGGAACAGACATTTGCAGCATGGAAGCACTGAGATATCAGGGTTTATCACTTACTCCAGCCTGGTCTAGACTATTCTTACTAATACAAACAGCATGCCACTGACTTTCGTTTTCTCTGACGTATTTGAGGATTGCCTATTGGGAGGAAGTATTCATTCCTTGAATTATAAGCATTTTCATAGCTCCTCACAAAAAAAGTCTTGTATCTCTTCTTTCCTTGGAGCCTCCCAGCACCCTTTGGGGAAAATTTGGAAGGTGTTCATCATGCTTCATTTATAGGTGCAGCAGGCATGGCTTAGAGAATACTGTCCACAATAACTCAGGGGGGTCAGTGTCTCATCTGAACTTCAAACTCAGGCTTCCTGTCTCCAACTTCAGTGCTCACTCACCATACTCCTTTTGCAAAACTGGCATGGAATTAGCAGGATGGCAAAGCCAATCTGGTGCGTCCAAAATGGCTCATTTCAAATTACCTATGTCCTGAAGTTAGGAGGAATTTAACTACCAAAACTTCAGAGTCAAGCTGGGTCTGAGTCATTCGAAGAGCTTCTTGTTTTTTTAAAAAAATAGACATTATTTTCAGAGTAACGTTAGGTTCAGAACAAAACTAAGAGGAAGGTGCAAAGATTTCCCATATACCCCCTGCTCCCTGCTCACATGTATATCTTCTCCCACTATCAATCTCCCCCAGAAGAGTGGTACGTTGGTTGCAATTGATGACCCTATATTGACATATTATCCCCCAAAGACCGTAGTCTACATGGGGGTTTACCCTTGGTGCTATACATTTTACAGGTTTGGACAAATGTATAATGACATGTGTCCGCCATTAAAGTTTTATACAGAGAAGTTTCATTGTTTTTAAGGGCTTCTTTAGTTCTTGTTTATCCTTACTCCTGGGATAGAGCCTTTCAAAAATTCCAAGAGAAAGCTCCTTCTTGGCAAGTCCTGAACTCCATTTTTAATTACTCCAGCCCCGTAAGGTTACTCTGTCCAGTTTCTTGGCCTCTAAATCGCCACTTTGTGATTAGCTTCTAAGCCACTCAGATACTCTTTAGATTTATCAAATGCCTCCAGAAGTAAAGCAGTACCAAATGGTTGGCTCACCTCTCTAGATTTTCCTTCTCTCGAATCTTAGCCTTTCAAGTCTTGGTAGTTCTCAGATGTCTTCAAAAATGATTATTGTTTTTATAATTGATCAAATTGATATAATTTTCTAGTTGTTCTCCATAGGATTGTTGGTCTGAAACAAACTGGTCCTCCATAACCAGAAGCAGAATTCCCTTCCTAAGCACTTTTTTGGTAAATCTTTATTTAGCTTTCTTTCACTCAGTCACTTTCTATTGCAGAGGCTCTGGTTGCATTTAAATGGAAATATGTATCTTCGCACTGAATTGGGCAGTTACGGCCCCAGAATAGAATTTATGAGGATTGGTATAAGTAAGGGAATGTATTAAGCCCTTAAAACTATAGGAATATACCATAGTTATAAAAAAATATTTCAGATCTGGGAAAGCAAAATGAACTTGGGATGAGGAGAGACAGAATCGTAAGCTCAGTATTGGAGTCGTGTTCTACCCCACATCTGCCAGGTGTTCCTCTATTCTCCACCTAGAAACCATCCTTCCACTTAATCGAGGGGACCCAGACCTGCCTTTTAATTCGGTGATGGAGACGGGAGACATTCTTTAAGAAATATGTCATGCTAGAATTTAAAGGGATGGGGGATGGAGTGATGGAGAAGGAAACTGCCTTGATTTCTACTTCCCTGACACAGAAATTGAAGAGTATCAAACAAGCCATTTTAGTACAAATAAATATCACTTTCAGTAGCCAATACACTAGTCTACAGGGTCTACAGGCCAACAGTAGCCAATACACTAGTCTACAGGGTCTACAGGCCAACAGTAGCCAATACACTAGTCTACAGGGTCTACAGGCCAACAGTAGCCAATACACTAGTCTACAGGGTCTACAGGCCAACAGTAGCCAATACACTAGTCTACAGGGTCTACAGGCACGTCAGCCTTGGCTACTCTTTTTCCACAATTACACCCAGTGCTAGCACAGAGCCCAACATGTGGCAGCTGCCCATCAAGTATTTTTTGCAAGAGACAATGGTTGGAACTTAGAAGCCTCTAGTGCTGTTTCCTTTTTCAAAGCTGGAACCAAGAACTATAGATCACCAATTTAACCCTCTTATTTTATGAATGAGAAAACTGTGGTCTATATTAGTTGGGTTATTGCTGAAAGCAGATTATAATAAGCAGACAACAGAACCTTAAAAAAAGCCGTACGATTTAGACTTTGTTACGAAGTTACAAGTGTAAAAATAGGTGTACAATACCTATTTATGTAGGTACATAAATATTCAGAAATACAAGTACACATCCATGCAGATCATTTTACCTAAGAACATGGATGAAGGACACTTGGGAGTTATTGAAGGAAATTTTGAGTAAATCATCCAGGAAGCATAGGAAGCTGCATTCCCTAATGTGCCCTCTGGTGTCCTGGGAAGAGTATAAGAGCAGACTCTTCCACATTTTTTCTTTTGCAGTGAGTTTGAGTATGTTGGTTAAAGTGATTTAGTACAGGCAAACCTTGTATTTTCTTATTGGATGGTTGCCTTCCACTGTTTTGATAAAATTGTCTCTAACTCTACCTTCCAAGGGAGAATCATCTGCTATCAATGTTTGGCCATTGTCATTTAAGCACATGGAAATGTGGGCTTAGAAGATTATATTGAAGTCAAATGTCAAGTCTGATTTTTGAAATGGAAACACCTATTGCTGTCTGAGGTAATTATCAAAATGTGGATCCCAACAAAGCAATTTTATTTCAGCCAGAGCCTGTAAGTTCAGATCAGGAAGTGGGTGAAGACTGACTTTTTCTTTTTCTTTATTAGATTCTCTGTGATGAAAAAAAAAATAAAACCCCTCATTTTAAATTTGTATCAAATGATACTTTGCTGACATATTATCTGCAGAAATCAATGCAGCAGCGCCCTGGCTAATTTGGAGTGGAGTTGTTTTGCAACAATTTAGAACATAGCTTGGGAATGAGCTATTCAGCCAGCCTGCATTAAAATTAATTTGATAAAGTATACGTTAGCACCCTTGACAGTTCTCTGAGCATAGATTTTAATAGATGAGGGTACGGGGGGCTTGGCCATCTCCGAGATGGAGAGAGAAATTTGCCATCTCACCCTCCCCTACTGTGGGACTAAACCCTTCAGCAATCAGCACAGTACATCAAATTTAAGAATCTTTAAATATTAAATATCAGTGTGCACCATGGAATGTAATAAACCCACTTTTCAAATAATGTTTCATTCCCCGACATCAAAATGTGTGAGGAGTTTCTTTTAAATATACTGTAGAAGTTAATTAAGTTCACTGAAGTTTATGGCATGGATTCACTAAGACTACATTGGGATATTTACAACCCACCCAGAACGCAACTCAGTAAAACTTTTGATATGTTGATAAGTGATAAGGATGTCATTTGAGGTTTATTTTTTAATAATTTAATTGTCATTGTAAAATGCCTCATAGTTAGGACAGATTAAATTGCCACCAAAACCATTACTAAAATTCATAACCTCTATAAATGCAGAGTGTTTGCTGCTGTATCATAAATAACAGCACTTGTTCCAGGAAAATGAGGTGCCTGAAATAAATTAAGGAAACAAAAACATATAAATGCATTAGATTGCAACAATTTCTGGTTGCTGATGGGAACGCAGCCAAGTGGGGAGGTGGATTCTTTTACTGAGCAAGGGTTACATATGATCTCAATAAATCTTGGGTCCTGGAGGATTTCTTTGGTGTTATTTACCTTATTGACACATTTGGAGGGTGCTGCATCTCTTGAGTGAGGAAGAGCAAGAGAATCTGTGAACTGGAAGAAATTATATCACTAGCAAAGTGACCTTGTCCAAATTGCATGGTCTTCTTGAGTTTCATGTTTCTTGTCTGCAAAATGGGATCATATTTTCCAGTTGTGTTTTCTCATGGGGTCCTGTTTTGTTCTAATATATCCGCTAGACTAGTCTGAATAGTCACTTTCCTTGGGAAGCCTTTTTCGATTTCTCAAGTAGGATTGGACCTTCTCTTTCTGCCATTCATCTAATGCCATTTGTCATGGGGTTATTATCATCACCATCATCATAATTTTATTTTAAAAATAATAGTTATTTTATTTTAAAACAGTTTCATACTCACAGAAGAACAGGAAGAATAGTATGGAGAACTCTCGTATGCCGTTTGTCTAGAGATTCCATTTAAGTTTTGCCAATTGTCCCAATATCTTCCTTTTTAATAGAAAGGATCATTCCAGGATCATGTGTTGTATCTAGTTGTCAGGTCACTCTAGTCTTTTTCAGTCTGAATCCGTTTCTTGACTTTTATGACCTTGAAGTTTTGTAGACTATATAGGTCAGGAATTTTGAACAATGTCCCTCAATTTGAGTTTTTCACGGGGCTGTTATTAAATGCTCAGAGACTGGTTTTGCTCATGAGGGTTGGAGCCACTCAAGGTCAGAGTCTGGGCTGTTCATCTTTGTAACCCCTGTACCCAGCATACTACCAGACATAGAGTAGGTGCAAAATGGATCTCAATGGGATAAGTATACCAATATATCCCTTGGTATATTTAAAAAATATGTTTTCATATGTTTAGGGGAAAGAAATTCTCTTAAATTTTCTAATTTCACCTTTTAGTACATGACAATTCAGTATTGGGGCAACGTTGGCTTGGTGTCGGAATAGGTGGCTTTTAGGGATAGCTGGGGTAGAATATTGAAGAGAAGGACTGGCTGATTTATCCACAGAACTAGCACCTGTCTTAAACATACTGAACTGATAAACAATGCAGCTGCTGTGGAACTCACATAGAGAAGTAAACATGGAGGCCGTATGTAATTCACTGTCGGTGTTTAATTAGAAATTTTAAAGAAAATTACAGGAGAAGCAGAAAGTGCTTCTGATCACTGACGCCATGGATCGATTTGGTACTCACCTTGGCTCAGAGATATTACCTGGGCTGATTTCTGCTCTTGAAAGAACTCCAGGATTTTACACAGTGGGGAAGAAGAACCAACACTGGGTTGAGAGCTGAAAGATTTGGATTTCAGTTTTGACCCGGCTACTTTCTTTCTCTGTGATCTTGAGTAGATGAATTTCTCTCTCTGGACCTCAGTTTCCTCACATGTAAAATGAAGGGGGTTGTGATGACCCATGTTTCCTTCCATCCCACATAGAGCACAACTTACCTCTGGACAACCAGCTGGCTCTGAGGGATGGGACACATGTCAGCTCATTTCTGGGGAATTAGAATATGAGGTCATTCAAGTTGGGAGGTGGAGATTACCCAGCATTTTCACTTTCTCATAGCTGAGGTCTCATTGTTCTTTCGAAGTCACAGCCAGACTAGAGAATGATTATAAACTTGTGAGACATACAGGATAAAAGGAGACTGAGCAAAAATGAGAAAGTTTAACTTCCTGGCCCTTGCAGCCAATTACAGCACAATCCTACAAGTCAGGCGTCTCCGCTGTGTTTAACCCAGCAGGAAATAGCCTTGAAGAGACTTCACAATTCCTCTCTCAGACATGAAGTAAAACAAAAGATTCCTTATTATTGGGTTGAAAACCTAGGGACAGTAACCAGGATAAAATAATAAAGTTATAAAAGTTCTTTCCTTTTTAATAGAATTTTGTGTTAGTATTGTAAATTAATGTAAATGTCACTTTAAAAGAGAATACAGAATAGAATCCTAATAAAGTTGGAGAGCACCGCAGGGGTGGTGAGTAAATTGGGAGAATATCCGATTAGATTTCAAATGTTGCTTTTTAATTTGTGGGACTTCTCTTCTCCCAGTTTATTAGATGTGCTGATTCAGAGTGAGTTTCCTGGGCTTGAAAGGGCTGCATCTCACTTCTAATTCCATATTAACCAGTAGATCACAGAGATTACTGTTTAGCATTTGTGTAGGTTCTGTTTTTGCAAGTGTTTTGAATTATTAGTGAATTCCTTTGAGAAAGTCAAATGGAAGGTTTAGCCAACAAATGACCTGCAAAGAATCTGAAGCCGAGGGAGGTTAAGCAAATTGAGAACAATGACAAACAAATGAAAGCAGATCGATTTCCTGGTATGTGTCTATCCAGGTTGGTCCAGCTTCTGGAAGGTGGAGATTGGCCCTCACTCATGTATCTCATCAAGCATATCTATACCATGACCTTGTAATAAATACTGATGAAGTTAAAGGTTCGGCCAGCATTAGGATATAGAAACATCTTTTACTGGGAACTTTTTTTTTTTTTTTGGTGGTACACGGGTCTCTCACTGCCGTGGCCTCTCCGGTTGCGGAGCACAGGCTCCGGATGCGCAGGCTCAGCGGCCATGGCTCACGGGCCCAGCCGCTCCGTGGCATGTGGGATCTTCCCAGACCGGGGCACGAACCCACGTCCCCTGCATCGGCAGGCGGACTCTCAGCCACTGCGCCACCAGGGAAGCCCAACTGGGAACTTTTTAATAGCAGAGAGATTCACATAGACAATTTACATTTGAGACTTTACTAATCCCACCCTCACTTACATCTCATTAACCTCCCAAAAACCAGGAGCCCTGTGGGGCAGCCTTCTTCATAATTACTGGAAAATATACCTGGCAGCAGAACCAGGACATTAGAGGTCTAGTTCTGACTTAGCCACACACTAGCTGGGTGTCCTTGAACAAGTCTCTCCTTTGCTGTGATCCCCATTTTCCTTATCTGGAGGAGTGGGTCGGACTAGATTCAATGTGTCCCACCCAACACTGGTCCCATGAGATACTTCTTGATAAAAGGGCTCTGTGGCTAGGGATGTTTGGATAAAGATGTGAACCATACCCACCTCTAAGAGATGCACAACACACTCCAGTACGTTAAAGACTGTGAAAAGGCCAGAAGCAAAGAAATCTGTTTGGTAGCGACTGTTACCAAAATGTATATGATCTAAGGACTCTGTTTCTGAGAAAAACCCATTGACATCCTTTAGATGTTTTGTGGAGCTTTCTTTGGTAGAGCATCTCAAAGAGCTTGTCCAACTCTGATATTTATTGTTTTGGGGTGACTCTCTTTTACAGATAAGAAAAATCTGAGACGCAGAGAGAACAAATAACCAGATCAAAGACACACACGAACAGGTAGTTAAACCCGGTTTTAGAATCTTAATAGGAGTTCCTTTCTTTGACAGTCTTTATCCTACAAACAATGGAGAACCACATGGCCTATCTATTCCATGTGGCCACATTTACATTTAAAACTGTATTTCAGTGTCTAATAGGTCCAAGGCTGCCTCATTGAGCAGCCTTCATTGAGCCTTCATTGAGGAAGACCATCTTGGATATAGGGTAGGGTCAGGGCAAGAATGACAGTTAGGCTTAGGATAGAATGCAGCCCTTGTGTGTCCAGAGTGGGGTTTTCTGTCTCTCTCAGGTTGAGTTAGGTACAGTTTTTGTACATATATCTCTTTTGAGGCTCTTCTGCATGTTCTTTTAAAATTATATATTTTAAATATATGCATTTTCTAGATATCCCTTTAGAATTCAGCGTTCTTAGAACAATGTCTGGCGCATAGATGATACTCAGCATCATTTTGAGACTGGATGAGTGAATGAATGAATGAACAAATAAACAAATACATAAAATGCTAATTGGAACTCTAAACATGTTAAAGCCATGTCTCCACTGTCCCTGCCTGGGACATGGAACGGGATCAAAGCAACTTTGCCAGATTATCTGAGCCCCAGCCAGCTTTTAACTCAGTTGTCCTCTCTGGATCCCACAGTCTTCTGCTATTTTTCAGTTTTGTTTTTAACTTTTCCTGGGGCCATATTTTACCTTGGAGATATTTTCCAGTAACACATCGATCCTAAGGACAGGCAAGGTCTTTCTTGGCTGTGTCTCCTTTTCTAAGGAAGGATTTGTTTGTTTGTGTTTCTACGAAATTGAAGCCATCCAAAAAAATATATCTGGTGGGACGACATTGTGTCAGAAAATAATACTAGGTACCGAGGACATGACGATTAGTGAAGTAAATAGAGGAAGAAAAGGTGCTTGAATTCAAACTCAGTCTTGGAGTTCAGGGAAGGATTTATGGAGGAAATGAGGGCTACACTGAGATCTGAAGAATAAATAGGAGTTAACCAGAAAAAAAGGTAACTGGAAGTGTTACAGACAGAAGGAAAAGCAGGCAGAAAATCCTGAATGTGAGAAAAACAAGTTACATTTGGGGAACTCAAAGGTGTTCGATATGGCTGGAGTGGAGAGAGTGAAGGAGGAGGTGAGAAGGCTGGAGCCATAAGCCCTGAGCTGATAACAGAGTGAACTGCATGCCTCATTTGGGTGTATTTGTGGGCACTGGTAGGGAGGGCCCTGGAGAGTTTCAAGCAGGTATATGATGAGAACGGACTGGCACTTTAGAACAGGTTGACCAGATCTACGTTCTGGCTGCAGAGGGTATGCCAGATTAAGGCAAGACAAAATTCAAGGAGCCTAATTAGGAGCTTGCTATAGTCACTGAAGAAACCACTGTGTCATGGGCTAGGGCAATGATAGTGGGAATAAAAAACTGTTTGGCTTTGAGTTTTTTAAGGAAGCTGAATCAATTTGATGATTAATTAAATGTGAGAGATGAGTGAGAGAGATGAATTAAATATGAGTCCCAGCTTTGTGGTCTGACAACTGGGTGAGAATTGATAGACACCATTCATTGATAATGGCAAAACCAGAGGAGGAACAGTTTTTTAATATTGGGGATTTCATGAGCTGGGGTCTAAGTCATATATTCTCTTCCTCTTCAAAACCATTTGTCAGGGGCTGTTACTACTTACTTGTTTAAAGAATTTACCAGTCAGTATATAAAGCACAATATATAAAAAGGAATTTGGATTCCATACGTAGAAAAGAGCCTATTTATACAACTGCGTATCTATCTACAAATGGGTTGGTGGCGCTAGCCCAATACAAACAAAGCATTAGCCATATTTTGAAACAATTAATGGCTCATCAAGTTTTGTACGTGAGGTCACTTGTACCTTTGGGTAGTAGAATAAACAAAATAATAAACATAATTTAGAGAGTACTTGTGAGCCATTTGGGTTTTATGTATTTTTGATGAGTTGGAAAAATAGTGGAACTTCTGCTTCAGTATTTTACCTCACAACTAACGTGTTGGTTTCAGGGAGGAACTCTTTAACCCAAGTGTGACTGGGCTGTTTGAAATTCATCTAGATGCATGTGACCAGAAGGCTGAAGAAACTTAGGGCAGGTGATATAAGGCACTATTGGGGAAATTTGGGATATTTTCTCCTGAGAAGTTGAAAATGCAAAGAGAGAAGGAGTGGGTGTTCATAAACGTACAAATGGCTCTTGTAGGGAGGGTGTGGTTGAGGTTTCTAGATGGTAAAGTGAGAGACAGGAGCTGTAGAGTTGGATACGGATGGGCTCCTGGCTCAGACATGAAGTGTGTGACCTTGGCAAGTCCTTCAACTCTCCTGAGACCAGTTTCTTCATCTATTAAATGGAGATAATAATTATCTCCATTGCAAAGCTGAATTGAGTAATAAAGAGAATGTGATCACTTGTCAACTCCTATAATTTTATACCTCTACCTCCTTAAGCTAATTCATGTCACTTATCTTCTTCTTTCAGACATCATTGCAAACATCCTTAAGACATCTCACATCTCTGACTTAATCCTACCCTAACTGAACTCTTGGCCTCTCGTCTTGTTCTCTCCAACCACCAACTGTGCTTTTCACAGAATGATTGTTCTAAATCACAGGGTCTTTCTAAACACATGATCATGTTTGCCACTGGTTAAAACTCCTCCAAAAAGCTCCCTTTAGCTATAAAGTCCAAACTTCTTAGTATATGTTCCAAGTCCCTGAATTATCAGGACCCTCAACTCGTCACTCAAATCACCAGCTTGGGTTTCTGCCATATCAAATTATTGGTGGTTCCCCAAACTTGACTGTATTTTTCAGACCACTGTGCTTTTTCTCAAATTTTCCCTTTATCTGGCATTTCCTTATCCCTTCCCTTTTCCACCCCCACAACAACATCAAATATCTACTGTGACACAGAATATATGATGTTTCAATACACCAATTTCATTCTACCCCTGGGAGACTACATTTCCCAGCCTTCCAGCATTTAGGGGGTGTCATGTGTTTGAATTCTAGCCAATAGAATGTAAGTACAAGTAATGTTTGCTATATAGGATGCTAAAACCTTCTGTGCAAACCTTCGCTAAATTTCTCTTTTCCCTTGTCTCTGGGCCCAATGCAGGTGATCCAGAGGAGGACACTAAGGCATTAGAAGATGGTGGAGTCATTCAATGGAATAGGCTTGGATACTTGAATGTTTATATGGAGCCCAGATCCTGGTCAACATTCAATGAACTGTAAGAGGAATAAGCAGTAAACCTTTATTACATTAAGCCAGAGATATCTGAGGGTGATTTGTACAGCCTTTAAATTGCCTTCAACAATTATACCTCCTCAGCTTTCAAGATCTCTTCCAAGGATCCTTGTTTGGGTACCAATCTCCGACCTAACGTTTTCCCTTCTGTGGCAAGTCCTTCAGCCCCTCTATAATTTACCAATTGGTGGTAACGATACCCTTCAGTTTATGGTGTTGACTGAAGATTAAGTTGAGATAACCCAAGCAAAATATCTGGACAAAAATGAATACAGCATAAATGCTAGCTTTCATTATGATCTCCAAAATTATTCCAACTCCGAGACTCCATAACTGATGATTTTCAAAACTCAGAGTCAACAATCCTGAGAAATGGCCTTAAATGATTCCCCCACAGTTCTGATGAAACAGTTTTAGGATACAGGCTATAAGAAATCCGTGGAATGTTAGGGATTACTAAAATCACCGGGAATGCCTTTTATAAAAACGATCTGATGAAAAGACAATTTAGATTGAATGACCATCAGGGTGTGATCCTGGAGCAGAGATGCTGAAGCAGCAGTTACGAGGAGGAGTCAGGCACTGAAGACGAAAAACGTCATGAGACCAAGTGTTACTGTTATCCTTAGTCGGCTTAAAACTTTGTCACTGAAATAACACGGACCACTAACCATCTGTTCCCTCAAAGCCATAACTCATGCATTTCATGCTCTTCCAATCTAGTGCTTAAAAAATCCCTACCGACTAATTGTATCCAGCGCTGTCATTTGTTATGTATTCTCTCAACACTTATTGGGATGTTTTGCTAGCTGTCCAACCAAAGTTGTAATTAACTCAGTTTCCATGGTGTCACGGAAAAGGCATGGCCTTTGGCATAAGACAGAGTGGCATGGAATCCTGGATTCAACCCTTATTACGTATCTGAAAATGAGCCATTTACTTTACCTCCCTGAGCCTCAGTGTCACTACCCACAAAATGGGGGTAATGACACGTATCTTGCTATATTTATGTAATAATTGGACATAATTAGCACAAAGTGACTTGCACAGGGTAGGCATTCAATGAATAGTGATACTAGGATATATGTCTATCAATATCTATAGATATCCATAGATATATTATTCTCTTCTCCCGTTTAGAGAGTGGAATGCTGAAACAGCTAAATATTATAAGGCTTATGCTATAAACAATCATGCAGAGTTTTGTTCATAACATTGTCAAAATATTTCAGAACAATATTCTGTGTGCTGAGTGCTTCAATATGAATACCAATATATATACTCCTTTACATATCACCATTTATTGGATTTAACCATGAGTAGCAGAGACCCACAAAGTAGTGATTTAAATTAAATTAGATTACTTATTCTCTTTCATGTAAAAGAAATCTGAAGATAGATGGTTTTTATGGCTGGTATAATGCTGCCAAGGTATGATCAAGTATACAGGCTTCTACCCTTCTCCTTTACCATCCTGGGATATTAATTTCATCCCCAGGCAAGTCCACAGTTATATATAGTGTCTAGGTCTTTGACCATTACATTCGTAACGCAAGTTGTAAAAACTGCAAAGGCTGAAAGCTTGTAAGATGAATCAGCTCTCCTTAAGTGGCACTTTCTGGAACTTTCACATGGCACTCGCATCTAGAACTTGGTCATATGGCTGCAACTAGCTGCAAGGGAGTCTAAGAAATGTAGGCTTTTATTTATGGGTTTCAATGTGCCAAATTAAAAAGTTGGGTTTCTATTAACTGAAAAGAAATAAGAAAAGACATGTTAAGGGAAGATGGTGAGTAAGACTGGAGGAAACTGGAAGTATAGCCCAGCAGTTGTTAAGAGGTTTTAACCCAGGGACCAACTCCAGCTGGAGCAGAGGGGTGAGTGGGCTACCAGAGTCATAAATAAGGACCCTGTGGAACAGGGCCATGTCTGGTGGCCCCCTGGGTGAAGGCTGAAGATGGTGACAGTAGTCATACCATGGGTTTGCTCTCCTCAGCTTAACCCAGAGGAGTGACAGGATTTCAGCCTGAGTACTATTGGAAGGGTAGGTATTTTCACACAGTCACGATGGCAAATATTTGTGCTTTTCACTACAACTTGAAAAATGTTTTCCAAATCATTTTATTTAATCCACTCCCGCAAAAGATGGAATAGGCAGAGGTGATTATAATCTGCATTTGGTAGTTGAGAAAATAAATTCAACTGGGGGAAATGCATACGGTCACGTAGCTAACAAGTAGCAGAGCTAGGCTTTAAACTTCAGCCTCCTGGCTTTAAGTATGGAGCTATTTATATTGGACTTGACAAGCACTTAGAAGCAGTTGTCTTTGGGGTTAGGCAAATGTAGGCTTGAATCCATGCTCTACCCTTGTGCGATCTTTTTGTTTTTAAATGCATAGTATTCACTTTTTGGGGGTATACAGTTCTGTGAGTGTTAACACATGCATAGATTCTTGTAAACACTACCACAAACAGGGTATAGTAGATTTCAAACATCTGAAATAACCCCCTCGGGTGGGCCTTTGGAAGGCTTTGCTGTGCAACTAGTGGGATGCTTCTGCCTACATTACTATTGATAGCCAGGGTTCAAAATGACAGCAAGGAGCCATCTCATTATGAGTATATGACAGGCATTTGGGCTGCCAGTGACAGAGAGCATAAGTAAGGATGGCTTGAGGCCAAAGGGCATGTCTTAGCCCATCTTATAGTGAGAAGCCCACAGGTAGGGTGGGTTGCAGGTGCTCCTGGTCCACTTCTCTATGATGCTCTTGGCTCCATCTATTGGCTACAGATGTTCCAGGTGTCACTTTCAGACACAGTCAGAGGCACAAAAGTATCATCATCTGCTCTTTCCTTCTTAGGAATAAGATAGCCTTGTCTAAAAGCCCCAGGGCAGAGCATCCTTTTCATGTATCAATGACCAATATTGAGTTACATGTCTTTTGGTTAACTAAGCATGGGCAAGAGGCATAGGATTCTCCTGATTGGCTTATGCTACTCAGGATACCATGACTAGGGCTGAGATGGTGCCAACTTCCCACGAAGCATGTACTTAATTGTATGGTGGGTTCTGGTAAGATGTGGGAAGTGGGGCTCCCCTGGTGGCGCAGTGGTTGAGAGTCCACCTGCCAATGCAGGGGACACAGGTTCGTGCCCTGGTCCGGGAGGATCCCACATGCAGCGGAGCGGCTGGGCCCGTGAGCCATGGCCGCTAAGCCTGCACGTCTGGAGCCTGTGCTCCGCAATGGGAGAGGCCACAGCAGTGAGAGGCCCGCGTACCGCGGAAAAAAAAAAAAGATGTGGGAAGTGGTATTTTGGATAATAAGTAGGCAACAAACAGGAAGTACACAAGTAGGTTCCTACTGACAGCTCACTTCCCCTTGCCCTAGACCACTGCATCCCTGTCTGAATCAGCACAGGAGTCAATTAGCAGCCAACTGGAACCTTTCACTCTCGTTAGCACACGTGTGTGTGTGTCTGTGAGAAAGACAGCAAGGAGAGAGAGATGAGAAAAACAACTGCTAGGAATAGTAGTTGGAACATCCATTACCCTACAGTGTCAAGAGTATCTTTTTTTCTTCTTATTGTAAATAAAATTAAAATCCCACCAGAAAGCCATTAGTCACGAATCTCTGTATCTTTCCATTTTGTAGTTCCAGTCAGACAATTATTCCAAATCCAAGCAAGGTCAAAAGCAAGGATTAGTTGATTTGGGATTAAAAATGTATATGTATAATTTATTCAAGTATTTCCTTTTCATTATGTAAGTTGCAGTATAATTAGAGCATAAATGACTCATCAGAGAGGTTGAATGTTATTTTCCTTTCATTTTTCATTAGGACTTTGCAGTGGTTGGTTGGTAGGGGGCAAACATTTCCAACGAGTTCTAAAACAGTGTTTTATGGGTTTTCATTTAGTGCTGACAAAGGATGGACACAAAGCAATAAGATGTCTTAACAGAGGTCAACTAGCAAATCAGCATCAACTTCAGGACCGTGATAGTTATCTTGATTTACAATCCATTTAATCTATTCTATTCTCTTGATCACTTTCAAAGAGTGTTCATCAATATACGGGCTCCTCGAGAACAGAAGCTGCGTCCTATTCACCTCTATGTCCCCAAGGATGGCCGACCATAGTAAGTGCTCAGTGGACATTGGCTTAACTGCACTTAGAAACGTCACATAGGTGTCCTTGGTATTTGAGATTCTGTGCCTATTTTAACCTTAGTGTATTTTTGCACAGATGAAAATACATCTATTTCCCACACCTGTTCTTTTCATTGCGACTGCCTCAGTAACGTAGAAAGTCAAAGCAATGGGGGGATCAGTGAACAGGAAAATATTTATTTTTATGTGGCAGGATGGCAAATAGGTTTTGGAAAGACCGAAAATTACCACCCATTAATGCTGATCAGGCAAACTGAAGGAAGGAAGTGAATGATCTTGCCCATGGCCACCAAGAATACAGTAGGCCAATACCAGAACTGTAGTTAATTGAAGAAGGATGTTCTATTGTCAGTGTTATGTGGTATGGTTTGGGGTGTGAACTCTCCAAGGAAAGTTCTCAATTAAAAGATGCATCCTGTCTATTAATACCTGAAATTTCACCATTAACATTTGGTCCTGTATTAAGTTTTTAATTTGACATTACATCTGCATAATGTTTTTTAGTTTACAAACTACTTTATACATTGTTTCATTTGATCCTCACAGCAGCAGGAAGAAATTGGTAGGGGCAGGCATAATTAACCCTATCTTGGAGATTAGGAGACTAAATTTCAGAAAGGAAGCCAAGGGGCCTTGAAAGCTATGAGTCTGCTGGCTTCAAATTAACCAACCCTTTGTTCACTGCCCCCCATACCCTGTGAACCTTCCCTATTTCCATTAGTTGGAATTAACTCTTCCATGATCTGTGTTATAGTACATCTGATAGATCCTGCTACTATGTGACTGGTTCTGCTTTGTTCTTAAAGAATCTCAACACTTCTAAAGAACTTAAAGTTGGTCTGGTCCAAACAGACATCTGATGTTTGAATTCCATCTATATTATCCTTTGCAAGGAGTCGGCCGGGCTCCTTGAATACTTCCGTTCACAGGGATCTCACTACCTCTCCAGATAGCCTGTTTCCTTAAACAGCCCTCTTACAAAATTCTCCATTTTAGATCAATTTCTGTCTCCCTGGGAGAATATGAACTCTTTACAGACAAGGCTGGGTGTCCATATCATTCCTGTATCTCATCTACTTCCTCCCATTGTAGCAGAAGCTGAATAAAAGTTTGTTGAATGAATAAATCAGTAGATGAACGGTTGGCTGAATTTCTAATAAAAGCTTCAAACAGTTCTGTCTAGTATCTTTTAGACGCTATTGACCTGACACCTAAGGTGTTTTTAGCTGCTAATTTATTTTCCTCTGGCTGGGGTTTTGGAATTTCTAATGCAAATATTTTTGAAATACAAAGCACTAAGCCATGGGTCTGGCCTCTCATAAACTGGATGCATATCAAAACGGAGTGCAAGGAGATGCGAGATACGAAAGTGTAATAATATAGGAGCAGCCAGCAGCAGGGAGATATAAACTGATAACTGGCTGCAGGGAGATAACAGCTAAGTCAGGGGGAAGACAGGGATGTTGCTTCGTACTGGAAAGCAGCAAACAACAGAATGATTAGTTGGAGGTGGCAGGACATGGTAGGAAGGCAGGGGGGGACATCCTAGCAGTTAAGCTCCTGCAGCCTGGCACAGCCTGCACTGTGATTTCAGCTCTACTACTTACCAGCTGCCTGGCCCTGGAAAAGCCACTTACTTTCTCTACCATCCAGTTTCCTATATAGAAACTAGAGATTAAATGAGTTAATGCATAAAAAGCACCTAAGACATCAGCGCATGGCATGTAAGTTATGTCTGTGATGGGACTGGTGGTCAGGCAGCCTGGATTCTAGCCCTGCGTCTGTCTCTAACTAGCTGTGTGAGTTGATCTCCATCAGTGCTTGTCCCAAGTCATCCATAATGCGGGGATGATGATGCACTGCATGGAATGGCTATGGTGATTAAATGAGGTAAATACATTACCCTGTTCATTAGCTAGTTGTCAACTGCTCTGAGATTCAGATAAGGTCATTAGGACCCTGCTCATTCTTCATCTTGTGGATACCCAAGCCTTTACCAAGATACCTGGGAATTCCTGGAGCGCTTACGTCCCTAGCACCACCTGGGACTCAGAGCTCCTGCACTGTTGAGAACTGACGTTCTTTGGCATCATGTCTACCCTGAGGTGAGCCTCAGCTTCTTTGATTTTTAGAATAATCACAACTAGTCCTCACTCTGGGTACTTGTGAATTAGGTAGACACTGCTAATGACTTGAAGGAGTGTGTGTGTGTGTGTGTGTGTGTGTGTGTGTTGGGGGATGGGGAAAGCCACATCCACAACTTTCAGCCTCCCACCATGTATATGGCCTTCCTCACACCGAGACTGTCAAGGAAATCTCAAATTACTCTCTTTTTTATAAAGAGCAATTGCTCTCTTCCTCAATTGCTGTTTTGGTACCAGCTGATGTTCAAGTGTGTGATCCCATCTTCCACCCTACGCATTTACTAAGAGACTTTTCCAAATAAAGAAAGCCCCCTTTTGATTGTCCCCCAAGGTAACTTGTAAGTCTATAAAATTTGACTAGGTTTTCTATAAATGTTACTTCACCCACATTCGTGTTCAGTAAAATAACCCTCACTCCTGGTCTCTTCCTTTTGCCTGGTGAGATGCCATCACATCTATGAATTCTGCTCCCTGAAGAATGGAGAAATATCATCCTGAACACTGAAAACAGAGCACCGTTCAGCCATTTCCCACAGGAAGCCAGGATTAAAGTCATCCAAACTTGCACTAAACCCTGACTCAGGCCCGGCTGACACTGATAACACAGGAACTTACTCTGAACTGAGGATCTAAAAATGTTCAAGGAACAAAGGAACCAATCAGGCAATAAATACATGAAGAGGAGTTATCCAAGTGCAGAGGAAAAAAGGAAGGAAAAAAACTGGTAGGAACATTTCTGTCCAGACTCTGACACCACCCCTCTTTCCATGCTCTGATAACTCCCCAAAGGCCAAGCTTCCCATCCATGCAAGGAAGAAAACGATTGGCCAGATTTCTTTTTTTCTAAGAAGGAAACAACATTTCTCCCTATCTGTTTTACAAAATTTTTGGAAGGTGATGAGCAGGTTTAAAGAGAATAAATGGAGATTTTAGAATGAGAGAGACCCATGCATCCATTTGTAAGTTGCCATCATGACCTCTATAGAGCAATTCTCCAAAAAGGTGAACTTTCATGCATTCAGCTAAATGTGAATCAGCACTGAGAGCCAGACAGTGCACTAGGCTCCATGAATTCTGAAGACAGAGACAGTCCCTGCCATAGTGGTACTTATACCATAAGCAAATAATCATATAAATGACTATGATTATTTTAATGCATATCTTGGAGGAGAACCACAGGCTTCCATCAAAGTACAATAGGAGGACCTGACCTAGTCTGAGGGGCCAGGTAAGGTGTGCACAAGGAAGGAACGTCTGAGTTGACATCTGTGGTTAACTGAATGTGCCAACGTCACTAGGCTCAAGTATCCAGTTACTGAAACACACGTTACTCTGGGTGTTTCTGTGAAGGCATTTTGTAGGTGTGGTTACATCTATCATCAGTTGACTTTATGTAAAGGAGCTATCCCCGAATAATGTGGGTGGGCCACACCCAATCAGTTGAAGGCCTTAAGAACAAAAACTGAGGTTTCCAGAAAGGGAGAAATGCTGCTTTAAGACTACAGCATCAACCCCTGCCTGTGTTTCCAGTCTGTCAGCCTGCCCTATGGATTTTGGAATTGCCAGATTACAATTGCAGGAGGCAATTCCATGAAAGATAGATAGATAGAAAAAATACAAACACACATGCACACAATTGCCAATTGGTTTGGGGTTTTTTTGGAGATCCCAACTGATACGTCTAAAGATGTGTAGGATTTAGGTAGGTGAAGAGTGAAGAGAAGTTGAGGGATGAGTTCCAGGCAGAGGGAATGACCTTGTGAAAGTCCTGTTTACCATTTCACACTTCTGTCTTTAATGCCTCCAACGGCCCCTGGTTCTGCTTTTCGAATTCCTCAGAAAATCTGCCTATTTACCTTTCTTGCAGCTACCTTGATGCAACTCCCGGCCCTCCAGGTATTGAATGTCCTGTCCACAACGGAATCAGAGGGGAGTCCAGGGAGACCCTTGTGCAGACAGATAGGCCCTTGAGTGCCCTGGGTTTAAGCCCAGATCCCCACTTCTTCCCTGGGAATCCTTGGGCATGTAACTAATTCTCTCTGGGACTCAAGAGTTGTTTTTCCTGTTCTATAAAATGTGAAAGATAATAATAAGAGTTAATATTTATTGAGCTCTTAATATATTCCATGCACTATTCTAAGCATGTTAGTATTGATTCAGTTCATCCCTTCAACAATACTATGAGGTGAGAACTATTGTTAACCACACTTCATGGATGAGAATCTGAACAGGTGGGGAGGTGCTCAAGGCCCTGCAGCCCACAGGTCTCAGGTGCAGGCTTTGAGCTCAGGTAGAGCCCAGCTCTGTACTCTTTGCTCATAATCACCACCAACAATAATCCCTATGTCCCTCACCCTACAAGGCGGTTGTAAGCATTAGCTATCAAAGGGCTTTTTAAAACCCAGAAAGCTTCATGAATGGAGATTATTATCTTACTATTTTTTTCTTCATCTCTTCAGAAGGCTCTGAAACGTTTTCCCATTTGTTTTAAGGTTTGCCTTAGTTTTACTGGGTATTTATTTTCTAAGTGTCAGGCTCTGCAAGATAGCCAATCCCACAAGGAAGACATTTTATCTTTGTTTTAGGGCTGGGGGCACTCAGACAGGTGAAGTGAAAGGCCAGTAATGTGCCCCAGGTCACACAGCTGAGATTTGGACCTGGATTTGTCCGATGGGATAGTCCAAGCTGATAAATACCTCCTAAGCTTCTAACACACGTACCAGCCTCTCTGCCATTCACACGTGATGGGCAGCGTGGTGCCAGTCCCAGTCCTGAATTTCTTCCTCCCTGGATTTTCCACTTTGGAGGAAGAAACAGGTTCATCACCTTTTTAACAAATTTGCCTTAATCTTTTTTGAACACACGTTCTCCAGTTATGATTTTGATTTATGGATTTGAGCTGCCTTCTTTCTTCAGCAACGTCTGTGGCTTGCTCCGACGTGGAAATGCGGGGAGCCTCATCTGTGTCCTTCTCCTTCCATCCTCCTGCCCAGCCCGGGGTCCCTTCTTCTTTCACTTGTGTTCTCACTTCTTTGGATTTGTTCTTCTCTTTTCTCACTTACATCCCTGCTTGCTTGTCCTTTATCTTGCAGCTGAAGCTCCTGCTGCAATAGGCTCTGAGGCAATTTTGAGGTTCTGCTTGTTTTGGAAATAAACTATCCCTCACACACTCACACACACCTTGTGTCCTCCTAATGGAGTACGTGGTGTGCGTTTGTATGCGATTCTGGTACAAAAAGGACTGCAGACTCCGGGAGAGACCCAGGCAGATGTTCCAAGAGCAGAGGTGTTTTCATAGAGAGGGCATCTTGTAATTCACTTCAATTTTGTTTTAACTCAGTACCAGTTGACTGCTTACTGTGTGCTTAGACTATACTGAAATTTTTTAAAGCATAAATATTGTGTAGCTCTCTTCATACCAGAAGTAATAAGGATACTTGGGAATAGGTGAAGAGATCAGGGGATGAAGAAAATAGAGATAAATGGGATGGATTTTGCAATGCATTCTGGAAAAAACAAAGGGAGCAGCTGCACAGAATGTCCAGGCCATGTTCGTAGGTTTCCAGAAGTGTGGGGTGGTTCTGTGAAAGTGTGGGCATGTGGAAGGGGACGGGCTGGTGGAGAAGTAACATCTATGGAGGTTTATAAAATCTCACATGCTGTAGAAGAGTATTGAAAAATGAGAATAGGACACTTTGATGTGACTGTTTTGATGTTATAAGTTTGCAAACAATTTGATGTGGTCTAAAATAGAAACCTTTAAACCTTCCACTTTTATTTCGATTGCACAGTAATGTGAAAAGAAATCATCCTCAGCCCATTTCTGATCCTCTCCTTAAACCGTGATTCATGCATAAGATCGACCCCCTTTTTCATCATGTCTTTAGGTCTCCCCACATCCCCATGTCATGGTTCATCCCTAAGCCTGTAGCTGCCAAACCTCCAACTGGCTGTGCCGAAAAGGCCTGCTGCTTAAAGAGCAACACCTGCATGAACAGAGATTCCTTTATAGCCATGCTGAGATGAATAAGGCAAATAAACATTTCCCAAAGCTTTTATCTACCTGAAGCAACTGAGTTACTCTGTATTTCTTAGCATATGTGAATCTTGCAAGGGAGGCATCAGTAAGGAAGCTGTGACAATTTTTGCCTCAAAGTCTACTTTGCCTGACATAAATATAGTTATCTTTGCTCTCTTTTGGTTACCATTTCCAAGGAATACCTTCTTCTATCCTTCTACTTTCAGCCTATGTGTGTTCTTAAATCTAAAGTAAGTCTCTTATAAACAGTATTTAGTTGAATCTTTTTAAAAGAATCCATTCAGCCCCTCTATATCTTTTGATCTGTGAGTTTAGTCCATTTACACTTAAAGTAATTATTGATAGAGAATAACTTACTATTGCCATTTTGTTAATCGTTTTCTATATTCCCTGTAGTCCTTTTGTTCTTCTTTCCTCTCTTGTGTCTTTATTTGTGTTTTATTGATTTTTTTGTATTGATATGCTTTAATTCTTTTCTCTTTTTCTTTTGTGTATCTTCTACAGGTATTTTCTTTGTGGTTACCATGGGGCTTACATAAAACATCTTGCAGTTATAATGGCCTATTTTTAAGTTGATAAAAACTTCACAAGAGACAAAAAAGGACACTGTATAATAATAAAGGGGTCAATTCACCAGGAAGATATAACAATTATAAATATATATGCACCCAACATCAGAGCACCTAAACATATAAGGCAAACACTGACAAAACTGAAAGGAGAAATAGACAGCAATACAATAATAGTAGGAGACTTTAATTGACCCACTTTCAATAATGGATGGAACATCCAGACAGAAAATAAGGGAACAGTGGACTTGAACAACACTATAGACCAAACAGACCTAACAGACATATATAGAACATTCCACCCAATGGCAAGAGATTATACATTCTTCTTAAGTGCACAAAGAACATTCTCCAGGACAGATGACATGTTAAGTAATAAAACGAGTCCTAACAAATTTAAGAATGTTGAAATCATACCAAGTATCATTTTTGACTACAGTGGGATGAAATTAGAAATCACCAGCAGAAGAAAAACTGGAAAATTCACAAATATGTGGAAATTAAACAACACATTTCTGAACAGCCAATACATCAAAAAATAAATCAAAAGGGAAATTCTAAAACATCTTGAGACAAACAAAAATGAAAACACAACACACCAAAATCTACAGGATGAAGCAAAAGCAGTACCAAGAGAGAAGATTATAGCAATAAATGCCAACATTGAAAAAGAAGATAAACAACCTGACTTTATACTTCAAGGCATTAGAAAAAGAAGAACAAACTAAGCTCAAAGTTAGTAGAAGGAAGGAAATAATAAAAACTAGAGCAGAGATAAATGAAATAGAGAGTAGAAAAATAGTAGAAAAATCAATGAAACAAAGAGGTGGTTAAAAATTAAGAAGGAAACCTTACCATATGTGACAACATGGATGAACCTTGAGGACATTGTGCTAAGTGAAAAAAGCCAGTCACAGAAGGACAAATACTGCATGATCCCACTCATATGAGGTATCTTAAATAGTCAAATTCATAGAAGCGGAGAGTAGAATGGTGGTTGCCAGGGGTCGGGGTTGAGGGGGAAATGAGGAGTTGCTATTCAACAGGTATAAAGTTTGAATTATGCAAGTTAAATAAATTCTAGAGATCTGCTGTACAATGCTATTCCTACAGTTAATAATACTGTATTGTACTCTTATAATTTCGTTGACAGTAGATCTCATATTATGTGTTCTTATGACAATAAAAACAAGTAACAAACAAAAATAAGGAAGTCACATCGCAGTTAATTTGTTTCTTTTGTGGGAGAAAGGTAGCATGCTATGATGCAAAGATTCAAAAGAAACTCAGGATGTGTGGTTACAAGTCTCAGTTCTGCTTCTTGCTAGTTCTGAATTATTAAAAAGTAATTTTATCTTTCTGAGCTTTGATTTCTTCAATCTGTAAAATGGGAATAAAACGATCTGCCTGACTGGTGTCACAAGATTATTATTACTGTAGTTTACATTCTAAATTCCAAAGCTTTTCCAAAGATCCACCATCAATTTTGGTTCAGAAATTATTTCCTCAACTCCCTCATGAAAATTCCAAGGCTCAGTGAGGTTTAGTGACATACTCAAGATCACACAGCTAGCAAACAAGGGAGCTGAAATTAGAATCCAGGTCTTCTAGTTTCTAGTACAGTGCTTTTCTTGGTACAGGGCTGCCATGCTACATAATTTGAGGAATGACATTGCTGTCTTCAAAAGTGTTTTCTTATCATCCTGCCATTGTTTATATTAGCAGTAAATCTTGATCAGCTTTCTGGAGACATGTGCTTTCTTACTGGGTTAAGGCATTTGAGAGATGATGAAAGTTGGATGCTGGCTTAGTGAGGCCCCCTAGAAAGCTGTGTGTGCACATGTATGTGTGTGCGTGTAAAAATATTTTCTCCTTTAAGGAGAAGGTACAAGAGAAATTGGAAGGTTTGGGTCCCCCCTTCAGTTTTCCTCAAGGTAATTACTCACTGAGGATGAACAAAATGATGGCGAAATATTCCATGTGTAATTGGGCACTTTTACCTGGACATGATTTTCTGAGCAGTCCTTATATCTGATACATGAGCCAAAAATTAGCCTACACACAGATAGCCCACATGCAATAAGAGTACAGATTACATCCTCAATGGGAACAAAGAAGCCTTCCGCCCAGAGACCCTTGCAATTTTCACCTTGGCCAGAACCCCACGGTTTCATCTATTAGACTTGCTTGCTCCAGGGAGCTCTCAGAAGTAGGATCTTCTGGGCTAGGATCCAAAGTCCTTCTGGTATTAAAAAGGCACATTCCTACATAAAGATAACAATCTTATTAGGGAAACAGTCCATTTATCCCATCCTTTCATCCTGGAAAATCAAACAGAATTCACATCTCTTCATTTATAAAGATCTCAACAATATTCTTAACAATTTTGCCATTTCTCCAAAGAAGATATACAGATTGCCAACAAACACATGAAAGAATGCTCAACATCATTAATCATTAGAGAAATGCAAATCAAAACTACAATGAGATATCATCTCACACCGGTCAGAACGGCCATCATCAAAAAATCTAGAAACAATAAATGCTGGAGAGGGTGTGGAGAAAAGGGAACACTCTTGCACTGCTGGTGGGAATGTGAATTGGTACAGCCACTATGGAGAACAGTATGGAGGTTCCTTAAAAAACTACAAATAGAACTACCATATGACTCAGCAATCCCAATACTGGGCATATACCGAGAAAACCAAAATTCAAAAAGAGTCATGTACCAAAATGTTCACTGCAGCTCTATTTACAATAGCCAGGAGATGGAAACAACCTAAGTGTCCATCATTGGATGAATGGATAAAGAAGATGTGGCACATATATACAATGGAATATTACTCAGCCATAAAAAGAAACGAAATTGAGTTATCTGTAGTGAGGTGGATGGACCTAGAGTCTGTCATACAGAGTGAAGTAAGTCAGAAAGAGATAGACAAATACCGTATGCTAACACATATATATGGAATATAAGAAAAAAAAATGTCATGAAGAACCTAGGGGTAAGACGGGAATAAAGACACAGACCTACTAGAGAATGGACTTGAGGATGTGGGGAGGGGGAAGGGTAAGCTGTGACAAAGCGAGAGAGAGGCATGGACATATATACACTACCAAACGTAAAATAGATAGCTAGTGGGAAGCAGCGGCATAGCACAGGGAGATCAGCTCAGTGCTTTGTGACCACCTGGAGGGGTGGGATAGGGAGGGTGCGAGGGAGGGAGACGCAAGAGGGAGGAGATATGGGAACATATGTATATGTATAACTGATTCATTTTGTTATAAAGCAGAAACAAACACAGCATTGTAAAGCAATTATACTCCAATAAAGATGTAAAAAAAAAAAAACAAAAACCAATTTTGCCATGAGCTAGTCCTGCTGTGAGGGTCTTTTTTTATTCTTAAGTCTAGACACCCAGCTCCTGGCATCATCTATAGTGTCTGAAGCTAGGGGATAGGTGGGGATGGATGAAGAAATTTAGAAGTTTCCACAGAGAGCTTGGGGGAGCTTGTGGGGCATCAAAAAGCTCTTAGAGAAAAGTTGACACATGACTTCAGAATAAATGAATCCCTTAAAACATTCAGGGTGTAAAATATTAATGGAACCAGTCCTTGGCCCCAAAAGCATTTGAGATTGTTTTCAGTGATGCCAAAACCTCTGAAAAATAGTTAAGCAATGTTTAATGACTGGAAAAGCTGAGCTGTTCACCCATTCCTGTGTTATTTGTGAAGCACTTGAAAGAATCCCCTGACAGAACACCATATCTGCAGTGACTCCATTAAGGATGGCCCCTTGGAGGGTCTTGTAAAAGAGGGTGGGAACGAAAAGCTGAGTAAGAGTCTCATCAGGGAAATGAAAAACATTTTGGAAGTGTTTCCATATTGAATTGAGTTGCATTAGTCATTCCCCTGGAAGAGGCTCCAGTGCTACCAGCAGAAAAAAGAAAGAAACTAAAATATCAAGATTAAAGTCTGCATTATAATGACTACCACACTGAGAGAACTGCCCATCTGATTTTACAAAGGAACAACAGGGCATAGTTTGGAGTTGCAGAGACTATTATTAACGTGAGGATATACTGAATCCCAGCCCCATCCCCGAATTATCATTGCAATGACTTAGAAACACAGCTTTAGAAACATTGCATAAGGAAACACAGCTGATAAATATCAGTACCTTGATTTGAATCCAGATCTATTTAATCCCAAAGCCCATGTTTAAAAAAAAAATTGCATGATGGAATCTCCTTTCCTGAAAATCCACCCATTCTTCTAAGTTCAGGTCTTCCTACGGGGGACCTAGTTTAGGTCTAGTTTCAGGATTGTAGACCAGTATCTTTAATACTTTCTACAGACACCAGAATATATGAAGTAAGACTTGGAAATCTAAAATAAACAGTTTTATCTATCTATCTATCTATATCTATCTATCTACCTATCTATGTATTTATGGTAATACAGTTTTCTAGAAAAGCAGAACTATTGTCTTTTTTTAAAAAAAAATTCTAACACTGGCTTGGCCATTGTTTCTAGTTTTATGAGTATGGGTAGCTCACATAACATTTCTTAGAATTTTATAAACTATAAAATAATATAACATTTTCTGTGACTTACCTATATAATTGTCATGAAGAGCAAATAAGATCAAGCAAAGTGATCAGTCAAAATATGAAATTACTACTGTGACTCAATTGTAAAGGGCTTTATATAGTTTCTTAAGTAGGGAAATTTTGGTATATGCCTAAAGAAATGTTACATTGAAAATTAAGGATGATTCTTTTTTAAATTTTCATGACCTTCTTGGAAACCTTTATTTTTCTTTAGATTGGGTGTTATCTGGAAATTAATAGGGGGCACTTTAAAGAATCCATAAACCCCTTGGTACTACATTCAAAATTTTGTTTATATTTGGTTTCTGGGGGGAGGGTCCATAACACTCACTGTATTTCCAAAATGAGTGCATGACTATAAAAAAGTTTAAAAAGCACCGAGGGTCTAAATTGTATAATCCTATAGCCTTGGATACTGAGCTACGGTTTGAAGGGATTGATAATTTCATACACTTTATCAGTCAAGATCCAGTCAGGAAAGCAGAAACCACACTATGTATTTCAACAAAGGCTATCTAACATGGGGAATTAGTTCTACCAGTTTTAGAGAGCTGTACAAGGAAACAAGGGAACACCAAGAATATTTCATAGACAGTAAATGTTGAGAGAAGCTACTAAGTTTAGGGATGGGGAACTGAAGGAAAGAGGCTAGCATAACCAGGATCTTGGAGCTCTCTGGAGGGGCTCCACAGAGCTGGCAGTCAGACCTCTGAAAATAGAAGTACCATACAACCTCTGAAGAAGCATGATAAGACTGCCCCAAGAAGTGAAGAAAGAAGCTTGATGCTGGAGCAAATACCACTGAGATGACTTTGGCCACAGCACAAATAGGAAAGTGGTTCCTTTCCTCCTCCTTATTTCTTCCAATCTCCTTCCAGTACCTCCCATTGTCAGATCCTAGCAAAAAGCCAGGGAGCTGACAAAGGAGTCCAGGAAATGTAGTTTGTAGAGTCCCTAGATCTGACATCACAGAAGAGAGTATATAAAGGTAGATTTGGTAAATAATTTCCATACTATGCCTTTTAGTGCTGTCTATAAAGAGAACATAATAGGAATTCCCTTATCTGTTTGGAAGGAACTATTCAATATACTTAAAATTGTATATCAGTGATCCTGCTATTTCACACACATCCAGACTTAACTGAACTAAAATCCTATGCATATTCCAGACATCTCCCTGATGGTTTTTTATGGATCCATGTCAGGACAAGGATTACTACTTACATGATCTAATGGGACTTAGGAATGGGGAGGCCTTGTCACCATTCTGGTTGGCTTAACCAAAGATATGAGTGTTGAGATTGAAATACAGGCAGTAGTTCAAGTATCCATGAGGCCAAGATGAACGTGGGACAGTAAATTTTCTGAGTAAGAAAGAGAGAAGGAGCAAAGCATTTGGAGATTCAAGACGAGGCCAAAGAACAAACTTTCTTGCAATCCTCATGCCAAAGACTTCAAGGAGAGCAGATATACTCATGATAGATGTGGCTAGAGGTCCAAATACCAGGTATGGAAAAGTCAATCACCAGACTCAACCAGATCCTTAAAGGTTACTGACAGGCCTTCTAAACTTTGTGTTCTTTTAGGTAGACTTGACCTTCCATGTGAGCCATGGTAGTTCCTTGTTGGATAAATCTCATCTTCTATTAAGGCCAGAAGAGTAAACCAAGAAGGTAGGGGTGGGCTCCCTTAGGACAGAACCCAGCAGAGGAATTCAGGTGTCTGGGAGAGCAGTAGCACCAGTTGGAGCTCTTCATGGCTCTGACATGAATAGTACACATGAGCCCATGTGTGCTCATAGCCCTAACACTGCCTTGCTCATTTCCTAGGTTCTCCCTTAAATCTTCCTACTCTGGTAAGCTTGCTATTATCCTCCTCTGGATGCCTGGTCTTTATATCAAACTTTATTAATAATGAAAACAAAAAATATATGGTGCTCACACCTCTTAAAAGGCCTTTAATGTCTATTAACATATTTAATGATCCCATTAAGCCAATGAAATTGGAACTGATGATTTCACTTTCCTTTACAGGTAAGGAAATTGAGGCTTCAAGGTTAAGTGACATGCTGAAGGACATATTTTTTAATGGCTCATCAGGGACTTGAACCCAGGCCTTCTAATCCAAAGCCTGTGATGTTTCTACTTTATGTCGTTACTTTAGAGATTAAAATACTCAGACCTTGCGACTGTTCCAATCAATATTATGAGTCACTATGATAGATCTACATACATTGGAAAAATAAACTATGGTTCAGATATATTTGTGAAACACTGAATACTGTATCCCCATCTACATAATTCATAATACATAGTGGGATATCAAAAACTCTTAAAAGCCTTACAGGAAAAGAAACTCTACTTTTTGTTTAAATTAGAATTTTCTCATTTGTTAGACCACAGGTCATTCATTGATATGAGCATCCATTTTTATCAAATGTTATACCGGTGTTGCATGAAACACTGGGGAAATATGGCCTCATCCCATATTCTGACCCTTGACATTTCAGAATCAAAATTTATCCTCTCCATAGACTGTCACACAGCCAGTGGAAGTATTCAGGCAAGGCTGATGGCTAGAGGAATTTTTCAATATTGGCTACAGGTTGCCACACCGTAGCTATCCTCTCACCAGACTCAGTGATTGGCAAAAAGGATTTTAATATTCACAAGAATTTCATTGTAGAAAGATATCAGTGCTGATGATTCAAGGTGATTCCATCTATCTTATGGCCCATATTTTGTTTTTAAATTACTAGCTTCTAAATGCCCTGTGGTCATTCATTATTTATTAACCTTCAGTGTACTCAGTGGATCCCTCCTATAAAATGGCGATCTTGGAAACAAGTAATTTGTGGTGTGGTGGTGATTAGTAGCTACTCAGATTGAAAAATGTTAATAAGAAATTAATTAGGCAACACAGCTGGAAAGAAAACAGAAGAACAGTGAGTGATGGGCAATTATAAGGAAACATGGAACACATTTCACCCCGTAAGAGTGGCAAAAACTCTGATCTACACTATTTTTAAAAATCTCTCTATGTTCTCAGTCACTTGTACTTTGACATTGTATCTCAAAAAGAAATTCAGTAGGGCTTCCCTGGTGGCTCAGTGGCTGAGAGTCCGCCTGCCGATGCAGGGGACACGGATTTGTGCCCCAGTCCGGGAAGATCCCACATTCCGTGGAGCGGCTAGGCCCGTGAGCCATGGCCGCTGAGCCAGCGTGTCTGGAGCCTGTGCTCCGCAGTGGGAGAGGCCACAACAGTGAGAGGCCCGCGTACCGCACAAAAAAAAAAAAAAAAGAAATGCAGCAGACATTCATTGAACATTCTGTCCTAGGCATTAGGTAAGAGGGACTGGAGAAGGCAGATTAATTCCTTGCCTTAAGTCTTTTGCACTCTAGTAACTAGGAGGTAGACATGCAAAACACTGCCCATACACTCTAGAAAACAAATAAAACTGAGATATGAACCACAGAAGAAGCAAAGTAATTTCTGACAGGGTTGTAGCCTGGGAAAGTTCCACAGAAGAAGTTACGTTCAAATTGCAACTTGCATATGAATAGGAAATCTCTCCCAGCCTCTCTCCCCAGGGTCCTCTTCTGCCCCACTGCTCTCTGCCCTCAGTGGCCTTCTCTCTCTGGCTCCACCCTCAGGACCTTTGCATGTGCTGTTTCCTCTGCTTGAAACCCTTGCCTTCTTTGATCTCTCTAACTTTACTTGACTTTCAAGTCTCTCCTCAGGGAGGCCTAACCTGATAACCTCCACCCAATATAGGCTCAATCTCCCACACTGTTCTTCTCATGACATTTTGATAAGTTCTTTTATAGCAAATCTCATACTTTTTTTTTTTTTTGTGGTACGCGGGTCTCTCACTGTTGTGGTCTCTCCCGTTGCGGAGCACAGGCTCTGGACGTGCAGGCTCAGCAGCCATGGCTCACGGGCGCAGCCGCTCCGCGGCATGTGGGATCTTCCCGGACCGGGGCACGAACCCGTGTCCCCTGCATCGGCAGGCAGACTCTCAACCGCTGCGCCACCAGGGAAGCCCACAAATCTCATACTTTCGACTTCTGTATTTTTTATATGTTTGTTTGTTTCTCTTCTACATTGTCTTGTACCTCCATGAGATCAGTAGCTGGGTCTATTTCGTTTAGTACTGTACAGGCACATCTCTTTTTCTGTTTTGTTTTGCTAAATTTTATTGGATTATAGTTGATTTATAATGCTGTGTTAGTTTCAGGTGCACAGCAAAGTGATTCAGTTATACACAAACATATATTCATTCTTTTTCAGATTCTTTACCCATATAGGTTATTGCAGAATATTGAGTAGAGTTCCCTGTGCTATACAGTCGGTCCTTGTTGGTTATCTATTTTATATACAGCAGTGTGTGTATGTTCATCCCAAGCTCCTGATTTATCCCTCCCCCCACTCCATGTTTCCCCTTTGGTAACCATAGGTTTGTTTTTGAAATCTGTGAGTCTGTTTCTGTTTTGTAAATAAGTTCACCTGTATCACTTTTTAAAATTAGATTCTACATATGAGTGATATCATACGATATTTGTCTTTCTCTGTCTGACTTACTTCACGGGCACATCTCATTTTACTGTGCTTCACAGATACTGTGTTTTTTTACAAATTGTAGAATTGTGGCAACCTTGTGCTGTCAGATGATGGTTAGTATTTTTTAGCAATAAAGTACTTTAAAATTAAGGTACATACTTTTTTTAGACAATGTCATCGCACACTTAATATTAGACTACACTATAGTGTAAGCATAACTTTTAATATGCATTGGGAAACAAACAAATTCGTGTGACTTGCTTTATCATGATATTTGCTTTACTGCAATGGTCTGGAGCCTGACGTACAATATCTCCGGGATATGCCCGTATCTCCATACCTCTTTCAGTGCCTCGCACCCAAGAAGGGCTCAATAATCATTTGTCAAGTGAACGAATGGGGCATCTTCAGGCGAATGAGAAACTCCAGTGAAAGCTCGTTGACATCAACCTGAAGGGTGTGTATGTTAATGGAAGCTTCTAAACTGTGGGGGGGGGAGGGGAGAAGGTGGGCTACAGCTCTCTCTCCACACAGAAAGAGGAGAAGCTCAAATGTGGGTAAAGACAAGGCATTATTTGGTCACATATAAAAAAGTGAAGCACTGTTTGGGGTGAACAGAGGTAGTAAATTCGTGGCTCTTGAATGCATATTTGGTTATTGGAAACACCCTCTTTGGGTTCATACAGTGGGAAGCCGGATTTGGTCTGTCTTCTTATAGAGAGGCACCTTTTTTCTGGAGTGGTGGCTCTATATCTTAGAAACAACGCTTTTCCCCTTTACCTACCAGGGATGATTTTTCTCAGGTTTAGCTTTCCATGCCTCCCAGTACCATCAGAACTGTAGGATGTCAAGGGTCAGGATTAGGGTACAGACTGGGGAAAGGGCTCAAGGATGGACTTGAGTTCACTTTGAGTGAATATCTTAGTAGACTTCAACCTTCATGCTTTGTATCAAGTCCAGCATAGTTCACCAGAAGTAGAAGGCCCATAGAATCTGGGAGCAAATTCTTATAAGAGAAGGATAATTGTACTGATATATACTGAGTTCTAACCATATGTCAGGCACTGTGCTAGTGCTTTATATGCATTTTCTAATTTAATTCTCGCAATAACATCCTGTGAGTTAGGCCCTATTATTATCCTCATTTTATGAAGAGAAAATATAGGCATCTGAGGCTAGTGAAACCATTGGACTGTACAGCCTGTGTGCTTAGCCTCCTCTGCATCTGGAATCTGCAACCACCTTAGGTAGTTGCTCAAAGATCAAAGATTCTGGGCTTGGGATCCCAGACATCTCTTCCTCTCTCTACAGCTAAGGACCACTGGCTGGTCCACAAAGGGTGGGTGAGTTGAGGGTGGTGTACACGGTAGGACTGGTTGCGCAGGATTTTAGATGCTAAGCTAAGAAACCCAGATTTTATTCTTGGGAACGAAAGATATTGTTTGAATAAGGAAATGGCATGCAAGAGATCAAAGGTCAGAGTGTGACAACTGGGGGCTGGGGGTGGTACTGACTAAGCACAGGAAGCCACAGGAATAGCTCAGCAGGTGTGAACCAAAGTTGTGGTGGTGAAGACAGACAGAAGACTCATTTCAGAATAGAGTTGATAGGACTTGGCAACCAACTGGTACGGAAAGAGCTGCCTGTTGTTATTTAGTGATGAAATACACATTCCCATACATCCAGCTACACACTGCCTCTCAGCAAATACACTTCTAATGATTGGTCAGTATTTACTCAACAACCAACATCCTCACTTTACTAAGAAATGTGAATTGGCTCCATCTCTGAAGAAGCACGAATTTCTAGGCTTCTATGACTAATGAGACTGCTGTTAAGAAATGGCTGTTAATGTTAAAAAATAAAATCACATACATAGGATGCTACACATGTGCTTCTGTCACACTAGGACTTATGAGGTTAAACTATTTTTACTTGTATGTCATTATAACATAATATTATGACTTTGTTCATTTAGGGTTGATGTTCTACCAACTTTTAAGTATTTCAGTGACAAATTTAAGAAATAGAAGAACAGGTGAAATAAATGTAAAGACAGAGTTAAACACATTAAAATGAGCAGAAGATAAATTTTTGCCAGACTTCTAGTTGACCTATTTTGTTAATACAGTGCTTAACAAGTTGTTTATGCTATATATCTATATCTATACATTGATTTACAGCTGTTGCTTTTGCTGGTATTAAATGGATGAATATATGAATGAAAAAATGATTGAATATACTTTCTAGGATCAGATATTGAATTTAATTCTGAGTTCCCTGGTAGCTAGGGGGAAAAGGGAAATACAACATACAATATAGTTCATATCATGTTACTAAAGAAAAGATATATTTATCTGAATGAATAAGGTTTTGGCATGGCAAGAAATTCAATGAGGAATTTGTTTTATTAGAACTTTATATAAGACATCTTGAGGTAAATAATGTTAATTCCTCCTCCTTGTGCTTCCTCTTAAAACAAATTTCTTTGATTGATACATTTTTGTATTTGTGTGCCTAAAATTTGGGATGTGGTCAAAGCAGGGATACAGAATGATCAAGTTAGGGTAGAAGGACTCAGTAGGCAGAAGAAGCAGTGTAGACTGGTGGTTAATATAATGGGTTTTAGAAGTGAAGGAATCACTTCTTTACCTGTAGAGTGGAGATGATGGTGATGGTGATGATGATGATGGTGGCAATGATGATGATAATGATGGTCCTTATGATGATGATGAGATGGTGATGATGATGACAATGGTAGTGATGATGGTGATGATGATGATAATATCTACATCACAGGGATACTGTGAAGATTAAATGAGATGATGAACAAAAATGTGCTTAGCATAGCAGCTGCCACAGAACAACTGTCTCACAAGTGAAATCTCCAAATTGGAGGGATTCTGACTGCACTCCCGTGACAAAGTAGCATTGTTTTCAAAGAGCCCTTTTTCACTGACACCATCTCCCTTCCTTCCTCTTTTCATGTCCTGTTAAATATGAATAGCACCACTGGTAATGAAGGTCCCTTTTTTTTTCCCTCTTGAGTGCCCTTCTCCAAATGCAAAAAGATTGTGTGACTGCAGAAGTGACGCATGACAATAAAGCTCAGACACATATAATTTCACCCATTTCTCATTGCATGGTATCACGCCTCATTTAATTTGAGTAAATCTTAGGACTTCATCTACCCTGCAAGTTTCTCCAGGGAAAGGACAATGCCTTCTCTTTTGTTCCCTCTACTTCCAAGCTCAATCCCTTCAACACCCATATCTGGAGCAGCCTGGTATGATCTAGGCAGCAAATAAAGTTCCTGCCCTCATGAAGCTTAACTTTCAGTGGGAAAGCCAGATAAAAGGAGTAACAAAATGAATAAACACGACAGGTTCAGATGACAAGAGTCATGCAGAGAATCTCAGATGACAAGTCATGCAGAGAATCAAAAGGGGCAAGGTGAAAGAAATGACTGGAAGCCTATTGGCTTGGGGATCAAGAGAGGACGCTCAAGGAGGTAATAACTGGACCAAGATATAAATGGTAAAGGAGCCAGCTGTGCCATGATCTGGGGGAGGGTGTTCCAGACAGGGAGACGAGAGCAAGGGCAAAGGCCCTGAGGTAGAATGAGCTTGAAGTATTCAAAGAGTAGAGAGAAGGCTCATGTAACTGGTGTGTGGCTAGGGAGAGAAGGAGTGTGATGAGCAGAGGCCCAATCCACAGCCGACTATGAAGAAGACCCTACAAACATCAAAAAGAGATTGCGTGGCTACAGGTCCCTCCACTTTGCAGAGTGAAGTTCAAATTTCAAGGTGCTTCCTACACCTCTTATATCCAGAGTTCCCTACAAGTCTGCTACCATTAAAGTCCTGAATGGTATAACTCCTACTGCAGAGATTTCAAAAACTACATCTAACTTGGTCCTCACATTAACCTCAGGAGGCAGGTTATTGGGATTTCTGCTTTATGGCTGACAGATCTACCATTTGGAGCACTTGATAGAAATCTTGTAACTTTAAGTGGTTGTGTTAGGAGTTGAACCTGCCAATCCAGGCCCTGAGTTTCTACCACTACACTGAAGATGCCTCTCAATTCTTCTGTGCCCTACTCTCCTCCTATCATTTTAGACTGGCCTTATAAATGGGTCTACAGGGACAACGGGTGTAGGAATGAACACATTGAATCAACTCAGTGAGTCGGCCCTGGCATCCGCCTCCTCCTCAACATCATTAGAACAGTTCTCAAAATAGTTACAATTTATCTAGCACTTACTGAAACATGCTAAGCACTTAGCATACACCACTAAATTTCCTTCTCCCAATAATTCTAAGAGGTAGGTGTAATTATCATCTCTACTTTACAGATAAAAATAAAATGATGGCCCAGAAAGTTTAAGTAACTTACCCAAGGTCACAAAGCAGTGAAGCTGGAATTGAACTCAGACTCAAGGCTAAACAGACTCTGAACAACTTTGATAGTCACCTACACGAAGCAGAGACTGGGTCAGCCACAGGGGTACACACGAGGGAACAAGATTCAGTTCATGACCTTGAGAAGGTCAACGTGTAGATGAGGAATCTCTTTTCAGGGAGCACAGCCTATTTTTTGCCTGCCCAGCCCTCCCAGGCAAAGTAAGCACAGAGCTTGTTTCTGTTTGACAGCTCAGCAAGTTAGCATCTGGTTGTGCAGGCAGGAGTGGAGGAGGAGCTGATTAGGAGGAAGCCATCCAGCCCTAAGGATCAGCATCAGCATCCTGGGAGCCAGAGGGTACGAACCCCATGAGCACTTAAGAGGCTCCATCCTGGCATGGGAGATAACTGGAAATTCTGATTTCCCCAGACCAGACTATTGAACCACAGTCCAGACTGTGGTTATTTATAGTCCCCTAACAGCCTTGTTTACACAACCTGCCTGGATGCAAATCAGCATATGGAAGCGGTGGAGGCGGCGAAGTGTGCAGCCGGCAAGGACTGGGGGATTGGTTTTACTCATGTAGTGTTAACACAGCTACACATGACTGCCCACACTCCTGCAGTCCAGGGAGAGAAGGAGAACACACAGTCCCCAGGACCCTTGCCCAGTCCTTCTGCCTGAGCGAGATATAACAAAAGGAGTGGAGTGGACTTTGACTCTTTCGACCCCTTCCTCCCCAATGCGCCCTGACCTTTCTTTTCCAGCCCCACCGCCCACCACATCTTTTACCTTCCCCCGCCTGTAAGCGCGCTCCAGTCACTCTTGGCTCTGAATACAAAAGCTCCTTCATGCTTTTGTGCTCTAGCTCAGGCTGTTTCCTCTGCTCAGAATGCCCTTTGCCCTTTCTCTGAATCTCTCTCTCTCTCTCTCTTTTTTATCACAAAGTGTGTTATATGTACAACTGATGGGGCAGCAGATGGCTTTAGGTAGTACACAGGCAGAATTCTTATTTTATGCAAATATTTATTATCTTAGATCTGAGCCAATGTGAACAAAGACACTGAAGATATAATAGTAGAGGCAGAGTGGGCTTCTCTGGTGGCGCAGTGGTTAAGAATCCGCCAGCCAGTGCAGGGGACACGGGTTCGAGCCCTGGTCTGGGAAGATCCCACATATTGCGGAGCAATGAAGCCCGTGCACCACAACTACTGAGCCTGTGCTCTAGAGCCCTACTGAAGCCCGTGTGCCTAGAGCCCATGCTCTGCAACAAGAGAAACCACCGCAATGAGAAGCCCGTGCACTACAACGAAGATAGCCCCCACTCACCGCAACCAGAGAAAGCCCGCGTGCAGCAACGAAGACCCAATGCAGTCAAAAATAAATAAATAATATAAATAAATTTAAAAAAATAGTAGAGGTAGAATGTAGATTGGACAAATATCTTGATGACTGTGTAGGGATCACTGTCATTTGGGAAACACTGCTCTATCTGACATGGTCTGCCTCTTATCACATGGGAGACAGGACTGGAATTCTGTTTTGCTCTAAGGTACCTTCCTTAACCTCTAAAGTTCACACCATCTGGTTACATGACCTTCCTTCACTCTCCAGGATGCCATCTGTCCTTCCTCTAGGGCATGATCCATAGTCCCTAAAGGCTGTAGCATTCAGAACTGTTTTTCTCCCAAGCTGAAATCCTGCCATCACCAGTGGAACATACCAATCTCCAAGGAAAACTCTCCAAAAAACCAGCCTCCTCTGTCTCTCCCCTCCTCCCACCTTCCCTCCCTTCTCTCTAAATCCTGGCAACCCTTAATCTGTTCTCCAGTGCTATAATTTTGTCAATTTGTGTTATATAAATAGAATCATGCAGTATGTAATCTTGAGAGGTTGGCTT
Organism: Lagenorhynchus albirostris; assembly: GCF_949774975.1. Classification (NCBI taxonomy): domain Eukaryota; kingdom Metazoa; phylum Chordata; class Mammalia; order Artiodactyla; family Delphinidae; genus Lagenorhynchus; species Lagenorhynchus albirostris. The sequence goes on from NC_083101.1 coordinate 14,896,373, forward strand.
CTTTTGCACAGCACAATTCCCCCGAGATCTATCTAAGCTGTTTTGTGAACAAATAGTTTTTCTTTTTCATTGCTATGGTATAGCCATGGTATGGCTATAACAGAGTTTTGTTTTGTTCTATTTTGTTTAATCACTCATCTGCTGAAGGACATTTGGATTGTTTCCAGGTTTGGATTATTTTGAATATATAATAATATTAAGAATAAGACAGCCATGAACATTTATGTACAAGTTTTTGTGTAAAATTGTTTTCATTTCTCTGAGATAAATGTTCGAGTTCGATTGGTAGGTTTCTTGGTAAGTGCATGATTAACTTTACAGGAAAATGCCATACTCATTTCCAGAGAGGCTGTAAAATTTTCATTCCCACCAGCAAGGTACATGTGATCTAGTTTCTCCACATCCTTGACAGCATTTGGTGTTATCACTATTTTTAAGTTTAGCTATTCTGGTAAGTGTGTAGAGACATCTCATTGTGGTTTTAGTTTGCATTTCCTTAATAGTGATTTTGAATGTCTTTTCATGTGCTTATTTGCACCCTGCAGTGAAGTGTCTGTGTCTTTTGCCCATTTTCTAATTGGGTTGTTTTGTTTTGTTTTAACCATTGTATTTTGAGAGTTCCTTATATATTCTAGACAAAATATTCTTGTAGGATACATTGTTTGCAAATATTTTCTCCCAGTCTATACCTTGTCATTTGATTCTCTATGCTGGATCATTCACAGAGCAGAGTATCTCTCCATTCATTTAGATCTTCTTTGATTTATTTCAGCAACATTTTGTAATTTTCAACATACAGATTCTGTACATTTTTTGTTAGATTCATATTTAATTATTTCATTTTCTTTGGAGCAAATGGTAAGAAGTATTGTGTTTTTAATTTCTGTTTCCACATGTTCATTGTTAATACATAGAAATGAGAATGATTTTTGTGCACTGACATTGTCTCTTGTGATGGTATTGAATTAATTTATTAGTTCTAGTTTTCTTGTGGGATTTTCTATGTAGACAGACCATCATGTCATTTGTAAATAAGGGTAGTTTTATCTTCCTTTCCCATCTGTATGCCTTTGATTTTTTTTCTTGCCTCATTGCACTGGTTAGAACTTTCAGTACTATTGTGAATAAGGATGGTGAAAGTGGACACTGCCTCCTTGTTCCCGTCTTAGGGGGAAAGCATTGTTTTTCACAATTAAGTATGATATTTGCTGTAAGATTTTGCAGACGTTCTTTACCAAGTTGAGGGCATTTCCCTCTATTTCTAGCTTTTTGAGAGCTTTTATCAAGAATGGGGGTTAGATTTTTGTCAAATGTTTTTCTGCACCTGATCATATTTCTTCTTTAGCCTGTTGATACAATATTTATGTATATAACCATGAATGCCGTTCTTGACTCTTTAGAATAAGGTAGAAGCTCACTGGAATTGAGGCCAGATGATGAGTTAGGATCCCTCTCCATCAGGATGTAATTTCAGAAACAAAAGCAGTGTGATGTGGGCTTGCGTCACTGTGCTCACTTGTCCCATCCATCTCTCCCTCACCTGTTTCTTTTTTCCCTCCCCCGCTAAATAGAAGTACTGAGATTTTGCTTTGGGTAGTCAGATCTGTGCCTTCGACCTATTGACAGTTGCTGAGACCCATCACTTTTCACAAGTCCTGGGATCCACTGTGAATGTTTGCAACTGATCCTGAATTCTCTCACCCAGGTTCAGTCTGTCCACTGAAGCCAGGGCAGGAGCTTTGCACTGCCTCTGAGTCCTAGCTTGGCCTTCTATCCATTGTAAAGACCCACCATTGTTCATGAATTCTAAATTCAGTATACCCCTACCCCGTCTCATCCAGCCTAGGTTTCCCAAAGAAAAATAATGCAGTGTAGTACAAATTTACAAGAGTGGCACTGAATAATGAATTGGGAATATAGTGACATACAAGCAATGAGGTTTGCTATATAGTCTTCATTTTAACCAGCAATTTTTCTCTAGTGTTATTCACAGGTATGCAGCTACTCTTGACATTCCTCACTCTTTACCCTGAGCCCTTTTTAGCATAAAGCATCCCACAGCCTACCTGTGATTCAATAAATAAGCATGAAAAGGGTCTATCTTATTCAGCAAGCCTATTCTCTGAGGTGTTTTTCCCCCATAGAAAATAAAATGTGCATTGTTGCATAGAAGAAACTTGGGCTAGAAATCTTTCAGAATGTTGCTGTTTTTGTGTCTGTCTTATGAACATTCATGTGTTTATCTCTAAGCTAGCCTGATATACATTGCACTGTGTTAGCTAAATGTTAAAGTCACCCCGGAGTCACCCCAACAAGAGTGGTGTTTTTGAGGCAAATGGAACTTAGCATAAGCTTTACGTATCAAATCAATTCTAAAGAGGCAGAGGAAGATCATGCTTCTTGCCACAGGGAGGAGACTGGGTTTATCAGAGCGGCTCAACTTTCAAGAAGCTGCTGCTTTTACCATATCTTCACTTTCCCCCAGGACTGATTAACCAAAAAGGAGTTGATACAAAGTGTACAGGGACAGTGGAGCTCTGAAAAATAGCAGAGCTCTGAAAATCCACTCGTTTGTAGAAATGAGAAAACTGAGGCCCAGAGAATGAAATGACTTCATGAAGGTCACACAGCTTCCCTTGAACGAGCCCCCAAAGGGAAAGGCTCAACATGTGAGCTCTGCCTTCGCCTGGGTTTGTGTGAAAGTCTGACTCTATATCCCTACTTGCAAAGGGGCCAGAGGCAATCCAGCTTCCGAAAGAAGCAGTGTTGATTACAGATGAACACAAAGTCAATGCTAGATCTGAATTTGGAAAAACACCCATTTTCAAAAGGATAATAATGAAGACGTTAGACTGGATTAAAAAGGAAAAAAAAAAAAAACCAGTCATGATGGGTGATAACAATGTCTTCCACGTCAAGCAACAGCTTTTGAGAAAGAAGATGAGTTTGAGAGGCCTGGAGTGAAATCCTTCTGTTTTCCACCAGAAGAGAGAATGTATCGGCTGCAGGGATGGTGAAGAGAAGAGTGACTCCCGACACCTCCTGTCACTGTGGCGCAGGAAGAGGAGGTCACTGTCGCATTAATAAAAAGACCACGCAAGCACAGACGATCTGCTGGGGAGGCAAGCAGGCTGGAGGAGGGCACATAAACATTCTTGGTGGAGAAACTCTTCATTCCAGCCGTGTTTGTTTTGAAAATGTCGCAGTCCCAGGTCATGGAATTCATGAATAAAACCCCTTCCCTATTTTGACTCAGAAGGAATAAAGATTTATTACCATCCTAAACAGGGAAACAGTATTGACCCACTGGCTATTTGAGATTTTTAGCATAGTGGGCAAGAATATTTATTGCTTTTAAGTACCATAAAGTAGCAAGGATCTTGTTTTTAATAGATTTTTCTCCCATTCCCCTGATCTTGACTTGTTGCAATTCTAGTATTTTCCCCTCTAAGAAAGAGGGGAAAATACTATATAATGTTGTAAAAATTCTCAAAGATGATAAATTAAAAATGACCAAAGTTTGTTTTCAATCTCTCTCCAGTTTCTCCTCAATCCATAGGAATCAAAATTGTGTGTGTGTGTGTGTGTGTGTGTGTGTGTGTGTGTAGGGATGTGAGCTCGCCCTCACCTGCCACATGAACTTCAGCAACTCAGTTAACTTCTCTGAATCCCAAGCCTGTAGACTGAAATAAGGATGAGAACACAAAGGGTTATAAGGGTGGATTTCCAACCTGAGGAAGAGCTTCCTGCCGGGGGCCTTTGAGGCAGGAAGAAGAGTGGGAGAACCCTGGGACCCCATGGTTATCTCTTTGACCTATGGAGAGTTCCTTCACCTCTCTAAACCTCAATTTTATTATTTATAAAATGGGGAGAATAATGATTACTTTGCAGGGTCATCAAAATGATAAAATGTGATAATGGATTTAAAAATCTCTAGCAGAGTTCTTAGTACATATCATTCAGTAAATGACAGATGATTTGTTTTCTCTCTCTCTGTATCCATCTCTACACACACACACACACACACACACACACACACACACACACGAGAGAGAGAGAGAGAGAGAGAGAGAGAGAGAGAGAGAGAGAGAGAGAGAGAGAGAGAGAGAGAGGAGAGATTCAATCTCTGCGTCAACATTTTTGGGTTGTGCTATTTCCAAGATTTCTTTGGTTGTTGGCCAAGTCAGCTAAGATTTGTATGTCTGAATCCACCTGTGGGTCTTCTGTGACCAAAGGAAGGAACTTCTAGAAATTGCAGGCCACGAGCTAAGAGCCAACAGTCCATGTTATTGTGGGGTAACGTAAGCTCTCTTTACTCCATGCTGCCGATGAAAAACTAAACCCTGGAAAGACTAATTGGCTCCACCTAAGAGAAGGACACAGTTAAGCTGTGTCGCCCCTTAGGTATAGGTTTCACAGAAAGGGCTGTTAGACTCAATTTAAATACTGCTTCAGGTATGCTTGGTCTCAGTTGCACAAGTGACCGTCTTTTGTTCTGTCATCCCCCAACTGTCTAACCTTGGGCAAGTTTCTAATCTCCCCAAGTCTTACTCATCTGTAAAATGGAAATAATAAGTATATCTATGCATGGGGTAATTGTGAGGGTTAAATAAAATAATCTGTAGGGGCTTACTTATTAATGTCTAACCCAGAGCGTAGTAATGAATAGGTGTCATATGAAATCTCTTGATCATCACTTTCCTTTTCTGCTGGCAAATTCCGAAGAGAAGATGTCCCCAAACTTACTTTCCAGAAAGGAAATAGCAAATCCACACATGCATTTGCACACCACTGCCCACAATTAAAGTAGTTAAGTGTAGACCAGGTGAATATTTCCTAACTTGAGAACCCCTGGATTTCCCTACTGCCTTAGGAGACTCAATGTGGCCATATTTTATGAAATGTCTGCATTCACAATGTGTGATATTCACAATGTGTGATGGTTGTAAGTAAAGGAGAGTGAAGATGCTTTAGCTTTGTGAAATTTTAAGGGATGAAAGTAACTCAGGGAATACAAAGGGTGCTGGTTAAAGTATTACTAATAAAGGAAAGACTTTCTAACAAATTACCATATTGACTCACTGATTGCCATCAGTGATACACGTCTTAGGTTAAGCATCACTTAAAGAGATGCAGCAAGGTAATAGTGTTAATTGCATTGAAGGGGTGGAGAGAGGGAGAAAAGAAGAAAGGCAAATTTGAGCATGAGGGGACCGAGATAGGAGGAATAAAAAAGGAGACAAATGGAGACGCAGAGTTCAGGGAGAGAAGAGAAATAGGGAGAAAAAGAGGAAGGTGGGGGAGAGAGAGAAAACAGAAGAGAGGAAGAGGGAAGCAGGAAGAGAGAGGAGGGTCCTATCAGGGACAGTGAGATGGAAACACAGTAAGAACGCAGCCGAGCAGGGAATTAAAGGAGGGAGTTGAACAGAAGAAAGGGTAGAGAAAGAAAAGAGGAGGGAAGGAGATCAGGACTTGTTGCCAGATTGGCTCCTGCAATAACTGGGTCTGCGGTTTGTCTGGTCCACCTTGATTTATAACTTCAGAAATGATTTTTCAAAGCAAGGGGGTCCAGCTGTACTCTGCTCCCCTGCCTGCTTCCCCTGTACCTGCTGGGAAGACAGCGATGCTCTCTGCAGGTCGGAACAGGTGAGAAGTATTAATACTTCTTTCTTCTTGCGTAACAACTCGCTCCTGGAAACGCTGCTCCTTGGTCTTGCCTTTCAATTCCTTGGGAAGAAAGAAAATAATAAGGGAGAAGACGAATTGAGATTCTTTTATATTTTTACTGAAAATGACCACGGACAAGAAACTTTTCCAAGTCAACGGGTCTCTTGTGGGGCTTTGCACTCCCTCTGCTCCAGCAATCAACACAGCTGGATGCTGCCTCCTTTATCTCAAGAACCCCTTCAGAGCTTGGCGTGGTGCCTTTTTCACAAATGTATGAGACCACTTGCTGGCTACCTCTTTCAGGCTAAGTAGAGATCAGCAGAATGAGCTGGTACATTTTGTAGAACTTTGACTTGCATGGACCTGAGCAAGCATTTAACCCGATGAAAGATGAAAAGACTGAGGTTCAGAGAGGCAAAGGGATTTGCTCCAAGTCACACAGTTGGTTGGGAGCGGAACCAAGGTGCCCCCTAGCCCAGGGCTCTTTTTTTTGGCCCATGTCTCTCTCCTTTGAACCTTGTTGGTCAATCTGTATAACCAAAGAAAGCAAAAATTCCTTCCCTTAATGCAGTTCTATCTCACAAATTGGATATTTTTCCTGTGAGTTAAATGTGATTAAAATGTATTTAATAATACCTAAATGCAACCTCTCTTCCTGCAGAAGCCATTACTCATATTACTTAATGACCATTACAGAAAGCCTTTCAAAGGATTTTCTAATCTTTCCTCCAAATGTACACACAAACATGATTTTCTATGTCAATCTTGTTCTTAGTGAGACGTGCCCACAAATATTGTAGTATGATAGCAGTGGTTTGTGTCATGCTCTTATCAATGTTTTCATCCTCATAGACTCATTTTTATCTTCACGATACCTGTTTAAGAGATGAAGAAAGCTGATTTGGAAGCTTTTCAGATTACTGGGGTTTTGGAAATCAGATTGATCTGGTTTCATATCCTCTTTTGGCAACCATTAGCTTTGTGACTTTGGTCAAGTTTCAGAGCCTCAGTGTTCTCAACTGTGAAATGGGGATAATAAGGACATAGGCTTCAATACAGTTATTGCAATAATTAAGGTCTCACATATGGAGTTCTTAGCACACAGTAGGTGTGCAACATCTCAACCATTATTATTTGGTACAATCTCCCCACTCCCTTACTGACAGATTCTCTGCATTTCTCCATTTCATCTTCAATGTGCAGGCAAGACTGCGCTTCTGTACTTGCAGAGGAAATGTATTTTTGCATTTGATAACAGTTCACCTGCAATTTCGTTCTGCAGAGCACAAACCCGTCCACTTCTCAGTTTAAAAACGATCACTGCTGATTCATGCCTTTGCCTCATCACTTGTTTAATCCCATTTCCCCTGCAGGGGAATGAATTTTCTGCTAGATAATCTCCTTTATAAAAAGCTGTTATATTCGTGATTTTTTAATTTTTATGTTTCAGCAAGTCGGGCTCTCTCTTTAAAAGAAACATAAAACATCAGCATCTCTACTTCATCCTGAGGACAGTCGGCACCAAAAATAGTCAAAGAATAAGCTGAAGTTCTTACTTTCTCAGGGATGAATGCAGACGGAGGCTCCTCTTGGGTTCCTGGGACCTCCGAGCATCAGGAAAGTTGTTTGGTCAGGAGGATGCTTGCCAGACAGGACGCTGAGAGACTGGACATTTAGATTGGACTCAGTCTGTAATTTAATGTTTGACCTTGGAGGGAAGGAAGAATCTTCCTGTAAGGCCTCAGTTTTCTCACCTATAGAATAAGGAAGTTGCATCAAATGATATCTAAGGTACTTCTAGCTCTTGCATTTTATTTCTATCACTGAAATCCTGTCAAGACTCAAAGGAATCAATTTTCATGATTAAATTCTAGGGACCGTAAAGCCGTGGGAGGGATAATTGGGGAACATGGTCAGTGCCTTTCAAATCAATTCACAAGATGACCCCCAACCCTGCCTAACTGTCAAGAAAGATCCTTCCACAAATCTTTGAATAGACTGAATCATAAAGGAGACAAGTCCATATCCAGAGGTACATATTAAGTAGTGATATTTTATAGACCGTAATTGCACATGGACAGTACAGTGAAAGCCAGCTCACCTGCTGTTCCATAACCCAAACCCCTTATTACCTGGCAAGAATGCATTTGCCGTTGTCTACATTCTGCTTTTATAGAAAAATGAAAAGAAAAAAAAAGTTACAAGTCAACAAGCTGATAACCTGGATTTGCCTTGAGAACATAGATTTCATGATATGCCCTGGGGTTAGCATGCATTTAACTCAATTCCACATACCTTCCGTAGCCACCTCTACAGTACAGTGGTGCTATGTGATAAACTAAAGGGACCACAACATTCTAGAGTCTATTCACACACACACACACAATAATAGCATAACAATACTAATAAGGATGACTTTCTCATAATGTCTTTTAAAAATTATACAACATTTTACATGCATTCACTTTTGAGACCCTTACAGCAACTCCCCGAAGCAGGAAAAGCGTTACTATCTTTAGAGTACAGGTAAGAAAACAAAATTCACAGAAAAATAATTGCTAGAGGTAAGTTACTCAGCACTTCCCATGCGTGATTGCACTTAATTGCTGTAGTGATCACGTGAGGTGGGCATTTTATCTCCATTTCACAGATGACGTTACTGAATCTCAAAGCAGTTAAGGTAGAGGCTCAGGCTCACTAGGAGAGCAGGGTTCACACTCAGGATCATTGAACTCCACAAACCCGTGTTCTCAACTTCTTTCTAACCTGACTGGTGACTTGTCCGAGGTTTCAATCCAGCATCATGACAGAGCTGCAAGCGAGACCCATCAGCCTGCCCCCTGGTACTTTTAAATCTTTTGTTCGCTCTCTCTCTCTGACACGTCTTTGAAAATCAGTAAGACTCATATGGCATGCTTTGCATTTCCCTATTAACCAGAGCTTTGTATTTCCTAGCCATTCCTGAAAACAGGGAGTTTACTTCTAATTTTGTACAAACCAATAAAGGGAAAACAAAATTGAAAGTGAATTATTAGTGAGTGTGTGAGCCTCCTGGTATATCATGGTGGCAGATGAGTAAAGTGACTTAGATAGGAAAGGGTTTGGGTAAAAGTCAGTAATATGTTGGGTTTTCAAAGGAAAACCTAGTTCTATTTCTGGGAGAATGGAGCAGAGTTCAGGTGGGGGCTTTTACACCCTTTTCCCAGCACCAGGTCCCAAACTCCACTTAATTCTCTCTTGTCCTTCTTGTCTCCGTTCCCATTGCCCTTTTCCATATGTAAAGTTCCTTTCTGCCCCAGTGCCTTTGCGTGGATCTCCCTTTCCCTGGAGTTTTCAGATTCTTTTCTTCCCATCAACCCTCTCCAACCCCCTCCCATATCCACACACTCAACCACACTTAAGAACCCCTTGACCTCAAATTATACACCCCTTCCTCAGGGAAGCATTCCCAATATCCATGCTAGGCCAGGCCACCCTGGTCCATGTTTTCACATAGCGTCTTCTCTTCTCTGTAGCACTTGTCATAATGGTTATTATTTTACTGTGTGTTTAGTTATTTGTTTAATTTCTCCACTAAGCTGTAAGCCATAGGGAGATGAAGGACCACACCTGTCTCCCTCAACTAAAACATCCTTCGTGTCGGGCATGGGGCTTAGTATACACTGGCGGTTTGAGGATGCTGTATTTATTTGTTGGTGGAATGAACAAATATTCAGGTTATGCAGCTTTACCTTGACTTTTTCATTCCATCCCAGAGCACAGAGATCATTTGACCTGCCTCCATCACCCCATCTTCCCTCACTGTAGTATCTTCTTTTCCAATACACATACAATCAGTTCCAGGACCCTATGGATTTGCATTCAGCTTTACTTAGACTAAAGGTTGCAGTGCAAAAATAACATCAATTTTATTATTTTATCCACTTATTTTTCTTCTCAACCCACCATTTTTTCCTTTGCTCAGTCATTATTAACATAACGTATCTGGCCTAGGGAGGAGAAAAATGTATAATTAAAAAGAGCAGACCTGTTACTAAGTACTTGGACTGACCATTGGGTTAATTTATACCTAGGTAGAAAATAAACCAAATAGGTCATGCCTATAGAAAAGTGATGCATTTTGAGGTGGTGCAAACATTTACAAAAAAACACTAAAAGACAAAATATCCCCTGATTCAATCATTGTTTTTCCTTTTCTATTTTTTCCTTTGCAAAGAAAAAATGTTTTCGCAACATTTTTACCTTCCCAACAGCCAAAAGGTTGTTAAGCGGCTTCACACATCTTTCCCTCTGAGGTGTTCATATCCACCAAAGTTAATGGATGGAAAATTAATGTTTCTCTCCAAATGTTTCCACAATCACAAAGCAAATAGTTGATTCTGCCAAGATGAGAGTGTAAATCTGCCCTCAGGAAAAGGCTTCCGTCACCATTACCCACATCACTTAGCCCAAATTCAGAGACTAGCCTAATTACCATGATGGTTCAGGAAATGTGGATTTAGGCACCAGAGGGGTCATACTGAGCATATAACTGACCACACCCCTAGATTAATTGTCCACCCCTGTGTTGTTTTTATGCCAGGGAGACTTAGTTTCCCTTGCATACAACACAGTTTGTTTTTTAACTGGTGCTTTCCAAATATTGTGATTCAAGTCAACACAGGTTGAAATATTTTCTAGGCAAGTAAAATGCTTTAATTATAAATCAGTTTCCAAGAACTAGATTGCAACTAAAGCCCATATGTCCACAGAATGGATGGACTGTTACCAATTTATGCATGAGGGTCTCATTTATGCTTCTGTTTTCAAGGATCATCGTTTAATTGGTGTTGATTACAAGGGAGAGGACATCAACACATCTCTTGAGTAAAATGCAAGATATGAGGGGTCGAAAATTTGCAAACAGATCCTGATTTAATATACCTATAGAAAAGCCATACTCACACAAAATTTGGTAATGATTGTTCAAGTGTAATAAGAATTTCTGCTGGAGGAATGTTTTGTAGCCTGGTTTTGCTAAACTCCAACCATATACCATCAAAGAATAATGAGGAGGAAAGTAACTAATGAAAACAAATCTAATGGAACTTACTAAGGACCAGACGCTGTTCCAAATGATTTACATGAAGTAGCTTATTTAAGCCTCACAACAACTCACAGAAGGAGGTTACTGTTATTATTTCTATGTTACACCTGAAGAAACTGAAGCACAGAGAGGCTAACTGACTTGACCAAGGCCACACAGCTAATGAGTGGCAGATTCAGAATTCAAACCCTAGCAGGCTATTTTCTGAACCTATCTTCTAAACATTAGGCTACGCTGTTAGAAAAACAAAACATTTCATAGTCCTGACTTCAATTCTGGCTTCCTTTCCTAGGGACAGTTCTGGGCCATCTAGAAGGAGCCTAAAGGCAAGGTGCTCCCCATCTGTGGCCCACAATAAGCCCAGCATACAGCTCCCTGTGTCCTCTAAACAAAGCTGCATTGTCTCCACCCATCCCTAAGTAAATGCATCTCCTAAACTGAAGGTATTCCTGGACCAAAATAAGGCAGCACAAAGAAAAAGAAAAGACCTGTCCAGAGACCTTTAAGTACCATGGAATATATAGCTGAGAATATCTCAACAAAGTATTTCAGAACTTCTTATCTGCTTCTGGATGTCTCACGCTCTCAGTCACTGTTCCATAGGCCCTGCCTCTCAGTCTTATTTCCTGCACCTAAGCAGGAAAGGAAAAAATGTTGGTTAAACCTTTAGCCCAAGGATGAGGTAATTTTCTCCTCTTCTTCCTCCTCCAACTGTGAAGACTGCCCTGCACTTACTTGATGGTTACGTCTACCTTTATTAATACCTTCTGATAATATAGCAACTAGGACCCTCATCCCTGTGGCTGTGGACCTTTGGAAATCACAAAGGACTGGTCCCGGGACCTCAATGGATACCAAAACTTGTGGATGCCCCAGTCCCTTATATAAAATGGCTTAGTAAATCTGCCCTCCACATCTGCAGGTTCTGCATCCGCGGAGTCAACCAAGCACTAACTGAATTTACAGATATGTAACCCACAGATAGAGAACCTGTGGATACAGAGGGCTGACTGTACTTGAAAAATACAGATTGAACAAAATCCTAGGGGATTTTACTGGTTTTATTTGTCTCCCACTCTGTAGAACCAGACTGGGTCCTAGTCCAAGTTTGTCTCAAGAGACATTCCTTTACCATGATTTCTTAAATTAAACTTTTCGAGGCCCCTTTTCCAATTTAATCTTCCTCGAGACAAAATACTAGCACGCTCCTGAAGACAAAAAGATGGGAGTGGAGAAGGCAAAATTCTAAGGAGAGTTGGGATAATAATTTTTTATTCTATTGTATCCAATGACATTTCAAAAATAAAAGCAATACACCCCAACGTTCATTGCAGCACTATTTACAATAGCCAGAACATGGAAGCAACCTAAATGTCCATCAACAGACGAATGGATAATGAAGGTGTGGTACATATATACAATGGAATATTACTCAGCCATAAAAAGGAACGTAATTGGGTCACTTGTAGAGACGTGGATGGACCTAGAGACTGTTGTACAGAGTGAAGAAAGACAGAAAGAGAATAACAAATATATTAACGCATATATGTGGAATCTAGAAAAATGCTACAGATGAACCTATTTGCAAAGCATAAATAGAGATGCAGACGTAGAGAACAAACATATAGACACAAGGTGGGGGGGTGGGATGAACTGGGAGACTGGGATTGATATATATATACTACTATGTATAAAATAGATAACTACTGAGAACCTACTGTATAGCACAGGGAACTCTACTCAGTGGTCTGTGCTGACCTAAATGGGAAGGAAATCCAAAAAAGAGGGGATACATGTATACATATAGCTGATTCACTTCACTGTACAGCAGAAACTAACACAACATTGTAAAGCAACTATACCCCAATAAAAAAAAAAATAAGATTGTTCATGCTAACCAAAGCAATTCATCTCTTACCTAGATTTTGTTCCCCATAGGAGAAAGCACGCACGCTTCCCCTTTACCACACTGTTTTGTTCACCAGGGTTGTATCTGGCTCTAAGGTTGGGGAACATGTCTATTTAATGGAAGAAGTTTATTCAGTTAGCTGGGAAAGGATCAGAGGGAGGGTTTTTGTATATATATGACCAGTCTGAGCCAGAGTCATCCTGACCTGAGAAGGGCAGCAGTTCAGAGTCCATTCCTCAAACTATTAGAGCTCCTTGTAACAAGTAAGGGTCTACAGGATTACTGATATCTTACCTCAAAGGCTTCTTCATCTTCGGGGCCCTTTCTTGATTGCAAGACTTTCTCTCTAATGAGATGGTATAAATAAATATGAAGAGAATTGACAGAATATTCATGTTATATCAAGTATTTACTGAACGCTTACAATGCAAGGGTGTCATGTTACGTAGAGTGTGTAATACGGAAATGATGATCACATGCTTCCTGTTCTTCAAGAACATACAGTCCAGTTGGGAATATGAATGATGACCATAAATATGAAGTCAGGAAAGTAAAACAGACTCAGTGCCATGTGAAAAGCTTACTTGAATCACTATGGAAATTTTGAATAAAAAGAGATCTTATTTAGCAAAAGGATCCTGGATATAATAATGAAGGAGGTAGTTTTTGCACTGGGACTTAAAACACGGATTTGGAGATGTGAAGGGCATCTCTGGTTTTAAGAAAACAAACAGACAAAAGCAGCATGAATAAGGCTTGATGTTAGGAAATGCAAAGTTTAGGCTAGTATTTATTTTACTTTCAACCAGATAGAATAGGACGTTAGGTTGGAAGTGCAGATTGGGGCTAGTCGACTGATAATGAAGTTAAGGAATTTGAATGTTATTCAGCAGCCAGTGAGACCAAAATAGCACTACTGGAAGAGCAGTATGAAAAGATCAGTTTGGCAATACTGCTTAATATGGATTAGAATACAAAGATTGGAAACAGAGATCCATGTTAGAATGGGAAAGGGAAGGAAAGTAATATTCGTAGAAGCCCTACTATGTACTAGGCGTTTGGTTAATCACTTTGCTGTGTCCATTCATTTCATTGTTATGACAATTCTATGATATTTTTATTCCCATCTCCACTTCTATATCTGGGACAATTTTGATGCCAACAGAATTCACACAGTCGTAGTCAGTGTAAGAGGTTAGAACTCACATTGGGGGTTCTCGTCTTAAGTTCCTTCTACTATACTGATTTACTGAAAGAGAACAGGCAAAAGGAACTGAGCTCTGAAATAGGTAGAAACACTAAGATGGGCATATAGCAGTTCTTCTGTGAGACAGAGATGTTCCCTGACCTTGGAGCTAGACACAACCCCCAGTGAACAATAACAGTATGGTAAAGCATATGTGCTTTTCCCTATGGAAAATGAAATCTAGGTCACTAATGAATTATTTTGGTTAGCATGGACAGTCTTATTATGGAGTCACATGAAAAAGACTTAACATTTGTTTGGATGTGAGAGAAGAAAGTAAAAAATAACTTTTAGCCACTAAAATGAGTTTAATCAAAGGAGGAGAGCACAAATAAATAAGTGGGAAACAGAGAAAGATGTGCAGGTTTTTTAGTGACTATGATAGGCTTCAGTTTAGACATATTTGCAGTATCAGCCACACCCAGCTGGAAGGGATCCAGCAGCTTGTTGGAAATGTAACAATGGTGCTTAGAAGGATGGCCAAAGGTAGAGAAGGAGATTTCAGAGTCATCAGTACAGAGGTGATGATGGAAACCATGAAACTGGAAGAGATTTCCAAAGAAAAGAGTACTTAGAAGGAGAAAAATAATAAAAATAACATGCTTTGGGGAAGGCAATGCATTTAAGAGGTTAAAATAAGTAAAGGAATGAAAAAAGATGAGGAGGGAGTTGGGGTGAAAAGAAGGAGTGCAGATTAACAATGTATATTATGGCTGTGGGAGAAAAAAGCTAAAGGGAAAAAAATTCTGCTATAAGGGACGCAATTGTTAGTGGCAAAGTTTCAGAGAGGTCACGAAAAAGACTGGGAAAATGATTTTTGCTGCTGCAATTGGATGACTCTTGAAGGAGTTTTTCAGTGTTTGATAGCAATCTAGATATCTGGAGAATAAACACAATAAAATACTTTTAAAACATCTTATTAAAAATCACTAATTGCTGAGCATGAATATGAAGAGTATGCCATGCAGTGGACTTCAAATACTAGCCAAATTTCTATAGGAAAATGATAGTATTGCATTCATTTTCAGACGTTCCTGATGGAAGGCCAGCTGTTGTCCACGGTGCTAAAAGAGTCATCTGGCATTATAATACTGCAGCAATATGACCGGTATAGCTGGAGTGAATTAGGTGTTTCATTACATGCCTCTATTTGAGGGATTTATTTTTCACTGAGATGAAATTTTTCATATATATTTCCCATCTGGAAGGGTTTTCAAATTCCCCAATGGTTAACGTTTAGAAAGGAATTGCTTTTTATTTTTTTAAAGAAATCCCTTGAAACGTGAGTATAAGAAATCGAGGTGAGGGAAAAACAAAAAGTTGAAGACGTGCTGAAAAGGTTATACAATTCTTTCTTCTTTCCAAATATCTGAAATCATTGACCGTCTACTGAATTCTACTCTTCCCAGTAGCACTCTCAAAGTTAAAAAAAATAAATAACTTAAACTATATGGAATCTGGGCATTCTACTGATGATCATAATTAAAAAATAAAATAGAGAAAATATAATTGTTATGAATAATCATAAACTATTAAAATGGCTGCTAATGGAGCCACAGGCATATTTCTTGCATGTTCCTCCAAAAAACACATTTTTGAATCTCTAGAGAAACAGGCAATGCAGTAATATTATTCTCATAACAGTCCTGATGAAGTCAACACAGCTACTATTCAAGGTTAGGTAGGATGTACAGGGGAGAGTGGTCAATGAACTTACGAGTTCAAGGTTGAGTAAATCAACAATTTTTTTTTCTGGTCAGAAGTTCAGAAATTGGACTGATTGGAAGACCAAGTTAATTGGCAAACAAAATGTTCAACTCTCATCATGAAATTGTTAACAACAAAATGTAAACAGTAAGTCCATGATGTGTTCACGATGGAAGAAAAATGATAAATAAAATTCACTATGAACAGTTGTAGGGTGTATTTTTAGCTTATCCAGCAAAGGAGAAGACTAACAATGAATGCGCTAGCCATCCACAGTTGTTCCATCAGTGCTGGGTACTGAGTGTTTAGGGGGATGTGAAGAGCTGCAGTTAAGAAAGAACAGACATGACTGTTTAGGAAGATATATATGTAAAATTATATACATTTAGAGAGGAGCTGGTGGTTGAATCAATAACCAAGGACCAATGACGTAATCAATCTTCCTTTTGTAATGAAGCCCCCCAAAAAGAGGGGGTTTGGAGTGCTTCCGGGATGGTGAGCATGTGGAGATTTGGGGAGAGTGGTGCACCTGGAGAGCACAGAAGCACCGAGTCCCTTCCCCACATTTTGTCCTATGCATCCCTTCCATCTGGCTTCTCCAGAGTTATATCCTTTCATTTACATCTCATTTTACCAGCTTCAAACTCCTCAATGAAAAGCTCAAGATACTGAGCTCGGAAGGAAGCAGTTCTCAGTGGGGGCAGGCCTCACCTTGCACAAAGATGAATCCATCAGATGTCACTGGAAGCATCTTGGACCCAAGGACCTCAGCACCTGCATTATACACAAAAAGGTTAAATATAAGCTGTTACAAGATTCTGATGTCAAGACGTGCTCGTGGGCCCAGAAGTGCAAGCAAGAACAAGCAGTTACACCCACTTTGGTCAGGGTCTTACTCCCAGGGCATCCAAGATATCAGTGCAGCTCTGTTCCTCCTTCACTTTGCTGGACTCACTGTGTTGGTTTCTGTGCATTAGGTGAAACAGCTCTTCTCCCAGTCTGGAAGGAGTCGATGTAGGAGATGAACCCTGTTGCTCCACCCTGCCCTGGCCCTTGGGTGTCGCTCAAAGTTTTGTGATTTTGAGGATATGGGGAGGGGGAAGGGTGAGCTGTGACAAAGCAAGAGAGAGGCATGGACATATATACACTACCAAACGTAAGGTAGATAGCTAGTGGGAAGCAGCCGCATAGCACAGGGATATCAGCTCGGTGCTTTGTGACCGCCTGGAGGGGTGGGATAGGTAGGGTGGGAAGGAGGGAGATGCAAGAGGGAAGAGATATGGGAACATATGTAGATGTATAACTGATTCACTTTGTTATAAAGCAGAAACTAACACACCATTGTAAAGCAATTATACCCCAATAAAGATGTTAAAAAAAAAAAAAGCTTTGAGATTGTGTAAGCAGTGTACTTCACCTCCGGTGGCGCCCAGTGATTGACGGTGTGCAAAGTCCCGTCAGCACCTCAAAAGGGGATCTCAGTCCGCAGCAAGATTCAGGTTGGAAGCTGGATCCTCAGGCAGAGCTTTTAAAGTGTGTAAATCTATACAATGCCGAGGGACGCAGAAGCGTGAGTCCCACGAGCCCAACAGAATTGGATGACCTACAAGCGGCCCCTGGTGGCAGTGCAAAACCCAGCGGGTCCGGGCCTGATGTAAACACCCCAGATAGGCCCTGGGCCCAGACGTAACCCCACGACTAGAAGTTAGCCCAGGCCCACAGGTAAACCCAGGCCCACAGCTAATCACAGGGACCAGCAGTAACCAACGCTAAACCACTCAGGCATAAACCCTCCCAGGCAAACCCCGCCCCCGGACGTAAACCTGGAGACCAGACGTAAACAAACACGCCAGTCGTAAACACGGGGCAAGTCGTAAACCTCGCAGTCATAACCCCCCCACCCCCAGAGGTAAACCCTTCAGACGTAACCCAGGCGTCCAGTCGTAAACTCCTCCAGTCGTAAACACCTGTGTGGTAAGCCTTCCCGTCATTCCCCTCCTCTGACGTAAACCCCGGTGCCAGACGTAAACCGGACCTCAGGCGTCGCCGACACCCGTAAAGCTGTGCTCCGGGGCCAAGACGGATCCCGGTAGGCCCGAGCGCCCAGCGCCCTCGTGCCTCAGACCCGATGCCCCGCCCTCTGCCGCCCCTCAGGCATTTCTGTGACAAGACGGCCGCCGGACGGTGAGTGTGCACGTCTCAGGCAGGTCACAGCTAGACGTGGTGGGGGCGGCCGTCAGATGTGGGTCTCCTGCGGGTACGGCCCTTCCAGACTGGGGGTGGAGGCAGTCCACCGTTAGGCCGCTGCCTCCCGCCCCCGGGTCTCTAGTCCCGGCTCCTGGGAGGCCTCGGCCGGGTCCGGGCTGTTCCTGGGGCTGGTCCGCGAGGCAGTGGGTCCAGGCCCTCATGCGGGGCCGGCTGCACCAGGGACACTGCGCGGGGCGCCCAGGGGGCCAGGAGGGGACGGCTCTGTGTCGTTGGCCAGGGTACTGGGCAGGACGCGGACACCGGACCCCTCTGGCTCTGGTTGCTCGGACTTCTTTCTCTGTTCTGGCTCTGGACAGAGGAGTTAAGTACTAAAGGCAGCTGTGCCCGGCAGGTTGTGACCAGACAGCAGCAGGCAGTGTCGGGGCAGGAAGGATGGTCCCAACAGGAGAAGTTGGCCGAAAGTCCACACTTCTGCGATGTGATAGGATATGTCAGAATTTTATCAAGTGAAAACTGTCTTGCGGTAGAAAAGGATCCTATTAGGAATCTTTTTCTGAAGCTTTTTAGATTGTCCAAAGAGTATTTTTGATCCGGATTTCCGATGCCAGTAACCACTCTTTCTGCTTGTTGGTGATGGGGCACTGGCCGTGTAATAGGGACCACTGGCATTTCAGCCAGTGCGGAGTGGGGTTTGGGTTGCCCTTTAACTGCTCGGTCTGCAGCAGGAACACTGTCCATAGTGTACTGGCGACTAAGTGATTTGGACCAGCACCTGGGCTTACTGCACATTCCCACTTAAGGTCTGCACTATGAAATAGATGCTGTCTTGCATTAAAAATAACAAGGACACAGAGGTTCTGAGAGCTTCGGTGATTTGCCTGAGATCACCCAGTTAGCCAGTCAGAACCACAGCCCGCGAATCTTCATTTAGAGGCCTAACCTTATGGAGAAGGTTTTCTGGCTCAGCTGGGAAGCCATCCCCTTCTGCGGGGACTCCTGCCTGGGTGTGATTCCATCTTCATGGATCTTGTTCCATGTAGTCTGTTTGGAAGTGTTGCATAATGGATCTTTCTCTTTTACCCATCCTGTCATTTCGGAAGTGTGTTTGGATCTTTTAAAAGGTAATACCTGAAGGATTTGAAGATGCGAAGGTGGGAATTAAACAGCTTGTGAGACTTATCTTAGCTGTACTTCCCGTTCCGCTGGGAGCATTTTCTTTCCAAATGGGCTAGTTGGTGAGGATGGAACAAAACCCTTATCTCTCAGCACGCTGCCCCTTGTGGAGTACAAATTCCCTCCCAACTTTTTTTTTTTTATGGTGGACTGTGGTGTGTTCCTGTTTATCTAGGGAAGGACCCTTAAACAGAAGCATCTGTCAGATATCTAGTTGGGAAAAAATATATTAACGTACCTACTCTTAAGTGATGTATTTGATATTGTTTTTGGTAGGATTATTACAAAGCAGAGTGTGTATAAAGTTGATTGACACATTATTCAAGTGTGTTTAGTGCTTATATGAAACATACCAATTGTAACTGTTTGAAAACACTTTTTTTGACACTTGGGGATACATCAAAAACTTTTTCTTATTATAAGATATAAAAAAATAAAATTATATATGTTTACATAAGTAATTACAGTGGTAAGGTGGTATGTTATAGGGTGTTATAAGGAGATAATCCCCTAATTCTATAGATTCTTTGGAGATTGCTCTGGGAAGTGATGTTTATGCTAAGACCTGAAGGGTGCAGAAGGAGACAAAAGAGAGAATATTTTAGGCAGAAGGAACAGCATGGGTAGAAACACAGAGGCTGTTGAGGCATATATACTTAAGGAACAGAAAAATAGAAGGCCATTATGGCTGAAGAGAAGTATTAAATGAAGCAGGAAGGATATGGGGGTCATCACATGCAGGTCCTTCTTTAGACCACATTCAGGATATTGGCCTTTATGCATTAAGATAAAATATCAGTCAAGATTTGATCAGAGAAGCAGAATATTTCTTATAGGGATGGGACCTTATGCAATCTTGGGAGCTGGTTAAACAGTTTGTGTGAAACTCTTCCTTTTGTGTCTGCTGATGGAGCCTGAAGTTAATAGGGCAGGCAGCAGGGAAGTAAAGATGAACATAAAATAGAAGAGGCAAGGACAAACTGAAACCTGTGAGAATGAGTGATGCTTCCGGTGGAGAGGGTGGAAACCATGTTAGCCTCTCACAGCCCCTAGTCTCCATCTCTGATGGGAGAGGATGACATTCTTTGTCCCAGGTAACACAGACCTGTCCCAGGAATGGGAGAGGCTGGAGAAGGAAATTCATGAAAGCAGGAGGAGCTTGTGGGAGCCTGTCTGTGACCGTACACTAACCAGGTGAGGTGACAAGCACAACATTAGTGGGCTGTGTATTAGGGTTCTCCAGAGAAACAGAACCATTAGGAGTATATGAACAGAACCATATGTGTGTATATATATATACATAAAATAAGAAATTGAGTCATGGGATTATGGAGGCTGACAGTTCCAAGATCTACAGTTAGCAAGCTGGAGACCCAGGAGATGCAATGATATAGTTCCAGTCTGAATGCCAGCAGGCTCAACACCCAGGAAGAGCTGATGTTTCAGTTTGAGCCAGCAAGCAGGGAAAGCCCAATGTCCCAGCTTAAGGCTATCAGGCAGGAGGATTTCCCTCTTACTCACAGGAGGGTCAGCCTTTTTGTTGTGTTCAGGCCTTCAACTGATTGGATAAGCCTAACCCACATTAAGGAGGGCAATCTGCTTTACTCAGTCTGCTGATCCAGAAACACCCAGAATAATGTTTGACCAAATGTCTGGGTGCTCTGTGGCCCAGTCAAGTTGACACATAAAATTAACTATCAAAAGTTGCAAGAGCACCTTGGACCCTATAATGATCTTGCAAATATAAAAAGAATATGGATACATCTTAAATTCTGCCTCCCAAATCGTGCAAGATATGTCTTCTGGCCCATGTTCATCCTGAAGTATCCAGTAAAGGGAATTCTGGGAAATGTAGTGCCAGTTAAGTTGGCATAATACACATCCATCACAGAGAGGTTTATCAGAACTGAGTATAGGAAATGCTATACTACTGGCAGTATGGAGATGTGATTAGAGTGGGGTAAAAGTGGATATCTTCAGAGACAGAGACAAGATGGCAGAGTAGGAGGATGCGAGCTCACCTCTTCTTACGAAAACACTAAAATCGCAACTAACTGCTGAACAGTCATTAACAAAAAAATGTTGGAAACTACCAAAAAAGATACCGTATATCCAAAGACAAAGAAGAAGCCATAACAAGACAGTAGGAGGGGTGCAATCATGATAAAATCAAATCCCATACCCCCCAGGTGGGTGACCCAAAAACTGGAAAATAATTATACCACAGAAGTTCTCTCACAGGAGTGAAAGTTATAAGCCCTTTGTTAGGCTCCTCAGCCTGGGAGCCTGGGAGGAGGAGCCCCCAGAGACTCTGGCTTTGAAGGTCAGGTGGGTTTGATCATAGGAATTCCATAGGATGGGGGGAAGCAGAAACACCACTCTTGGAGGGCATACACAAGGTCTAGTGAGCACCAGGACCTAGGGAAAAAAGCAGTGACCTTATAAAAGACTGGGCCAGACCTACCTGCTAGTATTGGAGGGACTCCTGTGGAGGCGGTGGGGTGCTGTTGCTCACTGCAGGGACAAAGATACTGACGGTGGTAGTCCTGGGGACTACTCATTGGCTTGAGCCCTCCTGGAGGCTGCCATTTTCTCTCCAAGACCTGGCCCTACCCAACAGCCTGTAGGCTCCAGTGCTGGGATGCCTCAGGCCAAACAACCAACAGGGCAGGAACACAGCCCCACCCATCAGCTGACAGGCTGCTTAAAGTCTTCCTGAGCACACAGTTGGCTGCTATACACACCCCTTGATACAGCCCTGCCCACCAGAGGGACAAGACCCAGCTCTACCCACCAGTGCACAGGAACCAGTCCTTCCCACCAGGAAGCCTGCACAAGCCTCATCCAGGGGGCAGACAGCAGAAACAAGAATGACTACAACCCTGCAGCCTGCAGAAAAGAAACTGCAGTCACAGAAAGAAAAATTAGATGGCAGAGGGATATGTCCTAGATGAAGGAATAAGATAAAACCCCAGAAGAACAACTAAGTGAAGTGGAGATAGGCCATCTACTCGAAAAAGAATTCAGAGTAATGATAGTAAAGATATCCGAGACCTCAGAAAAAGATCAAGAAGGTAACAAGAAATATTTAACAAAGAACTAAAAGGACTAAAAAACAGAGATGAACAATACAATAACTGAAATGAAAAATGCAGGAGAAGGAATCACTAGCAGAATAACTGAGGCAGAAGAATGGATAAGTGAGCTGGAAGACAGAATGGTAGAAATCACTGCTTCAGAATAAAGTAAAGAAATAAGAATGAAGAGAAATGAGGACAGTCTAAGAGACCTCTGGGACAACATTAACCACACCAACATTAGCATTATAGGGGTGCCAGAAGAAGAGAGAAAGAAAGGGCCTGAGAAAATATTTGAAGAGATAATTGCTGAAAACTTTCCTAACATGGGAAAGGAAATAGTCACCCAAGTTCAGGAAGCTCAGAGTCCCAGGCAGGAAAAGCCCAAGGAGGAACATGCAAGACACATAGTAATCAAGTTGACAAAAGTTAAAGATAATGAAAAAATATTAAATGCAACAAGGGAAAAGCAACAAATAACATACAAGGGAATTCCCATAAGGTTGTCAGCTGATTTCTCAGCAGAAACTCTGTAGGCCAGAAGGGAGTGGCATGATATATTTAAAGTGCTGAAAGGGAAGAACCTATAACCAAGAATACTCTGCCCAGCAAGGCTCTCATTCAGATTTGATGGAGAAATCAGCAGCTTTACAGATAAGCAAAAGTTGGTCAGTATCACCAGACCAACTTTGCAACAAACATTAAAGGAACTTCTCTAGGTGGAAAAGAAAAGGCCATAACTAGAAAGAAGAAAATTATGAATGGAAAGCTCACCTGTAAAGGCAAACATACAGTAAAGGTAGGAAGTCATCCACACACAAATACGTTATCAAAACCAGCAATCTTGAGAAGAGGAGAGCACAAATGCAGGGTATTGGAAATGCATTTGAAATTAAAAGAACAGCAACTTAACACAATCTTGTTTATATATAGACTGCTATATCAAAACCTCATGGTAACTGCAAACCGAAAAGCTACAGTAGATACATACACAATAGAGAATCTAAACACAACACTAAAGTTAGTCATCAAATCATAATAGAAGTGAACAAAAGAGGAAGAGAAGAAAAAAGACCTAAAAAACAAATCCACAACAATTAACAAAATGGCAGTAAGAACATACGTATTAATAATTACCTTAAACATAAATGGATTAAATGCTCTAACCCAAAGATATAAACTGGTTGAATGGATACAAAAACAAGACCTGTGTGTACACTGCCAACAGGAGACCCACTTCAGATCTAGGGACACATACAAACTGAAAGTGAGGTGATGGATAAAGATATTCCATGGGAATGGAAATCAAAAGAAAGTTGGCATACCCATACTCGTATCAGACAAAATAGACTTTAAGATAAAGATTGTTACAAGAAACAAAGAAGCACACTGCATAATGATTGAGGGATCATTCCAAGAAGAAGATATAATAATTGTAAATATATATGCACCCAACATAGGAGCATCTCAATATGTAAGGCAAATACTAATAGTCATAAAAGGAGAAATCGACAGTAACACAATAATAGTGGGGGACTCTAACACCCCACTTTCATCAGTGGGCAGATCATCCAGACAGAAAATCAATAAAGACACAGGCCTTAAATGACTCATTAGACCAGATGGACTTAATTGGTATTTATAGAGCATCCTATCCAAAAGCAGCATTCTTCTCAAGTGCACATGAAACATTCTCCAGGACTGATCACATGCTGGGCCACAAAGCAAGCCTTGGCAAATTTAAGAAAATTGAAATCATATCAAGCATCTTTTCCGACTACAATGCTACAAGATTAGAAATCAACTACTAGAAAAAGACTGTAAAAAAACACAAACACGTGGAGGCTAAACACTATGCTACTCTATAACCAATGAATCACTGAAGAAATCAAAGAAGAAATAAAATATCCAGAAACAAATGAAAATGAAAGCATGATGATCCAAAACCTATGGGATGTAGCAAAAGCAGTTCTAAGAGGGAAGTTTATAGCAGTACGGTCTTACCTCAGGAAACAAGAAAAAACTCAAATAAACACTCTAACCTTACACCTAAAGCAACTAGAGAAAGAAGAACAAACAAAACCAAAGTTGGTGAAAGGAAAGAAATCATAAAGATCAGAGCAAAAATAAATGAAATAGAAACAAAGAAAACAATAGAAAGATCAATGAAACTAAAAGCTGGTTCTTTGAAAAGATAAACAAAATTGATAAACCTTTAACCAGACTCAATAAGAAAAAGAGAGAGAGGGCTCAAATCAATAAAATTAGAAATGAAAAAGGAGAAGTTACTACAGACACCACAGAAATACAAAGGATCATAAGAGACTACTATAAGCAAGTATATGCCAATAAAATGGACAACCCAGAAGAAATGGACAAATTCTTAGAAAAGTGCAATCCCCCAAGACCGAATCAGGAAGAAATAGAAAACATGAACAGACCAATCACAAGTACTGAAATTTAAACCGTGATTTTAAAAATCCCAACGAACAAAAGTCCAGGACCAATGGCTTCACAGGTTAATTCTGTCGAACATTTAGAGAAGAGTTAAGACCTATCTTTCTGAAACTATTCCAAACAATTGCAGAGGAAGGAACACTCCCAAACTCATTCTGTGAGGCTACCACCATCACCCTGATACCAAAACTAGACAAAGATCACACACACACAAAAAGAAAGTTACAGACCAATATCACTGTTGAACGTAGACAAAAAAATCCTCAACAGAATGCTAGCAAACCAAATCCGACAATATATTAAAAGGATCATACACCATGATCAAGTGGGATTTATCCCAGGGATGCAAGGATTTTTCAATATCCACAAATCAATTAGTGTGATACACCACATCAACAAATTGAAGAATAAAAACCATACGATCATCTCAATAGATGCAGACAAAATTCAATACCCATTTACGATAAAACTCTCCAGAAAGTGGGCATAGAGGGAACCTACCTTAACATAATAAAGGCCATATATGACAAACCTACAGCTACTAAATGGTGAAAAGCTGAAAGCATTTCCTCTAAGATCAGGAACAAGACAAGGATGTCCACTCTCACCATATTTATTCAACATAGTTTTGGAAGTCCTAGCCACGGCAATCAGAGAATAAAAAGAAATAAAAGGAATCCAAATTGGAAAAGAAGAAGTAAAACTGTCACTGTTTGCAGATGAATGATACTACACATAGAAAATCCTAAAGATGCTGCCTGCAGACTACTAGAGCTCATCAATGAATTTGATAAAGTTGCAGGATACAAAATTAATACACAGAAATCTGTTGCATTTCTATACACTAACAACGAAAGATCAGAAAGAGAAATTAAAGAAACAATCCCATTTACCATCACAACAAAAAGAATAAAATACCTAAGAATAAATCTCCCTAAGGAGGCAAAAGACCCATACTCAGAAAACTATAAGATGCTGATGAGGGCTTCCCTGGTGGCGCAGTGGTTGAGAGTCCGCCTGCTGATGCAGGGGACACGGGTTTGTGCCCCGGTCTGGGAAGATCCCACATGCTGCAGAGCGGCTGGGCCCGTGAGCCATGACCACTGAGCCTGTGCATCCGGAGCCTGTGCTGCACAACGGGAGAGGCCACAACAGTGAGAGGCCTGTGTACAGCAAAAAAAAAAAAAAAAAAAAAAAGAAATGCTGATGAAAGAAATCGAAGATGACACAGAAGGAAAGATATAACATGTTCTTGGATTGGAAGAATCAGTAATGTCAAAATGACTATACTGCCCAAGGCAATCTACAGATTTAGCGCAATCCCTATCAATTTGCAATCCCTATCAAATTACCAATGGCATTTTTCACAGGATTAGAACAAACAATCTTAAAATTTGTATGGAGACACAAAAGACCTTGAATCGACTAAGCATATATATATATATATATATATATATATATATATTTTTTTTTTTTTGCGGTACGCGGGCCTCTCACTGCTGTGGCCTCTCCCATTGCGGAGTAAGTGCCCACAGAATGGGAGAAAATATTTGCAAACGATGTGACCAACAAGGGATTAATCTCCAAAATTTACAAAATATGGGGTTCAATATCAAAAAAATGAACAACCCAATCAAAAAATGGGCAGAAGACCTAAATAGACATTTCTCCAAAGAAGATATACAGATTGCCAACAAACACACGAAATGATGTTCAGTATTGCTAATTATTAGAGAAACGCAAATCAAAACTACAATGAGATATCATCCCACATCAGTCAGAATGGCCATCATCAAAAAGTCTACAGGGACTTCACTGGCGGTCCATGATTAAGACTACAAGCTTCCATTGCAGAGGGCACGGGTTCAGTCCCTGGTCAGGGAATTAAGATCTCGCATGCTGAGTAGCATGCCCCCCCCAAAAAAGTCTGCAAACAGTAAATACTGGAAAAGTGTGGAGAAAAGGGGACCCCCCTACACTGTTGGTGGGAATGTAAATTGGTATAGCAACTGTGGAGAACAGTATGGAGGTTCCAAAAAAAACCTAAAAATAAAGCTACCATATGATCCAGCAATCCCACTCCTGGGCATATATTTGGAAAAAAACATGCTTCAAAAGGATACCTGCACCCCAATATTCATTGCAGTGCTGTCTACAATAGCCAAGACATGGAAACAACCTAAATGTCCTTTGACAGATGAATGGATAAAGAAGATGTGGGGCTTCCTTGGTGACGCAGTGGTTGGGAGTCCGCCTGCCAATGCAGGGGACACGGGTTTGAGCCCAAGTCTGGGAGGATCCCACATGCCATGGAGCAACTAGGCCCATGTGCCACAACTGCTGGGCCTGCTCTCTGGAGCCCGCGAGCCACAACTACTGAAGCCCACACACCTGGAGACCATGCTCTGCAACGGGAGAGGCCACCACAGTGAGAGGCCCGTGCACCCCAGTGAAGAGTGGCACCCGCTTGTCACAACTGGAGAAGGCCTGCACGCAGCAACAAAGAGCCCAATGCAGCCAAAAATAAAATAAATGAAATAAATAAATTAAAAAAAAAAGATGTGATGCATATATACAATGGAGTATTACTGAGCCATTAAAAAGAATGAAATAATGCCATTTGCAGCAACATGGATGGACCTGGAGATTATCATACTAAGTGAAGTAAGTCATACAGAGAAAGATAGATATCATATGATATCTATTATATGTGGAATCTAAAAAAAATGATACAAATGACTTTATTTATGAAACAGAAACAGACTCACAGACTTAAGAGAATGAATTTATGGTTACCAGTGGGAAAGGTGGGGAGGAGGGATAGATTGGGAATTTGGGACTGACATGTACACACTGCTATATTTAAAATAGATATACGCACTGCTGTATTTAGATAAGCAACAAGGACCTACTGTATAGCAAAGAGAAACTGCTCAATTTTCTGTTATAAACTTAATGGGAAAAGACTTTGAAAAAGAACAGATACATGTATATGAATCACTTTGTGGTATATCTGAAACTAATACAACGTTGTTAATCAGCTATACTCCAATATAAAAAAAGTGGATCTTTTCATCTTCCAATGGGAGAAGGGTTGAAGATAGCATTATGGGGTAGTGTTCTCATGTAATGTTAATATGGCAAAGCAAAACCATAAAAGGAGTGTTTCAGTCAGAGATGTCAGGCAGGAAGTGTCCCATCATTGAGAAGTATTCAAGCAGAGAAAACGTCATCTCTTCTCAGAAATGTTTCAAGGTCATTTTTAAAATTGCATGGGTATTGGGGCTAAATGATTGCTAGGTATTTTCTAACTCAAAGAGTCAGTTGTTCCTGTTCTTAAGGAAATTTCACATCTCACAAAAAGGCAAAACTATTACACTGAAAAATAACACAATATAAGATAGAATAATTTAAAGAATTGGGTTGAGGAGTGAAAAAGAGAAAAAAAAGGTGCCATGGAAGGTGATAAAGCTGAGATATACGTGTGAAAAGGAATAGTTTTGGGGCTTCAGTAGGAATGGGGATCCCTAGTTGAGCATTGCAATAGGACATTGTTAAGAAGAAATTCTGAAATGCAATTCTGACCATGTCATTTTCCAGCTTAATTGCTTTATGTGCTCTAAGGATAATGTCCATAATCATTAACAAGGTCTCTAAGGCTTTGATGGGTATAATCTCAACCTCAGTTGTGCCACTACACCGAGTACCTGCTGTTATCGCTATGCTGACTTTCTCTTATTTCTTGAAGTTGCCATACTACCTCCTACCTTAGAGATTTTCTACATGCTACTCATGGCCTAGAATGACCTTGACCACACTCTTGACCTGCATGAATCCTCTTATTCTGCAATCTCAGGTTCAATATCATTTCCCAGGGATTCTGTCCCTCTATAGTCTCTCCCCACCTCTGAACTAGGCTAATCCCTTAATTGTACACTCTTCTTGCCCCATGTACCTCTCTTTCATCACACTGATCATATTTGTAATTCCAGTTATTTTTTAGATCTTTCATTGTTTCTGACCCTACTAAGCTGTAAGTAAGCTAAGCGAGGAGTGTTGTATCCCCATCTCCTTACATACCATTATAAGGTTGTGAGATATTTTTTGAATGAGTGAATGAAGGGAGAAGAGAAACTTTTTGAACAGCTGAATATTGGGATCCAGATCTTTGTAGATTAATTATTTAACTCAAAGGGCAAGGTGATTTCAGTTTTTGGTGCTGAAAGCATCATTATCTTGCACCATTCTCAGCTCTCTCACTATTGAAGCCAAAGCAGTTTTTATTTTGGATTTGCTAATCGTGGCCCAAGCGTCTGCAGCATGAGAATAAGCTGAGCACATCCCTTGGCATTTCATGTCTTCCTTGGGTTGCGCAGGAATAGTTCATCATTTTCCTGTTCTCATAGCTGAAGATTACTTTGCAAACATCTGCTCTGAATCCAAATTCCTAGGGAAACAGGACTTAAGACAATATTGTGTCTCTATTTCTGTGTTTACATCATTTCCTCACTGAAGACTTCTCCCATTGTGTTCCCATGAAGCTAAGAACATTCTGCAAATCCTCATCTTGGGAGTTGGTTGCAGAAGGAATTCAGGGGAGAATTCTCTTGTCTGGGGTATTGAGAGATTGGCCTCACGCCAAATACTTATGCTTTCTCTGGGAGAAATAGGAGATGCTTTCTGGATCTCTCTGGTTTAATCTGAAGAAGGAAAGTCAGGGAATAAATCGAGCAATTAGTTGGTGAATAGAAATGTCTGTTCAGGTTTTTCAGGCTCTAATTCCTCTTTCAGCCAAATACAAATATAATATGGCATAGAGCAAGGCAGAGCATTTTGGACTCTGCATGGGCGAGCCAGGGAAGGATTTGCAGAGGAGGTGTCATTTGCGATCTTGGAAGATAAGGAGGAGTTTGTCAGATGGCCAAGGAGAAAAGGAAACAATCAGGGTAAGAAGAAGGATGTGTGGTGTGTGGGGGATGGATAGGATGAGGTTATGGGGACAGTGAAAGCAGCGAGGTAAGACATACACATTTCCTATTATGGTTTCTGCCTTGGGGATGGCGAGGACAGTTTCCAGTTATTGACACACTCACTGGCCATGTGAGCTTGGCTTGCCGGTAAACAGCCTCAGAAGTTAGATGCAGTCCAGACCCTCTGGACTCCCTTTTCTGTCTCTACTGAATAAACAGGGAACACCTACCTCTGCAACATCACCGTTTTTCTCTCCTCACTTCCTAGTTTAACTCATTCTCTGATTACTCAGAATCAGATTCTTCCAGCATCTTTCCAGTATGAACAGGTCAATGTCTCTTTTTTTGTCCTTTTTGTTATTGCATTGTGATTGCATTAATTATTGCAAGCGTAAAGAAACACAGTCAGTCCTTTTGTGTTGATGTTGTATAAGGAAATTTTGCTGGGGTCCTTTGTTATTAGTTCTAGTGATCAGGTTATTGCATCCTTTGGATTTTTCATGTGAATTGTGAAGATAATCATTTTCTGAGTAAGAGCAAATGCTTATGCATGCACTTACGTTTCAAGCATTTTATAGGTATTTAATACACACACAAATCTTACGAGTGGGTCCTATTATTATCATCATCAAAATATTAATTTTATAGGTGGAGCAGGTGAGACATAGAGGTTAAGAAACATGCCCAGGGTTTCTCAGATAGTAAGTGGGAGAGCAAAGGTTTAAATCTATTGATAAATGTGGCTTTATCATCCATTCTGTTTACCACTTAGGCCACTTTGCTTCTCTGTTATTATTTTGTCTCGTCCTTTCCAACATTTGACTCTTATTTTTCTCATAGTATTGCATTGGCTAATATCTTTCAGGATCATATTGAATATTAGGGGGTACAACTAACCTTTAGGATTATTCTTATAAAGTTTCATTAGTGATGAACGTATTATGTTTGCTATCCCAGTGGGATAGCGTGCATAATAAGACTTTCCTCAAAAAATCAAAAGAAGGTAAAGTTTTCTTCCTGATCACTGCCAGATAAGTCCATGAAGGCACTGCCATGGTTAAATCCACTTCTTTTATTTATCATGCTTTTCTGTTCCTCTGTGCCTGTTTTATGGCTTTCTTTTGTACTTAGTGAATATTCTAATTTTTAAAATATTTTTTCTTAATTTTTTTTCTTATTTTCTTAGTGTTTGCTTTAGGGCTTACCATATACCTCTTATAGATGGCATATTTTAAAGCCCATTCTTGGTTTAACATTCTCTTATTTAAAGACTATCTTGGTTCTGACACAGCAGGTGTGCAAGGTACAAAAGCACAAGAGCTTAAGGCTGACTGAGGTTCAGTCTTTGTGTGAAGTTCACCCTGATTTTGACTAAGAAAGTAGTCTCTTGAAATTATAAGCTATCAAATGCCACCTTTTAGGTTGGACCTGTAGAGCTCACCCACAGTCCTGAGCTAGGACAGGGGATCCGACATCAGCGTTGCAGCAAGCCTGCATTGGGTATGTAAAAGTTCCTTATTTTCACTCTGGTAAACACTGCAAGTAAAAGGACTTGCTAAGCAAATGTGTAAAGAAAGTGGCAAAGGAGACAGTTCACCCACTGACATAAACCAATGGCTTTTAAGAAACTGAGCACATGATTAGAAAGTAGATGGATGCTCTTCATTAAAAATAAGTCTTGTCTATCCATTAAAGCAGTCTTGGGGGCTGGGGACCTATCTTCTTGGGCAATCTTTCAAGGGCCGTCTCCAGAGCCACTTCCTCTGTAAAATCTACCACGATTATTAAGGTAGAGAAAAAAACATATAGACTCTGGAGTCAGACCTAGGTTCACATCTTGTCTCTGCTTGTTGATAATTGGGTGAGTTTGGGTTAGTCACTTAAAGCCCTTGTTACTCAAAGTGTGGTCCTCAGACCAGCAGTATCAGAATCACCTGAAAACTTATCAGAGATTTTGAACCTCGGGTCCTTCCCAGACCCACTCTATTTTAAAATATCCAGTAATTCATTTGCACATTGAAGTTAGAGAGGTACTGATTTAAGTGCTATAATCCTCATAGGGTAGTTGGGAAGATTAAATGATACAGTTACATATAGCAACTATAACAGAGGTTGGTACAGAGAGGACTACCCCCAGATGGTGGTTATAACTAGCATTAGTGTTTTCTGTTGTGGTCATTATTCTCAGTCCTTGTCCTCTCTAGTCCCATCACCTGGAGGCATGCCCAGTGGATACTGGAACCTTACCCAAGCTGTGGCCAAGGGAACTTACAACCTTCTCTGAGCCTGTTTTCTAGCCTGTAAAATAGGAATGATGGTCCCCACTGAGAGGGCTGCTGTGAAGATTAAATAAAGTGATGCACAACATCATTTCCAGAGACCACGTGCTGTGCTCAGCCCTTTGCATCCATTTTCTCATTGAATCTTCTTATCATCCCCATGCAGTGGAAAAATGTTCAGAGAAGTGATGACGTGCTCAAGGACACGCAGCTAGTAAGTGGCAGAGCTTGTATGCAAATTGGGAGCAAGTCTGAACCCAGAGCTTTTAACTGCTTGATTCTGGGCATCTCCTGCAGCATGAAACTTGTGCTGCGGTCATCCAGATGTCTTATCAGTCATCAGGTGTCCCCTGCCATGAGGAATTATCAACAATGACTGAGTGGTGGGCTTTGCCTTTCCACCCTGTTGTGCTGCCCCCAGCTGGAGGCAGATATTTGCTTCCCTGACCACTTGGCAACACTGATCAACCCAGTTCCCTCCATCGTTCCTACTTTTATGTTTTTTCCTCCAAGGGCTCAGATGGCCAGATTCAGAGTCAGTTGCCTTGGAGAGTCAGGTGTGACCACTCTTGTTAAGGAGCCAGAGGCTGAGCTAATTATAGTAATTAAAGCTTCCTATTTACATAACACCTCTCAGGCAGAAGGAACACAGAGCTCTTTTTCCAGGGCCATGCAGAAGAAGCTGTCCAGCTCCCACACTGCCATGCTGCTGCTTCCCGGGAGACCTGGAGCAGAGACTTGGAAGTAGCATATGTCCTCGTCAGAGTGGACCGCCTCAGATGCAAGGAGGGAGGAAGCACTGCTGATTAAGATGAGCATCAGCCAGACCTCCAAAGAACCTAGAAAGTGACTTCTTCCAGGGCCCAACAAATCCTTAGTCTGAAGCTACGCACTACCATGGTATTTAGTCGCCCTTGTATAATGGGTGTCTTACATTACAACGACAAACAGTATCAAGTGTCCTATTGTTGTCACATACCTTACATCTGTAATCTTTAATTGTTGTGAGAGCCAGATGAGGTAGTGGTTATTACTCCCATTTTAAAGATAAGGAAAACAAGGCTCAGAGAAGTTAAATAATTTAATCAGTGTCATACAGCCAGTAAGTGTTATAGTTGACTTTTCCACCCAAAGCATGTGGAATTACACAACCCATGAGCAGTCATACCATATTGCCTCTCTCAAGAACTTCTCCAATTACCTAGTCCTTTCACAATTGCTTACTGTTTATGATATGGGTGGATGTCATCTTCTTTTTGTAGATTAAATACACATGCAAGTACATGCACACAAGCGTGCGTGCACACACACACATCAGATTCATCTTTTCCCTGTTCATACCTCTCGAAAGTTGCTTGCACATCTGGATATCTTTCCATTAAGGCTTGCTGCTTCGTTTGGTCTCACTTTTTATTCAATTAGTATGGTCTTTTAAAAAAAATCAATAACTGGTTAGTGATGCCTTTAATAGATGTTGAATGAATACAAATCTGGTGTAATTTATCACAGAAGTGATACTTTAATTATTTATTCCCCTCAAAGTAACACTGGCTATATCCAACATGCTTGATTTTTGGAAGCAGACCCCCATTACCTGATTCCGGGGGTAGGGGCCAGTCCACGATAACCTCTTACTCATCAGAGAAGTTATTTTTGCTCTGTCACCAGAGGATCATGAACAATTGACATAAACCTACATGTTCAGAATCACATAGCTATCAAATGGAAAAGCTGGGTCTCTGAATCCATCTTTCCATTTATCTGTATCTGAAATAAATATTAAATTTGATACTGACCTTCACTCAGCCAATAAATAGTTATGAGGGCCTGTTGTGCTCTGGATACTCTGCCAAAGTTGTTTGTTTTTTTTTTAACATCTTCATTAGAATATAATTGCTTTACAGTGGTGTGTTAGTTTCTGCTGTATGACAAAGTGAATTAGCTCTACGTATACATATATCCCCATGTCCCCTCCCTCTTGCATTCTGCCGAAGTTTTGTATACAGGGCTAAAAGGATTTGGCAGAGTTCTGACCATCCTGGGCAAGATAGACAATAAGCAAGTAAACAAACACATATACAAATCCAAGTTGGAATAAAGACTAAGAAGGAATGAAGGAGGGTTCAGTAACAGAGAATATGGACTATGGGAGAGGGAGCTACTGAGTGTGGTTAGAGAAGGTGTTTCCAAGGAAAGAATACTTAAGTTGACTCTAAAGGTTAAAAGAAGATTGGAGGTAAACCAACCCAGATTTAGGGAACCATATATGTGAAGTCCCTAAGAAGAAGGCTTTGGAAAGTTCAAGGAACTGAAATGAGGCCAGGGTGGCTGGAGCACAGCAAGAGAAGCACAGAGTGGGACAAGATGAGGGAATGTGGAATGATGCACGAGGGAAAAATGATATAAGGCCCTAGAGAACATGGCAAGGATTCTACTTCAAAGTAAATGTAAATTACATTTTGAAAAAGATAACTGTGGCTCCTTTTCTCTGGAAGAATACAAATTTCTTTATATTTCACAGCAGAGAAGAAACCAGACTTTTAGAGTCAGAACAATCTAGGTTTAATACTACACCAGCCGCTTATTTGCTGTATATCCTTGGTGAGTTACTCATTCCCTGCTGAGTCTCAGTTTTTCCCCTCAATGAGGTCAGGCTAAATTATACTGCAGTAACAACAACAAAAATTACCCAGAATCTCAATGGCTTAATGCAACAAAAATTAATTTTTTCTCACTTGAAGTCCCCTGAAGACTTCGTACAATCCTCCAATGCAGAATCCACCTTTGTTGGCTCAGCCGTCCATAATATGTTCCTTGCTCATATGGTGGCAAATGTTAGAAATAATATGTGCAGAATGCCTGTGCCATATCTGGCACATAATAAATGCTCAGTGAATGGTTATGATTATTTGCTTCCTCTCTTAAATTCGTGGTGCTACTCCCCGGTTGGATCTTTTCCAGGGAGCGATATCTAGTTGGCCCTCTATCCACGGGTTCTGCATGGAAGATCCGCGGTTGGTTGAATCCGTGGTTGCAGGACCGAGGATTCAGAGGACTAACTGTATTGGATATGGTGATTGTCCAGACCTGATAGAATAGCCTACTTGGTAAGAGGAAAAATGGAATCATTACTTATTTCAGATCATGGATTGGCCAACTATAGCCTATGGGCCAAATCTGGCTGCCACCTGTATTGTTAACTAAATTTTTATTGGAACACAGACATGCCTGTTCATTTATGTAGTGTCTGTAGCTGCTTTCATGCAACAGTGGCAGAGTTGAGTAGATGCAACAGAGGCTGTTTGGCCTGCAAAACCCAAGATATTTACTATCTGGACCTTCACAGAGAAAGTCTTCTGACTGCCTCTCTTGATGATCTTTCTTATTACTTGGCCCTCCCCAGTCATTCAAATTTTGTCTGGAATATTCTCAATCTTCTTCCTACCTTAGGGCCCTATGACCTTTTACCTGCAGTCCACACACTTGTCCCCATCCTCCCAATCCTAACTATATTTTCATGTTGATTCTCTACCTAATTTAAAAAGAAAGAAATCAACAAGGAACTTGAATTTTTCCTGGACTTGTAATTTTTCTTTTCGTTTCATTGGTGTGCTGGCTGTGATTCAAAGAAAACATGTAAGTAATCAAAGCCAATTGCCTCCATAACCAAATCATGCTCCCTCTTGTGGGTGGCTGGAGATAGCTGCCCCTCCCTCTCTTTTCTTTATCCGTGACACCATTTTCTATTCTTTATCTCTTGACATGAGCACTGTTTGACGGAACATGGTTCCTGCAAAGATCCGGAGAGTTTGTCAGCAACTGTGTTTTGTTTTGTTTTTTTTAAACCATGTTAGTGGGGAAAAAACCTGTTGTAAATCCTGTCCAAAAAATACTTTATAGAGTCTACCTGTTCACAATGGATAAATCAGTTGCTCTGAATTAAATTCTCTAAACCTGAAAGGCCTGGGTCTGGTACTAGATTTATTCAGACTCTAGAAAAACAGTAATTTTCTAAGTCAACATCCTGACCTCACTTGAGGCAGCTACTGATCAATATAAAGCCTTTCCTTACCACTTGCTGCTCCCTTTGAAGGAATTGAACACATGTCCTGGGGACAAAAGTACCCAAGTCCAAGTGACAGAAACCAATCAAGAAGTGTCAGCCAAGGTAGTAGGCATGCTGCATCACAGGTGTCCACTGCCCGGTTCAGCCACTGCTGGACCCTGACCCTTGTGAGGATGTCACAGCCAGGAGGCTGCAGTGGTCCTGGTGGCTGCTCTGTTCATCTAGTACTTACTGATGGGTCATTAATTAAGCCTCATTTCTTCATTCTTTCCACTGGCCTTGAGGATATAATTGTTAGTCCTGTGGATCCCCTCCTGTCCTACTATTCAGTCTCCTTCCTTCCTTCCTTCCTTCTTTCCTTCCTTTCTTCCTTCCTTCCTTCCTTCCTTCCTTTTTTTCTTTCTTTCTTTCAACATCTTTATTGGAGTATAATTGCTTTACAATGCTGTGTTAGTTTCTGCTGTATAACAAAGTGAATCACCTATATGTATACATATATCCCATTATCCCCTCCATCTTGTGTCTCCCTCCCACCCTCCCTATCCCACCCCTCTAGGTGGTCACAAAGCACCGAGCTGATCTACCTGTGCTATGTGGCTGCTTCCTACTAGCTATCTATTTTACGTTTGGTAACGTATATATGTCCATGCCACTCTCTCACTTTGTCACAGCTTACCTTTCCACCTCCCCATATCCTCAAGTCCATTCTCTGGTAGGTCTGTGTCTTTATTCCTATCTTACCCCTACGTTCTTCATGACCATTTTTTTTTTTTAGATTCCATATATATGTGTTAGCATACAG
Source organism: Lagenorhynchus albirostris (assembly GCF_949774975.1). Classification (NCBI taxonomy): domain Eukaryota; kingdom Metazoa; phylum Chordata; class Mammalia; order Artiodactyla; family Delphinidae; genus Lagenorhynchus; species Lagenorhynchus albirostris. The sequence goes on from NC_083101.1 coordinate 14,933,020, forward strand.
TATTTCTTTTTCTCTTTCTGACTTACTTCACTCTGTATGACAGACTCTAGGTCCATCCACCACACTACAAATAACTCAATTTTGTTTCTTTTTATGGCCGAGTAATATTCCATTGTATATATGTGCCACATCTTTATCCATTCATCTGTCGATGGACACTTCAGTTGCTTCCATGTCCTGGCTATTGCAATTAACATTTTGGTACATGACTCTTTTTGAATTATGGTTTTCTCAGGGTATATGCCCAGTAGTGGGATTGCTGGTTTCTATGGTAGTTCTACTTTTAGTTTTTTAAGGAACCTCCATACTGTTCTCCATAGTGGCTGTATCAGTTTACATTCCCACCAACAGTGCAAGAGAGTTCCCTTTTCTCCACACCCTCTCCAGCATTTATTGTTTCTAGATTTTTTGATGATGGCCATTCTGACCGGTGTGAGATGATATCTCATTATAGTTGTCATTTGCATTTCTCTAATGATTAATGATGTTGAGCATTCTTTCATGTGTTTGTTGGCAATCTGTATATCATCTTTGGAGAAATGTCTGTTTAGGTGTTCTGCCCAATTTTGGATTGGGTTGTTTGTGTTTTTAATATTGAACTGCATGAGCTGCTTGTAAATTTTGGAGATTAATCCTTTATCAGTTGCTTCATTTGCAAATATTTTCTCCCATTCTGAGGGTTGTCTTTTGGTCTTGTTTATGGTTTCCTTTGCTGTGCAAAAGCTTTTAAGTTTCATTAGGTCCCATTTGTTTATTTTTGTTTTTATTTCCATTTCTCTAGGAAGTGTGTCAAAAAGGATCTTGCTGTGATTTATGCCATAGAGTGTTATGCCATTGTTTTTCTCTAAGAGTTTGATAGTGTCTGGCCTTACATTTAGGTCTTTAATCCATTTTGAGTTTATTTTTGTGTGTGGTGTTAGGGAGTGTTCTAATTTCATTCTTTTACATGTAGTTGTCCAGTTTTCCCAGCACCACTTATAGAAGAGGCTGTCTTTTCTCCACTGTATATTCTTGCCTCCTTTATCAAAGATAAGGTGACCATATGTGTGTGGGTTTAACTCTGAGCTTTCTATCCTATTCCACTGATCTATATTTCTGTTTTTGTGCAGTACCGTACTGTCTTGATTACTGTAGCTTTGTAGTATCGTTTGAAGTCAGGGAGCCTGATTCTTCCAGCTCCGTTTTTCTTTCTCAAGATTGCTTTGGCTATTCAGAGTCTTTTGTGTTTCCATACAAATTGTGAAATATTTTGTTCTAGTTCTGTGAAAAATGCCAGTGGTAGTTTGATAGGGATTGCATTGAATCTGTAGATTGCTTTGGGTAGTAGAGTCATTTTCACAATGTTGATTCTTCCAATCCAAGAACATGGTATATCTCTCCATCTATTTGTATCATCTTTAATTTCTTTCATCACTGTCTTATAATTTTCTGCAGACAGGTCTTTTGTCTCCTTAGGTAGGTTTATTCCTAGATATTTTATTCTTTTTGTTGCAATGGTAAATGGGAGTGTTTTCTTAATTTCACTTTCAGATTTTCATCATTAGTGTATAGGAATGCCAGAGATTTCTGTGCATTAATTTTGTATCCTGCTACTTTACCAAATTCATTGATTAGCTCTAGTAGTTTTCTGGGAGCATCTTTAGGATTCTCTATGTATAGTTTCATGTCATCTGCAAACAGTGACAGCTTTACTTCTTCTTTTCCGATTTGTATTCCTTTTATTTCTTTTTCTTCTCTGATTGCTGTGGCTCAAACTTCCAAAACTGTGTTGAATAATAGTGGTGAGAATGAGCAACCTTGTCTTGTTCCTGATCTTAGTGGAAATGGTTTCATTTTTTCACCATTGAGGACAATGTTGGCTGTGGGTTTGTCATATATGGCCTTTATTATGTTGAGGAAAGTTCCCTCTATGCCTACTTTCTGGAGGGTTTTTATCATGAATGGGTGTTGAATTTGTAGAAATCTTTCTCTGTATTGATTGAGAGATCATATGGTTTTTCTCCTTCAATTTGTTAATATGGTGTATCACATTGACTGATTTGTGTATATTGAAGAATCCTTGCATTCCGGGGATAAACCCCACTTGATCATGGTGTATAATCCTTTTAATGTGCTGTTGGATTCTGTTTGCTAGTATTTTGTTGAGGATTTTTGCATCTATGTTCATCAGTGATATTGGCCTGTAGTTTTCTTTCTTTGTGACATCTTGGTCTGGTTTTGGTATCAGGGTGATGGTGGCCTCGTAGAATGAGTTTGGGAGTGTTCATCCTTCTGCTATATTTTGGAAGAGTTTGAGAAGGATAGGTGTTAGCTCTTCTCTAAATGTTTGATAGAATTTGCCTGTGAAGCCATCTGGTCCTGGCCTTTTGTTTGTTGGAAGATTTTTAATCACAGTTTCAATTTCACTGCTTGTGATTGGTCTGTTCCTATTTTCTATTTCTTCCTGGTTCAGTCTCGGAAGGTTGTGCATTTCTAAGAATTTGTCTATTTCTTCCAGGTTGTCCATTTTATTGGCATACAGTTGCCTGTAGTAATCTCTCATGATCCTTTGTATTTCTGCAGTGTCAGTTGTTACTTCTCCTTTTTCATTTCTAATTCTATTCATTTGAGCGTCCCTTTTTTTCTTGATGAGTCTGGCTAATGGTTTATCAATTTTGTTTATCTTCTCAAAGAACCAGGTTTTAGTTTTTTTGATCTTTGCTATCATTTCTTTCATTTCTTTTTCATTTATTTCTGATCTGATCTTTATGATTTCTTTCCTTCTGCTAACCTTGGGGTTTTTTGTTCTTCTTTCTCTAATTGCTTTAGGTGTAAGGTTAGGTTGTTTACTTGAGATGTTTCTTGTTTCTTAAGGTAGGATTGTATTGCTATCAACTTCCCTTGTAGAGCTGCTTTTGCTGCATCCCATAGGTTTTGGGTTGTAGTGTTTTCATTGTCATTTGTTTCTAGGTAGTTTTGATTTCTCTTTGATTTCCTCAGTGATCTCTTGGTTATTAAGTAGTGTATTGTTTAGCCTCCATGTGTTTGTATTTTTTACAGATCTTTTCCTGTAATTGATATCTAGTCTCATAGTCTTGTGGTTGGAAATGATACGTGATACGATTTTAATTTTCTTAAATTTACCAGGGCTTGATTTGTGACCCAAGATAAGATCTATCCTGGAGAATGTTCCATGAGCACTTGAGAAAAATGTGTATTCTGTTGTTTTTGGATGGAATGTCCTGTAAATATCAATTAAGTCCATCTTGTTTAATGTATCATTTAAAGCTTGTGTTTCCTTATTTATTTTCATTTTGCATGATCTGTCCATTGGTGAAAGTGGGGTGTTAAAGTCCCCTACTATGATTATGTTACTGTCGATTTCCCCTTTTATGGCTGTTAGTATTTGCCTTATGTATTGAGGTGCTCCTATGTTGGGTGCATAAATATTTACAATGGTTATATCTTCTTCTTGGATTGATCCCTTAATCATTATGTAGTGTCCTTCCTTGTCTCTTGTAATAGTGTTTATTTTAAAGTCTATTTTTTCTGATATGAGACTTGCTACTCCAGCTTTCTTTTGATTTCCATTTGCATGGAATATCTTTTTCCATCCCCACACTTTCAGTCTGTATGTGTCCCTAGGTCTGAAGTGGGTCTGTTGTTGGCAGTGTATACACAGGTCTTGATTTTGTATCCATTCAGCTAGTCTGTGTCTTTTGGTTGGAGCATTTAATCCATTTACATTTAAGGTAATTACCGTTATGTATGTTCCTATTACCATTTTCTTAATTGGTTTGGGTTTGTTATTGTAGGTCTTTCCCTTCTCTTGTGTTTCCTGCCTAGAGAAGTTTCTTTATCATTTGTTGTAGAGCTGGTTTGGTGGTGTTGAATTCTTTTAGCTTTTGCTTGTCTGTAAAGGTTTTAATTTCTCCATCAAATCTGAATGAGTTCCTTGCTGGGTAGAGTAATCTTGGTTATAAGTTTTTCTCCTTCATCACTTTAAATACGTCCTGCCACTCCCTTTTGGCTTGCAGAGTTTCTGCCGAAAGATCAGCTGTTAACGTTATGGGGATTCCCTTGTGTATTATTTGTTATTTTTCCCTTGCTGCTTTTAATATTTGTTCTTTGTATTTAATTTTTGATAGTTTGATTAATATGTGTCTTGGCATGTTTCTCCTTGGATTTATCCTGTATGGGACTCTCTGTGCTTCCTGGACTTGATTAACTATTTCCTTTCCTGTATTAGGGAAGTTTTCAACTCTAATCTCTTCAAATAGTTTCCCAGTCCCTTTCTTTTTCTTTTCTTCTTCTGGAACCCCTATAATTCGAATGTTGGTGCATTTAATGTTGTCCCAGAGGTCTCTGAGACTGTCCTCAGTTCTTTTCATTCTTTTTTCTTTATTCTGCTCTGCAGTAGTTATTTCCACTATTTTATCTTCCAGGTCACTTATCTGTTCTTCTGCCTCAGTTATCCTGCTATTGGTCCCTTCTAGAGAATTTTAAATTTCATTTATTGTGTTGTTCATCACTGTTTGTTTGCTCTTTAGTTCTTCTAAGTCCTTGTTAAACGTTTCTTGTATTTTCTCTATTATATTTCCTAGATTTTGGATCATCTTAACTATCATTATTCTAAATTCTTTTTCAGATAGACTGCCTGTTTCCTCTTCATTTGTTAGGTCTGGTGGGTTTTTTACTTGCTCCTTCATCTGCTGTGTGTTTTTCTGTCTTCTCATTTTGCTTAACTTACTGTGTTTGGGGTCTCCTATTCGCAGGCTGCACGTTCGTAGTTCCTGTTGTTTTTGGTGTCTGTCCCCAGTGGCTAAGGTTGGTTCAGTGGGTTGTGTAGGCAGAGGGGACTGGTGCTTGTGTTCTGGTGGATGAGGCTGGATCTTGTCTTTTTTTGTGGGCAGGTCCATGTCTGGTGGTGTGTTTTGGGGTGTCTGTGGCCTTATTATGATTTTAGGCAGCCCCTCTGCTAAAGGGTGGGGTTGTGTTCCTGTCTTGCTAGTTGTTTGGCATAGGGTGTCCAGCACTGTAACTTACTGGTCATTGTGTGGAGCTGGGTCTTGGTGTTGAGATGGAGTTCCCTGGGAGATTTTCGCTGTTTGATATTACGTGGAGCTGTGAGATCTCTTGTGGACCAGTGTCCTGAACTTGGCTCTCCCACCTCAGAGGCACAGCCCTGTTGCCGGGCTGGAGCACCAAGAGCATTTCATCCACACGGCTCAGAATTAAAGGGAGAAAAAAAAGAAAGAAAGAAGATAAAATAAAATAAAATAAAATAATTTTTTTCCTTAATAATTATTTTTTTAAAAAGTAATAAAAACAAACAAACAAACAATAACCAGACAGACAGAACCCTAGGAGAAATGGTGAAAGCAAAGCTATACAGACAAATTCACACACAGAAACATACACATACACACTCACACAAAGAGAAAAAAAAATATATATCTTTGCTCCCAAAGTCCACCTCCTCAATTTGGGATGATTCATTGTCTATTCAGGTATTCCACAGATGCAGGGTACATCAAGTTGATTGTGGAGATTTAATCCGCTGCTCCTCTCAGGAATTTTTAATGTAAATAAAACATGAGACTTCAAAGAAGCATCTGTTTGTGGCAGGCCACTTTGTTTCCTGACTTCTCCCCAGGCCCCCAGGAGTAGCTTTCACTTATTCTCTGTTTAGTGGCAATTTAAGAGAAACGTGAAAAACCTTAAACTGATGTAATCATTTTGTCTGCAAATGGGGAAAAGGAGTCTTGGCATTTAGGTGGCTTGTCTAGGCCACGTGGGATAGTGGGGGAAAGCATGGGCTTTGGAATCCAGAAATTGCTCTTCATTTGTGTCTTTTTCAGCCATGTGACTTGGGGCAAAATTTTTAACTTCTTCCAAACAGTTTCTCCAACTATAAAATGGCTTAAGACAAGATTGTGTGGCTGTTCAGTAAGATATTGCCTGTAAAATATCCAACATTTGGTAGTTACTTAGTGAATGCCAGACACCTTTCCCATGTGGCAGCGGCAGGGGTACAAGTAAGCTCTTCAACTCCTTTTTCCATCCACTTAAGCCACGTCTCTGGATGCATTTCTATATTTTTACATCACACTGCCCATCCTCACATTTAGTTCTTATTGCTTATTAAAAGTGGTGGAGTTTGCATTTTTATTTACCACGTAAACTAATCCCCTCCCTCCTCCTAAGAATTCTGCTACTGGTAAATTTCTAATGCTTCATTCTTTAAATTGCTGCTCAAATTCTAACGCATTCACAAAATGTACCCCCTCTTTCTCCTTGGCCCCAATTCCCCTTTGACATCACCCTCTCAGAGCATTTTATAAGTTTATCTGTTTTAAGACTTAACATATTATGTTATAATGTTTTGTTTATGGGTCTGTCTCTTCACTGGACTGTGAGTGAAGACTGAACCTATTTCCGTTCTGAATCTCCAGCTCCTGACACAGTGGCAGGTGTGTATAGGTGTTCAATAAACAGATGGCTGCGTGAATGGATACACTGATGGAATGTATCACTTTGCCCTCATTCCCTACAAAGGAGAAGTTAGTTTTAGATGCCCTCAGAGTCTTAGAGAAAGTGGACCCTTGACAGTAGGGAAAAACCTGGAGCCAAAATGTAAATGTGCCTATGACTAGCCTCCCTGCCATCTTAGTAGAGAACAGCTCCATCACCACTATTCCTGTGACACATCCAGTCCCAAGTTCATTTCTATCCTCACCACACACTGACCTTCACGGTTGTGGCTGCCCATCTGTCTCTCCTCCGTGTAACCCGCCATCCGCCATTTGCCAATTCACCTCCTCTGCAATTAGTACCGCCAACTCTGTCTCAGAATGCCAGCCAGGACCTGGAGTAATTGCTGCTTGAGATTTCTCCTGACACAAATGTTGACATTCTGTTGGCATAACTTGCAATAATGTATGCAGATTGCATCCTTCCAGGGCCGTAATTATTACTTCTCGTCAAGAAATAGGTTATTCCCTGACTTGATTTCTAGGAGCCAATTTCACTTTTGGAGCTGGCTTGTTTAGAAAAATAAGAAGGGAAAGGAGAGAAGAGAAGTTGGAATGTACCCCAGGGAACAGAGCTGCAGGATGGCCAGGTCTGGGAAGTAGTATGTGGCTCGAAGAGCAGTGGACTGGGAATCAAGAATCCTGGGTGACTCTGCTACCAATTTGCCATATCCCATATAACTTCTGGAGTTGTATCTGGAATATGCATTTTATAAGATCCTCGGATTATTCTGAAACACAGTGAAGTATCCCCTTGAGAAGAAGGTCAAGACCTGCAACCTCACTTCCCTTCCATGAATGAGGCACTCTGATATGGATTGAAGTCATAATGGAGTCCATAGGGACATAGCATTGTCCTGCAGTGCTAGACTAGAGATTTTTATAGAAGGAGTAAAACATTAGAAAATATTGGGTTTCATTGTTTACTCTCTATCCTGTAGCGGGAAAGATATGTCATCACATGTTGGAAAACATTATCACATCTTAGTTTTCCTCTTCCAGTTAAATCATTAACTCTTTGCATCTTTAGAATAAAGAAGTCTAGACTCTTGTACTCTGTAATTAGAAATAGGCCCATGATCTGTAGTTAAATAAAAAGGCTAAAACAGATCCCAATACTCCCCTGAGGTCTGTTAATATGTAAAATTGTTTTCAGTCTACTTTATGACTTTCTGTCAGTATATCCTAGAATTGGAATTTTATTTGAACAAGTTGGACAATTTTTTAATTTTTTCAGCCCAGCTTGGGATTCATTGAGATCTCCAGATCTTTTCCTAGTTTCTTTGTGCTTGACCAAGCCTTTATTACATCTTTTTCTTTATGTGCAAAAAGTTATGAGATGACATCTGGCTTGGTCCCTGGCATATAATAGGTGCATAAATATAAAGCCATTAGTTGAAAGTGAGTGGGACTTTAGCAGGATTGGATGATCATTCCCTTAAAGGGTGGGACTGCTTTGCATTTCTGAATTTGCATCCTATCTTGAGGCCTCAGGGAAACAATCTCTGTATGGGCAGTGGTGGCCAAACTCTGAATTATTCCTGGAGAAAGGGATCATTTGTCATCCATTCATATTTTGGACCCCTTGGGTCTTTGGAGAAAGAAGTGGAGTCTGAGAAGTAAGAATGATAAATAGCACCTGGCCTGTTTTCCCATTCTGGAGAAAATTGTTCCCAGCTGAATGTTCGGGCCACTCTAGTCCAGTAAAGACTTCATGGTTCCACCCATAATGTGTGTGGCTTCTCCCAAATGGGGACTGAAATATGGAAGTACATCAGATGTTCTCCTTCCCTTCTCTGCTGATTTTACAGAAAATTCACCATAAACTCTACAGGATGTCTCCCTTGGGGCCTTTTCTTCTCTTGCCACCTCCATCTTCATGCTGGCCTCCTGGGCTTCTGGTTGCCACTGATGCTGATTTGTTGTCCAAATGTGTAAGGCAGGAGGGCCAGAAGCCCTCACTATAGCTGCTCATAAATTTCTTTGATGGGCTGACTCCAGATGCAGCCTGACCCATTAGGAGATGATGGTTCATTTGGTGCTTCAGTCCCTCTGTAATGAAGCGAGAATTCATGGGCTCACATAGCCACCTGGATGGAGAACTAGGGAGTGGACAGTAGTTCCCACACCTCTAAGCCTTAGCTCTCTCCTGGAAATAGCACTGGAACCAGGGGTCCAAATACCTTTTTCTCAGAGTCATGCACATCAAACTTCCAGAGAGAAAGACAAGAGTGTTTTCACCATCCATCCTCTAGCAGTGTTTGTTTCATACTCAGATACATCTGGTGGCTTCCCCAACCAACTGGAGAATAAAATCTGAACTACCAAGCATGAGTTGCAAGAACCTTCATGTCTGACTGCGGACTTTCTTTCCAAGCTCATTTGCCTTTAACTTCCACTCTCACTCCCTATATTACAGTCAAACCAGACTCCTTTCCTCCGCTAACACGGGACCTTTGCGTTCTCAACCATGTGCCTTTGCAAACCTAATTTCCTCAACCCAGAGTGCCCTCCCTTGACCTCACCATTTCAGTCTATCAAAATCTTACATTAAAGACCCAGGAAAATGTCATGTCCTCACTATAAAACATTCTTATTTCCTCTAATAGAAAGTAATTTCCCATTATTATTTTCCCTCTTATTCTATTCAGTCTGGACTTGGAGTTGTATAATTGTGTTTCTTAAAAGTCTCCCATTATGGGTTTGTGAACTCCTTGTATAGAGTCACTCCTATTTTATTTATCTCTGTCCTCCATGGTGCCTCATACAGAATCTTGAATATTTGAGGGGTTTGGGAAATGTTTCAATTGAATGTCAGCTTCTGCTATTCTCAGGACCTATTCTATATGATATACCATCCCAGGATTACTCCAAGGACTGATTCTAAACAAGTATATGTTTTCCTTAGGGTCACCACCTCTGAGGTTTGGAATAGGTTTAAGAACTTTCTAATTTCCACTGAACAATTCAATATGGATCACCAAATTGCCTTGAACCTTTTGGTAGACCCAAACAGAACTATCCTGCAGGGGATTTACATCTCATTTTTCAGCATCTTTGTGTGTTCTATACTTAGTATACTGCTGCCTAATTCCTGAATTGTAGGGCAACACACGAGGTCCTTTAATTTATCCTCTGTCCTCTACCCTAAGCAGCAGCTAAGCCCCAAAAGACGACCCACATTTACCCTCTAGAGCTTAAGCTACACCACTTATCCTCCCCTTTTCATCCTGTTCCAGAAACTATATAATAACACCAAACATGTTGTATTAGGAAAAATATTCCTGGAATCTCATTTTAATAAATCCATTTGTTCATTTATTAATTCTTACTTTCAATAAATTCTTACTTTCAATAAATATGAATTAAACACATATCATATTATTAAGTATTTAGTCTACTCATGCATTACCCTGCAAAAAACTATTTTGTGTCTTTCAATTATAAACAAAATAAAATTAATATTTTTTCTTGCCATCTCTCTGATCACAAATACATTGGCTCCTCTGCAATACACCCTGAACTACTCTCTGTTCCCATACTCTCTTGCCTATGAGCCAATACACTTGACATTCCCCATTCCTGAAATTTGTACCCAACCCATCTATCCCCAGTTTCACCATTCCTATGGGTGATTATATATTACTGTTTAAACTTATATGACAGATGTTCCAAAAAGCCTCTTCTGAGTCTAAAGACTGGTTTAATGGTGCCTCCTCTGTGTTTCCAAACCCCTCAGATATTCAAGGTTCCATATTAGGCACCATGAAAAAGAGAGATAAATAAGATAGGAGTGACTCTATGTAAGAAGTTATAATAAAGAAAAGATAGTTTCTAAAAATCATAACACTTAACCACAGGGTATTATACGTTCTGTTTACTTGTTTTTCTCTCCCATTAGATTGTAAGATTCCTGAGTCTAGCGATCATATATATATATATATATTTTTTGCGGTATGCGGGCCTCTCACTGTTGTGGCCTCTCCCGTTGCGGAGCACAGGCTCCGGACGTGCAGGCTCAGTGGCCATTGCTCACGGGCCCAGCCGCTCCGTGGCATGTGGGATCTTCCCAGACCAGGGCACGAACCTGTATGCCCTGTATCGGCAGGTGGTCTCTCAACCACTGCACCACCAGGGAAGCCCCTAGCGATCATATTTTTTTTTTCTAGCATTCTTAGAATTGAGTACCATACCTGTAAATAGTAGATGCTTAAAATATTTATGTGCCAGATGGATGGATGGTTTTAGTGCTATTCTAGCAAAACAAATATGGTAAATATGGTAATATCCCCTGCTTCAGGGAGTTCATATCTAGTGAGAAAGACAGAATGTGAACAGAGCAAGTGTAATAAATTGTGATAATTGCTACAATGGAGCCTGAATGAATGGAGGGCTAGCATGTACCTGACAACTTGTCAGGGACAGGGTGGAGAATTGCGGGTGGGTTGCATTCCAGCTCAGTGAGGATTCAGCACCATGAACAGCAACTCATTCTTTAATGCAGCAGCCCTCAACCTTTTTGGCACCAGGGACCAGTTTCATGGAAGACAATTTTTCCATGGACTGGGGGTGGGGATGGTTTCGAGGTGATTCAAGCACATTCCATTTATTGTGCACTTTATTACTATTATTATTACATTGTAATATGTAATGAAATAATTACACAACTCACCATAATGCAGAGTCAGTGGGAGCCCTGAGCTTGTTTTCACTTGCCACTCACTGGTAGGGTTTTGATATGAGTCTGCAAGGAATTGATTTATTATGGTCTCTGTGCAGTCAAACCTCTCTGCTAATGATAATCCGTATTTGCAGCCGCTCCCCAGCGCTAACATCACCGCCTCAGCTCCTCCTCAGATCATCAGGCATTCGATTCTCATAAGGAGCACACAGCCTAGATCCCTTGCATACGCAGTTCACAGAAGGGTTCACGCTTCTATGAGAATCTAATGCCACCGCTGATCTGCCAGGAGACGGAGCTCAGGCAGTAATGTGAGTGATGAGGAGTGGCTATAATTACAGATGGAGCTTCTTCCCTTGCTCACCTGCCATTCACCTCCTGCTGTGCGGCTCGGTTCCTAACAGGCCACGGACCGGTACTGGTCCATGGCCCGGGGTTGAGGACCCCTCCTTTCATGGATGTCTGCCACAGAGCCCTGGTTCCTATTGCAGTTTATGTATTGATCCACATCCACAGTTTTTATTCCTGTAACCCAAGTCTCCTTATGAGGTCATATATAGCTTTTATGTAATCTTTATACACCCAAGGAATGGAATGATTTCTCCTGAATTCTAGTATAAGTGCTGTGACTTTGCCCTCTCATGCATGGACCTTCCTTCCCAGTTGCCTACTTCTATTCTGAGTATCCCCCTCTCCCTTACAATGTCCAGTTATACAAAATGGGTCTGTCCACTTTACTCTAGCTTCAGATATTGTTGTGGCATTTGGGCACTGTGTGCTGCTTACCTGGTTGTAACTCCACTGTTGGCATCACTTCTCCCAGCAACTGAATGGCCATAGGAGAAGGTTTGGGAAAAGAGAGCAGTTTCTGAAGTGACAGCCAAGGTTTCTGAACCATGGTTTGATCTAATGGCCCTGAGGCTGCTTGTGACCCTGAGGCCTGATGGAATGAACAGCTACTGGTCACGAAGGGAGGATCCCAAAGGTACCACATATCTCATTGTCTGTGAGAAAGCTGATTCTACCTGATGGTAATCAAGAGTCTGCTTTTTAAGTGTTACTGAAATGATAAATCAGTATTTGGGGTGCTAATACACATTTAGCACCCCCAGACCAGTTTTCATTCCAGGACCATACAGGAAGTTCCAAAGCCAGAGAGACTCAGTTTCTGCCATATATTCTAGAGAGGGGGAGATATTAAAAATAGGTGATTAAAATATAATGTGTTTATGACAATTATGGGCTGTGCATGGGACATTGTGGAGCACATGTCTTTTTTGTTTGTAGAGTATATATTTACAGGGAAGCTTCGCTGGGAAATAAAGGCAGAGCTAAGTCTGAAAGGATAAGAAGAAGTCATTCTGGCTAAGAGGAGGTAACTGTTTCTCTATGAAGCAGGAAGTACAGCAGTTAAGGCACAGAGGAAGAAAGCAATGAGGGTGTGTGTGTGTGTGTGTGTGTGTGTGTGTGTGTGTAAAATACAAGGAGATCTGTGATATTGGACAGTACAGTGTGACTCAAGACATGGCAAGAAATGGGACTGAAGAGGATGCTAGGAGTCAATTAATGGAGGGTCTTTAGTGTCAAGATAATTAGTTTGGAATTTATTCCAAGGGTAGTGAGGAGCCACTGAAGGGTTGCTCCCACTTGCAAGCACAGTGGCCAGATTTACTTTATAAAGGTCACTAGAGGGTGAGCCTTGTGCTAAGTCCACGTCCCTCTCTTCTCTCTCTGCCTCTGAAAAACCACAGCTCCCTAGAATCAGCATAATCTTTCCTACACCTAGTCCCTAAATCCCCATGGTAGTTCCTCCCTTCCTGAGCAGGGAGGGAGAACAGCTGGTCACCATCCCACTTGAGAACTATTCTTGAGATGTTTCCCAAAATGTGCTATATGTCTCATTCAAATTGGATTTATTCTGGTTTCCACAATCAGTGCCCTAGTTAGCTGTTCCATCAGGGGTTACTTGATAGATGCAGCATAGTCTCGGGAGCTTGGGATGCATTGGATGGTGAAATGCATAGGATCGTTGTCCCTTAGGAATGGAATGCAATCATCCTTCTAGCTAATCAATTAAAACTATCCCCATCATTGCCTCTTTAAATTCTCATACGACCACTTGCATTTGTTTACTGTGCAAGAAACTTTCTCATTATCCATATAATATTGCTTCTCAGGGAAAGCAGAGTAGAGATATTATACCTGTTTAATAGATAAAGAAAAGACACATACAAGATCACTGTGGGCAGTAGAAAGCAGACTGAATTGGGAAGCAGGGTACCTAAGTTCTGGCTCAGGCATCACCCAGCTGTGAAATAGTGGCAAAATGAGAGTATACATTTATTCTAAGACTGCAAAGTAAAGGAGTTTGGTTTTATTCATTTATTCAGCACTTATTTATTGAATACCCACTTTGTGCCAGGAATTGTTCTAAACAGAAGTAAACCAAACAGAACTATTCCTGTGAAACATACATGTTAGCTAGGGAGGTAGACAATAAACAGATAAACAAGTGAAAATATAGTATCAGATGTATAAATACAATGGAAGCCTCAAAGCATCTGATGGGACATTATGCTAATGGTGCTATTTTATGTAGAGCAGAGGTCCCCAACCTTTTTGGCACCAGGGTCCGATTTCGTGGAAGACAGTTTTTCCATGGACCTGGGCAGGTGCGATGGTTCAGGTGGTAATGGGAGCTATGGGGAGTGGCAGATGAAGCTTTGCTCAGTCACCTGCTGCTCACTTCCTGCTGTGCGGCCTGGTTCCTAAGAGGCACTGGTCCGCGGCCCAGGGGTTGGGGACCCCTGATGTAGAGCAATAAGAGATTGCCTCTCTGAAGAGGTAACTTTTAAACAAAGAACAGATTGAAGACAGACAGTGAGGCATGCATACACCTGGTGGGAAGCTTTCCAGGCTGAGCAGACAGCACGTTCAAATGTCCTGAGGTGGGTACGTGCTTGACATGTTCTAAGAACAGCAAGGTCAATGTAGAGGCCAGGCCACGTAGGTCTTGCAGGCTAGGGTGGGGACTTTGGATTTTGCTCTAGGTTGATGGGATGCCATTGGAGGGATCTGAGAAGAAAGTAACATGATCAGACTCAGCTTTTTAAAAACACCACTCTAGCTGCTGTTGGATAAAGGGGCATTCATAGGAATGGGGGCACGAATGTAAGCACAAACACCCTTAAGAGGCAGTTGCACTAGTCTACATGAACAGTGAGGACTGTGGTCCCTTTAAGCCCTAAACTTCCCTATCGTGCTGTAGGCTTTGTATGGCCAAGCGAGGATTTCAAATTCTGTTCTAATGTACTCTGTCTTCCATTCTACTCAATATAGTTCAAAAGAGTGTTTTACTCTCCGATCTATCCTAAGCCATTAAGAGTTTCTTGTTACTAAGCTTTAACTTAGTATTTTAGAAAACATCCACGTACGTATTCTGGAGCCCTCATGTGTGTTTTTGGAAAGTGGTCATATGAACGAAGAAAAGCATTGTGGTTCTTACCGTTGCACCTTTGCTCAAGCTGTTTCTTCTGCTCAGAATGGTTTTTCTAATCCTGCCAATCCTTCAAAGCCCAGACAAAATACATTCTACATTTTTAGGGAGCCCTTTTCCAATCATTGGAGACCACAGTCATATCTTTATATATCAAGTACCTGCTCTGTATCAGGTTCTAGGTGCTGGTCAATCAGCAGTGAAGGAGACAGGCAGAGAATTTTCCTTCTTATAATAATACTGATAATTAATGTGCAAACAAATAAGCCAGATAATAATAGACAGTGATATAGCAGGAGTAAGGAGTGTGTCATGAAAGAAAGTACCTGTAAAGATATCTTGAATGGTCAGGAAGGTCTTTTTCTGCACCAGATTCCTTATCTATTTAATGAAAATAATATACACAAGGATGCATTGATTGAGAAGCCATGCTAAAGTTCCCAACCAAATTCCTCAATACCTGGTGTGCATCTGATAAATGTTATTAGGATCTGAGTGGAGGAGGAAAGAACAGGTAGAAATAGAGGGAAGAAAAAGAGGAAAGGGAGAGGAAGAAAAGTGCCTATCTCGGTGTCAGAGGTATCTGAGAGAGGACATATTGTCAAGCAAATGGATCCTATTTCTGCCTCTCCGAAATGTGTTTCTACAGCAGAGTGACAGTGAGGTGCAGAGTGAGCCCCTGTGTATGGGGCTGTGGAACAGGCTTTCAGTGTATCCCCACAGGTGAGGTCTTCCTACACACCACGCGAGACGCAGATCAACCGTTGATGGAATGCCCAGGGGTTCTGCTGAAAGGGGTGGGAAGAGGTCAAGGTCATCTCCTCAGCCATTTAAATTACCTGGGGTTCTATATTCCATGGGCAAAGTCGTGGAAGTGGAGACTCTGATTTCCTCTAGCAACGATTCCAGTTTCCAATTAACATGCTAGGAAGAGAGAACAGACACAGGCCTCTGGGGTAACCGTCACTACTCGGTGGCATTTGTTAAAATTAGCTGATGGGCAGGCTTCTTTTCCCTAGTAGAGACCATGAAAAGCTCACATCCACATTCATCCCTCTGACCCTACCCCTCCCCAAAACCCCTGCCATTATGTTCCCTGGCTGAATAAAATATGACTCTTCTCCTAAGTAATTGATGTTCTGTTTCTTGCCCTGAAGCAGTATAGGCTTAGTAAAGGAGATGGTGTGTCATCTTCCTTGTTACTGGTTCTAATGAAATCCTATGGTTGACAGCTTACAAAAAGGAGGATGATGATGCTGGGGCCCTGGTGTGCCTTTTGCTTGACCAGCCCTGACCCATGGTACTGATAACGTCTACTTAAAGAGGAGACATGAAGAAAACAGAGGATGGATGGGAGGGGAAGCCAGGCTGTGGCCATATTCACTCACCCACGCACCCACCCGCCCATCTATCCACCCATCTGTTTATTTACCTTTTTTTTTTTTTTTTTTACTAACTCACCTATTTATTCATTTATTCACTCATTCACTTTATCTGACAAGGTTCTTTGCCTATAAGCAATCCAATTATGAGTATTTTCAAGAAAACAAAAGAGGGGTATTGGAATGATGCCAAAAAACCTCAGTTTCCAAGAGCTAAAAAGATTGTTATGGGTTGAATTGTGTCCCCTCAAAATTCATATGTTAAATTCTTAACTCTTAGGACCTCAGAACATGACCTTATTTGGAAATAGGATCATTGAAGATGTTGTTAGTTAAGCTAAGATGAGGTCAATACTGGAGTCCAGTGGTCCCCTAATCTAATATGACTGGTATCCTTATCAAAAGGAGACATTTGGACAGACAGACATGCACAGAGAGAATACAACATGAAAAGACACGGGGAGAAGACAGAATCCACAAGCCAAGGAGAGAGGCCTGGAACAAATCCTCCCTTCAGGCCTCTGAAGGAAGTTCAGCCCTGTTGACACCTTGATCTTGGACTTCTTGGCTCTTGAACCATCAGACAGTGTTTCTCTTGGTTAAGCCACCCAGTTTGTGGTGCTTTGTTCTGGCAGCCCTGGCAAACCAATATAATGATACTTACAAGAATTAGCAAAAATTAAACCAAAAAACCCTGGAAGATAATAAGGAAGTTCCAGGGAATTGAGCAACTAGATTTCTGTGGTCTCCCTTGGGTCTTGCCATGGGAAGACTCAGCTTCAACTGTCTTTCCATTACTCTGTGTCTTCATTGTGATTCCCACAGCAGGAATCTAACTGGCTCACCTTTATCAGGTGTCTCTGCCTTTGTATCAGTTAGCCCTGGCCAGCAGAGAATGGAGTGGCACGCACATAGCCAGTGGAGAATCTCAGAGAATTTGACAAAAACATGAGAGATCTACTATATTCAAATTGAGCACCTCCTCTGGTCCCAGTTCTGGGCTAAGTTCTGATGAAATTTAGATTATTGTCAAGAAATTGTCTTCAAGGCAATTTAACTTTGTCTGGGGGGAAAGACAACGCATATGCCCATTTAACTAGCTAAAAAGGGAAGCATGAGCTGTAAGTGATGTGGGCATAGGGACAGGAGTTCACAGATGACCTCCTTAGGAGTTCAGGTCAAAGTTTCACAAAGAGGTGGTACTAGGTTTAGACCTTGAGGTGTGGATAAAATCTGGACCTGAAGATATTAAGAGAAAGGTTTTCATTTATAAAGAGGAACACAAGCTGAAACTTGGAAGCAACAAAGGATTATTCATAATGGAGGGCAGGGAAATCTGTCTTGCAGAGACTGAGTGAGACAGAGCTGTGGTAAGTTCATTCAGAAACACTGACCAGATCACAAAGGCTTAGGTACTGGCTTGGGGGCTTGAACTTCTCTGAGCTGATGGTGGGAGTCAGCATATGCTTCTCACAAGGGCAGTGCCATCATTATATAACTGTGCTTTAGAAAGATAAGGCCAGCAGAAGTGGGTAGAATAGATCAGCTCTGGGGAAACTGAAGGCAAAGACATCAATCAGCCCAGGTAAATAGGTAAGATAAGAGAGGATGAACTATCATAATGAGTTCTGTGCACTTGACCCCCATTTTCCTGTCTCTGTGACATTGGTTTTGCTGAAACCACCATCTGGAAAGTTCTATCTCCATCTTCTCTTCCTTCCAAGATTCCATGAGTCAACCTTCTCCGTGAAGGATTCTGTGAGTTTCTCATCTGGCAGGATTTTTTTCCTCCTCTGAACTCCTCTGGTGCTTTAATTGAACCACTCTTCATAGGCACTGGAAACTTTTGTTCAAGGATTTATTCATTAAACAATTAGCAAATGCCTCTCGCATGCCAGGCACTGTACTAGGTGGTAGGGCTCAAGAGTTAAGTGGCCAGTCTCTGTTGGTGTATAGAAGCTCATCTTTCACAATTCCAACTGCTCCCATTAGACTAGAAGATCTTTGAAGAGGGAAACCACACCCAGCCCTATGCCCTGTGCCTCCTGATGCCCTGTGCCTCACGATGCCCTGTGCACACAGTGTCAACTTCTTATGCATTGGCCAAACCGATGACTGATAGCAACACCTTTTTGTTTCCATCGAGTGCTTTATTTCATGTTAAACATATAAATCCACAAATATATAGTCTATGACCTTGAATGCAGCCACTTGTCAATTGCTTGGGCTGAGCTTATAAAACAGAAAGGGTAGGTTCATTGATTCTTTATCTTAATTACAAATCTTTTTATGCTTTTCTGTGCCTTTAATATTATATTATAGGGCTTCCCTGGTGGCACAGTGGCTGAGAGTTCGCCTGCCGATGCAGGGGACATGGGTTCACGCCCCAGTCCGGGAAGATCCCACATGCAGCGGAGCGGCTGGGCCCATGAGCCATGGACGCTGAGCCTGCGCATCCGGAGCCTGTGCTCCGCAACGGGAGAGGCCACAACAGTGAGAGGCCTGCGTACTGCAAAAAAAAAAAAAAAAAAAAAAATTATACTATATACCTGAAATGTCTGCATACGAGTATCTCTCAGTGGTGATTGAACATTCAACACTGAGCTCGGAGGAGTGGCAAATGGCCTCATTATTCCTTATAGCATCTTGGAGAGACAGCTGAAAGACAGGCATCATTTTCTATGCTTTCTAAGCTAAGAAACAGGGACCCAGGTAGATCTGGTGTAGGAGCTGAGGGCACAGAACTACTTCTACATCAGAACCCAGAACCATTTCATGGTAGATATAGGAAGGTCCTGATAGACATCAAACTTAGCCCTCTATTTACAGATGGAGAAACTAAGGCCCAGGATGAGGGCATAACCCAAGGTCCAGAATGAGTTTTCACAAAACCTGGGATGGAAGCTGTTTTCTTTCATCAGTAACGATAAAATCGTACTCCAGACTCTCGCAGTCAGAAGATAAGAACTTCATTTCCTACCAATGGAAACAAATTGTCCAAAATTGCATCGGCCGTAGTGTAAACTACTACCCTCTGTGTTTTTAATCTTTCAATATCCCTTTACCCCACCCTCAGGTCCCCAGGGGTATTCTACTGCCTCCAGCTACTAGTGCCAGGGAAAGACATGGAATCAAATAATTGATATTAAAGTATTGATGACTTCAAATCATAGAACTTTAAACGTTTAAAACTCTTTCATTCAGCCATCCATCTAGTGAAAGGATTCCTCCAATATCTTTCAGTGATTATCATCCTAGTTTACCATCAAGGTTCTGCTTACTTACCTCTAAGAAGATGAACACACTACCTTTGAATCAACTCATTACATTGGTGGACAACTCTTGGCTTCTGAAACATTTTGAAGATGAAGCTGCCTCTTAGCAGCTTTTATCTATTGAATTTGCCTTCTCAGAACACATAAGAATGAGTTTGTTTCCAGTCTTCATGGAAGCTTTTAAGGTATTTGAAGACAACTTTCAAGCTATCTAACCAGCCTTTGCTTTTCCAGGCTAAACATTCTCAATTCTTTTAAGAGATTCTTTCTGGGAAAAGGGGTCTGTCCTCTCATTATCTAATTCACTTGTCAAGAACTCATTCTGGCCTTTCACAGTGTGGGCTCCAGAGCTGAATCTGTAACTCCAGCCTAGATGTGCCTGTGGTTTCACCTCCTTTGTCCTAGCCCTCTGCCTATATTACTGTGGCCTAATGCCCACTTACATTGGTTGTCTGTGGACTCATGTTTAGCTAATTATTTGTGAAAACTAGCAGTTCTTTTTCATAAGGGCTACTGCAAAGAGACATTTTCCACTTAAAGAACTTCTCCCAGGGATATTTCCTTTCTGAGGGACATCTGCATAGTTTGGGTAACATTACACTCTAAGGAATGGCTTTCTAATGGCAGACATTTAGACATGGGACCCTGAGGAGAGGTGACTATTTTGAGACAGGAGTTGTCCTTCACTACTCTTTCTCCTACTTTTTCTCTCTTCCACCTCCATCCCACCCGCCGTTTGTATCCCCTGTGCTCCTGTGGAATGATAGGAGAGCCCAGGAGGCATTGCAGCCTTTATTTCAAGCCTTCTTATCAAACGTGGAAATACAGATTCCAAAAAATATATAATTAGCCATAAATCCACGTAACTGTCTCCCAAGTGGCCTCCAGTCCTGCATTGCTTGCGGTCATGGATTTTTACGGCTATTTCATTAACACTGGAAGATGGCACTTTTTGCTAATGATCACCTAACACAGCCCAAGAGTTTTATAACCTGTTAACTTGCAAGTGGCAGTGATTAACCAAAAATGGTAAATAATTAAGGCCTAATTACATGTTATCAGTCATTTCATTTTCCAGCCTGTGCAGTAAGTGGGTTTGAACTGCCAAACAGTGTTCTTTCTCCATTTCTCTGTCATCGTCTGAGCTGGGCCCTGGGAGCACTGAGGCCATACATGCCTTTATGGGGGACATGAGAGGAAAATTGGCTCATTAGATCAGTAATTGGACTGTTTCCCCGCCATGGCACGTTCCCATGGAATTGTTTGCAAGCTTTGGATTTGGAAGAAGAACAAATGGCCATACAAGTGATCCCTGGCTTCTCTGAGTGAGACTAAGGAAGGCAAAGGCTGTTTGGAGAATGCAGTCTGTGAGACAAAGAAGAAAAAACATGACCATGAGAGGCAGGCTATCTGAGCTCTCCTCCAAGAGACCACAGGGCCTCAGGCAAGACAACTTCCCTATCTGGACCTCTTACCTGTGCACATGTGTGTTTGTGTGTGTGTGTTAAAACAGAGATGGGGGGGGTCACTAATTGAAAAGTCCAGAAGTTAAACATTTCCTCATGTGTCTTATTAAAGGCTCCCAAAGAATATCATCAGAATCTCTCTCTTCATCTCTCAAGTAGGCTTACTTTGTGTTGACCTCACATACAGATTAAATGTCCCCTTGGAGTCACACATGACTTCTATCACATTCTAGGGTTACATCATTCCAGTGCATATCCAGGGGGAGCTAGGTCACTTTTCTCAAAATGGATAACAATTTAAATAAAGATGCTGATGGTGATGCTGATGATGGGAAGGTGAGACTGAAAACATTTTCTGAGCACTTCCTACAGTTCAAGCAATTAGATGAAATATATTACAGGCATAATCTTACTTAACCCTTACGAGGAGACTGTGAGATACCATTATTGTTCCCATTTTGCAGATGGAGAAACTAGTCTAGAGAGATTCATTCATAGCTACAAAGTGATGGTACTTGAACACCACCCTTGCAGTTATGCTTAGCAGCTTATAGATGTTACTGATCTTTAGGACTCCACCAGGGCCTCGACAAGAATCCTGTAGAATGGATATAAGTGTATCCATCCTCATTTCACAGATGGACCTACAAGCCCAGGAGGTTAAAACATTTGCAAGAGGTTATACACAAGCACCAGGTATAACTGCTTCTGCAAAATAAGGCATTAAATCAGATCAGCAGTTTTCAGACTATGATCCCCAGGTCCTGAAGTTCCTTAGAGAAAGTTACCCCAGGGAAAAGGGGCTGGGAGCATATGATCCTTGAAGCCTTCACCCCTGAATTAAATCAGGGAAAATCAGCCTTTGTCAAATTTCCATTTTGGGGTTTTGTTTATGACTTTTGTTGGAAACTATTAAAAGAAGAAAAAGGTGTGGATACCCCAACAGATGAAGGTCCCGTCAGGCTCCTGACTGCTGAGTCCACAGTCATTTCTTGAGCCTCTCCATTAGAACAGACTCCTTGGGTCCTTGTCCCCAGCTGAGAAGCAGCAGGGAAGGACTGTTGAATATCTGTGGTTTCACCACTAAATAAGTGGTATGCAAGCAGGAGAGTGGATTCTGAACTTTTCCTGGTACAACCACTGCAGGCAGAGGAGGACTGGGCTCGGAAGTCCTGGGGTGGGGGTCCTGGTACACCACTGCAGGCAGAGGAGACTGGGCTTGGAAGTCCTGGGGTGGGGGTGGAAGTCTTCCTCCAGGCATTTGTCTGATGGTCACAGATGTGCTTCCTCTGAGTCTGTGTGCGGTTGTTACAGCCAACAGGTCTAAGTCTTACAGATTTACTCTAGGACACTAAGGTCATCATGTTGTCTCTTTGGGTTTCAACTGCATTATATTTAATTATTAGTTACAGTAATTTCATTGAATGCGTCTCTTCCCCTCCTAGACTATGAAGTCCCATGAAGGAGAGGGCCTCTGGCTGTCGTAGAACTCAGTGTAGCACCCATAATTAGGTAATACATAGACATTTATTGAATACTCATGTCAAAGGAAGGGTTGTGTCATGTCCATCTCAGGTTCTCGTCCTCCTGGAGAGTGCTAGGATTTTACTGGGTATGGATAAGTCTTAGGATGAGCAGTTGGTGACTGCCAGGTTGGGGAGAAGCCAAACAACACTGAAGGAGAAACTGGGGGCTCCATTCCATCCTCACCAGGCAAAGGAAGAGGAAGGAACCCGGATGCAGGTGCTGGTGGTGATGCTGTTAGTTCTGTGGGGGAGTAAGAGAGATCAGAGTTCTGATCCAGAGAGGAGCATGTTCTGGGTGCTCCCAAGACTGATCCCCACCTTCTGTCACCATGTTCTAGGTCAGGCTCAAGGCTGGGTGGAAGAAATTCAAAAGATGAGAACAGGCCTCCAGAGAATGAGACAGAGCATCCATCTGTCCGCTTGCCTCCCTGGGGGTCTTTGGCCCAAGAAACGAAAGGCTCAGTTGCAGGGTTTGGAGGGATTGTGCTGTTTGAAGTAAACAGGGTCTGTTGCCAAGTTCATGTGAGGACTGTGGCTCCTTCCTGGGAAAGAGGTTAGGAAATACTTGGCTTATCAAGAAGCTGGGAAAACCCACCACAAAGATCTCCCCTGGTTCACCTCTCCCAAACATACCCCCATCCCATCCCCTTAAAAGAGGACGCTTGGATAATTTAGAGTGGTACAGTTAGAACTGGTGCAGAGAATCCCAGATGGCCCTGGGAATCTGGCTCTGCCTCTATTAAGAAGGTGGTAGGTAACCTTGGGTGGCCTGCTTGACCTCTCTGGTGCGGTATTTGTCAAGTGAGAAGACTAAAGCTCGCTGTTCCTCTACCTTCCGGGAAGCTAATTAATAACTCAGCCTGGCAGAAAAAAAAGAAAACTTCCCCACCCACACCCCTGTTCCCTCACTCTGCTATTGTCAGCCTTAGCTTCTCCCCAGGGGAGTGGGGCTGACAGATGGTGGAAAGAAACAGGGAGCAAGGGGGGCTTAAATCTATTTTTGGTTCCTGTTTTAAAGTTCTTCAAGAAACTTCAGGAAGAGGCATATTCTCTGCTCTGCTTTCTGCATGCTCCACACATCACGAAACTGTGAGGACATACTTTTCCAAGGGCTGGAAATATATGTGCACACACAGATGCACACAAACATTTCTCGTCAACAAGTATATATTGGCTTTAGTTATCATTTATTAATTCAAATTAAAAATCCTTACCTTGGCATTCATGACCCTTTTAACTGTCACCTTGTATATTCCCCTTTCATACTCCCAGGGCTGTCTCTTCTTCTCATTGCATGGGAAAAGCCAGATGAGTAAACAGGTGATTACATTGTCAACAAATCACCCATCAGGATGGGACCTGGAAGCTGCTCCAGGAAGTCTTCCTGATTTAGCCCTGATTTATCCTTGTGCTCCCATAGCTATTTCCTTGTCTAGGTGCTGATTATGCTATTGATACATGGTAATTTCTGAGTTACAACCTCCCTGGCCAATGGTAAGCTCTGTAATCACAGGGCCACATCTATCTTTATTCATTTTATGGTCCTAGCACTCATACAGTCTTGACCATATGATGGGTTCAAGATAAACGGAAGCTGTTCTTAGAACTTTCCTGAGAGCTGCACCATCTGCTTCTTTCTGAATAGACTTCACTCTTCCAAATCCATATACCTGTAAAAACAATTGGAACCTCTCAAGGGACTGTTCATCTCACCCCACCTAGAATTTTATTTTGCTTTTACTGACTCCCTCAATGGTTACCACCTTCCAGCTATATAGTCTAATGCTGTATTTCAAATAAATTTTAAAGGTGATAATAAAAATACTATATCTTGTCATTTCCACAGCAGTTTACATTTTGCAAAGCAACTCATCTATTCTTTTATTTAAGCAACCAACCTAGTTTCAAAAGAGACCCAGCATCCCTTCAAAGAGATTGATACTTTTTGGACCTATCTCTACTCCTGTTCCAACTCAATTGTCTTACTGTCTAGAGCATCCTTCCCTCAGCACACTCCCCACCCTTGTATACCTTGGTGCTGCTCCATTAAATATTTATGCCAAGATTCATTATTTGTCCATTAAATATTTATCAGCTTGTGAGGCTGTATGAGACAATATGTATTTCCTTCTCTAGGAACAGTCTGAAAATTAAGTCTGCAATCCATGAGTTTCTTCTAGGCAGCCTATATTTTTTCTTCTCTTTCCTGTCCCCAGAAGACTGGCCTGTCCTTCACAAAGCCATTTTACTACCTGCCCTAGCTGTTCCTTTCTGCCTGATTATTTCAGCCACCTGTGGATTCTTTACCAAACACAGATTATTTTCTTCTCCAAAGTGGAGTTTGGGAATAGGCAGACTGTGTGACATGCAGTCCCTAGTGTTTTTTGGGAAAGCTTGGAGGTGAGGTTTCTGTTTAAATGGTCTAAATACACACTGCCTTCTATGAAATTTAAGAACAGAGTCCAAAGGCAAGAATCCACAGGGGTTTTTTTGGCGGGGAGGCGGGGTCCATGAGAGTAAAACATTGATTCATCTGATGATGAGCTTTTCAGGGAAAACAGGATTTCTCTTGAAGGAAGCCGTTTGGGTGGGTCCCTGCAAGGGCTAAGATGGGCCTGAAGTCATCATTCCAATTTGAGGGTTATGGTACTCAGTCTTTGT
This sequence comes from Lagenorhynchus albirostris, assembly GCF_949774975.1. Classification (NCBI taxonomy): domain Eukaryota; kingdom Metazoa; phylum Chordata; class Mammalia; order Artiodactyla; family Delphinidae; genus Lagenorhynchus; species Lagenorhynchus albirostris. Next base: position 14,958,019 of record NC_083101.1, read on the forward strand.
ATCACCTTCTTTCCCAACTGTCACTTCATTTATCACACCCTTCTGGATTACATGGGGAAAGAAGATCTGGACAAAGTCCTCTTCTGAGTGTATAAGATGTGCATGGTGAGTTGTGCATTGGGAAAGGGAGGCAGGATGGTGTGGGCATTCAGGGCACGGATTTGGGGTCGTGGACGATGGGTCACGTACAATGGGATGTTTTCATTGAATGGGTTGTCCCTTGATGAAATGGATTCCTGGACTTTGGATTTGTTCAGGGAGTGTCTATTCAAGATGATCACAGTAATTGATAGGAGTTTGGTTAAAGACACTAAAGTATTAATCAGAAGAACTTTAAGTTCTCTCAGGCCTATAGTTCTATGATTCTAAGAAAGAAACACTCAGAAAGTAAAATAGTGTAAGTAATTTTACCTTGGATGCCCTCCAGCAGAGGCAGTCCTCCAGGGAGGAAGTTTGGCACCAGAATCCTCTTCTTTCCTCTTCTTGCACACAACTACTCTGAGCACTTAAGTTGCCCTTTTTTGACCCAGGACTCTCTTCTTCCCTCCCCCAACCAGCTCAACCCCCTGCCCCCCGCACCAGCATTCTGTACCCAGGGATCTATCCCTCTGCTTCCATTCCTCAGAAAGAAGAGCCCTCCCAGACAGAGGTTGAGACTGAACCCTGAAGCCGAATTGATTTTTGAATAATTGGTGTAATTATGTTAATGAAGTAATACAATCCCTGCCAAGTACTCTATTGGGTTTTTGACAGGCATCCTCAAACTTAAGGAACTCATTTGGAAAGGGGGCCGTTAGGCTACCTTAATCACATGTGGATGTTTGCTCTATTTTGCATATGTGGCAAGTCAATTTATTTAGCAGTTTATTGAGTACCTACTATGTGCAAGAAGATACTGTGCTAAGTATTGGGGTTATAACAGTGAGAAATGAAGATTGAGTCTGACCTTCATGAAGTTTACAGTCTAAAGGGAAAGAAAATTCTCAAACAGTTATGGACCCCTAGATGGTAACAGTCATGACATTTACTATGAGTAGGACTGCAGAGAAACTAGAGGGCCCAGGGCAGGCTGCCCCAAAGTATGCCTCAGTGGCATATTGATTATTTTTTAATTAAAGTTGCTTAAGAAACAGCCTATGCAAGAGGGACACTTTGACCCTCCTTTCTGTCTCCCTAAAAAGTGGGAAATAAGTCTACCAAGTGAAAGATGCCCTCCCTGTACTGGAAGTTAGAGAGACATCCTTATCACCAGAGATAGGAAATTCAGGGCCGGAAGCCTGTATAAACAAACGTTGTTACTTCTTCACTAATTTATTATCTAAGTTCAAACTCTGTTTAGATTCTCCACTAATTAAGCACCCAAAGCCTAAGTTTCTTTGTCCTGTTAATTCCTCACAAATTTATTGTTGCCTTGTCTAAAAAGTATAAAAGCTGCTTGCTTTGACCACTTCTTAGGTTCCATTTCTGATACCTCCACACACATGAATTAAATTTGTTTCTTTTTCACCTGTTAATCTGTTTTGTGTCAATTTTTTTATTAGTCCAGCCTCAAAAACTCAAGAGGTAGACAGGGGGAAATTACCCCTCCCCTACAGTTCAGATGTATTAACTACCATTCCTACTTGGCAGAGTTGTAAGTGGTGACATTATTATTCTTATCTTACAAGAGGGGTGACCCAGCCTCCTCTAATTACTTAAAATTGAATCTCAGGAAGCATGTAATATATATTTGTTTTAAAAACAAAATTCTCATGCAGATGGGTAGTGAGCATATGATATTTAACTCTTCAGTGAAGCAAACAGATCTTTTTGGTTCCTTGGTTAATGAGTTGATTTCACTTTGACACGTGCCAATCTACCAGGTGGGTGTTGGGGTTGTGTGTGACAATGACACTATTAATAAGATCTCAAGCTCTTGGTAAGATCCTGGCTCTGCTACTAAGTTCTTAAAAATATCAGTTCCATTCAATCTAGCCAACCCCTCCACCCTCCAACCCTGAAATTGGTACCCTAACTATTTTCACTTATTAGTTGCCCTTTAGTTGGAACAACTTAAGGAACTGAGAATGTCCACGTCAGTGGAGAAGAGTGGTCCTTGGACCAGCAGCATCAGAAGCATCTGGGATCTTATTTAAAATGCAGGTTTTGAGGTCCCATCCTGGACCTACTGAATCAGAAACTCTGCTCTAACAAGCCTTCCAGTGATTCTGATGCAGGTTTGAGGTAAACAACCTCAGACTTACATTAAAAAAGAAGCCCGTTCCTTCTTAAAATAGATCTTCTCATCCTCTCCTTTCTCCCATCTCAACTACTTTGATCCCTTAAAAAATCAAGAGATTTTTTGGCAATAGCATTTGTGTGCCTTACAGAGATGATAGAAGGCTCCTGGGTCATGCAGGCTGCTTCTCCATGATCACATTGAAGAGGGATGTTCATGGAATTTAGAACCACCAGTCAACCCTTCGTTCTCTCTGTCCTTCAGTATGTCAGGAAGACATTCATCATTCAGATAATGACCCATGTGTTTTCATTAGCTCTTCTGGCTCCACAAAAATATGAGTTGTGGTTCTAGTACTATATACTTGGCTTGGGGGTGAGGGTTGGAAGGGAGAGGAGAAGGTGTGGTAGGACCTTTGTTCTATTCAGCCGAATTTGTGTAGCTGTATCTATCTCATCCCACACAGACATCTAAACATTGTCTTGATTACCATTGGATCCCAAGCCTCTACCATGATGCCAGACACATAGTAGGTGCTCAATGAATACATGTGAATAAATGAACTGCATTATACTTTTTTAACTATTAGCTTTAAGAAAAGACCAGTAGCACACCAAGAAGCTGCTAAATTATTCTTGAGAAGAAAGGGATTCAACTATAGTAGCTGACCTCTTAAGATAAGTCAACCATTTTTAATAAATTCAGCAGATGCCTATCGCCCAAATAAAATACCAACTCCTGAACAGAAATGTCAGCATAGAGTATCATTTACCAACTGTTGATTTATATAACTTATTGTACCTTTATTCTGATAAGGTGGAATTTTATCGTAACTAAGAACTTAACAAGGAATTGCAGATTCCAGTGTCATAAAAACATGTTTCCTTAGGTTCTCTAAGAGCAAAATAATTTAGCAAGTATAATCTGTCATAGTTTAGAAATAGGAAACTAGTGGTAGGAATAAATAGGAACTTTTCTAGTTTGAGAGGTAAAAGAAAGTATCCACCACCACGTGTCTGCACATCCACCTACCCACACACAAACACACACACAAAGCCCTTTTCTAAAGAAGAGATGGTTGCTGGGAATGGCATTGTTGAATAACCTAGAAATCATATACATTCACAGTGGAATCTCCAGCTGTGATGCCATCAGGCCTTTCTAGCTAGCAAAATGCTAAGATTTTGAGACCCACTGCAGGAAGTCCTCATGGGATGGAAGGGGTTAGGACATGAAGTCAGATGGGCTCCAGGGTAAGTAAATGTAAGGAAATGAGATTAGAGGAAGCACTGCAAGGGATGCTCTTGAGATGATGGGCTCACTTCTGACCAAGGACATAGCTGATCAGCATTGTTTCAGTATATTCTTGGGAGCACCTCATCTTCCTTGAGGTGATCTGCAGCAAAAGGCTTTCTGGTTGATTGGATTTGGGAACCCCTTCCCCTGTTGGATAGCCACAGTGTGCAGGTGCTTAATATAGACTCATAAGAAGTCCCATAGTAAAGAGGCTTGTTTGCCCAGTGATTTTCAGATGTCATTTGTATCAGTGAAACCTTTTGCTTATGTATCAACCTGTTAACACTCTGCAGAACTGGAAGTCCACCAAACATACTTTGGGAAACAAACTGTATCCTTGAGACACAGATCTAAATATCCTTGGTGAAAGACCACTTGTACTTGGAAAAGCTGTAGAGTTGCTGATTCATCTGTTTGTATCCTTCACGTGCAGAGACCTCAGAGAGTCAGGGAAGGGCCTTTATCAATTTTATGTTTGGAATTTCAGCATGGATCTCACAGTGCTTGATTCACAGTAGGTACTCAATACAGCTTGAAATGAATTTGGTAAGTGTTGGTCATGAAACAGAGACACTGCAGTTTTCCTTTGCACAGGGGACTAGTATGTCTCTGGAGCTCTGGCTTCTGCCCCCTGATGTGATAGTAAGATGGATTTATCAATATTTTAGAGAACAGGATTGAAATGGCCAAAGGGAGGGAGGGCATTAATTATATCTTCTGGAGGGAGGACACTTGGTTTCAGAAAGATGAAGACTGTTAGAGAATAATGATTAATAAAATAGGGAAACACTGAGCACCTGCTCTGTTGAGGCACTGGGAGGGAAACCTAGATGAACAATTGTGTTCCTTGGTTCTCTGTCGTGTGTACTGCCTAGTGTCTATACGATTGTCAAGATGAACAGAGACCCATTCTCCAAATCTTGTATTATAGTACCTGCTTACATTTGCCTGAAACCAAAGCTTTCATTTAAAAAAAAAATCATAACTGCCATAATTTTTAATACCTACCTTGACTTTATTTCCCCAATAAGTAGAGTGGGGAGAAAGGTTTGCTATGAAAACTTCATAGTAGATAATGAGAGGGATTTGGGGAAAGGCTTCTGAGTTCTTTGAGTCATATCAGAGAGTACTTACATACTATCTTGTGGACCCATCAAGAAAAGAATTCTAAAATGAAGAAAACATGGAACAAGGCTTATGCTCCTCTCATTATTTATCTTATGATAGAAGCAGTTGTCATGTCACACCCTCATTAGAACTTACTATTACCTGCAAATGGAAGGCATACAAGACTCTTGACTTAATTCCCAGACTCATCCTGTGATACCATCCTCTTCTTTTTACAGCTCTCTCGATTATTTTGCATCCAAGACTCATTGAGCAAATTCCATTTTTGCCTTGACACATGATGTAAGCTTTGCCTGTAAAGCCCATCTGGTGAACTCCCCCTGTCTTCAAGACTTGGCTTAAGTGTCCTCTACTCCACGAAATTATACATATACATATTTGTAAGACTCACATCTCTCCAGCCAGAGGGTATTTTTTTTTCCTTCTCTGTCCTACTAAAGCTCTTTGCATATTCCTTTATTCTGGAGTCATCTCAAGCACTGACCAATCAGAATGGTCACCAACCATACATCTGGAATAGGCTCCTGGAGGACCCATGCTGGTTTGTGAAGTCTGAGGGGGGTGTAGAGAGCCCAAGGTTGGCAGAGGCAGTGAGGATGAGGTTAGTGCTTTCTCATGGACTCAGGAAAGCAGATATTTACCAAAGGGCTCAGACCCATTTTAATATTTTATCAACCTGTGTGGTCATACCATTGCCCACCAGCTCAACGTTAGCTCTGCCGTTAGTGTTTCTCATTACATAGATTTGGAATTATTTACTTGTCTGATTTACCCATTAGACTGAGAATTCTTCCAGGACAGAGACTTTGGGTCTTATTTATATTTGTCTCCAGAGCCTAGCATGGCGCCTGGCATGGAGAAAGCCTATTGATTTCTAGGAAGAACTTAAGGGCTGTCCCTAATGAATCAAGATGAAAGCATTTCCCTCCATCTCCAAGGAGGTGGAGCCCTGAATTTGATTGGTCATATGTAAATTTACCCACTGAGCTGTTTTGAATTTTTCTTTTGTTTTGCTTTGAGTGGGCACTTTTTTCTACTATGCCTTTTTAAAAAATAAATGATCATGGTTGTGGCTCACTGTTTCATTTCTTCCTTCCCAGACTATACTGCAGGCTCTTCCCCTGGTCATGGGAGGGGTGGGCTGGATCAGCTTTTCTTCACCTCTTAGTGGTAAGATTCAGGGATTGGCTTCAGTAGTTGCAGGTAATGAAATGCACAGAGCAGGCCCCATAGTCGGCTTTGATCTAAAACTACTTAGGACTAACAAGATGAGGAAAAAGAAATGACTGGGCCCAGGTTACTAGAATTTTTGACACTGGGGTTTGGGGCTAAAACCAGAGCTAACAGTAGTGTCATTTTTCTTCATATTGTGTCAGGCACTTAGTGATGGGAGATTTGGGGCAGTATTTGAAGATTCCCAAGCTCCCTGGTCATAATTCCAGTCTAGCACTACTTCAATAGCACACAAATCTCACACCAGTTTTTAACACAGAATACTGAAGGAAGAAAAGAAGGAAGGAAGGATAGCTGAAAGGAAGGAAGGCAGACAGACAGAAGAAGAAAGCTATCTGTCCATCATCAGTGAGCTAATGAACAGCCTGAAATGATGGTGTTGGGGGGTTGCAGTCTGAGAGTGTCAACGGCTACTGAGCTAGGTCTGATTTTGGAAAACAATGAAATCTGCAGTAGGGAAAAAAGTTGTTTTTTTTTTTTCCTGAGAAACAGAGCATTGATATTCCTCTCAGAATTTAGGAGCTTTTAGTTCTGTTACAGGGTAGTGTTTCTTTCACAAAGAAAGGTATCTGACAGTGCATAGATGGGAAAGTTGGAAGCTGGGTTTGCATTTAAAGTTTTAACTTTAGTAGGGAAAGTAGCGAGGCACACACATAATTCAAGGTAAGAAGAGTTACAAGTCATAATATAAATCCAAATAATGTACAAGGGTGATTCAGAGAAGAAGAGGAAGGATCTCACATTCTGAAGGGTGGGAAGCGAGATTAAGGATGGACTTCAAAGAGGTAAAAGCATTTTGAGTGGACTTAGAAGAATGAAAGGAATTCCATTGAGTGACAGTTGGTGAAAAGGTCATTCTAGGTGGAGGGAAGAGCATGAACTGATGCATGAAGTTTGGAAAATGTAAAATGTGTTAAAACATTCATAATGATAACTTTGGTTTATGCATATGATACATGTTGAAGTGAGCAGGAGCTATTCTGAATGGTTTTTTCTCAGAAGAGTGAATAGTTAAGAACTGTATGTTGGAAGGTCCTTAAGTCTACCCAAGGTGTGAATCTGGAAACCAAAATGAATCTAAGGTAATTACTTGGAATTTTCAGGATATTCAGTATTTATATGTTCCATTTATCTCCCTGTCTTCCGCTCTCTTTCTTTCTCCCTTTCTTTTTCTCTTCCTTTCTTTCTTTCTCTTTCTTTCTTTCTTTCTTTCTTTCTTTCTTTCTTTCTTTCTTTCTTTCTTTCTTTCTTTCTTTCTGTCTGTCTGTCTGTCTGTCTCTCTCATTATGGTTTATTACAGGATATTGAATATAGTTCCCTGTGCTATACAGTAGGACCTTGTTGTTTATCCATCCTCTATATAATAGTTTGCATCTGCTAACCCAAGCCTCCCACTCCATCCCTCCCCCAGCCCAATCCCCTTTGACAACCACCAGTCTGTTCTCTGTGTCTGTAAGTCTGTTTCGGTTTCATACATAAGTTCATTTGTGTCGTATTTTAGATTCCACATATAAGTGATATCATATGGTATTTGTCTTTCTCTTTTGACTTACTTCACTAAGTATGATAATCTCTAGGTGCATTCATGTTGCTGCAAATGGCATTGTTTCATTCTTTTTTATGGCTAATATTCCATTGTATATATGTACCACATCTTCTTTATCCATTCATCTGTTGATGGACATTTAGGTTGTTTCCATGTCTTGGCTATTGTGAATAGTGCTGCTGTGAACATTGGGGTGCATGTGTCTTTTTGAAGTATAGTTTTTTTCTGGATACATGCCCAGCAGTGAGATTGTTGGATCATATGGTAATTCTATTTTTAGTTTTTTGAGGAACCTTTATACTGTTTTCCATAGTGGCTACATGAATTTACATTCCCACCAACAGTGAAAGAGGGTTCCCTTTAGGATATTCAAGATTTATATATCTCTATATCTCTATATCTATCTGTCTGAGAAGGAGAGGGAATCTATCACAACATAGGGAGATGGAATATTGAAAAGGGGGACAGGTTGCTGCAGTGTAGCAGAAAGAGGAGTGATTTTTAGAAGATTCATCTTTAAATCCCAGCTCACTTTAACTTAGTAAGATTTGTTTTCTTCATTAATAAAATAAAGATTAAAAAATTTTCAGGATTATTTTGAGAATTTTGGCATGTGTTAGAGGATGACACCTGGAATATAATAGATAATTAACATGCTTTTTGCTTCATCCTAGTCGAAACATCAGATGCTTAAATCTTATACATCAGGGATTTCAGCATTAGTAAGAGTTACACAAAAATTATTTACCATCCAATTCATTCCATCCATTCTTGGCAAACTAATTGAAGACAAAGTGGGCATTGAGTTCAGTTCTTCAGAGACTCAAAGTACTCCATGAGGAGGCCACCTAAGGAAGATAGGATTCCTGGAGGCAAATAAACTCATGGGAAATAGAGGAATAGAAAATCCCCTGGGTCTGCCTATTTCACGAAGACTGAGTAGACACACACTTTATGCATATAACCAAACTCAAGCAGACACTCGAGTCCACAGATTCATAATTAACATGTTTGGGGCTCTTTTAGCATTATTCAAAATGTCTTTGACTGAAAGACTCCATTTGATTCCATTTTTAGGTCCAGATGTGAGACCTTTCAGCTTTCAACCAACAAAGACCCAGATGCGTCTTTCCTTAATTAGTGTAATGAGGCCTTTGTCTCCTGCTTTATGACAAGTAACTGAATTTGCCCTTTTGGTGACAGGGCCTTCAGGGAATGATCTGAAGACTTGTGTCACAATGCCTCTAATGTACTAGGTCATTAAGAATAGTTGTCCAGCTATGAAATTAGTTATTGATTAATATTGCAACAGGAAGATCATTATGTTATAAAAGAAAGGGAAGTAACGTTTATGCTCTGGGCCACATCTTCCTGAAAGCCCTAAACATGGAAGCTATGTAATTATTGCTACTTGGCAAGAAAAATGATAGTTCAGATACTCACATGAAATGATCATCTCCAAGAGTGATCATCTGAAATCTCAGAAGGGTGTGTGCTTGTGTGCAGACACATGTAAAATACTTAGTCCCATTCTGCCCTACCCTAGAGCTAGGTCTTGGCATTTATTTTAGTACCAGATTCTTTTAGAACCTGACTTTTTCTATCATTCTCTGCACCACCACCAAATAGTGTATCTTTCTATGGTACACTGTGAAAAGTTCTTTGGTCAAGGTTCTAATTTGTAGGATTTGTTGTGACCAACAGGGTTCTGGATGTATTTCCATGAGAGCTCTAAAGGAGTAAGAAATAACCTTGTGGGATCAGGAATGCTTTTCCTAAGGTGGTAACATTTGAGCTGGGCTTTGACAGCAAGTGAAAAAAAAATGCCTGGGAAAGAAGACTAAAGAGTATTTAAGTAAAAGAAATAGAATTAATCCATTCAATAGATTGTTTCAATAATGTGGAAGTATTACAATAGAAAAAGTACAAGAGCCATGAGGGCACACAGCCAAGGGACTTAATTTAGCCTTGGTTATGAGGGAAGGTCTCCCTGTGTAGAATCAAGTCAGGCAGGGGTGGTGAGAGAGTGAGACTGCAGGCAGAGTGGAGCAGGCACTGCAGGCAGCATGTGGAGATCCAGGGGTGAGAGAGAACGTATCTTGTCTGGGAAAGTGAAATTCTTTTGGCAAGGCTAGAGTATGCCATGTAAGGAAACAAATGATGCAGGATGAGCTGGAAGCAGTAGCTGAATGATAGAGCATGAAAGGTCTTGCAAGTCATATCAAAGAATTTGGATTTTGTCTTAAGGCAATGGTATATCATTGAAGAATTTTAGGCAAGAAAGACATGATTGGTTACACAATTAAGAAAAATACTCTGGTAGCTGTGAGGACAATGGATTAGAGTGAACAAAGACTAGGGGCAGGTTCACCAGTTAAGAAATCCTCTGAGTAATCCTATGAGGTGAGTGATGATGGTCTGGAATAGATGATAACAGTGGGATGGAGAGACGTGAAATATGGAGGTGGAAGCAACAGAATTTGTGTGCATGTGAAACAGAAGAGCCTGCTGTGTGTGGAGAATGTCAAGTGGCTCGTTATAGATTGAACACAGGGTGCATGCATGTGTATAAGGAGAGATGAGCTTGAAAAGGCAAGTCAGAATCAGATTGTAAAGGGCCTTGGCTCTTCTGAGGAGTTTGGCCTTAATCATCAGGATTTATGAGCTCTGCTCTCTAACTTCTCATGTCTTGGTAACCTAAACTGTTCTAAACATCTATTATAGGATTCCAATTTCATTAGCATTTTAACACATTGCCACATTTCCACCCTTGAGCGGCCAAGCATGGTTATATCTTCATATTGGAGAGTAAGTCATAATCAGGCAGTCCAATACTTTCCACTCCATAAGGTTTTTTTCCCGACATTTCCCATTGTGTAATCGCCATCTATCTGCTCAGTTCATGTTGAGGTCTCACTTACCTGCACTGGCAATTTCCATATTGTATCATTGCACAACAGAGCTCTCAGCGTGGGATTACAGAGTGTCAGAGCTGGAGGTGATCACTGAGAACAATCTAGTTCAATCTCTTCATTTTACGGTTGGTGCTCAGGCAGTTGAAATGATTGGTCCAAGCAAACAACTATTTCAAGCCCAGAAAAGACTCACTTGAGTCTTTCTTCCAGCCACAATTCCTGGTAAAGACAATGCCATACATGCTAGGTCCCACCTGGGACAGCTATCCACCCCTTCCCCAATTATCCGGGATCAAGGGATAATCGTGGTTGGATTTCTTTGGGCAGTTTTCATCCAGTCTACTTTGTTGTCCACTTTTCTGCTCAAACTACTTAGTTTGCAAACTATGCTCTATTTTCTGGTGATGGAATTTTAAATGGATAGTTGAGCCCTTCTTGGGGAGTACGGGAAGAACTGTTGAAGAATAACAATTACCATTAACATTTAGTAGGGCACTGAATGTGCCAACCACTGACTTGAAGTGCTTTTAGCTGTTACTAACATACATAATTCTTATAACAACCCTATAAAGTAAGTACTATTATTTACCCACTTTATAAATATGGAAACTGAGGCATTGTCAACTGACCCCATGTCAAATTGTGACTACGTGTTGGTGCTAGGATTTGAAACTAGACGTCTGGACAGTGGAGCCTTAACCACCCTTAGCTACCACACTGTAGTGTTCTTTTTTGTTTTTTGCTGTACGCGGGCCTCTCACTGTTGTGGCCTCTCCCATTGCGGAGCACAGGCTCCGGACACACAGGCTCAGCGGCTATGGCTCACGGGCCCGGCCGGTCTGCGTCATGTGGGATCTTCCCGGACCGGGGCACGAACCCGTGTCCCCTGCATCGGCAGGTGGACTCTCAACCACTGCGCCACCAGGGAAGCCCAGTGTAGTGTTCTTAACTGCTATGCTGCAAAGCATTCAAATGGAACAGAACATTGAAAACTGAAATGGCAGTGTCATCTCATCATACATTTTTATAAACATTTGCCAATTTGTTGGCTTTTGAAGCTTATTAGGGTAGTATTTATTATCCATGATATTTCTATCTTTGGAATAGTTTTCTTTACCTCTGTGAGCCCACAGTCATAAGTGGGAGGTTTTGCTAAGTTGGGGTTGGGGTGGCTGTGCCTGGGTCAGATACAAGCCAAGAAGATGAAGGCAGTCTGCAGTGAGAGAGGCAGTGAAGCTGACCCCAAGCCGAGACCTTCTCATGGAGGACAGCCGCCTGATTTCTGATGGCTTTCACTCTGTGGGTTCAGTCGTTTGTGAAGCCCAGTTGAACTTCCTCTTTGTAGCTTCTTTGGAATGTTGCCTCTTTTTTCTGGAAAGGTTCACCAACTCATCCGAAACATTCCCATTTCTTAACAGTGGAGTCATATGGGACAAAACTGGTATCAAGAGCCTTCCACAGGGGATTAGGGAAGGGACCAATTCTCTGATAAGGGACTTTGGATTGGGGGTGTCCCACAGTGGCTGCCCCCCCTCATGTGAGAGCAGAAATGGAAGAGAGCTGACATTTAGCTTACTGCCAACTGCTGCTGGAAGTACAGATATGGATAATTTATCTACAAATAACAATAAAAGGCAGACCTTCCTCTTCAGGCCATACTCTGAATACAAGGGAAATTGATAATAATATTCATCAATTATTCTTTATAGTAGTATTTTAAATGTTTTTCAGACATCACTTCCTGTTTCTCATGATAACCTTGTGATACAGACAGGTAGTTCTTTTGTTTTACACATGAAGTAACCAAGGCTTAAAGAGGTAAAGTAATTATTCAAAAGTCATGAAAATATTGAGAATAATAAATGCTATCCTAAGAAGCTTCAAAACTCAACAAATTGGTAGATGATGCCAATGTTAATACAAGTGTGTACTGACATTGCTATTTGAGTTTTATTTCTTTTTTCTGTTCAAAATGTTTTAATTACTGGACACTTAGTATTTCTACAAAATAACAATTAGTTTGGTCCCAACTTTTTTTTTTAACATCTTTATTGGAGTATAATTGCTTTACAGTGGTGTGTTAGTTTCTGCTTTATAACAAAGTGAATCAACTATACATATACATATATCCCCATAACTCTTCCTTCTTGCGTCTCCCTCCCTCACACCCTCCCTATCCCACCCCTCTAGGTGGTCACAAAGCACTGAGCTGATCTCCCTGTGCTATGCTGCTTCCCACTAGCTATCGGTTTTGCATTTGGTAGTATATATATGGCCATGCCACTCTCTCACTTTGTCACAGTTTCCCCTTCCCCCTCCCCGTGTCCTCAGGTCCATTCTCTAGTAGGTCTGCATCTTTATTCCCATCCTGCCCCTAGGTTCTTCATGACCATTTTTTTTTTTTTAGATTCCATATATATGTGTTAGCATACAGTATTTGTTTTTCTCTTTCTGACTTACTTCACTCTGTATGACAGACTCTAGGTCCATCCACCTCACTACAGCTATTTGAGTTTTAAATGCCTTGGTCTGTGGGAACTGTTAGCACAGCACATTTTGTCCATGCTTTATTTGTGAAGATAATCATTATTTTATGTTATAATCTCAACTTCTGATCTGCTTTTGCTTAGGAAAATGGAGTTAATAGATTGAAAGTAGATGCTTTATGAAGTCACATTATTCATGGTCTGGACACGGCTGCTAGAATTCCAAGCCTACCTGGTAATCCATTACCTCCAAATCTCATGCCCATTAAATAGGAACCACAATAGCTGACATGTACAGGATATTTATTATATGCCAGGCACTCTTCCTGAGTTCTGTGTCTTAAGCTGATCTAATCCCCTCACCCCCAAAACCACACTCCCAAATTCTTCCCCTGGGTCATCCAGTATTCCTTATCCAGGACTCACAATCTCCTTGATATCCACAATTTCTTTTTGGAATGTTCCTTGCACCCTCCTGCCTTAACTGAAATATGTCTGTTCCCTGAGGGTGTTGTATCCTCCACAGCCTTATCGAGAGGGCTATTTTTGGTCATATGCCACATACTTCCACACCAGCAATTGGAATAACTAGATTTCTTCTATCCATTGCTGCTCCCTGCCTTTTGCAAAAGTTTATATTCTTCCGACTATACTAACTGCTTCCTGTTTTCTCATTGTGGTTATCTACCAACACTCTCATCACTCTCCAGTTAGGTTCCTGTGTCATAGTGTCTCTCTCTATGCTATGATCTATTCTCATTCCTGGAAATGTCAAAATCCTGATGGCCAACTCATCCAGCATTCTAATCTCTGTTTCTTGACGTTAATTACCTCTAATGAATTTTATTTCCACTCCACTTCAGCCACTTATTCCCATGACCACACCCTAGACCCACATTACTTGAAACCACATCTTTTTCACAATAGTTAATGCAAACATCTATTCTCGAGTCTTCATATCTTTCAGTCCATGGACCCCACCACTATAACACCTCCTAACTTTGCTTCCTTTCTTGGATTCAGTGGGCCATCATTATCATTGCCATATCACAAAAGCTCTCAGTGTCTCTGCTCCTCACTCCCTCACATTATCTGCTGTCTAGATGAAATTGATCCCGAATACCTCCTCAGTGCCTGTACATAGGCATCTGAACAAACCTAGGGAAAACCAAGCTCTCAAACCTCAAGTGTGCTCCAAACCCTGTGCCCCAGTCCTCCTGTGATTCTCTAGTCAGCTTGCTTCTGCAGACAAGGAGGTAACTGCATTCAGACCCTCCATTCCTTGCGATAGAGTCACCCTCCAGCCCATCTAATCTTCACCAAGACTTCATCAATGAAGTGGAAAACATATACCACATCTATAAACCCATCTTTACCTGTGCTTGTCTTCTCCTTCCCTCCTGTTACATCTGAGAAGGGCTTTTCTTCTTTTCACGTTAGAGGTCAGTCCTTTCGCAAGGTCTCTCACTCAGTCTTCTCTCACTTCCCCTTTGCTCCTGCCGTTCATCCACCTAGCTCTTGTCTCATCAGCCTCTCCTCTATGGATCCATCTCCTCCCCACGCAAATGTACTCTGCCATCCCCTTTTCTCAGATAACTTTCCCCTGGATTCCACATCTCTCATAAGTTACCACCACATTTCTTGCCCTACAGCCAACTTCAAAAACTGCTGTCTACTAACGCCAACTTTACTTCAACCCCCAAACATTCCTCAGTCTCCTCCAATCTGGATTTTCCCCAACAATCCAAGGAAAAGGCTCTTGTCAGGGTCAATTATAACCACCTCAGTAATCCAATGTTAATCCAGTGGCAGTTTTTCCACCCACATCTTATTAAATCTCTTAGCTTTAATCAAAGTTATTCACTCCTTTCTTCTCAAGCCACTGTTAGTAATCCCTCTTCTCTCTCTAGCTGCTTTTTCTTGACCACCTTCTTATGTTTTTCTTCCTCTACCTGATCTCTAAGTGTTGGAGCACCCCAGGTCCTTTCTCCTTCTTTCTCCGTATACTCTCATTAGAAAAACATTTCTATTTTCATTGTTTGAATGCCATGTATATGCTGATAACCTTTAAATGTACATCTCCAGCACAAATTGCTCCTAAACTCCAGATTTGTGTATCTGCTTGCCTACCTGACGTCTCTCTTTTTTTTTTTTTTTTTTTTTGCTGTATGCGGGCCTCTCACTGTTGTGGCCTCTCCCATTGTGGAGCACAGGCTCCGGACGCGCAGGCTCAGCGGCCATGGCTCACGGGCCCAGCTGCTCCGCGGCACATGGGATCCTCCCGGACCAGGGCACAAACCCGTGTCCCCTGCATTGGCAGGCGGACTCTCAACCACTGCGCCACCAGGGAAGCCCGACATCTCTTTTTTAACATGCCCCAAATCTCCAAAGATCATGTTCTTTCTCTGTCCTTCCATCTCATTAAATGACACTGCCATCACCCAGTTACTCAAATCAAAACCCTTAAAATTATGCTTGAGTCTTTGCTCTCTCTTTAACATCCAAATGCTTATCAAAAGTTCTGTCATTTCTATTTCTGAGAAGTGTTTCAGATCCACAGACTTCTACCTATCTTTCTTCCACATTCTCCCAAGGGCTCCATCATCTCTCTTGGACTACTGCAATGGCCACTGAAGAAGTGGCCTTCACCAAATCTCTTACTTTCATCAAATCTCTTCCTCATAGAAGAGCCAGAGAATGCTTTAGATACATAAATCATATTAAGTCAGTCTTCTGCTTTAAATGCTCCCATGGTTTCCCTTCACACTTAAAGCTCAGCACCTTCCAAGCCTGCAGACACTGTATAATCTGGCCTCTATTGACTTATCCAACATTATCTTGTGCCCTTCCTCTCTTGTTCCAGGACCACAAAGAAAGGGTTAGGCCCCAGAATAAATTTAGGGGATCCACCTGGCAAAGGTGAATCCTGTTATTCCTCTTCATAAACCTTGTCCATTTTCATATGTACTTAAAAGTTATGATTTTAAATTGAACATTTGTTTATGTCCTTACTGTTTCCTTCTCTCACTAAATTGTAAGCTCCATGACTTCAGGGTTTATGTCTGTTTTAACCACTAATACATACCAGCAGGTAGACAGTGAATACTTTATAAACAACCATTGAATGAATGAGTGTTGATGGACAATAATTATAAGGTATAGATGTAGATAAATGGCATATTTGATATTTAGAGAATCAATATTTAGATTGTACTTTGGGTAACCTTAAACTACATCTCAAGTGAATTCTGAGGTCCATGTGGCATGTACTATATTAAACAAAGAACACTATTACTGGTGGTTTAATGCAGTCATCACCACTGTCGTGTTGTGGTTGCCATTGCAATATTAGCAGTTTATTAAACATATTTACTGAATTCCAACAATTGTGCTAGGCACACAGTTGAAAAGAGAGAGATGACACTCTTTATGGGAGAGAAAGTAGAGAAACATTAAAAGGCAAACAAGTAAATTCAGAAAAGGCTTTGTGATTTGGACTTTCAATCAAGTTACCTTTGTTGACATAGGAATGAAGACAAGTGGTTCCAGGTACTTTTACATGCAAATATTATCTTTATGGACTCAAAGCAGCACTTGAAAACCAGAAAACAGAAATATAAGTCATAGTCTCTTATCTCAAGGAATTCATATCCTGGAGAAATTAACTCCGACATTCTTATTATATTAATCTACACTCCAAATAGAGGATGTATTTCTGTTTTTATCCATAACATTGTTGCCAGATTAATAAGAATTTTCAAGATGTTAATGGATTGATTTCAGCATAATTGTAACTATATTAATTCAGTGCAATTACCTCTCAGTAAAATTTAAATGAAGCTAAATTGAAGAAATTAGAAATATTTGAAATCTCTGGTTGGAAGCCTGGAGGCATTGTAATCTTGTCTGTTTTCATCTCAGTGTATTTGTAGTTAAGCTCTAGGAAGATGGTGAGTACCTTTCTTGCAAGTTGAAGAGTTTCAAACCCTGTCAGCACTTTAGAACTTGGATTTTGCAAAGCAATCAAGAAGAAATAAAGAAAAAACATACACACAAAGAAAACCAAACCCTGAGCTGCCAACTGGGACCAGTGTACCCAATCATTCAACACATTTTTGAGTACTTCATTACAAACAGTTGTCCACAAGAAAATATTTAGATATAGGGAAGCTAATAAGGGAGCATAGCTGATGCTACAAGGGGAATTACAAAAAGTTTTCAAAATGCAACATCTTAGTAAAGAACTCTGGCTTAGAGGGATCAACATCATGTGGTCAAAAAATGCCTGGGCCCAGACTTAGAGGATCTGCTCTGCCATTTATGAGTAGTTCTACTTTGAACAGGCCACTTGATCTCTTGCTTCAGTTTTCTAGTGAATCCTGCTCTTCTAACATTGCAGTACAATTGTGAAGATCAAATGAATGTGGAAGCACTTTGTCAACTATTAAAAGCTTTGCAAATGTAACTAAAGGGGATGATTGGAAAAGCACTTCAGAACTGTATTTAAACAAGTAGAAGGAATCTGGTAGCAGAACTTCTGAGGACAATGTCCAATTTATGAAGATTGGCTCAAAAATATCCTCAAAGCCTCTAGTTTTATAAATATACTTTGTTCCATTTTTTTGCTACTTAAAAAAGGAATGTTGACTCAGCTCTTTTAATGTACATCTACCCATGTGCAAGGCTCCGTGATAGGGTCCGTGAGGGCTAGTAAGATACAGGATGTTGACATTTCACATTCTATGTAAGTTCAGAATCAGGTTGGAAGAGAGGGGAAGGTAAAGTAAATTTTAAATGCTCCCATTGTGGTAGACGCTTGTTATACTATATCTCATATATGTGTTGCAATAAGTTAGGGTGAATTTTTTTTCCATTTTATAGATGCCAAAAAGGTCCACAGATGCTGAGTGTCTGAGATTAGGGTTCTTGAAGTTCAGATTAAAGAACTCAAAATGATTTTTTTTAGAGTCATGTTCTTTCTGTTATATTCAGTCCCCTTCTGTTAAGTTTAAGAGTTATAAACAAAAATATTTTTTAACTAGCTGTTAACTGTAAAGTTAGTTGTATGAACAGTACGCTCTCTGAATCTCTTGTGCCCCCGCCAGTCCCTTGCACAGCTGCTTTCCAGGTTTCTGCTCAAATATCACATTTTCAGACAGACTTTCCTGCTCACCCTATCTAATGACAGGTCACCCTCACCGACCTATTGACATGTGCTGTTATATCACTGTGTTATTAATACCATAATGCTCACCTTTCTTCTCAATTATCTCTTATTTATCTCTTTATTAGGAAGGTAATATAGCAGAATGTTTAGGAGTACAGAGTATAGACCAGTGCTCTCCAACAGAAAAATTATCCAAGTCACATACAATTTTAAATTTCCCAATACCCACATCCAAACAGGTGAAATTAATTTTAATAATACATTTTATATAACCCATTATGTATAAAATATTATGTCAACACATAATCAATATACACACATAAGCAAGAAGATAGTTTACATTATTTGTACTGTCTTCAAATTTTTGTGTGATTTTTACACTTACAGCACATACCAGTTTGAACTAGCTATATGTCAAGTGCTCAATAGTCAAATGTACCAGTGGCATTCACACTGGAGAATGCAGCTATAGAGTAAGTCTGCCTGGGTTCCACACCAGCCCCGGCATTCCTTAGCTGTTTAACCTAGAAATTAGACTCCGTTAGAAATGGGTCATTGTTCACTCTATACGTTTCTGTAATCCCAGCACCTATAACAGAGATTGGCATGCAATAGAAGTTACCAGTTATAGCAAATGTTCATGGTTAACATGCTGGAACAGGTAAGTTTTGAGTCTAATTTTGAAGTGTGAGTTGGATTTAGACCTGCGAGAGGAGAGTGAAGACACATCTAGGAGTTCAAGGGGCATGGGTATGATTAATGACAAATGGCTTGATTCTTATACAGAGAACAATATACAGAATCATCTTTTATATGAGGAGATGTAGCGGCAGAATGCTGAATAAAATGACTGTTTATAACTGACGCTGAAAATTCTGGTGAGTGATTGTGATTCTGAACAGGGATTTGGGAACCAGACAGACCTGATTTGGAATCCAAATTCTATCTGGGTGATCTTGGTGGGCAACTTATTCAGTCTTTCTGTGCCTGAGTTTCCACATATGCGAAATGGAGAATGTTCATCCTTACACCTTTAAGGATTAAATAAGATACTGTATGCAAATCCTTAGACATGTAGTGTGCATTCAGAAATGTTAATCAGTATGGCTGATCTAATTGTCATTGTTGTTATTTTATTAATATTTATATGTTAGATGGGAGAGTAACTTAAAGCCTTGAATTCCAAACTGCAACTCTGAACTACAGCCTCTGTAATCATGTTGCTATCAGTGCTTATCTGTCCCCATTGCTCCCCCGATTAAACCCTTCAAAAACTCTTCATCCCCTCTATACTAAAGCCAGATTCATTCTCAATGCACCAAGGCCTCAACAACATCATTTTCCCCTAACTCTTCACACATTACAGTCTAGCCATACTGAATCATTTAGAATCTCCTGAATAGCTTATACTAGTTCATGCAATTCTGTTTTGGAACATATCATTCCTCTGCTCTTGTTATTCACTTGTGTGTCTGGAAAATTCTTGCATGCACTCCAAAATCCATCCCAGATTTCCTATCCTGAGGAAAGACAGGGATATTGGGCTGTGTCTTCTAGAGAGTATTTTGTAGTTCAATTTCTTATTTACACGTCAGTTTCCTTCACTAGGTTGCCATATATTTGAGGGAAGGAGCCAAGTTCTATTTCTGTGTGTATCCCCAGTGTGCAGCACAAAATAGATGTTCAATAAATACTTGTTAATTGAATGAATGTGCTTTAGGCAATGGGAAACTCTTGAAGACTGCTGGGCTACCAAGGCTTTTGTTAATGTCTGGACTACTACATCTCAATTCCTATTTGCATAACTCTTGAAATGATTATCTGGGAACCCCATCCTTTCTGAAACAACTGCTGTCAGTGCCTCACATATGAGAAAAAGATTAAAACCTGAACCAGCTTTCCTGGTATTCATCTTCCTCAGCAAAGCTTTAACTGCTGCTGGCTTATAAGGTGGGATTTCCTAATTGTGTTTAAATCTCCTGTCTACTGCTGGCCATAGAGGTACTAGTAAATGAAAGTTTCTGTGTGTGGTAGAGGTAGGGGGTGGAGGGGAGAAAGTTTTGCCTCATAGCAGGGAAATAGTTTGAGGCTATGTTTTAATTAAAATGAATATCTGCACTATCTTAATGTTATTGCCAGTTAAGTGTAACAGGGTAATTTAGAGTTCTATAACACAATTATACTCTGGTAATGAAGCTGTGCAGAATTATCCTCGGAATTTAGAATGCAGAAGGGAGCAGTAGCTCTCATTTGTAACCATGTTATGGCCTTTATTGTTACGGTATTTTCTGTTTTCTTCAAAGATTAACTCAGTCGTATTTAAGTCTCTGGCTACATTACAGAGAGACAGAAATGGGGCAATGGGAACTGTTTTACTGTCCCTGCAGCCCGTCTTAATGTTTTACTGTGAGGACAGAATAGCAGGGAAATTTCACCAGAGCGTCACCATTCTTATTGTTCTTGGTCTAGCCCTCCTGACTAAGCCCCCCTTAGGCTGGTCCATGCAGTTCTTGGTTGATTCTCCTTTGGGATTGTGGGATGGTCGGAACAGAGTTTAGAAAGCCAGCCAGGGATGACTACATTCCAAGAGGAAGGAAAGCAAGACCAGGAGGCTGTGCTGTCTTTGGTTCTGAATTTGAGGTGTGGTGAGGGCTGCTCTGGCTCTGAAAGAGGAGTAATAGTGGTTAAAAGAGTCAATTCTGGGAACAAATCCAGAATCCATCATATATCAGCTGTGAGACCGCAGACAAGTCATTCAGCCTCTCTAGGTCGGTCTCAGTTTATTGATCTGTAACATGGGGTAATAGTAGAAACTACCTCATTGAATTTTTGTGACAGTGAAATGTTATACATGTAACTTAGAACAGTGGCTGGTATATGGTATGTGCTCAACAAGTAATAGCTATCTCAATTACTAGAAAAATATTCACTCTTGACCAAGTAGTTTGGAGCTCTGTTTCTCCCAAGTGGCATCATCTGAAGATTGGCAGAAACCAAGTCATACATGTGTATCTTCCCTAAACTCTCACTTCTTTGGAAAGTTCAAAAACAAATTTTGATTTAATTTAACATTTAACACCTATTATGTATAAGATCTTACACTAAGCATTTCAAGTAGTACTGACATGAAGCATATGTTGATTCTATCTTCAAGGATCTTACAGCCCAGTAGGAAAAGGCAGGTATGCAGAATGAGACCATCTAAATAAAAGAACATGGGGAATAGTAATGCGAGGTAAGGAATCATTTACCTTGATTAGGGAGGATTTTAATGATGGAGTGCATTTGAACTGAACCTTGGGGGACAAGTGATTTTTATAGGCAGAGAATATTGGGAAGGGACTCCAGAGAGATCATCTGGACCAAGTTCAGATTTAGAAAAGTACAGGGAATGATTAGAGAAAAGAAGAAATCTATTGTGATTGTAGCATAGCATAGGGTGTCTATCTGGGGAGGGACTGTAACATGGAAAATTTCGCAAAGGTCAAAGTCAAATCACTTTCATTCATGAAAGGCAGGTGAAGGAGTTTTAACATCACTCTGTAGGAAGTTGAGTGTTTCTGAGGAGGACCAGCCCATGATCTGACTACTATACACGCTTCTGGTTGACTTCTATTCAAGGATACAAGACGCTATAGTCCTCTAATGCTGTCCTTACATCAACAGACTCAACTTTGAGAGATGTGGCAGCCTCCTCTTCCCCTTGCTCCCTACAAAAAGACTTAACCTAAACTTTAAAGTGGCAGAATGTATTTTCTTTTTCTTTTCTTCCATCATAATAACTACTCTTTATTTAGCATTTATGGTATTTCAAACACCGTACTTAACTATTTTACATACTTTAAACTCATAGCGACTCTGTGAGCTTCCTTCTATTGTACCCATTTTTCAGATGAGAAAATTTATAACGATTCAATAGCTGGCCTACTGTGAAGTCAGCTAGTAAGCAGTAACACGTGGGACAAGGTCTGCTTTCAAAATTCTTGAGTACATTTCTGCCCAACCATGAATAGAGTCAGGTAAATGATAGGTTGTTAGAGACTTGAAGGTAGCATTTTGTTGGCATTGACTTGAGAGCCAAGAGATGTAAACTGTACAGCCAACCAGATGACACCAAATCGTTCCAAGTCACTTGACCTCCCTAGGTCCTCACTTTCTCCAATGGTCACATGAGATGACGGATCTAAAACTTACCATATTTATAGACAACTTAGCTGTCTGTTCTTTCATGCCTGTTAATTTATTAGCTTTGACCCTCACAACTATCCATGACAAGGATATGGATTTCACATGTGACAGAACTCAGTCTTACAGAAGTGACTTTTTCTAGTCCCTGCAGCTATGAAGTATCAGGGCCAAGTGAGCACAGGTCTTCTGCCAACTAGCACAGTGTTTACCCCACCACTCCAAACAGAAGCTGTTCCCAGACCAAAATGTTTGCTATGCTTGCCCTACTATCCCATGCGACTGTTTTTTAAAAACTCTGAATCCTAAATTTTCTCAAATTATTTTCTAAACCCTTGCTGACCCTTTTAAAATCAGCATATAGCACCATCCCTTCAAGTTATCTTTGCATAAGCAAAATAAAGGCACTCTGATGAGTTCATGCAGAATGCTTCTCTTCAATATATATGCTCTGGGAGGAGAGTTATAACACATTTCTTTCTGCACCACTGAATAGACGGCATTAATAGTAATGCCCCTAGATATTTATATCACAAAGCTCCCTTGTGTCCACCCTCTGGTCAAATGCTATTAAGCTAAGATTCCCCACTGGTTCACAGTGATGTCAGAGGATATGGTCAAGACACAGTCAAATCCTAAGCTCTAAAATATCACCCCAAACACCCAGGGCAGTGGCTGAGTAGAGCATCTCAGCCACAGAGCTGTCAGCAGCAGCACATGTAAATTCTGTTTCTTGGATGAAGAAACGTAATCATTTGTCCAGAAAAATCTCCCTGGGCTCTGAAATGGTCACACTGTAAATAATCGGAGCATTAATGAATTAAAGTGAGAATCTATCCAGCTTGTCAGGATTCCACCCCTTGTTTTCTGCCTGAAAATCACTTCCTTTATGGTGATTTGAAGAATTTAATCAAGTTGGTCTGAGTTGATATATAGAGTAGTTTACCCTGCTTGGGGTATCTGAAACTTTCCTCTTTCACATAGGAGGGGTCCCCTCTGCCTGGCTAATATTATATAACCTGGCTGCCTATGGCCAAAGATGATTGGACAAGTTAGGGATATCACTGTGGAACCAACCCAGAGGGTGGGCTGTGCCATTCTGACTCTTTCTCCTGGAAATTCAGAATTGGGATACAGACTGAGTCAGTGAGCTAAGAGTTAGCAGGGTCCTGTTCACAGAAAGGCTGAGACTGCCATTGTGTGGTAAGGTCATGAGGATGGTTGCACAAGTTGAAGAGTTGACCAAGGAAGATGGACTCAAGGAGAAGGGAATGGAGTGGACAAGCAGGAAGAAAAAGACATGAGAAGCCATGTTGGTCTCGAAGAGAAAAACAGAGAAAATATATGTCCTAGTCTGTGGCCCTTCTCTTTTGGAAACAAGAAAAGGTTCTTCTTGTTCCTGGGTAAAGGGAGGCATCTTCCAAAGCTTTCCAGCACTTTTCATTATTTGTGTGCCAGTTTGAGACACTGGCTTTTGCCCCTTGAAACCTTACAGATCCTCAAAATACACGTCATTTAAGGTCAGAAATTAGGCACCATTAATTTGCATAACATTTCATGGCTTACAAAGAAATGGATGTTTAATTGGTTATCAAGACTCAGTGCCTTATTTCTACACAGTTATCATTTGGGCCATGTGACTACACCAACTTGGTTTTGCTTTAGTTATTATCCCTTGTGCAGTGTTCTCTGTTAATAGTAATAGAAAAATTTGTGTTAATAATGTCTAATATTTATTGAATATTTACTATTTTTCAATGACTGGCCAAGTGCTTATATGAATTAGTTCATTTATTCCTTAAAATCACCCAATGAGGTAGGTATTATTATTACCCCAGTTTGCAGATTAGCAAACTGAAACTTAGAGTGGGTAAGTAAATTGCCTAAAAACTCACATTTAATATAGGGTCTGGGAGTGGGACAGTGAGACAAATTCAGCCAGACCTCAGAGTATGTGTTTTTAATGTCTCTACATACTGAATTATTTGAATATGTAGAATGGCCTGGGAAAAAAGTATTAGACATGTGAAGTTTCCTTTGAAGTGACTGGCCCCAAACTGTGTCCAATAAGAATGCTTTATATTTAATACTGAAAAATAATCTAATGAAGTTTTTAGGGTAAGTATAAATACAGGGTTTACCACAGAGAGAAAGAATTTGCAAGTAAGTTACTATTCCAAGTGATTTTCAACCACTTTCCAATAAGCTTGTGTTGCATATGGTTAAGGGTATGTATTATTCTGTCGAGAGAATGCTGTTTTTGAACATTGTAATGAACATTCATTAGCTGTAGGACTTTAGGAGAGTTACTCAGTCTGCGCTGCAGTTTCCTCATTTATGAGGTGGAGATAATTGTATACCTACTTCAAAAGGTAATGGTAAAGATAAAAGAACAATACAAATAAAATACTTGGCACAATGCTTGGCACATAGTAGGTACGTAATAATGTGTCACTTAATACTTCATAAATGTTGATTATTGAGATGACTGGGGTCTTGGTGACTGTGATGCTGATACAGTATTGTTTCTTTTTATTCAATATTCACATATGCCCTTATACTCCTTCTAATAAATAAGCTAAGTGTATGTACCTCCAGCATATGTCCCTGACAAACCAGATCAAGAAAACATGATCCAACAGCCATAAATCCATTTGAATATTGGAGACAAAAGCCCTGTGAGTTAGAAACCATAATCCCCATTTTACAGATAAAGAATCTGAGGCTCAGAGAGGTCAAGGGAGTTTTCAAAGGTTGAACAGCAGGAAAGAACCAAAAGGAAGTTTTAATCAGGCTGTATAGATTGTTTACAGTCTTGACATCTTGTTAAGAGAAAAAAGCTGGGAGACTGGTGATATCTGGCCATGGAATGTGTGTTCAGAGGGAGGGGGGAGTGAGGAAATGAGGCACTGAGAGAGTGTGTAAGAATGACGGTGACACACTTTATTTCCTGCCTGCAGGCATTCCGAGATACCGTCATCACGGAAATAGTTATCAACACTTGGGGCTGTCAGAAAAATCGTGAAAGACTTTGGAATGGGCAAAACAAATTATTGAGGGTCCTGTCTAGCCCACCCTTCTGGGGTATGTCTGCCTTTCGTTGTCTTTGAGCTATTTTACTACTCGGTAAAAAGAAAACTGGTAATAATGCAAATGATTATTATTCGTAGAAATGAAAATTGTGTTCAGTGGAGAAGAATTGATTATTGCCCTATGGATATTGACCAGTTTTGCATCTATTTGTCATTTCTGATCCTTCCTGGTTGCCTGAGTGTGTTCTTTAAACTCTCCTTTGAATGGGTTGTAATATCTTACTGGTTCCCTCATTAATTCATGAGTTAAATAAAATATTTGGCACATGTTCATTTCATATTTATATGGGAGTCATGATTTTATCTTTTGAAAAATTGTTCATAAATAGGACAAAACTGTCCACTGCATTATACAATAGACCTCATCAGGTACAAGCAAGTGTTTCAGGGGAAAGTCAAAAGCCATCCTTCATTTAGCATGTACAGTCGAGCCAGAAACACCCCATTCATTAGGTGGAAGGGAAAGACAGATGAGAGCTGTGAGGAACAAGGAGAAAAGGCTTCACTGTCTGTTTCCTAAGGGGCTGGATACTGAGAAGTAAATGCTCCAGCTGCTTTGGTGATAGCGGAGCAGCCTGAGGAGACGGCATGGGGGAGTGGACAGACAATGGGACCAGGAGTCTGGAGCAATGGGCTCTAGGTCCAGCTCTGCCATTAACCAGCTGTGTGGCCTTGGGCAAGTCACTTTAACCCTCTGTCTCTCCATCTGCAAAATGAGAGGCCAGAACTAAATTATCGCCAAGGTCCCTTCCAGCGCTAACTGGCTAGGGTCCTGTGATTATGAAGACACTAGGTGGTCATGGCTCAATGCCTCCTGAATAATTCTTAGCCCAGAAATTAGCAGGCTTGTGATAGAAGCCAAGGAGTTGACGGTCTGTGGAACCTGGAATGAACTTCTCCCTTGTAATCTTTCCTTCCAGATGCCAAGAGTAATGGAGTCTGGCTAGGGAAAGCACATTAGGTAGGAGATACTGAACCATCTACGTAAAAGGACATGAACTTTTAAACTAGGCTTCTTACCAGAAACTAAAGCTGCTTATACCTCAGACTACTGTTGTAAGGGATGTATTTTAATTGTTTCTAAAAGTGGAATTGAAAACCATAGTTGACAGAAAATAATGCTTTTGAGAGGTTTCGCTACTCACTGTTTACTTTTACCTGAAGTTACCTGGAATCTCCCATTCCTAGTGTTTACGTAGAGTTTGGGTACCTTCAGGTGAAAAGATGACAAAAGATTAAGCGCCCATTGGGGAGCTGGTTTAGATGACCTCTAATTCCCCCTATATCACACCCAGACTCAAGTATTATGATTGGAAACAATTACTGTTTCTTCTTCTATTTCACCTTCAATTCAAGTGGTTGTACATTATATGCAGTGTACACGGGACTTAGAATTCGGAGACTTTTATTTGGAAAGTCACGTCATCTTTCTAAGCGTCATTCCTATGCCTATAGAATGAGGGTATTGGCTTAGATGTTATCGCAGCCCTTTATAGTTTCTGAATTAAATGAACTTAATTCTAGTAAGCACCTACAGTGTGCCTATGGTCTGATAGGAGGGCAGAAAACAGAATTTAAAAACAAGACTCTTGACTTCAAGGAGTTCACACTTTTCCAGGAACTAATTTTCCAGGAACATTTCTGCCTATTGATTTCTGCCTATGGATTTAAACGGCATGCAGGGTTTTATTTCATTTAAGAATCTACTTCCAGATATCTGGATTGCCTGGAAATTCGCCTTCCCTAATCCCAGGCAGGTATTTTTGAGATATGCAATTGATACATCTCTCCAAATGTTTCCTCCACGTGACATTTGCTTCTTCAAGGTTCAGGACTGTATTCTATCCCATTCTGGGAAGTTCACTGGGGTGAAACCTCAGACTTCCCAGGGTACAGGCAGTGATGGAAGAATTTATAAAGTAACAAATGTCTGGTTTCCTCTCAATCAGAAGCAGTAGCATGATGGCAGTGAGAGAATGGCCTTGTCACCCAGTGTTGCATGGTAGTTAAACCCAGGAGGTTTGCAGTCAGCCAGAACCAGGTCCCAGTCTCTGCTCCTCCCTCTCCTGGCTGTGTGACCTTGGCCCATTTCTTAAGCCCTCTGAGCTTCATTTTTCTCATCCTAGAATTTTCTGTGAATTAAATGAGGGAGAAAGGGGAGGAGGGGAAGAGAGGAGAATGGGGAAGGGGGAGAAGGAGAAAAAGAAGAAGAGGAGGAGGAGAAAGAAGGGAAGGGGTCTCTGCTTCGAGCTCTTTTGAGGTCTCTGCTTGGAATTGGCAATGCAACTCCCTCAACTTTCTATTGGTCAGTCCAGTCACAAGGACAACCCAGATTCAGGGAGTGGGGAAACAGATTCTTCCTTTTGATGGGATGGGCTACAAAGTCACATTGCAGAGTGCTTGGATATAGGGAGAAGCAAAGAATTGTCGCCCTTTTTTGGAATCAATCAACTATAAGGCCGTATAAAGAAAACAAGAGTTCATCCCAGACTAAGAGTCACTCCAAAGCCTATGCTTTTAACCATTCTGCTGTGTAGATTTAATCCATTTGCAATTAGTACTTGAATTTCTGTCAAGCCTCTTCCCTTCTGGGTGGGCCTAATTTCTGTCTTTTGTTTAAAGCACAGCGCAGAGAGTTAACTGTCAGCTCCAACTACTCCAGTATAAGCCACCTGCTTGCACTGAGAGATTCTCCTCTATGTCTTTACTTCTCCAAAGTAAGAAAAAAAAACAAACCAAAACAAAAACAATTGGCAAGAATCCCTGTTGTCTGGCGGAGCTTTGTGTGGGAGGACATCTGACATATTAAACTAAGGTTCAGGCGTCCATGTAGGGAGGAGAGGCCCATGTGTCCTTTCAGTTGGTCTCTAGATTGAGAAACCAATCATCAATCAATCTTAAACCTCACCCACTGAACTGGCCTGTCTTGAACCAAAGTGTTTATGGGAAACAGAAGAAACTATTGCCCGAAAACAACCTCATTTTTATTTTACCCTTATGGTGGAACTAGCCCATTAGGAAGCACCAGATGCCTCTGCTATAGGAAGCTAGGTTTCAGTGCCTCCGTCTGCAAGTGTTCTTTCA
The DNA here is from genome assembly GCF_949774975.1 of Lagenorhynchus albirostris. NCBI lineage: Eukaryota > Metazoa > Chordata > Mammalia > Artiodactyla > Delphinidae > Lagenorhynchus > Lagenorhynchus albirostris. Next base: position 14,986,369 of record NC_083101.1, read on the forward strand.
AGGCAGTTTCAGTTGCATTATCTCACTTAATTTTCACAAACACTCTCTGAGGTACACAGAATAGAAATTAAGATTCTCACATGACAGTTGAGGAAACTGAGTTATGGGGGAAATGAAAGGGTGTACTTAACCTTGTACCATTAAAGATGAGCTAAATCAAAGAAAGTTGTGATCTTAATCCCTAATTGGTGCTTTTCTTTTCTGCCCCACATCACCTAATAAAGATGAGTGACCCATTCTTACTAGTTCTTGTACGGAGGCAGCCAGTTGAATAACAGGCTAAAATACCAGCATAGAAAAGATTTTGAACACAGGTTGCAAAATAGCAACCTATGAGCCATATCTTCCCTGCAGATACTGTATTTGTGCCATACAATGTTTAAAAGTAAATACTTTAAAAATATTTTAAGACTATGAGGTTCCCTTTAGAAACCCAAATTTTGTATTCTCTTGAAATAAGATCTAGAAACACTGGGCTCACAGTCCTATACATATGGTAACTATGTCAGAATGCAGAAGAGGCAGCCCCTTGGGATGGCCATCCCTTATCCAGTTTTTCACAGTCTCCACCTGGCCAGGTTTACCCTTATGTTGCCTGTCTGGCCCCCATAGGCATTTCCCTTTACAGCCTCTTGAACAAGTGACACTTTTTTTTTTAAACACAATTATATCCTTAGTTTCCATTGTATTTTCTTGGGAATATACTACCTCATTCTGTAGTTGAGAATTTCTTCTTTCACCTTAATATGAAGCTATCAGGGAAAACACACTCATCTGTGAATAACAGGTTATGTGTTTTTTTCATTTTGATCCTAACCTGAGGTATCAAGAAGGGCTCCCTCTAAGAGATAACCCTTGAATTGGGTCTTGAGAGGTAAGGAAGAGTCAGCTGGGTGGAGAAAAAAAGGTAAGGAAACTCCAGGTAGACAATCTGTGCTAAGCGATGCTTGCAATAAACTTATATAAGAAGAAATCCAAACCAGCTACTTTTGCTGGAGGAGAAGAATAGCGAGAATTGAGGCCTGTGAGGTAAGTGGTGTCTAGGTCCTAGAGGCTTTGTATGCCATGCGAGAGGGAGTGACAGTTATTTTATAGACAGTGGTAAAATGGTTAAGTGTATTAAGCAGATGATGAATTTCACCACAGGATGACATGGTAATATGTACATTTTAAATAAATTATCTGGCAGCCATATAAAGGATGGATTTAATGGCAGGCAAAACTTGAAGGAGGGAAACCATATTAGAAGCTACTTCTAGAATCCAAGTAAGAAGTCATGGGGGATTCATTTGAGAAATCCTATAGGAAATAAGACAAGGAAATCAAGAGATATATTATTTTGACATCTATTGAACGCTAATTGTCTGCAGAATGCTTTGGGAGAAATTAACTATCTAGTCCAACTTTCTGTGTAATACTCCAATCTGCTTTACTGCCTCCCCAAGAAAGCAGTTCTCCAGTCTTTGATTGGTCACTACCAAATGATTCAATTCCCATTTTAGTTATTAGAAACGACTTCCTTTTATAGCTTCCTTAAATTGAGTCCAAATTGTACCCCCTCCTACAACTTCTGGTTCAGTCCTTTGGAGCTGCAGTGGCAAAGCTTAATCCCTGTTCTGCATGACAGCATTTCAGGTATTTGATGACAGGAATCATGTTTCTCAAAAATCTCCTTTTCAGCTAAAAAAAAATAAGTTCCCTAGTCCATTGAAAGAGTCAACATCCTCTACCTGCCCCAGAACACATCATATTCAAATCCTACTCATTGTTAAAGGTCCAGGTTCAATGTCACCACCATGCCTCCAGGTTGTGTATCTATGGACAGACTCCAGCTTCCAGTGGATTTCTTAAAATGTAGCACTCAGAATTGCACAGTCTTCAGAGCAACCTAACCAATGCAATTTGAACAAGGTTCCCTTCTCTTCATCTTTTGCATTTCGGGTTACAGTGCCATTCCTGATGCACTTACCTACGAGAAAAGGTCAGAAGGTTCTGCTGGGACAGGATTGGAGAGCAGGAATGCTCCAAGTTTTGTCCTGAGACCAGCATCAGCATCATCTGAGAGCTTATAAAAATGCAAATTCTCAGGCCCTACCCTGATCTGATTCAGAATCTTCAGGGCACAAGCCCAGGAATCAGTATTCAGAAGTTTTCAAGGTGATTCTTATACATGCTAAATTTTGAGATGTGCTTTTGTAGAGGGTTTTTGACTGTTCATCTGAGGATCTTTAAAAAACCCAGGCACTTACCTTGAAACAAAATTCTTCTCCTTCTCTTGCATGGGGCCTTAAGCAACCTTTCTGAGGACCATGAGAAGTGTCAGCATAATTGCGTGTCTTTAAATGCTTGGGGAGGGAATCTGAGCTAGACTAATGAAGTTTTACAATCCAGTGGTTGTGGCAAAGATTTAGGGAAAAACGAAAGAGAGAAGGAAGAAGGGAAGGAAAGAGGGTAGGAGGGAGGAAAGAGAGAGAGAGAGAAGGGGGAAGGGAAGGAAAGAGGGAAGGAGGGAGGAAAGAGAGAGAAAAGGAGGAAGGGAAGGAAAGAGGGAAGGAGGGAGGAAAGAGAGAGAAAGAGGAGAGTGAATAAAAAAAAAGAAAAAGATAAAAAACAGTATGCCTTTGGTCAATCCATTACAAAGAGGACTGAGCCGCTGACCTTTTCATTCTGCCTGTGCTGTGTGCGCAGCAACTCTGTAACCTTTTCCAGCTGGAATAGAAAGTTCAATTAAGTTTTTTGGCTCAGAAATCTGCCCGTGTCCCAGAGAGCAGATTAGGCACTTAGGGGCTGCAATTATCCATCTGCTGCTTCTGCAAAGCTGAAAAGAATGCACACATGCTGTACCTATCTCTGGGCATATGCAGAGGCGGGTACGTGTGTATCTGTATACATGTGCACAGTCAGGGGCGACCGGCAGGCAATGGCTGCAGCTGAGAAATTCATTTGTTTCCAAACGTGGGTTCTTTATGCATTGCTGGTGATGATTTTAAGTTAAACGAGATACTGCATGTTGGAGCCTGCCCAGTTCTTGGCCACCACATTCATCCTATTTTCATATCTGGGTCTTTGGACTAGCGAGCACCTTGATCCTCTCCCAGGTTTGAGGGCAGAGTGTGGATTTGGTCATGGGTCGGGTATTTAAGAAAGCTGCTTTCAATATTCAGGTGACTAAAACCTCGTCTGCCTTGCTTGGGGAAGCAATATGTGTAGTGGTTAAGCTGTAATGCACTATAGAATTAAAAAAAAATAATAAAGTACTCAATTCTTAAAAAAAAACAACGAATACCAGCTGTGGAGATAATGTCTGAATCTCAGCACAGAGATTACAAACTGAATAAACTTGAACATGTCCCTTTAACTTTCTGATCTTTGGTTTCCTCATCTGTAAAATGCGGATAACAGTATTAACCTCGTAAAGTGATTGTGGAGATTCAACAAGGCAGCACATTTAATTGTCTGGCACAGTTTATATTTAATAAGTGATAGCTGTGTTTTGATGATACTGAGAGTTACTCTGATGTTAGGCTGTGGTTTTGGTGCCTGGGTCTTTAATTTTCCCCCCTGACACCTATCCCATGTCTGGAAACAGGGCCATCATCTTCCTTTGCCTTGATAGCATCCATAGTGCCTCATTCATTCTAGGACTGTACCTTGTATGGTTTTTCTGTCAGAATCTAGTGTCTTCTCTGAATTTCACATCCACTCTAGCATGTTCTAAAGGTTAGTCTTTGAAGAACAAGAAAGTGAGCTTTAAAAAAATGTAAGTTTGATAAAATCAGTACCTCCTACTCCCATCCCACCCTCCAGCATAAAGCTCTCCAGTTGCTTTACATAGTATTTAAATAAAATCCAGACTCCTCACAGAAGCATATAAGGCTCAGGGGGACCTGGCTATAGCCTAACCTCACTTGTATTCCTTGACTTCCAGCTCATAATCCTCAGATGCAGCAACCTCTTTTTCAGGCCCTGAATATACCCAGATCCTTCCTGCCGCAGGACTTTTGCATGGCCGTTTTGTCTGCCTGGTGCACTCTTTCCCTAGGTCATACCGTCAGTGGCTCTTCCTCACCATTCAGTGCCACCTCCCTGGAAGGCCTCCCAGGACTGCCCTTTCTAAATTCATCCACACAGTCACCCTCACCCTCCAGTCACTTTCTTTCCAGCCCCATGCTTTATTTTCTCAGTTTACTTGTTACATATTTACTGTCTATCTCCTTGACACTAGATTGTGGAGATCATGAAAGCAGGGATTTGGCTATTGTGTGCAATACTATGTCTCCAACACTAGAACAGTCCCTGATGTTTAAAAGGTGATCAGTTAGCATCTGTTGAATTAAGTTAATGGGTCCAAGTCTGGGGCCTGAAGCCCTTCTTTGATGACATTTGCTTGGGTCTTAGATTGTTCTTTGCTTCTGAATCCTCTGTTGCTTGGCTCTAAAACCCATTGATCAAGGCCTATCAGTATTCTTACTCAACCTCCCTAATCCCTACTGCCTCACTAGATTATTTCCAGTTATCTGTCATCAGTGTTTTTGGATGCCATGTTTTATGTGCTAGCTTTAATTTTACTTCTCTTCTATATGGGTGTCTGTAGGTCAAGCAGAAGGCCAAGTCCAACTGTCATGTCTGGAACAAAATTCTTAATGAAGTCTAAAATTCTTAAGGAGGTGAGATTTGCTTCTTGTCTACTCCTACAGCCTCACCTTGTACAATGCTGCCTGAGATACTGAATATATAAATGGACAATGACCAGACCATGTAGGACAATAGAACTCTATTAGGCCAAACCACCTCTGTAGCAATTGGCCCCAAATAATTGGAACTTGATCAGTTACTGCCAGTTCCCTTAATTTCTGCCTCTGCTTCCAAGTTGAGACCAACTAGAGGAAACCAAGTAGGGTCCCCAAACCAATCACATAGGATGCTCATCTCCAGCTTCCCATGCTAACACCTGAAGCCTTCTCTTTTCTCCACTATAAGCCTTTCCCCCTCTCCTGTCTGCCTTTGAGTCTCATCAAACACAAGTGATGTTGACTGATTCCCATGCTGTATCAAGTTCTGAATAAACAGCCTCTGTTTCTTCTCATTTGGGTTGTCTCCGTTTGTTTCCACATGCAGGTTCTGGTTATCTATCGCTTCAAAGCCATTCATTCCAAAACTTAATGGCTTAAAATATGCTCTTTATTTTGCTTATAATTTTGGAGTTAAGAATTTAGGAAGGGTTCAACTAGGTAGTCTCTCTCTGGTCCACATGGCATCAGCTGGGGCAGCTAGATAAAGGATTCACTTCCAATATGATTTTCTTCTTAGTCGTGGATGGGGCACGTCTGGCACTTCAGCGTGCTTTGGCTTCTGCTCCACTCCATGGCGTCTTATCCTTCAGGGCCCCAACACATATTGTTCTCAGGGTAGGCACACTTCTTACATAGAAGCTGGCTTCCAAGAGGCAAGAAGCCTAAGTTACATGCAAAATGACCCTCTCTCATAGCCACCACTTGGTCAGATCAGTCACAGAGCCACTCAGATTGTAGTGGGTGAGGAACATCATATTATAGATGAGCATTTGGGTAGGAGATGGGAGATAATGTCGTGGCCAGCTTCAAAACTACAGTCCATGCTTCCCCTTCCTTTTGGTGCTCCAGTCATGCTGGCCTTTTTTTGTTATCACATATACATGATGTTTCTTCTGTGCCCAAGTTTCAGGATTTTTGCAAACACTGTTACTGCTTCCTGGAATGCCTTCCCTCCCGACCCTTATCCAGTTAAATTTGACTTCCACTGCAAATTTCTGCTTCAGTGTTACTTCTTCATGTGTCCTCAGGGAAACATTTCTTGATACTCCACAAAATCTACACAGAGAAGCTAAATCGGAGCTCCCTCATTTTCTTTCCTTAATAGTGTTCGTCAGAGTTTGCCATTATATTCTTACACTATTCTTGAACTCATCTCCATCCTGCCCCCCTTCCCCCTGCCATGGATGTAACCTGGGGGCAGGGTCTGGGTGTGTTGGTCACTGTTTACCCTCAGTGCTAGGTACAGTTCCTGACACGTGGTAGGTGCTTAATATATTTTTGTTAAGTAAATCAATGCATTTATATAAACTTTTCCACCCTAGCATATACCTGTAGCAAGAGCCTAGTGTTTGAACTTGCTGTTAGGGTCTTGAGCCCCCTGAAGAAATCAGTTCATGTGGAACTTATACTTGCTTAGTGATATTAAAATGCAAAGATTTTTTATCAGTTGTTGTTTTCCTTTAGTCCCTAGTGAATACTGACAATGCATGCTAAAGGCCTCAGTTCAGCCTAATATGGTAAAATAGCCTTGACTTTGGCTTTAAGAAAACCTGGGTTTGAATTTCTACCTTTACTAGATGCACAGTGTGAATTTCGTTTGATTTATTTAACATTTCTGACTCTCCTAACTTCACCATCTGTAAAGTAGGGATAATAATATATACCTTATAGAATCTTTTTAAAGATTACATTAGATAATAATCACAAAATTGCCCAATTTTAACACAGTAATCACCCCAGTAGTTCAAAGTTTATACAAATAATTGGAAATAGAAACTTTAGAATAACATCTGATTCTTCCTCCTTGATAAGTTTTATTGCCACTGGATGATGTAATTTTTGCGTACTTCTGGTATCCTAGCTTAAGCCTGATTTAAGTGTGCCTTTTAAGGTAACTAGAAAATAATTCATTGTTAGGCTTTTTTGAAAATTCAAATTGACTTCGATTAAAGTCAGCATAATTGATTTATTAACTCTTTAAGAAGAAAAATAGGAAATATGTCCTCTATGGTTATATGAGTTGTTAACATATTTATTAACTTGGTGTTTTTTTTTTTTAACATCTTTATTGGAATATAATTCCTTTACAATGGTGTGTTAGTTTCTACTTTATAAAAAAGTGAATCAGTTATACATATACATATGTTCCCATATCTGTTCCCTCTTGCGTCTCCCTCCCTCCCACCCTCCCTATCCCACCCCTCTAGGTGGTCACAAACCACCGAGCTGATCTCCCTGTTCTATGCGGCTGCTTCCCACCGGCTATCTATTTTACGTTTGGTAGTGTATATATGTCCATGCCACTCTCTCACTTTGTCACAGCTTACCCTTCCCCCTCCACATATCCTCAAGTACACTCTCTAGTAGGTCTGTGTCTTTATTCCCGTCTTACCCCTAGGTTCTTCGTGAACGTTTTTTTTTTTTCTTGGATTCCATATATATGTGTTAGCATATGGTATTTGTTTTTCTCTTTCTGACTTACTTCACTCTGTATGACAGACTCTAGGTCCATCCACCTCACTACAAATAACTCAATTTCGTTTCTTTTTATGGCTGAGTAATATTCCATTGTATATATGTGCCACATCTTCTTTATCCATTCATCCGATGATGGGCACTTAGGTTGTTTCCATCTCCAGGCTATTGTAAGTAGAGCTGCAATGAACATTTTGGTACATGACTCTTCTTGAATTTTGGTTTTCTCAGGGTATATGCCCAGTACTGGGATTGCTGGGTCATATGGTAGTTCTATTTTTAGTTTTTTAAGGAACCTCCATACTGTTCTCCGTAGTGGCTGAACCAATTTACATTCCCACCAGCAGTGCAAGAGTGTTCCCTTTTCTCCACACGCTCTCCAGCATTTATTGTTTCTAGATTTTTTGATGATGGTCATTCTGACTGGTGTGAGATAATATCTCATTGTAGTTTTGATTTGCATTTCTCTAATGATTAATGATGTTGAGGATTCTTTCATGTGTTTGTTGGCAATCTGTATATCTTCTTTGGAGAAATGTCTATTTAGATCTTCTGCCCATTTTTGGATTGGGTTGTTTCTTTTTTGTTATTAAGCTGCATGAGCTGCTTATAAATTTTGGAGATTGATCCTTTGTCAGTTGCTTCATTTGCAAATATTTTCTCCCATTCTGAGGGTTGTCTTTTGGTCTTGTTTATGGTTTCCTTTGCTGTGCAGAAGCTTTTAAGTTTCATTAGGTCCCATTTGTTTATTTTTGTTTTTATTTCCATTTCTCTAGGAGGTGGGTCAAAAAGGATCTTGCTGTGATTTATGTCATAGAGTGTTCTGCCTATGTTTTCCTCTACGAGTTTGATAGTGTCTGGCCATACATTTAGGTCTTTAATCCATTTTGAGTTTATTTTTGTGTATGGTGTTAGGGAGTGTTCTAATTTCATACTTTTACATGTACCTGTCCAGTCTTCCCAGCACCACTTATTGAAGAGGCCGTCTTTTCTCCATTGTATATTCTTGCCTCCTTTATCAAAAATAAGGTGACCATATGTGCATGAGTTTATCTCTGGGCTTTCTATCCTGTTCCATTGATCTATATTTCTATTTTTGTGCCAGAACCATACTGACTTGATTACTGTAGCTTTGTAGTATAGTCTGAAGTCAGGGAGCCTGATTCCTCCAGCTCCATTTTTCGTTCTCAAGATTGCTTTGGCTATTCGCGGTCTTTTGTGTTTCCATACAAATTGTGAAATTTTTTGTTCTAGTTCTGTGAAAAATGCCAGTGGTAGTTTGATAGGGATTGCATTGAATCTGTAGATTGCTTTGGGTAGTAGAGTCATTTTCACAATATTGATTCTTCCAATCCAAGAACATGGTATATCTCTCCATCTATTTGTATCATCTTTAATTTCTTTCATCAGTGTCTTATAATTTTCTGCAGACAGGTCTTTTGTCTCCTTAGGTAGGTTTATTCCTAGATATTTTATTCTTTTTGTTGCAAAGGTAAATGGGAGTGTTATGTTAATTTCACTTTCAGATTTTTCATCATTAGTGTTTAGGAATGCAAGAGATTTCTGTGCATTAATTTTGTATCCTGCTACTTTACCAAATTCATTGATTAGCTCTAGTAGTTTTCTGGGAGCATCTTTAGGATTCTCTATGTATAGTTTCATGTCATCTGCAAACAGTGACAGCTTTACTTCTTCTTTTCCGATTTGTATTCCTTTTATTTCTTTTTCTTCTCTGATTGCTGTGGCTCAAACTTCCAAAACTGTGTTGAATAATAGTGGTGAGAATGAGCAACCTTGTCTTGTTCCTGATCTTAGTGGAAATGGTTTCAGTTTTTCACCATTGGGGACGATGTTGGCTGTGGGTTTGTCATATATGGCCTTTATTATGTTGAGGAAAGTTCCCTCTATGCCTACTTTCTGCAGGGTTTTTTATCATAAATTAGTGTTGAATTTTGTTGAAAGCTTTCTCTGCATCTATTGAGATGATCATATGGTTTTTCTCCTTCAGTTTGTTAATTGGTGTATTACGTTGATTGATTTGCGTATATTGAAGAATCCTTGCATTCCTGGAATAAACACCACTTGATCCTGTTGTATAATCCTTTTAATGTGCTGTTGGACTCTGTTTGCTAGTATTTTGTTGAGGATTTTTGCATCTATGTTCATCAGTGATATTGGCCTGTAGTTTTCTTTCTTTGTGACATCTTGGTCTGGTTTTGGTATCAGGGTGATGGGGGCCTCGTAGAATGAGCTTGGGAGTGTTCCTCCCTCTGCTGTATTTTGGAAGAGTTTGAGAAGGATAGGTGTTAGCTCTTTTCTAAATGTTTGAGAGAATTCACCTATGAAGCCACCTGGTCCTGGGCTTTTGTTTGTTGCAAGATTTTTAATCACAGTTTCAATTTCAGTGCTTGTGATTGGTCTGTTTTTATTTTCTATTTCTTCCTGGTTCAGTCTCAGCAGGTTGTGCATTTCTAAGCATTTGTCCATTTCTTCGTGGTTGTCCATTTTATTGGCATAGAGTTGCTTGTAATAATCTCACATGATCCTTTGTATTTCTGCAGTGTCAGTTGTTACTTCTCCTTTTTCATTTCTAATTCTATTCATTTGAGTCCTCTCCCTTTTTTTCTTGATTAGTCTGGCTAATGGTTTATCAATTTTGTTTATCTTCTCAAAGAACCAGCTTTTAGTTTTATTGATGTTTGCTATCATTTGCTTCTTTTCTTTTTCATTTATTTCTGATGTGATCTTTATGATTTCTTTCCTTCTGCTAACATAGGGGTTTTTTGTTTGCTTGTTTGTTTGTTTGTTTTTTGCGGTACACGGGCCTCTCACTATTGTGGCCTCTCCCGCTGCGGAGCACAGGCTCCGGACGCGCAGGCTCAGCGGCCATGACTCACGGGCCCAGCTGCTCTGCGGCATGTGGGATCTTCCCGGACCAGAGCACGAACCCGTGTCCCCTGCATCAACAGGCGGACTCAACCACCACGCCACCAGGGAAGCCGAATTGGGTTTTTTTTGTTCTTTCTCTAAGTGCTTTAGGTGCAAGTTTAAGTTGTTTATTTGACATGTTTCCTGTTTCTTAAGGTAGGATTGTATTGCTGTAAACTTCCCTCTGAGAACTGCTTTTGCTGCATCCTATAGGTTTGGGGTCGTCGTGTCTCCATTGTCATTTGTTTCTCGGTATTTTTTGATTTCCTCTTTGGTTTCTTCAGTGATCAGTTCGTTATTAAGTAATGTATTGTTTAGCCTCCATGTGTTTGTTTTTTTACAGATCTTTTCCTGTAATTGATATCTAGTCTCATAGCGTTGTGGTTGGAAAAGATACTTGATATGATTTCAATTTTCTTAAATTTACCAAGGCTTGATTTGTGACCAAAGATATGATCTATCGTGGAGAATGTTCCATGAACAGTTGAGAAAAATGTGTATTCTGTTGTTTTAGGATGGAATGTCCTATAATTATCAATTAAGTCCATCTTGTTTAATGTATCATCTAAAGCTTGTGTTTCCTTATTTATTTTCATTTTGGATGATCTGTCCATTGGTGAAAGTGGGGTGTTAAAGTCCCCTACTATGATTGTGTTACTGTCGCTTTCCCCTTTTATGGCTGTTAGTATTTGCCTTATGTATTGAGGTGCTCCTATGTTGGGTGCATAAATATTTACAATTGTTATATCTTCTTCTTGGATTGATCCCTTGATCATTATGTAGTGTCCTTCTTTGTCTCTTGTAATAGTCTTTGTTTTAAAGTGTGTTTTGTCTGATATGAGAATTGATACTCCAGCTTTCTTTTGATTTCCATTTGCATGGAATATCTTTATCCATCTCCTCACTTCAGTCTGTATGTGTCCCTAGGTCTGAAGTGGGTCTCTTATAGAGAGCATATATACGGGTCTTGTTTTGTATCCATTCAGCCAGTCTGTGTCTTTTAGTGGGAGCATTTAAGACATTTGCATTTAAGGTAATTATCGATATGTATGTTTGTATTCCCATTTTCTTAATTGTTTTGGGTTTGTTATTGTAGGTCTTTTCCTTTTCTTTTGTTTCCTGCCTAGAGAAGTTCCTTTAGCATTTGGTGTAAAGCTGGTTTGGTGGTGCTGAACTGTCCCAGCTTTTGCTTGTCTGTAAAGGTTTTAATTTCTCCATCAAATCTGAATGAGCTCCTTGCTGGGTAGAGTAATCTTGGTTGTAGGTTTTTCTCCTTCCTCACTTTAAATATGTCCTGCCAGTCCCTTCTGGCTTGCGGAGTTTCTGCTGAAAGATCAGCTGTTAACCTGATGGGGATTCCCTTGTGTGTTGTTTTTCCCTTGTTGCTTTTAATATGTTTTCTTTGTATTTAATTTTTGATAGTTGGATTAATATGTATCTTGGCGTGTTTCTCCTTGGATTTATCCTGTATTGGACTCTTTGTTCTTCCTGGACTTGATTAACTATTTCCTTTCCCATATTAGGGAAGTTTTCAACTATAATCTCTTCAAATATTTTCTCAGTCTCTTTCTTTTTCTCTTCTTCTTCTAGGACCCCTATAATTCAAATGTTGGTGTGTTTAATGTTGTCCCAGAGGTCTCTGAGACTGTCCTCAGTTCTTTTCATTCTTTTTTCTTTAGTCTGCTCTGCAGTAGTTATTTCCACTATTTTATCTTCCAGGTCACTTATCCATTCTTCTGCCTCAGTTATTCTGCTATTGATCCCTTCTAGAGTACTTTTAATTTCATTTATTGGTTGTTCATCGTTGCTTGTTTCCTCTTTAGTTCTTCTAGGTCCTTGTTAAATGTTTCTTGCATTTTCTCTATTCTGTTTCCAAGATTTTGGATCATCTTTACTATCATTATTCTGAATTCTTTTTCAGGTAGACTGCGTATTTCCTCTTCATTTGTTAGGTCTGGTGGATTTTTACCTTGCTCCTTCATCTCCTGTGTGTTTTTCTGTCTTCTCATTTTGCTTATCTTACTATGTTTGGGGTCTTCTTTTCACAGGCTGCAGGTTCATTGTTCCCGTTGTTTTTGGTGTCTGTCCCCAGTGGCTAAGGTTGGTTCAGTGGGTTGTGTAGGCTTCCTGGTGGAGGGGACTAGTGCCTGTGTTCTGGTGGATGAGGCTGGATCTTGTCTTTCTGGTGGGCAGGTCCATGTCTGGTGGTGTGTTTTGGGGTGTCTGTGGCCTTATTATGATTTTAGGCAGCCTCTCTGCTAATGGGTGGGGTTGTGTTCCTGTCTTGCTAGTTGCTTGGCATAGGGTGTCCAGCACTGTAGCGTGCTGGTCATTGAGTGAAGCTGGGTGTTGGTGTGGAGATGATCTCTGGGAGATTTTCACTGTTTGATGTTACGTGGCGATGGGAGGTCTCTTGTGGACCAGTGTCCTGAACTTGGCTCTTCCACCTCAGAGGCACAGCCCTGATGCCTGGCTGGAGCACCAAGAGCCCGTCATCCACATGGCTCAGAATTAAAGGGAGAAAAAATAGAAAGAAAGAGGATAAAATAAAATAAAGTTATTAAAATAAAAAATAATTATTAAGAAAAATAATTTTAAAAGTAAAAAAAAAAAAAAAAATGGACGGACAGAACCCTAGGAGAAATGGTGAAAGCAAAGCTATACAGACAAAATCTCACACTGAAGCATACACATACACACTCACAAAAAGACGAAAAGGGGAAAAAATAATATATGTTGCTCCCAAAGTCCACCTCCTCAATTTGGGATTATTCGTTGTCTATTCAGGTATTCCCCAGATGCAAGGTACCTCAAGTTGATTGTGGAGATTTAATCCGCTGCTCCTGAGGCTGCTGGGAGAAATTTCCCTTTCTCTTCTTTGTTCGCACAGCTCCTGGGGCTCAGCTTTGGATTTGGCCCTGCCTCTGTGTGTAGGTCGCCTGAGAGTGTCTGTTCTTCGCCCAGACAGGACGGGGTTAAAGGAGCCGCTGATTCGGGGGTCTGGCTCACTCAGGCCGGGAGGAGGGAGGGGCACGGAGTGCTGGGCTAGCCTGCGGCGGCAGAGGCCACCGTGACATTGCACCAGCCTTCGGCGTGCCGTGCGTTCTCCCGGGGAAGTTCACCCTGGATCCCGGGACCCTGGCAGTGGCGGGCTGCACAGGCTCCCGGGAGGGGAGGTGTGGAGAGTGACCTGTGCTCGCACACAGGCTTCTTGGTGGCCGCAGCAGCAGCCTTAGCGACTCGTGCGCCTCTCTGGGGTCCATGCTGATAACCGCGGCTCGCACCCGTCTCTTGAACTTCTTTAAGCAGCGCTCTTAATCCCCTCTCCTTGCTCACCAGGAAACAAAGAGGGAAGAAAAAGTCTCTTGCCTCTTCGGCAGGTACAGACTTCTCCCCGGACTCCCTCCCAGCTAGCCGTGGTGCACTAACCCCCTGCAGGCTGTGTTCATGCTGCCAACCCCAGTCCTCCCCCTGGGATCCGACCTCCGAAGCCCGAGCCTTAGCTCCCAGCCCCCGCCCGCCCCGGCGGGTGAGCAGACAAGCCTCTCAGGCTGGTGAGTGCCGGTCGGCACCGATCGTCTGTGCGGGAATCTCTCCGCTTTGCCCTCCGTACCGCTGTTGTTGCGCTCTCCTCCGTGGTTCCAAAGGAACCTTCCTCCCCGCCACCCACGTCTCTGCCAGTGAAGGGGCTTCCTAGTGTGTGGAAACTTCTCCTCCTTCACAGCTGCCTCCCACCGGTGCAGGTCCGGTCCTTATTCTTTTGTCTCTGTTTTTTCTTTTTTCTTTTGCCCTACCCAGGTATGTGGGGAGTTTCTTGCCTTTTGGGAGGTCTGAGGTCTTCTGCCAGCGTTCAGTAGGTATTCTGTAGGAGTTGTTCCACGTGTAGATGTATTTCTGGTGTATCTGTGGGTAGGAAGGTGATCTCCGCGTCTTACTCTTCTGCCGTCTTCTCAAATCTATTAACTTGATTTTTGATCATTGACTGAAATGACAAAATTTTTTTAAAAATTGAAGAGAGTTCTCTTATTTGAGGGGAATAGAATATATTTGGAAAACCAAGCTGTTTATGCCAGAGTAATTCTTAAAGAAAATCTAAATCTGATTTAGGTTTCTCAGACTCCATGGAAATGAGCTTTTCATACATGCCAGGAAATTTATTCATGTGTTCTGTGGGAATGTCCCTATTTTAAAGATGAAGAAACTGAGGGTCAGAGAAAAAATATTGCATAGCCAGCAAGGAGTGCAGTAGGACTTTGGATCCAATTATGTGTTAGCATTATCAGGTACTCTTTCTACTCTGAATCCTTTCATAGCTGTTCCAGCCATGAAAAGATAGGCAAATCAATAGAGAGGTATCACAGCAGGGAAATTAATTTCCAGTTGCCTTAGTCATTGCTGTCAGACACCAAAGCCCCGACATGGATTAGCAGCCTGTCCACTTCCTCCTCTGAGAGGAACCACGAGTCACGCTCCTGTGTGACCGGGGTGGCACCCCTAGAGCCTCTGCCAGTCCCGCCATCAGACAGGACGTGTCTGGGAAGAATTTGCAGCCGACTACTCTACCATTCAGGTCCCCATCTGTGTCAACTGAGTAATTTATGGATGCACTTTTTCCTGTATTGCAAAGGAGATGCACAGGACCTTTGGAAATAATTCAGTCTCTTTCAAGGGAACACATTTGGGGAAATTATTGTTAATGCATCTGAGTAAGAGGTGCTCAACCCCGACAAATATTTCATGCAATTATAGTAAAGATGAGACAGTGACAACCAGTGACCATCAGTCATTCCCCAGATCAATAATAACCATGGAACATGCAATCAAACCTAATCAGCACCCGGTGATTAAAGAACAGGGCCTCTCTTCTTTGCTTTCAGGGTCATAGTCTCTTGAAAGAATTGGCATGGAGTCCTCCAGACAGCACACAATACAGAAACAAACATCAATAGGGGCTTTAGAATCTAGCAGATCTGGGTCAGTGTCCACAAACACTGCTTCTCAATCTTGGACAAAATTATATGATAATAATAACACTCACTGCACACTTTTTAGGGGTGTCAAACAGCATGCTAAGTATTTCATCTGTATTATTTAATTTTATAATGTATGTGTGAGGTGTGCACCAGTAGACTCCCTCTAAAGTGAGGAAACTGAGACTCAGAGGGATGGGATAGCTTGCTCAGAGCCACACTGACAGCAAGTGACAGAGCTGTGACTCAGATCCAGTCCTGTAGACCAAAGCTTCAAACTGACCCCTCATTAAAATCACCTGGGGAGCTTTTTAAAGTAACCAGTGCCTGGGCCCACCCACCCCATAACACCTGAATCATCATCTTTGAGTCTGAGGACTAGGCATGTATTATTTTAAGTAAACATTTTAATAAATTATAGCAGACATACAGAAAAGGGAACAAATGGAGTGTAGCACAGTGTATTTTCACTAAGTAAACATCCCCATGTGTGCAGAACAAACCCAGCCTCCTTCACACCCCCCCCCCAAGAAGCCCCTTTGCACCCTTTTCCAGTCACTACCACCCGTTCTGCCCAAGGATAGTCATCATGACTTAAAACAGCAGACATTCCCTTTTTCTGTTTTTGAACTTTATATAAATGGAGACATACAGTTGACATACTTCTATGTCTAATTTCCCATTACATTTGTGAGATTCACTGATGTGTGTTGAAGGACGGTAGTGGTTTGTCCATTTTTGTTGCCGTAGAGTATTGCATTATGTGAATATACCACAATGCATTTAGTCAGTTTGCTGTGGTTGGGTATCTTTCCCATTCTTGGGTATTACAAGAATGTTAATTCTTTAGGTTAGCAAAAGTGCATGCCTTTCTGTTGAGTATCTCCCTAGAAGTGGAACTGCTGGGTCGTAAAGTGTGCATATGTTCAGCTCTAGGAGATCCAGGCATTTTTTACAAGTTCCTGGGTGATTCTGATGCACAGTGAGGGTTGAGAAACCATGCATAACCCTATGTCATTTCCCTTATTTAGAATTTATTGTTGTTGCTTTCTGGAACAATATAATAAGGTCATAATAAAGTTCTAGATAGAATAATTTACCATGTTACTAAAGACAGCCTCTCTTCCTCCCTCCAATCCTCCATCCCATTCCCCTGATCCAAGGCATTCTAACTTTTTAATGTCTAAACCTCAAAGGCTGACTGGTCCTGGAAGAGGAAAGAGCCCGAATACTTGTGCCTCTTATGCTTGAAAATGGGAAGATTTTTGTAATTGCAGAGAAGAGAATAAGCTAACATAATTTTTGGCACTAAATCTTTTAGTTGCTGAAGACTCATGAAAGGAACTGATGGCGTTAAGAGAAATAATAAGCACACAGAATGCATACTATAGAGTCTGGCACTCAAGAAACTGTCCTGTTATTGTGATTATGATTATTGCCATTATCAGTAGCAGCAATGGCAAAGAAGTAAAAATACACCAGGGCTGTGGCTTCTTCATGAAACAGATCTGTTCAGTCATTTAAGAATACTCACAATGTGTCTCACGGGCCAGACTCTGTATATGGCATAATGAGCCCAGGGAGGAACAAGCCACGCTGTCTTGAAGACACTCACTGCATCTCTGAGCTTGTCCTGTCCCCGCTTGTTCATTGTGGCAAATGGGGCGCACTTAAAGAGGGAGATGTCTCAGAGGAAGCCCATCCCTGCTGGTCCAGGAACAGAGGACAGCAGATAGATACCTGCTGAGGATGGGCCAAGAGCTTTATTTCATGCATGGAGGAATCTGTACACAGAGACTTCCTTTCCATAAACGGTATGCTTTATTTAGTCAGAGTGGTTTCAGTCTCAAATAGGAGAGAATAACAATTTGGCTCAGGAGGAAAAGGGTGGGAGATCTTTGGTTGAAAGGTTACACGTGCACAGGAGCTTAGGAAAAACTGCACCTCTGGACTTCAGGCAGGGGCATGTGGGCAGCTCCAAAGATGGATGGGATCATCTGTTTTGGTCTCTTTGATCTATTTGCTTTTAGCTCTGTCTGTCTGCCTTTATCTTTTTCTCTTTGTCTTTCTCATAGGCTCTTTCCTTTCTCTCCATTTCACATGTCCTCTTCATCTCTCTGCCTCTGCTGTTTTCCTCTGTCTCTCTTCTAGACTCCTCTGCTTAACTCAGTTTCTGTTCTCCAGAACTTCAGCTTGCACAGGTCTTTGGCTTGCTGTGGACCTTAAATCAGTCTCAACTTAGCCTCAGGGTCTCTGGGCTTCTCTGACCCCTGTTCTATGTGGAATTTCATTCTGTATCTCTTCATTCAAGCTCCCAAGATGATTTTACTGGCTCACTTAATCTTCTGGGGCTAGCCACTTGAATCGCAGGGTGATCATCAGTGTATGGAAGGGTGTCCCCCGAGTTCGGGCCTGACTCTGATACAGTCTTCTGTGGCTAGGAGAAGACGGCCACCTGATCTGATGCTCAGACCATTCAGCTGCAAGATGGGCAGTTCCCTTAAGAGAATGTGTTGAGTGCAACAGGCAATGAAAGTTGGTAAGAAACCTCTTAAAAGCTGCAGAGTCCTAACATCTAAGATTTGCTTGGTGGTTGATCAGAGGCTCCTGGGGGCCAGAAGTATTGTGTTCTTCTCTCTGAAGTTCCTAAGGCTTAATAGTATTTTTGGACTAAATTAATTCACTTCTCTATACCCTAGCTCTTAGGTGGCTTTTCTTCATGTCCTAAGACTTGGGGTTTTGCTCCTTCATTTACTCATCGATTCAACAGATATTTACAGAGCATCTACTTTGTGTCAGACACTGTTTTCTACACTTGAGACTTAACGATGAATAAAATGGGCAAGAAACTGCCTTTGTGGGGCATACATCTTAACTGCACCCTCATGAGACCCTAAACCAGAAAAGTCCATCCAAGTTCCTCCCCAAATTCTGACCCACAGAGACTGTGAGATAGTAAATATTTACTGTGACTTTAAGCCTCTGAGTTTTGCACAATTTGTTGCACCGCAACAGACGATTACCCCTGGTAGCCAGTCAGTCCAGAACGGAGTGAGCTGTGGGGGATGCTGGAGACGAGGTCAGAGTGGAAAAGCACATTAATATCACAGAAGACTTTGTTGCTTATGATAAAGAATGTGAATTTTCTGAATTTGATGGAAAACCATTGGAGGATTTTGATTGTGGGAGTAGTATTAGGTTTTAAAGAGATCATCTGGGCAGCTATGTGGAGAGCAGACCATAAGGGGACAAGGGTGAAGTCAGGAGGACCTGTTAGGAGGCTACTGTGTTTGTCCAGGTAAACCAGGATAATGGCATAGACTCTTCAGCTCTACTTTGAAAGGTAGAATCAATGGGCTTTTCGGGTGGGTTGGATGCGAGAAAGTGAAAAGTCAATGAATTCTAGGTTTGGACATCAGCAACTGGGAAGAGAGAGGTGCCATTTATGGAGACGAGGATCATGGTGGGAGAATGCAACAGTTAGATGCCAACAAGAGGAAGAGAAGCCAACCATGAAGACTGAGAAGGAATGGCCAGGGAGACAGGAGGAAAATCGGGAGAGTGGGAGAGTGAAGAGTCTTGGAAGTCACAGGCAGAAGATACTTAAAGAAGCAGGGAGTGAACAACTGGACCAAATTCTGCTGAGTGTTTTCATAAGATGAACTCTGAGAACTGATGGCTGAATTTGGCATGATGGAGATTGTTGCTAACCTTGGGGATGAAAACACAACTGTGCAGAAGTGCTTATGAATTCGTCAGCCCCAGGTCTGTTTTGCTAGTCTTCCTCTTTCTTGTGCTGTGATAAAATCAATGCGGCAGTACTATTTGTCCCTCGTCTGTCAAGTTAACACAGTGGTCTTCATTTTGTGATTCTCTGCACACTGACCCATGAACGCCTGAATTTTCACCTTTGGATAGTTGGCTAGAACCAATCTTGCATTTGAAAGTTGAGAGCCCTAAGTATGTATTGGAAGGAAGAGCTGGAGATGAGGAGGCCAGGTGTGGCAGGGATGAGGTAGTGAACCCTTGATTCAATGATATGGGCCCCAAGGAACCCCTGAAAGTTGTCCCGCAGGTATTTGCCAATCTGCCGGTCAGCAGAACAGAGAGCAGTGGAGGTGAGAATAAGAGGTAGGAACTGTACTCAGGAGGCTAAGTGGGATTTGAATTATTACTAAGGATGAAGAAAAGTTTTTGCTGAATTTTAAGGATCTATAAAAGTCCAGGAAAGGGAATAAGGATGGTGTCGTCAGAGGATTTGTTTAGTGAAGTGAAGAATTACAGATTTAAGAATCTCCCTTCTTTCTGAACTGGAAAATTAGAAAGACCTATCGTCAATACTTTGTCTCAGTTTCCCCACCTGGAAGCAGGGACTGCCCCAACACCTGATACTTGATCATAGGCTTCTCTCAGAGGCCCAGAGAGTTCCTGCCTCCTGCATCAGCGAACAGCCATTCACTCCCAGAGAGAGCAGCTGTTTGTGCAGGTGAACAAAACAAACCTGGGAAGGAGGTGAAGTCTGTCTCTTCCTCCTCTGCAATACTAAAGCTTTTGCATCTCTCCTTCAGCACTTTGAAATAAGATCATTCATGTAAGGTGCTGGCACTTAGAAGGTGCCCAGCCAAAGGCACTTACCATTATTGGCATTGTTTGTATTATATTCTAGGTTTCAGTGTATACAATTTATCTCCCTATCTGGCTGGCAGCACCTTGAAGGGAGGTGCTTTATATTCACCTTTTATTCCCAGCGTCTGGTGCAGTCTCTGTCACATGCTAGGTACACAGATTAATGCTGAATTTAAATTTGAACTCACCGATTCTCTGTGTGCCTTTACAGTTTGGCACCACACCAAAAAGCCCACTGCCCTTAATTTATTTCTGACTTCCCAGGGGATGCTAAAGCATTGTGATTACTCACTCATCCATCCATTCATTCATCTGATGGATATATATAAGTTGGTCGTACCAGACATTGTACCCAGATGAAATCAGACAGACAGAGGTCCCGTCCTCTCAGAGTTTACAGTTTAATGTCATAGTTCCCCCCTCACATTCCCTGGGGGGACTTTTAAAAAATATAACTCCCAGGACCACACTTGCATCCTATTGATTAATACATATTCAGAACAGGGTCTGAGGATTGCCATTTCGATAACTCCTTTGTGGTCGTGGGACTGCCTCTTCATAATGCAGAGTTATGACGGAAGGCGTATGTATATTATTCCTGATTCTACAACTTAGTTTGCGACTTTGGAAAAGTCTCAGCCTATTTAACATTCACTTTCTCCACCTGCAAAGTGAAAACAAATGTCTCTCCTGCCTACCTCTAATGGCCGATGAGGAGAGAACATGAGATAATCAATAGCAGTGTTGTCTTGGTATGTTTTACATTTCTATACACAAACCACAAATTATTGTTATTAGTCATTAGCCAGTGTTTGAGACTTACATGTAATGTAGCTGGTCCTTGCTTACTAATTTAAAAATGCATTACTGGGGCACCTACCATGTATAAGAAAGATCTTTTATCTTCCTTGAACTCTTAATAGGAGTTCACTAAATTGGCTGTAAAATTAGTGGTTGATGACATTTTAATATACTGCCTTTCCAAGTACATTGCATTTAACATCTTGAAGAAAATCATAAAATAATACAATTGATAACAATAATTGTAATCATTTTATTGAAATCTTACAGTGTACCAAGTTGCTCAGCACTTTACTAAGAGCTGAAAAGGACTTTTGGAACTGTCTACCACAGACCACAAATTAACATGTATTTGATCATCTTTTAACCTTAATAGTGTTTTAAAAGGCAGTGTAACTAGGCATAAGACACATTTAATAGAAATATAAAAATCATAATTCCTACTGTTTTACAGAAGATTCATAGCACGCACTGCTGCTTGAGACCCAGGCTTAAGCTCAGTCCTCCCATTACACAGATTAAGTCTTACGCTCAGAGAGGTTATATGGCTTACGTAGGACCATGTGGGTCTGTCTGAGTGCTCTGGCTTTTTCTCAGAATCGCTTCTTCATTTTAGCAGTCATCAGATCCTCTGGTTCAGTCAATTAACCTGGTGCTTCGGTCTGCAACTCAGTTACCACCACAGGCTGAGCAAAATCTCTTCCTTCATAGCCATTACCTGCCATGACAGCCCTTGCTGTCTCTCTAGAGGCTCCGTCAAGCCCTATATCTTTCACATGTTCCCTCCCCTGCTCCTGCGAACATCACAGAGAAATGTTCCATCAGGCGTCAACTCTCATGATCTCCTTCTCACCTCATTAGCCACTTGGTACCCATTGTCTGGAAGATGGGTTTCTGGCACAGCAATTTAAGCAGCCAATTTAATTGGAAGATTAGAAGAGACCTGGTGTCTGGGCCATCATTTGAGAGTAGGCTGAGCAGTAGCATATTAAAGCATATTAAAGCATATTCCCTGCTCCCAATTCTTGCATATTTTCCATTGTTCCAAACTCTAGAAATTCCAAATTGTTTTTGCACCACTGTTTTCTTCATTTGTTCACATCTCTGCCTAAATAGAAACTCAAGAAATTCCAAATTGTTTTCGCACCACTGTTTTCTTCATTTGTTCAAACCTCTGCCTAAATATCACCTCTGCAGAGAGGTCTTCCTGTCTGTCCTATCTAACGTGGCCCTCCATTGCTTTCTGCCACTCTGAAATATGATGGTGGATTGATTCTTGGCCTCGAATCTTACAGTAAAGAGATTGAAGCAGACACACTGGAAAGTGGCCCCAAGATCCCACCTCCTAAGCTTCACAAAGTTTGTGTAATTCCCTCCTGTTAAGTGTGGGCAGGACCTGTGACATGCTTCTAAACAGTAGAAAATGGCAAAGATGATGGGATGCATGTACAGTTTGAATGTGATGACGTGGTTATATTACATCATATAGACTCCATCTTGCCAGCAGACTTGTTCTGTCTTCATTGCTGGCACAGAAGCAGCAAGCTGCCATGAAGTAAGCAAATGCCCTGTTGGAGGAGTCCATTTGGCAAGGGACTGTGGGCAACATCTAGGAGCTGAAGTTCTTAGACCTAGAGCCACAAGGAAGTGGATGGGGCCAACTACCTAAGAGAGCTTAGAAGTAGATCTATAGCCATTTGAGCCTCCAGATAAGAACTGAGCCTTGGCCAACACCTTAATTACAGCCTTGCAGAGAACACAGATAAGCCTTGCCCAGGCACTTGACCCACAGAAACTATGAGATAATAAATATGTTTTTGTCTAAGCTGTGGTTTGTGGCAATTTGTTACAAAGCATAGAAAACTAATATGGCATATTTCCCCACTCCTTTACCTTGGGTTTGGCTGTGGAACTTGCTTTGGCCCGTGGAATATGGCAGAAATATCAGTGTGTTGGTTCTGTGCGTGGGCATTAAGATGCCTCCTGTGCTTCTACTTCTGTCTTGAATTTTTGTCATCATCATCAGAAGCATGTGCCTAGGCGAGCCCATGGGTTCCAGAAAGAGAATGAGAATCTTGGGGAATAAATAGCCTAGATTGGCCCTTCCCCAGTTGGTCTGCCAATGTGTAAGAAGCACATGCTATTACTGTTGTCAGCCACTGAGTTTGGGTCAAAATGATTCAATGGGTAACTGGGCCCAAGTCTTCTGATTCTTAGTGTGGTGAATTTTCAGTAAAAATCAACCCAAACTAAATACTAATAATTATATTGGCATAATACTTCAGGTCTGAGGTTTTAATCTGAGGTTATAGATGGAAGTTATCTATAACGTGAGTTCTTTAAAGCACTTGAAATTATATACTAAATTTTATGTTTGGGGCATTTTGTGGGAGAGACAGTCTATAATAGCCTGTCATATTTTAAACGAGATCTGTAACACCTCATCTGTTTAAGAACCACCAATACCAATAGAAATGACTTTCTTCCTTGTTAAATCCGGGGGATAGTGTTGTTCACTTAAGAAATACAATTCCCAGCCCCAATTCATTTCTCTTAATTATTTGTCTTAAAATTTTAATGGATTGGTTCTTGGTGGCTTTCAGACAAGTTACTGTTTCTTTATACCCATGCATTTTCTTTATCAGTTAAAAAATATCAGTATTTCCCTAAGGAGAGTAATTCTAATAAAGATGTTTTTAAAAATCCCAACACCAAGACCTGATAAGAACGCTAATTCCGTAAAGTTATTTCAGTTTTATGTGTCTGAAAGTTATTACTTTCATTTATGCGAGTGTGACATATGGATGGGAAGCATGGTGTTTTCAACTGGCAGGAAGCAAATACCAGGGGACCCAAGAGAGCATGGGGTTCAAATCCCCGCTTGTATTTCCTGACTTTATTTTATTTTATTCTAATTAATTAATTTATTTTTGGCTGCGTTGGGTCTTCGTTGCTGCGTGCGGCCTTTCTCTAGTTGCAGAGAGCGGGGGCTACTCTTTGTTGCGGTGTGCGGGCTTCTCATTGCAGTGGCTTCTCTTGTTGCGGAGCACAGGCTCTAGGTGCACGGGCTCAGTAGTTGTGGCACGTGGACTCTAGAGCGCAGGTTCAGTAGTTGTGGCGCGCGGGCTTAGTTGCTCTGCAGCATGTGGGATCTTCCCAGACCAGGGCTCGAACCTGTGTCCCCTGCATTGGCAGGCAGATTCTTAACCACTGTGCCACCAGAGAAGCCCCCATTTTCTGACTTGATAGCCTTGCAAAAGTCACTCCATCTCTGCACTTTAGTTTTCTTAGTTTCTAGTTTTGGACAAACATTTAAATTCACAGGGTTGCCCTGAGAATTAAATGAAATAATACATGAAAACGTGCTTGGCACATAGCAAGTTCTCAATAAATTATGAAAATTCAAATATATCACACTTCCTGCAGTTTCTGCTCAACTTGGAACTCTTCAAAGTGGGAAGAGCCACCTATTTGTCTCAAAGTGATCATCAGGGAAGTAGAAATGGGTTGTTTGTTGATTGTTCAGTCATGCTCCTCCCTTTGGGAGACAGGGGCGATGTAAATATTAGTATTATTATATTATCGATCTGGTACTGTGACTTTGTAGTGTAATTAGCTATTGTGGTAAATGCATTGAAGAAAGAAGGATCCAGGATGGTTTAACAATAATAGTAGCAATTAGCATTTTTCTTGTTTTTTTAAGGACGTAGAGTTTATGAGGCATTTTGAGAATTTCCAAATATTAAAGGGACTTAAAGATAATCGATACACTTTTCTCCACTCTCATTGCCACCACCCTAGTCTCAGCCATCAATCCATCTCTTAAAGTACACATGTAAAATAAATAAGCAGCAAGGTTCTATCGTACATTGCAGGGAAATATAGCCATTATTTTGTAATAACTTTAAATGGAGTATACTCTATAAAAATATTGAATCATGTTGTACACCTATAACTAATATAATATTGTAAATCAACTGTATATCAATAAAAAACAAAAAGATTGTTCCAACAGCTCCTAACTGGTCTCCCTCCCTCTAGTCTTGCTCTCTTTTAATTCATTCTGTACTCTGAAACCAGAATGATCTTTTTAAATTACAAATCAGATTACGTTCTCTGTGAAGTTCTTTGGTGGCTCTTCAGTGACTTTAGGATGAGGCCAGACTTTGTAATGATGTGTCCAAAGATTTCTGGGCTGGCCCTAGCCTCCTCAGTCACCATACTGTGCCCCATTCTCTGTACTTGCCAGATTAAATTTTATTTCATTCTTCCAACCATTCACAATTCTATCCAGTGTTGCTGGTCGAGGGAGTTTGGTCCATTGCGTACCTCTATCCCATGCTGCCTGGCTTGGAAGCCAGAATAAATTGGCACAGGCTGTTGGCATATCAACATTTTAACTGTTGATGCTGTAGGAGAACATGGCTTTGGTCCACTAGCCAAGGGAGCTTCTACCCCTTCATCCCTCAATCTTATAGACTTACCTGCTCCCATCCCTGGTAGAGCAAACAACTGCATGCCTTCAGCAATGGGCAGTTGTCCCACTGAAAATTAGGGCATGGAGGAGCAGAGCAGAAAGTCTTCGGCATGCTAAAGTTTTCTTGGATAGGACACAAGAAGCACAAGTCATAAAAGAATAAATCCTAAGCTGGATTTTATGTAGACTGCTGCTCTTCAAAGAGCACCATTGAAAAAGAAAAGGCGAACCACAGACAAAAGACAATAGTTGCAAACATATATCTGATAAAGGACTTGTATCTAGAGGTTTTAAAGAACTCTCAAAATGCATTAATAAGAAAATAAACCAATTAAAAATGGGCAAAAAAATTGAACAGACATTTCGTCAAAGAAGAAATATGGTAACAAAAAACCAGTGAAAAGAAGCTCAACATCATGAGTTACTAAAGAAATACAAATTAAAGCCACAATGAAATATCACTGCGCAACTATTAAAATGGGGAGAAGATGGGGAAACTGAGATTCTTCCATTGCTTATGGGAATGTAAAATGGTACAGCCACTTTGGAAAACATTTTGGCAGTTTCTTATAAAGTTAAACATGCAATTATTATATGTATTAGTTTGCTAGGGCAGCCATAGCAAAATACCACAGGTCAGGTAATTCAAACAACGGATATTTACTCTCTCACAGTTCTGGAGGCTGGAAGTCCAAGATAAGGTGTCAGTATGTTTGGTTTCTCCTGAGGCCTCTCTCTTTGGCTTGCAGGTGGCCACCTTCTTGCTGTGTCCTCCCAAGAACTTTCCTCTTTGTGTACACATCCCTGACATATCTTTGTGTATCCAAATTTCCTTTTCTTATAACAACACTGATCAGATTAGATTACCAGGCACCCTAACCATCTTTTTACTTTATTTTTTTTGAATTTTATTTTATTTTTTTATACAGCAGGTTCTTATTAGTTATCCATTTTATATACATTAGTGTATCCATGTCAATCCCAATCTCCCAGTGCATCACACCACCCCACGCTCCACGCCAAGCCACTTTCCCCCCTTGGTGTCCATACGTTTGTTCTCTACATCTGTGTCTCAATTTCTGCCCTGCAAACCGGTTCATCTGTACCATTTTTCTAGGTTCCACGTATATGCGTTAATGTACAATATTTGTTTTTCTCTTTCTGAATTACTTCACTCTGTATGGCAGTCTCTAGATCTGTCCACGTCTCAACAAATGACCCAATTTTGTTCCTTTTTATGGCTGAGTAATATTCCATTGTATATATGTACCACATCTTCTTTATCCATTCCTCTGTCAGTGGGCATTTAGGTTGCTTCCATGTCCTGGCCATCGTAAATAGTGCAGCAATGAACATTGGGGTGCATGTGTCTTTTTCAATTATGGTTTTCTGTGTGTATATGCCCAGCAGTGGGATTGCTGGGTCATATGGTAATTCTAATTTTAGTTTTTTAAGGAACCTCCATACTGTTCTCCATAGTGGCTGTATCAGTTTACATTCCCACCAACAGTGCAAGAGGGTTCCCTTTTCTCCACACCCTCCAGAATTTGTTGTTTGTAGATTTTCTGATGATTCCCATTCTAACTGGTGTGAGGTGATACCTCATTGTACTTTTGATTTGCATTTCTCTAATAATTAGTGATGTTGAGCAGGTTTTCATGTGCTTCTTGGCCATCTGTATGTCTTCTTTGGAGAAATGTCTATTTAGGTGTTCTGCCCATTTTTGGATTGGGTTGTTTACTTTTTAATATTGAGCTGCATGAGCTGTGTATATATTTTGGAGATTAATCTTTTGTCCACTGATTCGTTTGCAAATATTTTCTCCCATTGTGAGGTTGTCTTTTCGACTTGTTTGTAGTTTCCTTTGCTGTGCAAAAGCTTTTAAGTTTCATTAGGTCATTTGTTTATTTTTGTTTTTATTTCCATTACTCTAGGAGGTGGATCAGAAAAGATCTTGCTGTGATTTATGTCAAAGAGTGTTCTTCATATGTTTTCCTCTAAGAGTTTTATAGTGTCCCATCTTACATTTAGGTCTCTAATCCATTTGGAGTTTATTTTTGTGTATGGTGTTAGGGAGTGTTCTAATTTCATTCTTTTACATGTAGCTGTCCAGTATTCCCAGCACCAGTTATTGAAGAGACTGTCTTTTCTCCATTGTATATCCTTGACTCCTTTGTCATAGATTAGTTGACCATAGGTACATGGGTTTATGTCTGGGCTTTCTATCCTGTTCCATTGATCTATATTTCTGTTTTTGTGCCAGTTCCATATTGTCTTGATCACTGTAGCTTTGTAGTATAGTCTGAAGTCAGGAAGTCTGATTCCTCCAGCTCCGTTTTTTTCCCTCAAGACTGCTTTGTCTATTTGGGGTCATTTGTGTCTCCATACAAATTTTAAGATTTTTTGTTCTAGTTCTGTAAAAAATGCCATTGGTAATTTGATAGGGATTACATTGAATCTGTAGATTGCTTTGAGTAGTATAGTCATTTTCGCAACGTTGATTCTTCCAATCCAAGAACATGGTATATCTTTCCATCTGTTTGTATCATCTTTAATTTCTTTCATCACTGTCTTATAGCTTTGTGCATACAGGTCTTTTGTCTCCCTAGGTAGGTTTATTCCTAGGTATTTTATTCTTTTTGTTGCAGTGGTAAATGGGAGTGTTTCCTTAATTGCTCTTTCAGATTTTTCATCCTTAGTGTATAGGAATGCAAGAAATTTCTGTGCATTAATTTTGTATCCTGCAACTTTACCACATTCATTGATTAGCTCTAGTAGTTTTCTGGTAGCATCTTTAGGATTCTCTATGTATAGTATCATGTCATCTGCAGACAGTGACAGTTTTACTTCTTTTCTGATTTGTATTCCTTTATTTCTCTTTCTTCTCTGGTTACCATGGCTAGGACCTCCAAAACTATGTTGCATAATAGTGGTGAGAGTGGACATCCTTGTCTTGTTCCTGATGTTAGAGGAAATGCTTTCAGTTTTTCACCATTGAGAATGATGTTTGCTGTGGATTTGTTGTCATATATGGCCTTTATTATGTTGAGGTAGGTCCCCTCTGTGCCCACTTTCTGAAGAGCTTTTACCATAAATGCATGTTGAATTTTGTCAAAAGCTTTTTCTGCATCTATTGAGATGATCATATGATTTTTTTTTTTTTTTGGTACGTGGGCCTCTCACTGTTGTGGCCTCTCCTGTTGCAGAGCACAGGCTCTGGACACGCAGGCTCAGCGGCCATGGCTTACGGGCCCAGCCGCTCCGCAGCACGTGGGATCCTCCCGGACCGGGGCACGAACCCACGTCCCCTGCATCGGCAGGCGGACTCTCAACCACTGCACCACCAGGGACGCCCGATCATATGATTTTTATTCTTCAGTTTGTTAATATGGTGTATCACATTGATTGATTTGCGTAAATTGAAGAATCCTTGCATCCCTGGGATAAATCTCACTTGATCATGGTGTATGATCCTTTTAATGTGTTGTTGGATTCTATTTGCTAGTATTCTGTTGAGGATTTTTGCATCTGTATTCATCAGTGATATTGGTGTGTAATTTTCATTTTTTGTAGTATCTTTGTCTGGTTTTGGTATCAGGGTGATGGTGGCCTCATAGAATGAGTTTGGGAGTGTTCCTTCCTCTGCAAGTTTTTGGAAGAGTTTGAGAAGGGTGGGTGTTAGCTCTCCTCTAAATGTTTGGTAGAATTCACCTGTGAAGCCATCTGGTCCTGGACTTCTGTTTGTTGGAAGATTTTTAATCACAGTTTCAATTTCATTACTTGTGATTGGTCTGTTCGTATTTTCTGTTTCTTCCTGGTTCAGTCTTGGATGGTTATACCTTTCTAAGAATTTGTCCGTTTCTTCCAGGTTATCCATTTTATTGGCGTAGAGTTGCTTGCAGTAGTCTCTTAGGATGCTTTGTATTTCTGCAGTGTCTGTTGTAACTTCTCCTTTTTCATTTCTAATTTTATTGATTTGTGTCCTCTTCCTTTTTTTTCTTGATGAGTCTGGCTAATGGTTTATCAATTTTGTTTATCTTCTCAAAGAAGCAGCTTTTAGTTTTATTGATCTTTGCTATTGTTTTCTTTGTTTCTGTTTCATTTATTTCTGCTCTGATCTTTATGATTTCTTTCCTTCTACTAACTTTGGGTTTTGTTTGTTCTTCTTTCTCTGGTTCCTTTAGGTATAAGGTTAGATTGTTTATTTGAGATTTTTCTTGTTTCTTGTGGTAGGATTATATTGCTATAAACTTCCCTCTTAGAACTGCTTTTGCTGCATCCCATAGGTTTTGGATCATCGTGTTTTCATTTGTCTTTTGTCTCTTGGTATTTTTTGATTTCCTCTTTGATTTCTTCAGTGAACTCTTGGTTATTTAGTGATGTATTATTTAGTCTCCATGTGTTTGTGCTTTTTACATTTTTTTCCCTGTAATTGATTTCTAATCTCATACCATTGTGGTCAGAAAAGATGCTTGATATGATTTCAGTTTTCTTCAATTTACTGAGGCTTGATTTGTGACCCAAGATGTGATCTATTCTGGAGAATGTTCCGTGTGCACTTGAGAAGAAATTGTAATCTGCTGACTTTGGATGGAGTGTCCTATAAATATCGATTAAATCTGCTGCCTTTGGATGGAGTGTCCTATAAATATAAATTAAATCTCTCTGGTCTCTTGTGTCATTTAAAGCTTGTGTTTCCTTATTAGTTTTCTGTTTGGATGATCTGTCCGTTGGCATAAGTGAGGTGTTAAAGTCCCCCACTATTTTTGTGTTAGTGTCGATTTCCTCTTTTAGAGCTGTTAGCAGTTGCCTTACGTATTGTGGTGCTCCTATCTTGGGTGTATATATATTTATAATTGTTACATCTTTTTCTTGGATTGATCCCTTGATCATTATGTAGTATCCTTCCTTGTCTCTGGTATCATTCTTTATTTTAAAGTCTATTTTATCTGATATGAGTATTGCTACTCCAGCTTTCTTTTGATTTCCATTTGCATGGAATATCTTTTTCCATCCCCTCACTTTCAGTCTGTATGTGTCCCTAGGTCTGAGGTGGGTCCCTTGTAGACAGTATATATGAGTCTTGTTTTTGTATCCATTCAGCAAGTCTGTGTCTTTTGGTTGGAGCATTTAATCCATTCACGTTTAAGGTAATTATCGATATATATGTTCCTATTACCATTTTCTTAATTATTTTGTGTTTGTTTTTGTATGTCCTTTTCTTCTCTTGTGTTTCCTGCCTAGAGAAGTTCCTTTAGCATTTGTTGTAGAGCTGGTTTGGTGGTGCTGAATTCTCTTAGCTTTTGCTTGTCTGTAAAGCTTTTGATTTCTCCATCGAATCTGAATGAGATCCTTGCCAGGTAGAGTAATCTTGGTTGTAGGTTCTTCCCTTTCATCACTTTAAATATGTCATGCTACTCCCTTCTGGCTTGTAGAGTTTCTGCTGAGAAATTAGCTGTTAACCTATGGGTGTTCCCTTGTATGTTATTTGTCGTTTTTCCCTTGCTGCTTTCAATAATTTTTCTTTGTCTTTAATACTTGCCAGTTTGATTACTGTGTGTCTCAGCATGTTTATCCTTGGATTTATCCTGTATGGGAATCTCTGTCCTTCCTGGTCTTGGGTGGCTATTTCCTTTCCCATGTTAGGGAAGTTTTCGACTATAGTTTCTTCAAATATTTTCTTGGGTACTTTGTCTCTCTCTTTTCCTTCTGGGACCCCTATGATGCGAGTGTTGTTGTCTTTAACGTTGTCCCAGAGGTCTCTTAGGCTGTCTTCATTTCTTTTCATTCTTTTTTCTTTATTCTGCTCCACAGCAGTGAATTCCACCATTCTGTCTTCCAGGTCACTTATCCGTTCTTCTGCCTTAGTTATTTTACTATTCATTCCCTGTAGTGTATTTTTCATTTCAGTTATTGTATTGTTCATCTCTGTTTGTTTGTTCTTTAATTCTTCTAGGTCTTTGTTAAACGTTTATTGCATCTTCTCGATCTTTGCCTCCATTCTTTTTCCAGGGT
This sequence comes from Lagenorhynchus albirostris, assembly GCF_949774975.1. NCBI lineage: Eukaryota > Metazoa > Chordata > Mammalia > Artiodactyla > Delphinidae > Lagenorhynchus > Lagenorhynchus albirostris. The sequence goes on from NC_083101.1 coordinate 15,017,454, forward strand.
CCTGGATCATCTTCACTATCATTATTCTGAATTCATTTTCTGAAAGGTTGCCTATCTCCACTTCATTTAGTTGTTTTTCTGGGGTTTTATCATGTTCCTTCATCTGGTACATAGCCCTCCGCCTTTTCGTCTTGTCTATCTTTCTGTGAATGTGGTTTTTGTTCCCCAGGCTGCAGGATTGTAGTTCTTCTTGCTTCTGCTGTCTACCTTCTGGTGGATGAGGCTATCTAAGAGGCTTGTGCAAGTTTCCTGATGGGAGGGACTGGTGTTGGGTATGGCTGGCTGTTGCTCTGGTGGGCAGAGCTCAGTAAAACTTTAATCTGCCTGAGTGCTGATGGGTGGGGCTGGGTTCCCTCCCTGTTGGTTGTTTGGCCTGAGGCAACCCAACACTGGAGCCAACCTGGGCTCTTTGGTGGGGCTAATGGCAGACTCTGGGATGGCTCACACCAAGGAGTACTTCCCAGAACTTCTGCTGCCAGTGTCCTTGTCCTCATGGTGAGACACAGCCACCCCCCCTGCCTCTGCAGGATACCCTCCGACACTAGCAGGTAGGTCTGGTTCACTCTCCTATGGGGTCTCTGCTCCTTCCCCTGGGTCCTGATGCGCACACTGCTTTGTGTGTGCCCTCCAAGAGTGGAGTCTCTGTTTCCCCCAGTCCTGTCAAAGTCCTGCAATTAAATCCCGCTAGCCTTCAAAGTCTGATTCTCTAGGAATTCCTGCTCCTGTTGCCGAACCCCCAGGTTGAGAAGCCTGACGTGGAGCTCAGAACCTTCACTCCAGTGGGTGGACTTCTGTGGTATAAGTGTTCTCCAGTTTGTGAGTCACCCACTCAGCAGTTATGGGATTTGATTTTATCATGATTACGCCCCTCCTACCATCTCATTGTGGCTTCTCCTTTGTCTTTGGATGTGGGATATCTTTTTTTGGTGAGTTCCAGTGTCTTCTGACAATGATTGTTCAGCAGTTAGTTGTGATTCCGGTGCTCTTGCAAGAGGGAGTGAGAGCACGTCCTTCTACTCTGCCATCTTGAACCAATTTGTCCCCCCTTTTCCTTTAAAGGACTTATTCCAGATACAGTTGCATCATGAAGTACTGGGGGTTAAGGCTTCACCATATGCATTTTGGGGAGATGCAGTTAAGCCCATAACACTATACAACTCTGTGATTCCCACTTCTAGGTATTTATCCAAGAGAAATGAAAACATGTGACCACACAAAGACACATACGGGAATGATTACAGCAGCTTTACTCATAATCATCCCAAACTGGAAACAACCCAAATGTCCATCAGCTACTGAATGGATAAACATATTGTGATACATCCACAGAATAGACTGTTCCTCAGTGATGAAAGAAAGCAAACTACTGTTATAAGCAACAGCATGAATGAATCTCAGATGCATTATGCGAAGGCAAAGAAGTCAGACAGAAAAAGCTATATACCCTATGATTCCATTGACATTCTGGAAAAGGCAACACTATAGGAACAGAAATCAGATCAGTGGTTGCCTGGCACTGGGGGTTGGGGGAGGGAATGGAATACAGAGGGTCATGAGGGAACTTCTGAGAATAAAGGAAATATCTACTGTATACCTTGATGGCAGTGGTGTTTATAGGATTGATTCTATGTTTGTCAAAACTCATCAAACCATACACCTAAAAAAGGTGAATTTTACTGAATGTAAATTTTATTTAAATAAATAATACTTAAAAAGAAAAAAGAGGGAAACTGATAAGACCCAAAGAGGCTTATGAGCTCAAAATCTCCCAGGAAGTTATTTATACAATGTTTATTGAGATTCTAAGGAGAAAAATAATTACCCCCCATTAAAACAAAAAAGACGATGATGAGAATCCAGTGATGAAACCACTGCCCATCCATGTCTCCATCCTTATTGGACACAGTCTTGCACAGCTGTGTGATCACTTTGCAGAGAGGAGGGCATGTTGATCTAAGAACTTCTGTGACCTTGGATTTCACTCTTGGGGGAGTCACACACATTCTACTGCTAAGCAGTCTCATTTCTCCAAAGGGGTCATTGGATATTTTGGGGCCTCAGTTTCCCCACTCTTAGGAAGTATACATGTCTTGGGTTTCTCAGAGAGAGATCCAGTGTCTGTTGAAAAAGAAATGACAGTCAGTATTTTTTAGATGCTTACCATATACTGCCCACTCTGCTAACAACTTACATGTGTGATGAGTGCTTGTTTCACTTCCTCAGCAACCCCTGTCTTGTAGATCAAATAGCTGACCCTTACAGATAGGCTGGAGAAGCAGGCACACAGTAGATACCATTGGTGTCCTGCCCATTTTCTGTTGCCCTGACTACTTCAGTGCTCCTGGCCTGATTCCAGCTGCCTGAGATCTTTCTCTCTTGAAACCTACTTTTCCCACATACGCAGCAGGATGGAAACGACCCCACTGCATGATACTCAGCAGGAGTCAGTATATAATTATCCCAGCTCTTTTGCCCCTTGGGTGGGATAACTCTGAAGTCTGCTGTAAACCAGCTTCCTGAATGCCCCAGGGAGTTTACTCCCTCGCTGCTCACACATTATTGGCTGCCTTCCTTTCCCCTGTCTCACTTCCCATTCTTCCCCTGTGTTTATTTCCCCACAAAAATTAACTACCTGCACTCCAATCCTTACCTCTTTGTCTGCATCTAGAGTAACTCAAACTAAGAGCCATGAAAGCACCTTGGAGAGTTACTGCTGCCATGAGCATGAGAACTCGTTCTCAAAGGAGGCTCAGAGACCACATGTAGAATTAAAATAAATTCTCTAAAAAGTAGAGAGAATGTCCTAGAAGGTCAGAAGGAAGAGATTCCATGGAGAATTGCCATGCTGAAGAAAGGCTTTATGGAAGTGTTAAGAATTGAGTTCAGCATTTAATCATGAGTGAAAATTTAGGTGTCTCCTTAGATGCACAGTACAAACATGTGGCTGATTGTCATAGCTGAGGGAATAACACAGCAATGACACTGGTCAAAGAGAACTGGTGTAAGATATAAGCTCAGGCCCAAGATAGACATATTGAATCCACCTGGATGTTTCGTTTCCTTCCACAATACCACCTCTCTAAAAGCCGGTCCTCCTCCTGAAGTGGAAGAAAGCAAATGGATTGTGTGGCCAGCTCATGTGATGACACCTGACAGATGGTTCCAGATCCCTGAACATTTCTAAGCTCCTGGCCCCCAAGCCAGGGCTGGGTGAGCATCAGTATCTGGAAAAGGTAGTGGCCCAGACTCTAGGAACAACTTCATCCTGACTCCAAGAAGATAAGTTGGCATGATGACACCTCAAATATGACTACCTCTGTGCTATCTTTCATGTGTGGGCAATAATATTTATGTCATGGGACTGTCATGAGTAGTAAATGACACAGTGTCTGTAAAGCTCATCATGGTACCTGGCATATAACAATTAATGGGACCCCAATGAGCAAAATGTCTTGGTGCAGAAAAGAGACTGAGTCCTTGGTCTCAATAATGCTAGGCTTGGTTCTTGGAGGAGTGATGTACCTCCAACATCTCCATAAAGTCCCTATAAAGTAGAAACCATGATCTTCAGCCCCCAGGAGCCGGGGAGCTGGTGCATGTAGAAGTACCAAAATGATGCTCTCAGTAAGTACCATTAAATCTCAGTCTACAGTCATAGGAGGAGGTGTCAGTCATGAAGAGAAATGGAGCATAGTTTTCTCTGAGTGGTCTATGCCTACCCAAGGCATAACTCCAGAGTGGAGTAGCATTTTACCCTGAAGCTAAGGAGCTTGTATTTCAGGGCTCCTCGAGGCCCAGCGTGGTACCTCAAGGTTCCTGCATGGCCCTTCCAAGGCCCAGAATTCTGTATTCATACTTTGGCTTAGTTTTGTTAAATAGAGCTCCCTCCCCAGCTGAAGAAGCTTCAGTCCCCACTACCAGCTGAGGGCAAGGGTCCTTGATGGGAACATTGTCTGGGCTCATAGCTGGAGTCCAGGTGAAGCTCAAGAGTTAATCCAACCAGAACCTTCTTCCTAGGCTCACTGTGTGTTCTTACAGGTCTTCTCTTCTTTCATCTGTCCTTTCTCTCCTCCTTGCCTCCCTCCTGTAACAGAGTCACAGACTGTCCAAATGTAGAGAGCATCAAGTTTTACCACCTGATCTCTGGAAGAAAGGAAGGAATTTGCTCAGTGGCTGAGTTGAGCTAGAAATTAGGTTTCCTGTCCTCCAGTTTAGAACCTTTTCTCATACTGCTCCCTCCCTCCCTCCCTTGCTCTCTCCCTTCCTCCCTGCCTTCCTCTTACTTCCTAGAAATAAAGGAGTTTCATCTTTTCTCTAAAAGGAAGTCACTTCATGAAAGTGGCCAACAAGGGACAAAGAACGTCTGATTTTTTTGGTGTCCAGCTCTGGGATGCAATTGTTTTCACTGGCCTTTTGTGCTCTTAGTTTATAAAAAAAAATCAATAGTTTAATATAGGAAAGAAGTCCCCTGGCTATCTCGTTAGAGCTGTTTTGCCTTCATTGCAGGGCTCTGGCTCTGCCTGCCTGCCTGCCTGCTAAGAATCCCTAACTCAGATTATTTGGTGCAGCATCAGCCCAGCGTTCTAGAGTTGGTCCACCAGATGCAGGATGATGATCATAGTAACACCAATGACAGAACTCAGACATGTGTCCAGGGCATTCCCAGAGACATTTCATGTATGGTGACACTCATTTACATAGTCGACACTTAATAAATGTTTAACCAAACTGCTTCAAATAAATAATTACAATATCCACATAGATAGGCTAGACAGCATTATCCTTACAATGGTAAGAGAGGCAGCTATGCAGTGAGGATCTATTGTATTTCCCACTGTTGGTATTAATTGTCTCCTCTTCAGCATACTCACGTGAGGAAACAATTATCCCCACTTTATAGATGAAGAAACTAAAGCTTAGAGAGTTTATGTGACTTGCCAAGAGTGCTGAGGGAAAGCACAACTGGATAATAGCATCTCCCTCATCTTATAAAGCCCATATTTTCTCTGCTTGACCTTAGGTCCTCTTGGAATGTGGGAAAATACAATCCAGAGAGACTTAGTGATGATCTCCTGAACATCCATGTCTTGGCCTTAACCTTTTCCTTTGTTTTTTCCCCAATTCTAGACGACAAAAGATTGGATCAAGCCAGGGGGACTCTTGAATGAAAAGCAACACATTCTTAGCTCCATGGTGACCCATGATCCACACTCTGACTCAACATGAGGTGGACCAATTGGGCTCTCTCCTTGGGAGTTAACACTTGAGAAACTCAAGGAGTAAACCAATTGGTCGTGATTTCTGGTGTTGGAAAATCTTGCAGATACTGTGGCTGGGGGATCCCTTATGGGTTATGCTCAAGATGAGACAGGAGATAATTCACGTGAAATTCTCATGTAGTGCTGTCCCTGGAAGGTACTCAAGAAAGGACAAGTAAAATCATTGGCTTCATTTCCCTAGGACTGCTTAACAAATTACCACAAGCTGCTTGGCTTAAAACAACAGAAATGGATTATCTCACAGTTCTGGAGGCTAGAAGTCCAAAATCAAGGTGTCATCATGGCCACGTTGCCTTCAAAGGCTCTAGGGGAGAATTCTTCCTTGTTTGTTCCTAGCTTCAAGTGGTCACCGGCAATCTTCGGTGTTCTTTGGTTCGTAGATGCATCACTTCAATCTCTGCCTCTTTCTTCACATGATGTTCTCCCTTTGTGTTTCTATCTTCATGTAGCATTCTTTTCTCTGTGCATGTGTCCAAACTTCCGTTTTCTTATAGTGGTACCAGGGATTGGGTTTTGTCTCACCGTAATTCTCTATGACCTCATCTTAACTTCATTACATCTAGAAAGACCCATTTCCAAATAAGATCTGAGGTAAAATTCTGAGATTCTAGAGGGGGAATGAACTTTGGGGGAGAAGCACTATTCAACCCTATGCAGTCATTGTCATCATCATCATTATCATCCTCATCATCATTATATAAGAAGTGCAAAGTGCCTGGTGAAATTCTGGTACAGAATAAGTGCTCAATAAAAGATAGCCTTAAATAAAAACAACAATAGCAGCAGCAAGAATAATGGTACTAATAAATAAGATAATGTGTATAAAATAGTATCATGCTTAGCATATAATAGGACTGTTCATTCTCTTCTTCCCCAAAGCACGTCTCACACAGAGGTATACACAGGGTGCTCAATAAATATTGGTTGAAAAAACAGCACATTTCAGTTTCTTAGAAAAAGCCCCACCATTTGTCTCCAAGAAATTGACATCAGACGTGGAATGGAGCAGCCCGCGGGGCTGTTACCTGAGAGTGGGAGGTGTGAGTGGATGACAGGCCAGCGCTCGGCTGTAGGTGCCGATGGCCACTCCTAATGAGACAGAGTGAGAAATGAGCTCAGTCCGTGGAGCTGTAGTTTAATCCTTCCTGAGCCCACGGGGGCCCAGCGTGGTGGCACCAGTTGTTTACAGATTTCTTTCTGGAAAAAAGCACAAAAGCTGTTTTTGGTTTAATGGTGCAGAAGGCATCTTCAGGACCCCTCTAACCCTCAGCACAATTTCCAATACCACCTGGCAGAGAGCAGAATGGGAAGGCATGGATTCCAAGCCTGACTCCGCCCCAAGGATCCAGGTGGTCATGGGTTGGTTCTTTTCTATCCATGACCCTCAGTCTTCCCATCTGAGAAGTGGGCATGATACACACACCACTGAGCCCTCTTGAGGATTAATGAGATAATGGGTCTAAAGAGAATTTAGTAATCTGAAAAGAAATGCAAGCATGTTATCTGTCTAGCAGTCCCATCCTACCAGATCTAAGCTTCTCCTCCCACCAAACACCTCTCCCTGCTGATGTGGATTGCTTGTTCTCTCTTCATCAAACTGAATGCTTAGGAAAACATTTGAAACTGATTTGAATTCTGATACTGATGAGTGATGACAACTTCAAGTGTTACTTCCCTAGGAATTTCTTCCCAGTAGGAACCAATATTTTAAGCTAGATGAATTTATTTATTAATTCATTCATCCATTTATTCATTCCACTGTGCATTTATTCATTTGTTCTTAGATCCGTCATCCATTTGACTATGATTTATTGAGCATTTGCTCTGTGTCAGTCATTTCCCAGGTATGAAGATGAATCCAGCAAGGACTCTAGTTTCACAGCATTTGCAGACTCAAGAGGGAAGTATATGAACACAAATAACCAAGGCAAAGTCATTATTTATGAATTAGGGCTTCCTTCTCTCTGGACCTCAGTTTCCCAGCTATAAAATTAGATACCTGGACCAATTGTTCTTAATTTGCTCCCCCTAACAATCTACGAAATGACTGTACTATTGGAAAGAACACTGAACTGGGACTCAGGACATTCTAGTTTGGGTCCTAACTCAAATCAGAAAGGTCTGAAGCCCTTTTCACTCTGTGCACCTCAGTCTCCTAGTGTACCTGATGTATGTGTGTGTACATGATGAGACAGGGTGAAATAATCCCTAAGATCCTTTCAGTTTAGAGTCTTTTACGTTATAAGATCATTCAGCTCCTTGTCTGGGGTGCCAGTGACACAGCAGTAGCAGCTGAGCAAAGATTCAGAGGAAGACACCAAAGAGGAGGCTCAGGAATGGAGCTCCTAGAAGCCTCTGTTGATTGTCGGCAGGTGTTTTCCTGGGATGCTCGGCATCCTGCCACGGCTGGTGATCTCTGTCTTCTGCTCTCATAGGCTGAACGTGGAAATGTCAGAGGCAGAGAACAGACACCTCCTTTTCCTCACTGAGGCCAGCCTGCCACGAAGTGTCTGTCCCCTAACCCAGGTAGTATGATTACGTGGGAGGCATGCTGGTACCTCAGCAGCCGGGGGTGTGGGAGTGGGCGTGGAGAGGGCAAGGTCTGGCTGAATCACGCTTTCAGGAGAGGAGGTTTTTGTGGTGATCAGCGCGCCATTGATTTGTGTTTTGTTCTGGCAGCTTTTGGTAGCCCAGGGGACCCAGTCTCAGAGGTGGGGCAAGAGGCTCTGCCATGGTTGGGGACGCTAGTGCATCAGCAGACACACAGCTGCCAATAATCAGGGCTAAAACAGCAGTTCTTCAGCCAGTGGCTGAAGACTTCCAGAGTACAATCTCAAAGAACGTCAGAGATTCTGTATGTGCTCCGTGGACTGCTGAGCCTTTGAGATATCTCAGCACAATCCGTTGGTGAGGAGCATACCCAACCTGCCTGCATTTGCATTCTGCCTCTCCCACTTCCCAGCTGTGTGCCTGGGGCAGATTTCTTTACCTCTCCATGCCTGCGTATCCTCATCTACAAAATTACAACAAATAATTGAAGTTGTGAAGGTCATTAAATGGGTTGATGCTTAGAAAGCATTTAGAATAGTGAATTGTGTCTGGAGCATAGTAAACAAGAAAGTGTCAATTCTGTATAAAGTGGAGAGAGAAAATACTAATAATAATACTGACAGCAACAATAATAATAACTCCCTCTTGGAGCTTCTCAGGCACAGCAGCATGGCTGGGGTTTTGGGAAGTCTTACAACACAGAAACTTGATTAGCTTTCTTTAAATGAGAGATGCTAATAGCCCCTACCTCACAGGGATTTTTGGGAGTTAAATGGGATTACGGATGCAAGCCCTCTGCATAGATTCTGACACACAGTTAGTGATCAACAAAACGTAGCAGACATTGTTGCTGCTGAATTCCTGTCCAAGTGAGGGTTAAAGTGACAGTTGCCTGTGACTTTGGAAGGTGATTTATAGAAGCTAATGGTTCTTTTCAGCAGGCAAGAGAAGGATATCAATCGGTGAAAGTAAGCTGTAAGTGAAAATTGAAACTGTCAGATGGCATGGACTTTCTGCTCAGTCTCTGGCAGTTTTTTCTCTCTTCTTTTAATTAAAAGTTTTTGTCTTCTGATGTAGAAGTGAAATAAATCCCTTCTGACCTTAGCATGCTCAGTGCCTACCTGGAACGGAAGCCTGCCCTTGTAGGCACGGATGTCTTCCTTCTGGGGAGTCCAGTGCTGGGACCTGATCCTGAAATTCACTCAGTTAGCAGGACATCCAGCACGATGCTCACAGTGGCTTTGGATCCTGACCTGAGTTTAAAACCCAACTCTGTGACTTCCTGGATGTCGGATTTTGGCAAGTTATTCTGAAACATGTTTCTGTCTTTTGTTTAGTGAAATGGTATTAAAAATGCCTGCTTTAAAAGGGGTTTTTTCAAGAATTAAATCAGAAAATGTATTTCTAGCACAGTGACTAAACCCAGAATCTCCTTGATAAATGAGAGTCCTTTTCCCCTTCTCCCTTCCTCACTCTGGGCTCTGATGCCTTGTTCTCTGGAAACGTTTGACTTTCCCTACTCAATTAACCAGCATTCTCCATTTAAGGAAACAGTATGGGCTCCATGGTTAAGAGAGCAGACTCTGGGTTCATACCACCTGGATTTGAGGCTCAGTTCCAACATCTACTGTGTGACTTTGATCAAAAGTTAATCTATCTGTTCAGGTTGCCTGTTACAGCAATTAAAAAATCTCTAAACTTAGTGGTTTCCAATAACCATTTTATTTTGACCACAATTTAGTGGATTAAGAATTCAGGGCTCAGCTGGGCAGTTCATCTTGGATCCATGTGGCATCATCTGAAGAATCCAGTTTTAAGATGGTTATTTCACTCCCATGCTTTGTGCCTCAGTGCTCCTCAGACTGTAGCTATTTCCATGTGGAATCCCATGCTCCACAACCTCTCCCCATGGTTTGTGCTTCTCATAGGTTGGTTCTTGTAGAACCTTCTCATAGGTTCTCAAGGTTGTTGGACTTTTTACAGTTTCTCAAGGCTCTAAGAGATAGAGAGTATTACGAGAAAGGCTTCTTATGACGAAGCTTCAGAAGGTCCAGAACATCATTTCTGCTGCATTCTCCTGCTTGAGTAAGTTATTAAGACAGCCTGGAGTCAAAGAAAAGGGAATTTGACTCTCTTTCTCAATGGGAGGAACAATAAAAAATGTACAGCCATTTTTAACATATCACATCCTTGGAGCCTCCCTTTTCTACCTCAAGGGACTTGTGGAGAATTAAATGAGATAATGAACATAAAAGCATTTAGCACAGCACCTGGCATGCAATAATCACTCAATATAAAGTTAGCTGTTACGATTAGTTGTCTCTTCTCCATCCAAGCCTTCTTCCTCACCACTTTCCCCCTGCATACCCAAGCACATCAGTTTTTCCCACTTTGGAAATAAATATGAAGGATGGAAATCTGGGGAGAAATAGGAAAGCCCTGGGGAACCAAATTATGCCCAGGCTATAATTCAAGCCTGGACAACGGTAGCAGTGGAGGGAATAGAAAACGTAGAAAAGTTCAAGAGCTATTCAGGAGTTACACTGAAAAGATCTCAGTGATTGATATATTGATTATTTGATGTAATGGGTGTGTAAGGAGAAGGAAAGAGATGAATTGAGGGTGATGCCCAGGCTGCTGACCAGAGTGACTGATTGGATGATGTTTTTCACAGACAGCAAATACAGCATTGAAGTTCTGCTGGCTGCCGCCTCTTTACTTATGCACTTGTCTTCCTCATATCTGCAACATGCAGACCTCCTAGGAATTCAGACCTTGCTCTTTCAGTAACAGGGAACTCTGGAAGCTTGTTGATCAGAGGAGTGACATGAAACAAGTTGTTCCTTAGGGGGATTACATGGTTCATAGCAAGGCAAGACAGATGACTACCTTGTATCCGTTTTGGTCTGGTCATATTTAAGACTTTTCACTGTATTAATATAGCCTTGTCTTTTGCACAGAGAAATGGCAGTCCTCTGGTGGAAAGTTGTAACTGCAGAGAAAGTGCAAAAACTAACAAAGCTGCTTTGTTGGCTTTCCAACTTAATGAGAACATAGGCTACTCAGATTCCCAGGGGGTACATGTGAACTTGATTATTATCCAGAGGTCCTATCCGTGGTGGCATCCCAGATGAAGTCTGTCTGTCACCATGCTTCCAGCTTGACCCTTTTTTATGATCTTTGGCTTAAAGTCAGAGCTCACAGCTTTATGCACACAGCTCCAGGCCTCTCCAAATACCTTTGACCAGGGAGGGGGGTCTTCCATGATATCTGATCTGCCTTGTGACTCCAACTGGTGCCAAACAAGTTTAGTTTTTCTCCAGAGTAAATGCACTACAGAAAAACCCTATAAAAATACACTTATCATGATGACATGATATCAGCTGTTACATGTCATATCGGGTATAACATGGTAGGCAATTCTCCCCTTCTTCATAATAGCCTTTTAGTTTTTTCTTAAATTTTGCAATAGTGCAATCCCACATTGTACACGGTTGAATTTTTAGACCCTATTTGGAGCATTATAATGGAGGATTACTGCTATAATAGTAACAGCAACAATAAAAACAGCAATGAAACTGATAACAAATTAGAGTAACAACAACAGCCAACTTTAATGTGTGCTTATTACATGGGAGGCATTGCGCTAAGCATTTTATATATGCTTATCTCATTTAATCACCATGAGAATCTTATGTCTCAGATGATTTTTATGTCCGTACTACAGATAAAATTTAGAGAGGTCAGGTAATTTGCCCAAACAGGTAATAAGTAGTGAAGCTGAAATTCAGATGTGGGTCTTTCTGACTTGGTTTCCCTGGTGAGCGGGGATAGTCACATTATACAACCCTGAAAGGTTTCTTGGATGCATTGGGTTTGACCTGAGCTTTGTCTTAATGAAGGGGTTGCAGTCTAGACTGGTTTCCTTTACTGAGTGCTGTACAGAGGGCCCTGACATCCTGCTGGATGGAAGATGATAGAAACATATTAGGCAATCAAAATGTAGACGTTTCCACTTAAAGAGCAAATTGCAGAACACGTAGGGGACTTGAGATCCATCACATTGGAATTCAGCAGCAAGGGTAAAAGATCCAGGGTATGGTAATAAGTTGCAGAGCAAGAGAATGTCTGGAATGGTGATTTAATTAAAGATAGTGGGATAGGTTTCATCTCCCCCACTGCTACTGATATAGGCAAGTGGCCAGGGCTCTGGAGGACAGGTGACAATCAGCGCCATTCATGGGGGCTCCAGGGGAGATTTACAGAGACTTATTGTCTGAACTGTCTTCTGGCTAAAAATCTTAGACCTGATTCATGCATTTATGATGACATAGATGCCAGACTGGAAATGTAAAGAGTGGAGAGGGCGAGGTGTGAGAGTTCTGGGAAATGGGGCGACCTGAGAACACACGCTCCTTCTGAAGGAACAGCCGCCATTGACCTCCAGCTAATGGTGGCGTATGGCTCTTTTCATCTTTTAAGGGAGGCAGGACCTCAGAATGTCTACATGAAATATGCAGACTTATAAATACTAGGAAAAATACAGAAAGAAAAAAATCCTCTGGTCCACGTCTGTTGGGCAAATAAATCCTGTGTTTCTGTTTGGAAATACAGAACTTATTCAAATGTCACTTCCTCTAGGAAGCCTCTGTATTTGTTTGATAGGGCTGCCATAACAAAGGACCACCAACTGGGTGGCTAGAAACGACAGACATTTTTCCTTTCACAGTTTTGGAGGCTAGAAGTCTGAAATCAAGGTATTGGTAGAGCCGTGCTCTCTCTGAAACCTGCAAAGGAATCCTTCCTTACCTCTTCCTAGCTTCTGGTGGTCTTCTGGCAAGCCGGTGTAGGACTGAAAGTTCAAACCCTCTAATCACTGCATTGGCTGCACTGGCATCCAGCCCCCATCTTTAGGTGCATTCCGAAAGTCGTAACATAACGAAAGTCATCTTTATCACCTGGAACATCACTTTGGAAGTTCCAAGGGTTTAGGAGCTCTGTGCCTTGGGACTGTGGATGAAGACCACATTTCTTGTTATAAATTACAGTATCACAAATACCTTGGGAGAAGGAGCTCTGGAAGTCTTCACAGAAGAGTCATTTATGTCAGAGGGGTGTGGTCATGAAGGATAACTAAGATTTAATAGGTTGGGAGGGAAATTGGGGAATAGAGAGGCCAAAGCAAATCCTCAGGAAAGGGTTTTAAGGATGGATGAGAAGATGAGGAGACGTTCAAGGCAGAGCATAAGGTGCAGGCCAAACCATGGAGTGTCAGAGAACAGAGTGGCTTCAGAAGCTGTAAGAGATGGGGTGGTGGTGCTGGGATGAATTGAGAGATTGGGATTGACATATATACACTAATATGTATAAAATAGGTAACTAATAAGAACCTGCTATATAAAAATAAATAAATAAAATGTAAAAAAAATTAAAAAAGAAGCTGTGAGTGGTGAGGAGTCGATGGGGGCGTGTCGGGGAGAGGGGTGAGAGGTGAGGCCGGGAGATCAGGAGGAGCCGTGTGGTGAGGGGTCTTGAACCCGGTAAGAGTCTGAGTTAGTGAAGTGGCCACGGGATGGAGAGAAAGAGACCTGGGAGATTTGCTCAGGTGGAATATATAAGAGGTGGCATTTAGTTCACAAACTTGGGTGTGCAAGTATAGGGCTTTTATTTTCCTCCTATAATTGAAAGTAATTTCTATTTTAAGCCATGCTTCTACTATATGGGAGGCATGTATTCATGCCTTGGTAGATTCTCCCCTTTCTGTGGAGTTGTATCCCTATGCATATCTGGGGGATATGCATAGGGATAGGTGTGCTGTGTGTGGAATCTGTTAAGATCTACTCCTTTTATGGCCCCTGACATGAGCTTAGCAGGTAACTGCTGAATTCCCCCATCTTCTCCACCACAGCCCTCTCTGAGTGGTCTGTCTCTTCACACATGTGTACTACCACCCAGGAAACATTGTCTTGACTTTTGGGTAAACTCTAGGAGACCATCTCAGTCCTGTCTGCCCAGACACTGGGGTCTTGTAAACGTCTAAACTTCTACCCAAGAAGTAGGAGCATACTAACTCTCTGTTCTCAGATTCCCTAAACCAGTGTTGCGTTTCTCTAATTCCTTGGTTACCCTGGGGGAGACAGAGCCAAGGACACTTTTCTCAAATACGTCAATGATGTCTAACTCACTTAATTTGTTTCACTTCACATCTTTCATCTTTCCCAAATGATGATTTGGGTCATCATTTTTTATTTCAACATTAAAAGTGAGGGAAAACTTTTAAAATGTAATTCAGAGTTTCTTTACATGGGGTCTGGTAGAATTTTAACTGAAATGTATCATTTCCTTCCCTTACAAATGTAAGAAAAAAATCACATTGGTTTTAACAATACCTGTGGCTTTGTAAAATACAGAAATAATAGATATTTTCATATCACATTATAGGCTTTGAAGATTTCTTCAAAATTTGAAGAAATTTTGCTGATGCATGTGATTCTGAAATTATAGTAGTCATTACAAAATCATGTTAACTCAAGAAGCACATGTATTACTATATCACAAAATTTAAACTATTCTAATGAGTGTATTTCTATATGATTGGTTTCCTGAATGCTTGTATCTACAGGAAAAAAATTATAAAAAAACTTTTGAAATGGCAAAAAATGAGTACTAGTTTCTTATAGAATGTCAGAAAACCTGTTGTGCACCTTCTGGTTATCTGATTCTATAGTAGTTTCCATCTTTCATTGCTTTGAGCTGTTTTACAACTCTGAAAGTTAAGAAGAACTGAGAGTAATGGAAATAACTCTTGTTCATAAACGTCAAATTTGTCCTGTAGAGGTACAGTTGATTCCCACTCTCCCTGATCTTTCCACTTCCCAGACACTCCAGTTATGAGCAAGTTTTGCATGTATTAACACATTTGTTTTAGCATTTCTAATTGCCCATATATGTTTCTGCTCTTTGAATTCCCCTTTGAACCAGTTTGTAACACCTTCCTGATTTCTTCATTAATGAGCTAAATAAAAACTTTAAAACACGTTCACTTTATATTTGTATGAGAGTCATGATTTTACATTGTAAAATCATTTTGCAATGTGTTTTATGCCTATAAAAACATTATTCTGAGAAGGTGTCTCTATAGGCATCACATGGCACATAAAAGTGTAAGATATCCAGCATGTAATGCCCCATCCTTGGGTAACTTCTGGTCCTAGACATTTGATACTCAAAAGCCTTTTCTCTTCTTCTGAGGTACTATCCCTTTGTTGAAGCAATGCAAGCCACGTGCTGTGGCTGCTGCTCGAAAGAGGGGATGGTCATAGTAGCAAGAAAGAGCAGCGTGGGCAAATCGCCAATGTTTCCTTAGGTCAGTCTTCCAAGGCGGTAGAAATAAAAGCAAAAAATAAACAAATGGGACTTAATCAAATTTACAAGCTTTTGTGCAGCAAAGAAGACTATAAGCAAAATGAAAAAACAACCTATGGACTGGGAGAAAATATTTGCAAATGATGTGACTGACAGGGGCTTAATTTCCAAAATTTACAAACAGCTCGTACGACTCAATAACAAAAAACAAACAACCCAATCAAAAAAAGGGCAGAAAACCTAAATAGACATTTCTCCAAAGAGAATATGCAGATGGCCAATGGGCACTAATTATTAGAGAAATTCATTTAAAACTGCAGTGAGGTACCACTTCACATTGGTCAGAATGGCTATCATTAAAAAGTCTACAAATAACAAATGCTGGAGCGGGTGTGGAGAAAAGGGAACCCTCCTACACGGTTGGTGGGAATGTAAATTGGTGCAGCCACTATGGAGAACAGTATGGAGGTTCCTCAGAAAACTAAAAATAGAGTTGCCATATGATCCAGCAATCCCACTCCCGAGCATATATCCAGACAAAACTATAATTTGAAAAGGTATATGCACCCCTATGTTCATGGTAACACTCTTCACAGTAGCCGAGACATGGATACAACCTAAATGTCCACCGACAGATGAATAGATAAAGAAGATGTGGTGCATATATACAATGGAATACTACTCAGCCAAAACAAAAGAATGAAATAATGCCATTTGCAGCAACATGGATGGACCTAGAGATTATCATACTAAGTGAAGTGAGAAAGATAGAGACAAATATCATTTATCTCTTATATGTAGACTCTAAAACATGACACAAATGAACTTATCTACAAAACAGAAACAGACTCACAGAGAATAGACTTGTGGTTGCCAAAGGGGAAGGGGTAGGGGAGGGATGGATTGGGAGTTTGGGATTAGCAGATGCAAACAGTTACATATAGAATGGATAAGCAACAAGGTCCTACTGTATAGCACAGGGAACTGTAGTCAATATCCTGTGATAAAGCATAATGGAAAAAATATGAAAAAGAATGTATATATACATGTATAACTGAATCACTTTGCTGTACAGCAGAAATTAACACAACATTGTAAATCAGCTGTACTTCAATAAAGTAAATTTTAAAAAAAGAAAGCTGGGTGGGGATGGAGGAAGCAGAAGCATCATCTAAGGCTTCAAAGTCATCTAACCACCTGGAAAAGGGCATTATCCTTTTTATCTGACAAGAAAAGGGTCTAGAGTGATATGACGAGCTTTGTCTAAAGTCACTGTAGAATTCTAGTCGCCATTTCCCACAGTCTGTACTCCATAGGGCATTCTGGGGTGTTCCCGGTCCACAGTCTTCAAGGAAGGAAGAGCTACGGAAAGGCAGTTACAGACACCATCTCTGAGCGCGTGGTTGTTTAGGCTGAGCTGGTGTTTGGCTTTTTATTGTAGCTGTCATTTTACTCAGTAGGGCCATGGCAGGGAAGTGTCAAGCTGCTTCCCTATTGTACTCATCAGTGTAGCTGTGTTGTTGCTGGTGTGTATGGGTTTTTTTTAATCACAAGTCTGGGCCTCCTGGTAATAGACTAAACATGAGCTGCTGCTTGCCTTCTTCCCTTTGTGGATGTCATCAATGTAATCAGGGAACAGGTGGGTACAGGCGATTAATAGGGTGGGAGGGGGTGGAGGGGAAGGGATCTCCTCAAGGGGGTGGGGAGTTAATTTGACCCTGCAAGCTCAGATGATGCAGCATCTCCTCTCAGCAAGGCTGCCACAGCAGTTATCAGAACAGCCTTTCTTAAGCCTCTCAGTCTCATTTCCAGTCTGGGCATGCTTGAGAAGCCATTACCATATTTATAGAGCTACCTAGCCCCAGGGCACACGCATGAGAGGGTAAGAAAGACCTATCTATTTTTCCAGCTGTGCTGCTATCCTTGGCTGTGAGGCTGTCGGGGGAGGAGGGAGGAGGGAGGGCCCCATCCCAGCATTAGAAGGGTGGAGAGGATTAGGCTGCAGAACCTGGCCAGAGAGAAAGTACATACTGGCCTCTTGCTTGCCTCTTCCAACTGGTTGGGCTGAGCCAGTGTGGCTATCCTTGCATCTGTCAACCCTGAGAAAAGGAGCATGGTGGACCGCCAGTTAGGGAGAGCATTGCTGGGGAGCTAATCTCAATGTCTGCTCCTTCTTCACCCTCAGCCTAGTTCCCTTACTGAAATTCAAAGCAGCCCATGGATGGGAGGATGTGGAAGCAGTGCGGGAAAGTGGACAGAGCATGAACTTAAAGAGTCCAAGAAATCTTATTTGTTGTATAACCTTGGGCATCTCTGAGCCTCATTTTAGTCATCTGCACAAAAGGGATAATGGACTGTTGGATGGATTTAATTACAGACATGGTTGAATGTGTCTTAATAAATGCTCCTCTTCCCTGATCAGGCCATTCTGTCTCACACTTCAGTTTTGCCTTACATCACTGCACTCTACGATGCTTTGTTGTAGCGGTCAGAAGTGCCTGTATAAATTTATGCACTCCTCACTACCCCATCCCCATGAACACATGTGCACTCTTTCAGTTTCTCTGTCTTTGTCTGTGTGCGTCTCACACATACACACACACGCACATGCATACACACTAGCATTTTTGTTCTGATCAACTGTGGCATATCTACCCTGTTCTTTATACAACTTAGTGGGTTTTGCAACCAGAAAAATCATTCTAAATCTCAGGATAGTAGTCCCAAATAAGGGTACTGTGACATTTCTGATTGTTTGTGTCTCTTGGCACCCCATATTCCCATGACCATCTGGTTATAATATCAAGGTTGCAATGAAAGCAATTGACAGCATGCTTTACCCCCTGCCTTCAGTCCAGCTAAAAGCCAAGTATACTGGCAGCAATTGGAGAAAAAATTTACCGTGTGTTCTGATGGGCTAATGAGGAAAGGATAGCAAGCATCTTGAAGCAAACTCTTAGTTCCATGAAAACTTGAAAACTAAACCACAAAAGGAACTGTGGACTCACCAGGTTGGGACCATCTTTGAGTGCTATTTATAGTCTCCCCTGCCTCTTTTTCTCTTCCAAGGAGAACGGATTCCAGAAGGGAGCCTTTAATTTGCTGATTAAAGATGCTGAGTGAGGAAGCAAAAAGGAGAAGCCAGGCTGAGGGAGAGCTAAGTATATTTTCAGAAGGAAAGAAATGGTGACACCTGGAGAAAAACACACACAGGAGGGGAAGGCATCCAGGAAGGGTAGGGGAGAGAGGCTGAACAGAAAGGTGGTGGTGCTGATGGTGGTGCGGGTGATGTGATAACTATGGCTGGGAAAATAGCGGGAAAGGGAGAGGATCCCAGGGACTGTTGAGGAAGTCTTGCTGTGCAGTATGCAGTGTAACCATCTCATCTCTGTCTCCTGTAATCAGGAGTCGTAGTCTATATTTCTCACCAATCCTTTGGGAGCTGGAAGTGTGAGTGTGAGTGACTGTGTGTGTGTGTGTGTGTGTGTGTGTGTGTGTGTGTGTGTACTGCCGAGACTGGACCCGAGGAGGTTGGGTTGTAGTTGGGTTACAAGTACCTATTACCAGATCAGCAGAGCCCTAGCCTTTGATGACTTATCTGAATGGACTCTGGAAGTGTGATGTCACACCCTACATTCACAGTAAAAGGAGAGAGAGAAATATCCATTTCAAGGGTAGCAAAAAGTCCTCTGCCTACAGCTCACAAAAACTGTCTCTGCTACATTATAGTATTTCTGTTTAACAGAATATATTTAGGTTGGTAAGCAGAGGAGACATAAGAAGTGCTATTTTGGCTTCTGGAGCACCAAATCAGACCCGACTCTGTCTCTCAGCAGCCAGGCAGGAGGTGAAGCAGGAGACCTGTGCTTTGAGAGTCCCTCTGATGGTTGTGAACCCACCTCCATCCACTCCCATGATATACATATGCAGCTATAATGCCCTGTCTATCCAAATATATTTGTTTTTCTCAGACTCTGTTCAAATCTTCCCTCCCCAATGGAGAATGTCTGGGATACCAAACTCTCTCCAAGCTTTTGCTTCTCTGAACAGCTATAGAAATGATGGTCGTTAGTACAGCATTTGCATCTCATGTGATCTGACCCTGTCCTGTGTCCATCTATGTCCTAGATTCAGTCTGACTTCCCAGCCTCATGTCCAGTGACTATGCTGCGCACAGGTGATAATTTTCCCTCCAAGTACTACTTCCCCCAAAGAGGAATTCTGCTTATATCTTTGTCTTTACACAGATTCTCTTACTAGTTTATTTTGAATAATGAATCAGTGTTTGAATAAGATACATTTTTTCTAAAATAACCTCAAATAACATTAATTGTGCATGTTTATAGCAGTTTATAGAGGTCATGTGACAGAATTAGTAACAAATGAGGCAAAGACCTTTAGCAGAGATTTGGTGATTAGTCATGGGGATGTGGCAATCACACACTGGCTGTCATTGTAAATGAGTCTTTTAAAGATCACTCCAAAAGGCAATACAGCAAATTCTGGGAAGATGACATTGATGATACGGTTTTTGCATCTCCCTAAACCCCCCATAAAAACTGAGCTAGGATATGAAAATCAAACACACTGACAGCATCTATTTTTCAAAAACCTGAGTTACAAGGTATCCTCCAAACCTCAAATTATGAGCAGATGTGGACAACACACTGACACTTTGAGATCTGCGTAGTATCAGAATCTTTGAGGGAGGATACAGAGGAGTGCAACAGATTCTCTGATAGCCCTAAAAAGAGGACAAGAGCCAACTCTCCACCATACACTTAATAAAAAGCAGGCAGAAGGATTTGGGACAGCAACCTTAGCTGCTGGGTTTGCGTACACTTCCGTACATAGTAAAGTGCAGTTATCCCTGGTACAGTCTGAAAGGGCTAGAATACCTGAGTTCATTGAACTCTTAAAAGGTTGTAGCTAACCTCTATTCTAGGGCAAAATCCCACATGGATGGGAAGCTGCTGGAAACGGAATCCAGATTAAGCTGGACAGAGATGATACAGCAGAAGAAGGATAAGATCAGACAAGAGTGGGAGAGAAGCAATCAGATCTCAGGAAGCACAGGTCATGTTATGAAGCAACAAGAGAGCGCTCTCGAGCCATGAAGCTAGAACATCTGTTGTGAACCACTTATTCCTCCCCAAAGTTCAGGAGAACTAATTTCACATAACAATAGGCAGAAAGGGATGAAGTCTGAGCTCAGTACAAATTTACTAATAAAGAATGAGCCAGAGGAGGCTAATATCATCTCCACTGGTGATGAAAACACACCGTGAAACATACCTGTAAAACAGACGAAAACTGTAGCCTAAAATTTCAAAAGGTGCTAAAAGAAATTAAAATAATGATGAGGAAATGAAAAAATCAACCTGTAAAAGAAAAACTTAGTAATGAAGTTGTAGAACTCAAGAAAGAATTAGAAATGGAAGAAAAAAACTCAAAGATAAAGATTAAACTGGAAAGAACACAAGAGTGAATGAAAACATCAGAAAATATCGTGAAGTAAAAGTCAAAAGGAGTAAAATTTTAAACATCAAATTAGGAAAGAGATGAAAAAAGATTTGAAAGTGACAGAAATGAAAGGTAAAGAACAACATATATATTATATAATAAAAATTCAGAAAGAACACCAATGGGATAGAAATAATAAAAAGTTTAAAACAACTTTCCTAGATTAAAAAAAAAAAGATTTGACAGCACATACTGAAAAGAAACACCATGTACCCAAGAAAAATGACCCAGGCTGACCAATAGTGAAACATTCTAAAAAGTACTTTGTGCTCCCAGGCAAAAGGAGTAAGCCACTGAAGAAGGCAAGAAAATCTGATGGTCATCATACTTCTTGACAGCAACACTTTATATTAGGAGACAATGGAGTGACATATTTAAGATACTCAAGGAAAGATAATATAAGCCATATATTATAAATCCAGCCAAACTTACATTCAGGTATAAAGACTGCAGACAAACTGCTATCAACAAGCAAGAACTCAGGAAATATTGTTCCTAGGAGGCTTTACTGAGTAAACTACCAGTGAATGAAAATGACTGGAGAGACATTGACATAAGGCCTGGTGGTGAGCATTAAAGATATATCTACCTGTAAAACTAAATATAAGTGATGGTTATAAGGGAGAAAGTGCTGGCTGTGACAACTATAGCACTGAAATTTTAGGAACAGTGCTACTACTTTTTAAAAGGGAGAAAGCATAAAAATATAGATTAAGCTTATGACTGCTTTAGAGTTATTAACTAGAAATAAGATATTGTTCCAAATCAACTCCTGGGATAGAAGGTGGTAAAGAAAGGGTTACCAGCAAATTTCAGTATTATTTACAGTAGCAAACCAATAGTCAATTGCCAAAGGAGGATACTGGGGGTCGTATATAAAAGTATTGACTTAGAGGAGGCAATTTGAACAAACATAACTAACTTTCCTAAGTACTCCATCCTAAAAAAAAAAAAAAGAAGTAAAAAGACAGAAATAAATAAAAGAGACCACATTATAAAGGGCCATTTGCATAAAACAGTATGTCAGAGGGCAAATATAAAAATCATATCAATAAATGCAATGGGCTTAATTCACCTATTTTAAAAAGTTCTCTATTCTGCTATAAAAATGATATATAGACTCTGAAACTATATGATGTAGACAGGTTAAAAATAAAGTAAAAGGATGGGCAAATATATACCAGCAAAATGAAAATAAATCAGAGGACATTTCCATTATCCCCCCAAAGAAACCTGTATCCATTAGCAGCCAACTCCCATTTTCTTCAATACCTCCAGTTTTAGGCAACCACTAATCTACTTTCTATCTATAGATTTGCCTAACTTGTATGTTTCATAGCAACGGAATCATACAATGTGTGCTGTTTTGTGACTGCCTTTATTCACTTACAATGTTTTCAAGATTCACCCATGTTATAACATGTATCATCTTCAGTCCTTTTGATTGTCAAATAATATTCCACTGTGTGGATAATTCATTGCCTTGATGGTTGCACAACTCTAAAACCATTGAATTCTAGACTTTAAATGGGTAAGTTGTTTGGTATGTGAATTATATCTCAATAAGTAAATAAAATAAATCAAGGTTCATAATCTTTGTATCAGAAAAAGCAGAATCTAGACAGGGTGACCAATGTGTCCAGTTTGCCTGGGACTTTTCTGGTTTTAGCTGAAGGTCTCACATCCTGGGGAATCCCTGGGCAAACTGGGATGTTGGTCACTGTAAATTTAGACCAGTGATATTTAAAGGAGACAAAGAAAAATATTTATAATGTTAAGTTCTGTAAAGCTCAATGAAGATGGAGTCATTATTTATATTCATGCATCCAAAGCCACAGCCAATACACAAAGTAGAAATGGTAGGAGATGCAAGAAAGAATAGAAACTCATAGCAGCATCTAACATACTTGGCTCAACCCAGGACACATGAGGTGAACACAATTTGATAGAATTTAGAAGGCCTAAACAGCACAATGAATAAAATAGGTATCTGCATCTCAATAATTCAGAATACAGATTATTTTCAAGTGCACGTAGAATATTCATGCAATTGTCCATATTTTAGGATACACACACATGCACACAGACATACACACACATATGCCCCTCAATAAATTCCAAGGAATAGGAATAATAAAAATTTATGAGGATATTTATTTATTAATTATTTTTAAGGCCACCACTGTGCAGCATGCGGTATCTTTGTTCCCTGACCAGGGATCAAACCTGTGCCTCCTGCATTGGGAGTGTGGAGTCTTAACCACTAGACCACCAGGGAGGTCCCTAGACTGCCAGAGAAGTCCCTGTGAGGATATTTAATAAAAGGAGAAACTATTTAAAAAGTTGTAAAAAGTTTTCTCTACCAAGAATTTTTTTAAAAACTGTTACTAAAAATACCTTGGGAAAAGTAAAACAAAATTATAAAATTATTTGAAAATAATGAAAATATAGCATGTAAAATCTATAGAATGAAATATTTGTCAGAGAAAAAAATCAGAGCATGAAATACCAATATCAATAAAATTAAAAAGATAAAAATAAATGAATAAAATAATAAAGCTAGAAAAATCAATAAAGTTAGAAAAACTAGAACAAAGTAAACTAGAAGAAATTAGGAGGAAGGAATTGATAACAATGTAAGTAGGGGTTAGTGGAATAGAAATCTTAAACTAATAGGTAAATCCAAAAGTTGGTACTTTGAAAAAACATTAATAAAATAAGCCACTAGCAAATCTGATCAAGAAATTGGTGGGAGAAAACATAGACACATAAAAATAGTAACCTCAGAAATCCCCTTGAAGACTTCCCTGCCTCCTGAGATCTAGGGGAATT
The DNA here is from genome assembly GCF_949774975.1 of Lagenorhynchus albirostris. Classification (NCBI taxonomy): domain Eukaryota; kingdom Metazoa; phylum Chordata; class Mammalia; order Artiodactyla; family Delphinidae; genus Lagenorhynchus; species Lagenorhynchus albirostris. The sequence goes on from NC_083101.1 coordinate 15,041,003, forward strand.
CCATGGTTTGAATAAAGCTGAAGCCCTCCCTCAGATTTCTGGTAATTCAAGATAGGAGTGAGATGTGGCATAGAGAATGGTGCTTAACTTTGTCGGGCCTCTATACCTCTTAGAGACTGCGTGGATTTTGCTTCTGTGTCATACTACTTCACACTTAATGTAAATTTAACCCCTTCTTCATAATTAGCAACCACTGCTACCATCATGATGAAAATGATGTATTCCTAGTATTTGAGAGTACACTATATTTTACAGAAAAATTCAGAGGAATCGTATCAACCAGTACCCAGTACTCTGCTTTCTCCATTTTCCAAGACTCCCTTTTTCCACCCTTCTTCTTTCTACCTTTCCTCCTCCTTTCCTTTTTTGTTATCTTGAGAGCTTCAAATTCATCTCCCTGTATGACAGAGTAGCATCAACTTTCCTCTTATGTCTTCATGCCCATCATATAATGCTGACTTGTCAAATTTACACTTATTTTCTCCAAAAAGATAATTTTCTCTTTAGTAGCTTCTGTTATGTTTATAAACATTGTTATGCTTATAAGATGCGAGTCACTAGTGGGCCACAGAGGTAAACAGGACAAGGTCTAGGCAAGGTACAGTAGGATAAAAATTGCTGGTAGGGATATGCTGTGGAAAATAGTTCGGTCGTTTTTCTAGAAGTTAAACTAAGAATTATCACGTAAATTAGTAATTCCTTTCCTCAGTATATATCCAAGAGAAATGAAAACATATATCCACACAGAAACTTACTTGCAAGTGCATGTTTATAGCAACATTATCATAATAGTCAAAAGGCAGAAACAAACTCCCATCAACAGAGAAGTAGATTAATAAAATGTGGTATATCCATACAATGGAATATTATTCAGTCATAAAATGAGCAAAGTACTGATCCATACATAGATGAACCTCTAAAACCGAAGCTAGACACAAAAGCTCACCTATAATATGATTCATTTTACGTGATATGTCAATAATAGGTAAATCTGTAGAGACAGAAAGCAGATTAGAAGATACCTGGTGATAGAAGAGGGAGGAACAGGGAGTGATTTGGCACAGGGGTTTTTGTGGGTTAATGGAAATGTTTTGAACCTAGAGAGACCTGCTTGTGACACAATATTGTGGATACCCTAAGTAACACTGAATTGTACACTTTAAAATAGTTAATTGTATGATATGTGAATTTCACGTCAATTTTTAAAATATACAAAACAAAAATAGCCAGTGGTCAGTGGTATACATGGTATTACTTGGGGATCAGTAGGAGAGAAAAATCAAACCCTGGGTTTCTTATCTTGGATGCTCTTGAAAGGCAAGCCTGAGATGACAGCTTGCTTGTAGGTAATAATCCCAGGGAACAGGAGTGAGGGGCTGGGGAGTGATTAGGAAAGTAGGGAAAACATACCAGATGTGTCATCAAGTTGGCTACTGCTCCAGAAGCTTGATGCTCCAATTCACCAGAACTCTTGAAAAATCTTGAAATGAACCCCAGAACCTCAGATTGAGGGCAAGAAGGGAGGTGTTTATCCATCCAGTGGTTAAGAGGGCCCTTCTGTCACTAATTCACCTGTACTTCTGGGTTGCACATATTTGAGCATCCATCAGGTTCCCAAGGTTGTCCCATTGCTTGGTGACAAAGAAGCCCATGACCGGGAAGTGAGTGGTATGTGACACAGGCTAACAGGTCTCATTGCACCTGCATTCAGCTGTAATGAGATGAGACCAGGATGAGGCTGGTCTCTGTGGCTGACACTGAGGAGGAAGAGGTGTGGCTAAAAGGATTTGATGCCCAAGTGATACTAAATCAGGTATTTAACCAGGTATGTTGGGTCAGGAAGCAACAAATCATGCTGCCACCACCCCATTCCACCTTTCAGAATATTTTGACTAAAATCAGTTGTATATGAATATCTAAGTGTAGTCTCCTTTAAGGCTCCTTCATCCTTAAAATTAAAGGGACTCCTTAAATGCTAACACTTGAGATCTCTGGCTTTAATAGCGTGGCTTGACTTGAGAGTTAAGAGGACCAGAGGCTGTCGTTTTCTTTTGTGAAGATCTAGTGATAATCTTTCTTAATGTGAAAATTTTCACTAAAAACATCCATTACACTCATGTGCATTTACAGATGAATATCATGTTCCCCTCTATTTGTATTTTTGTACTTTTATCAGTGTTAAAGGATATTCACTCTTTCAATAAATATCTGTGAGTCATTCACTGGGTGCCAGACACAGAGAAAAGCAGTGGCCAAAGCAGGAGACAGGCTGGATATACTTGATAGTACTGAAGGAAATTTAGAATTGGGCACACAGTTCCAGGTGCCAGGAGTGCTGTGAAAAGGCAAACATGGCAAGCCATGGGGGTACCTCAGTGGGACCTACTCAAGTGTGGGGAGTCAGGAAATCTGGAGAGACTCTTCCAAGAAAGTGATGTCTTAGATACATTTTGGAGGATAAAGTGGAGGTTGACCAGAAAGCCTGAAAGGGCATCCAGGCAGTGAGGACTCTACCAGGTAAGCAGGACAAATGTTACCATTGCCATTTACAAATGAGGAAACTGAGGCTCAGAGAGGGGAAGTGACGTACTCAAGATCACATTGGTAAAGTGACCCAGTTTAACAGAAAACTCAGAGAATTTTTGCTTTATGAGAGCCTTCCAAGCAAACAGTTCTCAAGATGAAATAGGATTTAATTACACTTGCATTAGATTCAGGAACTGCCTCCTGGCTAATTCAGCTGGGGGCCTGATTATGATAGCAACAGCAGGACACCTGGGTACAGCATACCATCTGGGGCTAAATCTGGTGGGTGAGTCTGTCAAGTTTTTGATTGAAATACTCTTTCCTTGCATTAGTTTCCATTATCTCTATCCATCGGAAATTCAAGCCATTAGTAAAACCCAATTTAATCTTCAGAAACTGAAATATTCCTGCACTGACCTACAGGAGGCCACAGCTTCCCAGAAAATAGTCCACCCGTAATCTTGTACATCAGCACATTTACTTCCCTTTAATGGCCATCAATCCAAGAAAGACGTCCTTGTTGGCACGCTAGTTCCTGGGTGAGAGAAACTAATGCTGAGTGCCCACAAAGAATGAGACAGGCTCATGGTTCAAATGTAATTGTACAGGAGCAGTGTTCAAATGTCTCTTCTTTTTTTTTTAATTACAGCAGTGGGGAAGAAAGAATGGGCTCATTCAGTGGGTCTCAGAGGCAGAATGAGACCAGTGGTAGAGTTTCTGGGAAGTGAGTTTTGATTCAGTGTACCTAGGCACCCACTGGAGCTGCTTGGCGCTATCCCTCGCTACTGCCGTGTGGGATGCAGGTGCAGTGAGCTCTCCGTTTTGGAGAAGGTGTAGCAGAGAATGGGTTATCAGCATCCAAATACCTGTGAAGGCAAGTTTTATGTTGGATAGAAAATGAAACTAGAAATCCTTTAAGAAAATTTCTAACCTAGTAGTTATCTTGTCTGTGGAGTGATTGGCCGAAAGACAACGATACTAATACAACCTCCATCTATTTTGTTCTCCCTCCAGATTAGCTCACTGTGACCTTCACACAGAGTTCCCTGAGCCTTTCCTAGGGCATATCACAAATGCCTCTATTTCTGGAAATTGCCGCAGACTTCAGACACTTCTCTTCTATGTATTAAAATTTGTATATCCTGTATCACATCATCCTGAAATCTTTAAAGATGCCAATATATGACAAAGTATGATCTTGTGGGTTAAACAACTGAGAATATTTGTGCTCCCAGGGACTGTATGGTAACAGAGATCTTTTTTTTTTTTAAGATTTCAAAGCACAAGCTTTTATTTTTGTTATCAGTTTCTGTTTATTTTTTAATTTTTTTAAGTTAATTTGTATTGGAGCATAGTTGATTTACAGTGTTGTGTTAGTTTCTGCCGTACAGCAAAGTGAATCACTTATACATATACATATATCCACTCTTTTTTATATTCTATTCCCATATAGGTCATTACAGAGTATTAAGTAGAGTTCCCTGTGCTATACAGTAGGTCCTAGGTCCTTATTAGTTATCTATTTTATATGTAGTAGTGTGTATATGTCAATTCCAATCTCCCAGTTTATCCCTCCCCCCCTTCCCCCTTGGTAACCATAAGTTTGTTTTCTATATCTGTGACTCTGTTTCTGTTTTGTAAATAGGTTCATTTGTACCAATTTTTTAGATTCCACATATAAGTTATATATTATATTTGTCTTTCTCTGTCTGACTTACTTCACTCAGTATGACAATCTCCAGGTCCATCCATGTTGCTGCAAATGACATTATTTCATTCTTTTTCATGGCTGAGTAATATTCCATTGTACATACGTACCACATCTTCTTTATCCATTCCTCCATCGATGGACATTTAGGTTGCTTCCATGTCCTGGTTATTGTAAATAGTACTGCAATGAACATTGGGGTGCATGTATCTTCTAAATTATGGTTTTCTCCAGATATATTCCCAGGAGTGGGATTGCTGGATGATTCGGTAGCTCTATTTTTACTTTTTTGAGGAACCTCCATACTGTTCTCCATAGTAGCTATACCAATTTACATTCCCACCAACAGTGCAGGAGTGTTCCCTTTTCTCCATACCAGCATTTATTGTTTGTAGATTTTTTTGATGATGGCCATTCTGACCGGTGTGAGGTGATACCTCATTGTAGTTTTGATTTGCATTTCTCTAATAATTAGTGATGTTGAGCATCTTTTCATGTGTCTCTTGGCCATCTAGCAGAGATCTTTAATGCCTTCATCCCCAAAGGGAGAAGCACAAACTTAGGAATCAAACAGCGCAATGCTGTCAGCGAATACGTGGGGAAAATAGTAAGTGAATAATCATAGGGCGTAGATGTTAGGAGTTAGGATACCTGGGTTTCAGCTCTAGATCTCTGCCCCCAAAGCTGTGTGATCCTGTGAAAAAATCAGCTCTGCCAGAGAAAGAGAAAAGGACAGGCAGAGCTGCAAGAACAATGCACGTTAGGAATGAGAACTTCTTCCAGTGGATGGAGAAGAGGGAGTGTCATGGAGACTTGCTGGAAATTCGTCTTGAGAGGTGGATTGGGGTCAGAATGTGAAAAGTATTGACTGTCTCATGAAGGAATTGGACCTTGGTCTGTTATAAAATGTATTTTCACTGTAGATTTTCTAGCAAAGGAACAGCATGCTCAGAGGAGCACTTAACAAAAAGGAAAAGGACACGTACAAAGTGGAGGACAGATTTTCTTTGATGAAGACTGAGAGATCATTTAGGTGCCCCCAACCCGGATGAGGGGTGATAAGGACCCAACCTAGGACAGGGACAGTACAGGAGACAGTGTCAATGTATTTGGGAGTGAGAGTTCACGGCACTTGGAGCAATTGCTCAAGGGAGGCAAGACCCAGATGACAGTTAAATGCCACTCTGGGGTGGTCAATCTAGATTTTCAGGAGCATTTCAGGAGGAAGTAGAGTAGACTGGCTAAGAACACAGTGTTGGCATCAAACTCATTCTTAGTTGACTCCTGGCTCTGCCATTTAATAAATACATGAATTTAGCTGTGTTCCCTCTCGGAGTCTCCGCTGCTTCATCTGTAAAATGGAAATGGCAATAATAGCAACTTCATAAGATTACTCTGAGGATTCAATGAAAAAAACCTAAAGGAATTTAGCAAAGTATTCAGTACATGGGAAAAAGATCAATAAACATAGCATATAATTATTAATTATTGTATAATACGTGGAGGATGCAAAGTAAAATGGATTTGAAGGTGACATTTTCCAGAAGTCAAATTTTGCTTAGGTAAAATCAGGGAGCCAGCCTGCCTTCCTTCCTCCCTTCCTTCCTTCCTTCCTTCCTCCCTTCCCTCCTTCCTCCCTTCCTCCCTTCCCTCCTTCCTTCCTTCCTCCCTCCCTCCCTCCCTCCCTTCCTCCCTTCCTTCCTCCCTCCCTCCCTTCCTTCCTTCCTTCCTTCCCTCCTCCCTTCCTTCCTTCCTTCTTTCCTTCCTTCCTTTTCCTGTTTTTGCAACTAAAGCAGTGTTTCTGTTGCTCCCATGGGATGATAAAACCAAGGTTTGACGGTTTGAACCTCTTAAGGTGTTTCCATCTTTGCTCCTGCTTTTCTCTTTGCTAGGGTTTTGTTCTCTTTGTTCAGGTTTTATTCTCTTGGAAGGCTTTATCCTTATCAGAGAAGCAGGGTTGGAAGTGGTCTGTGACCAAGCATCTCAGCTTTATCAACAGAGACAGACTGGCTCCCTGGAGCACCATTTAACCTTTTTCAAGAAAAATTTCTGATTAGCTTCATTTGGCCAGGTCACTCCTGGGACAATCAGCTGTACCCAGGAGCTAGGTAGTGGGATTAAACCTTCATTCCTACTACTTGGTTGGAGTGAGGGAAGGAACATTACAAAAATAATGTCTATTTGCAAACCTGTTGATTTTGCTGAACTGGCTTTATAATTTTGCATAAGGGCTTTTCTCATGCCATGAGGACACACTTGTCTATGCTTTCTTTGCTGGGCACAGAAACTGGAAAAGGTGGGGTGCTGCCTCCCCTCCTCCTCCACCTTGCCCCCTCACAGTGCTCCCATTATAGGCTCAGTTGGCCAGATAACATCTCAGATACTTGGGCATTGAGGGTCCGTGCTGGTTGGGGCATGCTATCTTTGCCTGGGCCAGCTGCCCTGCCACCACTTGAGATTCTGGGCAGATCTATGAATGAACACATTTCAAATGCTATCAATATTTTATGAATTTCCATCCACTTGCTTTAATGGGGAACTGTAAAAGCATTTAGCCATATTACACCCTGTCTCTCAGGCACTGCATTATTCCAACAGAGCTGTTTTATTAGAGTCACCCACCAGGGTTATTGGGATGGCTTTATCCCTCCCTCCCCAAATTTGTCAACCTGCATATTTGTAAGTCTGTTTGTCCCTCTACCAAATGTTCTCTAATCTATCTATTAAATAAAATCAATCATTAGCAAAGAGAACACAGTTTTGGTAATAGTGCATGTGTACACATACTCACACGTGTGCACACATTCATATGCACACACACTGGTGCACTAAGAAAGATTTCATCTCCTGGCCCTGCATGACTAGACTTAAGCTTTAAAAAGACCTTTGGTTTTATGGACTCCCCTGGGTTCTCTGCTGGAGCATTTACTCCCTTGTCTTCTGGGAAAAAAATTCTCGGGGAAACCTCTTACCTGAAGTTTAAATATTTGAATTTGATGGTGAAGTGTCCAGGCATCAAAGTCAGAGGGCCACTGGTTTCACAGCTCAGCTCTACAACTTACCTCTGTGATCTTGGGCAAATCGCTTGACTTGACAGAGCCCTCTCTGTAACATTTCAGTAGCCACCTTTCAGGAAGTGGTGAGGATCGAGCGAGGGAGCCTGTGAACGAGCTCTGTGAAGTACCTGCGTGACGAGGGGGCGATGGCAAACACGTGATTCCTGAAACTTAAGGGCTTGGGGATTTCTCTCTTTCCACTTCCTGGATATTGAGAATTTCTGGGCTAGTACATGCATTTGTTTCTGGAGATAGCATCAGCCTGCAGGGTGTACCTGAGCACAGCTTCCCTCCCACCACAGTTCATCTCCCCACCAAAAATCCCACTCCTTCCGGACCTCACCCCATCCCAACCCACTCTGAGAAGCCTTCCTTGGTCCCCCAAGACTGGGTTAGGGACCCTTCTCTGAGCTTTCCCATCACCACCCACCTTGTCTCCATATTACAGCATTTACCTCACTCTGTTATAATTATCTTTCCCCTTCTGGATGATAAGCTCTTTGTGGTCAGAGTTCCAGTATTATTTCTTAGCACAGCTAACAAAGCCCCTGGGGATCTGAGCTCTGCCAACCTCATCTCTCAGAAGGCTTCTAACCACCCCGTCTTCTCTGTCCATTGAGTCTAGCCACCATTTTGTTCAGCACCTACTCTGTGCTGAACCCAGATAGGGTTCTAACCACAATATATGCAACAGCTCATTCAATCCTTATATCAGCCTTAAGAGATAGGCACTGTTCTGATCCGCATTGTACAAATGAGGATGCTGAGGCTCAGAGAAGATGGGAAACTTAGGGTCACAGCCAGTAAGGAGCAGAGCCAAGGTTTACCCTCTGGTCTCATTCTGGAGACTGCACTCACCACTATGCTCCACTCTTTATTCATGCTCTGTTCTATCCCATTGCTTTAACAAAATTGACTGCCACATAGTTCTCTTCTCTGTGCCATGTTCAGTGTCAACTCCTTGCCTTTGCATATGCTACCCTTCTCCCTGGAATTCCTGTCTGCCTCCCTGACTTTTCTTCCACTTGCCCTTGAGTCAAAACCCCTTCCTCAATGCCCTAGCTGTATGTGTACCTAACGTGGCACTTGTAGTAGATCAGGTTAGGCTGGCAGCTTCTTAGGGCAGGGGCTGTCTGTGCCTTGTTGAAACCTGGTACCTAATGTAGTTGCTGGCCCCTAATGGAAAATTAAATGATTTTGTTAATTTTGTTAATTTTGTCCCTAGTTGTTAAATACATTTTTTGACATTCCTGGAATCTGAAAAGGCTTTCCCAATATTGTCATCTCTTTTAACCCTGACTTCCACATAAATTGTATATGTAAATCTCTATCTTTGCTAACATGGTTATCTGCATGCATAACTAACTAAGATGCCAGATCAAATGAAATAACTGTGAGATAAAGGTAGGAGTAATGTATGTCTGTCTGAATTGCTTAAGGACCAGCCAAATGAGTCCTAGGGCTCCAAAGCTAGGTTGGTGCATCTACAGAGTGTTTAGGGTAAAGATTGGGGGTCTCATGCTGATCTCTCTGGGACTCTTTGAAGAGGAAACTATGCTCACAAGGAAAATGGAGAAATGGAGGAACAAAATACAGACTTTATGCCTAAACATCTGGGCCCATGTGGCTGTCTCCAAATGCCAAACATCTTTGGTAAGTGGTGCTGGTATACAAGGTTTATGGTCATAAACTTAAGTATTTCCTACATTTATGAACATAAATGATAGGGTCTTCAGAATGGACTTTGAATCTACTTACCCAAACAGGCTCTTGGACAAGGAGGGCTGCCTGCTAATTCACCCAAAAGGGTGGTAATCCATAGTACAGAATGAGCATCAATTCAGCTATACTTCGTCTTTTAAAGCAGTGACCCTACCCTCCGTTGAAATGAGGTCCAAAGAATGTTAGATTCTGCCATCCATATTAGCATCTTTTCTGAAGTGTGTCTGTGGGGTCTGTCCCTTCTAGGCTAAAGTACTGGATGTGGGGCAGAAAAGTTCTTCTGCATAAAGCATCCAACTTAAAATGTGTAGCAGTGGAGAGTGCCAAACAATGAGTCTGAGACAAAGTTCATAGATGGGTAGTGTCTAGTTTCACTGCAAGGAAAACCAAGCTAAGACGTCAAGTGGCAGAATCAGAAGACAGGTAGACTTGGAATTTAGTGGTGGCAGATGATAGTGAAAAGAGGAAGGTTCTAGGTGTTTGTTTCAATCAGAGATAGAACTTGCTTTGTCAACTTTCTGTCCAGCAGGTCAGGGTCATCAACAAGCATAGGGCTCACTGGAGTACACCAGGAAAGTCATGATCTTCTGAGTAAGTGGTCAAAGGGGATCTTGGCTGGAGCTAATCATCTTCTCATCTATCTCAGTGGGTCTGGTGGTGCCACCTGGGTGAGATCGCCAAGTTTCCCTCCCTTCCCCAGCTCCCTAAGTTCTTCCATCTTTAGCATAAGAATGAAGATCATTTCTAACAAGGAAATGAAATCAGCTGCCACGCCCCATCAGCCACCTGTGTTTCCCCCAGCCTACTGCCAGCAAGACTTTTCTCCTGAGCAGACAAAACATTTCAGCCTCATGACAGCCCCCTGTCACTCTGATGACCCATGTCTCTCTGCTGACATGACAGCTGAGTGTGTGAGGCAGACAGTGTTTGTATGATGCTGGTAGCCTTGTAGTGGAATCGCCAGACTGGGATGATGGGGGCAGGTTGGGGCTGGGAGATCTGGGAAGCTGGGTCTTTTCCTCTTCTGTCCATCTCCTACCCAGCAGGTTGATGAGATCGCAACAAGCCTTCTCAGTCTAGAAGCCCAGTCCATTGTTCAGAGAGCTATAAAACTCCACCTCCAGATCTGATGGTTTTTAGTACAAACCAGCTCAACTCAACACACATTTACTGAGATCCTGCCTTGTGCCATGCAAAGTATTAGATGCTGAGGGACTACAAAGAAGAAGAAAAAAAATTATAAGGGCAGCTCCCATTGAGGATATGCTGAGTGCCAGGTTTTGTGTTTACTGTTATATAAATGTACATTTTTAAACATCTCAGTAACACTATGAGTAAGATTTTATTAATAGCCCCATATTCCTGATGAAGAAACTGTAAGAACTCAGAGAGGGTAAATAACTTGCTAAGGTTATACCAGTAATGAGTAATGGATCTAGAATTCTGATTTAGGCCTCTTTGGTTCTAAAGCTTATATTGTTAACTTTTATGTTCTATTTTCTTCAATGAGTGCTTTTAGCAGGCTAGAAAGTTATATGTGTATATATCTGGTATAATGCCTATCAATAAAACAAAATCTTATTGTAACTGAAAGGAGGAAGTGTACCATATAACATTCATAGGTTTCTTAAAACATATATTTATTTTCCTTTTTTTTTTTGGGCTGCGTTGGGTCTTAGTTGCAGCACACGGGATCTTTGTTGAGGCACGTGGGATATTTTTCGTTACGGCACGCAGTCTGCTTGGGCTTCTCTCTAGTTGTGGTGTGCAGGTTTTCTCTCTCTAGTTATGGTGCGTGGGCCCCAGAGCCCATAGGCTCTGTAGTTTGCGGCACATGGGCTCTCTCGTTGAGGCGCACGAGCTCAGTAGTTGTGGTGCGCAGTCTTAGTTGCCCCGTGGCATGTGGGATCTTAATTCCCCTAGCAGGGATCTAACCCATGTTCCCTGCATTGGAAGGCAGATTCTTTACCACTGGACCACCAGAGAAGTCCCAGCATTCACAGGTTTTTAAGTAAAACAGAACTGGGCTTGAAATCCTCCATCTCCTAATAGCTGCGTGACACTACTGACCTCTCTGGAGCTCAGCATTCTCATCCGTAATATGGAATAATAATACTTATTATTTTGTGGAATGATGATGAAGGTTAAATAAGAAAATATATGTGAAGTCTACATAGTTAACAAGTGTTGAGTCTTACTCTGTACAAAGCCTTCTCATGCAATCTCATTTGATCCTAATAAACAGCCTTGAGCAAGACACCATTATTATTATTATTAATTATAATTCTCTGTTTACAAATGAGAAAACCAAGCCTTAAAGAAGTTAAATAACTTGTCCAATGAAGTTAAATGGCAGTGTGGGACTTGAACTCAGTCTATCTGACCTCAAAAACTACTTCTAGGCAGACACATTGAGCTCCATTGGTAGACAGAGTGGCCTAAGATCTGTCTGAAGATCATTCAGGACTACAGAACATGCTCTTTCACCGTATCAGGCTGCCTTTTTTTGATAGGACAGACTATGGGGAACCTATATCATTCTGTTGAGTCTGTAAGAGCATTTTATTATACATAGGCTGTTGTTTAGAATTTGCCCCAATATTCTCTTTTGGATGACTGATGTATGTCAATTGCATATATATTGAAAGAAAACAGAGCTTTCTTTTTGGTATTCGTGGATGTTTCTGTAACTCATACCTCAGAGTATAGCAAGTTCAATGACCAAAGATGTTTTTCTAAAAGAAGTAGATTAATACCAATTAACAGGTCGAGGTAGGAGTTGAGACCTTAGCTTGTTCACAGAATGAGTTGTGACTTCATGTCATCTGACATGTGCATAATTACACACACCAGGAAGCATACACCAATGCATATATCACAATAAATGTGTGCTTAATTATAAGTCACCATGCATATATGCTTAATTACACATCCTGCTACCTGCAGGATTAATAACATGTAGTGTTACATGCACACAGTCAGAAGAGGTGACATTTGATGACTTTAAAAGAGCTTGGAGAACATAAAGGAGCAATTTTTAAACAGTTGCATAATGTGTGTGCTTTCTTTTCTCTCCACAGAAGGCATCAGACACTAATTTCTACTCAATCAAGAAGCGTTTATTGAACAAGTCCTGTCAATTTTGCTTTTATAGTATCTCTTGCATCTTTCCTTTCCTTCACATTTTCATGATTGCTAATGTCATCCTCTCTCACCTGACAGTCTAAGGTAATTGGAAGGACGCTGCATTCAGATCTCTCTCCCTAACCCTTGGCCAGCACCTTGGCCCAGGACACCATCATTTCTTCTTACCTGCATTTCTGTAGAGGTCCCTAACAGGTCTCCTGCTTCCTCCTGGGTCTTAAACTCTCCAGCACGAACCAGGGAATCTTTGGAAAACTCAATTCTTTTTTTTTTAATTAAAAAAATTTTTTTTATTGAAGTATAGTTGATTTACAATGTTGTGTTAGTTTCAGATGTACAGTGAAGTAATTCACTTATACATATATTCTTTTTCAGATTCTTTTCCAATATAAGTTATTACAAGATACTGAAAATAGTTCCCTGTGCTATATAGTAGGTCCTTGTTGGTTATCTATTTTATGTATAGTAGTGTGTATATATTAATCCCAAACTCCTAATTTATCCCTCCCTTCCTTTTCCCTTTGGTTATCATAAATTTGTTTTCTGTGTCTGTGAGTCTATTTCTGTTTTTTAAATAAGTGCATTTGTATCATTATTTTTAGATTCCACATATAAGCGATATCATATAGTATTTGTCTTTCTCTTTGTGACTTACTTCACTTAATATGATAATCTCTAGGTCCATCCACGTTCTGCAAATGGCATTATTTCATTCTTTTTTGTGGCTGAGTAGTATTCCATTGTATATTTGTACCACATCTTCTTGATCCATTCATCTGTCAATGGACACTTAGTTTGCTTTCATGTCTTGGCTATTGTAAATAATGCTGCTATGAACATTGGGGTGCATGTATCTTTTCAAATTAGAGTTTTCTCTGGATATATGCCCAGGAAAACTCGATTCTGATCATCTCAATCTTTAGCTTAAAACTCCCCAGTGGGGCTTCCCTGGTGGCGCAGTGGTTGAGAGTCCGCCTGCCGATGCAGGGGACACGTGTTCGTGCCCCGGTCCGGGAAGATCCCACATGCCGCGGAGCGGCTGGGCCCGTGAGCCATGGCCGCTGAGCCTGCGCGTCCGGAGCCTGTGCTCCGCAACGGGAGAGGCCACAGCAGTAAGAGGCCCGCATACCGCAAAAAAAAAAAAAAAAAAAAAAGTAAAAAAATAAAACCTCCCAGTGACTGCATTTATCCACAAAAGCTTGGCATTCTGAGCTTAAGCTACAGGGCCCTGTTCGTCCTGGCCCCTGCCCACCAATCCAGCCTCTGATCACTCTTGCCTTTCCCCTCTGAGGTCCAGCAACACTGCTTTCTCTCCACCCTTTTAGCAAACCATAATTTCTCCTTCCTCAAGATCCTTTCATACATATTTGATCCTTTGCCTCCCAAAGTTCTTCTCCAGTTCTGTTTTATCTAGTTAAATCCTACCTAACCCTCAGATCTCCGCTCAAATATAACTTTCCTAGGAAAGCTTCCACTAGTGCCCCAGACTAGGTTAGTTCTCACTATCAAACACTGTACTGTTCCTTCATAAAAAGTTGTCACTATACACTATTTAGGGTCATCTTTGCAATATTTTGATTAATTCTTGCCTCAGTCATAGTAAGTTCCACAAGGATGACGTTTAAGTATATTTTATTTTGCATTATGTCCTCAGCTCCTGGTATAGTTCCTGGCACACAGCAGCCTTTTAGTAAGATTATCAGATTTAATGAATGAAAATATAAGATGCTCAGTTAAGTTTGAATTTCAGACAAACACATTTCACATTTTTTTTAGTTTAAGTATGTCCCATGCAATATTTGGGACATATTTGCACTAAAAATTGTGTACCTGAAATTTAAATTTAACTGGACAGTCAATATTTTATCTGGCAACCCTACTTCTGAGCACTTAATATTTGATTATTGAATGCATAAATGAATGAATAAATAAATTAATGATTAAATGAAGATTCCAAAGACCCTGGTTCTACTTCAGCCATCATTCCTGGTTTCCCTTCACCAGTCACTTGATTTGTCCTCACATATACAGTGAAGGTCAATGATATGTAGCTAAGACTCCTATCATATTGGCATGAAATAGTGGAAAAGTATGGCAAAAGCCAAATAATGATCTCTCCCCACCACAGTCCTCTCAGGCCAGTTCTTTATTTCTAGAATTATCTGACAGGCTAAATTATTCTATTTTCCTCCTCCAAATTCTAACTCTCCCTCTTGGCCAAAAAGAATCTTAAATACTCCTTTTTTGCATGCTCTTCTAGGCCTTTTGTAAGCTGACACTATCACATTTTAGATTTAACAGGCTAGAAATAACATTTAATATTAATGGTTAAAAAAATAAAAATCAATGGAAAAAATCCATAATGAAGAACACTTCAAAAGTTTAAATAAAAACAGAATCAGTATTCGTGATTTTTCCTTTGGCCTCAGGCTCCAATATGGCTTAGCACAGCGCTTTTTATTTAAACTTTTGATATTTGCTCATTGTGGATTTATTTTCATTAACCGTGATTTTTAAAGTTTTTGAATTAGAGTATCTGTTATTGTGATTACTGAGTGTTTTGGCCTCCCCTTCAGTTCTGTGCCTCTTCCTAGTCCCAGCCCTGGCAAGTGGAGACAGCCTTGGAAGGCAGCATACAGGGAAGAGGCAGTCAGGAGCAGCCAGAGCAGCGTCTAAAGCGCCATATGCTGATTTATCCTTGGGGCCATGGGAATAGAAAGGGTTTGAGCAAGAGAGGGACAGATTCTGATTGAGTTTTGGAGAGATGTTCTTTTTTAATTGAAGTATAGTTGATGTATAATATTATATAAGTTACAGGTGTACAATATAGTGATCCACAATTTTTAAAGCTTATTTTCCATTTATAGTTAGTATAAAATATTGGCTGTATTCCCCATGTTGTACAATATATCCTTGTAGCTTATTTATACCTGATAGTTTGTACCTCTTAAGCCCCATCCCTATATTGCCCCTCCCCTCTTCCCTCTCCCCACTGGTAAACACTAGTTTGTTCTCCATATCTGTGAGTCTGCTTTTTTTTGTTACATTTAATAGTTGATTGTGTTTTTTTAAATTCCACATGTAAGTGATAGCATACAGAATTTGTATTCTCTTTCTAATTTATTTTGGTTAGCATAATGCCCTCCAGGTCCATCCATGTTGCTGCAAATGGCAAAATTTCATTCTTTTTCATGGCTGAGTAATATTCCATTGTACATATGCACCACATCTTCTTTATGCATTCATCTGTAGATGGACACTTAGGTTGCTTCCACATTTTGGCAATTGTAAATAATGCTCCTATGATCATTGGGGTGCATGTATCTTTTTGAATTAGTGTTTTTGTTTTTTGTTCAGATGTATACCCAGAAGTGGAATCGCTGGGTCATATGGTAGTTCTATTTTTATTTTATAAGAAACCTCCATACTGTTTTCCACAGTGGCTGCACCAGTTTACCAATTTACACTCTAACCAACAGCATATGAGGGATCCCTTCTCTCCACATCCTCACCAACACTGGCTATTTGTGTTCTTTTTGAAAATAGCCATTCTGACAGGTGTGAGGTGATATCTCTTTGTGGTTTTGATTTGCATTTGCCTGCTGATTATCCATATTCTGGCTGATAGTCTGGTCCAGAGAGCTGATTGGAGGGATGGTGACTAAAGCAGGGAGACCACGGAGGAAGGTAGTGCAATGAGCGACGTGTGAGATAAGGAGATGGGCGGATGTGATGAGGACAGAGGGAAACAACATCCAGTGCAATGAAAAGGGACTAACTAGATGTGCTTGGAAGGAACACCCTCTCCTTCACCTCTGTTTCTTGGCTTTTCTTCTCTGCTATCTGTCCTCTGTTCAGCTTAGCATGTCTTGTTAGAATAGATCAGGGAGGGAGGGTGCACAGGGGGCTGGCTTGTTAGCGTCAGTGACCATGACTATGACTACATGGATGCTCCCTGATTTATTTGCAGACCTTCTGGGCATTTTCCCAGCCCCTACATAAATTAGTTCCCCAGAGATTCACACGTTGAATATCATACTCAGTTGTTCCCTGCATATAGGTTCCCAGAGGTGGCCAACAAATTCACTTTCTGAAATGGTCTGGAAAGGGACCGTGTTATTGACACTCTCTCCCCTGGTATTTGTATTTCAAAGAGCAGTGTGCTCAGGAATTCATCATTTCAATTAAAACTCATCTAGGCCTCCTAGGAAAAAGAAATATAAATATTGCAGAGACCCTGACACCACCATGGCCTTGCTGTGTGGTCCTGAGTACCCTGCATGGTTTTTCTGTGCTTCAACCTCACCTTTGGGAGGCAGCTTGCAGTAGATAAATGACCTGAGCTATGGGATTTCAATCCTGATGTTGCTACTCACCAGTTGTGTGCCTTTGGTCAAATTCTTTAGCCTTTCTGAACAACACTTGCCCTCTCTTCCTGTCAGAGAGAGAGACTGGTGCCCTCCCTTGTAGGGCTCTGATGAGGACAGAAGGTGTCCATGCGTGGCCAGTGCTTAACACTTAGCAGGTATCCAGTAAATGTGGCCATCCCCTCCCTGCGATGGTTAATGGAGACGGGTAATAAAAAAGAATGTGCCCAAAAAGGGTGGAATGCCATTATTTTTCAGCTGGCAAAAAACTGAGCACAATTACATGCCAAGATTTGCTGATACAATGAATAATTTCAGAGTAATTTTACAGTTGTGTATACAGGATGCCAAAATTCAATATGAGGGTGGGTTTTGGTAAAGTGGAGTCATTCAAGCTAATTGTAGTGCCATATTGGAAAATGCTGCTGTATTTGTGTCTTAGTAATATTTTTTAACAGAGTACTTAAAAATAATCATTTTCCATCAATGATCTCTTTTGATAATTTCAGAGAAAAATGAGGCATACTTATACTAGAGCCAGACCATCATAAATTTAGATCATAAAAATAGGCATACATTGTAAGTCTTTTTCTTGGCTATTCAGCTTAGGTATTCCTTTAATATATTTTTAAGTTGGGTTCCAAGTCAACCTAAGTGTAGTCTCACCCTATAGTGCCATATAACAGTTAAAGTTTAAATATTATTTTTCTGCATCTGTAAGATGGAACCCAAACCTGATTCCTAGGTGTGGTGTAAAGACTAAGAGAATCTACGAAAAGAGCTTAGCTTAGTGTCAGATATAGAGCAAGGATTCAGTGAGTAGTTATTGGGACTACCATCACTGTTAGAGTAGCGATGAATACATAAAATGTTCTATTGATTTTTTTCAAATCTTTTCTGATTTTATATTGAACGTTTCATCCAACAGTGTAAGTGGGCCTCCTGTTTTAACACTGTGGCCTTGTCATGTGACTTCTGTTTTACTTTTCTTTAAAAAATATGCCACAGAATAATTAATTTTTATTTATAAAAAATTAATAAAATCATCTTTTACCTTATTAGAAATGCACTTTTCCACAGAAAAGTGAGGTTTTGTAAGACTCCCACAACCTGGATTCTTGTAAAAAGTTTATTGATTTACCCAAAGTCACCAAGCAAGATCTTTGATCCAGAACACTTCCACTATCCTGGAAATTTGAATTTAATGTTTTCTTAGTGGATTTTCTTCCAGAATATTTAAATTTGACTTTATATCCTTTGGAATATGGTTGGGATACTCCCTTTCTTTTCCCTCCCTTTCATTCTGCCATTAGTTGCCATGTTCTCAGTGAATACAAATTCATTTTTATATCAGCAAAAGCAAAATTGAATAAGGAAGGCCATCTGATATGCAGTAAATCAAACAAAACCACAATGAATTTCAAAGCCAAGTATAAATTTAAGACATAGCATGATGTATAGGAAAGAGAAATGAGCTCAAATCAGGTGATTTGGAGTCAAGCTTAGACTCTGCACTGACTCACGGCATGACCTTGGGAAAGTCACTTAGCTTCTCTAGGTTTCTGATTTTTCCTTAGTAAAATTAGGTGTAGTGCTAGATAATCGTGAATTCATCACTGATTTCAATTAAACGCATTATAATTCTCATTGGTCAATCTTAAAAAATTAAGCCTGAACTCTATCAAGTATTATAAAGTAATTTGAATTTTTACCAAGATTAAGTTATATATTAAATTAACCTAATTTTCTCTTATTATGGAGTCTTAGATTGCAGAATCCCAAGTATGACATGTCTTGATTTCTGCAAAGAACTTGGTCAAGTTTCTCCTTATACCCTTCTGGACAAGTTAGAAAAATGTGGATGAGATCAGTAGTTAATAAACCTGAGAGATGATGGGAATCTCCAGGGGAGCTATGTCAACATACACATTTTTGAGTCCCATCCTCAGATACTCTAATCGAGGTTTTGGGTGAAATCTGGTGAGCAGTGATCTCCAATTGATTCTGAAGGTCATCTTGGTTTGGAAACTACTGGACTAGATTATAACTAGGTGCATTAGTTAGTGGCTGAAATACCAGTGTAACCTACCAGGGTAAGTTACAGAATTCCAACCTTGACCTGGTGCTTGTTAATTCATGTATGCATGATTTGGTTGACAATACAGAAGGGGTGCCAACCAGATGCACAGATGTTGCAGACACACTTGATGAAAAGATAAGGACTTAAAATGATCTCAGTGAGTGGAATAATCAATAGAAGTAGCCAAAGTGAAATTTAAAGGATGCATGAACTTCTATCTTTTATTTACAAATTTTTAAATTAAAAATGTAATATCAAATGGGGTGTACCTGACTTGTGAGCATCTCATGTAGAATAGACATTGACATTTTAGAGGCCTAAAGATATAGGATCTTTTTGAGAATAAAATAATTCTCCTATGAAAACATTTTGTATATGGTAGCTCTGTTTAGTTATTTGAGGAACCTCTATACTGTTTTCCATAACAACTGCTGCATTTTGTATTCCCACCAACAGTGTATGAGTTCCCTTTTCTCCACATCCTCACAAACACTTGTCTTTTACTTTTCTGGTAATAGCATCATGACAGGTGAGAGGTGATATCTCATTTTGGGTTTGATTTGCATTTCCTTGATTATTACTTACCATATGATCTGACAGACCCACTTCTGGGTATTTATCCAAAATGATTGAAGTTAGGATCTTGAAGAAACACTAGCACTCCTGTGTTTATTGCAGAACTATTCACCATAGCCAGGGTATAGAAACAGTCTAAATGTCCATTGACAAATAGATGAATCAAAACAATATGGTATATACATACAAAAGAATACTATTCAACCTTTAAAAAGAAGGACATTCTACAATATGTAGCAATATGGTTGAACCTTGAGGGCATTACGCTAAGTGAAATAAGCCAGTCATAGAGAGACAAATACTACGTGATTCCACTTACATGAGGGATCTAGAATAGTCACATTCATAGAACCAAAGAGTGGAATGGTGGTCACCAGGGATTGGGAGGAAGGGGAAATGGGAGTTGTGAATCAATGGGCATAAAATTTCAGTTAAGAATGGTAAACAAGTTCAAGAGATCTACAGTGCATATTGTGCCTCTGAGCAACAGTATTGTACACTTAAAAAATTGTTAAAAGCGTACATTTCGTATTAAGTGTTCCTACCAAAAAAATTAAATTAAAACAAAACACTTATATTAAAGTGTAAAACATTATAAACATTGTGAAATGACAGCAACTGATGTCAGGCAGGGGCAGAATGGACTGGTACTTAAAAGGAAGTCCTAGATTCAAATCCTGACTTTAAAGACAGTGGTGTAGTCTCAGGAAAATTATTTAATTATTCCATATCTTGGCTTCCTCATCTATAATATGGGGATAATACCTTCCTAACCAGGGTGGTATTAAGGATTAAAACATGTAACATACTGACCAGCGCACAGTGACACTCAATAAATGGTTTATGTTATTTGAAGAATCATTGTATAATGTCCAGAATGGAGGAGGAACTGGGCTAGCTGTGTTCTGTAATTGCCAGGTGATACCTGAAGTATTGTGTCCAGTTGAGGGAACCATACTTTAGGAGACTTACACAAGGAGTGTGTTCAGAGCGGGTGGTGGCACATAGAACCAGGAGGATGGGTGGCTGTTAAGTACAATCAAATAAATTTGAAAGTGTTGCAAGTGTTTTCTCTTGAGAAGAGAAGCCAGAAGACAACATCAAATTAGCTAAAGGGAAAATACAAGAAAGCTGTTTTGGTTTTCGACTCCATAACACAAAGTTTCACTTGGGGGTGAACATACCGGTCTGGATAGCATATCTCAGGAGATACTTTCTATGATCAGAAGAGCATGAGTTTTCTGGGGCAGGAGGGGTGGGGGCAGGGGGGGTCCCTTACCCGCTGCTGTGTGCTCAAGCCACATGGTCAAGGTCTTTGTGAAGGGCACTCCTTCCTAAGGTCAGGGTTTGCTTAATTAAAGACCTCTAAGACCCTCTGGAATGTTAGGATTACTTGGTGGGCAGGGTGGCAGCATCCCCAGTGCCTTCCTGAAGGCCTTAATGTGCTGGGTGACTGTACCTAGAGATGGGTAAGGTTGTCAATGACTTGCTGCTCCAAAGATAGAAGGTAATTTGTGTTCCCATCTAGTTTAATGCATCTGTCTTTTCTCCCAGGACATCAGCCAAGTGCCTACATATTGGACCCATCAGTCTTTCCTAAACTACAGAATTAGGGGGTTACGTTTGGCTAACCAACCTTTTCAGAAAAACGTACTTCCCTAAATTAGGTTCTAATTGCACTGGGAAGCAGCAATTACCTGGAACCTGTTAATATTTCAGGAAGTTGCATCCAGCTGAGCGACTTGAGAGCTCTGTGGAGCCCCGTGGAGGGCTGGACTGAGAGACTTTTGGACTAACCCCCACCCCACCGACCTACCCTGTCTTCCCACATCAGCCTCCCTCTGGCTCACCAAAACTGGATACTGATGAAATCTTAATAGTAAAGGATCTTACAATTAAGTGGGATTAGAGTTATGGAACCACAACGCTTGGATTCTCAAGACCAGAATAGACCTATGTAGCCCCACCGCCCCCGCCCCCCGCATTTAATCAGTTAATCCACTTGGCAATATCCCCGGGCAGTAGCCTTGAACTCCTCCTTAAACATCTCCCACATTGGGCAACTTGCCACCATCAGATATCCCATTCTATTTTTGTACAGCCTTGAGAGCTAGAAACATCTTATGGAGGTCAACCCAGTATGAATTACTTAGTTCCTCTGGGGAATAATACTAACGAGGATGATCATAGCAGTCTACATTAGTGAACACTTACTACCAATTAAACACTCTAGTAAGTACATTTTCTTGTTTAATCCTGATAATTTAGGATGCTTTAGGATTCATGGTATGCATCCTGTTCTGTGGGTTAAGAAACTGAGGCCAAGAAGGTTCTTGTGATTTGCCCAAGGATCAGAAGTGAGTTTCAAACCCAGATTTAAAACAAAACATAACAAAACAAAACCCACATTCATAAGACTGAAAAAGCTCTTCTCTTAACCTCTTCCCTATGCTCCAAATACAGGTCTGTGGGTTCTCTCCATAGTGGGGCACCTCTTTAGAGTACCTCCCTCCATCCCCATCCAAAAAGAGAACTCATCTTAGATCTGCGCTTTATCTCAAACCTGTTCCCAGGTTTGGCTCCAGTCAGCCTGAGTATTACTGCCCCAGAGCAGAGGTTTTCAAGCCATGCTCAGGAAAGCTTTGCACTTTGGATAAAGGGACCCTGGGGCTACTGTGGGGTGTGAGAGATGCTGGCATGGTAGGGCCCTGGGACCTTATCTTCAGCTAGAGTACTTTTGCATCTTATGTACTGGACTTCTGTATAAGAGCTCAGCTGGAGAAAAGATTCCATGGCTCATAAACATTTGAAAACTACAGCACTGGACTAGGGTATGGACATCAAATCTAAATGTTAAGGGGGTATCTTAGGCCAGTCTCATATGTTGTAATACCATCCCCTCGTCAAATCCAACTCTGAAAGCATACATGACCAATGTTTGTTGAATAAAGGAAGGATTTACCTGTCAGGCAGTAAAGCTTCCTAAGTATTTCTTTACCTGATCTGTTCTTTCTCAGATGTTCCACTCCTGTGCTACTACCATCTCTGTCGCCATGTCTCTCTGTCTCTCTCTCGTTCCTTGAAACACAGATGCGCTCACTCACAAGCATATCCGTATTCTCAAGTCTGTGTCTTCTCTCCTTCCCTGCATCTGCACCTTTGTTTCTTCCCCACTCCCACCCCACCTAGACTCTCACCCTTTGGAGCTTGATGTCTGTATTGATCACAGCTTTTTAGTATTTTTGATGCTTTGACATTTTGAGGCCTTGCTGACTCTGAAAGGGCTGCCTCTAATTCCCAGAGATAGTAAAGTACTTGCCTGTAAGTGCATTTTTCATATACAACAATCCAGCCCAGACCCCACCTCCTTTATTTGGCTTTTACATTCTGGGCCACTATTTTCCTGCCCTAATCACCCAAAGGACAGGTACCCAGGTACCAGGTAACTAGGGACAGCTCCTGTGCCGTAGAGCCCACTGAAATTATGTAAACTAGACAATCCTGAACCTGCTTACCCTGCCTCCCCCGTTCCCACCCATGGAGAGCACAGTCAAGGCTCTTGTCCATGTTTGCCCCACCCGCTTCTGCCCCCTGACTGAACCCGATGCTTCCCCTGTAGCCCCTTCCTCTTGCAATTTGTGTGTATGACAGCCTTTCTTTTCAGTGGCACTCAGCTCTCGCTCTGTTAGTTTGCCATAGCTGAATAATAAGCAAACCGATGTTTTAAAGCATCTTTTTCTCAGATTTTAGCCCTCTTGCTCTCTGCTTCCCTGATCTGCATCTTCGACAATTATTACCCTCAACGCAACCAGATCTGCTTCCCAGGAGTCTTCCTTCTAGGAGAGTCTGAGAAGGGCAGCTACATGTGGTTTCTGAATAGCTAACACTTTTTTCCAACAAACACATACACATACACA
This sequence comes from Lagenorhynchus albirostris, assembly GCF_949774975.1. Taxonomy (NCBI): domain Eukaryota; kingdom Metazoa; phylum Chordata; class Mammalia; order Artiodactyla; family Delphinidae; genus Lagenorhynchus; species Lagenorhynchus albirostris. The sequence goes on from NC_083101.1 coordinate 15,064,099, forward strand.
CCCGGATATATCCTAGCCCTGCCCTTTGTGACTGTCCCAGCGCTTAGCTCTTGCTCCAGCCCTGGGCCCTTCATGTCCTTCCCATGTCTGTGGCCAGCAGGCCTTCTCGAATTTTACCCTCCTCTTTTCTCCTTACACAGAGCTTTACACATGCTCTTTTTGGCCTGAGCTGCTTCAACCATTCTAAGAAATAATCCCAAGGCTACTGCTTCTGCTGCATGTCCTTCATCTTCACTCCTCGTGTGACCGCACTCACTTACAACTTCCTGGTAGCTGCCCAGTCCTGTACCAGCCTGGGTGCTCCTTGAGGGTGGTACCAGCATAGCACCTGGCTTGCAGTGAGCTCACATCAAATATTTCATGAAGGAATGAATGAATTTGACTTGTGCTCTCTCAGCCTTTTTTCCCTCCCTTTCCTCCCAGGAGCCATCTCACGCGCGCGCGCGTGCGCGCATACACACACACACACACACACACACACACACACACACACACACACACACACTCGCACTCTTTTACCTTAAAATGGTGCTTCTGTTTACCTGTGGGCAAATACACACTGAATAGCTCAAAGGAAGCCATTCACTTTCTTTTATCATAAGTTGTAGGCAGTATGTCTTGAACTGAGTGGTAAAGGCAGGATTTAATTTTTTTAACCTAGGAAAAAGATTGGAACATGTGGATTTGGATTCAGGCAAAGGGAAGAGAAAGAGGCAGAGAAAAAGAAGAGGAAGCAATGAGTGAATAAATAGAAGGAGGGAAGGAAGAGTGGAGAGAAAGAAGGGAGGAAGGAGGAAGAGAAAAATCAGTTGACCAATGGCTCCTGTCCGTACTGATTCCTTGGTTGGCGTACTCCAGGCGGGTGGGCTATGGGGCCTCATTCCCTCAAACCTTAACTTATTTCCCTATCAATACTATCTCTGCATAATCAAGTTATTCTTGGGACCCTGTCAGCTCATAGCAATGAGGCTTGTCTAATGGCTTGTCAGTTGTACTTGGATGCAAATTACTGGAAAGACCCAAAGACAGAAGGTGCTGATCTAACACCTTTGGGAGCCCTTGGGATGGGAACCCTCCTCTGTGCTATGCCACCACCCCCTGCGTTGTTCCCCAGATTCAGGACAGGTGCAGGTCTGGGGGACCTATTGCCTTCCACTTCTTTCTCCTCATCTAAAGAAACAAGACAGATAGGTACAAACTGGGGATTAAAGTAATTAGTGTGACCTGTCTAAGCTCCAGGAAGCAGATGGCATTGGAACAACTAGCAAGCTTTGGACGTGCCCGACTGAGCAGTGAGAGAGCTAGTCCATTCAGGAGAATCATAAGACATTCCAGGCGCTTCTCCCCACCTCTGCTGTTCTTGCCTCCGAGACTCCTCCCCTGAGCCTGTGCCGTGTTCCCTGATGAGCCACTGGTAGTTGCGACCTCTGTAGGGACGTGGAGGGCTCCAGTTCAGGGCAAAAGGAGATCTGGGGCTCTCAGTCTGTCTGCCTCCTTGAATGGTGCCGCCACTCCCCGTCTCCTTCTGATCCTTGTCTGTCTCCTCCTTCCCTTGTTCCCTGCTCTGTTTTGTTGTAATTTTAGCCACGGGGGAGGCAACAATAAAGTCCGATATGGAGATATCACTGGAGTAAATGGCGTTTACTGTTAATGTGGCAGCAAATGGCCTCCTCCCTGACTTGTGATGTTTTAACTCTCTTAGGGAAGGGAGTGGCACTGGCCTCTTCTCCAGGCCCAAAGGCCAGGGAAGATTTTTCATCTGGATCATTAACTCTAAGCCATGATTTTAGCAACCACACCGTTCTGTGGAGTGTGTGCACTGTGGGAAAATCGTGACGCCCCAGCACTTGCCAGGCAGAGCCCAGGGCTGAGCATCAGGAGCCTTGGTTCCTGTCCACATCCACGGCTCACGAGCTACACAGGGTCCCTGAGTTAACTTTCCTGAGCCTCAGTTTTCTCATCTGTTAAACAAAGATAGCAGCCTGTTCCTTGGCTGCTTTGAATGGTGGTGATGAGAATACCATAAGATGGTGTGAATGTCTTTGGAAGCTAAAGTACTATTTCAATATTAGTTATCACAATGGCTATTTTTTATTCGTTTGTTTTGATGACTGCAGATTGCAGATGATTTCCTTCCCAGTACCACCTGCACAACACACTTCCATCTCTAGCTCTCCCTGGATCAAATCTTCCTTTCAGAAAAGTTTCTGATATCAGTCATTTTTACGTAATATCATTCTGTCTCCTTACCCCAGTTTCTGCTGGCCAAACCATTCTCCGCCCTGCCAGGAGAGCGCTCTTTCTGAAATCCATGCCTGATCCTGCTCGCACACCCACCCTCCCAGTAGCTCCAACTGCCCATGAGTTGACTTCGTACAGTCAGGCAAAATTTAACCATCACCTACTGTACGTTCCGGGCACTGTTCCAGGGAGGGAACGATAGCAGTAAACGAGACAAGAAAGGTCTCTGCCTTCCTGAGTTTTATGTTCAAGAAGGGGAGACAAAATAAATAGGAAGATAACGAAGAAGATCATTTCAGATAGTGATAAGTTACATGAAGATAGTAAAACCAGGGGGTAAGATGAGAGTGATAGGAGCATGGGCAACATTGGATATTTGCACTCCAACCCAAGTAATGGAAGGAAGCAGCTGTGTGTAATGTTGGGGAGAGGTTAACAGGACAAGAAACAGCAATCACAGAGGCCCCACGATGAGATGGGGTTGGCAGGGCCGCATAATGGAATGGGGGTTGGTATTTTGAGCAAGGGAAGAATGGCGGGAGGTATAATGAATGGGAAAGGCAGGACCCTGTAGACTATTACAAGATTCTCAGCTGTCTCCTAAGGGCAAGGGGAAGCCTTTGCAGGTTATAAAGCAGAGCAGTGACATGATCAGATTTACCTTTTGTAAAGATCACCCTGGCTGCACTGTGGAGAATGGAATTTTTGTGGATGAAATTTCAAAATTGGCTTTCACAACCCTTTACCAGTTGGGTCCAACTTACACTTCCAGCCACGTGTTCTATTACGGTCACACATGCCTGTGCTCTTGGTAAGCTCGACTATTTACTGTTTCCTACATACCGTGTTCTTTCGCTCTTTTAATTTTGCTATTGCCATCCTTTCTTCTGGTAATGCCCGCCCTGCTGTCCCCAGTGGTCTCACACCTGTGATGATCCATTCTGCATGCTTGGATGTGGGCCAGAACCAGAGCATTCGCAAGGGTCTGGAACAGATCAGGGAGATAATCGAGAAATAGATATTAGTGCTCACCCACTATGAGCCTGGCAGTGTTCTGGGCTCCTAGGATTCAGGGGGAATGAGACAGATATAGCCCTTCCCTCCTGGAGCTTATAATCTGAAGGATGAGGGAGGGTAAAGATGAAATATGAAACACGTTAGGAAGCCTATGCCTTGAAAGGTCACCCAGCGCTATACGTGGTCATCGTGGAGGCACAGAATCATAGATTTGTGGGCGTGTGGAATCTCAAGGTTATAGAATCAAATCATACCAGGAGAAAAAAAATTCCAGAATTAGAAATGAATATTTATCAGGTCTCTGGAGGATGGGGTGGCTGTATAAGCCCAGAAGTGATAGAAGAAACCACAAAGGAAATGACATAAAGCAAACTGGAAAAATACCCACAGCAAATATGACAAAGGATTACTATCTTTATTATGTGAAAAGCGCATGCAAATCAATTAAATTCACTAAGACCCCAGCAGATAAGTGAGCAGAGGGCAGAAAGAGACAATTCTCAAAAGAGGAAATACAACTGGTGAACAAACACAAGAAAAACATGTTCATTCTCTCGAATAATCAAAGATGCGCTTATTAAAACCATGAGATAACATTTTTCTCCTACTGAATTAACAAAGTTTAAACAAAGAAAGAAGAGGATGGCCAGTGCTTTGGAGAATGTGGTGATAGAGTCTCTCATGCATTGCTGGTGGCTGTGTAAACTAGGGCAACCGTTTTGGAAAACAATTTGGCAACGTGCATGAAGAGTCTCAAATTATGATTTAATTTTAGTAATTTAATTTCCGAGATTTTTTTTTCTAAAGAAAGATTCCAAAAATAGAGAAAAGTTCTATGCATGAAGATATTTTCCCCCCTGAAGCATTATTTATAGTAGCCAAAGGAGGGGCGGGGGGAAAGGACCAAATAGCAAACTAGAAGGGTACAGATATCCGTATAAGGAAACATTCTGTGGCCCTTTAAAAAGATGTTTATAAGATGCTTATTCTCTGTGCTAAAGTTAAGTGAGAAAGGAGGCTGGAAAAAGGAATTACATATTCAGTATGATTGTACTCATAGGGAGACAATCATAGACAGATTGACTTAAAAGTTTCCCACATTGTTAGATAGATAAGAGCATCCCTAGGGTTGTTGGTTTGGGGACAGGAATGTGGACTGGGTCACCTAGCTTGCATCCTCTAAGGTTGGAGACTTGGTAAAAGAAATGGGAGCAGTCCCAGGCTTCCTTGGGGGAACTTGATTTAGTCCCCCAACTTCTGAGTGAGCTTCCAAACTGTATGATTTTAATTAACCCAGCTAGGTTCCATTTCACAAATGAGGAAGCAGATTCAGAATGGTTCATCACTTGCTCAAAGTTGCACAGATTTGTGGTAGGGCTGGTACTGGAATTCAGGCCATCTGAATTCAAACTAGTGCAGCTGACTACCTGGATATACAAATGCATAAGCATTTTCATTTACTTGGTGTGTGTATGTGCTTCGTCCATATGCATTGTGGGTGTACACACCTTGTATGTATATTCAGTGGACAGGTAACCAACCACCGTGGTTGCCTGGATTGTTCCAGTTTTATATCTAAAAGGCAGGAGCGGTTGGTGGTCTCCCTAAATGTTTGTGTGTTTCACCCTGTTTTGTGCGCACATGCTTCTTGATGTATCCTATGCATCTCTTGGTGAGTCTGGGTTGGTTTTTCTGCTGCAAACAGGCTGCCCCTTTGGCTCCAGCCACTCAGTTGGCTTTACAGCATCTCTAGCCCTGGGCCAGACTCTCTTGTCCTGTTCCAGCGAGGAGGGGCTCGTGGGAAGCCCCCCGGGTTTGGATCCCACGGGCCAGTGTTCTGTTGCAGGCAGCCACCATGGCACCATCCAGCCGGCTTCTTGGAAGCGGATAAACGTCCCTCCTCGCTGATCTCCCTGCTTCGCTCAGCCCAGGAGTAGATCTGTTTGCTTTCATCAGACAGAAATGTGCTTGCCTCTTGCCTCTCGTGGCTTAATTAGCTCTAATGCGGGTGGAGGCTGTCCTTGGACGGCTTCCCGCAGCTGCCCTCTGCTGGCCGGCAGCCGCATTGGCGGCTGCACCTGGGAAACCAGAAGCTGTGGTTTCCGCCTGAGGCTGAGGGGTCAAGAGGTTTGTGTTTCCCAGAGAGACCCCGAGACGGAGAGGCAGTTATGACAAAAGACCTTATGCCTAGTCCTGGCACGCGGAGCAGCCCTAATCTCTCCCTCCTAGAATAAATATGTACGAAAATATTTCCCTGTGTCCCCGAGGAAGGTGAGGTTATTAAAATCGACCTGTTTTTGAAAGCACAGTTCTAACCTTTATGAACTTGAACAAGCAGCTGCCCTTCTCTGAGCCTTAACTTTCTCATGTCATCTGTAAAATGGGCACCACCATGGCATTTTCATTAGGTTCTTGAGAACCTTAATTAAGAATGTCTGCAAACCCTTGACCAGTGCCTGCCACACAAGGAATACTGATAAATGGTGAGTATTATTATTAATAATGATGCTATTATTGCAACTGCAGCTAGCAATGGGACTGTTCCGTCTTCTCTGCAGCAATAGGAGAAGGCTGAGCTGATTAAATGCTTTTCGAATTGGCTCTTGACACACTGCTAAGATTTGACAAACTTTTTTAAAAAATTATTACCATGTGCCAGGTTTTGTCCAAGAGATGAGAGAGCTATAGAAATAAATAACTCACTGGACTGAAGGCAGAGTAACTGCACTAAATCTGAAATAAAGTATAGAATTCTTCTATTCAAGTGTGTTTTAAAAATAATAATGATAATAACACAATCTCATATTGGTCTAGCATTTTTCAGTTTTCACAGTCCTTTTCCAGGCTCCTCAGAGAGATAATGGATGTGAGCGCTGTAAAAATAGACAGCTTTCTGCAAAGTTAAGGTGATTTGTATTGAGGAGTAAAGTTTGTCTGTGTCCTTCAATGACTAAACAAATCGTTCGCTCCTGTTAGATTGATAAAGACAATCACAGAATCATAGGGTCACAGACCCTCAGAGCTAGGAGAGACTTTAGTTGTTGCTCTCTCTATCCATTGCTATCTACAGCTGTCAGGCAGGAATCTATACTCTGTTTGAATGCTTCTGAGGATGGGGCACTCACTTCCTCCCCAAGTAGAGGTTGATCTGTCAATAAATAAGCAGAAACATGGAGTATTCTGCCTCTCTTTTCCTCTTACCGCCTGAATCTAGACCACCAATTATGTTCATGTTCCCTCTAAATGTCCCTCAGCATCTCCATCACAACTGCTCCTGCACAAATATCACTTCCATTGCAATCATAGTCATTTTCTAATTGGACTGTCAATTTAAACTTCCCTCTTTGCCCTAACCCATTCTCCTCATTGCTTTGCCACATGCAAATCTAATCTTGAAGTCCCTGTTTAAACCCTTTGCCTCTCCCCTGCTTGGAGAAGCCGAGCCTCCTTAGCAAGGCGTATGAAAACCTTACAAGCCCAGCCTTTGGCCTTCTCCTGGAGCAGGAGTTGGCAAACTATGGCCTGCAGGCCAAATGCAGCCCACATCCAGTGCGCACCATGAACAAGGAATGGCTTTTACATATTTAGAGGTAAACTGAGGCACAGTTAGCCTTCTCTTGAGAAGGTTGCTTGAAGAGTTGAGGACATTGTCTCTTGGGCTACAAAGCTTAAATACTTACCATCTGACCCTTTACTGAAAACGTTAGGTCAGCTCCTGACACGCCCACACACTTGACTTTCCAGCCACCAAGGATAACTTGCCAGACTCCACGCATAACTCCACGCTTTGACACACCTCTGTGTCCTTCCCTCTGTCTATAACGCCCTCCCCTGCTTGTCTCTCTGACACACTCATATTAACCTTTCAGTGTTGATGCTGCTGGTAAGAGCTAATGGGCTTGGCCACTTACTCTGTGTCAAGCACCGCTGTAAGCACTTTACATGTATTAACTCACTTAAGCCACACAACAAGCCTGCGAGGGAGCCACTGTTATTTTTCCCATTTTACAGAGGAGGAAACTGACATGCCAGAGATCGATTGACTTGCCCAAGTTCCAGAGCTGTGAAGGAGCTGAGCTGATTGAAAACTCAGCTCTGATGTTGTCTGGCAAGCCTTCTCAGAACTCCCAGAGGCAATTTGCTGTTCCCTTTCCTCAGATAACTTCGTGCCTACCTGGATTATAGCATATTCCCTGGAAGGTTGCCACTACTTGTGTCCGTGGCTTCCTTCTTCCCACATGGGAGGGAACCCACTAGGGACCATGGGTCATGTATTTTGCATTTCTGATCTTGTCCCCTGTGATGTCACCAGATTGGCTCACTATTGGTGCTGGAAACACTGTTCAAGTGAATCAAATGGCAGTGTTTCCCACAGGCAAGACCAACGGGCTATTTTAGGAGTGCATTGATAGTGTGGGCCCACTAACCTCCTGCTTCAGAAGAGGGGTTGTTGACTTAAGAGGCAACGGACAAGTCAGGACCCCAGAACTTGAAACTCTTACTTTAAGGCTTGATTGACCTGGGGGTGGAGATGCTACAGGTTCTTCCAGGATTAGGCTCCCTGAAGAAGATGGAGGTTTAAGCCAGGAAGGACAAGTGCATCTTATAACTTCTATAAAAGTGACAAAAGAATAATGCCTCCAGGTAGGGGTCTTATAAGTCTCCTCCATGATAAAGAGCACTATAAAATTCGAAATGCCATTGAATTGTAGGGAAAAGTGTATTACTTATGCTCTTAGGTTTAGGATTGAAGGCCAAGTCAAAGGGAGGTGGATATGAAAGCTCTGTTAGAAATTCCTCATCTCTGGCTCATTATCCGGGGATCTTGAAAGGCTCCATTGTCCTTACTTCTTGGGGTCCCAAGATGAGAGTACAGAAGGTATTTAGTCCACATTCAAGAACCACCACTGGTTAAGGGATGGGCAGGACTTAATGATCACCCAGTTCAATCCAATGGGCAGAAATGCTTAGGCAAGAAGAGACTAATTCACTAGAGGACACTGGGGCATCTTGCAAGCCTTGGGTGAGAGGTGTATTTGGATCACAAGGACACCAAGAATCAGGGGCTACACACAGCCACATTGCCTCTCTTCTCGTGTCTCTCATTTCTGTAGGTCACTTCCGTTCTCTTCTGGCTTCCTCTCTGAGGCACAGAACATGACCACAGCCTCCTGTGGTTCTCATTACTCATGTTCCATGACTCCCACCAGAGATGAGAGACTGGTGTGAAAGTCCCAGGGAAGCCTCTGAGTGACCCGGCTTATTTGCTGGGCTTACCTCCGGGTCAGTTAGCTATGGCTTGGGACTAGGGCTGAACAACAAGGCATGCCCACCAGGGTCCTATATCTGTATACTAAGGACATTCCCAAAGTTGGGGAGGAGCGGGTTGTGAGCTAGGTGGCTGCTTCAGTTGTTATCCACTGCAGAAGATGAGAATAGGGGTCCAGCAAGACTGTTACATACTCTCCACCCAGAAGTCTCATTTTTTTCACAGAACCTGGGACTAAGGAGTACTGTTTAGAGTCTTGGATCCTTCCTTTAGGGAGAAAAGTTACGGAAGACCTCCTACATGTTAGCTGTTTTATGTTTAATCCTCAAAGCAACTGTATGAAGAGGTTATTTTTACTCCCATCATACACATGAGGAAATAGAGACTCAGCAGTTTTAATGATCTACCTGAGGATGCCTGGCTGGTAAAGGTCCAGCCTGGGAGGGGAATCTGGATCTTGTGGTATCCTAAGCCCTTGCCCCTTTCTTTACACAACTTTATACCTTACACCAGCTGGAACGTTATTTTACCCTTTTGTTCTTTGGTTTCTTCTTCTCAAAAGGTGATCCTTTCCCATTTAAAAATTCTTTTCTGTTTAATTTTCACACTTTTTTTTTCTGTTTTTCCCATTCTCAACAGACATCTGTGTCTCTAATTCTCTGATAACTTGACACATCCCCTGTAGTCACAGAGGAAAGACACTCTTGCCCCATGAATTTCTGGGCGGTAAAGTAGTGGCCTCGTTAATCTCTCACTCCAGGTTTATGGGGGAGGGAAAGTGTATGGGGCTAAAGGAGACAAAATGCAGGATCTAAAGACTAGGCTCTAAGTTTAGCTTCCAGGCTAACTTGTGTGAACTTCCGTATGATGCTTCCTCTCCAGAACCTCAGTTTTCTCATCTGTAAAAAGAGATACCATCTGTATTACATAGACCCAGGGAATATGTGGTTGGGCTACTAAGGAAGCTTTTTAAAACCAATTCATGTAGGTGGACTTTCAGTTTTACAAGCTTCCTCTATCCCCGTTCCTCCAAGTCTTTGGTTTTCTCATCTGTAAAATGTTGGGAGTTGGACAAAATGCTTTGCCACCTTCCAGCTCTCAAATTTAAAACCTCTAGTTTCTATGCCCATGAAAATGCACACCCAACCCTTGTGTCTCCCCACCTCACCCCACGTATCACCCCTACAGGGACTCCTGAGCAGGTCCCCGGTCCCTCCCCTGCCTCCCTCTCCCCATCATCCCAGTGACTCACTCACCGCCCAGAGGCCCCAGAGATAACTTCCAGCAGCAGGCTCTCTCCTCTCAGCTCTTAAGGTGGCCACACACTGGGCTGAATAAGCTGCTTACCAGCATGTGAAGGGATGGCATTTAGAGTGCCACATCTGTTTTTAGCTTTGTTTTAAAGGGAAGCTGATTTGGGAATATGTTTGGAAGATGTCCCTCCAGTTTGGTGCTCGGGGCTTTGTGAAGGTGGGAACACAGAGAGAGAAGTTCTTCCGTGTCTCCTTTGGTGCCTCCTAATGTTTCAAAGATCAGTGGTGTTTTTCTCATCTCCCAAGGCCCTCAGGAAACATTTGGCTCCACCCGGAGCTGGCTGTGTCTGTGGTGACAAGACAAGCTGTAAAGCTCTGGACATGGAATTAGAAAGTCTGATTGGTTTTGTGACCTTGGGGAAGTCATTTCACTTCTCAGTTTTTGGTTTCCTCATCCATAAAATATTAACATCATAACTGCAGTTAATAAGACACACAGCAAAAACCATCAGAGCCAATATTTACGGAGTGCTTGCTATATACTAGGCACTAAGATTTCTCATGCACCATCTCCTTTAATCTTCATAATAGTCCTTGGATTGAAATACTATCATTATTACTATTTTTCATATAAGAGAAGTAAATAAAACTCAAAGAAGTCCAATAACTTATGTAGTCTAGAAAGTGGCATAACATAGAATTCAAACCCAGTCCTATGTGACTCCAGAGCCTGTGCACTTAACTATTATACTACACTGCTGGACTAGACCACGTAGGTGGTGTTTCAGTTATCCACTTCTGTGTGACGTGCCAACCCAAAACTTAGTAACATAAAACAACAGCCATTATATTATGCTTGTAGATTCTGTGGATAAGGAAGTTGGTGGCACAGTGAAGATGCCTTGTGTCTGCTTCACAATGTCTGGTGCCTCATCTGGGAAGATTCAAAAAGTCTGGAGCCTTTTTGTTTAGCACCTGGGCTGGGATGACTCGAAGGTGGGCTCATTGTGAAACTGTTGACCAGAGTGCCAACATTTAACTCTCCATGTAGATTGGGCTTCCTCACAGCATGGTGGCCTCCAGGTATTTGAACTTCTTACATGTTAGCTCAGGGGCTCCAAGAATGGATGAAGCTGTGTGGCTTTTTATGATCTAGTCTCAGAAGTCACATGGCAACACTTCTTTCTACTCTCTTGGTTAAAGTAGTCATAAGCCTACTCACATTCAAGGGGTCAGGACGTAGATCCACCTCTCAATAGATGGAGTTTTAAAGATTTTTTCAGCTATGTTATAAAACCACCATCAATCGGGCCAGCTGTGAGCTGCGCTGGGGCATCAGACTAGGTTGATGAGGAGACTGAAGAAGCTGACAGGATCAGGGCCAAAGGGCACTCATTAGTTATATGATTGGCCTAAAAATGAGCTTTCCAAGAGTCTAAAGTATAAAGGTCAGTATGGTGGAGAAAGCCCAGTCTTGATCTGAGTCAGGGCTGTTATTCAAGACAACCTAATCTACCGTATCCTGTAATGCTGCAGAGTTCTCCAGGCAGTGGTGATGGGTGAAGCTGATCAGGGAGCAGATTATGACCATATAATCTAGTTTCCTGGTGATAGATCATGGTTGAGAACATGGGCTTTGGAATCAGACAGACATGGGTTCAAATGCAAGCTTGACTGTTTCCTAGCTTTGTGAACCTGAGCAAATAACTTGACCTTTCCAAGTTTCAGTTCACTCTTATGTGAAACAGGGTAATAAAAAATAGTGCCTCTCTCATAGGGCTCTTGTGAGAATTAAATTTAAGAAGTGCTTAACATGGCACCTCGAACGTAGTAAGCACTTAACAAATGTCAGTTATAATTATTCATTCATTCAACCCCTTATGAAACAAATATTTATTGAGTGCTTACTATGTGGCAACCACTGTCCTAAGTGTTTATTATTATTGTTACTGTTGTTATCTGCAGACGTCATCTATTGGCTGTTTATTCAGGGGAAAGGTTGAGCTAATAGGAAAGTAGGTGAAGCAGGCTGGGGTCCAGGGAACCAAAACCAACAGCCAGTTGTACAGATTGGGTAACCCAGGGGAGTAAAGAAAGCCCAAAGTTCCATTTGGGCACTTAGATACTCAAGGGTCTCCCCAAGTATGTCCGTATACCATTTCCCAATTCTAGGGCAGATGTACTTTACCTGATGGACTTGGGTAAGGTGTCGTCAGTTTCTGAGACTGCATGCCTACATGGCTGGGGTACAGGGGGAGAAACAGGGACCACATTCTCCTTCTCAGAGTCGTGAACCTCAAAAGAGACAAAGGGTGAGACTGTGCATTGCAAACAGGGAAGATGTGACAACACTAAGGATGATGAGGACAATGCCCCTCTGTAGCTGGCCATGCTGTTGGCAGTTTTCACCATTTTTTAACGCGTTACATAGGAAAAGAACAGGCTCTGAAGTCAGGCTCTGCTTCTTATCAGCTGTGATGACTTTCACAAATTTTTCTTTTCTTTGAACCTCAGTCTTCCCATCTGTTAAATGTGAATTATAACAGCAATAACCATCTTAATTGGTGTATTAAATTAAATCCCCATGTAAAGATTTTGACATAGAGTAAGCCTGTGTTTTTCAGTGTCCATTAGATTCCTGCATTAGAATCCCCCAAAGTACCTGTTTAAAGTACAGACCCTAGATCTTCTTCTATTACAGTCTCATCACCCCTTGTTTTGTTTTTGTTTTTGTTTTTGTTTTTTGTGGTACGCGGGCCTCTCACTGTTGTGGCCTCTCCCATTGCGGAGCACAGGCTCCAGATATGCAGGCTCAGCGGCCATGGCTCACGGGCCCAGCCGCTCCGCGGCATGTGGGATCCTCCTGGACCGGGGCACGAACCCGTGTCCCCTGCATCGGCAGGCGGACTCTCAGCCACTGCGCCACCAGGGAAGCCCTTCACCCCTTGTTTTGCTCCATATTTCCCCCAAACTTTTACCACCTGATATACAGTATACTTACTAATTTCCATACTGTCTGTTTTCTCCATTTCCTTTCCAGTAAACTCCATAAGGGCAGGGACTTTTTGCTGCTACGCCTCCAGTCCCGGGAACAGTGCTTGGTGAGTAGAAATAAAAGAACACAATGAATGAATGAATGAATGAATGGGAATCTCTGGAAGTGAGTCCTCGGATTAGCCTTTTCTAAAGTCACCCCAGGGGATTCTTATACACACTCAAGTTTGAGAACCACTGTAGAAGGTACCTAATCAACATTGGTTGTTTTATCCCCTTCCTTCCTCTCTAAGTGTCTTAAATTTGTTTAACTTGCTTAAAGAATCAAATTACCAAGAAGAGATAACAAAGTGAGTAGCTCTAGGATGGACAGGGTTATCTATTAACCTATGAGCCTCCATCCTCTGTTGCAGAGAGATGAAAGCTTTGAGGGGAGAGACTCTGACTTGGTGGGTTGTGGTGAGAGAAAGGTAGGAGTCCCTTAGGCACTGACCCTTTGCAACTGGGTGCCTGAGAATGTAAAGATTCTGGGAGCTCTGGAGAAAGCAGTCTGCCTACCTTCTGCTCAGTTTGCCCCAGGGCCTTGCTCGCTTGACTCCCATTGCAGTAGACTTGGGAAGTAGCCTAACTCTTGACCAAATGGGGCGTGGCCTCAACACCAGCAAGATGGACCAAGGTTCAGAACTGGAACCTGCTTCCTGGGCTGAGTTGGCTCTGGCTTGCGATGATAGTTCTAGCTGCCAATCCTGGAGGAGAACCCATGAAGGCAGGCTGACTGGAATCCAAAGGCCGTGGGAATAGATGGAGGCTTGAGGTCTCACAGGGCACACAAGGAACTGAGGAAGATGGGGAAGTGAGCTGGCATCATGGCATACCTGCTACCCTGTTGTTCATAATTACATCTCCTCTGGTTTTGAAGGTTTTGGCAGTTACTGGCTGTGTGATGTTGGGTCAGTGGCTTCCCTCTCTGAGCCTTGGTTGCATCATCCATAAACTGGGGGTGGTAATAACAGCATCTCCTGGGGGTGGTCATGAGGATTTAATGAAGATCAGAGAACTGCATGAGGAGTAGAGTAGGCCCTAGACATTTTTCTTCTTTCTTTTTTAACTTCTTAAATTACAAGTCATTTAAGGGAAAACAAAGGAGGACCTCAGATTAAGGAGGGTGGCTGCTACTGGAAGCAGAACATGCAGTTCAGGGGACAGGAGCCCAGGGGAGGGATGTGCACACCGGGGGAAATGTTGGAGCCACTTGATTTAAGAGGCCGGAGCTAATCAACCCCTCTCAGCTCACCACGGGCCTTGCAATCAGGGCTCCACCAACTCACCTGCTGCTCTGCCCTTGGGGAAGCTGCCAGAGTCAATCATGGCGCATTGTTCTCCCAGCTCTCCTCCTTGGAGGAACACTCTGAGCTTAGCCAGGAGAGCTGGGAGGACACAGAACCCCAGAGCTTTAGGCCTGGACTGCCGAGTACAGCACCTTTAGCTCTCTCATGAGGTTTAGGAGGTGATGTGACTTGGTCAAGGTCACAGAGAAAGCCAGATCTGGAGAAAAGAGGGGTTTTATATTCATTCCTATGGACATCTATTCACTCATTCATTGCTTATTATGGGTGCTGGACCTCATATGCTACACGAGGCCATGTTGCATTCCTAATCCTACATTCTTTCCAGTGCTTTCTTCTCTAAAGACTGAAGGTATCCACTCCAGTGGTAACTTTACTCAGACTTGGATGGAGGCCATGGACAAATTTCTGCCCACCCCTCCTCCCTTCGTCTCAGTCCTAGATTCTCAAGGCCTAGAAATTGCTAAGGAGACCAGGAAATCGTGGATCCAGTTGGAGTCAGTGGAATTTAGTTTATTTGAATTGACTTGAACTGAATGAAATGGAATTACTAAACTAAATGGAGATAATTGAATTGAAATATAACAAATTGGATTGAATTGAGATTAATTGAAATGAAATCAGTCGAGAATGTATTGAATCATGGTGCTGGAAGAGGTTTGGACATCACCTCCCTGATCCTCTTCATTGTCTAGTGAGGGAATTGAAGCTCAGGAAAGGGGAGGGTGAAGGAGGGTCAGTGACTTTGACCGGGTCATGAAGGTGGCAGGACCAGGCTTCAAAACCAGGTTTTCTGACTCCCAGGCCAGCACCTGTCCCACTAGGACACATTCCCAGGATTGGTGGGGCCTGAGGCTGTGTTTCTGGAAAGCAGACAAGGAGTCAATAGAAATCAGGGAGTGAAGAGGACTTTGGGAAATAATTAGGCATCCAGTTTTAACAACCTTCTAGACCTTCTAATGAATAACCGAGCTTGTCCTCTCTCCTCTGTGGTTGGCTTTCTGTGGCACTTCCTATCTGGACTATGGTGGATAATAAAGAACCTGAGACTCTGAGCCTAGTGACAGAAGGTATGGCAGGAAAGTTCTGGGGGGATGATTCTCTATGAAATTGCATTTACTTTGAGGAATAAAGGTATTATACTTGTAGCTGGTTACCTTCCTTGAATTCCCAATCATAGATCATTGTGCTTGAAAGCCTGCTCTTAGTACCATTCCTTGTTTAATGTTAAAAAAAAAATTAGATTAAAATAGACACGTGCTAAGTGGAGGAGACATCATATTTAATATCCACGTATTAGTGTAATAACCTTATGCTATCAACTATCTAACCCAAGAATGAAGACTTCTGTGGAGGGTGGAAAGAAATACGGTTTGAAAGAGGGAAGTTGGATCAGTGGCCAATGCTTTTATTGAAAACTGGTATAAATTGCTCTACCTGGGAACTTTAAATCTGAAAGTCTCTATAAAAGGAGACATTATTCTTATGAGGAGAGTGTTATGTAATAATATTAGTTTGGATTCCCAAGGAAGAGGCAAATGGCAGCCCATTGACCTCTCATGCCCTTATCCCCCTGCAAATAATCACAAATGATAATCAACAGAACATATAAAGTTTCATGAATAATCTTCACAACAACTTGGGGAGGTAGGGCAGGCACCCTTGGCCTCACTTAACAGAGGAGAAACCAAGCCCAGAGATCTTCAATAACTCACCTTAGGTCACACAGTACATCAAAGGCAGAGGAAGGGCCAGGTCCCAAATCTTGGTCCCTCAAATACAGAGCTCTTTCAACATAGTGCACACTGGTGATTTTACGACTGAAATTCATTTTCATATAGTTGTTCCTTGGTTGTGTGGGATAAGGGTGGCGGGAGTCCTGGGGTGGGGACCTCAGAAAGCCAAGGGTGGCTCCACTCCATTTCACAGACTCAGGCCACCACAGAGAGCCCCTGGAGTGTATAATCGTCCTAACGAGCCGTGGCGCTTGTCAAGGTATGTGATCTGGAAGCTCATTGCTGTGATATGGAGATAATTGGGCCTGCCACCGGAACAGCAAACTGGCCGACGGGCTCTTAGCAAACTGCAGGGTGGGCAGAATGACACACTAAGGGATGCTGCCAGCTACCTGGCTTTGGTTTCTCTGATGTTTTTGATCACAGTCATCTCATCACCAAGGTCTAAAACCAGAAGGAAGGGCTCTATAGGAGATGGGTGGGGCATTGGAGGTAGATTTTTGGCACCAGGGTGGATCCTCCCTCCACCCCCTCAGAGGTTTCAGATGAAAGTGAATTGAATTTGGGAAGATCCACAAAGGAGAATCACAGTCATCTACCTTAGACCCACACATCTCCAATCCAGGGAACTCTAGGGCCCATCTCAGGGCTTGGCCAGACCCTGAGCTCTATGTAAAATCCGTGGAAGGAGCCTCAGACCAGCCACTAAGTGGCATTCCTTTATGTTGGCTTAATTTCAGTTTCTATTTTTACCCCTGTTTCAGTAACTGGGTTGTTTTTATGTTCCATTATGATCAAACCCCTGCTTTTACCTGTTTTGCCACTTGACTAACCATCATTCATTCTACGAATATGCAATGAACACTGTTTATGTGATAGATGCTGTTCTAAGTCTTGGGGATATAACAGCTAAAAAGGTAGGCAATGTCTTCATCAAGACTATATTCCATTGGGAGACAAGCAGGAAAACAAATGTACAGGGTAATATCAGGCAGTGATAAGTGTTATGAAGACCATAAACTAGGGGAAAACATCAGAGGTGCTAATTTGGATGGAGGAGGAGGTCAAGGGCAAAGGCACTGAGATTGGGACACATGGGGAATGTCAAGGAGTCATTAGAAGGCCAGCAAGGCTGCGGTGCAATAAGGGTGAGGGAGAGTGGTAGGAAACAAAGTCAGATTGCAAGCTGGATGCAGTTTCCTACAGAGCCTTGGAGGCCAGGGTAAGCTTGTTGGGGTTCCCTGTATTCTGCCAGATTCCTCTGATGTCTGTGGCATCTGCCTGTGGTCCAGGATAGCTCCCTCTTTGCTCTCGTCCAGTGATCCCCAAGTTGGCTGATAACAACTGTGAGTTCCTTTCACAGCCTCACCATACAAGCCAGGAGCAGCAGTTAATAAGGCTGAAGGACACATAGTGGGCTCACAAGTTCTCGTGTTTTACTCCTGGGTTATTTTCTTTCCCCCGAAGACTGAGTCAAATTCCATTTCAGCCCCTGTTTCCTTCTCATTGCACCAGTGGGTCTGTGTTACTGTTGTTCATGCTGACAGTCTCCAGAAATACTCTGGAAGCTGGCTTTGCTATAGTAAAAATTTTTGCTATAGTAAAAGGAGCACATTGTGATAGAGATTGTAATTGGAAAGAAGTTTGAATAATTGATGAATTTCTTCATTACTGTTGGTGAGCAAAACAGATCCCAAACAACCTTTCAGGCTCATTCCCTGCCACTCCCCCTCTGTATCGCTTTCTCTCCAGCTACATTTCCAGGCTGTGATCATTTACACATGCTGTTCCCTCTGCTAAGGATGTGTGTCCTCTACTCCCTCTCCACTTAACAAACATGTACTCACAAGAAAGCCTTTTTTTGAGAAGTCTCTTGACAACCCCACATTGCTATGCAGTCCTCTGATGGGCTCCTTTGGCACCTTCCTGTGCCCCACCCCCAATTTAGGTCATAGTCTAGTTAGCTAATCCCAGACATACTGTCTTCCAGTAGAGAGGGTCAACCTCAAAGGCTAGGACAGACAGTATAACTTGGTAGTTACAAGCTTCACTGCTGAGTCACACTGCGTAAGGTCAAATTCTGGTGCTTACTAGCTATGTGATTTGGGGTAAATTATTTAACTCCTCTGTGTCCCTATTCATCTTTAAAACTGGGATGGTAATAATGCTTACCCATTAAGTTTGCCTTTAGGTGATAAACACTTGTCAATTGACCTTCTTCTTTTTTCACCCCTTTACATAGGAACCACTGCGAGTTAAAAAAATTGTGCTCTTTCCACAGACTTTTCAAGTGCTTATGACCTATTTCTTACCATTCAAGTCTCAGCTCCAATAACTTCTCAGAAAAGCTTTCTGTGGCCATTTAAAGTAAACCCCCTATTCAAGTCACTCTGTCCCATTATCCTTCCAGGTAGTGAGCAGTGCTATTTACCACATGTTTGCAGTTCTTTCTCCTTCCGTAGACTGGATAAGATGGCACTCTTGGTTACTTATTGTTAGGTAAGACCATGCACCTAGTTCTAGCCAATGAAACGTGGACAAAAATAATGTTAATAATTCTGAGCATTTAATTGCCAATGAAAGACCTTCCAGAGATCTCTTTCCATCTGGCATGGTAACTGGCATACTCAAGATGAGTTCCTACATGATGATGATGAGAAGAGATCCCCTTATCCTCTAGAACCACGGTGCAGCATAAGCAACAATAAATCTTAAGTCACTAAGATTTGGGGGTTGTTTGTTACTGTAGCGTCACTTAGCCTAATCTGGCTGATAAACCCATTGTATTACTTATCATTATCTATGAAAATGATTGCTGGGTATTCCTCAATATCTACTTTTTCTTTCTTCTATAGTAATAAAACTTTTAATTTTTTGCTAAGGAGTGGCTGCCTACATTTCCCAGGCATCCTGGCAGGTGATATCACCATCTGACAAACTCTGGCCAATGAGATGTGAACAGAAGCAATGTTTGCCACTCTGAACCTTACTCTTAAAGAGAAAAGTATGCCCTTTCTTTCCGATTAGCTAGAAGGTGGAAGTGATGATTCCATCTTTAACTAAGCAAACAAGTGAAAAGACCTAAAGACGACAGAGCAACAAGAAGGAAGGAACCAGTTTTCCTGACGCTCTGGAACCATCATACCAGCTCTCTGGATTCCGCATGTCTGAGTTCTTATATGATTAAAGATAAACTTTTTATCTTGTATAAACTAATGTGGTTTGGGGTTGCTATCATAGCAATCAAATCTATTTGTTCACCACTCTCCTATTTCAAGTCATCTTGCTCATTTATTCAGTTGATTACTATCTATTCCCACTGCCCTGACACACACACACACACATAGGTTCTACAGGAACAGGAATTGTTTCTGTCTTATTCATTGCTATATCCAGAGAACTTAGCACAGTGCCTGCCATAGAGTAATATGTTGAATAATAGAGTGTAAATGACATAAGTAATCACTGAAAAATTATTATTAACTGTTGTTAGATATTACTGTTTTTTTATATCTCAGAACAGGCTTTTCTACTATCCATCATAAAGGTTTAATCATGTGACAATTCCTGAGGCTTCTTGTGTTTCTTCTGCTTGGAAGAGCATTTCTTTTCTTCCTTATTTACCAAATTCCTTCAAGAACAAGTTCTGGACTCAGAGGCAGATAGAATGTTACAGCTAGAAGGGACCTTAGCTGTCACAGTGACATGACTCTCAGTTTACAAGTATGTGAGCAAGCTCAGGGGGGTAACTTGTATCTTAGTCAGTTTGAGCTGTTAACAACAGATAGGTGGCTTGTCAACAATAGAAACTTGTTTCTCACCGTTCTGGAGGGGAAAATGTAAAGATGGAGTTGCTGGTAGATTTGGTGTCTGGTGAGGGCCCACCTCCTGGTTGCAGAATGATGACTTCTTGTATCCTTCACAACAGAAAGAGGGCAAGAGAGCTCTCTGGGGTCTCTTTCCTAAGGGCACTAATCTCACTTTTGAGGGTTCCACTCTCATGACCTAATTATCTCCCAATGGTCCCACCTCCCAATACCGTCACATTGGGGATTAGGATTTCAATACATGAATTTTGAGGGGACACATACATCCAGTCCATAACTATTTGCTACAAGTCACACAGTTAGTTGTGAGAGGAGGGCCTAGAACTCAGGATTATTGCCCTTTTTGTGTGCTTATTGTGACAAGAAGTTTCAACTCCTCTTGGGTAAGATATTCTTGGGTCAGCCTTAAGGGATATATATAGGTAGAGTGTATTCCTTAATATTTCCTGCATTGGGACTTCACAGTCACTGTGCAGCAGTGTCCCCAGTTTTACACCTTAGGACCTGTCCACATTTAGAACCCAAGAGTGCGAAGACCATAAGGTGACTTAGAGGTGAGTTCCGTAGCTCCTTAGGTTTCCACATGAGGACACAGAGGCCCAGCAAGAGGAAGGAACTGCAGTGATCACACTTGGTCCCTTTAGAAACATTGGGAGGAACTTCTGGCATTTTCTAAGAAAATGTTGCCCAGAAGGGAGTGGGTAGTTTTGGAAGATAAAGAGTTCCATGCCCCTGGAAATATTGCAGCTGATGCTGGACACCAGATAACAGGGATGTGGCTAAGAGGCTTAGGGATCACGTGAGTTTCAATAAGCTCTGCTGAGAACACTGAGAACATTCAATTCAGTACAATAGATACAATAAACAATAGAATCTAATACAATAAAATCAATTAGGTGTCTTAAATATCCTTTCTCTTCCAATTTTACTTTCTTTGAATTCAGGAGAAGTGAAGGAGAAAGTAGAAAAAATAATGCCTGGCATAGGGTGCCCAATAAATTGTCCTTGAATCAGTTAATATGACCCCATTCAGCTTTTTGTAGTTTTCTTTCTCTAATTCCCACTGATTCTTTATAGTTACAGGCAGGTAAGTGTTTGGAAGAATCTTCAACATTATCTGGTCTAGCAGTTCCAGAAGATTTGATCAACAAGGTCCTCCATTTTTAAAAATGCCTGTTTGATCAAATACTCATAATGCAAGTTAACATTGATTGAATAAGCTCAGCTGATTCTGAGCTGTCCCACGGTAAAACAACAACAACAAAAAAAACAAGCAAAGAAAACTTATTGAACTTCTCAACCCCAGATTTCTCCAGAGTATTTTATCATGGAATCTTTAAAAAATTTGTTTTGCAAATCATGAATATGTCAGCACACCCTTTGGAAATACCAGTCTAGCCCAAACCCCTCATTTCATGCACGAAAAAAATAGAGGCTCAGAAAAGAGAAAATGGTCAGAGTGAGGACATGAACCCAAGTCATCCAATCCCGATACCACTGCACGCATAGTGTCTCGCCGTGAGTGAGATAGCACATTCCAAAAGCAGTTCTGAATGGTCAATATTTCATTTAACAGCTCATCTGCCAACGGATTGTGTTACAGAAATATGTGACCAGGACAATGTTTTGTGAAATGAGTGGATTTACAAACCAGGGGACCAGCCCTGTGCCCTGCTCATTAGGAACGGTTTGCATGCGGAGCATCAGTGTGACAGGCCCAGCAAGGGATTTGTTTAGCTCATTTAGAGTAATGGAGAAAGAGATTAATCACTTGAACACCAACACGCCTTGCTTCTGCAGTCCCACCATGCATGCCCCCCGCAGCTGAACCTGATCTGATGCTGTCTTGTCTCTGATCTTGATGCTCTGTCCGTACTCTCACCTGTATGTCTCAAGCGTCCAGAGTCTGGCCCCGGGCTTCCATCCACAGAACATGGACCCACCACATTGCCTGGAGGAGTAACTCCTAAGGCAGTCACATTTGTCTCAGGTCTCCCACAGTCCCCTTCTTGATTTTTCATACAAACTAGATTTAGAATCACAAGTGGCCTCCCAGGCCAGATTTCTGCGAACTCACATAGGAAACCTCCCTGTATCTGTTCCCATCCTTGACATCTTTCCTCCAATATAAGAACAGTCCCTCCCTGGCCAAGGACCACTCCCCCTGCCTGTGCTCTGTACTCCCTGACTTCCCACCATCTCCATTTGTCATCCGACCTCTGTTCTGCATCATCTCCATCATCTGTGGTTCATCACAGCACAAATAATAGAATATACAAATATGTTCTATTATTTCCCTTGTGCATGTATGTATAAACCGAGTTAGTTGACTTGCTCAAGGTCACACAGCAAATGTAGCAATACCAATAAACTAATGTTATATTTCCCTCCAGCTACTGACCAATTTTTCTACCCTCCTTCACATCCAAACTTCTCAAAAACATTGTCTAGCGTGCAGTTTCTTTTCCTCCCCACATCATTCTGTCTTCAATCACTCCAAACAGATTTCTGCCTTATCACTCCATCCTAAATTCACCAGCCGCCTCCATGAGGCTAAATCTAAAGCATATTCTGAGGTCTTCATTTCAGTTGACCTCTCTGCCATTCAGAAAACAGTAGCCACTCTTCATGGAATCCTCTCTTGATTCTTCTCCCACTTGGCTGTTTACGCATTCTCAGTTTCTACTATTAGCGCCTACTTTTCTGTCTAAAATGCTGAGGTCCCCAGAGCTTGATCCTGAGTCACCTCGTCTCCTGGATTCTCAGCTTTGCTTTACTGTGCTCTGCTCTTCCCACTGTTCACTTCCTCTGTAGGAAATCCAAACCATTCCCATGACTTTAAGAACCATCTACATCTGATGGTTCCCAAATTTATCTCCCCAGCCCAGACTTCCCTCTGAGGTTTAAATTCATGACTTGTTGACCTAACCATGCCACACATCCCAAACTGAATTCTGCACTTCCTACCCAGCCTCAGACACATGCCCTTTTGCTTCTTTGCCTCTGGTGTTTCTTATCTCTGTTCATCACTTAATTTCCTATGCCAGAAGCTTGGGAGTCATTGTTGACAGCTTTTATTTTCTCTTCCCTCTGCCACCCCAAGTCATCAATCACCAAATCTTATTGCATCTACATCCAAAATGTAGTGCAAATCTATCCACTTTTCACCTCTCTCACTGCCTCTTCACTAGTCAAAGACAGCCACCCATTCGCTTTGTACCCTTCTGCTCTGTTCTTGACATTAGAGGAAGAATGTGTTGTTTAATTTTTAAATCACAGGACTGATAATTTTGCTCAACTCTTAAAATCTTCAGTTGCTTCCTTTGACTCCTAGAATGAGAGTCACAATCCTTCTCTGACCCAAGAAAGACCTGCATTTGGCCCTACCTAACCCCCATCTCATCTCACTACCCCCCCCACACCTTATCTTCAGTGTTCCACTCACTCTGGCATTTTGTCTGCTGGTCTAATGCAACTTGCTCCTTCCTATGTCAGGACATCTACACCTGCTGTTCTCTTCTTCCCTTTAGGGAACACTCACACTTCTTTCCAGAACCCCCAAGAGAAATGTGTCCTGACCCATTAGAAAAAGTCATTTCTCCTCACCAACAGCATGAAAAGCTCCTATGACCTCCTATGGGTTTTTTTCATTCCATTTATCGGTATTTTCATTGTATAATTACTTCTATAATTATAGACTTCATGTCTGCTTCCTTGGTTAGAATGTAAAATCCATGAGGACGGGCACCAAGTCATGTGTGTTTTATTATGCTAGCACCAACATGGTAAATGGCACGTAATCCCATGCAATAAATGCATGTAGAATATAAATACCAGTGAATCTCTCTAAGCTTCCTTTGCAAATGAAGTGGTTGGTTTCTCCATGATCTCTAGCAACTGGCTCAGATCTGGAGTATTTCAATCCAAGGTACTTTATCTCTCTGGTTGTCCATCACCTTGTCTGGGAAATGGAGAAACAAAAGCCCACCTTGTCTGTTTCACAAGGGGAGACATAATGAGAGAGGGGACCAGAGAGGGCTTGGTGAAGCTCTATAATACAAACTTTTTGTAGTACTTTTTGCTTCACACTGGTGCTGTAGGGAGGGTAGTGGGCTGCTGTCATGATATGAAAATCCGAGTTTGGGTTTCTAGTACAGACTTACCTGCATAGCCTTGGGATCTCAGTTCTTCCAGGTATAAGATTAAGCAGTTGGGCCAGACACACCTCTAAGGTCCATTCCTCCCTTGTTACTGCATGATCAAGTCATGTATAGCCAGGTGTAGAAGTGGCTTAATCAAGTGCTCTGGCAAACAATTTGCATTTTCTCCGAGACCCACTAGGAAAGGGCAAAGCTTATCTCCAAAGGAAGGTCACATGACAATGGCATCTCAGGGGCTGTCATGCCATGTGGCCACTCATCATGCACAAGTCCCTGGCTTGGTTTCAGGAGCCAGGATTTTAAATCCAGATCTTCTGATTGTCAGTTGTAGAGCCAGAAGCCACTCTCTTATGCTCTCAGAGCCTCAGTTTCCTCCGTGGAAACATGAGGGTAATAAAACTGACGTCCCTGAGCTGAAGGGAAGAGAAAATGAGTTGATGGTTGGAAGAGCTGGTGGTCATGAATTCCCAGATGCTCCACGGGGAGAAGATGCTTCTTCCCGACCATTTTGAGGCGGCAGGCATATGCACATCTCCTGAAAAGTGGGAGTGGGCCTGTTATCCTTCTAGGCAGAAGCCTGCTATAGAACTTTGGAAACAAAGGATGACACAAGAAGCCTGAGCACTTTAAAGCAGCAAATTGTTCCTAGCTCTCAGCCTGCAGCGCGGAGCACAGTATTTTATCCAGAGATGGCAAAATTGGGCCTGGAGTAACCTGATACCGCAGGCTATTGTCTCACAAATGATTTATGAGCTGAGGCTGCTCTGAGCTCGAAGTTTGCACACTGCCCAAGGCCCCTCTCCCCAGAGGGGAATCTTGCCTTCCCTACGGAACGACTCTCTGGAGATGAATATGAAAACTCTGTCCCGTGACACTCTTGTGGCAGCTCCATTTTTGGCTATGTCCTAAGATTGTTCTAATGTCCACCCAAATGGGTTGGTTAGAGAGGGACAGGACCTCCCGGTAATAGGTATGTATTAGACCATGTCTACTAAAGAAATAGCATTTTTGATGTGTGTGAAAGAGGACATCCAATATAAGTTGTTTAAAATATAGTCTGCCATTTACCATCTTTATATACTTGGGAAGATTGCTTACTTGTTTGGACCTCTATTTCCTATCTTACAAAGGGATACATTAGTGCCTCTGTGATAGGATCATATGAGAATCAAAAGATAAAATGCAGGTCACATTACAGGGGTTTACTGAATGTCAGTGATTTTTCTTCCTTTGAGAGAGGGCAGGAGGTCAACCAGTCCATGCAGTTGGAGAGGTAGTGCCTGCATCAGATAATTCTCAGTTTTGTTGCTGTATCAGTCACCTAGTGCTGCATAACAAGCAATCACACATCACAGAGACCATGTGATGAGCATTTATTTATCAGATAGCTCTGCTCGTCTTAGCTGGGCCCGACTGCAGTTGACAAGGGGTGCTTAATATGCTTCTTGTCCTCCTTGGACCAACAGGTGAGCCAGGGATTTTTCCCATGGAGATGATAGAGGTTCAAGAAAGCAAATAGGAACATGAGATGACTTTTGAAGCCTAAATTCAGAAGTGACACCCTGTCATTTCCACCCCTGTTCCATGGTCCAAAGCAATTCATGTGGTTCAGCCCAATTTTAAGGGGTAGTAAAATGGACTCTGCCTTTCATGGAAGGGAGTAAAATTCACTTGGCAAAAGTTATGAATACAGAAGAGGTAAAAAAATCGGGGCCATTAATAAAACCTACCACAGATGCTATGCATCCAGATATTCATATATGTAGAGAACCTACCATAAAAGGTTAAGGGAGAATTCCCCCTTTCTCCTCCCATCCCTCTAAGCAGTAGGAAGAAAAATATTTTCTCCCCATTTCTAGAAGCTGAAGCATGAAAAATAAGCTGAACTGTCATACATTCTTGCCCAGATAGTGATTCTTTTTTAAATTATTTTTATTTTTAAAAACTCACCTTTTTATTAGGTAATATACACACAAAGTTCAGAGGATCTAAATTTGCTTTACATACAGTAAAGGGGATGTCTCCTTCCTCCCTGGTTCCCAATCATGGTTCTCTTACTTAATGGAAACCATATAACCATGGTAGTTTGCAGGCTTCCAGGGAAATCCATGTAGATACATGCACCAGCATAGGCATACGTTTTTTTGCTTTGCTCCACGGCATGTGGGATCTTCCTGGACTAGGGCTAGAACCCATGTCCCCTGCATTGGCAGGCGGATTCTTAACCACTGTGCCACCAGGGAAGCCCTTTTGTGTGTGTGTGTGTGTGTGGTTTTAAAACTTTTTACTGCAATATAACAGTGAAGTAAACAGTAATTAGACACCTACCAATTTTCCCCCCAAAACAAACCAAAAAAATGTAAACTACCATACTGATTTTTTTCACTTAACAATATATCTTGTAGATTTTGCCAAGATATGAGCTACCGCTTTCTTTTAAGCGGCTGCCAATTTTCCTTTACAAAGGAGAGGATTTTTGAATCTTGAAGGAGTAGCCCAAGTTCAGGTTTGGTAGAAATTATTTGTGAGGCTTCAGTGTGGTTAGGGGTTTAGCAGTGGGATGAGTAAAAGAGGAGTATAGGGGGAAAACAGGACATCTGAAATGGATCCTTCCAGTGCCAAGAGCTTAGCTGTGCTCTCTCTCTCACTTTTGCTCCCTACCCATGCCCACAGCCTTCCCGTCAGTTCTGTAAGCCCCCAGACCCCACCACCACATTTCTTCTCTACTGAAGTTTAAATGAAGTTGGTTTCTTTCATCTGCCATCAAGAACCCCAAGTAATACCGAAGGAAACTGGGAGATCTGGGGTGAGTAAGACAAATGTAGGGCTGAAGACAGCAAAAATCGGCTGCTGTTGAACTGTGGGAATCTCAGAAGTGTGTGTCAGGATTAGAAGAGACAATGGATGGAAAAACCGTGGCACGATATCTATGCAGTTGGGCACCAAACATTTCCTGAGCCATTCCACGTGCCTGGCATTATTCTGGACGCTGAGGATACAGTGAAGGGAAAGCAGACAAGGTCTCTGGCCTCATGAAACTCAGAATTCTAGTTAGGCAGAGAGATAGTAAAGAAACAAACAAATTTATGGCATAATGTCAGGTAGTGATAAGTCCTATGAAAAGAGGATAGAGAATGAAAGGGGTGCTGTTTTATCTAGAGAGAAGACAAGATCTTTGGAAGAGAGGCCATCAGGCTTGGCTAGGACAAGATTCTGCTCAGTGCCTTTTCTACCTTCAGTCTGATGACACAGGCAAGGCAGAGAAGGCAGTCGTCTGGCCCATGGAATTTAAGAGGTAGCTCCCTTGTTATTCATTCTCTAAAAATTTGCTATGATGTTTGAACTCTCCACCATTGTTGAATATTTCCAGTAAGGGTGCTTGCTTCAGGTTGTTAGGCTCTCTACCTGGGTGGCAGCATTAGTTAACAATGACCACTTACTAACACTGTTGTGACCTGGTTAACAAAGGAGCTCTAAGGAGATGGGACAGAATGGGTGAGATTCAGGCTTCACATTGGAAACATCAGTGACTCCATGTAGCTTGTAGGATCAGGTTCACACCCTTTGACACTTAGGGTGCTCCATTATGACTCTAATTTGTCTTCTCAGGGCTCATTCTCATGAGAATTTACTGTATGTAAATCTACCCTTGGTAGATTCCACACCATAATAGTGATAGATTAGAACATTTTCCAGCAAATGTTCACTCCCCTCCCTTTCCCCCTGAGGTGGGGTATAATTTCCTGCTTCCACTTTTGGGATTGGCTGTGTGCCTTGTTGTGGACAGTGGAAGATGGGGAGAGACATGACACAATCAAAGGTTTTAAATGTACGTGTGGAGCTTGATTTGTCCTTTTGAGATTCTGTGAACCACCATGAGAAGGACAGTCCCAAGTAGCTGCTAATCCAAGGAGGATGAAAACACGTGCGGATGAGACATGCACCAAATAACGTCTGGTGGAAAGAAATATATGCAAGCTTGTTTTAAGCCACTGAGTTTTGAGGTGGTTTGTTACATAGCATATCTGCAGCAATAGCTAACTAATACAATAATTAACTGAATAATTCACTGCTACCTCTGTAGGTCTTATATATGACATTTTTGCTCAGAGCATCCCGTCCATCTAAGATAGCCTCTCTCCCCCTAACCATTGTATCTCCATGTCTAAAGCATAATTGCTAAGAAGATGTAATCTGAAGACAAGAAAACCTGGGATTTAATTTCTGTTCTGCCACTTGTTAGCTTTGGGGAATCATTAACTTTCCTATGCTTCAATTTTCTCAAGTATAAATGAGATTAATAATATTTACCTTTGTAAGCTGTTACAAGGATTCAGGATATCATATATGTAAAGCTTGGCACTTACTATGTGCTCAGTAAATGTTTCTGATTTTTTTTACATGTTTTCTTAGATAACTTTACCACAACCCTTTGAGACAAGTTCTGTTATTATCGTCATTTTACAGATAAGGAGACTGAGGCTCAGAGCAGTTAATTTACTTTTTTTACAGTTATTAAGTGGCAAGATTAGGATGCCTGCCAGGCTGCTGGATCCAGAATCTGTGCCTTCGCCCCTGTATTACGTTGCTCGGATACTCAGTGAGATTTCTTTCAGCTTCCCTGTTCTGTGTTTCCTTGGTCAGAAATGTAAGTGTCAGAGGCCTAAATAACAGAGATGTCTCATTCTCGCCCAGCATCCGAAGTGTGAGACATGCACTGTTGATGGTCCAAGAGGTGATTTAGATGGAACAGGACACTGAAGACACTGAATCATATTGTGAGAAAGTCATTTCCTTTTCAATTATCTTTAAATGTCAAGGGAAAATAATCTTAGTTGGATGCTAACATCTTTAACACTTCTAACACTTGCTAATCTCCCAAATTCCATCCTCTTTTTTTTTTTTTAAATGAGAAAGTAAGAGCATGTTCCAGACACAGAACCTCTGATAAGTAACAGTATCCTGTTAGAATTCCATTAACAGCGTATGTTTCCATTATTATTGTTGTTGTTGGAAGGACCATGGAAAACCATTGTCTTCTATTTAAAACTTGTACTGTGGCTTTCCATTTACTATGGTAATTTAAAGTCCCTCTGTAACATGCATTTATTTCACTTAAAAAGTTGATTTAAGAAAAAAGAGTTAAATAAATGAATAGTATAAATGGTCTATAAATAACAAAAATCATGAAGATGGTGGTTGTATATAGTAGTTTAGGAGATACTATTTCATGAAAGAATTTTGCATTTTGCCTTTGTCTATATGTCTGGCAGTCTTCCTCTTGCCCCTCAACCCCACCCTGTATGTTAGTCCCCATATAAGTCCAAATAACTTATAAGAATTAACTGATTACAAAACTGGATACAGTTCTAAACATTTGAATACAAATACTAAGCCTGTTTGAGAAAAGGTAGCTCAGTAAAAAAATCCACTAACTGGACAGCAGGAACCCTGGGTTATCTTCTGGTATCCACCACTGATTCGCTGTGTGACTGTGAACAAATTGCTCCAGCTCTCTGAGCCCCAGTAGCCCGATTTATAAAATCAGGAGTTTTAACTAGACGATCTCTAAGGCCCTTTTCAATTCAAAAGGGTGCTAATATTTTCAATATTATTTTTATTAAAAGAACCACTTTACCATTGAGAATTTCAAATGTTTTTATAATAACCCCTCAGAATCAAGGGCAACAATATATTTGCAATAAAAAGTGCATTAACATATTTTGTTTTTGATCATTTTTGCATGTATTAAAGTGAAACATTTGGTAAAAATTAAACATTATATGCAAATGAGTACAAGCCTACTTTTTGAATAATAATTCATTATGTCCCTTATAATATATGTGAGTGGCTTCTTTTTTTTTCAGTACACCATAGCTATTAAGTCAGCATGTTGGAAGTTTACCAAGAAGTATAACAGAAGACCCAATCTTTCATTTGCATAAGTCCCAGAATTCCACCTGTCGAAAATTGTATGCTATTAATAGGTGACAAGACTGTCACTCGATGTTCATTTATAATGTTTTCACTAGAACCTCATGAACATTTAGGACATATTTCAGGAATTGTTGTAAATTTTTTTTTTTTTTTTGCCACAGAGAGGAAAGTGTGTTTATACTACAGCAAAAATGTTTTACACTGGAAAGGTACAGCTGGCAGAGGTGTTGAATCTTCTCTTGTGCATTTTCCCTTCTTCACTTTTTCAAATACAGAATCACATAATTACAAGAATAAGCTGGGAGGAAATTTGAGGATCTTCTGCTTTGTGGTATTCTCATCATAGGTGAAGAAATTTTAGCCCAGAGAGGTCCAGCAACTTGCTCATGGTAACATAGTTAGTGGCCGTGCTGGGAGACTAGAATCCAAGTCTCCTGACTCCTTTTTCCATGTGTTTCTACATATGTTGGTATGTAAGCTATAAATACAGAGACTAGAAGTATACATGAAAATATAACAACCATTATGCATGCAGATTTATCTCCAAGGTCAATTTTAGAGAACCATGAAGTTGGTCAAGTTTCTCATCAATATCATAATTCTACTTTTTTGGGAAATTAACTTTTGCTGCCCTGTGGCATTGTTTTCTTGAAATTTTAATTCAGATAGTTTTTATATCTATTGCAGTAGATTCCTTGAGGAGTAAGACTGTTTATTCCTCCCCAGGTTTTCATGCTCCGTGACACTAGCCAAGGGCTAGCAGGTAGAATGACTAAAATGTATTAATGGTCTAACCTACTGCTTTTTACTGAAATTAGTGGTCTCTCTAAGATTGCACCACTAGTTGAGGATGGGGTTCTAAAAAAATATATACAGCCTCCCAACATTAATAGTATAGAGCAATAAATTGGCACCAGAGCTGGATGTGTTGCACATTTGTGACTTTAAGGTAACTAAAAAGTATGCCAACTCTATTTAATTAAAATAAATCTTAATATCAGGTCAATAGATTATGCACATACTTTACTGTGACCATGTAAATAGTTATATATTTACAATTTGTCTGGGAAATTTATGGCCGCCATTCTCCAAGCAACGTGAATGTAGAGTTACTGGGAGACACTCACAAAGGTAGAGTCTCAAGGTGGTCTGGAGTGTAGACTCTGAGAGTAGTGAAGACCACATGAAGACAGGTGAACAATACGCCATCTTTCTTAACTTGCCCAGCCCACGTAGAGAAACACCATACTTTTCAAAGATGTACAGTAGGATTGCCACAGGTTCCAATGAGATTTTAAGCTTTGGAATCAAAACCACCTGGACTTGACTCCTGGCTCCTCTCTACTAGCTATGCAACTTTGGACAAGTTAATTAGTCTTTATGAGCTTTACCTAATTTGTAAAATGGATCTAATGATACCTACTTCATAGGATTGTTGTTAACATTAAATTAAAGGTGGAAACATAGTAAAGTATTTTAGACAAGTAACGTTTGTATGGTAAGTGATCAGTAAAGAGTGGTTATTGATAATATCAGTGACATTCACAATTGTAGTATTTAACCAGTATACTAGGAAAGCAAGACCCTTATGGCATCTAAGAACACTAACTATGAACTGCCTTACTCTATAACCATATGAATAGTCTTATCATCTCCGGATTGTAAGTTACTTAAGGGCAAATGCATCTTAATTACATTATGGATATGAAAACTGAGGCTCAGAGGGAGTATTGATCCAGTTTCCAACAGTCATCCCTAAGAAATCCTAAAATTTGAGTAATATCAACTGATACGGATAATTTTCACGTATTTT
Source organism: Lagenorhynchus albirostris (assembly GCF_949774975.1). NCBI lineage: Eukaryota > Metazoa > Chordata > Mammalia > Artiodactyla > Delphinidae > Lagenorhynchus > Lagenorhynchus albirostris. The sequence continues at coordinate 15,095,692 of NC_083101.1, forward strand.
TTTAGACAAAAAAGCTCATTACTCCTTTGCTTATCAAATCATTGTGACCAGTTTCTTTCTATTTAGTGTGATATTCAAGGCCCTTCACAGACGAGCCCAGTCTACTCTTTCAGTTTCATCTCAATCCACTCCCTTGCATGAAGTATATATTTCAGACCCTCTTATCTTCTCACCATTCCCTGAAAATGCTCTGTTATTTCGTTCTCCCAGGCCGTCCTATTCACCTTCTTTTCTGCCTGGAGAAATACAGCTTAATATTCAAGAATCAGCTGTGAAGCTCTCTCCAGCCACATCAGTAAGATGGGAATGATAATGATGGTCGCCATTTACTGATCCCTTATCCATGCCAGACACCTTGTTCCTGGGAGTCATGCCGTGCTCTTTGATTCCATGACCACAGTTGTTTTGTTGATTGTGTACCTTGTAACTCTCCGACCTGTCATCCTCCCAGCTCGACATAACCACTTGAGGACAGAGACCATGATCCACTCATTTGTGCAGTCCTAGCACAGATCCCAGGGTAGGTTGTCAATCACTATTCATCACATCAATGAATGGTAAAGTTAGCGTTCTAATTAATAAGTATTTGTTGAATGAAAATACTGCAGAGAAGATTCAAATATCAGATTGGTAAACTGAATAATTCACTGTGTCAGAGGCCTAAATAACCATCTACTGGCTCTAAATTTCCTTCCCACTATAAGATTGGTGATCTAGCTACCCCCAAGTTCAAATAAATCCCCTCATGCTGGGAGTTAGGAATAAAAATGAAAAGCAGAGACACCGAGATCTTATGCATATTTGAGCTCCCAGGCCTCCTTATCCAACAAAGGCTCAGACGTGGCTTCACATGCACTCACACATCTGGAGTTATTCTTTCCCCCCTGCCTTGGCAGAATCCCTGTGTCTTTTCAACAGATCGTGCATGAGGGTATCTATAAATAATCACCCAAATGTAATGCCACCCAGCCCGCCGGGTTAAATATAGACATTGGATTAGCTCCAGGGAGGAGGGGACAAGTGATTCCCAACTCAAAGAAATAGTTATGAATTCCATTCGCTGTGTGAATATGTACAGTGGATGTTTCCTTCCATAAGGACACCAAAATAGCAACTAACTCAAGGCTAATGTTATAGCTGCTACTGTCTCCCCTGCTTAATCTTTCCCCATCTGGATCCCAACACAGATGCTGATGTGTCTAAACGTGTGTGTCAAAGGACAGCTCTCTCCACACCTGTTCTACGTATACCTGCCCCACCCCCTGCTTAGCGCCTCTGCTTCCCTTTGATGGGAGAAGGTGTTGCAGGAGTTACAGCACACCATCTTTCACTTTTATATCTTGGATCTCAGTAGGATAGTGGAAAGAACTGACCTCTGACTTCAGTCAGAACTAGGTTAAGTCCTTGCTTCACAACTTACTAGCTCTGTGGCCTGGAGAAACTTACTTAACCTATCTGAGTCTCATCAGTTTTTGTATTTATACAATGGAGGGAATCTTGTGTACTTGTTAGCGCATTGGGCAGATGTCACAAGATATACTACGTAAATTTTCTGGCCCACCAATAGACTCTGGGTAAAATAACTCATCTTCTCACCTCATTATCTCATTTTATAGACCTCTGGAGATGAAATGGTCATTAGTGATTATCTGGTCTACTGCTTGCATCTAATAGGTGAGGAAATTGAGGGTTAGGAAGGTAAATAATGTGTTTCAGAGGTGTCAGATGGACTTAGAAATTGAGCTAGGACCAGGATTCATGTGTGCTACCTTCAGAGCCAGGGTCCTTCCCAACATCATTCATTTATTCATTCATGCTATACACACATTTTAATATTTGTTGAGATCTGTCAAGCAGCAAGTATTGAGGATATGAAAATGGACAAGCAAAAGGTGCTCCCAGTTGGCATGGAAAAGAGCTAATGATATTAGGTAACATTTTTGAGCTCTCTTCAGACTCCACTAAGTGTTGGGAATTATTTAAAGCACTTTACATTCTTAACGCCTTTAATCCTTCCCAAAATATGTGAGATAGGGATACTATTATCTTCCCAATTTTGCCTATGAGAAGAAAACAAGGCTCAGGAAGGTTAAGTGATTTGCACAAGTTTACACAGCTAGTAAGTGGTTGTTATAGAATTCTGCCCCAGGCAGTGTTATGCCCAAGGTCACATTGTTAACCACCATATTATACCAGCTCTTGATAAAGAAATAAGACGAGTGATTTTAACCCACTAATCCAGGGAAGCACAGGGACTGTAGGAGTTCAACACTCTACCATTCCAGTCATCAGGGGGAGACCAAGAAGGTTTCCTAGAGGGCCTGATTTGGGAAGTGATATTGTCCATCTGATATTGTTATTGATATATGATATCTTAACTCCAGAAGTGAAAATTTGATAGAATTACATGGGACCAGGCAAAAGATTCCAAGTGAATCGTAGAAACACAAGATAGAGGAGACCAACCTTAGGTTTTGTAGCACTTTACACATATTTGCTTGAGCTTCACAGTAATACCTTTGGGATGAGGGCAGGGAATGGATTATAATTCAAATTTTATGAGTAAGAAAACCTAGACTCAGAGATGGTGGCTTTGATCAAAGATACTAAGCAAGATGGTAGAAGAACTGGGAATACGATATGATTCTCCTAGCTATTCAGGGCAATTTCTGCCCTTTACCCTGCTCCTACCTCTTTTTTTCTTTTTCTGGTTATCTAACCTAAAAATTAAGGAAGACTCACTAATTTAGAAAAATGAATAATTAGTCTGCCCATCAGACTGTCTCCTCAAACATCAGATGTTGTAATCAGGGTTTAGTATGATTCTTCATCTCAGACAGATCTCAGTGAAATCCTCAAACAAGAACCTGCAGGGTAGATATTCTGTATTGCTGGCTAGAGTGAAAAGCCTTTGTTGCCAGAAGAGCGAGGCTATAGGAAATGATAGACTTGTATTCTTGCCCTGGGAGAAAGACTTACCAACCCTGTAGTGGGTAGTGGGTGTGAGCAAAAGTAGGACACAGATAGCCCATCATTTTTTAGAGAAAATGTGCTTTGGATCATACAGAGGTTCTGCTCTATATGACAAGGAAGTGATAATGTTATCTGTTGGAAGCTTTTTTAAGACAGCCATAACACTCTGATCGTCCAACACATAAACCTCAGTGGCCTCTGGCAGCATATCGTTTTGAGGACAAGTTTCTGATTGGATGAGTCATCAGTGAAAATAGACTGGACTGCTTGCCATGTAAGTGTTGGGCAATGTGAACAAGCTTAGATTTGATGATCATCCAACAGTTCTCAACATCTTCTGGGTCACTTATCCCTTTGAGAACATGATGTAAAACCAAGGGCCTTCAGCTAAAAAAATGCACATAAACAGACACATGCAAAACTTTAATACATTTTCAAGGAGTCCACAAACCACCCTGAGGCCTCAACGTAGACACCCCAGTGATCTAGAGACAAAATATCAAAATCTCAGGGCTTTTAATTGCTTAGTAACACTGCAGAGGCATTGGATTGTAAATTTCTATGAACAGGGACTGTGTCTTATTCATTATTATGCCTCCATTGACTAGGAACATTGTAGGGATTCAAAAACCTTTGGTTGCATTGAACTGATCTATAGTACAGTTAACTGCTGTATTAGTTAGTTATTTCCACATAACAAACAACCCCAAAAGATAATGGCTTAAAACAATAGCCACTTATTTAGCTCATGATTCTGTGAGTTAGTAGTTTGGACTGAGCTCAGCTAGGTCCTTTGGTCCCAGCTAGGTTCTTTCATGTGTCTTCAGTCAGTTGTGTGTCCACTACAAGTTGTTTTTGCTGATATTGGTAGGGCTTTATGACGTATTTGGGATCTTGACTGGGACAGTTGGATTGACTCATCTGTGGTCCACATGGTCTGTCATCTTTAATCAGTGTGACATGAGCCAGGTCACATGATAGATACAGGGAGACACATACCTTCATGCTCAGGGTGACTTGACTAGTTTCAGATGCTAAGGACACACTCTCTGTCAAGGGTGGCAAGGGTACCTTGCTGTCAAGGGTAACATCACCTGTGGGTGGCATGGAGGTGAGCAGTCCAGAGAGATTGGCAGTGGCATGGTCACTGGGCCAAAAAGGAAGCTATGAATAGCAGAGGAACAGGGGTAAAGCGTGGAAGATCAGTGACCATCAAGCTGGCCAGCTGCAGGGTTTTAGGCTGTAGCTCCAATTATATGTGAGGGCAACGTTCTCAGTTTTCCACCATCACCATCAGGATTATGCAGCCTGGAATTCCTGAAAGCCAGGAGGATGAAGCATTGAGATACAGGGTAATACTATTGATGTGATGCGTGTATACCAAAGAGGGTGAACACAGGAAGCCTTCTCACCACTCTTCCTCCTGACCAGAATAGAAGACCCTTCCTTGAGCTTCCATGGCCTTTGTACGTGCCCTCATCTGTAACACGATTGCCTATTTAGCTGACCATATTTCCCATAGAACGTAAGTTCTATGAGGGCGGAGACCTCATCTATACCACTATAATTCTCATATGCCCAGCATACAGTAGGGGTCCAGTACGTAGTTGTTGATCCAGTTTACTTACTACTCTCTTTTATGGATAATGTAAGAATTTGAGGACAGAAAGAAAGTGACAGGTCTAACAGAGCGAGATGAAATGGTTAGATCTGTTTCCCCATCATCCCACAATCATCCATAAGATTTATCCCATCTCTAAAAGTCTCGGAATCTTCTGATTCAAATTCAAGGCCAGGTGTTTTCAGGGGGTGTCAGCTTGCTTATGATGGATCTACCAAAATGTAAGCGATTTTGATGTAGGTGGAAGGACAGTGATAATCATCGTAAAGAAGACGTATTGTTCCTTTCAACTTGGATTAACCTGGATTTTGTTTAAGAGATTTCCAATTAGCTTCTTGAATCTGCACAGTTAACCTTTTATGAGCTTTTCGCTTCAGACTCTTTCTCTCTCCAAGCCCTCAGCCCTCATTTCTGCCCATGGAGCCTCACAGGAATAGCTGGAATCCAGCCTCCTGAACAGCTCCTGAGCATAGGATAATTGCAATATAATTAATGAATTAAAAAGAATGAAATGTTTTAAATGCTTTCAATATTCCCTTTCCTATAATTATCTACAGGAAACATGTTCATTAACAATCTTGTGCTGACAGCCCCCAGGCTCTGGATGAGCTAGCTCACCTTCCAATAAGAAAATGAATTGATGACCTCTCTATCACAGGCCTCCAACTTCCATGGGGAGAGGAGTGGCCAAAGCAGGACCATCATTTGGAAAATGGTTGGCCAGATCAGACTCCCTCCCTCACCTTCAGTCTCAGGGCACCTTGACTAGTCTCACATGCCAAGGACATTCTCTCTACCTGTGTCTCCCCAGATCTGTTTTGCAGAAACACAATACTACTTGGTCCCTAGTAAGTATCTTATATCTCCTATTGTCTTCCCTTTGCCTTCAGCTGGAAATGAGCTGAACCATTAATTCACGGAAATATATTCATGACTCAGACCCTTTAACCCTGTGCCTTGCAGTCAAGGGTAACATCATCTATGATAGAGAGCCAAAAAGTATTCAGATCCACAGGGCATACCTGGCATAAATGCCTGGGGCATTTTGACCATTTATATTAAGAGGAAACATTTATATTAAATAAAATATTGGTATCTTATGGAGTAGAATTTAAAACACACATGAATTTTAAAAGATAAAGCATTATACTTTGAAAAATCATGCTGATTGGGGGCTGCTTCAGACTGGGTCCCCAGTTGCTCCAGGGATACTTGGCCACTGACCACATCACTGGAGACATTTGTTGTTAAGTATGGTCTACTGGGATATCCCTACAATAGTACTTAGTTGCCAGCCCAGGGCAACTAATCTTATACTGTGGAATTTCCATCAATATGACAAACTGTAAGAGGGACATTTTGGGGTAGGGTTGCATCCCAGAACCCCATCAATTTATTTATTTATTAGATATGTGAGTTTCCAAAATGTGCAAGGTACTAAGCCAGGTCCGGTGTAGAATATGTTGATGAATGACACAGGGACTGTGTATTCAAAGATTTTACAGACTAGTTGGGGGAGATAAGATTTGTACCTATAAATAACTATAATAGAGACAGGGCTAGGAAGTGTGAGAGAGGAGCAGTAAAAGTGCTATGGAAGTCCAGAGGAGGCAGATACTATCTCCAGTCGAGGGGATGTGAGTCTGTGTCGTAGAGAAGGACGATTTTCAGCTGGAACTTGAAGGATGGGTAATGTCTGGATGGGCACAGACAATGCAGGAGTATGGTCGCTACCACGCCAGGAAACGATCCTTAGCAAAGGTTCAGAGTCTGAATTCAGGGAACAGGGGTCTCTCCAGGGTAGACCAGGGCTGAATATACAGTTGGGGTGTGGCTGCAAGGAAGCAAGGCTGGAATTAAAGTTTAGGGAGAGTATGTGGAAGAGTTCACGTGGCACACACAATAGGTTGAACTGATAGCAGGTTTTCAGCTTATGAGTCAAAGAATCTTGATGTTTCAGAAAGACAGCTGTGCCGCGTGGAGAAGCATGGTTTAGGTGTGTGGAGTGAGAATGGAGGTAAGAATTCAGGTTAGGAAGTTGGTGAAAGAATTCATGCAGGCAACAAAGGACTGATCAGACAACACCGGATAAAATTCTGCCATCTCCATTGTATACACAGGAGGAATCAGGCTGCCATTGCACCTTGGAACAAAAACAGATTGAAGAGTAGAAAAGTTGTGATATGCAACATACTGAAAAGGACTGAAAGTTATTGGAAAAATCAATCTGTTTATATAACCAGACTATCTGAGTATGTATTTTTGAGATGGGGGAAATTGGTCACTAATAAAATATTTACTGGGGATCTTTGGAATGCCTACAAAATTCTGTTTTTGGTACAGGCACTTAGAGGCAGGCTGGTGGGGGATGCTGATTAGATAAATTGGACAGACCACAGATTTGGGCAGCTGTCAGTGTAACCAAATGAGTTGAGACAAGTGGGCAGTTTAAGAGTTTGTTGATGTCAGGGCAGGAAAGGATCTGGGCATGCTACCATCAGGTGCCTTTGTCAGGGGTCCCTGAAGTGGGTGCTGCACAGAGTTCAAGGCAGGCAAAGATGGTCAGTCAGCCACAGAGACAGAAGCAGTTATTTCCAGACCCTCAGACAACTCCAGAAGGCTCTCACCACCCTGCCAATTTGAAGTCAGCTGGAGGCTTCTCAATCCTCTGAGCTAAGGCCAAATTGTGTTGTGAGTTTTCTTGCTTCTCCAAAGGGCCCACATTTGTTCCTTTGTTTGAATCAAGCATCATCTTCATATCCTCAAGATGATGTGGTCTCTGAATTAAAACAGAAGGTCAAGACTTCTCATCTCACAAGGATAACAGAATATGGCTTCTGGAGTCAGGCCAATTGGATGGACTTTTTCCCCCCTTTTCTTCTTTTCTTGCTGTCTTTTACTGGGTTAGTAAACTTGGGTAAGTTTCTTAAAAATGTCTGAGGTTCAGTCTCCTTATCTATGAGCTAATGTTATGATAATATTTGCCTCCAAGAGTCATTGTGTGGATTAAGTTAGATAATATATGTAAGTCTTTAAGCAGAAAGCCTGATATTCATTGACTACTCAGCAATGGTTCCTTACTATTCTTCTGATTATCATGGTGGTTTCTGGTGTGCTGTTCTCAGATTGTCTGGCAAGTTAGTCCTTATGGAACTATATCACCATCTCATTATTTTCGTGTTTGGTCATTGTCTCACAGTTGGAAGTTTCTTGTTCCAACTGTGTTGGAACCCACACTGTTCTTGGGAAGTTAAGTGAAGTGTATGTGTTACGCTGGATTATTTGGTTGCAAGTGACAGAAATCCAAGTGGCTCAGACAAAAAAGAGAATGTGTGGTCTCATATAGCATCCTTCAAGGATGACTGGAGAAGCTCAAGTTGAGTTTCAAGAATCTATGTTTTGCATGTCTATGCTCTGATTTCATCTGTTGGTATAGTCATCAAGAGATGCAAGATAGGGCTTCCCTGGTGGTGCAGTGGTTGAGAGTCCGCCTGCCGATGCAGGGGACATGGGTTTGTGCCCCGGTCCGGGAAGATCCCACATGCTGCGGAGCGGCTGGGCCCGTGAGCCATGGCCGCTGAGCCTGCGCGTCCAGAGCCTGTGCTCCGCAACGGGAGAGGCCACAACAGTGAGAAGCCCGCATACCACAAAATGAATGAATGAATGAATGAATGAATGAATGAGAGAGATGCAAGATAGCCCCCCGTGGATTCAGGCTCCCATTCTACCAGGTGAGCAACGCTTGAAGAAAGATGTCCATTGGATGGACCTGGTTCTCCTGCCCATCCCAAGTCATCCTCTGTGGCTAGGTGGTTTGAATAAACTAATTAGTCAGGCCTAGTTTGTGTTCCCACCTTTGGAGGCAAAGGCTGAAATGAACCTCTTAAACCCCACAGACTGAACGTAAAAGGGGGTTGGTTTCTAGCATTGTGGTTCTCAAAGTGTGGTCACTGGGACAGTAGCAGTAGCATCAACATCCCCTGGAAAACACCTAGAAATATAAATTCTCAAACACTATTCCAGACCTTTAAAGTCAGAAACTCTGGAAGGAGGTTCAGGAATCTGTGATTTAACAAGCCCTCCATGTGATTCTGATGTATGATCAAATTTGAGAACCATCATTCTAGAAGAGAATGTATGAACAATTTCCAGAAGAAGAAGGGACAAGCAGAAACAACCGATGCCTAGCTTGCAGGCTAATAAATCACCATGCCCATTTCATAGAAGAGGAGCCTGAAGATCCAGGAAATCATGGAAATAGACCAAGACCTCATGTCTAATAATCAGCTCAGAGCCAGACTCAGATATTCTGGTTCCTAACCTAGCACTCCTTTCACCAAAGCCCTGTAAAAGAAAATGAGAGAAGAAATTCCTTGCTCTGAGGCATTGCACCTGATTGTGTAGACTGTTCATTTTTTAAGGAGACTTTTTCACCTAAGTAACCACTACCTAATAGTGGATTGTCCAAATGCATCTTTAAGACATAAGCTTCTCTCCTGCCCTAGAGGGAATAAGCCCCTGAGAAGTGATGGGTACGTCAGGTATCAGTTTCCATTCCGTGTCTGCTCACATCCCAGAATACTTCCCCATGCCCAGAGGTTCTGCATAGCCAGATGACATGATTATCTGAAGATGTTACTGACTCTAGGGCTGAATTATTCATATTTTACATTTGAAAATCACCTCCCAGTTAAGGTCAAATGAAATGACCTTTGCAGAATGAACTAGACTGAAGTCAACAAGAATTTATTGGGCAGGGAGTATGTGGCCAGTGTCATCAGTCATGGCTGAGCTTATGAGGGAGGGAGAAAGCACAGGCACTTCCCCAAAGGAGATCCCAATTCAGTCTGGCAGATGAGATGAACACAACTAAAACAATTAGAGAATTCTACAGGCAGTCTTGTCCTTCAGTTGTGTTGCTGTGTGCCCAGCACCCAAACCTTCTTTCTATGGGGAGTTTTCCACCTTATAAATCTTGATGAGAAACGGTCTGTCCTGCTATTGAAGTGGAAAAAGCCCAACGTAAACTTCCTTATTAAACCAGAAAATGAGAGCATGCTTGACCAGCCAGAGGTGCCTACCTGAAGCTAGTGGCATAGGAAAAAAAAAGACTGGGATAAAAATTCATCATGGTGGCAGAAGTGACATCTGCCTGTTTCCAGGGCACTGGTGACAAAGGTGCCAGAGGTGGTACCAGAAGCCCTGTGCTGGGGGTGGGATGATGCTAGCTCTGAAGCCCAACGTTAAAACAGTGGCGCTATCATCCCTATCAGACTGCTGATGTTTGCTAAGGGTTTTGGAGGTGTGGACTCCTTTGGTTTTCTAGGCCTTCCTAGTAAGACTGTGAATTTCTCAATTTCCTTCCAATAATTTTCTATTGGGCTTCAGTTTCACCAGAGTTCAGTTTCTGTTGCTTGCCCTTATGTGTCCTGGCTGAACAGGGCCTCCTTTCTTTTCCTCAGTGCATCATGCCCTCTCTCACCATGGGCTTTGTGCAGGGTGTTCCTTCAGCCCAGGCCACATTTCTCCCCTTATCTTCCATTTCCTGCACCTAGTTAACTGCTCCCTACCCTCTAACCCTTCAGACCCTAGCTTGAGCACCGTTTCTTCATGGCAGCCTTCCCTGTGTTCCTGGAGTGTTTCTCCTCTTGTCCACCCTCAGCACCCTGCACTCTTCCTTTGAAACACTATTCAAGTTTGTAAATGCATGGTTCTTCCCTGCTATCTGTGTCCTCAAACTATATCTCAGCTACATGAGGGTAAAGACTGTGTCCTTTCTCCTTGTTGTATCACCATTGCCTTCCATAATTTCAGGCACACAGAAGCTGGGTACCATCTGGGGTTGTCGAATGGGATGAGTAGATGAAGATTGTTAGGATAGGTGGTATACACTGTAAATAACGCAGGGCTTCTGAAAGCACTGTAGAAACCAGAGTAGCCAGGGAAAGTTTCCCAAAAGAGATGGAACTTGAGTTGAATCTTCATTCTTTCTTCTTTTTGTTTTTTGCGGTACGCGGGCCTCTCACTGTTGTGGCCTCTCCCGTTGCGGAGCACAGGCTCCGGACGCGCAGGTTCGGCGGCCGTGGCTCATGGGCCCAGCCGCTCCGTGGCATGTGGGATCTTCGCGGACCAGGGCACAAACCCGTGTCCCCCGCATCGGCAGGCAGACTCTCAACCACTGCGCCACCAGGGAAGCCCGAGTTGAATCTTGACATCTTTGTGGAATTTGGACTGGGGAGGACAGGGGGAGCATATCCCAGATTGACAGAACAGCATGGTGGCAAGAGTAGGAGAGGGATTTTTCATTGCTCTCTCAGAGGACAAGTGAATGATTTACCTGCTGAGACAAGGGGTCTGTGCAATAGAAGAATAATAAGTTAAGTTATATAGGTAGAAGAGGGTAGATTTTGATATATTTTTATTAAAGGAGACTAATCCCAGCTCTGCTGTTTTTAAACTATTTGGTTCTAGGTAGGTGCCTTATCCTATCTGAATCTCAACTTCTCCATTTGTGAGACAAGAATAACATCTAGTCCATGATTTCCTTGGAGTGAAGTATATGGTAAAGTCATTTCTAATGTTCCTTCTGAAAATCAAACATGATCATCTCCTGCTAGGAACTCTTCAATGGCACAGTTTCCTACAGAGCAAAGCCTGAGATCCATAGCCAGGTTTCGAGTTCTTAATCATGGGACTCACACCTGCTTCTCCAGCCTGGCTTCCTCCTGATCCAACCTCAGGCATTATTTACATTTCCTGAAGCTTTTTCGCACCTCCTGTGTTTATACATGCTCTTCCCTCTGACTGTAATGCCTTTTCCTTTCAACCATCTCCCTTTCTAGCCCATCTGATGAACTTGTATTAATTATCCATTTAAAGCTAGTTTATGTCATCTCTTCTGCTATTCATTCACATTTAATCATTTTGACTCCCTTCATAGCCTACATTCATGTTGATGATTTGCTTTTTCACAGTTTTTTGTACTCTAGCACCATCGTTATACCTGGAACATAATAGGTACATACTAAATGTGTATTAACTCAAATCCAGTGTGAAAACCGCTGAAAACTAGACACATTCATCTATTAAACACTTGGCATATATCTATTATGTTCTGATTAAACATTAGGCATCAATAGTTGTGGTGGTGATTTTAGTAGTACCACTAAAATCACCACAAAAATCACCACCACTTTGTGGTAGAACCACAAAGACTTGTGAAATCCTGGTGATGGAAGAGACTTGGGGAGTATCTAATCCAATTACCTCCAATGTCAGAGAAGGCAACAAAGCTCCAGAGAAGTTGGGAGTTTAAGGTCACAAAGTAATTCATAGCAGAGCAAGAGAAGAATCCACTTCATATGATCCTTAGCTTGGGAGTAAGTCCATATCACAAGCTGTTTTCATGCTTATTATGATTATAATTATTCTGCCTCTTAGCCACATTGGTTAACTCCTATTTTTATAGCTCTAGCTAATGTTATAAAGGATTAATATTCTTTTTTTCCTTTCTTTATTATTATATTACGTGGCTGCGACTAAGTCATAGCCTGTGCTTTCCCCTGTTTTTAACATAAGGATACAAAGAGTGACTTCCTAATATTTGAAGAGTTCATAAATTATAAATTCAGAAAATTTCCATTTCCTCCCACCTCCTTTCCTGCTGCAGCAATTCTGGAGCCATTGGGTGGTGAACCTGTAACAGGAGAATGGATAATTCTAAGTGTGCATCTGAAAGAAATAGTTTGCCTCGTTTGGAACAATGATCCATCCTGTAATTGAATAGAAGACTTGAGACAGCATGAATGAGATCATGTCTGTAAAATGGTCTGAACCCCTCACAGGCAGCCACTCCATAAATACAAGGTTGTTCCAGCATTTGTAACACTACTCATTGTGAGAGGAAAAGAGTCTGCACAGGGTTTCATAAATAAAAGCTTGTGTGCTTGCTTAGCTCCAGCTTTGCTCTGGCTTCTGGGCCAGTACTTTACCCTGTTTTCCATCTTCCCACTAAAAGTAGCATGAAAATGTTGGACAGAACTCAGCAAAATGTGCCGTTCATTCAGTAATTCATCCAATGTTTATTGAGCGCCTACTACGTGAGAGCCGTATGCTAGGTCCTTGGTAGCTTGATGAAGTCTCTGTCCTCAAAGTCTTATCCCCATTCCTCCCTCTGGCCCCAAGAAGCTCTGACCTCAAGTGATTACTTCCTCCACACTGAACCTCTTCCTTTGTGCCATGAACTCTCAGAGCCCACATTTGTGCAAACATTTTGTGCAGGTCATTTTGGAAGAGCCTCAAAAATAGGAAGCATTTCCATTTTTTGCCACCCCCTCCCCCCCAAAAAAATGTCTTGTTGGTGAGAAACTGCTGTGATACAGGGATAAAGTAAGACCATTCGCTCAGTCACTCATTCAACCGATACTTACAGAGCTCAGGACTGTATTCAGAAGTCCTTGATTTCAATCCCGGTTCTGAGTATGTCCTACCTAGGAAACTTATAGTTCCCTCATCTTTGAAATGGTGGCAATATATGTCTCTAATTATGAAGCTTCAGAGAATTGTCATTGGTAGCCATCCTTCTTCGCTCCTTCTAACAACATGTGCTAAGTAGCTATGTACTCCCAGAAGACTTCACGTTCACTAGTCTACTATACATGGACAGGTTACCTGTAGTCCCTGTCATCATCAAGGAGCTTGTATTATGTTTAAGAAGACAAGACATATATCCAAAGACATGTATCCAGAAAACCATAATATTCATCAATTTATGATTAACACCAATATAAGACCTTGTACATAAAAATGCTAAGCATTAATGGATGATTGACCAACTGAGTTAATCCAATAATCCAAGAAACATTTGTCAGGCATTACTGAGTTCCTGGCCCTGCATGCTGTAAAAATTATAAGAAGTTGGACCGCTTCTTAACAGGATGACCTGAGAAGGCTTGACTGAGGAAGTGATGTTTGAGACCAGTCTGAAAATTCCAGGTTCCATGAGAGCAGGGACTTTGTTTAATTTGCTACTGTATCCCTGCACCCAAGACAGTAGTTGGCACATGTGGACACACTCTGTGTATTTGTTCAATGAATGAATGAATACAATCACAATGGCCATGTGACAAGTGCATGTGATGGGTAGGAGCTGGGCCAGCTTTCTCCTAACGCAGCCACCAATCTGAAAGTCCAAGGAGCTCCACTCAGCTCCAGGACCACACGTGCAGCCCTTCACCTTGTTGACCTTCAGCAACATTGTTTGCAATCCTGCATCTGCAGTAGAGACTCTCCTGAGATGTCTCCCAGGCTTAATCCCCTATATTCAGAGTCTGAGGGATGGGGAAGGAATTGGAGACTCATGATTGGATCGTATCCCCACAGCCCAGAATTTGCCAGCATTTGTCCAGGACACTAATGGAACCGATCTCGAAACATGTCCATACCTCTCCAGTGGCTTTAGGCCACCTCCACCTTTCAAGGTTCCCTAGGCCCTGATCAGTGTGAGCAGATGCTACAACTCCTTTCTATCATGACTGACTGGGTGGTCTTGGGTGAGTTACTGCTCCCCACTGGGCCTCAGTTTCCTCAACAAGAAACTATTGAGGCGGTCTGGACAATCCCCAGGGGCCTCCTCCCTCTGCTGTTGTGTGTCATATCTTGCACTGTTTCGAGTCAGCAGTAGTCATCACCATGACTAATGTGTTCTCGGGATGGAGCATTTCTGCTTAGCAAGGGCCTGCAGGATGGAGTGGGTTTCTCTGTATGTTCCTACCAGGGTGGAAAATGCCCTTCAGCTCTCAGAGACGGGCTTCAGTGTGGAAACCTGCCCATACCAGGCATGATGGGCCCAGCCCCAGGAGATGCAGGCTCATGAATTTCATGGCAGTGCTTGGAACCTGAAGCCTGGGCCCCATCCAGGCTCTAGGTGGGAGGATGTTGTCACTCGGAAGTCAGTTTCACTCAGTAAATGGAAAATTCCACTCCACCCAAGAGATAATACTACACGGATCCAGGAAAAGGCTTTGGTTTGAAAGATCCTGAAACAGAGCACATCAAGAGAGGTTCTCTAAAGTCCTACAGATGCAGGACTGAGAAATATTTTACTGCATGGCGTCAGAAAAATGACTTACCCTCCCTGCTCCTTTCCCTGCCTCTCTCAGAAAAGGTGCTAGGGAGTTACAGAGGATTTGAGATCCTCCTGGACACACTGGAGTGAGCTTGACATTCATCAAACTCTGTGCCTTTTAGACTCATAGCTGTGTCCTCGAAATTTTATGTGACAGTGGATAACCATTGTTGTCTCTCCAAAGTTCTGTTCCTCCCTCTAAAATGGATACAATGTCTCCTGCCTCCCAAGGCTGTTTTAATAATGAATAAATTAATACCTGAGAAATAAAATGCTAAAGGGGCAATGGAGTAGCATAGAGGAAATAGTAAAGACTTCAGATTCTCATGGGCCTGGGTTCTAATACTTCCTCTATCCTTCTAAGATGTGTAACCTTGGACGAGTTACTTGACCTCTTGAGCTTCAATTTTCCAATCTGACAAATGGAAATATATTGCAGTAGTATTGTGGGGATTAAATGAGATGCTATAAAAATAAATAAAGGGTAAAGTGTGTAGAACTGCATGATTTAAAAAATGAGATGCTATATGAGAAGTATCTTACGTGGTGCCAGGCACATGGTAGTCACACAGCAAATACTATTTCCTGTCTCCATTTCTCTCTGTACAAACATATGAAATCATAGACCTATCAGTAAGATGCGTTGTGCAGTGTATACTGTTTGTGTTTCTGAGGTGCTGAGGATGCTCTGGGCTTACTGGAGGTTTTAGGTAAATAAGAGAAGGAGGAATTATTCTGCTTCATGGAAGCTCATGAGGCCTACCAGGATCATGGGAACATGAAAAGCAGTGTCTCAAGCCTAACCCTAAGAAGAAAACTTATTTTCCATTATTATCATTTTTAAAATTTTTAGCCTTTGGTGCTGTCTAGAGAGCAGCAACAGTCCCAATTCCCCTCCTCCAACTCAGTTGTTAGGTTATCAAGATCAGGCAGAAAGATAAAGCTCTTGTTTCCTTTCATCAGGAACTCCTGGCTTCTTCTTGTGGATCTCAGCATTTTGTATATTCAGCCCCTGTCAAGTAGTATCCCCAGGTGGAGAAAGGTGCCCCTGCAATGCCAGCATCAAGGGCATCCCTGGTACCACGTGTGTTTTCTCCAATGACCAGCAACCAGGCATCAAGATAAAGACGATTCCAGACATGCAAATCCCAAGCAATGACTAAGATTCATGTCTACTATGCTTACTCCTTTGCCATACAATTAGCATAGATTCTGTTTTCTAATTGACAAAGCAATACTCGACTGTAGGTCACTTTATTATCCCCATTATATAGATGAAGACTTGAGCTTAAAGAGGTCAAGTAAGTTGCCCAAGCTCAACACACTAGTAAATGACATGGTTGGGATTTGAATCCAGGCTGTCTGGCTACAGAGTCTGTGCCTTTGACTTCGCCCACTCCTGCCCCTCACCTCTGTTCTGCGAGTAGCCACAAGGGTAACACAACAGCCCTTGGAGCTGGTGCTCAGCTGAGGTTGACTTCATTGCATTTGGGTGAGCTCATCCTGAGCTTGCTTGTCATGGGCGCCCCTACTTTTTGACCCTACTTTTTGATGAGGGCTTCGGATGCAAATTCCATGGAGGAAGGGCATGGGATCTGCAGCATACAAGGAATGGGGGCCTGCCACCCTGGCAAAGAATGAGCATTTTACCACTGACATTATCTGAAATTGTCTAATAAGAAACCAGTCGAATTTTAGTTGATCTTACTGTTTTGTGTTTGTTGTTTATCGATTGTATTATTGTTTTAAATTCTCTACAGACGCTATGCCCTCTTATTGCCTATACCTAGAGTGGACCACTCCCCACTGCTCCACCCTAGGGACCGAGAGTAAAGATTCTAGGATTCACTGCCCCTCTTAACCCCAGACCCCCGCATTAGCCAAAGATCTCTACTTTCGTGAGGTTTATATATTGGGGTTTGGACAAAGCTTTGGCTGGGAAACAGGTTCTACTCCTAAAAGAGAATTTGAAACCACTAGCCAAGATATTTTTTTTTCCTAGAGTTCTGTCCAGTTTCAACATTTTATGGTTCTAAAACTGCTCTCCTCTGGGAGGAGGGATACAAA
The DNA here is from genome assembly GCF_949774975.1 of Lagenorhynchus albirostris. NCBI lineage: Eukaryota > Metazoa > Chordata > Mammalia > Artiodactyla > Delphinidae > Lagenorhynchus > Lagenorhynchus albirostris. The sequence goes on from NC_083101.1 coordinate 15,112,479, forward strand.
GCACTGATTTTACGTGAATGCACGAATCCCCCTGAAGATACTTTGGGAAGGACTCATGGATATTTTACATTTCATGACAGTTATTCCTGATGTGGGTCTCCATGACCCTACCTTCCCCTTTAAAAAAAACAAATAAAAAAATCTTTTACTGTGTGTTCACTATTTGCCAGGCACTGTGCTAGGGGCTGGCATTTCAGGGAGGGAAGGGATAAATATGATTCTTGGTCTTACGGAGTTTGGGAATAATGGGGGGACGAGAACAAAAAATAACCCCAAACAAACCAGTTACAAATTGAGGTAAGTGCTAAAAGGACAAAGATGATGTTATTATGGTCAAGAATATCAGAGGGTGTCATAATTTAGATTGGGGAGGAGTAATAAGATTCTTGCTGCTAAAGTAATATTTAATCAGAGACCTAAAGAAAGATTAGTGATAGATGGCAGAGAAGTGCAGGGAACAGCATTCCTGGAGGCAGGAACAACAGTTGCAAAAGCAGTGAGAAGGGCATGAGTGAGGGTCCTCTGGGAATGGCGGCAGTGGTGCAGGGGGAGAGGGCTGGGAGTAGACCAGTGGGGCAGGCAAAGGCCACATTTAACCAGACTCTAGAGGCCACGGCAAGGATTGTGGGAGTCCCTAAAAATTTTCTTTTAAGAAAATGCCATGGCCCAGTTTTTATTTTAGAAAGACCCCTCTGGCTGTACCATGGAAAACTGAGTCACTAGAACTTGCTGAATAATCCTGAAGTAGCTTTGTCACAAAAATAAATCTCAGTTTCAGAGTTGTAAATTCAAGCTTTTGGGTTTGCCTGAGTCAGCTTCAGCCCTTTTGTACACAGAGGCCCAGGGCTTAGAAGGTCTCAGATACATCGCCCGTGGAGTTCCATGCTACTGGCTGATGGGTCTCCCTCCCTCCCTTCCTCCACTGGGTGAATCATAGCTTTTGTCCAGGGTGGGCGGATCCTTCTGCCAGCTCCCACCCTCCCCATCCCCATCAGAGGAGGCAACTCTGCCAAGATCCCCTCCAGAGCCAGGGACACCACCTGTCATGCTGCATCCTCCTCCTACTCGGACATCTGACAGCCTCCGTGACTCGTGAGCTGGGGGAGCACAGATCGCTAAAGCTGAAGGGACCTTAGAAACCATCCAGATCAGTCACCCAAGTTACAAACTCAGGGAAAGGAAGGGTGCCCTTAAGGGCCACAGTTAGCTAGGGGCAGAGTCAGGACCCAGGGAAGCTGCAGTGGAGTTGTGTGATAAATGCCTCCATCAAGGGCTGGTGCTGGAATTTGAGTTGAGACACTGTAGGTATTGAAATGTGCTCTGGAATGGGAGTCTAGTGACCTGTGTTCCAGACCCAAGCTCCAGAGCTTGACCTTGGACAAGTTTCCTTCCTCTCTGAGCTGCACTGCTCTCCTCTGCATCATTTAAGGGGATGGTGCTGTGGATGTCTGAAGTCTGTTTGAGCTCTCACACTGCAAGACTGCAGGACTCTGGCAGGGACCTAGAAGGGGGCAGACCTGGTGACAGAGGATGTCTGACTAATCTCTGCAGTGGCTCTCCTCCCATCAAGCTTGAAGAAGCTAATGGAACTGCTGCTGTCAGAGGCCATTCGTCCCCACATCCACACACACGTGAAGGTACACCCCCATGTCACCATCAACTCAGGGGCCCAACTCAGCTCTGCTTTTCTTGACAAAATCACCCTCATCCCTGGAAGTTCCCCATTCCCTCTCCTACATCAAAACACATCTGCCCATTTCTCATCTCCCATGGTACTCAATCCCAAAGCTGGTCAATCTGTGACCACATCTTACATAGGATATCAATGGTGATGATGGTAGTGATGGTGATGTTAATGATGATGGTGGTGATGATGATAGCATTGACTGAGACATCCACTTCACTTGCATCTCCTCATTTAATCCTCCTACCATACTATAGTTAAAAGCAACCATACATACACCCCAGTGTTCGCAGCAGCACAATTTACAATAGCCGAGACATAGAAGCAACCTAAATGTCCATTGAAAGATGAATGGATAAAGAAGATGTGGCACATATGTACATACACACAATGGAATACTACTCAGCCATAAAAAGAATGAAATAATGCCATTTGCAGCAATATGGCTGGACTTAGAGATTACCATACTAACTGAAGTAAGTCAGACAAAGACAAATATTACATATCACTTATATGTCGAATCTAAAATATGACATAAATGAACTTATTTATGAAGCAGAAACAGACTCACAGACATAGAAAACAAACTTATGCTTACCAAAGGGGAGGGGGAGGAGGGATAAATTGGGAATTGGGATTAACAGATACATACTACTATATATAAAAGAGATAAACAACAAGGATCTACTGTATAGCACAGGGAACTATACTCAATATCTTGTAATAACCTATAATGGAAAAGAATCTGGAAAAGAATACACACACACACACACACACACACACACACACACACACACACACACACACATATATAAAACTGAATCACTTTGCTGTATACCCGAAACATTGTAAATCGACTACCCTTCGATTAAAAAACCCCCCAAACCAAGGAAAACATTTTATACATGAGAAGGTGGAAGCAAAGAAGAGAACAAGATATTGCTAAAATCACTCGGTGATGCCAGTGGAATTCAACCTCATCTCTAGGCTGAGGTTGTAAATAACTCACTATACTGATAAGGAGTTCATAAATAAATATCTCCCCTACCCCTGTCCAAGCATGAGATCTTTGTCATAAACCCAAAGAGGGACGTGTGGGAAAAGATCAGTGTGCTGAAGGAGACTTCATGGCAGAGGGGAGATCTCAACCATGCCAGACAGGCAGCTGCCCAATCTGTGCTCTGAGTCTGGCCTTGAGGTTGCCCATGGTGAAAGGCATCCTGGCCCCTATTCACAGAGGCTTTGCTTCCCGGCTGTCTCTCTCATTCTCTCTCCTATTTTCTCTCCCACTCAATAATGTTTATTTGGGTCTTTAAGAAAGTCCATTACTTTCATGTGTATCTCTGAAAGAATCATTCAGATGGCCCTCCTCGGAGCCCCTTCCTCTACATAAATGCATATACATAGATGCATGCACACACACACACACACACACACATGCACGCACTCACACACGCACATGGAGACACTAAAAAAATCAGCTAATGTAAAAAAGAGTAAATAATAGAAGTACTGTGTATAACTCTGAGTTCATACGATTGTGCGTTTGTGTATAAGGGCATGGACCTCATACACCATAAACCTATTTTTGTAGGTTTATGAGCCGTGTCTATGGAGGTGCTTATGGAATATGCAAGCTTCCCTCCTTCCAGTATAGCCTCTCTGTGCCCTGCTGGTGGAATAAGTTTTAGGAATCAGGGGAGGGAACAGACTTCAGTTTGTTGCTCAGCTGTGGGTGCCATGTTCTCTGTAGAGTTGGACCTTTGGCTCTAGGGGTTGATCCTGGCCTCCCCTTTCCAAGGCACAGCTATTCCACAGGGCTCGGAGGTGCTGGCATAGTGGTCTCCCTGACTATTGAGAGGCGGTGGCTCTCTCCTTTCCCTACTCAGGGTGTCCTCCAGGCCAGGGTGTGCCACTCAGCTGCATCTCCTGTCCAGACGGGAGAAGCTTAGTCTCTCCGCTCCCTCCCTCCAAAAAAATAGACCACTTCCCTCCTTCCTGTAGGCTTCTAAGATGTTGTAGCATAACCCCTCTCAAAGGCCGAAGTAATAAATGTCAACGCCTTTCCTGGGTTATAGTGGGGAAAAGGATATCAATGTAAAATAGCTTATTTTCTAAGTAATTTGTCCTTTTCTATAAATTTGCTTAAAAGTCAGAAAAGAGGACTTCCTTGGTGGCGCGGTGGTTGAGAGTCCACCTGTCGATTCAGGGGACACAGGTTCGTGCCCCAGTCCCACATGCCGCGGAGCTACTGGGCCCGTGAGCCATGACTGCTGAGCCTGCGCGTCCGGAGCCTATGCCCCGCAACGGGAGAGGCCACAACAGTGAGAGGCCCGCGTACCACCAAAAAAAAAAAATGTCAGAAAAGCTTCTGGAAGAATAAAATACGGCCTGAAAATGAAGAGCTCTGTATTTTTGGTCTATTGTTATGGAATATACATGTAATAATTAAGAAATAATCATAAGGGGCTATTGTAGGGATGAAATGAAATAAGATAGTGCAGAAAAACACTAAGTGTCATGCTTGGCACATAGGTAAAACGTGTGTGTGTGTGTGTGTGTGTGTGTGTGTGTGTGCGTGCACTCCTGCAAGACTCTGGTTGGGCCCAAGGGATGGGACAGGATGGGTGACAGTGCTTTCTTTTTCTCTGAGACAAGTGATTTTCAGACGAAGCACTTCTCATGACTCTCAGACCCAAGCTGAGACTGTAATTAATAGCTCTTCCTCACTCAACCTAGATTTCTTTCTCTCATGCTCCAAAATGCTGGCAGCCTGTGCACTTCATTTTTTGTTTGGCCTGAAGGAGCCATTTCCATTGGCTGAGGTGCCAAGTGCCCCTCTGCCTTGGCAGAGCTCATGAAATGCACGGCCTGTCCTGGACAGGTGCTTACGGAGGCCTGAGTGCTCAGTGCTTCCGGGGCGGCCTGGCTTCAGCCCAGTGCAGGCAGCATGGGGGAGGGGCTCCAAGGTCTGCCAGCCTCCCTTGTGCTTCTTCACACAGAGCTTCACAGCTAAACATCCGGTGGGATTTAGTCAAGATGTGTCATGTGTTTTCAGAGAGTTTACCAAAAATCCAAAGTAACTGCTTGCATAATATGGTGAGGTGAAAAGCATGTGAGTTTCAGATTAAGGCACACCTGTATAGATTTGAGAGTTGGCTCTGACACACACTGGTTGTGAGATCTTAGGTAAGTTTCGGACCTGCCATAACAAGGATTGGTATTTTGTCTTTGCTCTTCCAAGCACTATGGGCTGACCCATAGCATAGAACTTTCTCCACTGAACTTAATCATCCACTTACTCAACTGTATCTCCACTAGCCTATAAATTATTTGAGAGGTGGGATTGTGTCTTGTTCACCAATGTAATCCCAGTGGCTAGCAAGGTAACTTCATTGTAGGTACTCCATAAAATATTTGGTGAATCAGTCAATCAACTAATAGGTGGATGGATGGATGGATGGATGGATGGTTAGATGGATGGATGGATTTCCCTAAAGTAGATACTCCCTCATTTGTCAAATGGCAGAAATACCATCTACTTTGTAAAGATTTTAAATGAGAATCACTAAACCCTTGTCACAATCCCTGGTATATAAAAGATACTAAGCAAAACCTGGCTCCTTTCCTGTATTCATCCACACTTGCCCTCAGGGTGACTTGTTAACTTCAGCAGATCTTGCTGGATACCAGCTACCCATTTGTGAGCTTTCAGCATCCTGGTTCCTTCCTCATGGCCAGGACCATCTTTAAACACTGCAAACCTAGTCATTTCACTTTTCTACTAAAATCCACAAAATGATGCCCCCAAATCAGTGAGTAAAGCAGATTGTCTATCCATCAATCATCAAAATTCTCAGTGTAGCCTACAAAGTTCTGTTTAAGTTGATTCTCACCTACTTTCCCTGCCCTGGATTGTGCCACTCTGTCCGCCATCCACACTGGCATTTTTTTACACACTGGGCTTAGAACACATGGGACTGCTTTCTGCTCTGGACCTTCACGTGTCTTGTCTCTCCTGACTGCAACAGCTCTGAACCTATAGGCAAGGTCAGGACTCCTTTTATAAATGCTCATAACTCCATTGGTTTTCTCTTCATTAAACACAGTTTAAAATATATACATTTATGTGATCACATGATTAATGCCAGTCTCTGATACGGATTCTATCTGCTTTGCTATATCCCTGCCAACTAGCACATTATCTGACATATAAAAAGGAGTCAAAGGACATTTGTTGAAGACTGAAAACCCTAATCTTCCCCAAATCCTGCTTTCTTGCTCGTCCCCTGTCGCATACACTCACCAGCAAAGGTGTGTATATCACCCTTTCCATTCTACATTTAGGGACCCCCTGTTGTACTTTTGCCCCTCATTCTGATATGCTCACTGGCAAACTGAAACAGACCCACATATTCTGATGGATACTCAGCCTTCATAAGTCCTGGGAAACTTTTTGATACGCTTTCTTTTTCAGATCCAGTCTCCTGCCAGGGCACTAGTCATTTGCTCCAACCTACCTCTCTGAGCTCATTTTGCCTGTTTCCTCCCTCCAGCTCATAGCAGTTACATCCCAGGAGCCTGAAGTGGAAATAAGCGGCAGACACGGGAATTATGGAGGCGCCAAAGAGGACCTTGCTGCATCTCAGTAGCTCACCAGGTACGTGGCCTTTCAGGTGCTGCAGGTCAACAGATGATGCCCTAAGAGAGGAGTAAGGCAAAGTTCACTGAACCCAGCTATGAGGTGAGTCTTCACATAAAATCCCCCGGGGACAGTCAAGGTGAGGGTCAGGACATGTATTTCTTGAGGGAAGAAATGCATAAAGGTGACTGAGGAACTGGGCATATGAAGTCGGAAGAAAAACTGTGCACATCCTTAACAACAGCCCTTGGAACCAAAGCTTCTTTTCAGACTTTATCTTGGAACAAGTCACACTACAGAGAGGAGTCCTGTCCCTGCAGGAAACTTCCTGGTCATATGATTTTTTTTCACTTCTTTTTTTTTTTAACTTATAAAGACTGTTTGGGGCCTGGGCACTCGAAAAGAGAGAGTTATTTACAGCATGTCACTTTGAATCAAAGAATAAAAATGCCCTTGGGTCTGGGAGCATAGTTCCTGCACAGTGTAGAAGGAAAAGTGTGTTTGGAGATAGATTGGAACCCCAGTGCTGCCACCATCTGGCTGGTGGCCCTGCCTGAGTCGCGCCTTCCTTCCTTCCTTCCTTCCTTCCTTCCTCCCTCCCTTCCTTCCTTCCTTCCTTCCTTCCTTCCTCCTTCCTTCCTTCCTTCCTTCCTCCCTCCCTTCCTTCCTTCCTCCCTCCCTCCCTTCCTTGCTTCCTTCCTCCTTCCTTCCTCCTTCCTTCCTTCCTTCCTTCCTCCCTCCCTCCCTCCCTTCCTTCCTTCCTCCTTCCTTCCTTCCTTCCTTCCTCCCTCCCTCCCTCCCTTCCTTCCTCCCTCCCTCCCTCCCTTCCTTCCTTCCTTCCTTCCTTCCTTCCTTCCTTCCTCCCTCCCTCCCTCCCTTCCTTCCTTCCTCCTTCCTTCCTTCCTTCCTCCCTCCCTCCCTCCCTTCCTTCCTTCCTTCCTTCCTTCCTCCCTTCCTCCCTTCCTCCTTCCTTCCTCCCTTCCTTCCTTCCTTCCTCCCTCCCTCCCTCCCTCCCTTCCTTCCTTCCTCCCTCCCTCCCTCCCTCCCTTCCTTCCTTCCCTGTTTCTTTGTCATTAAGTGGGAAGCATTGTGCACATATACACAAGGTTGATATGAGAATAGAATGTGACGATGTATGTAAAATACTTAGGGAGGCCCTCAGGAAAGGTCAAACCCTTTCTCGCACTATTCAGATTTGGTGAATTTCTTGAGGAATTTTGAGAAGGAGGACCTTGCCAAATTGGGTGAGAACCATCCTGAACAGCTTCCTCTTGGGTTTTGTTGAAGTTCCTGCCATTGGCTGGAGCAAAAGCTTGCATTAGAAAGTCAGTCTTTCAATCCTCGTTGCTTAAATTAGACCTGAAGTGAAATCTAATTCCAAAGTGGAATTATATATTATTTTCCCTGAGAAAATTATACAGAAAGTCATTAAAGGTACACGTGTACAACTAGAGAGATCTTTCTTCAGATTTTTCACCTGTGTATCCAATTCATGATTGAGAGTTGACATCTATTCACTTGAATTGTCTCAGATGACATTTTATCTCCATTCCTGCAGCCATTTCCTCAATCTAGGCTTCACCCATTCAGTTTAAGGCTATATTTGAGCATCTATCCATATGTTTAGGTCTTTAATACCCCTGGCTGGATTTCTGCAACAATCTCCAAGCCAGCCCCCTATGCCAATTCTTCTTTCATAAGCCATACGAATTATCTTCTTAAAATCCTGCATTTGTACTGCCACCCGCCCCGTTCCCTGTTGCTTACCAATAAATCTTAACGATGACTATGACTTAAGTCCAAACTTCACAGATTTGAAGGTCCTCCAAAATCTAGCTCCCCTTGACCCATCCAAATATCCCCCAATGTTCCGTGCTCACCAGTCAAATCAAAATTATCTTTTTCATCCCCAAACAAGTCATGCTGAGTCCCAGTTCTGAGCCTCTGCTTTATGTCCTCGCCTCTCCTGAAGTGGATTCTCTCATTATTTGCCTATTGTTGAAGTGTATGTGTATTCACATCCTACCCCCTACTTTGATAAAGCATATTACTGTCTTTTCAATATTCCTTTCCATTCTTCAAGGTCAATTCAAAAGCCAGCCTCATCTAGGAGGCCTTTGCTTATCTCTGCAGTTCATACTGACCTTTCTTTTCTGAACTCCAAATACATTTATAATTAGTCAAAAGAAGATTACCATTTAGTTATACTCAAATGCTTCATATAGTGCTTTGTTTTGGCGGTGGTTGTTTTTCTGTGCTTTCAAAAAAATAGATGACTGCTGAGTTCAGCCCTATTATTCTAAGTTCTTGGGAAGTTACTGGCTGGATCTTGTGAGTTTGGGGAGATGTTTTAAAACTGGCTGGTGAGGAGGGAGCTACCTCTTCTTCCTATGCCTCTGTCCATCCTCTCACTCTTTCCTAGTCCTGCCTGGAAAATTCATTGCAGCACTTTTGCTAGTAGATGAGGTCACTCTGTCAAAAATTCTGTGCTCATGTATGGCTCTCCCTTTGACCTTTCTTTGTACTATGGTCAGTCACCTGCTTACCATCACAGGTGGCTGATTCTGAGGTTAGCTCCTGAGTAGATCCAACCATATCTCTGTTTTTATTCCGTTTCGCCCCTGCTGTCAACTGGGTGAGTGTCCAGAATTCTTGACTGGTAAAGACAGTGGCTTGACGCAGGTTTCCAGTGTCTGATTCCAACCTCTGGCCCCACCCTTCACTCTCCACAGAGTTATCCTTTTTCTTTTCTTTTTCCTTTTTTTTTTCTTGCGGTACGTGGGCCTCCAACTGTTGTGGCCCCTCCCGTTGCGGAGCACAGGCTCCGGACGCGCAGGCTCAGCGGCCATGGCTCACGGACCCAGCTGCTCCGCGGCATGTGGGATCTTCCCGGACCGGGGCACGAACCCGTGTCCCCTGCATCGGCAGGCAGACTCTCAACCACTGCGCCACCAGGGAAGCCCAGAGTTATCCTTTTTATAGGCATCACAGAAATTGATGTCTGACTAGCACATAGAAATCATCTTCTCCACCCATCTCACTGGACACATGATAAAATGATGACTTGGAGGAAATGTGATTTTTCTAAATGTCTCAGAGCAAAACAGAGAAAGGATCTCAACCCAGATCTCCTTCTTTTTTTTTTCTTGCCTAACTCACTTTCAAGGATGCCATATTCCAGTGCACTCAATGGGAAATCTACCTTCTTTTGACCCCCAACCTGAATCATAACCATCTTTGATGCAAATAATGACAAATTAAATTTATTAATATCACTTTATTTGCAAGTCATTGTGTCATTGTAAAAAGGAAAATGTCATGTTTCAAGGAAGGCAGTTAACACTTGATGGTATGACAATGGGTACATTGTGCGACAGTGGAAATCCTCCCCTGTCCATGGAGCCTGGACTTGGATCCCAGCCCCCTGAAGTGCACAGGGATGGGGTGGGTGAGGGATCATGCATAGCATGAACTAGAGGGCCGTGAAATGTTGCCTTAGAGGAATTAAGGAAGGAACCTGGAGATCAAGTTTGACAAAAGCTTCCTTGACTCTAATAACACCAGGCATAAAACTCACAAAGTCCGAAATGAAATGCTGGATTTGAAAAAGAAAAAAAAGAAGTGACACAAAATTATATGGCCAAGAGCTGCTGGCAGTGTTGTAACTTCGACTTGGATTCCCAAATGGTTTAATTCCATCTAAAGCCCAGCTCAAATTTGCCACCTCCGTAAGACCTTTCCCAGTCCTCATTGTCAAGATAAATTGTTTCCCCCCTCCAACTGTTGTCACAGAATTTGTTAATATTTCACTGTTGGCTTGTGTGTCTTATGTTTTAGCTAGTTATATATTTGTCTGTCTTTCCAATAGATTGAGAGACCCTTTGGGACAGGAGCTCCCTTAATACATATTTATATCCCTTAGAGCTTGGATGGCAGGTATACAGTGTGCTACCTCTCCCTAATTCCTTGCTCCAGGAAGACATTAATAATCAATCACAGCATTCCTTACAATACTGCCTGGAACAGGCCTCAGGATCCTTCCTAACAAAGCCCCTTAAGCTGACTCTATTGATTAACCAGATTTTTCATGCAAAAGAAATCTATTCAGTGTATCTATTTATTACAAGTAGCATAATGGCTTACACAGTGTTGTTCAGTTAATATTTGTTGATATGAACCAACTCCTGAAAGGTATATCTAAAACAAAGGGCTTAGGAGATTGGTAGGTGGGACAAGCATGGAACGAGCTGGGGCAGAGAGGGACCTCAGTCATTAGGACCTAGAGTGTGGGTTATGGGAGGAGAGTCACCCAGGACACAATTTTCTGATGGTATAGCAACCTCAGTATTTAGGGTCATTGCATCGGCTATGCATGGCAAAATCAGGTCCAGGCAAAGATCTTCAAATCATTCACAGACAGACAGTTGGGCTGCTTTTATCATTGTGGCAAAGACAAGAGACATTCTAGAAGCATTTGTTGTAGGCCTGCAAATGAAATTTGCAAGCTCTATATCTGGAACAGATTAAATGAATGAATAATCCAAGATGGCCCCAGGGACCTACTCTCCAACTCTCACATGTCTTTGTCATGTTGGATTTTCATCTAAACCTAATGCTTCATTCATCTCTTATTTTAGATTAACCTGATTCACTTCAGTTTTCTTTCCTGGTAGTTTGTTTAGCTAATTAAGTGTATTCCTACTGGACAGATTCTTGACTTCATGATAAAACAGGTGTCGTTGGCCATTTATGAAGGGACTGACTTTGGGTCAGGTGTTCACTATGCAAGCAACATTTTGATGCGAAGAACATCCAGTTACCACTCCTCTTGGTAGCTTGGTGTGGGCGGATTAGTCCGAGTTAGACAGATATGGAGGTATTGGCAGCTTCCATGATGGACTTCTTAGTATAGTCCAGCACCATGAAAAAGTCTGAGAGGCGCTAGAGTAGGGGGTAAAGTCAGGAGGTCAGTCCATGGGAGTCAGCAGAGGGAAAACAGATCCTGGTACAGGGGAAATTACCCAGTGCTCATATCTGGCACCTTGAGACTAGTTAGGATTATCATCAACCAGGTTGAGTTTCAGAAAAGAAATAGATTCTTGAATCTATGATTTGGTCTTTTTCATCAATTTTGGAAAATCTTTGGCAGTTATCTCTTCTAATACTTCTTCTGTTCTATTCTCTCCTTCTGGGACTCCAGTTACATCATATGTTGTAGTCTTACATGTACCTTTTTCAGTATTTTTTCTCTGTGTGCTTTAGGTTGTATAGTTTCAATTGATTTGTTTTTTAATTCACTGCTCCTTTATTCAGCTGTGTCAGGTCTGCTGTTAAGCCTAGTCAATTAATTCTTTCTTTCAGATACTGTACTTTTCAGTTTTGTAGTATTTATTTGGAACTGTTTTAGAGAATCTTTATTAACTTTCTCAATGTTTTTGTCTATCTTTTCATCCTTATATTATTTTACCATATATTTATAATTTTTAGAAGTCATTGTCTATTAATTCTAGTATCTGGGTCACCTGTGGGTGTGCTCTTATTGACTATTATTTCCTCTTGCTTATAGATAAGTAGAAGTTGCCTGTTTTTTTGCAAACTTGAAATTTTACTGTATCCAGATATTGTGTTTTAATCAACCATAGAGACTGGAGTAAATATTGTTTTATCCCAGAGATACAAACCCTTTGCTCAGTGAGGAAGCTAGAATAAGGACTTAAAATTTCAATTAAATTCAGTCATGAGTTGGGTTAGGTCACATCTGAGTTTCAGTTTTATTTCGTTTCAGTTCATCTCTGGTTTCAAATGTCTAAGGTCAAGATGTATCCTGTGCATATTATTGGCTCTTCTCCCTAGCTGAACTTTGAGCTCTGAGGACCATTAGGTGAAGGAGATTGTTCTTTTTCCAGCCCAGCCATCAACCCCTGCAAGTTCCCCGTGCACTCAGCAAGCGTCCTGTGGGGAAGAATCAGTGGGTTGGGAGAAGGAGTGTTGCGTTTTGGAGGTGAGGTCCTATAGGTTTCATTTCATCATACTAGGTCATATGACAATGAGAAGCTTTGCTGGCTTATCATTACTGTACAAGACTCTGTGCCTATGACAGACATAACTTTTTACTTTCTCTTGCCTAAACATGACAGATGCTGCCAGACAGGAAAGCAACCACTATTCTCTGCTCATGTGTGGAAGGGCTCAACTCTCTCTGGAACTTAATTCCCTTAGGCTTCTTTGTGTCTATGGCCCTCTAATATCTTTTAAAGATGTATGATATTTTCTGATAGTTTTAGTTGTTGGAGCAATAGTCTGTCTTGACCTCCTGCATCCTAATCAGAAGTAGAATTCGCTCTGGCTGTCATTATGGTCATAGTCTAAGACCTCTTCATGGAGGGGCTGGGATGCTTATATTTATTCTCTTGTGAGGTTTGGCTGCAATAGATATTTTTGGTAGGTTCTGAGACGGTCTCATTTTGTTATTGCTGATAACACACATCAGACTCTTAAGTGGCTTACAACAGGTATTTATTTTCTTACTCATGAAACTTTGTGTTGGCTGTGGTTCGGCTGGTGTCATCTGGGCTTGGCTTTAAGCAAAGGATTGGATTCAAGTATGATCCACAGACTCCAACATTCTCTTTGTCTACCTGGGGTATGCTCTTCTTACGGTGGGTCTAAGATGGTCAATAGAATGGTGATATATTAGCAAGTTTAATATACTTGCTAATGTCACATCTGTTTACATTCCATTGGTCAAACCAGGTCACTGTGCCACAGTCAACATTAATGGGACCTTAGGGAAGTAGATTCCACCAACAGAGGGAGGCACTGTAAAGGCAAAGTATATAGATGTAATCCTTTTACAGGAGAATAAAGAATTTGAAAACATATTTCAATGTACCATGTTAGGGTAGGAAAATCAAGACACAGCTGCATTAACAAGAGCCTGAAAAAAGCTCTAAGCTTCTCATATCCATAAAAGGAATCCCTGACGTTTTTGCATTAACCTTTTTGTACTGAGAACCCATATAATAACTCCCACCCAAGAGAGAGAAGAATAGATTTGAGACAGATAAAGCCAAGATGCTGACCTTGCTCCAGCTGGAAATATTCCTCTCACCTGTTCTTCCTAATTCAGATGCTAATGGACAAGTGAGTCTATTAAGAAGAAGGAAAACCAGGTGCCTCATTAAACAAACAACCCGACCAGAGTAGCCCAGAAAACTCACAGAATTGCTGCAGTTGGTAGCATGCATCTCTTTCTGTGCCTTAGATTTTGCCCATGTATAGTAGTTCTCAGACTTGAGCAAGCAGCATAATTACTTGGAAAGTTCATTAATCAGAGTCCTGGACCATAACCATAGAGTTCCTAATTGAGTTGGTCTTGGGTGGGACCCAATTTTCATTTCAAACAAGATTTCAGGTGATGTTGATGCTGCTTGTCTGGGAACTACAGATTGAGGATGACTTCCATAGGTCATAAATCCTCCAAAGCAGAGACATTTCATGAACTCTCCTGAGAACTGTGGGAAGGCTCCTTCATCCTTGAGTTGCCTTGATGTTCTGCCAGGGCTCCTGTTGGGCTGAGGATATTCATCAGGCAAAAATGTATGAAGATGCAGCTTGGCGTGGTAGATACAGACAGGCTTGTGTTAGGATTGCTGAGTTCTAGTCCATTTGTGCTATTGACCTGTTTTGTAAAAAGCCTTTTTTTTTTTAATCTTCCATCCTTGGCCCCCTTTGCTTTTTCTTTTTTTTTTTTAACATCTTTATTGGAGTATAATTGCTTTACAATGGTGTGTTAGTTTCTGCTGTATAACAAAGTGAATCAGCTCTACATATATATATATATATATATATATATATATATATATATATCCCCATATCTCCTCCCTCTTGCATCTCCCTTCCAACCTGCCTATCCCAGCCCTCTAGGTGGTCACAAAGCACGGAGCTGATCTCCCTGTGCTATGTGGCTGCTTCCTACTAGCTATCTGTTTTACATTTGGCAGTGTATATATGTCCATGCCACTCTAAAAAGGCATTTTTATCTCTCTGTGTCTAGGTTCCTCACATGCTAAAGAAGTCTAAGCACTAGATAACTCGTTGAGTTAGTTGGACTTTAAGAAATCCTTCATTCAAAAATAAATAAAGAAATAATAAAAAATAATCATTCAAAACTTACATAATTTTATCATCATACTATATGTAACTCCATGACCTTGGGTAATTTCTTAAACTCTGCAAGTCTCAAGTTTTTTTCTTTTTTTATTATCCTTCTCTCATCTCCCTTTCCCCTTTGGTAACCATAAATTTGTTTTCTGTGTCTGAGTCTGTTTCTGTTTTGTAAATAAGTTCATTTGTATCATATTTTAGATTCCACATATAAGTGATATCATGTGGTATTTGCCTTTCTCTTTCTGACTTACCTCACTTAGAATGATAATCTCTAGGTCCATCCATGTTGCTAGAAATGGCATTATTTCATTATTTTTATGGGCGAGTAATATATATATATATATATATACACACACACACACACACACACATATATATATATCACATCTTCTTTATCCATGCAAGTCTCAGTTTTCATCTGTAAAATAGATAAAACAATTGTATTTACCTCAGAGGACTGTTGTCTGTGAGAATACAATGAGATGATACATGCACCAATAAATGTTTGATAATAGTGTGTTATTATTGTTTTAAAATTATTAATCATATAGAATTGCTATGGTATTTAAGGAGAGGAAGAGAGAACACTTCTGGAAGAAAGATAAAGAAAAGTTTCGGGCTTCCCTGGTGGCGCAGTGGTTAAGAATCCGCCTGCCAATGCAGGGGACATGGGTTCGAGCCCTGATCCAGGAAGATCCCACATGCCGCAGAGCAGCTAAGCCTGTGCACCACAACTACTGAGGCTGCACTCTAGAGCCTGTGAGCCACAACTGCTGAGCCCATGCACCACAGCTACTGAAGCCTGCCAGCCTAGAGCCCGTGCTCCACAAGAGAAGCCACTGCAATGAGAAGCCCGCACACTGCAACGAAGAGTAGCCCCCACTCACCGTGACTAGAGAAAGCCGGCACGCAGCAATGAAGACCCAACGCAGCCAAAAATAAATAAATAAAATAAATAAATTAAAAAACAAAGTTTCAAGGAGAAAGGAGCACTAGAGCTGGGTCATAAATATCAAGTAAGTTTTGGGTTCATAGATATTTCAGGTGGGGAGGGAAGGGCAAGGTAGGGCAAGGGAAGCAGCATGAATCTGGACATAAAGTTGGAAAAATACAATTTGTGCCTAGTGAACAGGAAGAAGCTAAATTTGGTGGGAAGTTACATGTGTAAAGCCACGTAGTAGAAAATAATAGAAGACTAGAACTAAAGCAAAATAAGGGAGACCTTAGTTTACAAGGCACAGAATTTTGGACTTTTCTGGGGAGTCAATGAGGAATAACAATGTTTAGAGAAGAAAGTGATAATTGTACTTGGGTATAATCTTAGCCCTGCCACTTAAGGTATTTATGATCTTGGGTTGCCACTTTGACATTCTGAGGTTCAGTTTCCTTGTTGTAAAATGGAGAATATATGTACATGCACACACACACACACACACACACACACACACACACATACACATACATAGTGCTGCTATGAGGATTAAAGAAGGATATTTACATGAACTCATCTTTAGCAGTGCTCTGCATAAACCCTAAGTTAATTCTTTTTTTTAAATTATTTTTTTTATTTTACTTTTTAAAAGATTTTTAGGAATTTCATGTAATGTCTGAAGCATTTATATTAACATATTTTCATACAAATAACCCAAAGAAAATTTAGTATTAGTTTTTTGTTTTGTTTTGTTTTTTTATACAGCAGGTTCTTATTAGTCATCAATTTTATACACATCAGTGTATACATGTCAATCCCAATCGCCCAGTTCAGCACACCACCATCCCCACCCCACCCCCGCAGTTTTCCCCGCTTAGTGTCCATACGTTTCTTCTCTACATCTGTGTCTCAATTTCTGCCCTGCATACCGGCTCATCTGTACCATTTTTCTAGGTTCCACATACGTGCATTAATATACGATATTTGTTTTTCTCTTTCTGACTTACTTCACTCTGTATGACAGTCTCTAGATCCATCCACATCTCAACAAATGACTCAATTTCATTCCTTTTTATGTCTGAGTAATATTCCATTGTATATATGTACCACATCTTCTTTATCCATTCGTCTGTTGATGGGCATTTAGGTTGCTTCCATGACCTGGCTATTGTAAATAGTGCTGCAGTGAACATTGGGGTGCATGCGTCTTTTTGAATTATGGTTTTCTCTGGGTGTATGCCCAGTAGTGGGATTGCTGGATCATATGGTAATTCTATTTTTAGTTTTTTAAGGAACCTCCATACTGTTCTCCATAGTGGCTTATCAATTTACATTCCCACCAACAGTGCAAGAGGGTTCCCTTTTCTCCACACCCTCTCCAGCAGTTGTTGTTTGTAGATTTTTTGACGATGGCCATTCTGACCGGTGTGAGGTGATACCTCACTGTAGTTTTGATTTGCATTTCTCTAATAATTAGTGATGTTGAGCAGCTTTTCATGTGCTTCTTGGCCATCTGTATGTCTTCTTTGGATAAATGTCTATTTAGGTGTTCTGCCCATTTTTGGATTGGATTGTTTGTTTCTTTAATATTGAGCTGCATGAGCTGTTTATATATTTTGGAGATTAATCCTTTGTCCATTGCTTCGTTGGCAAATATTTTCTCCCATTCTGAGGGTTGTCTTTTCGTCTTGTTTATGGTTTCCTTTGCTATGCAAAAGCTTTGAAGTTTCAATAGGTCCCATTTGTGTATTTTTGTTTTTATTTCCATTACTCTAGGAGGTGGATCAAAAAAGATCTTGCTGTGATTTATGTCAAAGAGTATTCTTCCTATGGTTTCCTCTAAGAGTTTTATAGTGTCAGGTCTTACATTTAGGTCTCGAATCTGTGTTGAGTTTATTTTTGTGTATGATGTTAGGGAGTGTTCTAATTTCATTCTTTTACATGTAGCTGTCCAGTTTCCCAAATTATTTTTTTAATTATTTTAAAATAATGTACATCTATGGAAGAGTTGCAAAGGTAGTACCTAGAGTTCCCAGATACCTTTTCACCCTGCTTCTTCACCTAATGTTAATGTTTTGTATGCTGATGCTGTGTTTATCAAAACTGAGAAATTAACATGTGTTACTAATATGAATACTATTAACTAAACAGCAGACTTTGTGTTTCACCACTTTTTCTCCTAATGTCCTTTTTCTGTTCCAGGATCTGATCCAGGTACCATGTTGCTTTAGGTTGTCATATGGCCTTAATCTTCTCCGTTATTTGCCAGTTTCTTGATCTTTCCTTGATTTTCATGAACACACCTGGATGCATTTAAAGAGTATTCAGGTATTTTGAGAATGTCTCAAATATGAGTTTGTCTGACTCTTAATTATGCTTAGATTAGAGCTCGGTATTTAGGGGAAGAATGTCAAAGAGACGATCACATAAAATCAGGGATATGCAGGATATATGCAGGGCTGGCTACATAATTTTGGGGGCCCAGTGTAAAATGAAAAGATGAAGCTCTTTGTTCAAAAAGCAGGAAAAAAATGCTCAAGATACTAAATATAAAGGTTTTCCTTTCTTCCACAATTTCTCTCTCAACTTTTTATGGTGTTTTTTATTTGCTCTTTATTTTATGTCATTCCACATAAAGAAAAAAATAACATTTTAGATTATTGTCATACATTTTATTGTTTATCTTTCTGTTGTGCAATGACAGTTTTAAGTACAAATATAAGAGCATTCCACTTGTATGCAGAATCATCAAAATTACACAATTTATATTTTGAAGCTTGCACATGCATACGTTTGGTTCTCACCAAAATGGCAGAAATGCTGCACAAAACAGTTTTTATTTCACTTCTTGATATGCACACATTCTTCCAACACTTTCTACCTTCTGCTCACTGATGAATAAGAAAAGCCTGAAAGAAAAAGGAACATGAGTGGCTGTATATTTCACTTTCCTTCTGTTATCATTTCTAGCATAAGTACTTGGCTGAAACAGGGAAGGATCATGAGTAAGAAAGGATAATGATAGGGTTTCTTGGTGATTTGTTTCACAGAACACCATTGCTTTTCTTCTCTGTTCAAAGCAAGTTCCAGTTCTAAGGGGACATGTGGCTTCTAAGGGCTATCGGTTTCCCTGTTTTCTGAGTCATAGATGTAACACATTTACCTTGTACTTGCTTTGAGTCTTGCTGAACTTCCATGAGTCATGGGTCCACTGGAATCCTGTGCTCATGGGGCATCCGGATGCTCTATGTAAATAGGGTGGCAAGGAACGGTGGGTATGCAGATCTGCTCATACCCATGCTCCATCCCCTGTCAGACTTATAAAACACAACTTCAAAGATTAAATCACTAAGAATTTCAGTGCACCAAAAGCAGAGCATTAAATCAAGCATGGGACCCTCCTGAGTTTGGACCCCTGTGTGACTGCATGTCTATTGATATGTGATATCAACGTCACTGCTGTTCTTAACCTTAATCGGTTGGTTAAGGGGGCGTCTGCCGGATTTCTCCATTGCAGGGTTAGCATTTTTCCCTTGCCACAGTCTATTTGTTAGAAGCAAATCACTAAGTCCAGCCCACACTCAAGGGGAGGGGAATGGATCTTCATTTCCCAGAAGGAGGAGTCTCAAAAAATTTGTGGACATATGTTAAAACCACCAGAGTAGTTAATAAGCATTTTGGAGTAGCCAGTGCTTTTTGAATCTCATAACTCAAGGGCCAATTTTGGAATCTCATGACCCACATCTTGCCTCCAGTTCTGTGATACTATGAGTCTGGCAGAAACATTGTAAAAGAGCAAGATAAATCTCACTGCACTAGGAATGCTAATCTCTTACCCGTAAGAGATCCTAGGTCTTAAGACTGACCCAGACAATAGGTAAAGTGACCCTCTACCCAGGAACTGCACTGACTTAATTTCCTTGGAAAATCTTTCCCTTTGTAGGCTATGGGCAGCACGTGGTGAGGCGGATTTCTATTCATAACATTCTCTCCAAGTGAATGACTGGGAGTAAGTAATTATCAGCCTATGGAGCAGGGAGCTCCAAGCCCCCTCACCCTTGGCGTGTACACTATCTCCGCCTGCCTGCAGTTCCCCTCTTTTGGCAGATGCTGCCGGCACAAGACGCTGAGTGCAGGCAAATTATTTCCACTACTTCCTGAAATTAGCATTTCAGTACTGCATTCATCCAAGGCTCTTGAAACTCTTAATCAACAGGAATATGCCAACCTGAGACTGGGTCACAGAAGGACAGCCTAGAGATCTGGGTAGATTGGTGACAGCTGCTGCCCTCTCTCTGAAGAGGATTGGTGTAGAGATCATCGTGCTGGGTGACAGGAGGAGGGATGAGATGGTCTTTTAAGGTCTCTTGCAATCTGGGAAGTCTATGAATATCCCTACCAGCTGAGAGTGATTCTCCATGCTTTATTCATCACGAAAATGACGCAAATCCAGAAAAGCAGCTCTTTCAAAGGTAGGTGGCCACTAAACCAGGCATCCAGACACTTAGCACTCTGAAAATACTTGCTGAGGAAAGTCC
Organism: Lagenorhynchus albirostris; assembly: GCF_949774975.1. Lineage (NCBI taxonomy): Eukaryota > Metazoa > Chordata > Mammalia > Artiodactyla > Delphinidae > Lagenorhynchus > Lagenorhynchus albirostris. The sequence goes on from NC_083101.1 coordinate 15,132,443, forward strand.
TTGAATTAAAAAAACAAAAAAGGGTCATTTCAGGAATGGATGGAGAAAACATAGTGTGCTTGGTAATACATGGGAATAGACTAATGGGTTTTAAGTTCAAAACCAGTGAGCTGTGGTTGCCTGGAAAAGGTATTGTAATTCTAAATTGTATTAATAGAAGCAAAATGTTTTAGATGAGGAAGGATAATTCCTCTCTGTGGTAACCAGACTAACTTGAGTCACGCTGTTCCATTCTTGTTATAACTGGGGAGTTAGGGAAAAGTGAGGATTTTCAGAGAAAGTTACCCCAGATAGTGAGGGGTCTTAGAATCATGCAAATGGTTAAAAAGCCAAAAGGACCAGTCATGTAAAGCCTGAAAAACAGGGCTTATTGACTTATGACTATTATCACAGAGGTTGGAATGAAATGTGAAAGAAGTTCCAAGAAGCTAAGAACAAGTTCTAGTAAAGAACTGACAGTGATTTTTGTTTTAGTAGCAGATAAGGAGGATCCTTCTGACATCCACAGCTGTGCAGTTATGGAATAGTGAATCTTGTCACACACTCATCAAAGGCGGCCTGAGATAATAGATATAAAGAATTCTGAAAAATAGTTTAAACGGTGGTCTATTCCTAAAGGGAAAGACTATTGTACAGATACCAGTTTTGTTCATATCAATCTCTAAATTTAAGACAATTCCAGTCAAGATCTTATTAAGATCGTTTTATTTTAAAAGTTTTCAAATAGACAACAAACTTGAAATAACTTTACAGCAAATACCTATATATCCATCACCTAGATTTTATCATTGACAAATTTAATGGTAGCTTCATTAAGATACGATTCATATACCATACAGTTCGCCTATTGAAAGTATATAACTCAGAGCTTTTTAATATATTCACAGAATTGTACAACCATCGCCACAAATGATTTTAGAATATTTTTATCACTCCTTCCAGAAAATACCATGTCCATCCTCAGTCACTCCCCTTCCCACTCCCATCTCCCATGTCCTTTCCACCATCTTCTAGCCCTAGGAAGTCAATAATCTATTTTCTGTCTCTATAGATTTGCCTGTTATGGACATTTTATGTAAATAGAACCATACAATTCATGACCTGTGACTTAGCTTTTTACACTTAACATAATTCTTCAAGGTTCATCCACGTTGCAACATGTATTGATGCTTTATTGCTTTTATTACTCCCACATATTCCATTATATGGGTATAACATGTTCCTTTTATTTATTCATCAGTTGATGACCATATGGGTTGTTTCCACCTTTTGACTACTATGAATAATGCTGCTATGAACATCTATATACAAGTTTTTGTGTAGACGTATGTTTTCATTTCTCTAAGGTGTGTATCTAGCAGTGGAATTGCTGGGTCATATGGTAACTCCATGTTTAACCTTTTGAAGAACTGCAAGACTATTTCCAAAGTACCATTAACATTTTACTACACTTGTTTTGTAACATATCTATCCATCCGTTAATCAATGTTTTCCTTTTTTTTGCATTTCAAAGGAATCTGCAAACATCTGTAGAGTCACTCTAAAAGCCACAGCATTCATATTAACAGGACTCAATATTTATTTATACTTTTTCTTCCCCTTGTAAAATTTACATACAATTAAATGCACAAATCTTGACATATGCACTGAGATTTGACAAATGCATCTACCTGTGTAACTCAAACCCCTCTCAAGATATAGAACATTCCCATTTTCCCAGGAAGTTTTCTCATACCCATTCCCAGTCAATCACTGAATTTACCCTCTCCCTAGATGCAATCGCTGTTCCAATTCTTTTCCAATATAGGTTAGATTTACCTGTTCTAGAATTTCATATAAAATAACCCATGCAATTTGTGCATTTTAATAGTAAGGTTTCTTTCACTAAGTCTAATGTTTTGAGCTATCAACACAGTTGGCCCTTTGTATCTACGGGTTCCACATCCACGGATTCAACTAACCATGGATTAAAAATATTTAGAAAAAAAATTCCAGAAAGTTCCAAAAACTTGAATTTGCTGAGCACTGGCAACTATTTACATAGCATTTACATCATATTAAATATTGTAAGTAATCTAGAGATGATTTAAAGTATACAGCATAATGTGCGTAGGTTATATGCAAATACTACACCATTTTATATAAGGGACTTGAGCATCTGCGGATTTTGATATCCTGAGGGTTCCTGGAACCAATCCCTTGCAGATACTGGATGCTGAGGGATGACTGTAGTTTATTCTTTTAATGGCATAGTTTTCCACTATCTGGATATACATTGTTTTGTTTATCCATTGACCACTTGATGTACTTTTGGTTCAGTTCTAGTTTTGAGCTATTAAAATTCATGCCACCATGAACATTCATGTACAAGTCTTTGTGTGGGCATATTCTTTTTTTTCTCTTATTTTTGGATTTGCTATATCATAGGGTAGGCATGTACTTTATCAGAATCTGTCAGAACTTTTCCCACAGCAGTTGTACCATTTTATCTTCCCACCAAGAATGTAAGAGAGGCTGGTTGCTCCACATCATTGTCAATATCTAATGTTACCAATATATTACACCCATTTTGGTAGGTGTGTAGTTATATCTCATTGTGGTTTTAGTTTGCATTTTCATGATGACTAATGATGTTGAGCACTTCATCATTTGTTCATTGGTCATTTGTATATTTCGTGAAGTGTATACAAATATTTCAGCTACTTTTTATTGAGTTGTTTTCCTTTTCATTATCAAATTATAGGAATTATTTACATACCTTGGATAAAGTCCTTTACTGTGTATTTATGAATATTTTCTCATAGTCTCTGGCTTGCCTATTTATTTTCTTAATGGTGTCTTTTGAAGAGAAGAATTTTTAAATTTTGAGGAGGTCTTATTATTACATTTTTTTCCTTTTACGATTATGCTTTCTATAACCTGTTTATGAAAAGTTTGCTTATCCCTGATCATGAAGATCATCTCTTATATCTACTTCTAAAATATTTATGGTTTCAACTTTTAAGTTTAGGTCAATGATCCATCTCAAATAAATTTTGGGTAAGGGTTGAGATTCAGTTTTGGTTTTTTTTTCACACGAATATCCCATTACTTCAGCACCATTTGTGGAAAAGATTTCCCTTTTTAACATTGGATTCCTCTGGTGCTTTTGTTAAAAAACAGGTAACCGTGTAAAGTGTGGGTCTATTTAGGGACCTTCAGTTGTTTTGATCTATGTGTTAATTCCAGTGCAAGTACCACAGGGTTTGATAATTTAGGTTTTCTATATTTTTTCTCAACAATATTTTTTTAGGTTTCAGGGTAGAGGTCTTGCACATGTGTTGGTAATTTTTTCCTTAATATTTTATATTTTGATGCTATTGTGAGGGGAATTATTTTTTTAATTTTATTTTCTAATTACATACTTGTGTGTATAAAAATACAGTTGATTTTTAAAATGAAACCTTGTATTCTACAGCCTTGTTAAATTTACTTAATCCCTCTTATGTAGCTTTTTAGATTCTATATCCTTTTCTTTGTAAACAAGCATGTCATTTCAAATAGTTTTGTTTCTTCCTTTCTGATTTTTATGCTCTTTACACCTTGTTATTGCAAATGGTTAGGATTTCAGCACACTGTTGAATAGAGGTGGTAAGAGTGGGAATCCGTGTCCAGTTTCTGATCTTAGTGTTCAGTATGACACCATTAAGGATGATGTTATCTGTAAGTTTTATAGATGTCTTTTATCAGATTGAAGAAATTTCCCCATATTCCTCATTCTCTGTGAAACTTTATCATAAATTCCTGCTGGATTCTGTAAAAATGCTTTTTCTGCATCTATTGAAATGAATGTAGGGCTTTTCCCTCTTTTTCTGTTAATATGGTGAATAACATGCATTGATTTATTTTTAAATTGAGATGAAAGCTCACGTGCCACAAAGTTAGCCATTTTTAAAGTGAACAATTCAGTGAATGTAAAACCAACCTTGCATTCCTGGTATAAGCCCTTCATGCTTATGATAAATTATCCTTTTTAGGTATTGTATTTAATTTACTAATATTTTATTAAGGATTTTTGTTTCTATGTTCATGTAGGGAATTGGTCTGTGATTTTTTTTGTAATGTCTTAGTGATTTTTGATATAAGGTTTATGCTAATCTCATACAATGCATTGAGATGTGTTCCCTCCTCCTCCATGATTTGAAAAACTTGGCATAATATTGGTGTTATTTCTTTCTTAAATATTTGGTAGAATTCACTAAAGAAACACTTTTGAGCCACGGGTTTCTTAGTGATAAGGTATTAGATAAAAGATTTAATCTTGATAATGTGCTATTCATATTTGTTTACAATTCTCATTCTGTTCACAATTAAAGAAATGAAATTTGAAACACAATTGAGTTATTTTTCATTAAGTTGAGTGGGCCTTCTTATTGCATTAGTATCTGCTAGGCAGATGATACTGGCAAAAATAGTATAAACTGACCTCTTAATCCTTGCAGCAAATACTGGTACATATTCTACGGTTGTTGTCAGTTTCTTATACGTGGAGGATAAGCAGGAGGGTAGCCTATATCTTGTTAAGAAGAAACCTAAAAGAGATAATCACTGCCTCTTGCCCCAATACACAAACAATGAGGATGGCTGCATTAGTTTTCTGTTGTTAGTGTGTGACAAATTACCCCAAACCTGGTGGCTTAAACAATACAAATGTGTTGTCTTACAGTTCTGTAGGTTAGAAATCTGACACGGATCTCATTTGGCTAAAATTAAGACATTGATAGGGCTGAACTCCTTGGAGGCTCTAGGGGAGAATCCATGTCCTTGCCCAATCCTTGTCCCATGACCCCTTTCCCATCTTCAAAGCCAGCAACAATGAATTTCTTTGACCATTATTCTGTGTACATAGCTCCCTGAGATCACACCTGGGAAAGGTTCTCTGCTTTTAAGGACTCAGATTCGATTCAGCCCACCTAGATAATACAAGATAATCTCTGCCTCTCGAGTCCTTAACTGTAGTCACATCTGCAATCTCCCTTTTGTCATGTAAGGTAACATATTCACAGGTTCCAAGAGTTAGGACATGGACATCCTTAGGGGACCATCATTCTGTCTATCACAAGGGAGCCTCTTGCTGGCTCAGTAGGACTTTTACTCTGTTTGGTTGGTATCACCTGCAAAAATGTTTCTTCGTGCAGGCTTTAAAGATGACCAAACTTGCCCTTATAGTGAGAACACTGCCTGTCTCCTTGTCGCTGTGTCTAGCCATCCTCTTGCAATTAAATTTGTATTCTTTACTAACATTAAAGGGATGCATATCCTTTTCCTGTGCCTATTGACATCTGCTCATCATAATAGTCCTTGTGACAACTGTGCAACCCATTAAAATTAGCCCAAGAAAAGTTAAAAGTTAATGATATTCTGTGTTGGTAAATATTTGGAGAAATTCTATTTCTATATAATGTTGATGAGTTTGTAAATTGGATCTGGCTTTATTTGAAGAATGGTATGGCAGTAATCTATCGAAATTTCAAAAATGTGAATATTCTTCAACCCAACTATTAGGTGTCTGTTTTACAGAAAATATTCTCACATTGCACAAAGGCAGGTACAAAGATGTTCTCTTCAACATTTGATACGGTAAGGCGTATCTGGAAGAGTTCCTGTGATCATTAAAGGAGCAAATGTTAAATATATTCTGGTAGATTCACACTTGGGAAAGTGACAGATTTTTAAAAGGATGAAATAAATCTACATAGACCAAAATGAAAAGATCAAGATATAGCAAAGTAAAAGAGCAAGATACAGTATAAAAGAATATGATCATATATGTGAGTGATACATGTATATATATAAAGTCATGAAAAGATCTGGAAAGATATAGGCACAATTTCAACAATGATTTCCATTGTGAAGAGAACTGAATATGGAATTGGGTGTGCAGATTTTGAAAGCAGTCTTTCATTTTTACTTATAATTTTAAAATTGTATTATAAAATGCATTTTTAAATAACAGAATTGTTAAATGACTGAATAAAAGAGCAAAAAGAAATCCATCATTATTTTCAAGATTTGATGACTCTATGGATTCCATGTTTTCTTCCTAAATCATAGAATCATGAAAAGATCTAATCCAACTCATCTCATTCCAGGGATAAGCATTGTTATCCCCATTTTCTGGACAAAGCGTTATGAATTGCCTTTCCCTAGGCCAGATGCAGGGAAGCGGGTCTGTGGGAGCAGCCTGAGATCAGTGGGTCCTTGAAGAATGAGACAGATAAATGGAGAACACCTCTTCGCTTTGTTGTGTGTTTCGCCATCGTGTGTGGTTGCTTTGAAATCTGATAAACCTTGAGGCAGGTGTGGGTGGGAAGGTAAAGTGCAGCAGGATGGAACATGCAGGCATAGTTGGGACAGAACCTGAAGACCTCTTCGGGAATAAGGAAGCACAAAAGAGGAAGTGCACGAGAAGATGATCCAGAGCAGCAGGAAAGAAAGGCCCGTGCAGTCGAGCCAGCAGTGAGACAGTCAGTGTCAGGCCTGTGCCACAAGCCTTAACAAGGCTCCCTGGAAGGATGGCTGGGGGAGTCTGGGGTGACTTCCTGAGAGCCAGAGATGCAGGCAGGGAAAAAGTTAGAAGGTGGCAGCACCCCAGTCGCAGAACAAAGGTCCAGGGATAGAACTCCCATCCCATCACCAAGTTAAGAAGGAGGGAGAGGGAGCTTGCACTCGTGCCTTGGGTGTTCTGCAGGGTAGACTGCATGCTTTAGGAGGTGTGAAAACCTTAAATGTTTTGTTACCACTCCAGCACTAGCATGGTACGCTGCAGGACATACAGCTGTCCCTCAAAAAACTCTCCTATGGGTGAATGAATACGTGTCATAGGCTTTGTTGTAGAGCATCTTCAGATATTTCAAAACATCAAAATTCCAGCTCCATCACTAATAGGTTATAAACCTTGGGCAATTTATGTGATTTGTCTTGGCCTCAGTCTCTTTATCTATAATATAGCAATACAATCATTCAACTCGTAGGGAAATGGTGCAAATGTAAATGGTAGAGGATACATTATGAGTATCTGGCTCATAATGAATAAGATTCCAGGAGTGTGTTATTTTCCTGCCTTAGTGGTTAGAATCTCAAGTCAGGGATCCGAATATAATCAAAGGACATAGATATCAAAGCTAAGGTGTCAAGCAAGGGCTTGGGTGTATAAAAAGCCCCAAGGCAGAGGTAAAGGAAGAACCAGGAAGGGAGGTGAGTTGCCTTTGGGGATCCTGAAGGTTAATTAAGGACTCAGGTAAATTCCCCAGCCCCTCACCCCCAGGTCAGGCTGGCCCCAGAGACTGGAGCAGGTTTGGAAGCAGGCAGGTCTGTGCAGGTTCCACACTCCAGAGCTGTCTGCCTCTGAGAGCTGGGACCCGAGGGGAGGCGGCAGGCTGAGTGCACCATGATGTGGTGGAGCTCGGAGCAGAGAGCAGCTAAGTGACTGGCAGGTGATTTACAGCCTTTAAGTGGTTCTCTCTCCCCTTCTGCAAAACTCTTAATTTAATAGACAAACATCTTGGGAAAAGGGATCGCTAGAGACAGGACTGATGGGCTAAATGCTGGAAGATTAAAGATCTGCAGAGGGGAGTACATAACTCTATTAAGAAAACGGGAAAGAACTCCCATCCCCTCCCCCAAATGGCACACCTGAGACATGGCACCAACAAAGGAGGTGGGATGGTGAATGTTTCAGGGAAACAGACTCAAAGTCATCACACTTGAAAGGGACATTAGTCTCTGTATTGTCCAGCATCTCTTCACCTGAACATTTTGCAGGTGGGGAAACTGAGTCGCCAGGAGGTGAGATGTCTCAGCAAGGTGAGTTTTTACAAAGTCAGTACTAAGATTTGGTGTCTAGGCTTCCATTGCATCATTTGTTCCACAGTGGAGAGTAAACTCCTGGTTAGGGCCAGACACATAGTAGACTACAGGTAAAATATCATCAGAATTGGCAATTATGTTACAACAAATAAGATTAAGGGAACTGGAAACATTAAATATGTAGAAAACCCAGATGAGGCTCTTGGGAGAGGAATCTGAGGACTCTTGACCAGCTTCCACAGGGTTCTTTTATTGATCTTTAAGAAACTATATTTTGGGTCTTTATCTGACAGTATCTTCCCCCTTGTATTTAACTGTGGATTAACCACAGCCAGTGTTTCAAAATGTGTGAGAGTGTAGGAGGAAACCTCTTTAAGTTCACGTACAGATATTTGTGTACATTGGTAGCAGTGATATACAAGTTTAAGTCCCATGTCTACTTCTGTATTTGAAAAAAAATACATTATGTTTAATGTCATCTTTTAGAAGTAAACATCTTCAAACTAGCTACTTAAGTTTTAGGAATTCAACCTTAGAAATAATCATAAAACTGTGCATACCTTTTTTTAAATTGAACTATAGTTAATTTACAATGTTGCGTTAGTTTCAAGTGTACAGCAAAGTGATTCAGCTATACATATACATATCTTCTTTTTCAGATTCTTCTCCGTTTTAGGTTATTACAAGATACTGAATATAGTTCCCTGTGCTATACAGTACATTCTTGTTGCTTATCTATTTTCTATATAGTAGTGTGTATTTGCTAATTCCAAGTTTCCAATTTATCCCTCCCCCTCCTCCCCCTTTGTAACCGTAAGTTTGTTTTCTATGTCTGTGAGTCTGTTGTAAATAAGTCCATTTGTTTCATTTTTTTTTTTAGATTCCACATATGTGATATCATATGATATTTGTATTTCTCTGAGTTTCTTCACTTACTGTAATTTCTAGGTCCATCCATCCTGCTGCAAATGGCATTATTTCATTCTTTCTTTTATATGGCTAAGTAATATTCCAGTGTGTGTGTGTGTGTGTGTGTGTGTGTGTACACATATATATATATACCACATCTTCTGTATCTGCTAATCTGTTGATGGACATTTAGGTTGATTGCATGTCTTGGCTGTTGTAAATAGTGCTGTTGTGAACACTGGGGTGCGTGCATCTTTTAGAATTAGAGTTTTCTCTGGATATATGCCCAGGAGTGGGGATTATAGGATCATATGATAACTCTATTTTTAGTTTTTTTAAGGAACCTCTATACTGTTCTCTATAGTGGTTGCACCAATTTACATTCCCACCAACAGTGTAGTAGGGTTCCTTTTTCTCCTCACCTTCTCTGGAATTTATTTGTAGACTTTTAATGATGGCCATTCTGACTGGTGTGAGGTGATACCTCATTGTGGTTTTAATTTGCATTTCTCTAATAATTAGTGATATTGAGCATCTTTTCACGTGCCCATTGGCCATCCCCTATGTCTACTTTTGACTGCGTGCACAACCTAGAGCAATTTATGTAACTAAATAAGGTCCAGTTTTCTGCTTTATATAGTGCGCATGATCATAGTATCAACTTCAGCAGGTTGTTGGGAGACTTTCCCAGACTTAGTGCAATGCCTGGTCCACAGTGGGTGTTCAGTGAGAGTTAATTAATATTATTGTATACAGGTGTGGAGGGGAGGCTTTATGTTTGTCTGTTACTCCCTCACCTTCATCAAACATTCTCAGAAGCTATCTGCTTGGAGCTACTTCTGGGAAAGGATCGTATGTACCTTCTCATTTTTAGATGGTTAGTCTCATTTTGAATACTGCTACACCTCCCGGCTTTTGGTGCATTTATCTTTACCACTTTGTGTTTCCTCTCATCAACCTCTGTGTGGAGGAACTTCATATTTTTTCTGTGTACTTTCTTTGATTTTTGTTCTTCAAAATCAGTTTTGGCAGACCTGTCCCTTGGTTTTGTCTACCCAATAGGTGATAGGTAATTATCGAACACCTATTACGTGCTGGATGTGATATCCCTTATGTGCTTTACAGTGCCTTACCTTTATACCCTGCAGTGCTCTTTGATGATTAAAAAAAGGGAATGAAAACAATCCAGGTTATATTCATTCTTCCTCTCCATTTGCAACATGTTAACTAACAGCAGAAGTACATGAAAGATTTACTGATTAAAACTTTTTTGCGGCATGAAGTTGGGAGGAAGAGCCAATACACTGAATAATAATCAGGATTCTTGGCAAGTGAGAACACTGGGTCAACTCTAAAGAAACAAAATGTGAATATGGACGAATATCAAGTGTTCACTTGAGTTCAAAACCCCAACTCTATAAAGACAGGATGAAGATATGGTTTAGTAGAAAGATAGGCTAAAAGTTTGAAGTTCTATTTCTATTTAAGGGTGGCAATGAATCAATAGTGAGCTTTGATTAAGACATGAAATCTAATGCTTTTGCAGACTGAACTAAGAGTAGTTTCATACTTAGTGAAGGAAAGTGATAACTCCACTCTATTTAACCTTGGTCCAACCATATCTGCAATCTTGAGTTCACTCTCAATTTAGGCTCGATGGTGACAAACCAGAGGGTGGCTAGAAGAGAGGAAGAAAAAGTCAGATCCTCAGAATAGCTGGATAAATTTCAGATTGTTAGCCTAGAGAAGGGAAATTTGGGGAGAAGTAACTTGGTAGCTATATGTAAACATCTGAATACTTATGCAGAAGATACTGAATGTTAGAATAGTACAATAGGTGGAAATTGCAGGAAGACACAAATTAGCTCAACATGAAGAATAATTTCCTAAATATTAAAGCTTCCTGCTTAAGCAATTGGCTGTCTTATAGTTTCACCAGCCTTGATCAGTCACTCACAGGGTAAACATCACAACCATCAGGTGCTACAGAGGGTGCTGAGTGTCACAGAGGGTGTTGAAACAGCATCGCATAGAGTGAAGGACCATATCGTAAGCATTTTATATGCATGATAAATATTTATTGAATGCAGAATTAATACATTGCTTCTTTGAATAACTGATAAGATTAATTTTTTAAAAGCAGAGTTTTCACTAGCATGGAGAGATGGATTTTGAGAGAGTTGATTAAAATTGGAAGGGGGATGGATAAAGGAAAGTAGTTGCTTACCAAATTTGAAGTTGTGAGACATACCATGAATTTTGAAAGAAATAGTGCTGATTATATACTCACATAGAGCATTTCAGAATTTATAAAACACTTAGCCCCATGATTTGTGATCTAAGCCTCACCAACGAAAGTGATATATAAAGGTGTTACTGCTTTTACCATCCCCATTTAACTGATGAGGTAACTAAGGCTCAGACAGGTCAATGGATTGACTAGGGTATAGAATTGGGTTTCCAAGACCAGGTTTTTAAAATTTCAGATCCAAAGGGTCCTAATGTTTTGTTTTTTAACTGTATCCCACTTCTGTGGGACTGAAAAATGAATAGACATAGGAAAATAGAGAGGTTATTACTTTAAATATGGTGTAAGCTGGAAATATAAGTAATTTCAAGACCTGTTTTTTAATTTTTAAAATAATAAAAGTGAAAGAGTATCATTCCAAGCAAAAAAAGCTAAGCAACCTTGAGCGGGGGGAAAAATGAAGGATTTTTGTAAAGAAAGACATTCAAATGGCAGCTGCACAGACCAGGGAGCAAAGGTTTGATGCGGGCTGAATTCTCGTGTGTTTGTTCCTTCCTGGACTTGCGTAGCCAAGTAAACAGTGGGGTTGGAAAGAAAGGGAGGAAGAAAATGATGTTTCCTTTGGGAGCCAGGCATTATTGCTTTGCTGTAGTGAACAGGTAGTTTTAAAATTATACACTAAGGTGGCAGGTAATTTATTTTTTTATAAATTGTGAGTCCTGAGTTGAAATTGAGAAGGGGAAAAAAATGGTATCTGAAATGATTAGGAAGGAGTAATATGGGCTTGCCTGCATGTGGCCAGCATGATTAGTACCCAGTGTTACCTGGAGGGGGCAATGTCCATTCTGCTCTGAAGAGCCAAACATGACACTGGCCAAGAGCTTACCTGGAGATGGTTTATGCCTATATCCCCAGATGTGGCCGATCCCCCACCGTGCTCCTTTAGCACCTTCTACTCTCATTATTGTAACACACATCACAATGTATTATAATTACACCCTCTTTGCTTGCCTGCTCTGCTCCATTGGAAAAACCAGAACTCAGACTCAGTAGGTTCTGGAGATGTAACGATGGCAAGTACCAACACTGCACTGGAGTCTTGGTGCCTAAAAAGATGAATTGTGAAAAATGAATCCCTAACATGATAGCTGGAAATACAGAAGCTCAGAGAGGAGAACTGAGGATCTGAGGAAAATCAGGGGAAAATATTTACTGGGTGTACTGTTTCATTGTACGTATTGTACAGGGCACAACATGGACCTTACCCCTCGGAGCTTACCATCGAGTGGGGAAGACAGACATTAAATCAGTAAAGCAAAGCGTAATCCCAAATGTACATAATGCTGCAGGGGAGAGTTCAGGGTGGTGTGGGAAGGTTTCATACAGGCCTGGAGGGTCAGGTGGTCGTTCCTGATCCCACACAATCTGTTAGTGGCAAAGCCAAGGCTAGTTTTTATTTTTTTAATTTTTATTTATTTTTACATCTTTATTGGAGTATAATTGCTTTACAGTGGTGTGTTAGTTTCTGCTTTATAACAAAGTGAATCAGCTATACATATATCCCCATATCTCCTTCCTCTTGCGTCTCCCTCCCTCCCACCCTCCCTATCACACCCCTCTAGGTGGTCACAAACCACCGAGCTGATCTCCCCGTGCTATGCGGCTGCTTCCCACTAGCTGTCTGTTTTACGTTTGGTAGTGGATATATGTCCATGCCACTCTCTCGCCAAGACTAGTTTTCAAACATCCTTACTGTTTTGCTAGTCATTTCTTACTTATATTTTTTGGAATAATTTTTAAAAAATTCTATTTTCCCTGATTTCTTTAGAATTCTTTGGCCCATAGAGCTGAGAATCTGATGAAAGTTATGAATCATCTTTAAAAAATATATATATATAAGTATATATACATATACATATATATATATACATATATATATATATATATACCCAATATGTAAATTTGGAAGTAATTTTGGGACTATACATGGATTCCTAGGTTTTGATTTCCTGTTCTGAGCTTTTTCTGAGGTGATATCTAGCTCTCCTTTCTTTTGAATCATTCCCAGCCTGTATCTCCAGCTCTGGTATCTCCCTTGCAATCCAGATGCCCTAGCAGCTGTCTACTGGGCAGCTTCCTAATAGTTCCACCAGGCTGTACTACAATTAGGATGTAGCAAAAGTTGCACTTGGTAAACAACTGTGTGCATTGGGGTTGGAAGTGATAGTGGCATTGAGAGCCTAGGAGAGAAGATTTGTGTTGATAAAAATCTTGGTGCACAGGTGGAGATGGCTAATAGGCAGTTGTAAAAATGTGCCTGGTTCTCAGAAAAAGGCTAAGGAAGAGACTTCAAGCAAAGAATTGTTAAATTTAGGAGTGGTAGTTTAAGCCCTGAGTTTGCGGGATATTACCACAGGAGAGAGTGTAGAATGGGGAGAGAAGTAGAAGGAAGAAATATAAAAGAAAAAAAAGAAAAGAGGAGGAAGGGAGGGGAAGAGAAAAGAAGGAAAGTAAATGGACCGAAAAGAGAGAGGGTCAAAGAGGATTCTGGGTAAAACCAGCATCCTTGGAAGAAATTGTTTCAAGGAGGAAACATAAGAAAAGATGACACCCACCTACTGTATAGCACAAGGAACTCTTCTCAATACCCTCTATGGGAAAAGAATCTAAAAAAGGTGGGTATATGTATAACTGATTCACTTTGCTGTACAGCAGAAACTAATACATTTTAAATCAACTACACTCCAATAAAATTTTTTAAAAATAAAAATAAAGAAAAGACATAGACATTACATAAGAAAAGAAGCTAAAAATGTTCATTGGAGTTTGTTGTCCTCCTTGGCAGGAGAACTGTTGAGTGAACTTTTGGGAGAGGAGGTCTAATTTCATTGGGCTGGGGAATTCATGCAAAACAAGAATATAAGAACAGTCAAGGTAGAGAACCTCTTCAAAGGGCTCATCTTTGAAGGACTGAAGGAGGTTGAGGTGAAAGAAGGAAAGCATGGCGTCCAGGTGGAACTGCAATGGAAGAGATATGATTAGTTACAAGAAAAGGAGAGTTAGGCAACTTGTAAGCGGAGGGCCCAACTGATGGAATAAAGTCTTAGAGAGGTTGTAAAGAGATAAATTCAAAGACATGGAGCGGAAGAAAAAACCTTAGGTAATAAAAGATCTTGAAGTAGGAGTGAGGGAAAGGAGTAAGCATAAATGCAGTTAAGCGTGTAGGTAGGACCTGGGCCGTGCCTCGAGGGGCTATAACTGAGATCTTCCTGCTGTCTGAATGGCTGGAGGCCATCCCTTCCTATCTTTCCCCCCACATTCGTTGGAGCCAGAAGCCACAAGGCTGGTTTTAAATGGCCCTGCAGTCTGTCTCAGTCTCTGACTCACCAGGAACTCAACCTTTTCAGAATACAACCTTTAAAGAAAGTTTAAACATTAGACATCAAAAACAAAGGGAAAAAATGTTTTCCCTAATGCTATTTGCAAATGTCATTTTAGGGCTGAGGAGTCTGGTTGGAAAACTGAATCCTGTTTCACTTTCTGTGGCTCACTCTAAAGTGGAAAAATGAACATGCAAACTTCTGGAACCTTCCTTCAACCCCAATGGGACTGAAAGAGCCATGATTTCTGGTCCTGCGTTTGCTGTCACTTCCTTCCTCTGGGTCTCAGTCTCCTCATTTGAGTAAACTGAGACTGGGCGTGACAATCTCCATGGTTTCTTTCAACTCAGAGAAAGATTCTAAGACTTGAAATCATACAGATTACTTGGTACCCAGAGTTTCCATTAAGTGGCATATTTAGCTATGAATCATATTTCACAAGATGGAGAAAGGAGAGAAAATGAAGGGCTAGAACCCTGAGCAAGAAAAAAAAAGTAAAAGCAGATGTTCTATCCTGATCTCATCTTTCCAGGAAAGTTCAGCCCTTTTTCAAAAACCCTCAGCACAGATATCCTGCCACGTGTCCCTGACTCACAGGGGCAGATCAAAGCGAGTCTTACAGCTGTTCCTTCAACTTGACCTGAGAAATAAAGAAAGCTGAAGGCACAAGGGATGAATACACAAGGCATCAGGCAGTGATATTAGGGCAAAATAAAGCTGAGAAAACCCAAGGAAGCCTGCAGATAATTTTTACCCTCTCCACCATTCTAGGGGACTTGAGGTGGGGACCCAGTACTTCACTGCCCCTTTGCAGAGCTGTCTTCCACGGTGTATCCTTTCCCTACATGAGGAATCGTGACAAACTGAGTGCCTCTGAGCTACATAAACTCTTGAAATTTCCATTTTGTTCATTATTCAAATTGGTGATATATTTAGCTTGCAGGATAATTTTAAAACCATATGTTTTTAAAAGAGAAGTTTGCTGTTGTTGGAGCCTAATGGGCATGGTTTCGAATTCTATCGCATTTCCCTAATCCATTCATCATGATGATTTCATTTCTTCCCAGTTTTCCTCACATCTCCGGCACCTCTCCCCCACTTCGCACCCTTTGCTCAGACTTTGCTACCTGTTTCACGAGAAGATCAATGAGAATTCCCACATACCCCACCGCCATACCAGCCTACTGCGGTTTGTACCCATACAATTTACTTCCCCTTTTGTTACTATAGATTAATTGTTCATATTTTTATCTAAGGTCCATCTGTCCACTTCTGCCTCTAGATGCCACCCCTACTTCTCCCCCACCTTCCAGTCCAACCCCTGCTCAAGGTCACTGCTCTAACAATCTAGAAATCACCCTGGCTTCTCAGAATCATATTTTTGTCCTCTCTGATGATCTTACCAATTAACATAAAAACATAAAGCAATGTCTCCCATGATTAAAAAAAGTTCCCTAGACCACAGGCCCACCTAGATGTCCCCATTTATAGTAAATGACAGCTTTATTCTTCTAGTTCTTCAGACCAGAACTCTGGGCCTATCCTTGACTCTTTTCTATCTCCCACCCTACATTCAATCCATCAGCAAATCTTGCTGACTCACCTTTAAAATACATCTAACAGGGGCACACTTCTCATAACTTGTGCTGCCAGCCATCATCTCTCCAGGAAAACAATAGCCCCTCATTGGCTCCCTGTTGTGACCCTTGCTCCGCTAGACTGGTATTGGCTGCCAGTACCCAACTAATTCTTTTAGAATATGAACCATATTTGTCTTTTCTCTACTCAAAACCTTCCTCTGATTAATAGCTTCTCATCTTATTCAGAATAATAGGTCCTTCCAATGACCTACACTGCCCTGTCAATCTGGACCCCTCTGGATCTGATAGGGTGAGATATTCTCACCTGCTCCAGCCAGATTTGTCTTCTGCTGCTCTTTAACCCCACCAAGCTCATTCTCTCCTTAGGACTCTTGCTTGTGAGTTCCCCTCCACCTAGAATGCTCTCATTTCAGATGGTTCACGTATTGGTCTCTCACTTACTCAATGCTTCTGCTCAATGATGTCTTTCAGAGAAGTCTGCGATAGCCATCCTATAAAAAAAAATAGCACATTCTACACACACTCCCTGCACACTCTCTCTTTAAACTCCTTTATATTTTTTTCCCATGATACTTGTTATCTTTTATATAATCAGTTCCTTTACTTATTGATTTGATTATGATCTTTTTCTATGAGAATAAAAAGATGCTACTCTGTTGTATTCCTGGCCCCTGGAACAGTGCCTGACCTATAGTGGAAGCTTAAAAATTATTAAGTGAATAGATAAAGTGGCTTTAGTTAATGTTCCTCAATCTAGGTTTCTTCAGCTCCCTTTCCTACTTTGTAAGATTGCTAAAAGGAACAAGATAACAGATATGAAATGCATGGCACAGAGCAGGAGTACAGTAAACAGCACATATTGTTATAAATGTTGTGCAGGTTAACTGGATAGTGTATGCAAAGGCCCTGACATAGAGTAGGAGCTCAGGAAGTTGTAGTTCTCAGTACTCAGAACACATTTGCTGATGATTTAGAGAGAGTTACTATTGGCAGGAAGTTGGATGACAGCAGCTCAGGTTTTAGTTCAAATTCTCATTCTACACTTACGAGGAGCTAGACTTCAGACAGATTACTTAACCTTGTCTTAGTTTCAGATTTTTCATCTGTAAAATGGGAATAATTGTATCCTGTCATTACTAATATGATTAATAAGTTATTTTGCATGGCAAAGGGGAATTAAAGTTGCAGGTGGAAGTAAGGTTGCAAATCAGCTGACCTTAAATGGGGAGATTATCCGGATCATCGGGGTGGGCCCTTAAAAGTGGAAGAGGAAGACGGGGAATAGAACTGGGAGATGGCAAAGTGAGAAGGACTCATCTGATATGGTTGGCTTTGAAGATAGTGGAAAGGGCCACCAACCAAAGAATGTGGGTGGCCCATTGTGATATTGGGATTTATAAGAAATACATATTTGATCATTCAGATGACCAAAATATATTTAACATACATATTTGGTCTTCTTCCACAGTTCCTGGCTCACAGCTCCCAAAACCCTTGAAATTTTAGGAAATATAAGAGCACGGGAACATCTTTTGCTATAATATTTGGTCTCTTGTCCTCAGTTCCTGAAATTGCTTCAGAACCATAAAGGTGAAATGGGTGCCTTGTTATTCGTACAAGTCCCTTTCCACCACAACTGGGTTTATATTCATGATGTGACTTTTGGAAAGCACCTAAGTGGGGAGGGGGGACTGGTTGCCAGGGGTACCAACCTTGAATAGAGCATTGAAACTTTCAGTCCCCCCCGACACCACCTCCAGAGGGGCTGGATTGAGTTCAGTTACTAATGGCCAGTGATGTAATCAGTCCATAACAACCAAAAGAGAAAGGGTTCAGAGAGCTTCTGGGTTGGTGGACAATTGGAGGTGCTGGGAGTGTGGAGCCCTAGCAGGGACATGGAAGTTCCATGTGTGTTCTATCCCCATTTATTTCCCTATGCATCTCTTTTGTCTGGTTGTTCCTGAGTTATTCTTTTATAATAAACTGATGATTTAGTAAGTAAATGGGTTTCCTGACTTCTTTGAGCCTCTCTAACAAATTACTGGAACCCAGGGAAGGGCTTATGAGAGCCTGTGATCTATAGCCAGTCGGTCAGAAGCATGGGTGATAACATAGATTTGCAGTTGGCATCCCTGAGTTGGAGGGGTTCCTTGGAACCTTCAATTTGTTGTCAGTTGGCCAGAAGCACAGATAACAACCCTGGCTTGCGACTGTCACCTGAAGTGGGGTGGGGTTGGGGACAGTCTTGAGGAGGAGCCCTTAACCTGTGGAATCTAATGCTATCTCCAGGTAAATAGTATCAGAATTGAGTTGAATTGTAGGACACCCAGCTGGTGTCCAGAGAATTGCTTGGTGCTGTAGAAACTCCCTCCCACCACACACGTTGGAATTGAGTACAGAACCCCAAAGACCTAGTTTCTGAAGAAACTAGAAAAGGCAAGGAAATGGATTCTCCCCAAGAATCTCTACAAAGGAATGCAGCCCTTCTGACTCCTTGATTTAAGCCCACTGAGAACCATTTCAGACTACTGACCTCTAGAACTGTAAGATAATAAATCTGCATTGTTGAAACCACTAAGTTTGTGGTAATTTGCTAAAACCATAATAGGATCCTAGTACAATTACTATACAGTTATAAAGTAGATGTGATAAATAGGCTTACCTCTAACAAGACAAGATTAGAAATCTAGGTTCTTGGCCTATAGCCCACCTTCCTTCTCTCTCCACCCCAGCTCTTTCCTACATCAAGAGGGTCCTTATGTACCTGTGTGTAAACCCCAGCCCACAAGTCCAACCTTTCCATCTAAAAGGTGCCCCTTAGGCAGCTTTTAGACACAGAGGTGTGATACCAGCAGCCGAGTCCATTCTCAAAAGGACAGCTCCATAGGTGAGGGCTTGCGGGTGGACTTAGAGCAGGCCAAGCACATCATTCTGGGACACTAGGTTTCTGACACATGGCCTGAAAGTTGGGCTGTTAGCTCTAGGTAAGCCTGTCCCTTTTGCTCCATATAGCCCTCACCTCCTTCCTCACCAAAGGAGAAACAGGAGGCCCTCTAAACAGTATGCTCAGTAGGTTTTTCTGTGAAGTGTTCTCTCTCTGAGCTGACACATGCAGCTAGTGAGCATTTGAAATGTGGCCAGTGTAACTGCAGAAGTGAATCTTAAGTTTTATTTAATTAATTAATTCAAATTTAAAAAGCCCCATATGGCTAGTGGGCTACCATATTAAACAGCATAGCTCTAAAGCATAGGGTGCAGGACAGGGATTCTAACTGATCCAGTCTTCAGGCAGTGCTGATAATAAAGTACATGAAAAGAACAAAAAGAACAATAAAGTTTTGAAAATAAAGAAGTTATTCATCCTCAAGGAGAAAATCCATAAGTCTTAAAGGAAATTAGCTTTTCACTTAGGGTCTATTAGGAATTCTGCTCTTTCTCTTCCCTTTAGATCTTTCTGCACATTTTGTCCTCTTCTCTGGGTAAACTCCTCCTGGCCCTTGAGAACTCAGCTCTAGCTTATTGTGTCAGTCAGCCTTTGCTGTGTAACAAATCACCCCTAAAATTAGCAGTTTAAAACAACAACCAATTATTTTGGTTTTTTATTCTGCCAGTTATCAGATTGGGAAGAGCTTAGCTAGATGGTTCTTCTGGTCTTGGCTGGGATCAATCCTGTATCTTTGGTCTGATCCTGGGCCAGGTTGAGATGACCTCAGCTGGGGTAACTCATCTTTGTCCTACATGGTGTCCCATTCTCCAGCAGGCCAGCTTGTTCACATAGTGGTCACAGGCTTCCAGGAGAATGAGCAGAAGCTCTCAAGGCCTCTTGAGGATGAAGCTCAAAGTAATACACTAAGGAACTTCAAAGTCACATTATAAAGATGAGATACAGCCTTTGTAAGAACTGTGTGCAGTTTTGGTAATCTTCCTCATTCACCTCTGTTGAGAGTTTTCTGATCCTTCCCACAATTCCCAAGTCATGTGGGTGTCCTGTGGTTGCCCCTCCATGCCAAACACTGGATTTTTTTTTCCTTTAACAAATCTTCACATTTATTTTCAGTCTGTTTATTGCATCATGAGGATTATGTCCTTTGCTTAAAGATTATATAAATCAATAAGTGATCTATCTTATGTTTTACTTCAAAGCCTCTTCTTTTCTTATCACCTTCAGCTCCTCAGCATAGCCCAAAATGCAGGTCATATTTCTAGCATTACCAACATTGAATTATCTTTTTGTTTAATGAAGATGCAATCAAAGATGCTGTAAGACCATTTTGCCTGCATATTTTAAAACATGAGATTAGCAATCTTAATTCTTATTCTGAGCAAATTTTACCATGTCAAGTTTACTTTGGCATAATATTTGGCAAATAGAAATTGTGAAAATATTTGGCAATACTCCAAGATAAAAACTCCATTGAGAATGTCTTGATATACAATACAGTGACTTTAGTTGTCAAGATTCTATAGTCTTAAAATATCTTTAGATTCCTTTTTTAAAAAATTTTTATTGGAGTATAGTTGATTTACGATGTTGTGTTAGTTTCAGGTGTATAGAAAAGTGAGTCAGTTATACATATATCCACTCTTTTTTTTTTCTTAGATTCTTTTCCCATACAGACCATTACAGAGTATTGAGTAGAGTTCCCTGTGCTATACAGCAGGTTCTTATTAGTTATCTATTTTATATATAGTAGTGCGTATATGTCAGTCCCAGTCTCCCAATTTATCCCTCCCTCCATTATCCCCTGGTAAAGGTGTTTTCTACATCCACAAACACTGGATTTTTAATATTTGTCCTCTCAATTTTTACCAAACTTCACAAATTCGGTACCTTTATGATTATTAACCCCATCTTAGAGATGTGGAAGACAAGGACCAGAAACTCCTCCCTGTGTTCATAAAACTACACGTGGCAGAGCTGGAAGTTGAGTCTAATGCTATTTGACTGCAACCCACAGTTTCTCAATCTTGGCATTACTGGCATTTTAGGCTAGATGATTCTTTGTTATGGAGAGCTGTCCTGTACATTGTAGAATGTTTAGCAACATCCCTGGCCTCTACCCAGTAGATGCCAGTAACATCCCCTCCAGTTGTGACTATTAAAAATAGCTCCGGACATTGCCAAATGTCCCCTGAGGTGGGGAGGGGCTGGGGAAAACCACTTCTGGTTGAGAAGCAGTGCTCTAAACCATGCTTCTCACCCCACCTCACAACACTGTCCCTCCTTGAGTGAGAAAGTAGAATCTTATTTAGAGCCAACACTCAGTATATGCTTTTAGCCTGAAGAGGAAAGTAGAATTGAGGCAGAGCCGGGGCAGAGGTAGGAGCCAGGCCCACCTTTCCAGCAGGTTTCTCTCAGAATCACTCTTCAGCACTTAGCCTTTCCCCTTTCCAAATGCTTTCAACTTTTCATTTTGAACTCAGCATCCTCGACCAGGTTACAGTCAGTGAGAACCAGCCAGTTTTCCCAGGATGTGAAGAGATGGCCCCAGAACAAGCTAAAGAGATAGCTCCAAGTTGGAACGGCTTTGCTGTTGGTGGCGGGGAGCTAAATATTTCATCTTCATAAAATAAACATAGATTGTCTCATCATGAAATATACATAAAAATGTTTAAACATGTTAATTATTAAACCAATATTGATTCATATTGGATGAGGCATTAAGGGAAAATTAGCTAATGTATTTAATATCTCCTCCACAGTTGACTAGTATCAGAATTCATCATATCTAACCACAAATAATCATAAAAGTGGCAAGCAATATTTACAATCGGGGTGAGTGAGTGCTGGGCAGGAAGTGATGGAGATGGAGGAAATATGAGGATCTAAGAGACAGCCTTTCAGTTGTCACAGCCCATCATTGAAATTTCAGACATAAATCACTGGATGCAGTCAGATCATCAAAGTTTGATAAACCTTTCATATTGGGACAGTTATTGAATACCATTTGGACCTGGCTTTCTTCTCAAAAATGAAGTGGGATGGCAGATGCAATGTAGAGTTAGAAAGAGAACGGGAACAGGGCTTAAAAACCCTGGGATTGAATTCTGTCTTATTGATTTTTATAGAGCCTTAGGCTCTATTTACTCATCTGCAAAATGGGGTAGTAATGATATCCACCAGGTGTCATTTTTCTCATATCATTTTGCTTGTTTTGATCTTATCTCACTAACCAGATTTCAAATTCCTTAACGGAAGAGATTTTTCCCTGGTATTTTTTTTCCTGTGTCCTGAAAGCTGGCTAATTTAGTCCTTTAAAAATCTGCTCTGGAATCAGAAAAACATGTATCTGAATTCTGGATCTTGAGCAAGTTACTTTCTGTCTGTGCCTCAGTTTCTTCATCTGTAAAATAATTAGTTACCTTATAAACCTGCTATGAATATAAACTGTTACGAAGTGTAGAAAGTGGTAAGAATATGGTGTGTAAGAGGTAAATACTTGGTGATTGTTATTACTCTGTTTTCCTAGAGCAGTGACAAAGAACTAAACAGTTGGCAAATTTTCAATGAAATCTCAATAGATTTTTTTTTAAATCAGTAATTCGTGAACTTTTAACACAGGAAATAACTTTAAATATCAGCCACAGTAGGTAACAGTAGGGTCATGCAAGCCAGCTTCTAGTGTAAACTCTGCCAGGATGGGGACAAATCTTGGGAAGGAACTCAGCTTGCTGTGCCTGCAAGTTCAGTGTCCTTACACCTCCCCATGGGTTCTAGTGCCAGGAAGGGAGAATTTATCTTTAATGTGAAGACGTGTTTGGGAAGAGCTGCTTAGAATGCAACTTCTGCCATCAAGTCACTTAAAAGGTGACTGTAAAAAAGAGATCAAAAGATCTAACTCACAGTGTCATGTTGGAAATGAAAGGAAATGGAAAAATTAGCCCAGCCACATTTTGCCAACTTAGATATATCAGATACCATATTTTCTCAATTTTGAGATATATTCTTTTTTTTTTCGTTTTCAAAGCACTGCTGAAATCGGGATATGTCTTACAATTGACATATACATTACTGTAGTGCTTCTCTCTTTTTCCCAAGGAAATCTTATTAGATCAGTAGTGTGTCTTACAATTGGCAATGTCTTCAAATCAAGGGAAAGCACTGTTATTATCCATCCCACCATAACTAAATAGAGCCTCCTAAGAAGCAGTGCTGCTTCACCCTGGATCAGCTATTATGGGGTCAGGTAGCTGCTAATAAGTGAAAAAGAGTAGGATGCACCTTGATGTATTCTCTTATTTTCTTCTGCAATGAAGTCCATGGGGTATTCCTCAGCTCAGAGGTGGGGAAAATGGCAGACACATGGATATACCACAAACACACTTTTCCTGGATGCATTTTGGCATCTGAGAAAAGTTGATGAGAAATGGCTTACTGTTATGTACCAGGACCCATCAAACTCTGAGACTGAAAACCTCCAGCTGTATTTCTTACCTACCAGATGTTATACAGATGCACTGCAAATTGTTATCAGAGCTCAAAAGAGAAGAAAAGAGAGGATTGTTGAAGCCATGAAGGCATATGACACTGTAAGCGGTGCATTTAATTTCAACTTAATGTGAGAGAGAGTATACACTAGATTAAATATCATCTGATCATTAAAAACATACTTATGGAAGTTTAGCAACTTTGTCAGGGATGTGTGACTCATAATATACAGTTGTGAGGCCTCAAAAACATATTTGTCTTAATCGACTGGTGTTTAGTTTGGTTTATTGACTGTTAAATCAAAATAAAAGTTTTCACTTGAGATTTCGCATTTCATTTGTGATGGATCTGTCTTCATCCAAACACTCATACTGGAAACCCAGTTTACCCATAAAAAGGCCACTCTAATAGAATCATAGAATTTCCATGTTGGGAAAGTTCTTAGAAATCCAATCTCCTTCCAGTTCCTTTTGGTGCAAGTGGTATCCATCTGTTTTGAATTATAGCTATATTTTCTGAATAAATGTAGTATTACCACATGGGGAAAAGAAAAATTTGGAAAAGAAAATGGGAAAAAACGTCAGCTATATTCCCTTTATCCAAACAGTTCCTTCTCTTTCATTTTCCATATATCTGTGTGTGCTTTGTACACAGTAATAATTGCAGTATACATGCAAGTTATTTTTAATCTTCCTTCTTCATTCTTCCTATTTAGTTTGCATGACCACTGTGTTTAATAACATAATACTGTTCTACAGAATGGCTGTGCTGTAAAATACTGAACTATTTCTCAATGTTGAGACATTTAAGTTGTGTCTAGTGGATCCAGATTGCCTGAGTATGAATCTTGCTTCTACCTATTGAACAATGATGTAACTTTGGGTGAGTTACCAAAAATTTCTCTATCGCTGCTTTCTTGTCTGTAAAATGGGAATAATATTAGTATTACCTCATAGAGTAGTTGTGAGAGTTAAATGGATGAATCCGTGTTAATAAGCGTTGAAAACTGGCACATGATGAGTGCTCCGTGTTAGCTATTACGTTGACAAGTGATCAGCTATGAATATTCTGATATATATTCTTTCCCAAAATGTTGAAACATGTCCGTAAGGGGGATTCCCAAGCCATTTTCATAAAATCTCATGCAGATGGTGACGCATACCCTTTTTGAAAATTTCCAAAATCAAATAATCTTTTACCTCCTTAGATCACTTCACTTTGGAATGACTTTAATTATTGGGAGTATCTTTTTCATGTTTAATCTAGACGTGCCTCCCATTGAATCCCATGCAACAATTAGATTCGATCTTTGTCATAGTGTAAATTATATCAATGCATTGAATCTCAAAACATGTTCCTTGGGACACTAGTGACCCGCAAATCCAAGCCATCAAAGTCATATTGACTCCACCTCCAAAATGCTTCTTAAAACCATCTGCTTGTCTCTCTTTTCCTCACCACCACGCTAGGCTAAGCCACCGTCATCACCTCCAGCCCTGGTTATAACAATAGCCTCTTAATTGGTTTCCACTGGTGGACATGGCCACCAGTCTGTTTTTAAACCAAATGCTAAACTGATCACAAAATTTGTGATGTAAAACCCTTCTATAGCAGTCCATTTCTTAGCCTAAAATCTGATCACGGTCTACAGACTGAATCTGAATCTTCCGCAGTCTCTCTCCCCTTATCTCTTTCTTCCTTGTCCTTTGTTCTCCACAATCCAGCCATGCTGTACCTCCTCAAGTATCCCAAGCTCTTTCACGGTGAGGGGCATTTGTAACGTTGTTCCCTCTGCCTGGAAGTCTCTTCTTATCCTCAGCCAAGCCATCCTTTCCTGTACTTCAGGCCTCTCCTGAAATGTGTCTTCCTTAAGGAGACCTTTTTGGAAACTTCTATATAAAATATGCTTATCTGTTTTTACTCTGTCAGAGTACTTTGCTAATTTTCCTTCATACTGCTATTTAACAGTGTGTAATAATATGTTTATTTGTGTGTTTGTCTGTACAATCCCTCACTGAAGTAATGATTTACCAGGTCAAATGTGTTTGTGAACTGATCCTATTAGTCATACCTGAAAGCAAGTTCAGACAAACAATGGTCATAGATAATCTACCATCATCTCGTCTATGTGCCTAGAGTTGGAATAAAATAATCATGGTAATGTTTATTGAACACTTACTATGTCCCAGGCCCCATTCTAAGAATTTTATGTGTACACTTTTATTACCTAAGAGGCAAACACTAATACTGCCCCATTTTACACCTAGAAGAAACTGTAAAGGTCCCAAGGTCACAAAGCAGAAAGGTGGCAGAGCCAAGATTTGAACCCAGGCTAGCTCTAGTGACCATCTTCCTACCACCACACTAGAGAAATATACTTTTGAGGACCTTAGCTTCGATTTAGGAAGGGAAAACTCACAAAGCACATGAAGTACTCTACATTTTGCACAAAATATGAAAATAAATCATTCAGTGATGCAATTAGAGACTAGGATGCCGAAAGGGACGTTAAATGAACCTTTTCAAGGTAAAGTATTACATGATTGAAAGTGATATTATTATCCCCCCAAAAAAGAAAACACAAGGAGATCAACATGTCAGAAAGGGAAGCAAACACTGATGAATGTTTTATGAATGACTTCATGGAAGGTTTGGCTGCAATAATTATATATAGTGTGTGTTTATATGTGTGTGTTTCTATAGCTATATACACACACATATATAACATGTATACATACCTACCACATATGTATATATATACATATGTGAAAAGTGCTACTAAAATGAGGAAAACATATACATATTCAGCAAATATATACATATTTGGTACTTTCCCTCTTTTTAATAGCTGTTTTTTCTATTCATAAAAACACTACATGCTTATTTAATTGATCAAAAAGTTTCCGGGCTTCCCTGGTGGCGCAGTGGTTGAGAGTCCGCCTGCCGATGCAGGGGACACGGGTTCGTGCCCCGGTCCGGGAAGATCCCACATGCCGCGGAGCGGCTGGGCCCGTGAGCCATGGCTGCTGAGCCTTCGCGTCCGGAGCCTGTGCTCCGCAATGGGAGAGGCCACAGCAGTGAGGCCCGCGTACCGCAAAAAACAAACAAAAAAAAGTTTCCAAATCTTTGATCCTCATGTCCTATCAGTCTCTAGACTATAGGAAGAACTATCATTGTTTTAGGGTAAGAAATCTGAGGCTCAGAGAGGTGAAGGAACTTGCTTGAAGTGAGCTCAATGGGAGAACCAGGGCTAGACTCTGAAGACACCAGAGGCAGAGAGATAAAGCACATATGGGTGGACTTCAGAATCAGGGCAATCTGGGTCTGTATCACACATGCCAACCATAGGACCTCTTTAACCCTTCTGACTAGTTTCCTCAACTGGACAACTGGTTTTTAATGCCTAATTGGCAGGACTCTTGCGAAGATTCAATCAGATAATGTCTGAGAGGCACCTGACTCAGAATGTAGCATATACCCTTAGCTGTTCAGCATGTGAGTTTTTTTCTCCCCACTGTCCTGGCCCCTTTCTCCTTTTCTTCTGGCTCCTCTTTCCAAAACAGTTCAACTGAGGTGATGTAATGCTTCAATTGCCTGACCTGGTCCTGCTGTGGGATCACGGCCACGGTCTTGCTTGATAAAAGCACTACATAAATACGCCTCCTGGAAATGCTGACATAACCTCAGTTACCATCAGATGACGCCTTGGGAGGAAAAAAGGTGGATGTCTTGATCTCAGCTTATAACTCTAGAGGAAACTGGACGTAGGCACAGCTTCTTATCCTGGGCATCTCTGAACCTGGTGTGTTAGTTAAACTCAAGGCCCATTGCATCACATCCATAAGATAAAAGCTCTCTGTGGATGGATCTACCCTTCAGTTCATCCACAGTTCCTTCCTTCTGACCCCTTTTTATTCCCTGGGCATGTTTGGAGAAGGATAGAAAGAACAGGGTTTGGAGGGAAGGTCCTCAAGTTCAAGTCCCCCCTTTGCAACTTGTTGACTCAGTGACCAAAGTCAAATCAGCTTCTTTCTCTAGGCCTCAGTTCTCTCCGAATGGAGAATGACTGCCTGTATCTTGGGATTCCATCAGGATTAGACTTGAAGCTTCCTCTGGAAAAGAAGGTGGAGAGTTACTCTCTTACTCATGTGGTTTTATCAGGAAGGTATCCAAGTTGGGTTGATCCTGTGAACGCCCAGGTCCGTGGGCCTTTCTGGACAGGACCTGGAGGCCTCTATCCACGAGATCTCTGAACCCATATCATCCTTAGACCCTCTGAGAGAGGGCCTGTGGGGCTTCTGCCTTTGGATTCTACCTGTCTGGGTAGGCCTGGACACAGTTATGCAGATGCATCCTCTATCAACCATACCATCTGTCTGCAGCTTTCTTGGCCTGGGGCAGGGAGGAAGCCTAGACATGGGGGAAGCTGTAATCAAGACCCCTGAGGGTCTAAGGTGCCACGTGGCAGGATGTATCTTGTCTTGGCTGTGCCAGCAATAACAAGCTTGAAGCAAAATCCTGGACTCAGCCATTACCTTTCGCTGTGGATGGGGACCAGGGTGGGATGATGCTGAGTTGCAGGAAGGTACAGCAGTTGAGAGAATTCATACTAGAGTCAGCCTGAAGGGGTTTGAACCTTGATTCTCACGTCTTAGCTTTGTGACCTTGGGCTAGTTGTTTCATCTCTTTGATCTTCAGTTTGCTTTCTATAATATAGGACTGAAGATGTACCCTTAAGTTTAAGATCAAGTATCAATGCATAGCAACCTTTAGAATAGCATTTGCATCTAGGACACTCAGTGAATATTAGCTCATAACTAAGAGCTACCACCTACTGGATGGGCCCTGGGTACCAATTACTGGGCTAAGCCTTCAAATCACGTTGACCCGTTTACTCCTCATAACAAGTCCATGAAGTTGGCTATCACCAGCCTCATTTTACAGATGAGGAAGTAGAAGATAAGACAGTAAAGACTGCATCCCTCTCCAAGGTCACGTAAGCCCACTTCTCCTTGGTCTGATTCCAAAGCCTTGGCTCTGAACCCCCTAAGCCATATGCAGTGGGACCATATATTTTCACCCATAAAACAGTATTAGTAAACATCTATTGATATTTTAAGCCCTTCAGATATATTCATTTATTTAATCTTCATGACAGATCTTTGAGGTAAGAGGCATTATCATCCCCATTTTTCTTATGAGGCAGCTGAGAGGATTGGAAAAAGTCATCTTGAAGGTTTGTGCCTTTGTTTTGTTTTGTTGATCTATAATTTATTTAATTAAATTCAGTGTTTTCCAGGTGTGTTCAGTGGAGTACTAATTTTTAAGTTCCTGTGGAAAATAGAGGCTTCTAAGGCAAACATGTTTTGCAAATTCAGCCCAGCAAAGTCCCCTGCTGGAGATTCATAATGTATATTTGCATATCAAAGGGATGGAGGAGCACAGTAGGGAGGAAACCTGTTAAACTTTGTTTAACCCAGTGTTTCCCAGATGGATTTGACCTCAGAGACCTGCCACCCCCTTCCCTCCTGCCCCACATACCTGCACAACATCTGTCAACATGCCACAAAGCCTTTTGGCAAAGTTCATTCTAATTCAACTCAACCCACATTCCTTGAAGGTCAGGTCTGCACCCATCCTGTCTTTACTGAGCTTTGAAGGCGTGCAGGAGAAGGTCTTTTTTCCTGCAAGTTCATAAGAGAGAAAAAAATCATGATAAATATTTAGGGAATAATCCAAATATTAATTTAGGTGGTTGATGCAAAGATACCAGAGACAGGAATGTGGTAGAGGAGAACAAGAGCAGCCTGGATGCAGGAAGGATTTAGGCTGAACCTTCAGAAGGAGAAGCTCAGACTGATTTGCAAAAGTAAGACAGTTGGGCTCCTGAGAAATCTCCCCTTATCAGACAGACACTAACTTAACAGTGGTGGGGAAAGCCCATTCCCAGGACTGGGTTGTTTCATGCTTACAATAGCAGTTATTTTTCTTACAAGGATTTCAGTCATATGGGTTACTTACTGTTATTATTTGGACTGTAGTTATTGTTATTAAATTAGATGAAGATATGGTTATAAGACCTAAATATCTCTGAGCAAATCCTGTGTTTGATTTCATCCATCTTTTACTAGCACCACCTCCAGCTCTGTGACTGTAGGCTTCTTACCCATTTTCCTCCCTTTTATCACCCACTGTTTTGATAAACAAAACAAACTCTCTAACAAGAAAGATATGTGAATCACACAATCACCAACAACCTCCCACTTTTCTTTTCAGTATTCTGATTCCTCATCCTTATTGCTTCTGAGCTGCCATCACTTTAGAACCATTGGCCATTTCATGGAAATCTTGTTTCCTTATTAATCCCTCACACATTCAATTTTATTTTTGAAAACTCCGAAGGATAAATGACTATATTTGGTTAGGTGACCAGGAGGAGGAAGGGTGCACCAAGCAGTGGGTGGAGTAGAAGCAAATGCTGAGGGGGGTGACATGAGCACACGTACAGGAGATCTGAGAACAAAGACCAGACTGAAGTTTTGGGTGTGTGTTGCCCCAGGCTGGGATGCCCACTTAGCTTTGATGAGCTGCTGAGTTCATAGCAACATCTCAGTGCCTTTCACTGCTTCCTTGTCTTTGCCTCCCTCTCTGTCAAATGGTCCCAATGTAGCTGCTTTCTCTAGACATACGTTCATCCCCCTGGCTTTCCTGTGGGTGTTGGTGTCAGAATCAGGCTCCATAACAGAGCTCCAACCATATCCTGTCTCATTTTTCCTTGTTAAGCTTACTGACTCAAGTATTCTTTGGAACTTTGGAACTGAATAGCTAAAACTTTGGACCAAGCTGCATGGCTTAGAAGTCATAGTCTTTATTTATTCAACAATTACAGAGTGTCTAAAATACAGCATGTGTAATATATATCCTGTATTGAGTGCCTAATATGCATTCTTTTGGACACTAGAGACATGAATGAGGGTTTCTGCCTTCAAGAACCAACAACTACATAGGAAATTAGTGCATGTTTCTGACATGATATGGTAAATACAACAGAAATACACATAAGATGAAATAGGAGAATAACACAGAAGGGTTCCGTTGGGCTGGATATTGAAATTTATGCAGGAGTTCAGATTTGGTTGGGCCTCAAAAGGTGAAGAGGGAAAGTGAGTGTCAAGAAACATACATGAAATGTCTGCTCAATGCACCTCCTTGTGTAGGGGATAGAGAGTGAAGTATAGTCGTTAACACCCAGGCCCTGCAGCTAAATGTCTGAGTTCAGAATCCTGCTCTGTTATTTATTAACTGTGTAATCTGTAACTGGGGGTGATCAAACTCATGGTTTGATCAAACCTCAGCTTTCTGACCTGCAAAATTGGGATAGCAATTATATCAACCTCACAGCATTGCTGTAGAGAATAAAAGTGGGTAAATGCACATGGAGCAGTTAGAACAGTGTCTGGCACATAGTAGGTTTTGAATGAATGTTAGTCAAGACGGTTAAATTAAAGAATTTAATAGAAGTTCTGACCGTGTGCCAGTTACATTCTGGGGGCTAGGGATAGAGCCAGGAATAAGACACAAAAGGCCACTAATCCTTTGGTGTATATATACTCTTGGGGAAAGAGAAAATAAAGAGAATATTTAAAGGTAATTTCAGCCGATGTTAAGTACTATGAAGAAAAACAAGGTGCTGTGATGGAGTGGTTGTTTAGGTACATCAGGGAAGGTCTCCCTGAAGACCTGGCATTTGAACTAAGACCCCAATATTGAGAAGGACTATTGAAGATCTGGGTACAAAGGTTTCTAGGAAGAGAGACCACAAGGGCAGAGGCCTCAAGTGAGGCCAGTCTTTCCATGCAGAAGAATGGCAAGGAGGCTTGGGTGGCTGAGGTCGAATGAAGGGAGGTAGGAAGGATATGGTAAGAGATGAGAGTGGAATAGTTAGCAAGAGCCCACGAGGTAGGGCCTGCAGCATACAGTAAGGAACTTGACGTTTACTCCACATTACAAAGTCAGCTAGTTGCAGAGCTGAATGAGAATGGGACTGGAATGAACAGGAGACATGGCTGTTTCTGAGTGTTAATATATACTAGACCTAAGGAATGAATACGTTGTCTTCATTACTTGTTGGACCACTTTGAACTAGAGGCCCCGCAGAATTCTCTTCTGCTTCCCCAAATGGGCCCCTTCCCTTAATTAAAGTGAAAATATTGGTAACTATTGCTGTCAGTTTAGCCCTGATTGTATACCCTAGACAGGGAAGAAAAACAGGAAATTATTGTTGCAATAGAACCATACCTTTCACTGTTCTGTAGCCACGGTTGCTATTCCATTGATTTAGCCAAGTGTGATGTAGGGGAAAGACCTAGACTTGGAAGATGTCTCCTCCATCCATCAGCCAGGGTCCTGGCAAGCGACCGATGCCACAGTTAAAGGAGGGACTGAAGATGACTTAATGGGAGGATTGTTGACAAAGTTATGGGGAGGGTTAAGGGTACCACCCAAGGTGGTAAAGCAGGCTGGGCCTAACAACAAAGCGGAGCTGTTACCATCCCAGCCCTGAAGAAACAAGGGCAGGAAGTGGTATGGGACCCAGATAAAGTCTCAGCTATAGGAAAGGGCCACCTACAGAGCTCTGGCTTTAACAGAATGATGTGGCCTCTGCAGAAGTACAGCCCAATAAGGACAGAACAAGGGGAATAAATACATGGACTTCCGTCTCTTCCATTTCTAATCCCCTGCCAGGTTCCTCCGCTGGGAGAACCCATTAGAAGCTAAAAAGCAAGAGAGTTGTGGCAGGCAGAATAATGCTCCTTAAAAATGTCTATGTCCCAGTCCCCAAATGTGTGAATATGTTAGGTTGCATGGCAAAGTTTGTAGGTGGAATTAAGTCACTAATCAGCTAACCTTAAGGTAAGGAGATTATCCCTGTCTTATTATCTGGGTGAGCCCAGTGTAATCAGAAGCTTCCATAGAAATGGAAGTAGAAAGCAGAGGAAGAAAACTAGAGAGATGGTAGCATGAGAAAGACTCTTCTTAAATTTAAGGCTTTGAAGGGAGCCAAGAAATGCTGATAAAAACTGGAAGAAGCAAGGAAATATTCTCCCCTAGAGCCCCCAGGATGAAAAGAGCCCTGCCGACACCTTGATCTTAGCCCAGAGGGACCCATTTCAGAATTCTATCCTCCAGAACTGTAAGAGAATAATTTTTTGTTGACTTTAGCTACAAAGTATGTGGTAATTTATGTGGTTATAGCAGCCACAGAAAATTAATACAAGAGCCTAGATAATGCATTGCATAAAAGAACAGAGCAGGGTTAAAGAGGGTAGAAAGAATATCTGAGGGTACGATGGAGAATATTCTGCACACCTGGGTTCACGTTTTGGGTCTTCCCTTACTCTATGGCTTTGGTCAAGCCACTTCCCTTGCCTGGGACTTCATTTCTTCACCTGTGAAATGAGGGCCAGCCTACCTACTTCACTGGGTAGTTGTGAGGGTCCAATGGCATAACAGATGTGAAAGCGTCTTATAAACTAAGGTTGCACGGAAGTTAGGCATCTGAAATATAATGACCACAGGAAGAATGATTCAGTACAAAATCTCCACTTGAGACATTCCTGAGTTTAAAGCGTTGTACCTCTTGCTTACATGATTTTCTCATTATGACTTTTTTCAATGTGCAAAATTAGGGCATGTCTCTAAAAGCATACTTCCCCATGGGGCCTGGAGCCATCCTGGCTGGGTTATAAATCTTTTCTTTCAATGTAAAATTTATGGCTCTTTTTGGAAAAGAGAGGTTGCAACATGCATTCATATAATCATGCATCCAGACACACATTGCATGTTCTAGAAAATGAGGCTGCGCATGAGAGACATAAATAGGGAGCTCATGACTTATTAATCACATATCCCACAAACAAATCTAACACCCTCTTAACATGTTCATATTAATTTTTCCCATAAAGGGCACCGAAATAATTGAACCTGCCAGCTCCCTCTGAAGCCTATGGATAACAATACCATAAAAGCACATAAACCCATACACCCTACACTTCCCTTGCCACCAGTGGGCCCACAATGTGTCTCAAGGCCAAATAAATGCTTGACACCGGCAGAAATATGTCTCCTGTATGACAGTCAGAAGGAAAAGTCAAATTACTTTTCATGACTTTCAAAATGGCTCAAGGAAGACAAGTTGGTTTATATATTAAATTTATCTGGAATTTACATTTTGATTGGCCAATAGTCTGAGCAAATTCCACAGTAACCTATTGATCTGACAGAGACTTTTGACAGCTCTGAACAATTGCTGAAATGGCTTTTAAATCCCAGACAGTGAGAGCTGGGGAAGTTTTCCCAGTGAGCCACCTCATTTGTCTTCTATCAGCTGCCCCACCTCCCCCCCCACCAGCCTCGAGGTGGCTTTCAGTAAAGCAAATGGAGTCATATTTTCAGAGATGCAAGATGAGAATCCTCCTGGGGTCTCCCTCTGTTGCTTCTTCTCTTGGCTACCCATTTGCTTCCTCTCACCCTTGATTACACTTGCCGGCTCTCTTCCTCCTTGTGAAATCCACAGTCGGTTTAGGGCCTGCTTGCTTGAGAGCAATGGAGGTGATAAGTGTGTCTCTAGGTTACCAGCCTGGCACCTTTCTACAATGTGCCCTCACCTCTGCGACCCAGCTTCAGATGCTGACCCAGGAATCATCCTGATTTCTCTCCTCCTGTCTGAAACATAATCTATCATCTAAGAATTTTTTTATCCTTCCAAACCAATATGACCTGTTACAGTATGTGTCTGTATCAATTATTTCTCACTTACCATATCTGTCTTGGATTGCTGTGGTTTAACTCAATGAAAAATAAGCACCTGCTGTGTTCAGGCTATTGCTAAAAGGAATGCCCAGATAAAGAGGAAGCCTTCTATGAGATTATAATGTAATGAAGCAGTGGGTCTCAGATGTGGTACCCAAACCAGCAGCCATCAGCGTCACCTGGGAACTTGTTAGATATACAAATTTGCAAGCTGTACCCCAGATCTCCTGAATCAGAAATTCTGGATTTGTGTTTTAACAAAACTCCCACGTGGTTCTAACGCAAGCTGAAGTTTGAGAATCAGAGTTATATAGTATTTGAGACATGTACACAAAAGCTGATATTGATTTCTGTAGTAAAAACGACAACATAGTGCTGAATAGGGATTCTAGAGCAAGGCTTGATAAACTCCATGAGACAAGGTAGGGAGAATTTGGAGGACAACAGGAGGGCTTTAGAGAGGAGAGACCCTTGTGTTTTGCTTTGAAGGAGGGTCTAGAGGACATCTGGACCAAGGGCACAGGGGGAGCAAAGGCATGATACCAGCATG
The DNA here is from genome assembly GCF_949774975.1 of Lagenorhynchus albirostris. Lineage (NCBI taxonomy): Eukaryota > Metazoa > Chordata > Mammalia > Artiodactyla > Delphinidae > Lagenorhynchus > Lagenorhynchus albirostris. The sequence continues at coordinate 15,167,220 of NC_083101.1, forward strand.
GCAGATGTCCAGCACTGGAACTGCCCCTTTCCATTTCCTGCTCATGGCAGACATTACTAATAGATCATGCTACTTTTTCCTCTTGAGAACTGTAATGGTCTCAGAATCTTTCTAAACATATTTCTCCAGGTAGCCAATAGCAGTCAATTAGAGTTGGCAGAGTTTTGCTTTTTTCCTGTTTCTGGAGAGAGTCAACAGACTAAAGGAATGCTCAGGCAATTGACCTCTATTGGGGGCACCCAGGGGATTAACGTTCATTAGGTGCTAGATTACATAGGGCCTTGAATGCCAGCTAGGAGTTTGGACTTGTTTCCATGTACGATAGGGGAGCCATTAAGGATTTGATGTAGAAAAGTGATATGATCAGAACTGTTTAATGATTAGGCATTTTGCCTTCTACTCCCTTTACATAGTAGCTTCCAAACGTGCCTGCCCATTAGAAGCACTTGGAGAGCTTTTAAAACTGTGAATGCCCAGACTGCACCCAGGACCAATTAAATTAGAATCTCTGGGTATGTGATCTGAGCATCAGTGTTTTTTAAATCTCCCTGGGCAATTACAAGGGCAGCCAAGTTAAGGACCCAGTAGTTTAGATTATAAATTTATTGAAGTGGGGATCCTTTGTTATCCATCCATTTCTGTATCTTGCATCAAATTAGTACAACGCCTTCCATAGGAAGAGGCTCAGTATATATATACCCAGTTGCTATGTATTCTGTGTAGAATCGCCTGCCCTTCTCAAGCGGGAAGCTTTCAAAACAGGCACAAGCCAAGCATTTTGAAATCGCAGCAGCATTTTCACCCTAAATTTAAGTAGTTGGATACCCTGCTTAGAAAACCAATAGCCCCATAGTTTACCAGAGGTGAACAGGTCATGCTTCTCTTTCTATCCCTGCTGGAATGGCTCATGGAGAATGTGAAATACAGCAGAATTGGATAAAGGGTCAGATGCGTGAATGTATATTAATGTAGTCAATAATAATTAATGTATATTAATACGTGGAACAGATTACATGAGTGGACAAGTTAGAAGGAGGAGAGCTCTGCTGGGATCTCAATATTATTTCCTCTGAGTTATGTTTGTTTTTTTGTTTGTTTGCCTTGTTTTCCCATACCCCAAATCTCATGGTTTACTGCTGAATGACTCATTTCTCCCTTACAGCTTCTTTTAATACTTTTCTCCCCAAACAGATTATTCCACCGTTGCGACTCTCACAGTAGCGTTTAACTCTAAATTTGTATTCCTCTTAGGGAAGTTGGCCCTGCCCAGAATGCTCATCTGCCAGAGCCTATTTCTATAAACCCCAATTGATATGTTTCCTCCTTGACGCCCCAAGACAGATTTGGGGACCTGCAAAGCAATGACCTTTATCAAAGCACTTACAGTGAGATGATTTTTCTGGTTTTTCTCTCCCTTTCTCAGTCCTGACTGTAAAAGCAATATGTTTTCCTTTACATGTATTGTGTGTGTGTGTGTGTGTGTATATATATATATATATATATATATATATGTATATATGTTTTGTTTTTTAAGTGTAGAAAGAAGTTTTAAAATTCTGAAAATCTTTCGTAAATCTGTCTTCCAGACAAAATTACTGACAGTGGTTTAGTGTTCAAAGTGTTTTTGGTATATGTGTGTTAACTTATTTGAGATCATAACTTATATGGAAGGGTATTCCTAGTTTTGAAAATATGGTAGCTATAGAGACATTGTAAATGAGGCTTGGGGAGGATTTTTAATTTAAAATGACTACATTAATTTCCATCACATGGATGTACCACAACTTTAATCAATCAATCCTCTCTTTTTGAGTATATTTTTGCTTCTAATTATGCTACTATTAACATATGTGCACACACACAAATCTCTGTTATTCATATTTTTTTGTGTTTTCTTGTCTGCGTTACATATTAGTTTCTTTGGATCTTATAAATGGGAGTACTGCTTTAAAGTATTTGAATATATTTAGCTCTAAATACAATAGGTAAATTGCTTTCTCAAAAGACATACAAATTTATATTCCCAGCAGCAGAGAAGAGTGCTTATCTCACAGGTCCCTTGTTTGGAAGAGAATTTTGTTTCCCAGTTTTGCTAATTTGAGAGGTGAGGATAATAGCTCATTGTTTTAATTTGCATTTATTTAATTGCTAGTGAGGTTACCTTTTTAAAACGTATGTTTATTTCAGTTAGCATGTTCATTTTCTCTTTTATGAATTGCCTCTTCCTGACATTTTATGGCCAGTTACCAATTGGAATCTGAATATTTTGTATCATGTATTAAGGATAACTCCTATTGTGTTACTTAGTTTTGAATTTTTCCAGTTTTTCTCTCTAGTATTTCAATTTTGTCTGTGATGTTTAAGTTTAGATTATTTTACATTTTTATATAGCAACATCTAGTTTTTCTTTTTGTGAGTAATTTCTTCCTTTTTTAAATAAAAATAACCTCTTTCTCCTTGTCCCTCAATTTGAGCAATTGTCACTACTACTTATATTTTTGTTTAAAAAATTTTTAAGCATTCAGTTTAATTGTTTTATAATTCTGTAATTCATTAAAGTAGACAGTGCTGATGAATGCTTCCCTGCATTCCAAGACTTTTAACCCATTGTAAAAGGGGCTCATGACCATGTATTAAAAATAATATTTTCCTCACTAATATGTGATACCATTTCAATGATATGTTAAATTTCTGTGTATGTGTGAGTATAAAGCCCACTCTTATTTTCCAATACCTGTTTTGTCCATTGACATGTCTATTATTACACCAAAAACAATGTTTTTATGATTTTTGCTGTATGAAAGGGTAAATCTTTCCAATAATTCTTTGTTTTTTTAAAAAAAAATTATTTATTTATTTATTTATTTTTGGCTGTGTTGGGTCTTTGTTGCTGAGCGCGGGCTTTCTCTAGTTGCCGCGAGCAGGGGCTACTCTTCTTTGTGGTGCACGGGCTTCTCATTGCCGTGGTTTCTCTTGTTGCAGAGCACGGGTTCTAGGCACGCAGGCTTCAGTAGTTGTGGCACATGGGCTCAGTAGTTGTGGCTTGCGGGCTCTAGAGCGCAGGCTCAGTAGTTGTGGTGCACGGGCCTAGTTGCTCCGCGGCATGTGGGATCTTCCTGGACCAGGGACCGAACCCATGCCCCCCTGCATTGGCAGGCGGGTTCTTAACCACTGCACCACCAGAGAAGTCCTCCAGTAATTCTTATTTTTCAAAAATGACTTAGCTACTTTTACTATCATTATTGTAGATGAATTTCAAAATCATCTTGTCAAGTTTTCAAAAATCTTGTCAAGATTTTGATTGGAAAATATGATAAACCTATAAGTTAATTTAGGAAAAGCTGAAGTCATTACGTTATTAAGTCTTCGGCCCAGAAAATCTGTCTACCTTCGTCAAGTATTTTTTGCATCTCACAGTAAAGTTTTGTGGTTTTCTTACATATTTCTTGTTAAAGCTGTCCATAGGCTTTTTATGTTTTCTGTTGTTATTGTGAATAAGATATTTTAAAATCTTATTTCCCAACTCGTTATTGCCAGGAAAGAAGAACACTATTATTTTGGTGTATTTACTCTGTAACCAGTCTCTGCTAAGCTTTCTTATTAACTTTAATAGTTTTTTAGCTGATTCTCTTGAATGTTCTTTATATCAACATATATCTTTTGCAAATAATGATTACTTGTCCCTTCGTTTTAAGCCATTATTCTTCTAGCAAAGCTATCTTTATTGCAAAGAATAAAAACCTGTCCAGTACAGCATAAGAGAAGTTACTGTGTCTTGGTGGGGATTGTGAAGAGGCTGTTACTGATGGACACGAACAGCCAACACTTTGGAAACAGGAGCCTGATACAGCCCTGTCTCATGGGAACTGGAGCTAGGGAGCTTACTAGAAACCCAGAGTCACTCTCTCTATCTCTCTGGAGCTACATGATATTTTGCTTCCCTCTACTTCTTGAGGCTGTACTATCTCCTATCTCCTTGAGGCTGTACTATCTACCCTCTCTTTCTTAGAAAACTTTCTCTGCTGGTACATGCAGCTAAATGTATACTTGTCCTCTAAGTGCCAACATCCAACATGGACCCACGATCTTCTCTCTGACTTTATGTCCAACAGGCCACCAGAGACACTCTGATTAGCTACTGACCAGCTAACAGACGAGCTGATGTCAGTTCAGAGGTTCACACCTGGTCCGTGCAGTAGTGCCTAGGTTGGGGCTGGTCATACGGTAGAAGCATGGCCTCTGAAATAGGTTTCTCTTCAGATCTGTGAATCCTGTTTTTGGCAAGTTTTGTTGTTTCATGCCATGAGTGAAATAGTTGTTCAGCTTCTCTTCTGCTCTTGCAGTAGTTTATAAAGTATAAGAATTATCTGTTTCTTGAAAATTTGAAAGAAATTACCTGGAAAAAAAACTTGCTGGAGACAAGCACCTTTCAGGAAAGTAATTCTCTGATAACTCTTTCCACTTCTCCCATAGCTATTGCTCCAGGGAGGTCATGAGTATTTCTCTGTTTGTTTCTTCACTAGACCATGACCTCTTGGACAGTCAGAACTGTGTTTCATTTATCTGTTTGAGCCCAGTTCCAACCCAGGGGCTGGCCCTAAACAGACCCTTGATTTGTATTGAGTTGGAGTGATTCCAATCATAGGTAGCATAGATAATAAAAAGAGGGCTTGATATGGAGTCAGAGGACTAGAGTGTCAGTGTTACCTGTTTTTTACTAATTGTGGGGATTCAGGTCATTTGCTTCACTCTGAGTCTCACTTCTCCGACATGTAGAGTAGTGAAATTTGGAATGAGAGTGTGTATGGAAAAGATCCTCCACAGTCTCTACCCTGCTTTAACATTCTCACTTAAGCTTACATGTAAAAACTAAATTTCTACCAGGGAAATTTTAAAAAATACTGTTCAGAATTTTGTGTTAAACCTTTTGGAACCATGGGGGTATTAGAAACAAGTAAATAAAGTATACATGAATTTGGTTTTATTTACCCTCTTACAGTGGAAGATAAGCATTTGTTAGCTCAAGCCCCGAGGCATTGCCTTCTTGACAGCTTATGATGTACGTTTGTGAAATGTAAACATTTTCGTGAAAAATTCCAACATACTCTCATCATATGTACCTGCTGTTTTAATGGGGGCCAAAAACCTTTTTCTGACAATTTATTGTATTTGAAAATATAAACTGGACCCCTAACTCATACATTTTCTGAAGATGCTGCCTTGGTGTTGACATCTCTTAGTCTTCTTGCCCATATTGATAGGAGTGTGTGTGCACATTCATAATCTCTTCTGATTTGGATCAGTTAGAGGCAAGAAGGTCTGATACACAGTTATGGATCTTTCGTGTGCCCTTTGTTTTCTTAATCACATAGGGTATTTTGATTGATTGCTGTCAGACTGTAGGAAAGAAGGAGAAGAATGACCCTCAGGCTGGAATAATTGGGTATCTCTCTTGCCCCCTGGTAATGATCAAGAGCAGTTCCTATCAAGAAGACCTAAATTCAAAGATGTCAGCCACCTGCTGAATAGAGTCCTGAGATCGGGTCACATCAAACTCCCATTTCTAATGTGCATTTCAGATATGAAACACAAGGACTGATTGCAAATCTGAAGATATTTTCATTTTGCCCCAGGCCAGGATTTTTAATTTAAAAAAAAATAAACCTGTCAATGTCTAAAAGAAAGGCTCTTAGATATTCTGGCCAATGGTTTATTTAAAAATCCAATAATGCAATTTCTTCAGCAGTAGGAGGCAAGAGACCTTCTCTTGGCTGAAAGTCCCATAAATGGATGGTAGCTAGATTCCCAGTCTGTGAAACAGAAGGGACTTTAGAAAAGGGAATTCTATTTTGTGGAACCAGGACAGGATACCCTGAATGCATCCCTGCACAAAATAACTGTGTATATTTGGAGCAAGAAGACCTGGTTTTCCGTTTCACTTACTATCCAATGGACTTGGACATTCACATGAATGTTTCAATACAAAATTAAAATTTTAAACACAAAATTTAAATTTGTAACAGACATGCCAATTGCCTCCTCAGCCCCAGCCATTTATAGCCCCAAAGCAGAGAAGAGGCTTCTCCATGTACTATATAACCCCAACTTGTTGGTTACAACTGATTGGCCCAGAGAAGCACCACTGACCCACTGAGACTATAGACTCCATCTCTCTGGAATTTGAAATCACTAGCTACAGAACAGACTCAGTTAACTCCAGGCACTGGAGCTGTAGGAACCAATTATCTCCAGGGTTAAAACAATGGTTTTGACATAGCCATGATGAACTATGGTTAATCTGAAGAAGCTGGTCCTTAGACAGGAGACTAGAGCACATGGTAGACTGGCTGAATGGATACAAAAACAAGAACCTATATATATGCTGTCTACAAGAGACACACCATTGTAAAGCAATTATACTCCAATAAAGATGTTAAAAAAATGCTAACTGTCTCTGAGTGGATTTGGACAAGTATCTTTCTTTTTGCTTTTCTGTATTTTCTAATTGTTTTAATATGATCATCCTTGACTTCTGAACTAATCGATTCTCTGGATTAACTGATGCTTTCCATTTCCTTTGAGAATTTGCCTAATGCTCACTGTGCGTTAGACCCCCCTAGCTAGTAGACTGCTCTTTGATACTCCAGCACTCTTTTCCTTTCACTGATTTTCCATTAACCTACAATTACGGATCCTGATCTCAACAGATAAGAGTGACTTTGCTGTAATGGGAGCAGGAGAAGCACCCAATGTCAGACAATCAGTAAATGGACTCTAGTCACACAGTTGAGTTGCTTTTTGGAGTGAAAGAACCTCACACATAAACTTCAGAATGACCGTTCTACACATTTACAAGCATTGTTTTTTTCATTTTGTTAGTCTGTGAGATTCTCCTCTTTCCTTGTCACCTCCTTCATATGTTTAACAGTCAGTCTCTGTCGGAGAATAACAGCAAAAACAGCCAACAAATCAACCTTTGGTTGGTTAATCAGTTCAGTTAAAAAAGGAGAGGGGGTGGTTAGCTATTTGGAGGACAAACCCTACAAAGTGTTTTTCTCAACAGAGAACACATTGGCAATATTTGGATATTTTTGCCTCATTTTAATGAGAAGAAGGCTGATGGCAGGTTCATCAGTTTATATTAATGATTACAAATTGCATTCCTTAGAAAAGACAACACACATCTACCCCTCCCCAGGGGGTTCAGACAATGATGTTGCTTTTCTAAAGACGTTCATTCGAGTGAGTTTCTCTGCTCGTGATAATAGATCTCAGAATGCTAGTGCAGAAGAAGCCCTTAGATATTGAGTCCAGCACCCTTATCTCACAGATACGATGCTGAGAGTGAGACAGGGGAAGTTGTTGGCCAAATGGAACAGAGCAAATCACTAGCCAGATCCAGGAGCAGAACTGAGTCTCCTGACTTTTGGTCTAGGGCTCTTTCCATACAGCATCACGCAGTTGAAGTGTAGGGGTAAAATTTACAGGGAAGGCAACAGGGAATGGTGTAGACAGGCTATGGTGAGCTAGAAAGAATATGATCTGCCATTTTGCTGAAAAACATAAACACACCTCTACAGGCTGGATTTAGCTCCTGGCTCTTAGTATGCATACCCTACTATATTAAATATCTCATTGAGAAACTCCAACACATTTATAAATGGCTTACTTTATTTACATTGAATGGATGACTTCCTGGTTTCAATGCAAGGGCTTCAGAGATCACTTAACTGAGTCTCCAGTTAAAACACCTTTTGCAGCCATTAATCTCAAATCAAATCCTTTCACTGATGGGGAACTTGCTACTATACTATTTAGGACACTTGATTGGCAAACAGCCCCAGTCATTAGAATTTTCTTCATCAAAACAAAACAAACTTCTTTCTACTGGTAAAACTTTTACCTTTGAAGCCAAACAAGAATAAGTCTTCTCCATTTTAAAACTGACAACTTTTGAAATACATGAAGATGGTTTGCGTGTCCTTCCAAATTTTCTCATCTCCCTTAACCATTCTTCATATGATATATGATATTCAGCTGGGTGGTGTGTTCAAAAAGGTGAGGGCAAGTCCCTCCAAACCAAAATAGCTTTTCAGATAGTCCATCATCGTGCCCAAAAAGTAATCCAAGGTACTAAAGTATTCAAAGAGATGTCAAAAGAAGTGGAAGAAAGATTCCGAAAGGAAACATGGGGAGGGTATTTGAATTTAATATTAATAACAATGACATCTAACATTTATCAAAATCTTACAATAAGCTAGGACTCTGCAGAAATCCTTATATATATTATTACATTCAGTTCTCATTGTTATCCCATTAGGCAGGTGTTTTATCCCCATTCTATAAATGAAGAAATTAAGCCTCAAGGAGGTAAATTGACCTGTTCAAGTTCACTTAGCCCCAAAGTGGCAGAGTTAGGATTTAAACCACATCTATATAATTCTAAAATCAGTTCTCTTACCTGCCACCCTGGTATGAAGTACTGGAAAGTGTACTGGAATTTGAGTTCAAATACTTGGGTATGAGATCTATCCTCGCCTGCTGACCTGAGCAATTTACTTCACCTGTTTGAGCCTCTGTATTTTCATCTGTTCTGCATAATTCTTTCACTTCTGTTTCTTCTTTTCTATTTATTATGATACAATTTCCAGATGAGAATCTAACATCCTCTTACTAAGAATCTTTTGTGGTTCCCATTGGCCAAGGGATGGAAAAGGATAATGTGTAAATTCCTTTGCATGGAATGAGGTCCCTTCTCTCCAAGCTCCAGCTCACCCTTCCAGCTTTTTTTGTCATTTTTCATTCAAGCACCTGATAGGCATACTGCTTGCAACCAGCCAACTTGATGTACACGCTCCTGAGTTTGTGCTTTTCTCTCTGTCGTGAGTGGCTTTTTCTACCGGGAGAAATTGTATCTAATTTTCAAATTGGAGCTCAAATTACCCCCAATCCCTTTTGCTCCCTGGTCCCACCAGAGCTAACCCATCTTTCCTTTGGCTCCTTAACCCCTTGGTTCATATTTTTATCACCATAATCCCCTGTGTTATGGTCTGAATGTTTGTGTCCCCTCAGTTTCACATGTTGGACTCCTAACACCCAGTGTGCTGGTGTTAGAATACGGGACCTTTGGGAGGTGACTAGATCATGAGGATGGACCTCCCATGAATGGGAATTAGTGCCCTTATAAAAGAGGCTCCATAGAGCTTCCTAGCACCTTCCACCAGGTGAGGACACAAGGAGAAGTCTGTGATCTGAAAGAGGGCCCTCATCCAACCTTACTGGCACCTTGATCTCAGACTTCCAGTCTCTAGAACTGTGAGAAATAAATAAATTTCTGTTGTTTGGAAGCCACCCAGTCTCTGGTATTTTGATACAGCAGCCCAAATGTACTAACACACTCTGTTCACATGCTACGCTTTGAATGTGAATTCCTTGAAAGCAAGAGGCATATTTTATTCATTAAATTTTTATTCACAACATACAATACAGTGCTATGCATTACTTAAAAAAATGAAGTTAGCACCTACTATGTGCAAGATGCAACGCACACTAGGTGCTATCCCGTCATAGTGCTTGACACATTCTTTAATGCAGAAACAAATGTACAAAACCAGAAAGACTAGGCTTCCTTCCTCCACAACAATTAACATTTTATTAAATGTGATGAATTCCATTTGCCACAAAACAGCAGCCCATAAATGACTTTCATTTGGATATAGAGATATGTTTTCACGTTCAGAGAGCAGAAGATAAAATCAGGTGCCCTGTCATTATCACCACCACTGTCATTACGGTTATGGTGATGAATATTAGATTATTATTATTTTTATTATCTTTAGCAAATGAGTTTCTTTCTTTCCCTCGGAGATTCCAGGAATGTTTCTCATGTGTTTCTAGCTGCTCTGTCTTGTTTTGACACTTCTGCCAGGGAGCTGTGTGGAGAGGGGAGAGGGGAAGAGGATCCAGAGGCTGACCTTGGACTTGGGCTGGCCTGCTGGCTGCAGACTGCACCGCGGCTGCCGTCACCACTTTATCTCTCCCTCCGCTGCACTCAAGGCCACCATTGATCAGCTCGCTGAGCGCTTTACAGCTGCAGCCTTGGACAGGCCTTCGGAGAAATTGATTGCAGTCAATTCCCAGCAGATTGAGCCACATCGACTTGTCTCCTGGTCCCAATGAGCACCTTGGCTCCCCTTTTTAATTACTCCAGTAAACCTTCTGCATGTCAGCCAAGGCACAGGTTGGGGAGAGAGAGAACGAGAGAAAGGGAGAAAGGCTGGGGGGGGGGGCTGAAATTAAACAGTGGGGTGCTTTCTTCATTTGTGCCAGGAAACTAGGTCAGTCACGTGTTCATTTTGAATTTAGTATGTGAATTATCGGAGAATTTGATTAGTGAATCAATAATCAAGTTGAGTGCAAGACCCAACTCAGCCAACTAATTTGGCAGACTTGGCAAGCTATTTCCCATAGCTGGGACTCAGCTTCATGTCTAAAATGGAGAAAGTTAGTAAGACAACCTTAATAACTATAAACATAGGTAAAAATAGATAAACCCATAGCCACTACTACAAATATGATGAAGACAAAGATGGTGATGAGAGCTGGTGTTTATTGATCATTTAGAGTAGCTAAGCACTGTGATAAATGCTTTACGTGCATGATTTCTTTCTTAATTCTTTTTAAAAAATCACCTTATCATATGATACAGGGAAAATATTTTCCTCATTTCACATAAGTGGACAGTGAGGCTACAAGGTTTAGGCTATTGTCCATGTTTATAACATTAGGAGTCAGAGCTGGGTTTCCCTGGACACAGCTCTTGTTCCATGTTGTCTATATAAAATACCAGGGAGCTTGCAAACCATGTTCATGCAGACCCCCTGATTTTATGTTTAGCCTTCCACCTCTCTATATGTGTAGTAAGAGACACATTGGATACAGGCATTTTGGCTTGATATTCATGCAATTTAAAAGTCTCAATTCTCTTTCTTTCTCAGAACAAAGGGAAGCTCTGTACCCCCAGTATTTATGTATCAGCATCTTTGCTTTTAAGATAAACCAGAAGTGTAGAATGACAGCGGTTTCTACCTTGTACATACATCTCTCTCATCAAGGCTTTAAAATCATGTAGTGATTGATAGTCACGGTGTGAGCAGCAGACCACCTGCATCAAAATTTCTCTGGGGACTTGTTCAAAAACATATTCTCTGTCCCCTCCCAGCACTATTTAATCTCAATTCCTAGCACAGGGACCCAGGACACTACATTTTAACAAGGGCCCCTGCTGATTCTCAGGAACACGAATGTTTGAGAACTATTGTGACTGAACATTGTGGTTCAGACAGAGCTTGAATTCAAGACAGTACATCACCTTCACCTCAGCCCAGCAGGCCCTGCATGCCGCCACCTTCACAGAGAGTTTAGGGTCTTCCTCCATTCTTTGTGATCTGAATTCAACCGTCCCCACACCCCCTCCTCCCTTCAACACCTGCTTCTTGCACGTAATATTTTCATTGAGGGGAAATGCACCTGGACCTAGAGGATGAATCATGGTTTATTAATGGTCATCCACATTCCTCTTTGCTGTTGATTGGACATGGATGAGAATGTGATCTAATTCTGCTGATGTGAGGCAAAGTGTTTTGGGGGGGCTCCTGGGAAACATGTTCATTTCTTATAAAGAAATATACATAAGGAGGAGGTTTGCTCAGTCTCCTTCCTGCTTTGGACACAGACGTGTCAGGAAATGATGTTTGGAAATACCACCTTTCTCTTGCCACTGTGAGCTGACCAACACAGGAATGAGAAGCCAGCATGGTGAGGGGGACAGGATAGAAAGGTGCAAAGGATCTACATCCTTGAAGACAAGCTTAGAGCCACTCAGTCAACCCTGAGATCAACTGACTCTGGTCTAACTGTATGAACCACAAATGTCCTTTGGGTTAAGCCATTGTGAGTCCATGATTAAGTCTTCGTTAGGTTCTTCATTGCAGCCACAAACATCTTAACTTTCTCTTTACACAGTCTTGACCTTTAGCATTTCTTCCCTTTAAAATCTGTGTAGAAAAATTGTTTTGAGGCATTATCAACCTGGCATGCTACCTATCCAGTGAGAGAGTTAGATGAAGAGAAGTTAACATGGCCATTTAACTCTGCTGTCAAATATCTGATGTCATAACTAATCTTTGGCAGATTCTAGATTACAGCCAGAATTGGTTCTATAGATCAGGGGTCAGCAGGCTATGGCCCACAAGTCAAGTCAGGCCCACTGCCTATTTTGTAAATTAAGTTTTATTGGAATACAGCCACACTCATTTATTTACATATTGTATATGGTTGCTTTTATGCTACAATGGCAGGTTTGAGTGGTTTCCACAAACACCACTGGCGTCAAAGCTGAAAATATTCACTATCTAGCCCTTTGCAAAAAAAGTTTGCTGATCCCTGATATAGATAAACCAGTTGCTGGTCAAAGAGAATATCTTGTGTTTTAGATATCATATGGGAAGGGGACCATTAGAAAACTTTAAGCAGCAGACTTTTACTCCCATTCCAAACAGAAGGTCAGCCCTTTTCACCACAGGTGCAGACAGGAGGAGTGTCTGTAAACAGAACCAGTACATCCTCACATAAAAGGACCTCAGATCTTCCCCCACCTTTGGACAGGCAGAGGGTAAACCATAGCAAGACTCAAACCTGGATGCATGGCAGGCAAGTGGCAAAACCCAAAGGAGACATGAACACAACCAAGAGTGAAGCTGGATCAATTGCTGAGATTCAGAAGAGGATAATAGCTTAAGCTGAGCAGTGTGGTTTCTGGAACTAAAGCCAGAATAGGCTCGGGGACATCAGGGAGGGAGGGTCAGGTAACCCAGCCTAACGCTGATGGACTACAGTTTGTAGGTTTGGAGTTGGCCTTTAACTTGCTGTTAAAGGACTTCCTAGGACCAACCTTGTGTACAAATAGCTTCTGAGAGTTTGTTGAATCGTTCTTGGAGGACCCACATTTCTGTGTAGCACGAGAGAGACTATTTGAGCCCCATATTTTTTTTCTTTAAGGTTTGAACCACCAGATCATCTGCTGATCTATAGAAGAATTCTGTAGGCACCCAAATAAATATCTTGTCTTAGGCAAAAAGGTAGGATGTCTTAAAGGGTCATTTAAGGTCAACAGAGCCCAAGTGGGGCCTGGTTCACCCCTGCAAGCTTAGGTAACATCTGCACCTCTGGGCCTGTTCTCTTGTCTGTAAAATACAGCAGATGGGGTAGCAATAAAAATATACGTGGGTGGGCACATGACATTTAGAAATACATGAAAAAGTGCTTTCTAAATTATAAAATGCTGTGTAGATGTGAGGTGTCACTGTTATTATTGAATATGACTACATCCTGGTAGGCCTGCAGAGTGAGCTGGCCTGAAAGATCACCTAAAATAGCCATCTAAATTAACCTGTTGAATGGGGAGAATTCATGCCTCTATTTAAGGTGTTGTAGATTGCCTGCCAAGAGCTCTTTCTGCTTAGTGTAATTGACACTGAGGGGATCCTCGTGACAGTAACTAGCCACAGCCTCAACCTCTTCCAAAGACCACTACTTGTCAGAGATAATAAAGCAGTAATATCTGCATGGCCGTGAATGCCCAGTTTTCTGCTTGTTAGAAGGGAAACATGCGTGCAGCTTGGTTACCTAAGAGCTCCAACATACAAGTATAATTTAATACAGAGATAAAGAACTGTATCAGGCCAGAAATTCATCAATGGGAACTAGGATGTGTATAGCATCACTGTCTGGAAAACTGGAAACTGCACTAATACCCCCAACAGTTGAAGGGATAAGCAAGGTGTAGGGTAGCGTAGCAGGATGCCCCTGGCAGAGGCTACAAGTTTAGAGAGGCCCTGGTACCATGTCCAGGGAGGTCAGCCCAAGCTGGAGAGAAACAGGCAGTGTCCAAACATGGAGGTCAGAGATGCGAGAACAGGGTTGGGGATGGTTGATCCTTAAGCAGAAACAATTCACTCTGTTCTCTATCTGGGGTTTATCTCTTTCTAAAGAAACTCTAAAATATTTCCAAATTCTTAACCATGTGTGTAAGCTTGTGTGCTCTGAATTAGACACAGTCTTTAAAATAATACATGAATCTGGTATTGAACTTGAAGAGACAGTTTATCCTGCCTCATTTTACTTTCTTATACGCATACACCCTGTTTACATGCATAGTACTGATCCTGTCTTTCCAGTTTGTTAAGTGCCGAGATGTTTATCCAGATTCATAGCCTTTTCTCTGTTGAAGCTTTGCACGTGGCCAGGCTCATCCAACACTGAATTTGCAAGTAATTCTGTATGAAATACAGCAATGAGAATGAGTGATCTACAAGTGTAGTCAACAGTATGGATGAATCTCACACATATATCTTGAGCTAAAGAATATAGGCACAAATGATTCCATTTTTATAAAGTACAAAAATGGCAGAATAGCTCATGTCATTGAATGCATGATTCATGTATCTTTGAACACATTGAATCACAATAGTGGTTACTCTCAGACAAGTAGTACCAGAAGGGAGCATCAGAGGGGTTTGGGAGATGCTGTTTACTTTCTTTTTCTTGATTTTAGTTCACAGATGTATTCCGTTCATAAAAATTCATCAAGCCACGAATTTACGATATTTCTACTTTTCTCTTCATGTCATACTGACATAAGACGTTTTAAAAAATGAGTAAGGAACCAGGGACGTAAGACAAGGAAGCTTATAAACGACTCAGCCAAGAACTAACTAGCACCTCGGCAAGTCATTTTACCTGGCTGAGCCTCAGACGCCCCATTTCAAAAAGGGAATTAATGACTCCTGCCTCACAAGGTCATTGTGAATATTCAGTTGAAAGGAAAGATTACATGTAAAGTACTTAGCACAGTGCCTGGCACGCAGCAGACACCCAGTGTCTGGTTGCTTTTATGGTCATGTGGTCCTTGCATCGTCCAGGCTGACATCATTTCAGACTGGATGTTAATGTCAATGTTAATCATCGTCTGGGGTCCCTCAAGAGACATACGCTCACCATGTGCTGACGGGGCACCCAGGCCGTGCAGTGAACACAGGGAAGAGATAAGAAACAGTGTGAGACAAGGAAATACATTAGTATCTGGGGTTTCATTTTCCCTCAGTCTCAGTTACCCTCGCTCCCAAAATATTAAATGGAAAATTTCAAACATAATTCACAAATTTGAAATTGTGCACCATTCTGAGTCACGTGATGAAATTTTGTGCAGTCCTGCTCATCCTGGGATGTGAATCATCCCATTATGCGACATTTCCAAGCTGTATACGTTACCTGCCTGTGAGTTTAGGAATAAACATGGTATATGCAGGGTTCTGTACTATTGCGGTTTCAGGTACCCACTGGGGATCTTGAAACGTATCCCCATGGATAAGGGGGTGCTACTGTAAAGCTGGAAAGCTCATTAAGGGAGAGATCGTGGAGGTTAAAGAAGTCCAGAGGTTGGATTTTATTCTGCAAGTAAAAGTTACTGAAGATATTACTTTAACAGAGAAGTCACATGGAGCTGAGATTCTGCCAGATTAATCTTCTAGAAAATTAAAAGGGATGAAAACAGAGAAGGCCTGAAGACAAGCCTTACCTAATAGAATGTGTATCAGGTCCCCAGAAGTCAGACGATGGTAACGTTATACTTGTCTTTATTATTATTAATACTATAAGCAATAACAATGACCACAATCGCTATTATTTTATTGTGCATCTGCTAGGTACCAAATGTTTTAAAAGCATCTCATTTAATCTTTACTCAGAGCACAATGAGAATGGTTGTCATTTATCAGGTTCTTACTAAGTGCTAGGCACTGTTCCAAGCCTTTTATACATATTAATGCCTTTAACCACCATAAGAGCCCTGGGAGATAGGTACTGTTGTTGTCTTCAGAGAAGTCACAAACTAGTAAGTGAGAAATCCAACTTTAGGTGTTAGGCAGCCCAACCCCAAAGCATGCTCTTACCTTTTCCACTCAACTGCCTCTCAGCCATAAAGAAGCTGCTTCCAGGAGCTGAAACCTTCCCCCCTCTTCTCCACCCTCATCCCCGGTTAATTCTGCACCCAGTGGTGTCCTGGGGCAGTTTTCAAAGCATTCCAAGTCTTAACCACTGCAAGGAATTCTTAGCTAACCTTTCTAGGGTGAGCTGCAGCAGCAAATTCTTTCCCAGGTTAGTAGAAAGCCTCAGGCTTCAGAAGAGCAGGTGCTTGGCTAACCCAAGTGTCACCTGCATCTGATATATCTCATTAGCCTCAGGGAGAAACACAGCCTGGTCTGCTTCTTCTCCCAGATGCAGCCCTGGTGCAGCAAAAGGAAGAGCCAAGGGCCTGTTTCTGAAGGAGCCAGAGTCAGCTCTTCTTCTGAGAGCACAGCAACGGCAGGGCTCCCTCTACTACACCCCCTCGTGAGTGGATGGGGCTCTATTATGATCTAGGGAGGTCATCAGCCCAGAAATGTGGCCATGGCCAGCCCCCAACTTGCATGGCATCTGGTGAAGGAGTTCAGAGGCTTCCTTTCCATAAATATCTCTGCTTCCAGTCTTGTCTTGGGGTCCAAAATCCTCCCCCATAGAGTCAAGTCTTGGGGTAAATCCCCTTGCATCAATCAGGGTTCAAGCAGAGGAGGAAAAGTAGAAGCATATCAGAAGCAGAGCCAATGGGACATGCACACACATGCATACATACACGCACACATATGTAATATACATACACATATGTGTGTGTATTTATAGAGCAGGCTAGAAGCCCAGGAATTCTAGGGCAGGAGCTACAATCCATTGGTGGGGTTTCTTCTTCCTCAGGAAAACTCAGTCTTGCTCTCAGAGGCTTTCAACTGATTGGACGAGGTGCATCCAAATTATAGAGGATAATCTTCCTTGAAATCAACTAATTATTGCTGTTAATTACATCTACAAAATACCTCCCTAGAAACACCTACATTAGGGTGTTATTGCGTAACTAAGTACTAGCCTAGTACCCGGTTATGTGCATAACTTGGTCTAGCCGAGTTGGCACACAAACCTAACCATCACACTTCTCGTGGGTCAATGGAAAATTCACCAGGATAGTGGTTATAGCTAAGTTTCTGTTATCTTGGGCAAGTCCTTTTTCTTCTCTGAAACTCAGTGCTCACTTCTGCAAAATGGATGTTGTCAAAAAGTGAAAAACGAGGAAAGCATAGTATTTTGTATCTGTTAATCCCATACTCCTAATTTATTCCTCCCCCTCCCCCTTTCCCCATTGGTAACCATAGATTTGTTTTCTATATCTGTGAGTCTGTTTCTCTTTTGTATATAGATTCCTTTGTATTGTTTTTTTAGATCCCACATATAAGTGATATCATGTAATATTTGTCAAACTACTATACATAAAATAGATAAGCAAAAAGGATTTACTGTATAGCACAGGAAATTAGATTGAATATCTTCCAATAACCTATAATGAAAAATAAAAACATATACATTTATAACTGAATCACTTTGCTATACACCTGAAATTAATACAATATTGTAAATCAACTATACTTCAACTAAAAAAAAAATGAGGAAGGCATGAGAGTTGTCTTTAGGTATTTTAAAGTATGTGTCATGGAAGGAACACCTAGTTTTGTCCCATGGAGTTACAGAGGGAAGAGCCAGGGCCATTGCCTGGAAGGAGAAATGCAAATTTCAGCTTGATAAAGAAAGTTTGTCTCACAATGAGGTTCCACCCTAAGAGGGACTGCCTGGTAAGATAATAACCTCCTTACCTTAGCAGGAGTTCAAACAGCCATTGAAAGAGCATTTATTTTGGGGAGAACAATACAGGAGACATTACATTTGGTGCTGGATATACTCAGAAATGCCTTTTAGTGTGATCATTCTTCACTGCTGGTAAGACTACTCTTCTTTCCTTTTCTCTTCCTGGACCCTCTCCTGCTTCCAAAGTTTGTCAGCTGACTGTGCTAGGCAACATAAAATGTAAACGAATCCTGGAAGAAATATTATTCATTATCACCCATCAGATACATTCTCCTGGTTTATTCATGAGATTAACTGTCTATCACAAGGGTAATCTCTTAAACCAATTTAGATACACTCACCCAGCAAGGCAGTGAGAGATAAAGCACAGGAAAATTTTTTGATTTGGTGGATGCAACTGGATTTAGTAAAGCATACATTGATGACTGTTGTACCCAAAACGTTGCTTTGCACAAAGATCCAGCATGAGATAGGCCTGGCCCCTGGCCTCGGGCAGTATGGTTACAGAGGGAAAGACACAGCAGCCTATAACAGATGTATTGTGAGAACACCAGTGGCATGGGACCATGGCATGGGGCAGATTAGTTATGATGGGGAAAAGGAGCTACATTTTTGTGGATGAGCAATTTTAACCAAAGCTGAAGACAAAAAAGACTTGGGCAGATGAGTATTCTGGAGAAACGCATGATGGATGCACAGCACAGGTCAGTAGAGTGAGGGTAGAAGGAATGTACTGAATCTGGAGACAGTTGAAGAGAAAGATATTGCAAGGGCTGTGGGAATAACGATGATATGGTTCTTACAGAATTGGAAGAGAAGATGGGGTCTAAAAAAAAGGAGGAGGTTGAAAGAAAAAGTGACAATTTCCAGTTGCAATAAATTACCAAGGGACAGGCTTTTATTAGCTTTTTCCTTGCTACCTGTAAAAGCCTCTTATCTGCAGGTGTAGCAGGGAGTTGCCACGTAGTCAGAAGACTGCTATCATGGTGGAGAATGTGCTAAGCTCACTGCCTGGCCGTGGTTACCTCTCAGAGCCTTGGTTTCCCAACCTGCAAGATATGTATACTCTCCCCTGCTCTGCTTGTAAGCTGTAAACCTCTGTGCAAACACTCATGTGCTCAGGGACAGATCCTGTCGGTCCTGGGGGAATTTACAGCAGCTTGAGACCAAGTCCAAAATCAGCTAAATTTTGCCATCCAAACGGAGGTGGCAGAGTTGCTGTGGAGCCTGGTGACAAAGACGTTCACCTTGTGGCCATCGAAGCCATGTGCTGGGTGTCTGTGGAGTATGTTAGCTGCTCGGATTGTTCAGTGTGAAATTTAATTTGGGCTCCTGGGTGAGCAGGGAGGAGGGCGTGAAAGATATGACACTGGTTAATTTCATGTTTTACAGACCCAACAACCCTAAAAGTACATTTCTCAGCAAAAACTGAGACCCTGCAGGCCACTGCATGCAATGATATGCAGTCCAGGGGGAAAATAGAGATAGTGAGAGAAAAAAAATCAAGAATATATCATTTCCTGAAATCAGATAAACTTACAAGCTTCCATCTCAGTGGGTTAGATTGACAGGCAGAGAGAGAAAGGCGAAAAGAGGGTTTCTTTTAACTCTTGCCAATACATTCTCAAGTAACTGCAAACACTCCTCAGGATGGCATTCCAAGTCCCTAGCCTCTGTCCTCATCCATCTTTCCGTGGGCAGATCAGATCATATTTGCTCTTTCTCAGAATCTTTCTTGTTGCCTTGTAGACTACAGCAGAAGACTCAAACTCCCAATTGTAGCACAACTGTTCCTCCCCTTAAGTCCTGCATCATGTCCCCTCCTGCTCTCATCCCCACCCAGTGCTGGCTCCACCAGCAACATTGATTGACGGATTCCCAAATCTGCTGGCTCTCCCCCCGCCCCATCTCTCTGCCTTTATATGTGCAGGTTCCTTCCCCCTAGAATTTCTTCTACTTTGGCTCTTCCTAGGTTTCAGGGAAACTCAGTCTGTACAGGCAGCAGCTAAGAGCCAAGACTCTGGCATCAAGTAGGCCTGATACTGGCTACTTGATATACTGGGTACTGGCTTCCATCACATCCTACAGTTACTGGTTGTTATGGGGATTCAGTTGGTTAATGTATATAACAGAGCACAATGCCTGGCACGAGGAAAGTAGTTGGTAAATGGCTTGTTTTTATTATGAAGGTAGCTCCAATATTACTTCCTCTATGAAAACATCTTTGACTCCCACATGCAGACGTAGGTGCTGGTTCCATCACTCATGAATGATCCAATTGCATCTTGAATGTGCATCCATTACTACAAACGTTGTGTTGAATATTGTACTTAAGAGTCATTTTCGTGCCCCCCGCCCCCATTACACTGTGTGTGTGAGTGCATGGATCAAGTTTGGCCACCTTTATAAGCCCAGGGCTTAGCCAGATGCCCAACACAAAGTAGAGACTTGATATGGGTTGGCCGACTTAATGAAAGAGAGAATGAATGAATGATTACATGCATGGCTCACCCCACAAGGGCTAGATCAGTGCCAGCTCTCCTGTGAAGTCTGCTCTGTCCCATCAGGAGAATGAAAGTTCCCTCCTGTGATACAGCCCTCTGCCAAAATCCTCACCAGTCACCATCACATTGTGAGTGCCACACAGGAGACTGCATGTCTTATTCCCCCTTGTCAAGCCATTAGCCCAGGACCTGGAACATAGTAAGAACTCAGGAGATGCTCTATTTCATCATCATTCTCTTCTTCCTCTTCATTATCACTATGCCCAGGGCAGCCAACATTTGGGATTTCATCAGAGTCAGGATGGGCGAAGGGTGTTCTAGATGCAGAGGGGCTGGGTTTAATGCCCCCACTACACATACAAATGCAGACCGTGGCAGGAGCCTCCGGAAGACTGTTCATAATAGCTACAGAAAATCAGTATCCAGGAGAAGCTGTGAAAACGTAAGAAAACACAAAGTCCTTTACCTAGATGGATACTTGTAGGCAAGAGGGTCTGTGTCAGCTTGTGAGAACAACATCATGGGCCATTTTGATTCTGTTAGGAAGCTATAAATTGAGAGTTTTTGAACAAAGAAAAGCTTTGAAACCATTCCTGATAAAGCAGGAGGTCAAAATAATTATTGGATTAGTGCACGTATATTTGGAGCTATTTGTAGAGTATGTTTGTATGTGAGGGACAAAATCACAATATAATTTAGTGTGTGTTTACATGTGTCAGTTAGTGCTCTCAACCCTTTACATGTACTAACTCATTTAAAACATGCAACGACCCTGTAAAGTAGGTATTGTTATTCTCATTGTAAAAGGGAGACTCGGGTACAGTGAGTAACTTGCCCAAGGTCTCATGGCTATTAAGTGGTGAACTTGGATTTGTACCTGAGCAAGGACTTCAGAACTGATGTTTTCTGTGTATATAGAAGGGGTCTGTGGGTATTAGGAGTAACTGAGAGGCGTGTGCCTGCAGTGTGATTTTGTTTAACACCTTTACTGGACTATAACTGCTTTACAATGTCGTGTTACTTGCTGCTGTATAACGAAGTGAAGCAGCTGTATGTATACATATATCCCCATATCCCCTCCCTCTTGCGTCTCCCTCCCATCCTCCCTATCCCACCCCTCTAGGTGGTCACAAAGCACCGAGGTGATCTCCCCGTGCGATGCAGCTGCTTCCCACTAGCTTTCTGTTTTACATTTGGTAGTGTATGCAGTGTGATTTTTAAAAAACATATGCACCGGTGTTTATTGAGCATGTACTATTGGTCAGGTCCTGTGCTAGGTTCATAGGGTGATCCCAGAATGAATAGATGGCACAGTCCTGCTTTCACGGAGCTTACAAGGTGGTGGGGGAGAAGGTGGAACTAAAATAGATATTAAGGAATTCAGTTCAGTTTCATAAACTCCTTTTACCATTGATTCTGTGTTAGATACTATATCCAGCCTGGAGAAATAAAAATGAGGAGGACATGATCCAGGTTTTCAAGATGTTCAGAGAGTGTCAGACGATGGGAAGTTTTATAATTAACACACCAAATGTCACATGCTTGTTCAACACCAACTTCCTCTCACTATAAACCCAAAGTCCACTGTGTTGAGCCCCTTGCATATTACCCTGGCCTCTGGCTACTTTGTTTTATCCTTTAGAAGGAATGTCCTTCCAAGTGTGGGTCTTGTCCTCAGTATCTGCTCTATCCAGTGGTTGGGACCATTCCATGCTCCAGCATTCCATGCTCCAGCCCACTGAACCTGCCTTATCCTGACGCGCTTAATCGGGCTGCTGGGAACATACGGGTTATTGTGTCTGCTAGATCCAACCGCCCCATTAGACAAAAGTGCCCCACTTACAGTTCCCTGCTGTTTGGGGGCAGATACTAATCAGAACAGGAATAGTCACCTGACATGAGAAGACTTTACGTGTTAGCTGGCAGTGAAGCATGAAATAGCTTGTCCTGGAGGGTGAGCTGAATCCGTCAGATTTCTTCTCTGAGAAGTCAAACTGGAAGGACAGAAAAAATGGATTAGTTGGAAACAGAGAAAGAGGCCAGTTCTGTTGGTAGCGGAGCGCTTAGTAAGAATTTAGAAGGTTGTGGTGGCTGCATGACTGCATGTTCTGCCAGATTGATCTTGGAGCTGAGATAGTCGTCAGTGCCTGGACTTCCTGTTGTGGGTCCCTGAAGAAAGTCCACGGACTTGAATCAGCTCCAGTGGTTCACTCTCCCTGGAAAGCAGAATTGGTGGATTGGATCATACCCCTTCCAGTTCTAGTGGGTGGGGATGAATCAAAGGAGACCAATGTCCATAGGCTCTTCCTGGGGAAGCCTCCGTTGACCACTTGTTGATGATTATCCTCCCCTACACACACACACACACACACACACACACACACACACACACACACACACACACACACACACACACACACACACACACACACACACACACACACACACACACACACACACACACACACGTCATTCCTTCTCCCTCTGCCCAACCTCCCCCCACGCTGTTCTCTCTGTTGAGTGGCAGCTAATGATTTTGACATGTGACTAACCTAGAAGGTTTTATTGGGTGTTCACTCTTCCAGAAATAGTGAAGCCACTTCAAGAGAGTCATATAGGAGTAGACTAATAAAGCATCTCTTAAGCAGCTACTGTGGGCCAAGGATACAGAGATAAAACCACTGCCCTGCAGGACTTCCCAGGTTTGTGAGAGAAACAGCATTGTAAACCGACATTTACACGCTAGGGAGCCCTGAGCTTGGTGGAGGAAACACTGGGTATTGGGCAGGCAGTGAGAGTTAGTTAACTTGGCCTGGGGAGAGAGGACAGGTGTGAGTACGTGTCGCGGGGCTGAGCAAGGGAGGCTCTGGAGGAGGTGACAAATGAGCTAAGTCTTCAAAGATAAGTAGGGGTTCTCAAAGCCAAGGGTGGGAAGAGAAGGAGCCAGGGAATTCCTAAGGATGGGAATAGCATACGTGAAGATTCACGATGCAAGAGAAAGGGGCTGTTCTTAGAAGAGCAGACATGAGGCTGCGGAGATGGGCAGAAGAGAGGCTGTAAAGGAACTCTGATGGTCCCTTGAGGAGGCTGCCTTTTCCTGAACACTGTTGGAAGAGGACACTGACTGATTTTAAGCAGGGAATTGGCTGGCGAGTTTGGTGACAGTCTGGGTCCTGGATTGGGGTGGACATCTGGTAGCAGGAACCCAGCAAATCTCTGCAGAGCTGCTGGAAGTTTATGAAGATGGGGCTGACTTGACCGAAGATGGTGTCCCAGGGAGTCATAGGTGTGTGAGTGGGAGTCGGGGTCTCCAGACATGGGTGAAATCCCCACTCTCTCATGGCTGTGGGTGACTTCTGTCATTACTCAGGGCGTCAGTTTTGTCATTTGAAAGTTGAAGAAGGGGCCTTGGGAGTATCAATTGTAAAAAACCTTGATGTATTTTATTTTATTTTATTTTTTTGTGTGCTATGCGGGCCTCTCACTGTTGTGGCCTCTCCCATTGCGGAGCACAGGCTCCGGACGCGCAGGCTCAGCGGCCATGGCTCACGGGCACAGCTGCTCCGCGGCATGTGGGATCTTCCCAGACTGGGGCACGAACCTGTGTCCCCTGCATCGGCAGGCGGACTCTCAACCACTGCGCCACCAGGGAAGCCCAAGCTTGATGTATTTTAAAAGGCCACTCATATGCTGTCTGTCTATGATTTATGGGTTAATTATAAGTAGTTCAAGTTGTGTGTAGTGTATGTTTGTGTATATGTACATTTGTGTATGTTTTTGTGTGTGTGTAGATGGAGGAACATATGTGCAGTTTTGTGGGTGGGCCTGAGAAATAGAGGGGACCCCAGGTGTAGCTCAAAGGTAAGTGGAAACACTCCCCACTGAAAAGCCTGATTCTCACTCTTGATAAGACTGAAACCATCTCCTCCCTGGAGAACATCCCAAAGTCGAGCTGGGCAGACTCCACACCGCCCCAAGTTCTCATATTTGAGCAGAAGCCTCAGGTGGAAGCAGGGTATGGAGCGTTCATCCACACTTTCGTTCCTATAATTAGAAGAGTCTTTCAGAGACACAGAGCTTCTCTGGACAGGAATGCCACTTAGGGTGCTACTGACCCACATCCCCTGCCCCTCCCTGCTTGCAAATCCTGGAGACAGGAGCTTGCGTCCTCCCCAAGAGCTGGTCTCATCTCTCAAGCTCTCCCCTCCCCGACTCACTCCACGCCCACAAGGCTCTCTTCGTTTTCTTATTTAGTTTGGTTTTGAGTGACGTACTTCGTACTTCCTCCTTCTTCCGTTGGGGCCTTTCTTCCCTTACTGTTCTGTCTCTGGAGCATCTGTTTCTGCTCACTTTGCCCAGCTGAGTCCCACTCGTGTTTCATGCCCGCCCCACATTCAGCCCATCCTCCCAGCAGCCTTTCCTAACCCTTCACGCCGACAGTCTGCCCAGTTTACCTACTGGGAAGCTCTCCTAGCTCCCTGTGCCCCCTGGCAACGGGGAGCTGCTTATAGAATCAATTTTGTAACTTTGTTTGTTTAATATCTGTCTTTCCCCATAGACCAGTGGTTGTCAACATATGGTGATTTTGTTCCCAAGGGACATTTGGCAACATCTGGAGATATTCTTGGTTGTCACAACTGGTAGGTACTAAGCCATGGGTACTGCTACATTCCCTACAATGCAGAGGACAGTCCCCTCCCAACAAAGAATTATCTGGCTCAGAATGTCAGAAGTGCCGTGGTTGAGAAACCTGGCCATAGACTGTGGGCTTGATAGGGAGAGAGACCTTGGCTGCTATTTTCATAACCTCACATCCTGCATTGGGCCCCAAGCACATGGACTGGCTTGTAGTAGATGCTCAATAAATATCTGTGGACTGTTACACACACACACACACACACACACACACACACACACACACACACACACACACACACACACACACACACACACACACACACACACACACACACACACACACACACCCTGGGATCAGTCTTGTGCACAAACTCATGCTCATACAAGCCTCCCTCCCAATGGCCACTTCTATTCTTCCATATGCAGGACGCTGCACCCTTAGATTGTGATTCTAATGTAAAGCTACACCTTACATGTACATGCCTCATTCTAGCTAATATATAATTCACTGCTTCCTTAACAATTAAGTCCTCTTAGTGGCTTCCACCTCCCCCCGACACTGATCCCACACCCACACTCACGTAGATATACCTGTGTACGTACACCTGCCCAGAGACCTGGCATGCTCTCCCTCACCTGCACCTTGTCTCCCGAGACACGTCAGCTCTGCAGCAGAGGCTTTCTCTTTTTTATCCCATAAGACAGGTGCAAAGCAACAGGCCTGCACAGACACACATATGAACACACACTAGTACTGAGGACGAGAAGACAGGATGCAGGGGAGTTTGACACGGAGGGAGGCCTAGTGCACTTAACAAAACCTCCCTGTGGTCCCATCCAAGCCATGGGACTGTGAAATGTATGCCCCTAAAACTAGATCTGAAACCAGACTTCAAGCAAAGGTAGCAAATCCAACTCCTATTCAAGCCTCTGTCTCTCTGTCTCTCTCTCTGTCTAACATACACACACACACACACACACACACACACACACACACACACACACACACATCCCTCTACAAATTTTCTTTTCTAAAAAAGTCAAACGGCAGAAAATAATTTTAATCAGCATCATGCCAGTGCAGGCTGAGGGTGAAATAGGATATTAATGCTTTTATCTCTGCTGGGGACATGGCTGACTTTACCACTGATTCTGTTCGAAGTCGCACCCCAGGTGTGTTCCCATAGCATTTCTGCATTAAGCAGCTGCGAAACCAGATCTAACATCTTTTATTATCTCGGCAAAGCTGCACACACCGAGTGGTGGGCCATAATAAAAAGATCCAATACCCCATTAGCACAGCTAATATTTGACTTCTAAACTCAAGTGGAAAATGAAACTCAGTGCCCGGAGAGGAGCAGGGAAGGGGATGCGACGTCGGGGACCTGAACCGCAATTCCTTCTTGTTCTGCAGCACTTTACAGTTTACAAAGCCTCACACATGCATCTTTTCACTGAATTTTCACTGCTGCCCCCTGGTGTGGGCATTATGGTCCCTACTTCCTAGAGGGGGAGCTGAGGCTTGGAGAGGTCAAGTGACTCATCCAGACCCCACGTGGCCCAACTCCGGGCAGTTGTGGTCAGTGAAGTAGGAGTCACAGTAGCTTTTAATCCATGTGGGTTCTCTTTTCTTTTCCATCCTCTGGCTCAAACTTTCAGTGTTCTAATGAGAATTTTCTAAACAGAAAATATGATTTCTGTTTCACGTGAAGGGGAGCCTACCTTCCTGCCTTCCTTCTTTTCTCCCTCCTAACAAAAATTTCTTGAACCCGCACTACCTACTATATGCCCTAGATCCTGTGCTGGATGCTAGGGATGGAGCATCTCAGGTGGGGACTGATGCGGTCCCTGTCATCACGAAGCTTCCCATTCATCTAGCAGGAGGGACAGGGTGGTGTTTCTAAAAACAGAGGAACAGAGAAATACAAGGAGCTAGAAGAATTGAGGGGATGTGAGGGCGATGGGTTAGGGAAGTCTTCCTAAGAAAATGACATCAAAGCTGAAGTTCATGTGGGGATCAGTTATGAGCAGGGGAAGAGATGGAGAGTTTTCTAGAAGAAATATCGTGTACAAATGCTGAGAAGTGTAAGAGGGCATGCTGACTTGAGTCTCTGAGAGCAGTTCATTGTGGCAGGAAGGGGAAACTGGTAGTAAGTTGACCCGCAAATTGGGCAATGGCTAGACCTCAAGGCGGGTTAAGGGACGGAATTAAGAGGCTGTTGTGACAGTACAGGTGAGAGTTGCTGGTGGCTGTGGGAAAGGAGAGGACTTTCTCAAGCTTTTGTGTATAAATAAATCCCCAGAGGAAAGCAGATTCTGATTCAGTAGATCTGGGGTGGAGCCTGAAATTCTGCCTTTCTAACAAGCTGTCAGGCGATGCCCAAGAAGTGGACCACAGAACACACCTGAGGAAGAAGGCCTAGCCTGTGCTGGCTAAGTTGGTGGCTACCAGCCACACGTGGCTACAGAACGACTAAAACGTGGCTGGTGCAAACTGAGATGAAACCACGATGTAAAGCAGGCACCGATTCTGAAGACTTTGATAGGAAAAAGAAGAAAAAAGGAATGTAAAAATGTCCTCTTTGTAATTGCTTTATGCTTGCATGTTGAAATGGTAAAATTTTCGATATATTGGGTTAAATAAAATGTCATTAGGGTGAATGTCACCTGCTTTTACATTTTGAATGTGCCTACAATAATGTGAGTTACAGATGTTGATTACATGTTAACCTATTTGGGATAGATCAGTTTAAAGAAAATGATTCCTAAATTTGACTCTACCTGTTTCTTTTCACTTCTCTAAATGTGGGTACTAGGACATTTTAGATCACATACGTGGCTCACATTCTGTTTCTACTGGACTGCACTGCTCTGGGCCATCCCTCTGCCATGGTTAATTTGCTTACTATTCCTTTAATACATGGGGCACCCTCCTACCCTGAGACCTATATCCACTGTTCCTTCTTCTTAGAAGGACCTTCTAGTTATTAATATTTGCCAACTAGTTCATCAGACAGTGTTGATTCACCTCGAGCAGAGATTCCTAATTTTGGAACCACCAGAGGAAATGCTAACCTAACCCTAAGTGATTCTGATTTAAATACTTCACTCCCGGTGATTCTCATGTGTATTAAAGGCTGAATACACTGAGGGAATATTAACACAAGATGGGAATTTAGACTTAATCTCACTCTTATTTTAAAAATGGCTAAACCAAACCTCAGAGATAGATATTAGTTAAGATCACACCGTAGCTTAAGTTTCTTGATTCTCATCACTAATCCATCTCTCCTTTGTAGCCTAGTGTGAACGTCATTCACACTGGCCCATCCTTGTGTTCCTTTTACAATGGTATTTGTATTTGAATTTCTTTATCACACCTGGAAGGAAACTGTAGAGTATTGAGGACCTGGAGAGATGGAAAAATACCTCCTTCTAGGACCACCACCTCTGAGAGCTAGCAAGGGGCCAAGGCCATATACCAAGTGGAGAAGTGCCCAAACAGTGCTGAAACAAAATGGTGGCCTTTTTCAGTACATACACACACTGGCAAAGTCAGAGCTTTACCAACACACACATACCCAGGGATGACTTTATGTGTAACTTCATTTGTGCATTACGGCAAAAGCCCAGGGCCCTTTATAACCATGAGGCTGCTGGGTGAATTGTCCATTGGGCCCCAGGGATAGGTCCCTCCTGGGACTCCTGACACTACCACACCTCACACCTGGTTTGCCAAAGCCCAGTTTTGGTTACAGTTCATATACAAAGCTGGTCTCTTGTGAACTGAGCAAGAATTCTCTTCTGCTTGCTTCTTGTGATCTCTGAGGAATTACCCTAATTATAGTCTCCTAAGGAATTTCAGTAGATCTCTAGACAGCTTTGGTGGCAGCACAGCATCTCAGGCCTTCCCTTGAAGGATGTACCTTCCACATTCTCTGTGGGTTCATATTTTAAGGTTTGACACAATATATTTAGAAGATTCTTCATTCATTCTAATTTCCCCTAAACACCCCTCTGGGCAGGAGAAAGTGTTTGTAGAAATGTTGCCTAATGAATCCTACTAAGTCAGAAGGTAGTTCAAGGCTGACGTTTGATGGGACAGTTTGCACCTAGATATCATCACTCCAGTTTCATACAATTCAGACCTGGGAAGGGCTTCAGAAGTCCCTGTGTTTAATCCCCTTATCATACAGATATCGGCCCAGAGGTGGGGTGCCTTAGTCAAGGCTATAAAGGTAGTTAGTGACGGAGCAGGAAAGAGCTCAATATCTAGACTTCCAGCTGTCTTCACAGCCACCAGTGCAATGGTGTTGACATAAGGCCCAGCCAAAGATAAAATCAGTGTTTCTCAACTGAC
Organism: Lagenorhynchus albirostris; assembly: GCF_949774975.1. NCBI lineage: Eukaryota > Metazoa > Chordata > Mammalia > Artiodactyla > Delphinidae > Lagenorhynchus > Lagenorhynchus albirostris. The sequence continues at coordinate 15,196,506 of NC_083101.1, forward strand.
CAGCAAAACCAAATGAGCAAAGCACTACTCTTGCCCTCGAAAGGCTTAAATTCAGTATGAATTTGTAAGTGCAATTCAGTATGAATATTGCAAGTATAAGTGCAATATAAGTGGGGCTGTGATTCTCAGTGCTTTTCTTTCTCATCTGGTGATATGCACTTTCATCCTTGGAGGATTTTTGTCTTTTATTGATGTATCTCTATAACACCTCTGTCCAATAGAAAGATAATGAGAGCCAGAAATGCTAGCCACATTTATAATTTTCAATTTTCTAGTAGTCACATTAAAAAAGTAAAAAGGGGCTTCCCTGGTGGCACAGTGGTTGAGAGTCCACCTGCCGATGCAGGGGGACATGGGTTCGTGCCCGGGTCTGGGAAGATGCCACATGCCACGGAGCGGCTGTGCCCGTGAGCCAGGCCGCTGAGCCTGCACATCTGGAGCCTGTGCTCCGCAATGGGAGAGGCCACAACAGTGAGAGGCCCGCATACCGCAAAAAAAAAACCCAAACAAACAAAAACAAAAAACAAACAAAAAAACCCAAAAAAGTAAAAAGAAGCTGGTGAATATAATTTTAATAATATATGTGATTTGAATGAATATGTCCAACGTGTTATCATTTCAATATGCAATCAATAGAAAACAACCTTAATGAGATATTTTACATTCTTTCTTCATACTAAGTTTTTGAAAAAAAAAATAACTAGAGAAAAGAGTCCAAAGAAACAGGTAAAATTAACTTTACTACTATAGTTCAGTGTGTATTTTATGTTTACAGCACAGTTCAGTTTGGGGTGGTTCCGTTTCTGTGCAAAAATGCCACGTGTGGCCAGTAGCTACCATATTGCACGGTTCAGCTCTAGAGCTTAGAAAAGTGCCTGGCACATAGTAAGAACTCAAAATATTTTTGAATGAATGAATGGATTGGAAAGGCCCACCTCACCAATCCCCTAGTATAGTCCAATAGTGTCAGAGAAGGGGAAACAAGGCAAGAGGATACAGTGACTCACTCTGTAGTAGTTCACTCAGTTGCCTTCCTCCAGGACTAGGAAGTAAGTGTGGCACCCAGCCAGGGAGCAGGCCTGGCCTACCCTTGACCATGGTTACCCCAGTGCTCAGCACAACCCTGACATATAACAGGTGTCCAGTAAATGTGTGTTGAGGGAAAGGTCACCTCACTAATTGGTAAGAGAGCAGAGGAAAGCAGAGGCTCCTGCCTCCTGCCCAGGGCTCTTTTCGTTGTATCCTGCTGTCATGAAAATTGATTTATGTTCGGGACCTGGAAAAGTGTATAACAATTGCATCAAGTACATGCTGCAGGGTGCAGCGGGGTGCAGATGCCGAGGCACCAATTACCGTTTAAATTTCTTTGTGAATATGTGTCCAGTGGGCACAGTCGGAACTCATTGTGTCGGGACCTGAATTGGCCAGCAGTTGGGATGCTGGATGTCATTTACATAGAAGACAGGAGCCTGCTCCCTAGTTTCTTTCAAACAAACATATGCTTTGGGATGTACCTGGGGCTCCCTGGACTCCAAGCCACAGGGCGTCAGCGCTGGGAAAGCGTGCCTCAGATACCCACTGTCCCTTCATCATATGTGTCTCCGTCTCCCCATCCTTTAGGGCCCAGACAAGGGGAACCCCTGTGACCGCTTCCCAGATCTGTCCTGTGCAGGGAGGAACCCCTCTTCCTCCTCTAGCTGAGACAGAGCAGAGTTCCCATCTCTCCAACTGCTCTTACTGGTTTCCACTGTGTCTCCCAGCGAGACTGCATTATTGTGTCTCAGAATCAAATAACTCGTAACTATAAAATGTCTGAGTTCAGAGGCATCTTGCTTGTCTTCTAAAGCCGTTTCTCAAACTTCAGGTATTTGCATATCCCCTCATGACCTTTGTTGTTGCCATCCTCCCATTACCAGGGATTTGTTCCTTCAAAGCTTTCTGCTTTCTAAAGTTAAATAAATTTATTTCCGAAGGAAAGCAATAATAGCTTTGAAAACACAAGCGTGCATATTACAGATATACTCCATATGAAAAATAAATATATAGCTATTTGACTGTAATCAAAATATATTTAATATTTCCATGTAGCCTCGCAATCTCTCTGCATCTCCTAAAACCAGCTGTGCCTCCGTCAGTGATACATGTCTCACTTTTAGAACATTTTTCTTTCCCTAGGGCAGCACCCTCATCAGACAGAGAAAAGACTGAGGCTCAGGGAGAGGCACACTCTGTCTGTCACCAGGACGGCCTTACAGAGATTTGGGGGCAGAGCTGGCTTGGCACCCAGACTCGCTGGTTCTGAGACCAAAACTCTATCAGCATATTCTGCTGTTGAAGCAGCCAGTGGTGAACTCGGCGCCTCCATCTGATGTTACAAGAAAACAAAGGCTTTCTTATAACAAAGGCTTGTTATAAGAAAACAAGTCACAGGTTCGAATCCCAGCTGCACACTTGGGGCTGCGTGAGTTCATGCCAAGAGCTTCATCCTCCCCAGTCTATGCCTTGCAGGAAATGGGGTTGATGCACATCTTGGAGTCATAGAAACGTTTGCATTTGTAAACTGACTCACGAAAAACTGCTTCACACACTAGCCTGGTGCTGCCCAATAGAAATGTAAAGCAAGCTACCTAGGTCCTTTGAATTTTATAGTAGAGATATTTTTTAAAAAAAGAATAAAAAGAAATAGGTAAACCTAATTTTAATAATATAGTTTATTTAACCCGTTATCTCCAAAATATTCTCATTTCGACATGTAATCAATTTAAAATTATTAATGAAATAGTTTCCCATTTTTATATATTTTCAAAATCCAGCGTGAATTTTATATTTTAAAGCATATCTCAGTACAAACTCTAGATTTCCCTAGAAAAACATGATCGAAATTTAGATTTCATAAAACTTATACAATTAAAAAAATAAATTAATATAGCTGACTTTCTCAAACGTCCTTAAAATTGTTCCATGAACTAAACTGAATGACCTTTCAAATGTAAATTTAAATTATATAAAATAAAAACATTTCCATTCCTCATAACACTGGCTGTATTTCAAGCGCTCAATAACCACACGCGGCTGCCATATTGGAAAACAGGTCTAGCATTTTATGTTGCTTTTATATTTATTTCCTTATAAAATAGCCATTATATGTATGCTGAACTTGAACATCTTCAAAATACTTGTACCTGCGATGGTTTATTTGCTGACACATTACAGCCACTGATGAGACAGGCTGGATAGGTATTGACATCCCCATTGTAGAGATGGCAGAACTAATGCTCAGGAAGGTTAAATGACTAGTTTAGTGCCACACAAGTAGCAAATGGCAGAGCCAAGTCTGGAATTCAGGCTTGACAATTTCTCAAACAGGGCTTTGCTCAGAATGCTTAATGAAAATTCCGAGTTCACCTACTACGTTTTTGAAAAGCAGTCTGATTTGAAGACCCACCTACCAAGTTTATTCCTTTAAAATACCTGTTTTATCAAACAGTTGTGTTACATGTTAATAGTTTGAGCCCATCTCTGTGGTTTTTTTTTTTTTCTTTTTAAGCTAAAGGGAAGGGAGATGAGGTTATTGCCAAATGCTGAACTAATTAGCTCCGCTGTAGGTTTACTTAGAAGGTTCATTTTAGCAGGTGTATTATTTAAGCATCAGATAACTGATTTGTTAATAACTCTTTTTCTTCCTCTAGTGAGTATAATTTTCTTCTCTGGGGTTCAAAGAGGTAAAACTTTCCCCACACAGAGACCTGACGGTAATGTTCAGTCTTTGATAAGGTTTATTCTTATACCAGTTTTTCTGGTTTTCTTTCCCTTTTCTTTTTCTCGCCCCCAGGTTGCAGGGTGTGTGGGAGTACTAATCTATATAGAATCTTTTTCTTTCTCCTCTGTTTGTCTTCCTTTGACTGTTTTCTCTTGTGAAGGCAAATACAATAATAACATCTTACTTTCTAAAGCTCTTTTCATCCTGATCAAGTTCTGAGCACCACAGAACACACTGCATTTCAAACCTTATGGAAATTCAGTCTTACAGGTTACAAATTTAGACAACATGAAAAGTCAGACATGCAGGGCTCTTGAAACACATTAATTCACTCACAACATGCCCCGTCCTCTGAGCAGCTACAATTAATCGTCTCTGAGCTATGCCAAGCCTTTTGCTCAAGGTAGCACAGACCTCGTTAAGAGAAAGGGAATGATGTTTATTTATGTGTCTACATTTCCATGTGATTATTGGGAGCCCACGCAGATCTGTTGGGTCCATACCAGCGATGTTGGATGAGGAGCTTGTATTCTCGCTGCAGTTTTGACTACGAACCAAACGTTTGCATCTTTTTTTTACAGCTCACTTCTCCTGTTCTTTCTCTCCAGGGCTAAGGAGTCCATGTTTCTTTTATAAACTGTACAAAGGCTGCCCATAATAATGTAGAAGAATACAACGCAAACCCCTACCATCTTGTGTGAAGTCCTGCTTCGGCAATAGCCTGTCTCATCTCAAACCCTGGACATCTCTAACCCACACTGCCCAGCCTACTCCCTTGGCCACCTGGGCTCTCTGCCCTCAGCCACACTGGGATTTTTACTTGGACCAAGTTCCTTCCCATTCCCAGAAGCATTCTTCTTACACTGTTCTTCTATCAGCTCTTCTGCTGCTGGCTTCTAATTTCTCAGGTCTTGGCTCAAACAGCATCTTCTCAGCTGGACCTGTTCTGCTAACCTGCCACTTTTTATCATGTTTTCCTGTATTATTGTTTCTCTTGCAACTCTCTACTATGTGCTTTCTGCTGTTGTTCATTTGTATAAGGGTTTAGTGTCTAGTCCTCTCCATTGGAGTGCAATGCTAGCCATAACATTGAGTGTGTAATGGAACCCCCAGGAGACTATTCTCTTCAGATGCATCATCACCCTTGCAAAAGAGAGACTGTGGGGTTACTCACAGTGGTTTTACTACAAACGTCAGTGTTTAGGGTTCAAGAGTAATTTCTAAATCTGTCATCCATGCTGGCATGTAATTTAAAGAGCAGCAACTGTTTCCCTGTCTCCTCCAGCTCATGGCTGGAGAAAATCATTGCTCAGTTGGTCAGATTGATCAGGGAATATGGCAGAAGGATTTTGAATCACTAACTTCTCCATCCAACTACTTGACATTATTTTTGCCATTGGTATCCTCTCTGGGACCGTCTTACTCAGCTCTTCTATTTGTAGTTAATTTCTTTTTTAAAAAAATATTTATTCATTTGGCTGTGCTGGATCTTAATTGCATCACACGGGATCTTCGTTGTGGCCTGTGGGATCTTTAGTTGTGGCATGTGGGCTCTTAGTTGCGGCACGAGGGATCTAGTTCCTTGACCAGGGATCGAACCTGGGCCCCCTGCATTGGGAGTGTGGAGTCTTAACCACTGGACAACCAGGGAGGTCCTTGTAGTTAATTTCTTTAAACTGTATATAATGGAAAGGGAACCCTAAAATTAAAAGGAATCAACGTAAGTCCCTTTCAATGTACCTTAGTCCTAAATTAAGAGGCAAGCTGATTTCCAGGAGAAGAAATGAACTTGTATTACAGTACAGCCATGTAAACTTTGTGGGAGAGAGGGAGATGGAGGTCAGGAAATAGAAAATTTACCATTGTCTTATGTCAGAACTTCTAAAGTCCATTTATGTATATTGTCTCATCTGATCTTCAAATCAAGCTGGAACAAAGGTTATCATCTGCATTTTCTAGATGAAGAGTGTAGGACACAGACAGGAAAGTAAAGACCTATTTGGGAAGATTCTTGGGTTGCTGTATGTACCATAAAGGTGTGTGTGTGTGTGTGTGTGTGTGTGTGTGTGTGTGTGTGTGTGTGTGTGTGTGTGTGTGTGTGTGTGTGTGTGTGTGTATTTCACATGGGTTTCAACTCAAGTGTTTACTTGATCTATTGGTCATAACTGGACAGAACTGAACTGTTAGGAAGGATTCTGAGGCTGTGTCAGAGTTTAGCCAGAATGCTGATTGATCAATAGTGTCTGTCAGGGAACTAGCCATGGTGGTGGTAAAAAGGCAGAACACATGGCGTATCATTTAAAAACTTGGGAAATTCCAAGTTCCAAAGTACTAGACATCTGTGTCATCTGGATTTTGAGTCATTGAGACACCGGGATCCTATTTCTGACTTCTCCAATAATTAGCAGCATGGTCTTCAAAAGGTCATTTCCTTCTTAAAGGTCATTATGAGTCTGTAAAATTTGAGTATTGTAGTAGACAATTGATAAGGTTTTATCCACCTGAAATAGTCTTTGATTTTATAGGAAGTTTATAATGACTAAATCCTTAGAACATGCACACTCTTATATAATGGCATATTCCATCCTGATAGACCAGTACATTTTCTCCTCTTTTTCACTCAGATAGGTTACTTAAATAGGATACTTACTTGTATAAACAACATAACTATTTAAAATGCCAGTATTGACTCATTTTGTGTAAAATTTGAAGATGTGTTTTCCCTAACAGTTATCGGAAGCAGTCTGATTCTCATTTCTTCTTATTTTTCATGGTGATAGCAGTTGACCTACACAATGCATTCTGTACACTGAGCATATGCTGGTGATCATGCAAGTAGCACAGTAAAGGATCATAGAAGCGAACTATATGAAAAGAGAAGCAAAAGGCCCTACAATTCTTGAAGTTACCAGGAATTTTTCTCCCTTGTATGACAAAAATAAAACCGTTTCATCATAGAAGGATTAAGACAGAGAAGAAAGAAGAAACACTCAGCTTGCATGTGTAGTCCCTGATAGCAGAAACTATGTCTGTCTTGCCAACCATTGTATCTCCAGTGATTTGTAGAACGTCTGGGACTAATTAATAGATAGATTCTGAATTTATGAATAAGTAAATGAATGCTGGCTAGAAGAAAAAAATTAAACTCACCTAATCCTGAACCACAGAGATAACCACTGTTAACAGGAGGTGTACCCCCACCTAGACTTTTCACTGACAAACATACATATTCATTTTAAAAAATCAGCTTTATTGAGTATAGTTTATGTATAATAATAGGCATCAAGCTTAGGGTACAGTTTAATGAGTTTTGACAAATGTATACAATTATGCAACCACAGCTACAGTCAAGATGATTTTCTTCATCCCCAGTAAATCTCGTGGCACTTCGTAGTCAATCTTTTGTCCCTTCTTCTGGCCCCTTGCAACCACTGATCTGATTTCAAACTAATCTGGAATCACACAGTATGTAGTCTTTTATATCTGGCTTCTTTCATATGGCATAAAGCCTTTGAGATCCATCCATATTGTTGTGTGTCATTAGTTTGTTCCTGATCCCTTTGTTGGTTATGTAACAATTTGTTCATCCATTCACCAGCTGATTGATGTTGAACTTTCCAGTTTTGACTATTGTTATGAAGCACTTAGCATTCCTGCTCAAGTCTTTATATGGACATATGTTTTCCTTTCTGTTGGGTAAATATCTAGGAATGGAAATGCAGAGTTAAATTTTAACTTTATACGAAATTGTTGACTGTCTTCCAAAGTGGTTGTATTATTTTGCATTCCCACCAGCAATGTGTGAGAGCAAAACTAGCGGTTGTCTTTCTTAATTTTAGTCATGCTAAATGGGCATGTAGAAGTATCTCATTGTGGTTTTAATTTGTATTTACCTTCTGACTAATGATGTTGACTATCCTTTCCTGTGTTTATTTTGCCATCTGTATATTATTTCTTAGTGAAGTGTCTGTTCAGATTATTTTTTTCTTTTTTTAAATCTAGTTATCTTTCTGTAATGGAGTTGAATGGGTTATTTATATATGCTGGTTACAAGTCCTTTATCAGATGTATACTTATCACATATTTTGCCCAGTGTGGAATTTGCCTTTTCATTTTCATTACAGTGTCTTTTTAGGAGCAAAGAATTTTAATGTTGATGAAGCCCCATTTGAAAATTCTTTATGGTTTCTCTTTTTTGATAGCCTATGGATGAAATTTTTCTCTAACCCAAGGTTACATGGATTTCCTTCTATTTTATCTTCTAGAATTACTTTTTAGCTCTTACATTTAATTTATGATTCACTTTGAGTTAATTTTTGTGACTGGTATAAAGTAAGGGTTGAGGTTCACTTTTTAATATGGACATATCCAATTGTGCCAGTGACATTTGTTTGAAAGGGTGATACCTTTCCCCACTGAATTACCTTGGTTCCTTTGTCAAAAATCAATTAACCAATTATGTCTGAATCCATTTCTGATATTCTGTTCTGTTCCATTGATTTAAATGTTATCCGTATGCCAAAACAGTCCTGTCTTAAGACTGCAGCTTTACAAATAACTCAATTTCGTTTCTTTTTATGTCTGAGTAATATTCCATCGTATATATGCGCCACATCTTCTTTATCCATTCATCTGTTGATGGACACTTAGGTTGCTTCCATGTCCCTAGAGTCTGTCATACAGAGTGAAGTAAGTCAGAAAGAGAAAAACAAATACCGTATGCTAACACGTATATATGGAATCTAAGAAAAAAAAAAAAGGTCATGAAGAACCTAGGGGTAAGACGGGAATAAAGACACAGACCTACTAGAGAATGGACTTGAGGATATGGGGAGGGGGAAGGGTAAGCTGTGACAAAGTGAGAGAGTGGCATGGACATATATACACTACCAAACGTAAAATAGATAGCTAGTGGGAAGCAGCCTCATAGCACAGGGAGATCAGCTCGGTGGTTTGTGACCACCTAGAGGGGTGGGATAGGGAGGGTAGGAGGGAGACACAAGAGGGAGGGGATATGGGGATATATGTATACGTATAGCTGATTCACTTTGTTATATAGCAGCAGCTAACACACCATTGTAAAGCAATTATACTCCAATAAAGGTGTTAAAAAAAAAAGACTGCAGCTTTATAAAGCGTCCAAACAAGTAGTTTAAGTCTTTCAACCTTTTTTCAGAATCGTTTTGCTTATTCTAGGTTGTTTGTGTTATTTGCAATTTCCACAAAAAATGATTATTGGGATTTATATGAACCTATTTATTAGTGTGGGGAGAATTGACAGCTTAAAAATACTGTCTTCTGATTCATGAACATGATACGTATCTCCCTTTATTCACATCTTTAAAAAATTTTTTTCAGCAATATTTTCTAATATTCAGTGTACAGACACTTCCATGTTTTGTTAAATTTACCTCTAAGCACTCATGCTTTTTGATGCCATTATAAATTATACGTGTGTATATATATATATATATATATGTATATATATATATATATACACACACACATATATATGTTTTAAATTTCACTTTCTAATTGTTCATTGCTGGTGTATAGAGAAACAATAAAAACTATTTTGGACATTTATCTGGTATTATTCAGATTAAGAAATTTATATTTCTTTCCTAGTTTGCTGAAAGTTTTTTTTTTTGAATCACCAATAAATATTGGATTTTTTCAAATGCTTGTTCTACATTGGTCAAGATAGCATGGATTTTCTTATTAGTATATTAACAAGAATGTTAGTATATTAAGATGATAGATAACATTGATAGATTTTGGAATGTTGTTACACAATAAAGAATTTGTCTGATCTTTGTACCTCGTTCCTGGAATGGAACTTCTAACCTTTGTAATTTCCTGGTTGATAGAAGTGTCCTGTTATTCATGGTGAGTCCCTGGGAATGTACCTGAATGTTTGCTAATGAGGTGATTCATGAGGAGTTCCTAGATATATAGTTTCAGAGTGGAAGCTGGCCTTGATGGAAAGACCACTATGGTATTAAGAGGCTTGGGGTTTTAAGCCAGCTGATGTCAGCCTGACTTCTGGGGAGAGAACAGGAGCTGGAGATTGAGTTCAATCACATGCCGAGTGATTCTATCCATCATGCCTATTTAATGAAATCCCAATAAAAATTCTGGACACCAAAGTTTCGTTGAGCTTCCTGGTTAATTAACACATCAGTATGACAGGAGGTTGACATGCCCTGACTCAATGGAGAGAGAACATGAAATCTTCATGTTCAGCATCCCTCCAGACTTCATTCTATAAGTCACTTCTTTTGGCTGGTCCTGATTTGTATCCTTTATAACAAAACTGAAATTATTAGAAAAGCACTTTCCTGAGTTCTGTGGGTCATTCTAATGAACTATTGAACCCAAGAGGATAGTGCAAACCCTTGAATTTGCAGCCAGTTGGTCAAAAGTACAGGTAGCCTGGGGAGCCTGCAATTTATGGCATGTGTCTGAAGTCGTGGCAATCTTGTTAGGCACTGTGCTCTTAACCTGTGAAGTCTGTGCTAACTCAGGGTAGTAAGTGTCAGAATTACATTGTGATATTGAAAATGTTGAACTAATTTTTTATTCCTGAAAAAAAAATTCCACCTACTCATAAAGACTTATCCTTTTAAAATATCACTGAATTCATTCTGTTAATATTTTATTAAGGAACTTTTCATCTACGCTCATGAGAGATGTTGTTCTATATCTTTCTTTTCCTTTAATGTGTTTTAATGGTTTTGATGTCAGGGTAAGGCTATATTCATAAAACATATTGGTAAGTGTTATCTCTTTCTATATTTATCTGAAGTGTTTGCGTAGGATTGGTACTATTTCTTGCTTAAATATTTGGTTGAATTCATCATTAAAGTTACATGGGCCTGGACTTTGATTTGTGGGAAAGTTTCTAAGTATGGATTCAAGAACTTTAAATAGATATAGTGTTCTAGTTATCTATTTCTTCTTCAGTGAGCCTGTAGTTTGTGTCATTCTAGTACTTAATACATTTAATCTTAGTTGTCAAAAATTTTGTCACAAAGTTATTTGTGATGTGATATTCTCTTATTATTCATTTAATGACTATAAGATCTATAATGATGTCCCCTTTTTCATTCCTGATATTGATAATTTCTGTCCTTCTACATTCCTGTTAAATCTGGCTAGGGTTCTGTCAAATTTTGCTCCTTTCAAAAAATCAGATTTTTGTTTTATTAATTTTGTCAATTATTTGCTTGCTTTCTATTTCTTTGATCTTCATTCTTAACCTGAGTGTTTCCTTTTTTTTCTACTTACATTAGATTTTCTTTGATCTTCTTTTTCTAGTTTTCATGTCTTTTTTTATGTATTTTTTAGCTTTTATGTATTATGCATTGACTTGAGACCTTGCTTCTTTTCTAAAATAAGTGTATAATGCCATAAATTTCAGTCTAAGCACTGGTTTACCTGGATCCTACAGTTTTGTCTTTTTTTTTATCTTCACTCAATTCAGAATGTTTTTTAACCTCCTCTGTGACTTCTTCTTGGACTCATGGATTATTCAGATGTGTGTTGTTTAATTTCAAATATTTGAGGATTTTTTGGAAAGCATTTCTGTTTAATTTTATTTTTGTCAGAGAATGTACTCTGTAAATTTTCAATCACGTTAAGTTTATTTAGATTTTTGGGATGCCTAGAATGTTACCTAGCACTACATTTTTACTTGAAAGAATATGGATTCTGTTGCTGTCCTGTGCTAATATTCCTTTGACGTCTACTTTATTTGATTTTTAATATAGATACTTCAAACTTCTGTTTAGTGTTACCATGGTATACTTTCTTCCCATTCTCTTACTTTAACCTTATCTTGGCTTTATAGTTAATTGTTTGTAGGCATCATACAGTTCAGTCTTGCTATTTGCTATACAGTCTATTATGTCTTTTTTTTTTTTGGAGTTTGATTGTTTATACTTAATTATGGACATGGATAGCTTTATAGCTAATGTTATGCTATTTGCTTTCTATTTGTACCATCTGTTCTTTGTTCACTTTTTCTTGTTTACTTTTCTTTTTTTAATCAAGCATTTTCTATGATTTTATTTAGCCTCTACTATTTGTTTACCAGTTAATCTTCTTTTTCATTTTTTTAGTGATTAGTTGCTCTAGGGTTTACGGTATACATCTTGAACTTATTACAGTTTATCTTCAAGTAATACTGTATCAAGTTACATATTATATAAAAGCTTTGCAATAGCATACTTCCATTTCCCTTATTCTGGCCTTCGTGCTGTTGTTTTCATAAATTTTTACTTCTGCATATGTTACAAACTCCACAAAACACTGCTAACATGTTTTCTTTTAAACAGACAATTATCCTTTAACAATATTTTAAATTATGTAAAAAAAGGGACATACACGAAATGTATGTGAATTATTAATTTTAAAATTTATTTCCTAAGGCATGGCCTTGCATTATAATTTAGTTCAGTTACCTTCACCTTCCTCATCTTCAACTTCCGTGACTTAGAAAAATGTTAAAGAGCCCTTTTAAAACAGGGGTCTTGACAGTACTTTTGATAGTGCATTGCTAGCAGTAAAAATATCATAAATATATATATCTATATGTAATATATTTATTCATAAATGTTATACATGTCTATACTTATAGAATTCATTCATCATCATGTACATACATAAGAAAAATAAGCTCCAAAGAATAAAAAATAGAAATAGAATTCTAGTATCTTCTTCTCAAAACTCATAATGGATTATCTTTGCATCTCTAAGATGTATATTACCCATGTCAGAGACTGCTATTCTCAAATATAAAGTGGTATAAAATATGGCATGGACAGGCAAGGTAATGGACTTATTGACATCTATGGCAACTCAAAAAGGAGCAAAGTTATCACTCACATGTTATATCTAAGGAAACTGAGGCTTATATATGTAAGACACCCACCTAAGATCCCGTATTAGATAGAGAGGAGTACAATTTATTTTTATTTATTTATTTTTTTAATAAATTTATTTATTTTATTTATTTATTTTTGGCTGCATTGGGTCTTCATTGCTGCGCGCGGGCTTTCTCTAGTTGTGGCGAGCCGGGGCTACTCTTCGTTGCGGTGCGTGGGCTTCTCATTGCGGTGGCTTCTCTTGTTGCCGAGCACGGGCTCTAGGCACGCGGGCTTCAGTAGTTGTGGCACGCGGGCTCTAGAGTGCGGGCTCAGTAGTTGGGATGCACAGGCTTAGTTGCTTCACGGCATGTGGGATCTTCCCGGACCAGGGCTCAAACCCATGCCCCTTACATTGGCAGGCGGATTCTCAACCACTGCACCACCAGGGAAGCGCAGGAGTACAATTTAAATGCAAGTTTCCTCATTTTGAATCTAATTACCTTTCCTTGGCACCACTGTGTCCCACCCTTTAAAAAATGATACTTTATGCCAGATATATATGGACAACATCATCAAGCAGCCTAATAACTGTCATTAACTCAAAACTCTTTCATAATATGATTAAAACCATAGATTCCAAAAAAATCACATAAGATATTTTATTAAATTAATACTATTAATAATGAAATTGTAACCATGTTAGAATATATAGATGACATTTAATCCTGTGTTTCTTTATCATTTGCCTTTAATTCTTTCATTTCAGGTATGAGAGAAAGTAAGGTCAGTGGGAATTAACTTTTCATTTCCAATTAATAAGGGGAGGTTTGTGGAGAAAAGTTGGCCTAAAAGAGTGGCATGGAATTGGGCTACAAGGAGGGAGGGAGAGTATTTGGAGACTAGAGGCGTCTTTAGGGGAGGTCCCAAATCCCAACTTCTATCCACCAAGTAATCACATAGAGCAGACAGTGAAAATCTGGACCAGATTCAGTCACTGACCTGGAGATGAAATTCTCCATTTTCCATTATCAACTCAGACAGAAATCCATTCCCCCTGGAGCCATACTTAGCCAACTTGCTATCTCCTTCTACCCTGCCTGGTTCATAAACACAGATACAGGCATGGAGGTGCACAGCCCCAGGACTCTCTTTCCCAAAAGGCAAACTATTTTTGTACAAGATCAAGCAGAGTCCAGGGACCAGAAATGGTTGTAGTAAATAAAATAACAATATTAAATCCTGTTCACAGTTCTGTGAGTGATGGGTAAAAGGAGATAAGAAGAGAAGACGAAGAATCAGAGCTGAAAATCTTCAGCCCACTGGCTATAGTAAAGTAAATACATTTTAGAGAGGTGCAGTTTGGTATAGGAGAAAGAGCATGGGCTTGACAGCGGCAAGACCTGTGTTTACGCTCCCAGTTCTACCATTTCCCATGGCTAGATTTTTAGCATACCACCTCACCTTTATTGGCCCCAGTTACTTGACATTTCAAAGGAGAATACAGTTGTTGATGTCACCATAAAGTTGTTCTGGATATTAATGTTAGAATAAATATGAGATTGCTTAGGTAGCGTTTAATATTTACCTTCTACTCATTCTCCAGGGTCATGATGAAGTCCTTCATCTAAAGTGCCCATTTCCTCTTCCTAAATCCTTTAGAACCATTAGTAGCCACATTACAAAGAGTAAAATGAAATGGATGAGATTTATTATGACATTTCGTTAAACTCCACATATCAAAAATACCAGCATTTCAGCATGCAGCTAATATAAACAGTATTACAGATATTTTACATTCCTTTTTCGATACTTATCAATATATGGTGGGTACTTCATACTTACAGCACATATCAGTTCAGACTAGCTGTATTTCAGTTTCTCAGCAACCACATGTGGCTAGCCACTGCCACTCTCAAGAACTAGTCCAAGAGAAAATAACTTTCCTCCTTTCTGTGGACTGTATGCTTTCCTAAAGGCATTCTTGAGTGGCAACAACTATACAGTGACCTGGGGAAGACTCTACAGTACCAGCTTAGTTTTCGAGATTCAATCATCTTAACTAACTTTCTTAATAGCTGAGATTCAAACATCCGATTGAAAATAGGACTTGACCTTTAAAGGTCACGCGAGCCCTGATTCAGTGCCCCATGGATACTTTGAAAGGCATCCCCAGTTGTTCAGATAAACAAAGCTGGGAAGAGAGATTAGAAGCCTAGTGCTGTCCTTTAACTATGCAACACTGTTCAAGAGCTGCAGTGTTATTCGATTCTAAGGGTTCTGTTTGTGCTGCATGATTGCAGAAATGCCCAAGTGTATCAGACCCTTGCTCAGTCTACCGTAGCCTAAATTTGGCAGGCTCACTAAGGCGTGGAGGATTATGCAGCTTAAATTGGATGAGGATGGTGAGGGCTGTTAAAAAATATCAACAGCAACAAAAAACAAACATCAAACAGACATTCCTCCATCCACCAATGTAATGATATCTTATCTCAAGTCTCTAGACCAGTCCAAAGATCTCTTAGAGCCTCTTAGAGCCAGACAATCTCAACTGAATCTGTTAGCCCTGAAATTTCATAGCTGTTAACGTGTGGGAAAGGTGTCCATGAGTCTCTAAAAGCACAGAAACCCTAAAAGGGGTCTAGATTCCCCTATGTTTCTGCAGAAGCCTGTGTGATACTTTAGTAGGCAGTGGACGCACACCGATCCTATCTAAGGTGGATGGCAACTTCCTGGGAGACAGACGTTTGAGCAATGAATTCCAGGCACAGCCAAATAGGACCAGCACTTAGAGGGGCATTTGTTTGCAGAGGAGAAATGCAGTTCTCATTCTACTAGAGCCCTGGAGAGCAGCGGAATATCAATGCAGCTCTCTGGGAGCACATGCCACCTTGTTTGAGCTTGTGATGAACAGGCGTAACTATTCTGACTTGAAAATAATTCATGCTGCAAGTGCTTGAAAATGGCTTGGAAAAACACCTCTGTGCTTCTTCCCAGCTCACAAGCTGCATTTTGTGAAAACAGGAAGAGGAACAAGGAACTTGGTCTGATTCTAACTCATTGATCAAGGGACTTTGCAGCTAGTCTTGTCTGTGAAATATCAATGGGAAATGAAGGGTCCCTTCCTTGCTCAGGGAACCCCTTGGCTGCCTTCAGAGGAGATCTACAGAGAGTGCAGGACATATCTTGGCCTACCCTGGGTGGCCTGTCAGGGATTTGGGGAACCAGCCAGAGCTGGAGCCCTTTTGCTGGGCCCTTTTCCAGATCCCAGGTTCATTTCTACTTACAGGTATTTTTTTTTTTTTTAACAGAGTGAATGTAAAAAACAAGGTAGGGGAGGGGGCTCCTCTCACTCATAGGCTTTACCTTCCCCACTCTACGTGGTAAAAATGGTAATGTAGATACCAGGGGAATATTTTCCACTGTTTGGCTGTTTCATAATCCAGGTTAATGCACCAAGCAGAAAACATTCTGGTTGCTCGTCATATGTTAGAACTTTTCATTGTTGTAGGCAGAAAAAAATAAAAAGAGAGAAAAGATCGGATTGGCTTAGTTGTTGGTAAACCTAGGTGTATTGGTTATTCATTCATTCACTCAACAGCCATTTGCTGAGGGCATGTTCTGTGT
Organism: Lagenorhynchus albirostris; assembly: GCF_949774975.1. NCBI lineage: Eukaryota > Metazoa > Chordata > Mammalia > Artiodactyla > Delphinidae > Lagenorhynchus > Lagenorhynchus albirostris. The sequence goes on from NC_083101.1 coordinate 15,212,760, forward strand.
CAGATGATATCCTAGGTTCTGGGTTTTAATTTTGAAACTGTCTTAGGCCACTTTTTGAACCTTCATTCCCTTGACAATGAGATAATACTCAATCTGATTTCATCATACACTGGATTGAGAATTATGTAATATTTTTATTACTAAATTTTCTAAGCTAAATATTATTGGGCAAATTTTACATGTGTAAAATGTGTAAGGTTCAGCAGTATTTAAGAATCTCTCTGATAAAGTATTCTGGGATTCTGAAGCAAACCTGAGAAAGATGTACGAAAAATATTATCTCCACATTGAAGATGAAGATACAGCTTCTAAGAGGTTGCTAAGAGTGACACAGTTAGTGGTGAAAGTGAATATCCTGAGTGTTACCCAGTGCTTTTTGGGTGAAAGTTTTAAAAATTATTTAAAATTTAAAATGACTTATGTGTGTGTTTTCCTAGGAGAGACTAATGGCCAGGTGTGATTAGGGTGAAATAGGTTGGTGATGTGGACATCTGTTGGAGCATTTATCTCTTCATATTTCACCCCAGTTTTCTTCGGAGGAGCCACCTTTTTCCCTTAATCCCTCTGGTTGAGGTGATTCCCTGAATTTGGAGCGCAAGAGGACCATGAGGGAGAGTCAGCAATGGGAATACAGCCCTATCACAGCCAATTGGACACAGTCTTAGGGCTTTGATTGGGATTTGGGGGGAGCAGTTAACATTTGTCTGCCAGCTATGTGTGGAGAAAGTCTGTCTGAGCACTTGGCCAACCCAGAGAAAGAACTGAGAGAGGCAGGATGAATCCTGATGACATGGAGCCAAACCCAAAGCTAGTTCTACATCTGTTTTTTTCAGTTACATGATCCAACAAATTTCTTTCTTTCTTTTCTTTTTCTTTTTTTTTTTTTTTGCTTCAGCTGGTTTCATATGAGTCTCTTGTCATTTATAAGCAAGAGAGTGCTAACTGATACAGCAACTTTGATTAACTACTCCCGTTCAAAGCCTGCCTGAAGTTGTTGTAACCCCCTGGAGTGTGTAGTGACCCTGCAAGATGATGAACATGGAAAAGTATATGGCTTGGTTGTATCATGGTCTGATTATTTAACAGTGTTATTATCAGCAAGATCTAATACAGGCAGAAGTCCTAGCAGAGAACAATGACTAAATTCATTAACCATGGCTTTGTTTACCCTCTCATTGTTTAATCAAACAGACACTAATTTGTTTCTTGGGATACCTGTCCCTAGAAAAGCGTGCAGTGTGCACCTATCAATGACAGAGAATTTGATATCTACAACTATGTCTGGATTTAATAAATACTGTATTTCACACCAGGATCAGCAGGGATCCAGGCTCCATAAGCAATTTTCTGTGTGGATATTTGTAATAAAACACAGAGGATGAGAAAAGTTATGCAGTGTTTGACCTTCAGAGTAGAAAGTTAAAGATATCCTTAATTCACAATTAGATAATTCTTTTTATTTGATCTTGCCATCAGACAGGCATGCTTTTATCTCAGATATCTACAGAGGAACTTCATCCATCTCAGGGAGAGAACATGCAGGGCTGACACTTAGGTTTCATCTCCAGTGACAAATCGAATTGATTGGTAGTTTCTGCCTAGAGGGCTGTGCTAAGAAGAGTTTGGGGGTGTTGTGGGAGAGGGTTCCATAATCAGCGATGGTTGCCCCAGGCAAGAGGTAGACAAGAGGTAACACCAAGGAGACACTGAGACATATGGAAAATCTAGAATATCTGGTGGTTTGAAACAAAATACAGATTAGCCAGCTAAGCTCAAGCTAACTGCAATAGAATTCAGTTATAAACAGTGGCAAAAGGATATTTTTGTCATAAAATAACACGTTAACCATACCTTCTCAAAAGCAGTCACCCTGAGCCTAGAGAGAAAATGTGTTTATATGCCAGTTTAATATCACTATGGACTCAAGGAGATGAGGCTTGCAGTCTTGTGTCACAGTTTGCAAAAGTGCAACCCAACCTAGCCAAGCATAAAAGAGAACATCAACTAGGAACTGACTTACAGGGCTGGGTTTCTAGCCAAACTTCAGCCCTTCCTACCTGTGTGTTCTTAAGCAAATCATTCTACCTCTCTGATCCTCAGTTTCTTCATTCATGATAGTGGAGGCAACATGTGACTCATGGCTTTTTGGGGAAGTTTTTAAAATTAACTGTTAAAATTAAATAGTATTTGTGAAGCTCTTAGCAAACTTTCTGGCACATTATAAGCATGAAACAAGTGGCAAAAAATAACAGCAGTGCTAGTGATATCATTTTGTCTAACCCCATCAGTGATGGTGGCATGGTTAGAATTTGTCAGCATGGGACACTCATGGTGTAGAAGTAGCATATACAATTGGGGTATAGGGAAGGTTTCACCATTCAAAAAATAAACATACAAACAAAAGCTCTCTGCCTGTGTCATCCACTTTGTTTTAATGACATCTAATTAGAGGTGATAGGAAATCATGGTTAAGTGCATTGAACCGTGAGCTCAACTGTATGATTTTAATTTCAGTTTGATACTAATTCTTTTCTCATTGGGGATGACAATCATAGCATCTACCTATTGAGATTTTTGAGAAGATTAAAGATTACATGAGTTAGTATGTGGAAAGTAGTTGGAGACATGTCTGACCCAAAGTAAGTGTTCAATAAATGCTGTAATCAGTAATTATATAATTCCTATTCAGAGGTATAACACCTCTAAGCATGCCTCCCATTGACTGAGGTTTACTGCATGTCAGGCTTCATGCTAAATGCTTATCTCGTTTAATCATTACAGCGACCCTATTGGGATAAATGTTACTTCCTAAGGAGACTATATGTTCCCAAGGGCAATGGTGTATTCACTGCTATAGACTCAATGTCTGACTCAGAAAAGGTGCTCAATAAATGAGTTCTGGATAAATTATTGGATCCCCATTTGCCAAATGAGGACACTGAAACTTGGAGGGGTTAGTGGTAAGTGTATAATGTTCCTGATAAGGCTTACTGTGTGTCTTCCTGGGATGTGGTGGTGCCAGGTTTAGCCCCAAATCTGTTTGACTCCAAAGTCTGTTTCTCATATCCACTGTGCTCACTGACTTGAAAATAATTAGTGTTTATTCACACCTCAGGAAAAAAATGATGTCACCCAAATGGAAGACCATCTTACTGGGAGCAAGCTGTGGGACAAATGTGAGCTCATCTTTCCCATCCCCCACCCCCAATAACCATGTTTATCTAGATGGTATTAACTTCAAAACTATACATCAACAGGGCAAGGCTTTGTACCGAAAATAAATCGCTGGATGGAACAGATTTGCAAGCTGAGTGAGAGGGATTTCTTGTTCTTTAGCCTTGGAGGTATTTATGAATGGACATGAGGTAGGCTATCAGGGAATGAGGTGTCGTGTAGGAATCCCCAGACATTTAGCACAAACAGGTATTGCCATCTGATCATGCAAGGTCAGAGCTGAACAGAAGACTGGAGAGATGGTTCGATCCAACCACCTAATTAATAGACTATATTAATTTTCCATTGCTGTGCATCAAATTCCCACAAATTTAGTGTCTTAAGAAACACATATTTATTGCCTTACAGTTTCTGTAGGTCAGAATTCCAGGCATGGGGTGACTTGATTCTTCACTCAGGGTCTCAGCAGATTGAAACCAAGGGATCAGCTGAGGCTGTGATTGTCATGTGGAACTTAGTGTCCTCTTCTGAGCTCAGAGGTATAGGCAGAACCCATTTTCCTGTGGTACTAAGGTTCCTGTTTTCCTGCTAGCTGTCAATCAGGGACTACTTTTAGCTCCTAGAGACCACCCTTGTTCTTTGCTATATAACATAATCACAGGAGTGCTAGTGCATCATATTCACGGGTTATATTCCCTCTTAAAGGAGAGGGGATTATACAAGGGCAAGGGTCACTGGGGATCAACAATAGAATTCTGCCTACCAAATAAGTTGAGAACACATGGGCCAGAGGACAAATAGACTTGATTTGTCTGGGGAACAGAGCTTAACTAGTGACAGAACTGGATTAATGGCCATTCACTTGGCTCCAAGTTCATCTCTCTACTTCTGCTCTCTGTAAATCAAATGCTTCAAAGTTGTGTATCTAAAAGTTAATCATCCTGATTTATAATGCTATATTATTCAGGATACATTTAGTAGCAAGTGGCAAAACCCAAATGAAACTGGCTTAAATAGAAAGGAAAGTTATTGGCTCATAGGATGAAATATCTGTCTGTGACTTAAGGCACCTCTGGATCTATTTTGTGGGTAAGCGTTCCTCCATGTTGCCCTCAGTCTCAGTCAGGCCTCCTCATTGCGGTGGCAAAGGTAATCGCCAGAACTGCAGGCTTCGATTCTGCCAGCTAAGTAGCTCCACTATTATTATTTTGGTTTTAGGAGTACTTTTTAATAATGGTTGCAGTAAATGTTCTGGGGCTGACTCTGTACCAATCTGTGTCAATACTCATCTCTCATCCAATCACAGTGACCATTGGGATAGAACACCCTGATTGGCCAGCCTTGGTTATATGCCCTAGAGCTGGGGGGTAGAATCAGCACCTGAAGGACCAAAAGAACTGAGAAATTTAGAAGGCTGGTTTCCCAAAGGAAAATAAAGATCCTTTAGCTGAAGAGGAAAATGGATGCCAGCCAGTCAAATGCTACCAATAGCCTATGTAGGGCTCCCCCTAGTGGAATGTGGCAGAGAGTGAGAGCTGGGGTAGGGTAGGCCTATTAGAGGGATGTGAGAACAGAGGAGAGAAGGAATAGATTGTTCTATCATTAAACCACCAAAACCATATTTAACAGAAAAATAGAGAACCGTCTTGATGAGTTTGAATACCTGGGTTCAAGTTGTGGGTCCATTATTATAAAGTATTATCTTTATGCAAGTCATACTAAATCCTTGAGCCTACTTTCTTTTCTGTAAAGTGGGCTACCTGCTGTGCCTACCTCATCTTTCAGTCACTGCCAAAAATAAGGTTTCAAAAAAACAAAGCAAAACAAGGGAGAGACTATCTGCGATTTCAAAAGGCTTACATATGCTGAATTATTAATTCAAAAAGAATATTGAAATTTACAATAATGTTATCCCTTGAGCCTGAGCCAGCAGGATAGTATGTTCCTGAATACCTTTCTAAAACCCTTTTTAGAAGTCATATTCCACCAGGGTAATGGCCTGGGCAAGCTCAGACCTAAGGCAGCTGAAACTTTGGCAACACGAAAGAAACAGGGAGGAGAGAGAGTGAAAGCTGAGCATGTTTAGCAAAACAAATCTGCATGTGCTCATGTCCGAAGACATCCACTCTCGTGGCTGGGGGAGCCAGTTGGTAGACCGGGAAGGGTGCATATCCTGGTCAAGGTGTTCGTAGGTGATGACATGGCTCCAGAATTTCAGCGTGTTTGCTAAAAGAACGCAGCCATAGCTGAAGATACCGAGACATGATTCACATTCGTAAATAAGCTTCATAAAAGGCAGAAAGTGAAGAGTATCAATAGACTTAAAGATTGAAGGGCTTAGGAAGAACTCCTGTTTATTCAATAAATATATACGACTCCTCCCATGCAAAGGGCTAGGTAGCATGGTGACTATGAGCTTGGCTTCTGTAGCAAGGTGACTGGGTTTGAATCCTGGTTCTGGGTAGGTGACACTGGGCAATTTGTTTAACCTCCTCCGTCTTCCTCATCATAAAATGGGAGTTATGGTCATAATAACAGTACTGATGTCACAGGACTGTATGAAGGATTAAATGAAATATTATTTGTGAAGCACAGAGAATAGTTCCTAGGACATAGGGCATGGTTAATACATACCCACCATACTTGTATGTACCAAGATCTCATCACAAAGGTATCTTTTGTGCCTTTGAGTTTTAGTTCTAGCTCAAGAAATATACATTAAACAATAATATCACCAATAATTGTTTAATTACAATGATGATACATGTTATGAAGGAGACATTAAGGGTTGTGGGGGAATTGATATCAGGAGACCTATCTTGGTCTGGAGGTCAGAGAAGTGACATCTACCCTGATACGTACAGGGTGAGCAGGACTTGGCTTGTAATGGGAGGTGGCTTCTGACAGAGGGAACAGCTAGCACAAAGACCTAGGGGCATAAAGGAACTTTGTGAACTCTAGTAATTGGAAGGGGGTCAGTGTGGTTGTAGTGGAGGAGGAGACGTGATATTAGGGAGGAAGATCATGTGCATCCTTGCACGCTTCATGTTCAAGTATTTTATCCAGACTGAAGTCATGCAGGATATGACATGTGAACTAAATATTTAAGGAGAGGTCAGATTTGGTTATGCAGAAGTGAAGGGTTGCTGGGAGAAAAAGACATGGCAGTGGAGGGCCCAGTCTGATTAAGGGCACAGAGAGAGGGACACTGGGAACCAGGAGCCAGTGAGCATTAATTTTTGCTAACAGAGAAGGTACAGAGGTAATAATTAGATATAAATAAGATAGTAAAGAACACAGAGGCCAGATGATGGAGGGCACTGAATTCTGGGCAGAAAGGTTCTGATTTTGATATTTTGGTATATAAGTAACATCCTCCAGGTTCTGGATGAATAGAATGGTGGATAAGAGTTGTGTTTTGACCATATTGTCCCAGGAGGTTTGGGAAAAAGTAAGGATGGAGAGGGAAGTGGGGGGGGGGTGGGGAGAGAGAGAGAGAGAAGAGAGAGAGAGAGAGAGAGAGAGGGAGGGAGGAGAGGGAGAGGGAGAGGGAGAATGAGAATGAATTTTAATTTTATTCAATTAGGAGATGCTCATAAAAACCTAGATGGAAGGCTTGAACGTTGCTCATACAAAGTAATCACTCAGTAAATATTAGTTCTTATTAATTCAACTGCTTTTAAAACAAAATAAAAATAACTCGATAGGTGCCACATGTTATACCTCATACAGAGGCAAATATTTCCTCCTCTTAGCTCTTGTAGCATCTCCTGTAGATCTTGCACATGCCACTAATTTCTATGGTGCATTGTGATTGTTTAGGGATAAGTTTGACTTGGCAATGGACTTCAGACTCCTAGAAGACAGAGACCAGGGAAGATATTTATTTCTGAATCCTTCACATCACCTCACATTCAGTAGGCACTTAACAAAGGTAGACTTTCCCTGCCTTTGTTCAGTCTGTTCTGAACCCAAAGCACCCCAGATTAAGGGATTTTAACTCCTTTGAGATTTGACAGAGTAGTAAACTTAAACTTTTGATGCAGTAGCAGCTGGCTCAGAGTCCTGCACAAATAGGGCCAAAACTTATCTTTATTTAAGAAGAGGAAAGTAAAACTTCCAGTTCAACCCTGAACATTTATCTATATTTCTTGTTTATTTCTAGGAAAAAAAAAAAGGCTGTTTACCTTTTGTTTTGTTTTCTCTGTTGGCTTTCCTTTTACAATTTTTTAACCTCAAATCTAAATGAAGCAATCTATAAAATCTAAGGTCAGGCTGAAGACCGTAAAAGTCATCTACTCTATATGTCCTGAATCTGGGGTCCAGGTGTAGACCTCCGTGAATGAGACTGGCAAAGAGGGATTCAATGAAATTCCATGCAAAATGTTGTGGCCATTTTAAAAACGTATTTTTCACAAGAGAGAGGGTCCATAGAAATTGTGAGGTTCTCAAAGGAGTCCATGACTCTAAAAATATAATCCAGTGCTTATCAAACCATCATGTTTTGAAGACTAAAAAGGAGCCATCCCATTGTCTCACTAAATGTCCTTGGAAAAAGGTCCCATTCTAATATCACCCAAAATCTATAGACAGGAAGTTCTTTCCTAAGTCTATCCTAATCCTTTGGCACCTCCCTCCCCATGCAATCCCTTGGTAAATTCAGTGGAAATAGCAAACAGCTGCTCACCAACACCCACCCCCAAAGAAAGAACAAGACATTTCTCACATATCTCAAGCTGCCTTAAATGTTCTTTCTTTGGCAAAGAAGAAAAAAAAAAGAAATATATTTTTGGCCTCTAAACCTTTTCCCACCCGTGTGCATTTCTGCAGAAATGTTATCCATATGGTTCCGATTGCTTCCTCCATAAGTCATTAGGAATGCTTTGCATTGAGAACTTTTCTGATGACCGAAGAGTCTTTGGAGACTTTAAAAATGGCCCTTTTAGCCTTTCTTCATAGAAACAAGGAAGCTAAACAGAGTCAAATGCAAATGAACTAAGACCTGGAAAGGTTGAAGTTTTATTCAAAATTCAGAAACCATGAGACTTAAATATATCCATGCAAAGCCTACACCTCCTCCTCCAGGGACAAGAGCTGATAAATACTCCACTGGCACAGAGGATGCCATGGTCTCAGCCATTTAAGTTGATATTTAGGGTTGGATGCAGTGACCCCATTAAATCCTAAGCTCTTTCAATCACCCTGAAGCTTTCCCATTATTCCCAGGGGACACAGTAAAGATTTTAGAGTTAGATTTGGGTGTGGAATTCTTGACTCCATCACCTACTAGCTGTACCTTGTCATGCTATTACCTATCTCATACCTCATAGCATTTTTAAAATTATAAAAGATAATATAGGGAAGCCCCAAATGAAATGCCTGATGCATAGTAAAAGTTCAAAAATTCTCTCTCTCCTTTTTCTCTTTTTCTGTTTAGTAAATAATCGGTACTTGGAAGGGTTCCGTGTTTCCTGGGGGAAATGCTGACTGTGTGAGGTGTAGGAGAAGAAGATAGGAAAATGTTCCATAGTGTTAAGTCCCCTCTTTCTAAGTCATCTGGACCACAGCCATCTTGGGAGACTGATTAAGAGAGAAAAGCTAAGAGGAATCAGTCTGTACCTTGGTCCTCCTCTGAAGCTGCCTAACTAGATGTTTCAGACTGATTTCAGAACTTAATTCCCAGCAGGCCTGCTGTAGCCTAAAATCACTCAAGGAGGGATATTTGAGCTGGGAGATGATGGAGAAGCAGAGAAAAAGAGAGGGAAAAAATAAAGGAAGAGATGGAGTAGAAAGAGACAGAGAAGAAAAAAAAAAAGGCAGAAGAGAGGAAAGAAGAAAGGAAGGGGGCTTCCCTGGTGGCGCAGTGGTTGAGAGTCCGCCTGCCGATGTAGGGGACACGGGTTCGTGCACCGGCCTGGGAAGATCCCACATGCCGCGGAGCGGCTGGGCCCGTGAGCCATGGCCGCTGAGCCTGCGCGTCCGGAGCCTGTGCTCCGCAACGGGAGAGGCCGCAACAGTGAGAGGCCCGCGAAAAAAAAAAAAAAGGAAATAGCAAGAGGAGATAGCGACCTGGGGCTGCATACTGAGATGGATGGGAGAAGCAGTGTGTGTGGTGAGTGTATTTTTTTGTGGTTGGAATCAAAGGCTGAAATGTCTCAGGAATCATGGGCCAGGATCTGAACCTGAGCGGGGGAAGACGAGGGAAGGAGAAAATTGTCCAAGCAAAAAGGGAGGTGTTTCAAGCAGGCAGAGAGAGAAAAACCCTCCTTGGTCAGTGGCTGGAGAGCTGTCCGTGGTGCTGACTGCCCGTCATTTGCAGCAGACAGTAGGAGAGAGGAACTTTGAACTGGCTACTGCGTCTCTCTTCCCCGCCTCCTCTCCTCAGTCCTGCACTTCTCAGACCCAGGCTTGTTCTCTTTTCATCTCTTGTCCCTTTCCTCCTTGCCAGTTAAATATTTTTTTCCTCAAGTTCTCAATTCCTCACTCAAGAATTTCTTTTCCATTCGAGCGCGGTTTTGTCTGGGGAGGTGCCCGTGTGGGTCCGTTTCAAGGCTCCTCTTCCTCTAATTAATTCACTAGCCCCTAGATCCTTTTAGGTCTAAGTATCACATCTCTCTCCTATCACCCTTCGGGTAATAATAAAATTAGTAACAATAGCAACTGTAATTAAAGATAACATGCTTTGAGCACGCAGTAGGTGCCGGGGAGTATTTCAAATGATCTTACATACATTAACTCATTTAAATATTACACCAACCATGTTAGATAGGTAGTTATATTATCCTGTTATACAGATGAGGAATTAGAGCTTAAGAGGTAAGTGAATTGACCAAGATCACATACCTACAGGATTCTTACTCATCTAGGGCCTGCACTTTTACTGAATCTGGGTTCCTTTAAATTTCTCATCACTTTTTCCTTATTGCTCCCTGCCCCTTCATCTGGTACCTTCGCCAATGCCTACACTTGCCTAAGCTTCCAGGGACTAGGAACCCTCATTGCTGATTTGGTTTAAATTAAAAAAGGAAGCAAAGTAAGCAAAAATACAGAATATGCGCTGTGTGAGAATTCAGAATGTGTTCTGGCCTTCTTTTCTGCTTTAGGCAGAGGCCCCGTGCCAGCAACCCCAGCCTGCATTTCAGGCTAAATTGGGAGTCTTTGGTTCTCTGTATTAATGCCTTAGCCCCCGTACCCTCGCCCCTTTCCTGCCTCTGGTGGTATTGAGAGAACTTTGTGTCCCCTCAGCGTCTCACTCCTACATCCTGCCCACGTAGAGAGAAGCACTTGCTTAATTCTGGGAGGTTACGTGGGCTCATGCCTACATATACAGAGAAACAAACAGTCTGAAGTACTCATAGAGAGCCACGCAGATACAAACGGACCCACACGGGCACCTCCCCAGACAAAACCGCACTCGAATAATTACGCACAGACCCACAAGCACCCGCATACCTAGAAACAGATACCCGCGACGCACACAGCTACAGAAACGCTTAAGAGCATCACGATGCGGGGGTCTGCGCATACCCACCACACACAGTCCCTTTGGGTGCTCAGACTCGGAGAGACGCCACCCTATCCCCAGACCCACGAGACTCCCCAGTGGCTCAGCCTCAGCCCACCCAGGCCGCCCCTCCCTCCGAGGAGGCCTCCCTTCTCTCGTCCTCTCTCTTCTCCTCCTCCTCCGCCTAAAGATGTACAAAACACTCCTCAGAATAAACCCCGGCTCCTGGCTCCTCCCTGCCCGCCCCTAGGCAGCCGCTCCCCCATTCATCTTCGCCGGTCGCCGGGTAAGTCCCTCCCCCCGCGTAGCCCGGCCTCTGCTGCTCCCCGCCCGGAGACCGCGGCGCACTTGGACTTCCCTCTCCATTCGCTAGTCGCCTCGCTCCCGGGCCCCAGGGCTGCGAACTGAGCTGGCGCGGAGTGGGGGGAGGAGGAAAGCGCAGGCGAGAGAGGGCGAGAGCGAGGGAGCCAGAGCCGGAGAGCCGGGAGACAGAGGCAGCAGGGACCGCCTTCCGGAGCCGGGATTCATGCCTGTCCTCGGGGCCAGCGAAGGGGACTTTACGGCTGAGTATGAGCCAGGCTGCTAGGAGCCAGGTACCCCTACGCCTGCAGTCCCCGCGCCGTTCCCGGTATGCGAGCTGGACGCAGGGCTCTCCCAAGTTCCCTCCGAGCCGAATAAAAAGCGTCCGCGCGCAGCTCTCCGCCAAAGACGGACGTTGACTCCAGGTAAGGCGGCGCCGGGCGCCGCGCAGGCAGCCCCGCTGCCCTTGGAGACCGCCCGGGACCGCATTCGGGGCGCTCCCGCCCGCCCGGCCCCTCCCCCTCCCGGCCCCCTTCCGCGCTTCCCTCGGCCACCCCGACGCCTGCAAGTCCTCTCAGCTTTCCTGGGGGGGGGTGTCTCTGTATTCTGGGGCGCAGAGGGTTAAATGCGGGTCTTAGGAAGTGGCGTGTGTGCTCCCCGCGCGCTCCCGACGTGTGTACCATGGTGAGAACTTGATATGGTGCTAGTGTGTGTTTGCGTGTGCGGCGTCGTTTGCGTTCGATGCGTGTGTTTGTGATGTATGTGTGTGTGTGTATGTATGTATAGGGGAGGGGGTGAAAAGAGGTCCTCTAACCTACTTAAGGCACGATGTGTGTGTGTGCATGCTTGTACGTGTATGTGTGTCTGCGCTCGTGTGTCTTTTTAATTAGGTCTCTCCAGCGTACAGGGAATGGGATCCTTACTATAGGATCACGTAGCCATCGGGAAACCCGCTGTGGATTCCCCTTGGGGCTCTGGGCTTGGGATTTGGGGAGGATTCCGGGGATCGGGATGGTACCTTATTTAGCCCAATATTGGTACCTTTGAAGGAAGATTTCTCCAAAGGATGGAGATCTGCTACACTTGGACTCACCATTTAATGTGAAAGAGAAATGGCCAAACCCTGAGGCAATGAGAGGCTGTCACTTTAAATTCCGCACTGGGCAGATTCCAGGATTCTGATGGGAATTTGGAGTCACTGGGAGAAGTCGCAGGTGGACTCATCTGGGGCAAGTCTGGGATAGAGTCTACCCTGCCTCTCTGTTTGTAATCACAACAGCATTACAGCACCTCCTGCTTCTGTGCTCTGGGGGAGGATCTGGGCAAGTCTGTATGGATCCCCCTCCAGGGAAAGGAGAAAGGGTCCTCAGGGACTTGCTCATCCATCATAGCTACATAGAATCGCAGAGGAAATTTCATCTGGGGGCAGCTCTGAGAAATATGGTAGGAGATGGATGGGGTACTTCCCTAAGACAGATCCCTCTTTCCCTTCCCCATTGGGGAGACCCAAGGGAATCTTTTCCTGTACTATGCCTCCTCGTGGCTCCACTGGGCTTAGGAGGATCCTGGGAGAAGGCAGAGAGGCTGTGTGTGTGTGTGTGTGTGTGTGTGTCTGTGTGTGTGCGCGCACGCGTGCGCTTCAATACTGAAGGAGACCTACAATTTGGGAACTGGTTGTGGGTGGAGAACTCATGGCGGAGTGTGGCGGTAATTGACTTAAACTGCTGTTGATCTGCACCTCACATCTCTTGCTTGGCTCCAACATACTGCCAAGGGCACACAGGGCTGGTGGGAAGAATCTCAGTAAGGAAGACAGTTCGGGCCAAGCCCCCCTTTCCTCTTTCCTCCACCTTCTAGGAGGCTGTCTAGGTAAGTCCTTTGGCCTCCCGGGCTAGGTCCTGCTAGGCTTGGACTCTGGGGCCAGCCATTGATTTGATTCCCGGATGTGTCTTAAAGGCTTGCCCTACTCAGCAAAAATGCTGAGTTTTACTGCTGTTAGCATGGCTTCCAGACTCGGCAGCTGTTACTTTCCCGAGGTAAGAGGCACCCGTTCTGCTGTTAGGCAATGAGGCGCTGGAGGACAAGGGCTGAGATGCTGGGACCACAGCCTCTTGTCTACCTAGGCAGGAAGGGGCCAGTGGAATGGTCTTCTAGGGGAAAAAAGTAGAAATATACTTGTCTTAAAAACCTGTATGTATATATTTATCTTCTGGGGAGAGATAAAAGCAAACGTGTTCGCGGGAACCTGCCCTGGCGGGTGGGTGACTGTGCTACCTGCAGGCACTTGCAGACACACCGTTCTCTGGCCAGAGGCTGACACCTCAGGCTGAAGCTTCACGTGGCCACAAGGAATCTGCTTTGGGAAACTCATGTCAGAGCAGAGGTCCCCACTTCACTTTAGGTGGGGTGTGTGAAGGCAAAGGAGGAGACCCCATGTTAGGAACTGCTCTCATTTTCTCTCTTTTTTAATACATAGACAATAGAAGCTGGACGGAATATTGAAGAGCAGAAGGGCAGGAGTCTGTAGCCAGAGAGGCCATGAGAAGTCCCCAACATTCTCTAGCGAGTTGGTGGGATGCCCAGGGCTAGAACCTATGATGCCTGACAGCCAGATCAATGTCTTTTCCTCTTGGCCACACTGTCCAGGGACTATATATTGCTCTCCACCCGTACCCTGCCACCATGTTCCCATCCAAGATAATCGATTATCTTCCCTCATCAAACTTCTCATTTCAGAGATGCATTTCAAAGCTGTTCATCTGGAAACATGACCTGGAGAGAAAGGGTCCAACGCTTTAATCACACTCCCGGTTAGACAGACAGACACACACATGCACAGAACATACCTTCCTTCTCTAATGCCTTCAGAGAATGACACACAGCTAGGGACCTAGTGCTGCCCATGCCTAGTAGACAGAAGCCAGCAGAGCATCTGGACTGTACCTGAGCTCTTTATTAAGAAATGCTTTGCTTTCCCCGGAGCCAAGTGTCCACCCATCTAGCAATGCAAATACTTCAGGCGAATTCATTTCTTTACATCAATGAGTCTCGTACCCCTATACAATCATACACATTGCCGTCACAGGAGCATGCACAAGCACACATACATACATGGCACTCACATGGACACACGCAGATTTAGAAATCTTTTCTACTTGGTATACTTCCCAGAAGAGAATTGCAACCTCTGCACCAAATTGCTTTCCCCTATATAAAAGCATCACCCACACGAAGACTGGGACTCATAGTCCCATGGAACGGGAAGTATAAAGCCCTGTGAAAGATGGGCTCTTAGGAAGTTTAGAATCATGTGCAAGCAAAAGTGTGCTCCCGGACTCCTAGCTGCTCTTTTTGGGGTGCAGGTGAGCATGGAGAAAAAACACATGGGTATTTCAGGCCCATCCGCAATAGAGCCTTTCCACACAGGCTTTTCCGGGGCTGGATGGCACTTTAGCTCCCAGAAGGGGGAGCTGTGACTCCATTTCAATCGAGAAGAAACAGATCAGAGATTCCAAATCAGCTGTTGAGCCCCTGTTGAGTTTAGACAGCCCAGCTCAGACTGCAATGAATATATTTGAAATTGTACAGTTGGGGACCTTAAAAACACTCTCCCCTGGTCAGTCCAAATAAGACATCTCCTTCTTAGTGCTTACAAGAGTTTATGCTTTTGACCAAAAAGTCCTCTGTTTCTCTGGAAAGGTCTTTGCCCAAGGGACCTTCAGTTGTGGGAAGAGAAAATTTCTGATTTGCATCCTCTAGCTTATCCCCTCCCGATTCCTTAGATGAAATCACCAGTACCTATCACCTGACCAGGCCACTAGGGTTAGCCATATCCTACTCATCTTCTCTACCTGCGTCCGCCCTGCTAAAATCGAAAGATTAACAAACTGGCCACTGAACTCCCAGTAATCATATTAAAGACAAGATGGGGGTCATGTGAAGAGGACGAATCTTCAAATGTCATTCTCCAAATAATTCCCCTCATTGTTTTCCATTCTAACCCCTTCTGCAAGGAGTACCTCTATCTTTCTCTTCTCCATTTCACAATGTCAGCCTCACATTTTTAATATCTTACCTGTGTTTCAGCATCCAGCTCAAATGACCCTTCCAAGAAGTCTTCCCCAAATCTTATTTTGTAATTAATCTCTTTCTACCCTGTTCTTCCATATAATTTTGTCTGAAACTCTGTTTTAGCTTGCGTCTCTCTTTGCCCTGTTTCATACCTCTGTGGGCCTGTGTCTCACTTGCCCTCTTCAATATGGTCTAAGATCTTAGGAGCATCTTTTTATCTCCAGGGACTGACACAGGGTAGTTGCTCTAGAAATGTTTGCTGTTACATTTGAAGCCCAGTTTGATCAACAGCTGTAATTTCTCTCTCTCTTTCCCTCTTTCTCTTTCTGATAATTGTTTCATATTCACTCAAAGCAATTCAATCATGGCTTCAAAATTATACCACCTGTACCAATAATGTAGGGATACCAATGATGATACAGACAAGTAAACTTCTCTCCTACTTGGAAGTGAAAGTTTCCCTGCTGTGTTCCTGGGTCTTTAGTTTTCTTCTCATTTAATCTTCCTTCTCACCCAGTGAGGCAGACACAGCCCCTTTTAGTGAAGAGGAAAGTGAAATGCAGGATGTATAGGTCCCTTGCCCAAGAGGAGAGTGAAACTCAGTATGGCTAGGTCCCTTCACGTAACCAACAGAGCTAGAATTTGAACCTAAGTCCTCCTTGCTTCAGCATCTCTGCCTTTTCCAGTGTACCTCTGAGTTAATGGTAACTGTTGTGGGTGGCCAAGAGGATTGGGTTGCTCAGTAGTTGCTAGGAACAGTTGGGGGCATATTATTAACTCTTTGAAATTGATGTTTCATGACATTCATCAAAGAATCTCAGTGTTTTAAGGTTCCACTATAACCAAACCTTTCTCCTTATTCAAGAACCAAGAGTCCTTTTTGTAATATCCATAACACATGGCCACGCAGTCTTATTTTTAGTACTTTTAGCAACAGTGAACTCTTTGCCACACAAAGCAGCCTGTGTTGTCTAGGGAGAGCTTTGCTGGAATGTTTTCTCACCTTGACACTAAGTCTGCCTTCCATCCATAAGTCTCTAAAATCATATAACACAAGTATAATTCTCTTCCAGTCTTATAACCACAGATATTCTCTTTCAGACTAGATGGGCCTATTTTCACAGCCCTTTCTCCTGTAACATCCATTCAGGCCCCTCACCAAACTGTATGTTGTCCTGTGGGCATCATCTAGTTTATCTTACTTATGGGGTAAGCCACAAAAGGGAGAGGTGAAGTTGAGTGAGGATTAAAAGGAACGTTCATTCATTTAATGATTCAGCAAATATTTATTGGCTGCCTACTATTTTTCAAGCATTGCTATAGACCAGTTCTGTCAAATAGAACTTTCTGTGATGCTGGATATGCTCCCCATGCTGTCCAGTATGGTAGCCACGAAGCACATGTGATTGCTGGGCGCCTGAAACATGGCTAGTGTTACTTTGGGTTTTTTATCTTATTTAATTTTTATTCATTTTATTTTAATTTACGTAGCTGTATGTAGATAGTGGCTACTTACTGAACAGCACAGATCTAGACATCAGAACTGTAGCATGAACATGGTCCTGTTCTCATGGAGCTCATAATCTAGTGGGGAGAGATTGCTGATAAATGAGTAAAGACATAGGCAAGCAAAACAATTGCATGTAATAGTAAATGTCATGCAAATAAAAATTGGGGGTAATAGGCTAGAAAGAAATGTAGGTCACAGAACTTTAGATAGGGTCGTCAGAAAAAGAATTCTCGGAGGGAGTGATATTAGAACTGAGATTTAAATGAAAAGGAACCAACCTTGTGATTATGTGGGGAAAGAATATATCAGAGGCAGAGAGAAGAACAGTGATGACGTCACTAGGCAGGGTCAAGCTTAGGAAATCTAAGGGATAGTGTGACTGAAGCTTTTGCATGAGAAAGGGAATGTCATAAAATGAAAATAAGGTAGGGAGAGGCCAGATCACAAAGGTCTTGTACAAGGTGAAGGATGAGAAGTCTAGACATCTCCCCTTTGCAGTCTCCCTGTCCAGGAAGTAGGTAGTCTGAGGACTGAGCTGAGGAGAGCTTGGAGATTGACACAAGCTCATCATTACGTGTTCTCTCTGGGTTTTCTTCGTGTCCATTTTTAATCAGTCATTTCAGTGAATTCCTCTACTCTTAATTTCTAGTCCTGCTCTGAGTGCTACACACTCTGGAAATACCCAAATCTAAAGGGTGGGGGAGGACCTGGAGAGGGGGGAATGGCTAGAAAAGGAGAAGAGGAATGAATACCTGGGGAGAAGTAATTGAAATGAAGTCTGATGGAAAAGGAGGAAAGCTGGAATCAGTTTGTATCAGCAAATATTTATTGCATCTCTTGTCTGGGAAAGGCCTTAGACAAAATGGCTTGGGGGTATGGCGATGAATGGTGCCAAGGACTAGAGGAGGTCTGCAAATCCATAAATAATTAGCATTCATGGAGACTGATCATTGCCATTTCAGAAGTTCTCTGAGAGTTTGGGGAAGGGTAAGATTAAGAGAAGACACAGAGATGGTGATGGTAGAGGAAGGAGGTGGATGGCTATGATTATAAAGTGTTAGGGATCAGAGCTGACATCTGTTATCATGTTATATCATCATGTTATATCTTCATTAATTCCAAGTGTACGAAGAGCACAGAGACTCAGGGCACCTGATTTTAGTCCTGGCTCCTACCACCGTATATGTGGACCACCTTGAGAACATATCTGCCCTTCTCTGGGCTTGCCTTCTCCCAGTGAAGAAGGACCACATGGTGGCCTGCCTTACCGAAGGGATTTGCCCAGCTCTGCAGAAATGGTGCATGACGAAATTCTTGTAAAAGCAGAGAGAGACTCACACGCGATAGCCACACTTCATAATAAGGTTTAGATGTCTTCTCAAAAAAGCAAATCAGAAAGAAGTCATACCTCAGGGCACAGATTGTGACTCAACACAGTGTTGCTGTTGGGATAGAGGTGGCTTCTTGTAACTCTTAATATCAAAGGGATTACGTGTTAGCAGGAAACCCACTGTCCTCCTGGAACATGGTAGCCTAGAAAGGCTGCCTAGAAATCTATAGACAGTCCTTGCTACTGAGTGGGTGGAGAAGATGAGGAGGCTGAGGAAATGTGAAATTAATTTCCTTTTCGCATATGAGGGTGAGCGACATCTTTATCTCTCAGGGGAACTGAACTGTCTTTTGGAGATTGCAGGTGGCCTTAAGGCAAATAGACGGAAAGAGACAGGGTGTGGGAAAGTTAAGAGTGGTAAATTACCAGGCCTGTCCACTCTCCCTTGTTGGACACAGGAAAGAAAGCCTGGGGTGGACACAAAATACATCATTCTGAACAAATCTTGTTCTCAGTTTGTGATTATCCCACAGCGTGCAGAGCTGCATACAACAATGTCAGGGCCATCTTGGGAACAGCTAAGAGACTGTATTCCCCCCAAGTGTGAGGAGGTAGATGCATAAGGCAATTAACAAAAGCAAGATGCCTTGGTTTTTGTGTAAATTGCAAAGGTCAGAGCAGCAGGGTTCCAAGTAAATGGCCCATCTGAACAGCTAGAACCTTTTGTAAGGGTTAACCCAATACTGGCCCGGAGGGGTTTCTGAGGCATAATTTATCTAGCCTTTCAGAAGTCCTGCAAATGAACCAGTAGGAACCTCTATGAGAAATAATGGATCCTGGGGGTATTTTGGAGCAGTTGAGTTACAGATTGATGACAAGCTGATTCAGGAGGAGGAAGGGCAGACATCTAGGATACAATTGCTTTTTAGAGGACCCACACTTCTAAGTGGTCAGTCCTTACATAGGTGAATTTCTGGTGGGCTGTGGAATCCCTAGACACTCCAGAGACCCCCACCCCCACCCCAAGATCGATCTGGAAGACATTCCAAGAACTGTGATATCTACCTTAAGTAAGCATGTTTTGGTTTACATGGTAGTGGATAAGCTAAATTTCTCATGGAATTTGATGGGCTCTGGGTTTACAGGCACATCATAGGGGAAGGACCCACAAGAAGCCTTACCTGGCACTATAAAAACTGCACAAAAAAAAAATCTGCACAAAGCACAGGAGCCATTAAAAAAAGAAAATCAGCACTTTGATATGTTTGGGAATGGAGGGAAAGATTGAAAAGTAGATTACCCAGCAGCAGGGGGTGGTAATATGGTTTTCCTACTGGGATCAGTTTTGGAGTCATGACTCTCTAAGGTGACGTGGTCCTCGTCAAGTGCCATTACCAGAGTTGGCCGAGGCAAGGGAGGGCCGAAAGGGGTCATAAAGAAATTTATTCTGAATGCATATCAGCAGGACAGCGTCATTCAAAGTCCAGTGAAACCTCACAAGTGATTCCTGAAAATATTACTGTATCAGCTGCAGTTTTACCTGCCCTCTCCTCTCAGTTCCTGACAGTGAGAATTATACATTTAGGCAGAGCATAGGATAGAACTTGAGGAGTTCTAGAAGGGTCTTTGCCCACAATATTTAGAGATGGCTGATCTATCACAATTAGAGAACCATTCTTGAAGTGGAGCAGTGGGTATGCCAAGAATGTCAGCAATTCTTTGAGCTGTAATGGGTACTTGGCATAGATATCTTGTTGAATGTTCTCAACAAGCACGTGCATAAGCAGTATCATCCCCCATGCTAGAGATGAGGAAACTAGGGCTTAGTGCAGTGATGCCCCTCGGTCAAGGCCACATGCTGAGTCAGTCATGTGTTGAGGATTTGTACTATTTCTGTCTCACTTGAAAGCCTAGTCGTTGAAAGCGTGGACTCCAGAGTTTGCATGGCAGCTGTGCCACTGACTAGCTCTGTGACCTTGGCCAGATCACCTAATGTTTCTCTGCCAGTTTCTTCATCTGTAAAATGAGCATAGCAGTAGTCACTCCTCATAGAGATATTGTGGGGTTTTAATGAGTTTATACGATAGGTACTTTGAATCATGCCTGGCAGATCATCACCATTATATAAACGTTAACTATTATAACTTTTTTTTTTTATTATTACTACACCCTGTTGCATTAGATGAAATGTCGCCCAGGCCCCAGGTATGTTCCCCAACTGGAAAGGTCCTGTAGGAAAGAGATTATTATCAGGTTCGAGGTACTACCTTGCAAATGAGCTTTCTCAATCTTTTCTTTTTTTTTGGAGGTACCTCGTGGTATGCAGAGCTTCCCTGGCCAGGGATTGAACCTGCGCCCCCTGCAGTGGAAGCACAGAACCCCAACCACTGGACCACCAGGGAAGCCCCTCCATCGTTTTTACCAATCCTGTCCCCTCATGTGGCAATGTGATACCAGCAGTTAGGCGAGAGATTAAGAGAGTGGGAAAAGGCCTTGAAAGATTCAAAATGATTGAGGCAGATTTTTTAATTCTTTCTATTGCCACGTGTCAGAAACCAGATATGCCATACGATCATTGACCAATCAGGGCTGAAAAGTCATCTTCAACATGGTCCGGGTCAACTTTCTCTTTTTTTTTTACATATACACTTTTTCCTCTTTAAGATCCAACTATATCTGAGTTGGTCATGGTACCCTAGTCCCCTGCAGCCCATGTTATTGTACCTCTTGATTTGGTGTCCTAATCTGTAAGACCTGGGTGTTCAGCAGGTACCTATGGGAGAGCAGCTGATTGATGGCAGGCCACATGCCCTCATGAGAACCATGTTTATCATCCTTCTCCTCACGACTCCCCTCTTCCTTGTCTTCATCCTGTATCTTACCAACTGCTTGTATATCTTAACATGTGTATCTTATTCAGCCTTCACAGTCACATTCTGAAGCTGGAATTCTTCTCCCCATTTTCCAGATGCAGACCGCATGCCTCAGAGGTGAAAGGATTTGCCTCAAGATAAAAAACGAGTGATAGCATCAGGTCTCAAACCCATATCATCAGACACTAAACATAACGTCTTTCTACTGAACTGCCCTCCATCCACATGCACCCCTAAGGCATGGTCCAGCCCCTGGAAGCTTGGCGGCTTCCCCAAATCAAGGTGGATTCTTGCTGTTTGGTCTCTGTTGTTTTAGGCCAGGTACGTTGTTGCAAATCTTCAAGCCGCCTGTCATTGTGTCCCTGCCCTCAATCCCAGTCTTGTATATGCCTAAATGAGGAAGGCATCTATCTTACGTGCTCCAGGAGATGTTATAAATGGTGTCACTGGAGGGAGACTCCTTAAATCTCCTTAATAACCTGCATTTTGCTTTCTCTCCTTCTTTATCTGTCAGCGTCATGAATATCTTCCACTCTTCCAGTGCTTTCTGGCTGCCAACTTCATAGCCTCTTAAAATAGTAATTTAACTTCACAATGCCTCAGCAGGAAACCTTAGCTTAGCATGTTTATTTGCACCCTTAAGTTGTGGAAGCTCCAATGCTGCTGAGACCAGGACCAGTGGTCATAGAATAAGCTACTTTCTGACTCTGGGCCCCAGCCAAGAGCCAAGATCTTACTTTTCTTGGGAATAGAATCACCAAAGCCACCTCTGGTAACAGTAGCACTTTTAAAAGAGGCTCAGGAAATAGCAGGGTGGAGGTGGCATGAATTGTGACAGCCTAATGTTGCAAGAGAAAAGATATATAGAGACAGATAGAATATATATTATGTAAAATATATATAGAATACATATGTATATATATTCTCTCTATGTATATAGATATCTATATATACTCTCTCTCCACACACACACACACACACACACACACACACACACACACACAGAGACTCACATGTGCGTGTATAAAGGAATACTGAATGTAGTTGAGAATAGGTAGGAAGGAGAAGAACAGTAGATATAGGGGGAAATGTCCAAGGCAGAGTTCTCTCTCTTAATGGAACCTGAGCCCAGATATGGTCATAAGATCATCTTTTGCCAGAATATGATCTGAATATGATGGGACTTCCAGCTAAAAATGGGATGGGGAACACACTCGGTTCATAAACCTGTACAAAAACCCAAAATATTCAGGTTCCCTAGTAATCAAACAAATGAACATAGGAATGTGATGCCACACGACATCATCAAGATGTGTGTGTGTTTTTTTTAATGCCAGCATCCTGTATTGGTAAGAATGAAGGGAAAAAAACGCTCTCCTGGGGCATTGGCAGAAATCTTTATTGAATGCAACCTTTTATGAAATGTGACTTGCATTCTTTCATTTAAGAAACAGACATTGTTTATTGAACACTTGTTCTGTGTAAGACATCGTTCTAGGAGCTGTAAATGCAGCAGTGAGCAAAACTGACTAAGCCCCTGCCTGCTTGGAGTTGACCTTCTCATGAGGGAGAAGAGAAATAAATAAACAAGCAAACATATAGTATGTCAGGTGGAGAGGAAGGTCATAGAGGTGGAAGGTAGCCTGGTGGGAGAGGGCGGGTTGTTTTGTATAGATAGGCAATGGACATCCTCAGTGAGATGTTGACATTGGTCAGAGGTCTGTCTGAAGTCATGGGAGAGCCATGAGGACATCCGGGGACGAGCATTCCAGCAAGAATAAAGTCTCTGAGGTCCGACTGTGCTTGGTGGATTGGAGGAACAGTGAGACCAGTGTGGCTGCAGTGAGGTGATCAAGAGGAAGGTGGGGAGACGAGGAGATGCTCTAGAGCAGGGTCAGATCTCTTTCCATCTCTACCGCTCTCGTTGTCTCTGTCCCTATTTTTTAAAAGAAGATGAAAATCCTTCCATTTTAAGAAATTCCCCATTCCAAGAAGTAAATTAATTATTTGTATGAGAAGAAGGAATTCAGAGTGTTTGGGAGAAAAAAGAAACACCAAAACAAAGCATATCATGGAATATCTAGAGTCATTCGGAATGATAGTAGAGAAGCACATTTATATGTTAGAAGGTGGGATGAAAATAGGGAACCTGTAAAACGGGGCTAGCAACAGTACCTCCCTGATAGCTGTGAATATCTGTGAATTCAGCTGAGAATGAATATCACGTGTATAAAGCGCCTAGCAGCATGCCTCGTATACAGTTAAGTGCTGAATCAACGGCACTCATGATGACATTTATCGGTATGGATATATTTTTTGGTAACCTACTAAGTTAAAAAAAAACCAAAAAAAACCCCCAAAGCCCCATAAGGTACAGAATATTGTGTATAGCATGTTATTTTGAAAGGTGCACCTTAATATAATATTTGAGTGGTTAACTCTGGGCGATAGGCTATGAGTGAATTTCAGTCTCTCCTTTATACTTACCTGTATTGCCTAATATTTCTTTAATGAATGTGCATTACTTGGGTAATGAGCATTTTAAGCAGTAAGATGTGGTGGACCAGTGAACAGTTCTTGGTAGAAAAAAGCCCTGAAGAAGCAGAGACACGTGCTTTAATGCAGAGTTTGCTAAATTTCTAAGTAATTTGTCCTAAATCAAATTTAAATGGACTCAGTTTTTTTTTCCTTTTTTTTCATGACCTTGGCCTGAGCAATAATACTCATAAAAACCAAATATTTGATAAGTAATTTATACTTTGCAATATACACTAAAATAGCTCTCATGCCGTTAAAAGACAAGCTGTACCACCTCTGAATCATCTGGAATCATTTCACCTACTGGTAGTATTTTGTGAGCCACGATTTGGAAAACACAGATTTAGTGGGTGCCACCTGGGAATCAGCTTTGACTCTAAGAGTCACTTTTAATTTTGGGTAAATCACATTCCTTCTCTGGACCTCAGTTTCCTCGCTTTTAAAATGAGGGCTTGAGATTCAGTAGGGGTCCTAAGAAACCCTTTGGAGGTGCACCGGGAGAGTAGGAGGGTTGAGCAAGTGAGATTGCCTCAGAGTCCGTCCTCACCTTGCCATCTACCTAGAGCAGATCTACTTTATCTTGGCTTTATTACTCTTGTATAAGAGTTGAGTAAAGGGTTCCAAGTCTTTTTAAAAATGACTTGAAAATCATTGGTTTAAACATTAAATGAGGGCTTCCCTGGTGGCGCAGTGGTTGAGAGTCTGACTGCCGATGCAGGAGACGCGGGTTTGTGTCCTGGTCCGGGAGGATCCCACATGCCGCGGAGCGGCTGGGCCCGTGAGCCATGGCCGCTGAGCCCGCGCGTCCGGAGCCTGTGCTCCACAACGGGAGAGGCTGCAACAGTGAGAGGCCCGTGTACCGCAAAACAAAACAAAACTAAACATTAAATGGTCTTTAAAGGGGATTTACAAATGATAGATTTTGTCCTCAATTTTAAGTCATTGTCTTGAGCTCTCTGGGAAGCTATGTATGACTCTGACATATCCCCAAGGGCTGAGTGGGAAGAGAAGGCATATGTAAGACTGTGTCTTTGCCACCTTTGTAATCACAATGCATGACATATAATCGCCCTCAAAGATTAAATGAATTCAAGAAGGTATGAGCTATATATTCAAGGCAACCTCGTATGAAAATGAAATACTTCCACAGGAAACCTCAGGAGTGAAAGCATGCTAATCCACGTTGCCCAGGAGAGGCTTAGGACAGGCAATGGCATTGGAGGGAAGGATCTGTCCTCGTGCAAGTGGAAAGGGGGCATTCCATGTAGAGGAAATGGTGGGCACGAAGACGTGACCCCAAGTTTGTGTCTGTTTTTCATCACAGAACCATAGAATGTTAGAACTGAGCTAGAAGGGACCTTAGGATGCATCATATCTGACCCTCCCTCTTTTTTTCAGATAAAGAAATTAAGGCTCTGATGGGGGAATGTTATGGCAAAGGCCACGGTCTTTATTAGTGAGGTTGTTAAACCTACCCCGACTCCTGATTCCCCGGCAACAGTTATTCTTCTGACTGAACATTTTCATGTCGTTTCCCACGGTGCACGAGTTCCTCTAAAACTCTGAGAAAAAGGTGTTGTGTGGTCAAATAAATTTGGGAGCTGCTTCAATGATTTACCCTCTCTTGGAAATCAAATTATATATAAGCATATTTCCTGACAAAGTTCTGTCATAGAGATTTTAAAATCTAATTCAATCTTTCTCAAAATTTGACTACATATTTTCAACTTTCTATATTTTTCATTTAATTCATAATAATGTTCTGTATAGCTTACTTGAGGAAACTCTGCACTAGACAAATCTATCTTCCATAGAAAAATAAGAATATTATGAGTACAGAAAAATTTTATATGAGCAATTCTGATGGTCCATATTATTTCAGAGATGATGATCATATTAAGAAAATTATTATCAAAGAAGAGTAAGAAGGGAAGTTTCCCAGATTTAATGTAACTTTCACCTTCCTCCCTCCCTTCCTTCCTTCTGCCTTTACCATCCTACTTTCCTGCCCTTTTTCTCTCTGATCTCCAATGAATAGGACATTTTTTTTGATCTGAAGCTCTGCTGGTCTGATAAGGAGACAGGTGTGCATCATGAGGTCATACAGAGTAGCTGGTGCTGAAATTGGAGCATCACAGCAGGTTAGGGAGAAGAGAGGAGGTCTGTCTGCATGAGCCATGAAGGATGGATAGATGGAGGAACGGCCTTCCAAGTAGAGAGTGGGAGATGAAATAGTTCAGTCTGACTGGAGAGCGTGCTCAGGGGCAAAGCTAGAGACAATCTAAGGATGAAACATGTAAAACCTTAGAACTCCTATTAAGTAATCTGTGTTTAGAACATTGTTGCTAACTCTTAAGAAGTGGATGGACTTGATCACATCTGGGATTGAGAAAGACAAAGACAGGGATACGGGGAGGGGGAGGGAGGAGTCCGGTGGCCCTGTAGCAGGTTATCGTAATTGTTCAGATGACTGATAGAAGATGTCCTTCTAGGCTAGGGCAGTGACAAGGGAGTGGATTGGAGAAACAGTGATGGTGGGACACAGGAGAGGGAGGGGTTAAGGATAACTTCCTCGAGGCTGTGCCAGGTCTAGGCCTGTGCTCTCTAAATAGTGGGTCCAGAAACAGCAGGGTCTCAATTATCTCACCGTGGGCTGTGAAATTCTAAAAAAAAAAAAAGTTCTCAAAACAAAATTGTTTAATTTGCTTTAATTGAAAAATAAACACATGCCATGTACAGCACTCTCCCGAGGAGGAGGAAAAGCTAGAAAATGAAATGAACAGTTGGGTGTGGTAGGCCCTCAATTATTAGAAATTCTGAAATGAGAATTGGTGTTGGTTGAGGACATTAATTTGGGGTTAAATTCGGGAATGGGAAGTGTAAGCCTTTTCTCTAGGCATTGGTTTTCTTAATCTCTCATGAAGTTATTATTTTTATTATTATTAAGAACATTCGAATGGAATAGAATCTGCAAAAATACTGAATCACTGTGCCATACACCTGAAACAAACACAATATTGTAAATCAGCTGTACTTCAATTAAAAAAAAAAAGAACATTATAAAGCAGTTGTGGAATAAAGGAAGGAGTGCTGAACATAGGGTCAGACGAAGGGTTTGATCCTTTCTCTGTGGTGTTAATTATGTGACCTTTGGCAAGTTATTCAATTTCTTAGCCTCAGGCTGCTCATCTGTAAAATGGGGATACTAATCCCTACATTATTGTGTTCCTATGAGGATTGTATAATTAATACACATGGAATTTCTAACATACTGTTAAGAGATGATGAAGAAGGAGGGGGGAAGGTGAAAGAGGAGAAGGAAAAGGTGGAGGAAGGTTAGAAGGAGGCAACGGGAAAGAAAGAGGAGGAAGAATATTGCAGTGAGTCCAGTGGACTCATTCAGTCACACAGGATGGATTTGAGAGCCTTCTACATGCCGACGCTGGGGGATACCATGGCAGGAAACAGCTGAACCTTGCCTCTGTGGCACCTCTATTCTAGCAATCAGTATTCTCAATCTCTAGGCCATAGCATGGAGTCAAGGAGGAAGATTGGGTGAAGGGAGGTGGTTGGAAAGCCTCAAGATGTGTTTTAGGAGCCCTTATCTCAATTGGACATTCTTCTCTCTTTTCACAACCAGTCTGCCTTCCCCGATCAAGTACAGATGCTGTGACCCTGACGTAGGTTCCACTTGTGTCATGGGGAACACAGTCTGACCACCACTTTCACATCAAGGTGATGGTGGCTTGGAATTGTTAAGCTTTTCCTCTCTCTCTTTATTTTTTTTTTGGCTGCGTTGGTTCTTTGTTTCTGCTGTGCGCGGGCTTCTCATTGCAGTGGCTTCTCTTGTTGCGGAGCATGGACTCTAGGCGTGCAGGCTTCAGTAGTTGAGGCTTGCGGGCTCTAGAGCACAGGCTCAGTAGTTGTGGTACATGGGCTTTGTTGCTCCGCACCATGTGGCATCTTCCCGGACCAGGGCTCCAACCTGTGTCCCCTGCTTTGGCAGGCAGATTCTAAACCACTGAGCCACTAGGGAAGCCCCTGTTAAACTTAAGCTTTAAGTGTCTTGATTCTTATGATATTGGCATCTTAGAATGATAATTGTAGAATCTTAGGATAATAAAAACTGAGAGTCAGAATCTCATGGACTCATAGAATGTAATATTTATGGAATATAAAAATCAACTCTAAGTACCACCAAATCTTAAAAATCATAGACTCATGGAATTAGAGTTTCTTGGAAGAGAATGGCATTTTATGGTTATCTGGTCCACCCTCCTTCCTAGTTCATGGAAAATACTAATATAGCATTAAAACTACAAACATTCTAGAGAATCTTTATACAGGAAAAAGGTGGCCTTGAAGGAAATGCAATGCTTAATAACACTAATGGTAATATTTTGGTCAAGGGACACTGATGGTGGAGACAGGTGGAGTTTCTGAACATCATAAAAATTCTTGGTGGGGGCCAGGGAGGGCAATCGTTGACTTTACTGATACCCGAGACACTCAAGTAATAGAAATCTTGAAGCAAAATAGGAATCCGTGACTTTGCTCACTGACCATTCATGTTGTCATTTTAGAAAATAGTCCCCTAAATATTGGTCTTCTTTCTTAGGACTGTAAGTTCTGAGAGTGACAAATGCATCTCTGTGACTTATACAAGGTTTCTAGAAAAGTGCTTCGCATTGCTGGACCCTTCAGGCCTCCAGTCTTACTGGGTTTTTTCCCCTCCTTAACTTCCTCTTGTTCACACAAGGTCAACCGTTGTTGATCTGTGTCCTTGCTTATGTTTCCTCTGAAGTGCTGGCTTATATGCCCAAGACTTTTTTCTTTTAGAAAAAAAACCCCACCTGACGTCCATTTCGTGTGGAGTGGTTGTTTCCTCCACATCTCTCACAGGTACAGGAAGAACCTGGCTTAAGGAAATGTAGAGAGTATGTAGGGCTCTTTACTTTATACCACGGAAGCTGTGTGTGTGTGTGTGTGTGTGTGTGTGTGTGTGTGTGCTCACATTTGTTCATGGACATGTAGGTAATTTACATTTTTTGCATGCATTTCTTAATACCTGTGCATTTCTTAATACACAGGTATTAAGAAATGCATGTTAAAAAAGTTCATATATATATATATGAAATGTATATGAAAAATGTTCATAAATATTCATATATATACATGAATATGTATGTAGTAAATACGTATGCACCGGCTGAAACCATAATCATCCAACAGAGCAAATCTGTATCTTTGGTTTTGGGGGTCGAAGGAGTTTGGGGAAGCACATCCAAGAGGCGGAAGGTAGACAGCTTAGTATAAATTCATCCACAGTGCTGACATGACTATGTGCTTTGCAGCGATTTTTCACTACAAGTTATTAACCCCTGAGATCTTTTTTTTCAAAATAAGTATACCCAGGCCCAACCCAGACCCACTGAATCAGATTTTCTTTGGTAGTGCTCTCATTTGAATGTATTTAACAAGTTCCCCCAGCAGTTCTGAAGAGCATTCTTGACTGACAACCTCTGCTCTCTGGAAGCCTTCATCCAACAGCGGTACCCAAAGGCTAATGTGTGTCACCATCTTTGGGGAGGTTGATTGACAGGCAGGATCCCAGCCTCTACAGTCCTGGAGCCTGACTCAGAAGTTCATGGTCTGGACCCAAGATGCTTTTGAAAAGCATCAGGTGTGTCCATTTCAGGTGATCCCGAGACCACAGTTAGTGAAATATTCAGGTAGGCTTTAAAGATAGAAGAAGAGGGAGCCAAAGGAAGCGAATATCAGAAGGTATTCATGATACAGAAACTGAAGGAGGAGAAAGACAGAAAGAATTGGGAGGAAAGGAATGCAGAACTTGGGAAAGGTATCAGGATGCTCTTGTGTGGTCACTTTGGAAGGTGCAGGAAGGTAAAACCCCCGTGTTCCACTCATGTTATTTCAGCAAGAGCCTGCAGGAACTCTGAGGCAGGCCGTGTGTCTCTGTTTTACAGATGATGGGACTGAGGTTCGGGCTTAAGTGATTGTTTTGAAGTCACACAGGAACAGAGCTGGGTTTGGAACCCAGGTTTTCCTGCCATGTGCAGCCTCCCCCCACCCCCGCACTTCCCGTCACTGTCTCCTCTGCTGGGGTTTTTCTCAGACCCCGACCTCAGCCCACATACATCTCAAGCTATCTGACACCCAGTCAAGCCGCATAAACACTCCAGATTCACTGCGCTGATGCTCCAAGGGGCTGAAACAGCTTCGAAATTCTCCTTCGCTTTTAATTAAGAAACGATTTAGGCCAACCCTGGGTTCCCAGTTCTATTTAACTGCGACTGCTTTTAACTGTTGCTGTATTTTTATTGTGGCAAATGTGATGCACCGATCCATCTTCCCGGTAATGCTTCTCAGTTTCTGCTCCATCTGTTGAAGAGAAAACATTTGCAGAAATTTCTCGGCTTCTCTCCAAGGGCTGAAACTTCAGTTGTAGCAAGGAATGCAGTACAGGAAATGGAGTTGGCCATCGGCGAAATCAGGAAATTGGCAACGTCTATTTCCAGTATTTTCTGGATGATCATTTCCCCAAACTAAAGGTTCTCCCATGAGCCCAGCCAGTGCCATCATGTTACCCTGTAGGCATCTGGGGGTGGCTGGGCACCCCACAGTTAGGTTTTTCCACTCACATTTACAATGGAACCATCAGTTCTGTTCTCATCTTTGTCCCTTATTCCAAGCTAGATCCAACATTGGGGTTTTTCTAATAAACTATCCTTAGTTCTTAATAATAAGGACTATGCTTGGTGTAGAAGGGGTTTTGGACTCACTTCGGTAGATTGAGTTCAAGTCCCTACTTTTCCACGTTTTAACCCAGAAAATCACTCAAACTCTTTGAGCCTGGATTTCCTGGGAAAGCCCTGGTACGTTGTAAGTATCAAACGGTTTAATTAAAGCCCGAATGCTCTGCAGATTGTGAAATGCTGCAGTCATGCTATACATACCCAGACATGCCAGTAATTTGTCAGCTTATTTTACTTGTTCATTCTTTCATTTACTTACTTATTTATGGGACATTTGCTGAATGAATGCTATACACCAGGTCCTGCTTTGGTGTAGGTGATACAGACATGAATAAGGCAAAAGCCACACCCTCCAAAGCCCACATGTATGGCAACATAAGTGTTGGCACATGGTTATGAATAGGCTGTGGTTTCCTCTTCCTGGGGAGTCAGGGGGTTCTTCAAAGAGGGGATGACCTTGAACTGAATATTAACGAATAAGGGGTGCGTTAGGTTTGGGATGGGAATAGGGTAAAGAGAGCATTCTTGGCAGAGGAATTGGCTTCGGAAAACCTAACAGAGGGGTAAAACAGATTGGGACGTGCTGAAAATATCTGCAGGGAATCTAGAAAGTAAAGGCAGAGATTCTGGGAAGAGACACGGAGAGTAAGATATGGCGAATAATGAGGTAAAGTGACAATAGCTGATAGTTGATATCTAGAGGTGGGAGGAAGCCATTGATAGATGTAATCAAGGAAGTAGCCCAGTGTGACACTGTGATTTATAATAAGGAGTATAAATTTGGTCTTCATCCCCCGTTCTGGTACAGAGCTCTGAAAACCCTTGGAATTTCCTAAGTGATGAGAGCTACGTAGGTGTCTTTTGTTATGTTAATAAGGCGCCTTTTGAAAAGCGCCAAGGGCTGGGGCTGGATGCCAGTGGAGTCAACCAAGTGATTAGAGGGTTGGAACTTTCAGTCCCATCCCCCAACCTCTGGGGAAGGGGGAGAGAGGGTAGAAGCTGCATCAGTCACCAATGGCCAATGATTTCATCAAGCATGCTTATGTAATGAAACCTCTATAAAACCTCCCAAAAGGAGGGTTTGGTGAGCTTTGGGACTGGTGAACACGTGGAGATTTGGAGAGAGTGGCACTCCAAGAGGGCATGGAAGCACTGTGCCCTTTCCCCTTCCTTGCCCTTTGCATCTCTTCCATCTGGCTGTTCCTCTAGTTATATTTTCTTATAATAAACTGATGATCTAGTGGGTAAACGGTTTTCCTGAGTTCTGTGAGCCGCCCTAACAAATTAAACCCCAGGAGGGGGTCGTGGGGACCTCTGATCTACAGCCAGTGGATCAGAAGTATAGGTAATAACCTAGGCTTGCTATTGACACCCTGAGTTAGAGGGGGTCATTGGAACCTTCAGTCGCAGCCAGTTGCTCAGAAGCACAGGTAACAACCTGGGCTTTAGCTAGACATCTGAAGTCCAAGGTCATTGGAACCTCCAGTCTATCGCTGATGGGTCAGAAACACAAGTGATGACCTGGGCTTGTGATTGGCATCTGAAGTGTGTGTGTGTGACGGCGGGGGTGGGGGGGGCACAGTGTCTGGGTAGATAGTGTCAGAACTGAGTTGAACTGTGGGACACCCAGCTGGTGTCTGAGCATTGCTTCTTGTTGTGGGAAACACTCCCTGTCCCCAAGCCCGGTCATGTGGGGTGAGGGCAGGAAGTCTGAGGCTCAATTTTTTCAGTGCTTGGGGGATCTTGGTAAGCCACAGCAGGGGCTGAGTTAAAAAAAAAAAAATCAGGCACGAGCAGAGGATGCTGAATGGATAATCTGTTTGAGGGTCCCTCTTAGTAAAACAAAGGTGTTTGCACAACTGGATGGGAACCATGGCATTTGAGGTTGACTGCATGGCCAGAAACTGGGAGGTTGGAGGGAAAGGCATAACCTCAGCACTGGGTAAGTATTTTAACTAGAGTGTCTTGGCAATCCTCCTATCCACTTACCCATTCATCTTTTGTTCCCAGAACACCAAAAGACCCAATAATAATGAAAGATGGCTTTTTACTGAACACTTCACTTCATTGAATGCTCAGAAAACTAAGATGCTAAGGACGAGGTACAATTCAACTGATATAGAAACAGGTTAAGAGAGTAGACATGACTTTCCCACATACAGAGGGCCCCACAGCTTGAGTCAAAGCCAGATCTGTCTGCCTGTGGTCTCTACTCTTGATCGCCTCACTATCCACATTGGCATTTTAGGAATACCTGGTTAGCTCTGGGAAGGAGCTGGTAAAGAGGAAGAGGCTGAACAAGTAACAAATTGTGGTTACTCCTGCGGGTAAAAAAATCCCTTAGAACTCCAAAAGGAAGTCACTCTGGTGGTGGAATTGCAGGCATAATTCCCAGCTTTTTCAGGGAGGAACTTTGAAGCAAGGAGGAAAGTCTATGTGGGCAACTTCGTGGGGCACCAAGGGGTGGAGATGGGAACAAGAGAGGATGTCGGGCCCTCTGGCTTCTATTAATTAACATCCTTCACATCAACTCTAGTGGGTTCTTAGGAAACACCTAACATTCTGGATAATGTCATGGAAGCTGCCTTCCTTGGCAATCTACCAGAGACAGAGCCCCAAAGTGAAAAGACCATAAAACAACCCATAAACTTTATTTTTTTCTCCTTCTATAATTACATTTTTATAGCATTTTAAAATTCCTTGAAGAAAGAGCCATAGAATCACAAACTCTGTGGTCTGAAATGTCTCTGAGATTTTTAGCCTCTTTCTCCATCTGTGAATGCCAACCCCCACTCCCCTCAATTCGACCTCTTTCTAATTGCTGAAATCTCTGCCTGTCGGGCTTTTCTTTCATGTATATGACTTTCTGTGCCATTCTTCTTTGGTCAAAACTTATAGGTTGATGTCTTTCAAATGCTGATCTAAAATTTGGTGTCTAGATAGGAAGGGCCATCTTTTATTTTGAGATTATGCCCTCCCTATTTTCTGTTAAAATGTACTTTCTCTTATAAAATGCTGGTAGTAGTACTTGTGATATCTGTTTAGCTAAATGTTCTTTCCTTGAACAAGAACATGTTGATAATTTCATGTTGGTCCTCAAAATTGGTTTTACAAATTTGACTCGGCCATGGAATCTGAAAGGTTGATGTTGATGCTATAGGTCACACAGAATAAGTCTGTTTCTCATTCCACATTTGACTACAGAATACTGTTATCATATCTTTGTATATTTCATCATCTCCTGTAATACCTCTGTAATGTCTTGCACTTAGTGGGTCATCTTTAAATGTGGGATAAGTACGTGAATCTTCAGGTAATCAAAAATGTATTGAGTATCTTTTCTATGTTCAGGGCTGCTTAAAGTAGAAGCATACACAATAGTATAAATAAATTTCAGTCTGATACAAAGCTTACAGGAGTTGGGTAAGCTTAGTGGTTAAGGACTCAGGTTCTGCCTGGGTGTGAGTCCACTCACTAGCTGTATAAGCTTAGGCAGTGTACTTGACAGTGTACTGTCTTAATTACCCTATCTGTAAAGTGGGTATAATAAAAGCCTCATAGAGGTGTTGTGAAGATTACATGAGTTTATCCAGGTGAAGATTTTAGAGCAGTGCCTGATACATAAGAATTGCTCAGTAGATGTTAACTCTCATCATTGAGGCTTACATTGTCAGAAATGATGGAGTAGGGAGCCCAGGTTGACCTTGATTCAGCAAACCAGGGTACATGGTCCTGCTCCATAGCTTATTAGTTGAGTAAACTTGGAAGAGTCGCTTAACCTCTTTGTATAAATCCAAATTCAGAATAGTCAGTAAGATTTTAGTTAGCTAATGAGTGTAGGTTGGAGAAGTTGCAAAAGACTCCATGAAGAGGGACCTTAAAGGATGAGCAGGATATTGCTATGAAGAAGGTAGTGAGATGGGTGGCTGAAAAGGTGAAGTAGCCTATGGAAAAGATTTGGAGCCAACTACTTTCCTCTTTCTGGAAAGTTCTTTGAAGCATTTGTAAGATTATTGTTTTTCCTTAGGGTGGGGGATATTGAAACTATTGCAGCTGACGGGACATTGTTTTTCATGGAGCCACCTTGAGGTAGAATTTCCATTCTCCTCCGCAAATTCACTACCTTGATGAAGATGCTGCTTATTACAAGGGAGTTAATGAAATGATGAAAATAAAGTTGAAAATGGAATTAAGGGCACTCAAGTTGTTAGACTGGTGTTCAGGGACTGGAATTGTTATCAAGTATACTTAAGGTGGGATCAATCTGGAAAGGTTTTCTGTGTGACGTGAGTGGAATCAGATGTGTGTTTGTGAATATTCAATGAGGCAGAGGTTGTTGGTGCTTCTGGCTCTCTGGTTTTTTTTTTTTTTTTTTACATCTTTATTGGAGTATAATTGCTTTACAATGGTATGTTAGTTTCTGCTTTATAACAAAGTGAATCAGTTATGCATATACATATGTTCCCATATCTCCTCCCTCTGGCGTCTCCCTCCCTCCCACGCTCCCTATCCCACCCCTCCAGGCGGTCGGCTCTCTGGGTTTTGCTTGTTGCCAGAGATTAGGCTGCCATCTGGGTAATACCTGCATCCAAGATGTTGCATGTGGATTCTTGCTGATTTTCAGAAGTTTGTCAACAATGCCTTTTGTTTATTTTCGTGCAGACAAAAAAAAACAAAACGCTAGAACATTAAGGTTAGGAGAAGAGACTGGTCATGTGGGGTGAGGACAGGAAGTCTGAGGCTCAGTTTTTCAGTGCTTGGGGGATCTTGGTAAGCCACAGCAGGGACTGAGTTAAAAAAAAAAATCAGGCATGAGCAGAGGATGCTGAATGGATAATCTGTTTGAGGGTCCCTCTTAGTAAAACAAAGGTGTTTGCACAACTGGATGGGAGCTGTGGCATTTGAGGTTGACTGTATGGCCAAAAACTGGGAGGTTGGAGGTAAAGGCATAACCTCAGCACTGGGTAAGCATTTTAACTAGAGCATCTTGGCAGTCCTCCTATCCACTTACCCATTCATCTATTCATGCAATGAGCATGTGTGAAAAGGCTCCTCTTTGTACTAAAGGCTGTGGTTAAAATGATAAAGTAGATATGCCTCTGCTCTGGAGGAGTTTAATCAACGGATAAACACGTACTCTGTGCTAAATATGATACAAAAATGAACTAGACAGTATGGACTTTACTTTTAAAGGGATTATAATTTAGGAGAAAGATTACTATTAAGCAAATACAGTATGATATGAGTGTGCTGGAACACGCGCGTGTGTGTGTATTCCAAATAATAATAATAACAACAACAATGTATATTTATTGAGCATTTTCTCTGTGCAAGGCACAGTACTAAAACATTTTATTATATGTACTTCTCAAATGATTTTCCCTGATAACCTCTGAAATAGGTAGAGTACAGCTACTATCCAAATTTTACCAAAAGGAAAATGGATTCAGGGATGTTACGTAAGTTGCCCAAGGAAACAAAAGAATAGCAACAGAATGGGAAACAAACTGATGTCTTTTGACCTCAGTGCCCTTCCTCTTAGCTTCTTTCCATCCGTCCCATCTTCCCTGACACATGACAGGGGCTTTGGAGGAAAAAGTAACTAACACAGTTGGGTTGGAGAGATGGGGTGGAGGCAGGAAAAACGCTTAAGCTGTGGGTCTAGTGAGAGTCCATTAGGAGGACACATTCAGGAAGAGCATCTTAGGGTGTGAGAACAAAGTGGTCTGAACCATCATGGACTGTTGAGGAAGAATAATTAGCTCTGAGTAGATGGGTTGGAGACAGCCAAGGAGTAAAAGCAGGAGAAAGACAGTCCCATCCTTCCACACGGCACAGCCTTGGGCAGGGAACAGTGTCTTGGATTTTGGTACAGCTGGCCCTCTGTATCCAAGGATGTGTAGCCCACGGGTCCAGAGGGTCGACTGTACTGTGCCATTTCACATAAGGGACTCGAGCATCCGCAGAGTTTGTTTTCCGCGGTGGTGGGGGGGGGGTGTCCTAGAACCTATCCCCCGCAGATACCAAGGGACAACGACTGTATCTGCCAAAGATCACTTACTTCTCAGGGACTGAGTGAGAGAGGAAGAATTCACTGACCTGATTAGGACCCACCCTACAGAGATAAAGAAGGAGGAAGCACGTATTAAGTGTAGAAAGATGGGCTTCCGGGTTTAAGAACTTCTCTGAGGGGCATGGGCGGCTTTCAAACCGGTTGCTGTGTAGGCAGAGTAAACATTGCAGAAAAGCCAGATCCATCGAGTTCAATGTGAATGCAGTGAATGTGTAAATGCGAGTAGATAAGTAGGGAGAAAGCCTGCCTGTTGCCAGGCGGGGAGTGGAGCGGTTGTTAAGCTCAGGGTTTATGACTTAAAGAACTGACCCATATAGACAGCTTTCTCTTACTGATGTCATTTTAATCGGATGTTCTTCCAAAATTCACCCTTCACTGACTCCATACCTTTTTCCCCAGAGGCAGTGTGGAGCAGTGTATTTACATCTGCACTTTGTACAGCTGTGGGTCCTTCTCTCGTCACATCTGGTGGGTCACACCTTGGACACAGCACAGCAGCCAAAGTACCATTTCGCTGAATGACCTGGAGGAAGCTCAGCTTGACACCGTGCCCTAATAACTGTCGGAAGCATTTAGTGCACACTTCCTATGTTCCAGACACGCTGGCTGCTAACTTCTTTACATGCATTCATTGCTTTGATCCAGGCAACAGCCCAATATATTATGTTAATCTGCCTTATAGATTTGTAAATTGAGGCAAAAGGAAATCAAGCAAGTTGCCAGAGTTATGTAGGTAATTAATGGAAAATCTAAGATTTGAACTGTCGATGTCGCAGTTCCAGAACCTTGTGCTTAATCTCTCTACTATATTGCATGCTGGCTGCTGTGCATAGATTTTCCAGCACAAGCATGGGGGCATTAGGGGGCAATGCTATAATAATAGTTACGTCTTAGGAATAGGAAGGAAAGTAATATCAGGCCATCACTAATACCATTGAGCTAACTTTGCTCACAAATCACCGGTCACCCATGGGGGATTCTTACTGGACGCATGTCTGGAGCTCTCCCAGGTGCTGAACATATGAACTCTGGGTCTAGTTCCAGGCCATGATGCAAACGCAAGTAAGGTTCCCATTTGGTGGATACATGAGTGGAGGCTTAGACAGTGATGTAATATTCCCAGGGGATTTGTAGTAGTTGGCAGATTTGGGGCTCAAGTTGAGGCTGATCCGGCACCAGAGTCCTTGTTCTTACAGGAGATTTTGTGCGGGCCATTTCCCTTCTCTTTGTTTCTGTTTCTTTGTCCTAAAACAAAGGAATTGAATTAGATCAATGTTTCAGTACCACCTTAACAATTTCTGCTCTATTTTTGTTCTGTTTATGCTACTTAGTATCTTTCCTTAAATTAACCCACTTCTTATATAAATGCATACATTCACAAAGGAAACGCCCTATCACTGTCACGAATTTCTTTTTTAAAAAGCATTACGTCCACTAAATATATGGTAACTGTACAAATAATACAATGAAAACAAAAATGGTGTAAAGATATTCTAGTTTATATTCTAGCTTACATTACATTCAGCTATGTTCTTGCCCGGCCATATCTCTAATCTTTAGGCCTGCTTTCTTTGTGTGAAAAAGAAATATTTAAAAATGTTAAGAGATTTTCTGCTGATGGCCATTCTGACCGGTGGGTGTGAGGTGATACCTCAATGTAGTTTTGATTTGCATTTCTCTAATGATGAGTGATGTTGAGCATTCTTTCATGTGTTTGTTGGCAGTCTGTATAACTTCTTTGGAGAAAAGTCTATTTAGGTCTTCTGCCCATTTTTGGATTTGGTTGTTTGTTTTTTGTTATTGAGCTGCATGAGCTGCTTGTAAATCTTGGAGATTAATCCTTTGTCAGTTGCTTCATTTGCAAATATTTTCTCCCATTCTGAGGGTTGTCTTTTCATCTTGTTTATGGTTTCCTTTGCTGTGTAAAACCTTTTAAGTTTCCTTAGGTCCCATTTGTTTATTTTTGTTTTTATTTCCAGTTCTCTAGGAGGTGGGTCAAAAAGGATCTTGCTGTGACTTATGTCACAGAGTGCTGTGCCTATGTTTTCCTCTAAGAGTCTGATAGTGTCTGGCCTTACATTTAGGTCTTTAGCTGGAGAGGGTGTGGAGAAAAGGGAACCCTCTTGCACTGTTGGTGGGAATGTAAATTGATACAGCCATTATGGAGAACAGTATGGAGGTTCCTTAAAAAAGTACAAAGAGAACGACCATACAACCCAGCAATTCCACTACTGGGCGTATACCCTGAGAAAACCATAATTCAAAAAGAGTCATGTACCAAAATGCTCATAGCAGCTCTATTTACAATAGCCAGGACATGGAAGCAACCTAAGTGTCCATCATTGGATGAATGGATAAAGAAGATGTGGCACATATATACAATGGAATATTACTCAGCCATAAAAAGAAACGAAATTGAGATATTTGTAGTGAGGTGGATGGACCTAGAGTCTGTCCATACAGAGTGAAGTAAGTCAGAAAGAGAAAAACAAATACCATATGCTAACACATATATGTGGAATCTAAAAAAAAAAAAAAAAAAGTCATGTAGAACCTAGGGGTAAGACGGAAATAAAGATGCAGACCTACTAGAGAATGGACTTGAGGATACGGGGAGTGGGAAGGGTAAGCTGTGACAAAGTGAGAGAGTGGCATGGACATATACACACTACCAAACGTAAAATAGATAGCTAGTGGGAAGCAGCCGCATAGCACAGGGAGATCAGCTCGGTGGTTTGTGACCACCTAGAGGGGTGGGATAGGGAGGGTGGGAGGGAGGGAGACGCAAGAGGGAAGAGATTTGGGAACATATGTATATGCATAACTCATTCACTTTGTTATAAAGCAGAAACTAACACACCATTGTAAAGCAATAATACTCCAAAAAGATGTTAAAAAAAAATGTTAGAGAGAAGCTAAAGACATAGTAGCACCAAAATGAGTCTTTCTCCACAACTTAACCAGGATTGAGAGAGAGTTGAAAATGGAAATTTTTTTCACTGTGTGAGTTAAAGTTACTTTATGAAAAATTGGGTCTCTACTTAAAGCCGTGTCTCTTCTGGTCAGCATGAAATGCTTTACCTGGGAATCTGTAGCATCTTTCCAGCTGTTGCATTCTTTAATTCTAAGAATGTTCAAAGGCTCCTCCAATAGTTAGAGATCCAGTTTGAGAGACTTGATTGGATGGTTAAATGGGAGGTATGAATCTAGACTGAGTTGGGGAAGAAGGAAGTAAAAAGAGAGCTGTTGTTATACTATAGTTATCCTGAAACATCTTGAAGGGAGGCAGGGATTAGAGTACATAAAAAGCTCAGTGCTGGAAACTTGTTTCCAGAGCCACATTCTAACCTTTTCCCTCATTTATTGTTTCACCTTGATGCCCATTGCTCCCTACTCTGAGGCCCTTCCCATGAGTCTCACCTACTTGCCTCTCCCTTGTTTGCCCGAGAATGGAAAGGACTGGTTTGAATGTAAAGAGTTATGTCTAATGAGGATTTGCGTTTTTTAAAAAAAATCTCCTTTTTTAATTGAAGTATAGTTGATTTATAATGTTGTTTGTTTCGGGTGTATAGCAGCGTGATTCAGTTGTAT
Organism: Lagenorhynchus albirostris; assembly: GCF_949774975.1. Classification (NCBI taxonomy): domain Eukaryota; kingdom Metazoa; phylum Chordata; class Mammalia; order Artiodactyla; family Delphinidae; genus Lagenorhynchus; species Lagenorhynchus albirostris. The sequence goes on from NC_083101.1 coordinate 15,252,500, forward strand.
ATATCTTTTCAGATTCTTTTCGCTAATAGGTTATTACAAAATATTGAGTAGAGTTCCCTGTGCTACACAGTAGGCCCTTGTTGGTTATCTGTTTTATATACAGTAGTGTGTATACGTTAATCCCAAACTCCTAAGTTATCCCTCCCTCGACTCTTAACAGTTGTGTAGGGGCAGTTAACAGGAACCGTGAATTTGCTCTGCCCTCATCAATGGTTGAGCATTTGGCAAATGTGCCTTCACTTCCCTCAAGAGCTCAGTGAAAGCAGCGAGAGTTGGCGTCTCATCTGGCACATCAGAAGGTGAGATATGGAGAATACTGGTGACTCAGTTAAGTCCCTCAGCTTCTGAGGCCTGTAGAGTCCGACTGTCTCACATCCTGTGCTTTCTTTCTGTGGTGGTGAGGTGCTGAAGGTTTTCCTGGCTTGGGGAAGAGGGGGTACTTGGATTGGGGGCCGTTTCTGGACTGTCCCTGCACCCTGGGGGTAGGGCACCCTGTCATACCTCCCCGCTCAGCCTTTCTTTATTCGCTGACAGACTGATGATGCTAATGAGACCCTACTCATGGATGTGAGCCCCTTGGGGGCCAATTAACTTCACTTCACTTCAGCTGCCAGGAACCTCAGAACTAAGTCCAGATCAATTAACTCTTCCCAGGTGCCTGGTAGCATCTCTTCCTTCACTCATTTTAACTATTCTTTGTTCCATTTTTATTTTTAATTATCCTGATTTATATCTTATTTAACTTTGTAATATTACTTTAGCTGTGTCTGGAGGTGGGTGGGGTATGAATTCTAGATAAATCAGTAAAGTCACTTTAGTGTCATCTCTGTAGAGGGAGAATGGCTCTTGGGTCCTCTTCTGGATGGAGAAGCTGAGGTTGTCTCTGAGAATGTGACTTGGAGAGGTGAACATTTTCTGGAGCACAAAGGCACTAGGGAAGGGGCCAAATCTGGCCCACTACTTGTTTTTGCCAATAAAGTTTTATTGGCACAGAGCTATGCCCATTTTTAAAATTTATTGTCTATGACAGCTTTCATACTATAATGGTAGAGTTGAGTAACTGAAGCATGGACAATATGGCCCCTAAAACTGAAATATTTACTACCTGACCCTTTAAAGAGAAAGTTTTGTATTCCCTACCTAGAGGAAAACAAGATTAGTAGAAGCCACTGTCCAGGTATAAAAAAAGAAGCTAAAGTTTTCTTTATCTCCCCCCTTCATTTAGTGCCTCATTTTTCCTTTCCTCCTTAATTTCTTCTTCCTTACCTTTCCTTTCTCTCCCTCCCTCCTTCCCTCCCTCCCTTCCTTGCTGACTGCCTGCCTACCTTCTTTCCTTCCTCTCCTCCTATTTTGAGCCAAAAGATTCCTTCTAGTCCATTCCTCTCTGTTAATGAAGAGGACACTGAACTCTAGAGACTGGAAGTGACAGCCCAGGTAAGGTGGCCAGAGAGTGGCCATGAAGGGACAACCACTTCTCAGCTGGTGTTTTTTTTCCCAGCATCCTTCACTGTGTATACAGAACATGGTTAGGAGCTAAGAGGAGACAAGAGATATAAAAATATAGAAGAAGCATTTAACACAGTGCCTGGCACATAATAAACGATCAGTGAGGCTTAGCTGATTTCAAGAAAAGCCCGGTCTAACTGCAGAGGCAAAAACCATCTGCTCACAATCCAAATGCCAGCAGCTAGTCAGAGCCTTAGAGACTGGTGTGTTTCAAGGCATCAGCAAGATCGGCCTGGAGAGCCTCCTGAACCCCACCATCCCTCCCTGCATCATGGCCACCTCTGAATCCATTTTAAAAACGGCTACCTTAAGCCAGTGTCCTTATTTCAAAAGTGGAGGAAGTTGGGTAACTCAGAGAGAAGTTAACTTGCTCAGAGCCACAGAGTAAGGTTGGGGGACAGCCAGGATTGGAACCCAGGTATCCTAGGTTCCCAGACTCTCTTTCCACTGCAGGATTTTGTTAAGTAACCATGGAATAGTGGCATATGTTTTAAAGGACAAAGAACAGTTATCTCCCCTGCAAGCTTTAGGATTTGCAAAGGGGCTGATGCAGTCAGGAAGGACTTCCTGGAGGAAGCAAGGCTTAGGTGGAACAAAATGGGCAGAGAAAATGTTGTGCACTGATAAAAAGACAGCAGGACATTTCCCAGAGTGTCCAGAAATTGGACTTACTGTGGTTTCTGGATCTATACAGTTGTATAGAAAGGGATAACAAGATTTGGGAATTAGGTTAGATCTAGTTAAGGGAGAGATTAATTAAGATATTTGGACTTGATCCTGTAAACCCAGATGCATCTGTTAGCACAGGGATGCATTGTATTTGACTCTCACAGGTAGAGGGTAGGGGAGAGATCATTTGTCAGTGCTTAAAATGGAGAGATTTCACATAAAAATCTGGATTTCCATCTGACTTCTGAGAAATCAGGTGACATGGCAGCTTAAGAATACCATTGCTACATTGGAAGCAGTCTGCTGTCCTAGACTGGGTAATGTGCTGCCATTTGTCACTATGCTTCCTTCTTAAACTTTGTACCAGACCATTTCATTCCCTCGCGTTTATGGCCTGGACTCTGTAGGCTGTTGAGTTTACATTCCCTGAAGAAGTGGTGATACACTAAAAATTCATCATCACAGATATGATGAGATCAATGTTAGAGGGTGTTTATTTGCTCATCAAACATTTAGTGAGCATCTATTTCCTGCAAGGCTCTGGAAGGGAAAGATTGAGTTCAGGAGATGAATTAGGAGGCTGATCAAGTGGTTCAGATGAGAGAATATTAAAACTACTTAGGAACAGAGCCATCCATCGTGATGGGAAAGAGGTTGGACCTTCTTCCTCAGTCTTCATAGTCCTGCTTCATAGAGAAAGCTGCCGCATCCCATTTCCATAGAGTCAGGTACCTGTCCTCTTAGACTTTTTCACCTGGTTTCTTTTATATTACATTCATCCGAGAAAAGGGATCCACCCTCTTTCCTTCTCATATTCTGTCTCCCTCCCTTTCTCATCTTGTCAAATGCACACATCTCGTCTGGTCCTGACTGCCTGCAATTCACCCCCTGCATACTGAGTAGATAGTTCTGAACCTCTGAGGGTGGGCATGAGCCTTCAGAGATCTGCCTGGCAGAGGGCAGACCAGGAAGAGCCGGGCAGGCAGCGTCAACCTCAGTGAGCTGCCTTTTCAAATCATTACAACTGCTTTGTTTCCACCTCTGCATTTGACTGCGGCATTCTTGTTTCCTCTGCTCCCCAGTACAGCATGCACGCTCTCTCTTGCATTTTGCTCCCACCCTCAGAGCCCACCCTTTCCATCACTTCCCCAGTGTGTTCCCCAAAGGTTCAAATGTCTTTCCATCCCTCACACACATTCTAGGATGATTGCTCTCAGAGTAATGAGGAGCTGAATTTGGGAAGTTGGCTTCACTGGAAATGGTCCTTATGCTGAAACAAAGCAAAACAAAACCTTGGGCTTCCCTGGTGGCGCAGTGGTCGAGAGTCCGCCTGCCGATGCAGGGGACGCGGGTTCGTGCCCCGGTCCGGGAAGATCCCACATGCCGCAGAGCGGCTGGGCCCATGAGCCATGGCCGCTGAGCCTGCGTGTCTGGAGCCTGTGCTCCGCAACGGGAGAGGCCACAACAGTGAGAGGCCCACGTATCGCAAAAACAAACAAACAAACAAAAACAAAACCTTACCAAAAAGATCAATGCCTGTAGGAATAGGAGAGGATGCTTGGAGTGGTAAAAAGTATATGCAGGAGGAGGCAAGAAGACTTGGTCTTTATTCTTGGTTTCTGCCATTAACTGGCTATGGGACCTTGGGCAAGCCTTGGTTTCCTTTTTCATAAAATGAAGCAGCTGGACTTGATTCTCTTTAAAGACCATTCAACCTAAAATAGTTAAGAGGATTAGGAGGACATTAATTTTTTTTTTTTTTTTTTGTGGTACGCGGGCCTCTCACTGTTGTGGCCTCTCCCGTTGCGGAGCACAGGCTCCGGTTGCGCAGGCTCAGCGACCATGGCTCACGGGCCCAGCCGCTCCGCGGCATGTGGGATCTTCCCGGACCGAGGCACGAACCCGCGTCCCCTGCATCGGCAGGCTGACTCTCAACCACTGCGCCACCAGGGAAGCCCTAGGAGGACATTTCTGATGGGTGTTCTTTTCAACATGTACATGACGTATTGATATGCAAACCAGGAGATTTTTACCCATATGTTTCAGCCTTAGTAAGAACTACCTTCCTGGAGGGCAGGCAAGGCACAGGTAAGACTCAGTGGAAGAACTTCCCAATTATGTGAGATCCTAGTGGGTCTTAAGGAAAGCTCTTTCCCTTCCCTGCGGATCATCATGAATAAGATGAACATCAGACCGTAAGATTCTGTACTCCCCGGAGATAGAAGGCCACATCAGATGACACATTTGGGTCCCTCCCTGCCTTAGTAGAGTGTTGATGATCTCACAGAAAGCCAGTTTTAGGTTTATGGATGTCAGTTGCCTCATCCTCAAGCATGACGCCCGGCACATGAGAAGTGTCCAGTAAGGACCTGTTGAATGAGGGAAGGTCACTGATACTTGATCATCATATGCCATAGCATGCCTGAGTCAGAAAGGCCCTTAGGGATCATTTGAAAGCCCCACTTGTTTCCTACACGGACAAACTGAGGTCCATGGTTAGGATGAGCCTTGACCCAGACCACACGATGAATCAGAAGCCAAGCTGCGATTGGAGCCCGGGCACCCTGACTCCCAAACCAGTGCTTTTGTACCGACCAACTCTCATGGCATCCGGACTGGTGACTTGGCTCAAACAATCTTAGGTTAACCATTTCCAGAGAGCTCTGTGGGTTTTGTGTAAATTATCTGAGCCTTCTGAGGGAGGCCCAGCTGGAGCTTTCCCTCCTCCTCCTGAGCTGGCTCTTCCTGTTGGTCTCTGTCCTGAGACCGTTATAATTTTCTCCCTGTTCCCCAGCAGCGCGTGACCACCCCATCAGTCACTCTAACAGACCCTGCTGAGCACCCACAGTATATCTGGAAGCCATTTTCTGTTTGGAAGTCAGTGGCGGTCAGCCAACATTTCAGTAATATTTGCTTTCCTAAGGCTTACGCAAATCAAATCCATTCACTTCGTCAGACTCCATCCCTCTTGTCTGGCATAATTTCCCCTCATCCAAGACAAGCCAGAGTTGAGCATGGTGTGCTCTTGCTCGCTCTCTCTCTCTCTCTCTATCTCTCTCCCCCTCCCCCCTCTTTCCCTCTTTTCCTTCTTCTCTCCCTCATTTCTTCCCTCCTTCCCTCTCTTTCCTCCCCTTCCTTCTCCTCCTTCTTTTTCTTCTTTCTCTCTCTCTCTAAGTTTCTTCTTCAATTCACTAGCATAGAATCATAGCCCAAGACAATATTAAATTGGGAAGAAATCTAAGAAAACACCCAAGCCAAACTTCCTGATTCTATAGGTGCAGAGACCAGATTCCAGAGACATGGGGATACCAGTTACCCTGTGTCGCCTCTGCAGTGGTACTAGGAGTGGGGCTAAAATTCAGGCATCCTGACTCAGCATAGGGTCTCAGCCAGGGTCAGTTAAACCTCATAGCATCCTCTAATTTAGCCTCCATAAATACGCCTGCTTCAGGCTTGATCTGGGCTGATGGTTCCGGGCCTGAGACTGGATCTAGGAAGGAGCGGGACACCATGTTTGGGTAATCTTAGGTTCACCGCTTCAACTCCCTGGAACCCAGTTTCCTCGTCCATGCAGTGAGGACTCAGTTCCACATCCTGCAGGTGACATGGTGGTGTTGTGAGGCTCGGATAAGGTAACGTGCCCCCTCAGTTCGAGCGTGTTAGATATGTGCCCATTCCTGCTGCTTGCTGTTGTTAGCCTCCTCCCTTGAACGGGGGCTTTCAATATGTCAAAGTTGTGCTTATTCTATAGTGAGCATTTGGGGCATCCTGGCAAGGAAGCACGTGTGGTACTTTGGGGCAAAGGATCTCTTTTAGGGGCTTTCCCATTCGACTGTCTGCCTACTGTGTGCTAGGCCCCAGGGCCAGCAGGGCAGCAGCCAGCTGTCTTCTGGGACCGCATTTAGAGCCGCCTCTGTCCGGGAGTGTGCTAGCTAGAAACAGACCGGGCGTTTCCTTTATAGAGTTCCACAAAAATGGATCCTTTGGGTCAAAGGCTCCTTAATCTGCAAAACACAAGCTGTTTGCCTGACTTGAGGCCTCAGCAGACTTCCTGGGCTTGAAGGGGCTTTGGTATGGAAAAATGGTTTGTGTTTTGAAGATTAAGGGTCCTTTCATCCAAAAGATGCAATTTTTTTTCTTCTTTCCTCAAGCTCCCAATGAAACACCTTGTTCCTTTCTGGCTTGAAATCTGCAAGCCTCCTTTCTTATGCATAGATGGATTAAGTTACACTACACATTCACAGCCTCTGAGAAGGAGGGAATCTCAGTGAATATTTAGTGCCCCCCTCTTTCAGGACTAGCGCTCCTGTCTTACTCCCTGTATGGGCCAATCATCCGTAGAAACACATTAAAATCATCTGGGTTTTTTTTAAGACTAAGGCTTTTGGGATTTCACCTTCAGAATTTATGATGAAGTCTGGAAGGGAAAGCGCGTTGTAAAAAGACTGCTTAGGACTCACCGTCTACACTAGCTTAAAGATGACTGACTTGGCCAAATTCCTCAGCCCAGTAGTTGACAGTGCAGTGTGGGGTTAAGAGCCTAGACTTTGGAGACACCTTGAATCCCATCTCAACTCTGACTCCTGCTATCCATGATGTGACTTTGAACAAGTCACTGAACTTCACTGACCTTCAGTTTCCTTCTCTACAAAATAGGAATAGTAATATTACCTAGTGTGCCTGTTAGCTACCCTCCCCTTCACCCCCCTCCCCCTACTCATCACCAATTCAGTGGCTTTAAATAACTGGCATTTATTATTAAGCTCATGCATCTACGGGGAACTGTATTCAGTATCTTGTAATAAACCATAATGGAAAAGCTCATGTATCTGTGGGTCAGCTCGGGGCCCGCTCATCTAACCCAGTCTCACTGATCTAGGCTGACCTCCTTGCTGTTGCTGTTCAGCTGGGGCTCTGCTCTAAGCTTGGCCCGGCTGAGGCATGTTGGCTGGACTGTCTTTCATCCTCCTTCTGAAACACCTGTCACATCTGTTCTGTGGCAGTAACAGAAGTCTAAGAAGTTAAGCAGAAACCCACAGGGTGTCTTGCGATACAGGCTCAGAATTAGCACAGCATCACTTCTGCCTCATTCTAATGACCAAAGGGACTTCCAAAGATGAGCCCAGATTCAAGGAATGGGGAGTAGACTCCACCCCTTTGGCAGAAGAGCTGGAAGACTCCATGAGGAAGTACCTGATTATAGGGAGGGGTGATTTGGGACCATTAAAATAATTTACCACATCTATGCCACTGGTATTGTGGATGTCAACTGAAATAATGTTTGTAAAGTTCTTGACGCAGCTCCCGTCATATACTAGATGTTTATAAATTATTTTCATCATGATCATCAGTATAGGAAGGACTCAGGAATGGTGGCTAAAATGATTAAATACAGATTTCCTAAATATAGCAACACAGATAGGAAGACAGATGCTCAGAATGGTAATGAAGCTTTCTCGAAATCACACGGATGGGACTAGTTGGGCCCTTAAAAGTCAGACAGTGCAATGGTTTTTTTTTTTTTTTTTGCGATACGCGGGCCTCTCACTGTTGTGGCCTCTCCCGTTGCGGAGCACAGGCTCCGGACGCGCAGGCTCAACGGCCATGGCTCACGGGCCCAGCCGCTCCGCGGCATGTGGGATCTTCCCGGACCGGGGCATGAACCCGTGTGCCCTGCATCGGCAGGCGGACTCTCAACCACTGCGCCACCAGGGAAGCCCGCAATGGTTTTTTTTTTTATTTGGGATTTGAAGGACAATAGGAAGAATCCTGATTCTAGCTCATGGTGATACTTGACATTCCAACAACACTAAGGCATTTCCTCGGGTTAAGCGATGGCCTCAGAGGACCCTACCTACCCCCTCCCCTGCCAACACAGTGGGTCTTTAGTATGCATACTATTCACCTGGAACATTTATTAAAAATGCATTTTGTGTTGAGAAATTGCTCTTACCTGGTAGGGCTTTGTGTATTGCTAGCGGTAGAGAACCAAACTCACTCTGGATTAAGGTTAAAAAGATAAGCAAAGAAAGCAAAACAAAATAACACACTAGCTTTGAGACCATGGGAAATTACTGGACCTTTCTGGCCTCGGTTTCCTCTCCCACTAAATGAGAATAATAATCAGGGAATAATAATCATACCTTCTTCAGAGGTTTGTTTTGAGGGCTAAGTGAATTATGTATGTTGTATTAAAATGGTTTACTGATGTTCCCTTGCTGAATGTTAATTTCTCATTCCTGGAATGGGAGGTATAAATCTCTGCCCTACATATGTTCAGAGTGCCTCTGAGATCAAAGGGAAGCTCTATCCCTTTGCAGCATGAGGTCTTGCTGGAATGCAAGGATGGAATGAGGGGTACCTTAAGAGAGAAGGTACTTACAGACTCCAAACTGACCATGCTTTTTAAAATCCGTGATCGCCAACCCAGCACCTGCTTAAACCCTCAGATGTGTGTCCCCTGCTTTCTTCTTTGGGTTCCATGATTGTCACGGACAAGCAGGAGTTGTAACAGTCCTTTTAGTTCATTCTTTTAAAAGCACCATGTACAGGAATGAAGCCATTGCACAAGAACGAGCGGAGTCCCAGGAGCTTCTATCCAAATGGATCCACCAGGAACCTTTCATCTGCTTTTATTAGTGACCTGTTGGAAACATGAAGCCAAGGGTCAGAGCTTTTGAAGAGTAAGTGCTGAAATTTAGGTTCAGATGGAAATGTGTTTTATTTATTTGCTCCACTGAGTATTCAGAATAGATTAGCCACAGGGAAGAATTCAGCCATCAACTCAGCAGAACACTATTTATTGAACAATTATATTTTGAGAACCTGTGTGGTGCCGGTTCCCATCTTTGTCATCCCTTTCTGACTCCAGGATCTTCAGTACTCCTCTGTAGGGAGAGCAACATTTTCTTACTCATCTCTGTATCCCACGCAGCATCTAGTTTAGTGATTTGCACCCAGTAGGTGGGTTTGGATGATTCCATGCCTTTTGCTCATACTAGGCCCACTACCTGAAATACCTTCTATTAAGTCCTTTTTTCTCCCTTCAGCTGGAAAATCTTGAACCATCAGACCCCAAGAAAAATCTCAGCACCCTGGGAAGTCTTCTTGAACTGGTTGTGTTTGAGTTAACTTTTCCCCTCCCTTTGTTCCAACAACCCTTTATTCAGGTGTCTGATAAAACTCGGTACACTGTTTTGCAATTTGAGGTCTGTCACCAGCATATGGCCCCCTAAAGCCATAGACACTTTTTTATTTTTATTTTTGATTCCCAATGGCCAGTGCAGAGTTTGGCATTCCACCCCAGTTCCAGCCGTCATGCTGTTCTTTCAATCAGTACTAATTTCCTTTCCCTCCCATATTTTTCTTTTCTTCTTTAATTCTGTATCTGTCCTCTGAGTTTCTAAATATAGAATGGATAAACAGCAAGGTCCTAGTGTATAGCACAGGGAACTATAGTCAATATCCTGTGATAAACCATAGTGGAAAAGAATATGAAAAAAAGAGTGTGTGTGTGTGTGTATATATATATATATATATATATATATATATATCTACACACACACATATATGTATAACTGAATCACTTTGCTGTACAGTAGAAACACAATATTGCAAATCAACTATACTTCAACAAAATAAATTTTTGAAATCCTCATCCTTTCGTTGACTGTTTGCTTCCCTCCTTGGTGGAGTGAAGGGAGAAGCATCGACTACTGCTTTTTTGATCTTTCCTCCTCTGCCAAGCACCCTACACGTCATGGCTCCATTCATGTCCCTGCATGCTTTCATCTCTTTCAAGGAATCTTCCGTTCCCATCAGGGCGATGAAAACTGCCAACCACCTCTGTATTCTGAAGTCCAAGAGGCATTTTCATTCCTTATGTTGGACCACTCTGTAGCTTTTCAAAACTTGAGACTCTTCTTAAATATTTCTGCTCCCCTGACTTTGTTGACATTATCCTCTCATGATTCTTCCCCTCCCCCCTTACCATCCCTTCTCACTGTACTTCATAGGGGCCTTCCGTCTTCAGTCCGCCTAACTGTGAGCACGGCTCCATATTTGTTTCCATATGTTGTCTCACACGTGTTCACTGGGTATTCTCAGCCAGTTCCAGAGCTCTAACTACCACTAGTTCATGTTGATTTACAAACCTCTACCTCTAGTCCTGGCCTCTCTTCTGATCTGTACTGAAGGATTCTATAGCCTACTGAAAATTCTGATTTGAATGTTCAACAGACACCTCAAACTCAACAGGTCCAACAGGAAACTTGTCATTATTCACTCAATCCATTGATTTTTCACTATCATTTATTATCATGAATGACACTGTTATCAGCCTAATCATCAAACCAGATGTAGAAGTCATCAGAGACATTGTTCCTTCTTCACCCCACTCTCCCAGATAGTCACCAAATCTTGCTAGTTTTGCCTTTCAGTTTTTTTTTTAACTTTCTGTCTCTCAAATATATCTTCTTTAGACCACATCTGGCCTAGACTATTGTAACAGCCTCCTCAATTTTATCCTTGTCCCTTCTTAAATGTATCTACTACCCCACTGAAAATGAAACTCTAACATAGAACTGTTCTGTTTAAAAGCTTTCATTGGTTCACTGTGATCCTATAGGGCTAGCCCTAGCTCTTCATTTGTTCAGTTCATTCATTCAGTAAATACTGAATTTAGTGCCTGCAATATGATTGGTTCCAGTTCCTGGGCATACATGGCGGGAGGGGAGAAGAATGTATGTCTTCAAGAAACTGGTTGTGCATAAAGATATGATTATAAAAAAAGAACATCATTTAGCTCTTCTGCTTCATCTCCTGTTATTCTGTGCTTCAAAATTGCCACTGCGTAACTTTGAAATGTTTGTAGATTTTATACTCACAACAGAATCCTTCATTCCTTTTATATGCTTCTCTCTTGGCCTGAAATGGAGGCCCCGCATTTACTCACCTCACAGATGCCCCTCTATCTTCTAAGTCCTCTCCTGGATGTCATCTCCAGGAAGCATTCTTCGAGACCCTAGCTTGGGGCTCCATGTTCCACAGAACATTGGGTATACCCTATTTTTGCCCAGTTACATTATATTTATTTATTTATTTTTAACATCTTTATTGGAGTATAATTGCTTTACAATGGTGTGTTAGTTTGTGCTGTATAACAAAGTGAATCAGCTATACATATACATATATCCCCATATCTCCTCCTTCTTGCGTCTCTCTCCCAGTCTCCCTATCCCACCCCTCTAGATGGCCACAAAGCACCGATCTCATCTCCCTGTGTTATGCGGCTGCTTTCCACTAGCTATCTATTTTACATTTGGTAGTGTATATGTGTCCATGCCACTCTCTCACTTCGTCCCAGCTTACCCTTCCCACTCCCCGTGTCCTCAAGTCCATTCTCTACGTCTGTGTCTTTATTCCTGTCCTGACCCTAGCTTCTTCAGAACCTTTTTTTTTTTTTTTTTGGATTCCATATATATGTGTTAGCATACGGTATTTGTTTTTCTCTTTCTGACTTACTTCACTCTGTATGGCAGACTCTAGGTCCATCCACCTCACTACAGATAACTCAATTTTGTTCCTATTTATGGCTGAGTAATATTCCATTGTATATATGTGTCACATCTTCTTTATCCATTCATCTGTCGATGGACACTTAGGTTGCTTCCATGTCCTGGCTATTGTAAATAGAGCTGCAATGAACATTGTGGTACATGACTGTTTTTGAATTATGGTTTTCTCAGGGTATATGCCCAGTAATGGGATTGCTGGGTTGTATGGTAGTTCTATTTATAGTTTTTTTAAGTAACCTCCATACTGTTCTCCATAGTGGCTGTATCAATTTATATTCACATCAACAGTGCAGGCGGGTTCCCTTTTCTCCATACCCTCTCCAATATTTATTGTTTGTAGATTTTTTGATGATGGCCATGCTGACTGGTGTGAGATGATACCTCATTTTAGTTTTGATTTGCATTCCTCCAGTGATTAGTGATGCTGAGCATCCTTTCATGTGTTTGTTGGCAATCTGGATATCTTCTTTGGAGAAATGTCTACTTAGGCCTTCTGCCCGTTTTTGGATTGGGTTGTTTATTTTTTCGATATTGAGCTGCATGAGCTGCTAGTAAATTTTCGAGATTAATCCTTTGTCAGTTGATTCATTTGCAAGTATTTTCTCCCATTCTGAGGGTTGTCTTTTAGTCTTGTTTATGGTTTCCTGTGCTGTGCAAAAGCTTTTAAGTTTCATTAGGTCCCATTTGTTTATTTTTGTTTTTATTTCCATTTCTGTAGGAGGTGGGTCAAAAAGGATCTTGCTGTGATTTATGTCATAGAGTGTTCTGCCTATGTTTTCCTCTAAGTTTTATAGTATCTGGCCTTACATTTAGGTCTTTAATCCATTTTGAGTTTGTTTTTTTGTATGGTGTTAGGGAGTGTTCTAATTTCATTCTTTCACACGTAGCTGTCCAGTTTTCCCAGCACCACTTATTGAAGAGGCCGTCTTTTCTCCATTGTATATTCTTGCCTCCTTTATCAAAAATAAGGTGACCATATGTGCGTGGGTTTATCTCTGGGCTTTCTATCCTGTTCCATTGATCTATATTTCTGATTTTGTGCCAGTACCACACTGTCTTAATTACTGTAGCTTTGTAGTATAGTCTGAAGTCAGGGAGCCTGATTCCTCCAGCTCCGTTTTTCTTTCTCAAGATTGCTTTGACTATTCGGGGTCTTTTATGTTTCCATACAAATTGTGAAATTTTTTGTTCTAGTTCTGTGAAAAATGCCAGTGGTAGTTTGGTAGGGATTGCATTGAATCTGTAGATTGCTTTGGGTAGTATAGTCATTTTCACAATGTTGATTCTTCCAATCCAAGAACATGGTATATCTCTCCATCTGTTTGTATCATCTTTAATTTCTTTCATCAGTGTCTTATAGTTTTCTGCATGCAGGTCTTTTGTCTCCTTAGGTAGGTTTATTCCTAGGTATTTTATTCTTTTTGTTGCAATGGTAAATGGGTGTGTTTCCTTAATTTTACTTTCAGATTTTTCATCATTAGTGGATAGGAATTCAAGAGATCTCTGTGCATTAATTTTGTATCCTGCTACTTTACCAAAATCATTGATTAGCTCTAGTAGTTTTCTGGTAGCATCTTTAGGATTCTCTATGTATAGTATCATGTCATCTGCAAACAGTGACAGCTTTACTTCTTCTTTTCCAATTTGGATTCCTTTTATTTCTTTTTCTTCTTTAATTGCTGTGGCTAAAACTTTCAAAACTGCATTGAATAAGGGTGGTGAGAGTGGGCAACCTTGTCTTGTTCCTGATCTTAGAGGAAATGGTTTCAGTTTTTCACCATTGCGAATGATGTTGGCTGTGTGTTTGTCATATATAGCCTTTATTATATTGAGGTAAGTTCCCTCTATGCGTACTGTCTGGAGAGTTTTTATCATAAATGGGTGTTGAATTTTGTCAAAAGCTTTTTCTGCATCTATTGAGATGACCATATGGATTTTCTCCTTCAGTTTGTTAATATAGTTTATCACATTGATTGATTTGCGTATATTGAAGAATCCTTGCATTCCTGGGATAAACCTCACTTGATCATGGTGTATGATCTTTTAATGTGCTGTTAGAGTCTGTTTGCTAGTGTTTTCTTGAGGATTTTTGCATCTATGTTCATCAGTGATATTGACCTGTAGTTTTCTTTCTTTGTGACATCTTTGTCTGATTTTGGTGGCCTCATAGAATGAGTTTGGGAGTGTTCCTCCCTCTGCTATATTTTGGAAGAGTTTGAGAAGGATAGGTCTGTGAAACCATCTGGTCCTGGGCTTTCGTTTGTTGGAAGATTTTTAATCACAGTCTCAATTTCAGTGCTTATGATTGGTCTGTTTATATTTTCTATTTGTTCCTGGTTCAGTCTCAGTAGTTTGTGCTTTTCTAAGAATTTGTCCATTTCTTCCAGGTTGTCCATTTTATCAGCATATAGTTGCTTGTAGTAGTCTCTCGTGATCCTTTGTATTTCTGCAGTGTCAGTTGTTACTTCTCTTTTTTCATTTCTAATTCTATTGATTTGAGTCTTCTCCCTTCGTTTCTTGATGAGTCTGGCTAATGGTTTATCAATTTTGTTTATCTTCTCAAAGAACCAGCTTTTAGTTTTATTGATCTTTGCTATCATTTCCTTCATTTCTTTTTCTTTTATTTCTGATCTGGTCTTTATGATTTCTTTCCTTCTGCTAACTTTGGGGTTTCTTTGTTCTTCTTTCTCTAATTGTTTTAGGTATAAGTTTAGGTTGTTTATTTGAGATGTTTCTTGTTTCTTGAGGTAGGATTGTATTGCTGTAAACTTCCCTCTTAGAACTGCTTTTGCTGCATCCCGTAGATTTTGGGTCGTCGTGTTTTCATTGTCATTTGTTTCTAGGTACTTTTTGATTTCCTCTTTGATTTCTTCAGTGATCACTTGGTTACTTAGTAGTGTATTGTTTAGCCCCCATGTGTTTGTATTTTTTACAGATATTTTGCTGTAATTGATATTTCGTCTCATAACGTTGTGGTCTGAAAAGATACTTGATACAATTTCACTTTTCTTAAATTTACCAAGGCTTGATTTGTGACTCAAGATATGATCTATCCTGGAGAATGTTCTATGAGTACTTGAGAAGAAAATGTATTCTGTTGTTTTTGTATGGAATGTTCTATAAGTATCAGTTCCATCTTGTTTAATGTATCATTTAAAGCTTGGGTTTCCTTATTTATTTTCATTTTGGATGATCTGTCCATTAGTGAAAGTGGAGTGTTAAAGTCCCCTACTATGATTGTGTTACTCTCGATTTCCCCTTTTATGGCTGTTAGCGTTTGCCTTATGTACTGAGGTGCTCCTGTGTTGGGTGCATAAGTATTTACAATTGTTATATCTTCTTCTTGGATTGATCCTTATGTAGTGTCCTTCTGTGTCTCTTGTAATAGTCTTTATTTTAAAGTCTATTTTGTCTGATATGAGAATTGCTACTCCAGCTTTCTTTTGATTTCCATTTGCATGGAATATTTTTTTCCATCCCCTCACTTTCAGTCTGGTTATGTCTTAGGTCTGAAATGGGTCTCTTGTAGACAGCTATAAGGGTCTTGTTTTTGTATCCATTCAGCCAGTCTGTGTCTTTTGGTTGGAGCATTTAATCCATTTCCATTTAAGATAGTTATTGATATGTGTATTCCTATCACCATTTTATTAATTGTTTTGGGTTTGTTATTATAGGTCTTTTCCTTCTCTTGTGTTTCCTGCCTAGAGAAGTTCCTTTAGCATTTGTTGTAGAGCTGGTTTGGTGGTGCTAAATTCTCTTAGCTATTGCTTGTCTGTAAAGGTTTTAATTTCTCCATCGAATCTGAATGAGATCCTTGCTGGGTAGAGTCATCTTGGTTGTAGTTTTTTACTTTCATCACTTTAAATATGTACTGCCACTCCCCTCTGGCTTGCACAGTTTCTGCTGAAAGATCAGCTGTTAACTTTACGGGGATTCCCTTGTATGTTAATGTTGCTTTTCCCTTGCTGCTTTTAATATTATTTCGTTGTATTTAATTTTTGATAGTTTGATCTAGTGTCTTGGTGTGTTTCCTCTTGGATTTATCCTGTATGGAACTCTCTGCACTTCCTCGACTTGATTGAGTCTTTCCTTTCCCATATTAGGGAAGTTTTCAACTATAACCTCTTCAAATATTTTCTCAGTCCCTTTCTTTTTCTCTTCTTCTTCTGGGACCCCTATAATTCGAATGTGGGTGTGTTTAATGTTGTCCCAGAGGTCTCTGAGACTGTCCTCAATTCTTTTCATTCTGTTTTCTTTATTCTGCTCTGTGGTAGTTATTTCCACTATTTTATCTTCCAGGTCACTCATCCGTTCTTCTGCCTCAGTTATTCTGCTATTGATTCCTTCTAGAGGAGTTTTAATTTCATTTGTTGTGTTGTTCATGATTGTTTGTTTGCTCTTTAGTTCTTCTAGGTCCTTGTGAAACGTTTCTTGTATTTTCTCCATTCTATTTCCAAGATTTTGGATCATCTTTACTATCTTTCCTCTGAATTCTTTTTCAGGTAGACTGCCTATTTCCTCTTCATTTGTTTGGTCTGATGGGTTTTTACCTTGACTCTTCATCTGCTGTGTGTTTTCTGTCTTCTGATTTTGCTTCACTTACTGTGTTTTGGGTCTCCTTTTCGCAGGCTGCAGGTTCATAGTTCCTGTTGTTTTGGTGTCTGCTCCCAGTGGCTAAGGTTGGTTCCGTGGGTTGTGTATGCTTCCTGGTGGAGGGGACTGGTGCGTGTGTTCTGGTGCATGAGGCTGGGTCTTGTCTCTCTTGGGGGCAGGACCGCATCTGGTGGTATATTTTGGGGTGCCTGTGATCTTACTATGATTTTAGGCAGCCTCTCTGCTAATGGGTGGGGTTTTGTTCCTGTCTTTCTAATTGTTTGGCATAGAGTGTCCAGCAGTGTAGCTTGCTGCTCGTTGAGTAGAGCTGGGTCTTAGTGTTGAGATGGAGATCTCTGGGAGAGCTTTCACCGTTTGATATTACGTGGAGCCGGGAGGTCTCTGGTGGACCAATGTCCTGAACTTGGCTCTCCCACCTCAGAGGCACAGGCCTAACACCCGGCTGGAGCACCAAGACCCTGTCAGCCACATGGCCAGGTTCGTGGGGAGTTTCTTGTCTTTCAGGAAGTCTGAGGTCTTCTGCCAGCGTTCAGTAGGTGTTCTGTAGGAGTTGTTCCACATTTAGATGTATTTCTGTTATATTTGTGGGGAGGAAGGTGATCTTCACATCTTACTCCTTAGCCATCTTGAAGGTCTCCCCCCAGAGGTGTTTCATGTGCTGCCAACTCTCTGGTTCCACCCATTATGTTTAATTTGTCCATTTTTGTGCCCACCTCCTACTCTGGGCTGTGAGGGCTAATTAAAATAGTAAGGACTCAACAAATATTTCTTGGATTTTTCCAAACTGGCAAAGAAAAGACATTCTAAAATGTTAATTTCACTTTCCTTTTTGAAATATCTCCTGCAGAGACTGTTGACGATTTTGAAGGAACACTTAAAAGGCAGCTTCACTGAATTTAGATCTTCACATTTCCAAATATTTCATTTGCCTCCAAATGAAATATTTATGAAGAAAAAGATGCTATATGTAACTTATATTATTAATTATGAAAAAATGGTATTAAGGATCCCCCCAAATCACAAAACTAAGTATTCCACATATTTCCATTTTCTTTCAGATTGTCATGGCCTTCCTTAGATTCAACATTTCCAGAAGTTTTATGCCTCAGTTTGACTTGTCAGCCACTCTCTTTATTAATATACTTACAGTTAATTTGTGGTTGTTCATGATTGTCAGAACAGGAAAACTACAACTAAGGAGATGAGGGTCTTTAGCTTTGTATATTAAAGCACTGAGTCATAGAACTTAGAACTGGCTAAGTTTGAAGTTCAGTTCTGCCATTTTAAATAATTTGACATTGCAAGAATAACTATATATTTTAAGAAGAGTCTCCATTTTATCATCTGCAAAATAGAAATAATGTTATCTGTCTCAAAGGATAGTTCTGTGGATTTAATGCCATGGAGCATATGAAACAGTCTGGCACATTATCTATCATATAGCAGGTGCAGGGTAGTCATCCACTCACTCTTACTCAGGCATTTAAATATAATGTAAATTATGAATAACCCATTGGAAAGGTGGGCACTGGGAATGGGCATTGTAAGAACAGAATGCGCAGAGGTAGTAAAGTATGATGATTTGTAGTGTATTCAGTCAGTGCACTTGGGGAGAGAATCTAGAGAACAGGGTGACTTGAGGGTGGGAGGTGGAAAAGTTAAGTAGAAAAGCTTAGTATACAGAGGATCCAGCTCATGAACATTGAATGCAAGACTAAGAGGCAAGGTGATCAGTAAGGAATTGTTAGATCTGTCTAACTAGGGGAGTGTCATAGTCATATCTGTATCTAGAAAGATCACTCTGGCAACTAGAGTGGTGTTTAGGATGGAGGTGGCAGAGATATTGATACATGAAACAGGAAGACCAGCAGGAAGATGACTGTGATAGTCCAAGTCAGAGCGCTATTTTTGAATGGCAGATAGCAAGAGAGAATGGATTTCTGAAGCAAAGGATATAAGGGGAGGGAGGAGAAGTAAAGGACCACACTGAGGTTTACAGGGAAGACAGGAGAAGGATAAAGTTGTCAAGAGAAGTGGATGAATATGAAAACAAAGGGAATTGACAGGATGTGGAGATGGTGGTGATGGTGGTCTTGGTGGTGGAGATGGTTGAATAGGGTAGAGGAGGAATTTGGGAAAAGTCTCAGGCTTATCACAGGCATGATTTGGGAGACTGTGTGATTCACCTGAATGTGGACCATGAGAAGAGGAAATTTGAGAGAGTGATGATGGCTTTCATTTGGGATACTTTGATTTTGAAAAGCCTATGGGATTTCCTAGAGAAATTGATTATGTGGTTGAAAATAATAATATAAACTATGCACGTTATAATGAACACTCAGTCCAGTGGTTCTAGGCTTGTTTTTAACCACACACATATACCCAGTAAAAATTTTTGACTACATACCTCCCTATTAATGTATGTACCTGGATTATTTATGCATGTTACCTTCACTAGCTAATATCACAGCTCCTCAGTGCTCAATGTTCCCTTAGAGCAAGGATCAGCATTAATAATTGTATATGTAAATCCATATTTTAATTAGTCCTCTTGATCATCTCAGATTGTTTTGGCCAAATCTTTTGGGGTTTTTTCAGTGATAATTTTAATTTGTCAATGACTTTTTAAAAATTGAAGTATAGGTAATTTACAGTGTTGTATTAGTTCCAAGTGTACAGTAAAGTGATTCAGTTATACATATATATATTCACATATATATATATTCTTTTTCAGATTTTTTTCCATTATAGGTTATTACAAGATATTGAGTGTAGTTTCCTGTGCTATACAGTAGGTCCTTGCTGTTTACCTCTTTTATGTATAATAGTGTGTATATGTTAATCCCATACTCCTAATTTATCCCTCCACCATGCTGCTATCCCCTTTGGTAACCATAAGTTTGTTTTCTGTGTCTGTGAGGTTATTTCTGTTTTGTAAGTAAGTTCATTTGTGTCATTTTTTTAGATTCCACGTATAAGTGATATCATATGATATGTATCTTTCTTCTTCTGATTTACTTAATACGATAATCTCTGTGTCCATCCATGTTACTGCAAATGGCATTATTTCATTCTTTTTTCTGGCTGAGTAATATTCCATTATATATATATGTGTGTGTGTGTCAATATATACATATATACACATATATGTGTGTGTATATACAGTGTGTGTATGTATGTATATATATACACACACATACCACATCTTCTTTATCCATTCATCTGTCAATGGACATTTGGGTTGTGTCCATGCCTTAGCTATCGTAAATAGTGCTACTGTGAACATTGGGATGCATGTATCTTTTCAAATGAGAGTTTTCTGGACAATTCTTGAAAAATATGATTTGATCCTTATTGTTTGGGTTTGGCATTGTGATGTGGCTGGTCCTCTACCGTTTTCTTGCTCACGTTGGGTTGAATTATTATCATTAACGTCATCCACAGATTCTTTTTAAGCCACTTACTTATTTTGTGAGAGTTGGTTTAGTTTTTAAGCCACTTACTTATTTTGTGAGAGTTGGTTTAGTTAAAATCAGATAACATAATTGTAAACTGCATATCACTAGGCATAGATAAATGCCAGGGCATCACAAAACACTGAAAGTGAAGGGAAGATGGAGCCCAGCTTCTTCATGCTGTAGGGCTCGCATTCTTCATTCTAGTATCATTGGTGACTTGTGACTGTCTGATATTTGGGCTGACACTGAATGTAGATAATAAACACGTGACTAGAAGTTCTGGTATTTTTTCCTGCTCCTGTGCCCTGATTAGTAAATACTAGTTGGAGTTCATTGAACTTTTACATTGAGCTGGACACTGAGTTAAGCATTTTAATACGTGAAATCTTTTCTTTGACCAAATAGGATTCAGAGTAAGATCAGGAAATAAACAAAAACAAAGACAAATAAAAAAACTTAATTCTTCTCTCACTCTGTTTAAACTTACTTTTATCGCGTTTCCTCTGGCATTTGGATGAAAGTTAAGGCAAGTCCATGATTTTTCCAAATTATGTTCAACAATTTTCTGTTCACCTCTGCTTATCACATATAATCTCAGTTCAGTAGTTAAAGTTTCCAGTTCAGTGTGTTACAAAGTAAATCAAATTTCATTTAAAGTGGAAACTTAACTTTCCTCCAGTTTCTCCTGTCTTTTCCCAATGATTTTGTCCTATCTCCTCCTTCTTGCTAACCTTCATCTTGATTTCTTCAAGGTGCGGGATTTGGTGAAGGGTGGAGAGATAGGAGGTAGCAAGAATCTTCCTTGACTAGTACTTTTTTGACAACTGTGCATCAGTTCTCTGTGGGCTTAGCAGGCGTTTAATTCCAACCTTTTTAACTTACAACATTTGGTGGGTATCTTTGGAGCTTTTGTTCTTCCCTGAGATCTCTCACTTGTGATTCTTTTGATGAAGGAAAATACACGTCTTTTCCACTGCTTTCTGACCACTCATTCCTTGGACCCTTGATCAATGTCAGGCCAATCCCACTTTCCCCTTACTGGTGTCACCTGAAAAAAAAAAAATGCACAACCTAAAAGTTGAGCATCATGTTTCATTTGGTGGACAAAACTGAGGACTTGAGCATGGGACACAGCCCCTCAGAGAGCTCTGAGAGATTGCTCCAAAGAGGTAAGGGAGGAACCAGGTTGTATAAGAATTTTTGCCACAAAGAACAGGTGGTTGGAACTTCGAAAGAGTACTGATTACCAAAGAAAACCAGATACCTCAAGTTATTGAATTTGACTTGAGGTATCTCAAGGTGCAAGAGCCTGGGCTCATTGGAATCATTCCTTTGATATGCACCTTAGCTGTCTAAGGCCAGTATCCTGTGCTCTCCCATCCTGAGTCCGTCAGGGCGCACCTTCGATTGAGGGGGCCGTAGTGGCTTGATGGCCACAACATCCTTTGTTTACTAACGTGGCAGGCAGCATTTTTCATTCACACTGGCGTGCCCTTTCCCTCCACTTTAGCTTTCTCTTGCATGTGGCCTACCTCCGATCCATGAGGGAAACATTCCTTTTACACAGGAGCTCAGCACTTACTTCCCAATTTGCAGCCTCTACTCCGCCGCCAGGTTTCAGCCCTCTGTAGAATTCCCTCTTTAGAATTCTTTTTTTAGATTTCTGCCGTGTGAGTCAGACACCAATCTGCCATATTCCTCCAAGCTTCTGGGACATTTATCATGTTCTTTGTGGGGTCTTGTTGAAGCTTGAGGTGCAGGGCTACTCCCCTGACTCTCCCCTGGAGCTGTGTGGGAGTGGGCAGGGGGATTCACAGCAGGCAGGCCGTTCTCCCTCAGACTCCACTGGAGATCCCGACATCTCACTCTGTTATCCTGTGGGTGAGAGGTTAAGAATCTCAAAAAGTGCCTTTTGGCTCCCTTTTTTATACGTCCTGTATAGTGGTCAGGCACCCCTCTTTAGAATATAATAACTATTATCTTGGTCTTGGCTCAAAACTAGACTAAAATAATTGTATTTGAAGTCCTATTTTAATTCTTATCTGAACCCTAGGAGGTACTCATCCTCCTATTACTGCCTGAATTTTACAGATGAGGAAACTGAGGCAAAGGGGGTTATTAATGTGCTCAAGGTCACCCAGCTTTGTAGCTTTGTATCTCCTGGGAGGTGTCTTATCTGGAAGCCTGGATGAGCTCCTCAGGTTGACCCAGGCTTAGGATGCAGGCACTGTGGGTGATCTCAGATTGGGTCATCAGCCTCAGGGCCCCAGGGATGGGGACAGAGCAAGCGTCCCCTTCCACTCTCTGGCCTGAATGTGAGCTACGGCCCAGCAGTCCCTGTAGGAAACTCCAGAGGGGGAGCTGGTGATACTGCTACTGGAAGGCCCTTCTCTCCTCTGTCTCCGGTGTGTGCTCCTCGGATGTAAGTAATTTACAGTGGCAAGAATTAGAGAATGTGCTCTGTGTGGGATGAACCCGTTCCCTTAATGACACTGCTGGCGTGTATATATAGCACGGTTCAGCTGACGTGCTCTCCGTGCTTCAGCCCACGTCCGCAGCTCCACGCCAACCAGAGCCCCTCACAGCAGCCGGCCTGTGACTCACGGAAGGTCACAGTCAGGTCAAGGACGGTGCTCGGAAATAGAACCAGCCTCTCTTTCACAGGCTCTAAAACTCAGTGGCAGGATGTTCCCTTTATGAATGTTGGAAAAACAACAGTTCTAAAATGCATGGTGGTGGATATCCAGAGCTGTCCCTGCGATTTGGGGATGGAGAGACGTGGCCGTGAGCATGGGAGTTTTTATTTGAAATGTATTTACTGTTTGTTTGTTGATTTTGAAGGGAGGGGGCAAGTGCTCAATCAGTCATAGTGGGGAGTGAATTGGGTTCTCCAAATGTTAATAAAAGCAAGGAGAAGGAATCTAAAAAAATGATACAAAAGAACTTATATACAAAACAGAAATAGATCCACAGACATAGAAAACAAACTTATGCTTACCAAAGAGGAAGGGGGGGGTGGGATAATTAGGAGTTTTTGATTAACATATAACACTACTATATTTAAAATAGATAACCAGCAAGGACCTCCTGTATAGCACAGGGAACGGAACTACACTCAATATTTTGTAATAACCTATAAGGGAAAAGAATCTGAAAAAAATAGATATACATGTATGTGTAACTGGATCACTTTGCTGTACACCTGAAACTAACACAACATTGTAAATCAACTATACCTGAAAAACAAGATAAAAAACAAACAAAACAAAAGGAGATGGATGAGTGACCTTTCCAGGTGGTGTCACAGAGCGGAAAAGGTTCGTTTGAGCTCTGTCTTACCCAGTGAAAATAGAATACCATCCATATGCGTAATTTTAAAGTTTTAGCAGCCACATTAAAACAATTAAAAGGAAACAGGTGAAACGAATTTTAATAACATATTGTATTTACTCCAGTACATCCAAAATAGTACTATTTCGACATGTAGCCAACATAAAATATCCGTGAGATATTTTACAGCCGGTTCCTCTAAGTGTCTGAGATCCGGTGGGTGTGTATTTCATACTCACAGCACATCTCGATTTGGATGAGCCGTATTTCAAGTGCTCAGTAGCCACACGTGGTCAGTGGCTCCCAGCGTGGACAGCACAGCCTCCAGTTCTAACTCTGCCATTTGCCAGCTCTGTGATGGTGGGCCAGTTACTTATCCTTTCCGGACCTTAGTGTCCCCTCCCCCCACATGTAAATGGGGACCATAACCTCTCCGTATTGCAACAAGGTCACATGTGTAAAGCAGCACATAGTAAGTGCTCAGTTAATGGATTGGTGATTTCCTCCTCCAACTGACCTGCATCGCAACTAAACTGTAAGGTCCCTGCAGGAGACTGAAATACAACTTGGCCTCTGACTGTATCGAAATGCAAACCGTTGCTGACCCTCTCTTTCCTCTCCTTCCACTGACATTTCTTTTTCCCCGAAGCTCTGCATCGCTCACTCCTTCACTTTCTTCAGGTCGCCTCTCAAAGGTGACTTCATCAGAGCAGCTTTTCCTCAACACCTTGTATGTAAAGCAGCAGCCTCACTCTCAATCCTGTCTTATCTGCTTTGGTTTTCTTTAGAGCACTGCTCACCGTCACACGTACATTTACTGCTCATTTGTTTACTTCTCCCAGCCCAACAGAAAAGAAGCCCTGCTCACTGTTTAATTTCCAGCTAAACCTGTTAATGGATGAATGAATGAATTTATTGAACATCTACAGTGCTTTGCCCTTGGTGGATAGCATGGAAATGAAATATACAGTCCTTGCTTGAGGGATTCAGAGGGAGATACAGGTGCTTGAAGGCCCTACCTGGGTCCTAAAATCTCACTCAAGCCTCTGCCACCTGGGTGCTACTCTGGGCACACACGCCATCACTCTGCCCTCTCCCACCCCCAAGGCTTGCTGTATGGCACTTGCTCTGCTCAAATTCCCTTTTGCTCATCTCTGCTCACCAAAAGCTTGCATGCTATGAAGGCCCCGCTCAAACACCACCTCTTGTAAGGATCCTTTCCAGGTCTCTTGGCCGGAAACATTATCTCTGGCCTCTGTTCTTCCACGGGACATTTTTCTTTGCTTATAGTATTTATGACAGCCTATTTCATACTAGAATTCCTCAGGCCTCGGTGTGACTCCTCCACAATATTTTGAATCTCTGGAGGGCAGGATCTAATTTCAGCTGGGTGGGGTGAGGGTGGGGATGTAGTGGAAACTATACCCGTAATGAGATATACACAGGTTAGATTCTTGAATACTTAGGACCTGCAAGCTTGGGAAAGTTATTTAATGTCTTCAAGTTCCAACGTGCTCATCTGTTAAATGGGAGAGCTGTACCCACCTCGGGGAAGAAACCTTTGTTAACATCTAGTCTGAATTGGATGCTTTGGCTACTGCCAAGAGAACAGACATTTTTCGATCCAAGTACGCAATAGGTGCTCCATACATGTCAGTCATGGGACCCTTATATTAACCCAAGTCTCCAGTACAGTTGGTGCTAATTTGGGCCTTTTTACAGAATGGGAATCACTGTGTCTGTCGTGATATGACAATATTTAGGTAAGATACATACTAATCCTTGCTCTTGCCCAACAAAATGTCCAGTTCTATTCAAATGCACCTCATAGAAACTTGCATGTTCATTTTTAGTGTTCTGTGGATTATTGTGATTTTCTGAGCCAAGAGAGATGTATTCAGACTTCTTCTGTGAAGCAGTCATGTGTACTTGCTGAGATGTAGATTGTATCGTAGACCCCAACTACAAAAGAGGTTCAGACACAGCTACTGACCTGTCTTGGCCCACTGCCCAGCCAAGACAATGTGGCAGCATGAAAACCAGGAGCTGGAAGACAGGAGTCTAGCCCAGTCAGCCACTTGGGTCCTGATCTTGTAAGAAGGAGTTGGATTAGAGCAGGATTTAACTTTTGCTCCACTGACATTTTAGGTCCAATAGTCTTTGTCATGGGGGGAGGGGCCATCCCGTGTGCTGTAGGATGTGCAGCAGCATCCCTGGCCTCTACCCACTAGATGCCAGTAGCATCCCCTCCGTTGGGACAAGCAAAGATGTCCCTTAGGTGGCAAAATGGCTGCCAGAATGAAAGCACTGGGTTCCATCTTTCAAATTTCAGCAAATTCTAGGGCTCGGGGCTGAGGTCTTACCCTCCGACGCGCAGACACACACACACATACGCTGATGTTCCATGTCTAGCCTTGTTTCACTTTTGAAAGCTGCAGTGTTCCGAATCCTGTTTCCTTGTGAACAGTCTAACAGCCAGGCATTCTCTCCCAGGCTCCCACCCCGCACCCACTTACAGCAGAAGCCACGCAGAAGGGCTGGATGGGTAACACGCTGTGATTTCAGTGTGCTGTAGCTCCCCGCCGGGATCTCTGAACAATCGCCTCCACCCCCTGCTTGCCGCTCAGGTGGGCTCTGGCAGACGGTTTTGGCAGCTGGAGCTGTTACAGTTCTGCACTCCACATGTACGTCTTTGTTGTAGGCTCTGAACAAAACCTGAGGCCACAGCTTCTGCCAGCCCACTCCTCTGCTCACATGCCTTTTTCCTTTGCCCCTGACAGCTGGGGTCTGCAGTGCCAAGTAGATTTTTGTAGCTACTCATAATAAAATGGTGCAGTCGGACCACGGAGAGAAATCGCCAATTGGGTCGGAAATTCACATCTCTCTCTCTTTTTTTTTTTTTTTTTTTTTTGCGGTACGCGGGCCTCTCTCACTGTTGTGGCCTCTCCCACTGTTGTGGCCTCTCCCGTTGCGGAGCACAGGCTCCGGACGCGCAGGCTCAGCGGCCATGGCTCATGGGCCCAGCCGCTCCGCGGCATGTGGGATCTTCCCAGACCGGGGCACGAACCCGTGTCCCCTGCATCGGCAGGCGGACTCTCAACCACTGCACCACCAGGGAAGCCCTCTCTTTTTTTGATTTTCTCTCTTTCTTAGCTTGACTTTCTTCCCATTTTCAGCTGGAAGAGTAGACAAGTAAGGGATCATATTTCTTCATGTTTCTATGTGGTTTTCCACTCGACAAATTGGTTTTGTCCTCGCCATGTTTTTAAATGTTAGACATAAAAATCTGAGATCTAGACAGAGGCCATGACTGTCCAGCGTCACACAGCCAGCAGTATATAGAAACAGTCTTTTAAAGATTCTTGCCAGTTAAAGACTCACGGTCCCGTGAGCAAAATGGACACAAACAAATAAGTACAATAAAAGATAGTAAGTACTAACATACAGTTATATAAAGGAGCAATGAGAGCTGAAAGAAAGGAACAACTAACAATTTTTGAGAGGAATAGAAAAAGGAAATGACCTTTGAGGACCTGACCTCAACTGGCTACTGAAAGATAAACGGGATTTGGTGGGGCAGCGGGGACTGTAGGAGCAAACACGCTCCCAGCAGGGACTGTGTGGACATCATCACCATCAAGATTTATCATTACCTGTATCCTCATCATCATTGATGCCATTTATTGAGCACTTCCTAAAAATGTCAGGTGCTTCATGGGACACTTGACATAAATGGTGTCATTTCATTCTCATGCTAGTTCTGGGTGTAGGTGCTATTGTTAACTCCATTTTACAGACAAGGAAACTGAGGCCCAGAAAGTGAAATCACTTGCCTGAAATAATACAGTTTATAATTGATGGAGCCTGCATTCCCAGCTACCTTTCAATGTAGAGTAAGATAACCTCTTCTAGACTAAGTGAGGTGGTGGACACAGCACAGTGTTAAACTAGCAAGTAGAATGATGTTGTGATGATGAAAACAAAACTTGTAAATTTTCCAAGGAGCCCCTACTTAAGCTCTCCCTTAGTCTTAAGCATTTCTCCAACATGGCACCGCTGTGCTGTGCTACCACCGAAAGAAGAGGCGGGCAAGACCCCACTAGTTCCTTGGCTTTTAGTTCCCCTTCTGAGTACGAGAGGACCTCGAGGCTCAGAGTCACTGATGGGTGGATCCTCTAGTTACATTTCCTTGGGGTGAAGGAGACAGTCCACTAAGTGTTGTAGAAGTGCGTTCAAATGAACTCCATAAACTCTCCATCTGTAAGGTATTCAACCCGGATAGTCGTGATCATGATGCATCCCAAGACTTTTTGTACTCACCTGATGATGCAAAAGCAAAGCCTGTGTTCAGTTGGTGCATGTCTGTGGAAGAGGAGGAGAGAAAGGGATTCTCCTTCACCGAGTCCCTGCTGTGAGATTCAGGTTGTTTGTGAAGATAGCGGGTGGGATGGATACTGGAGTTCTATCTCCAAGTTCCTTCCTGGCTGTAGGAGACTCTGTTTCTGCATTCATTCATTTCACTCTTTCAACACTTATGCCTTGAATACCTATGATGTGCCAGGTGCCAAGATACAGGCGCTTAAGCCCGTCCTCTGTTTTACGGATGAGGAAACTGCATCCCTAAGAGATTCAGCAGTTTGTACGTGTTCTTGCGTGTTCACAGAACATGTGAACAACAAAGCAGGAATGCAAGCCCAGATGTCCATAGATGCCACGCTCTTAACCAGAAACTGCACTGATTTTTGTAAACCCTGACACACTCTACTGATGTAAAGGATTATGATGATGTGTTAAGAGCATTTAAAAAATTTTTCCTTTGTCTCTCTCTCTCTTCCTTTTATTTTGCTTCACCCTCCCCCCTTTCCTCTCTCCCTCTTTTGTTTCCTCTTTCTTTCTCTCTCTTTTTTATTCTTTTCTTCATAGGACTCCACAGAATGGAGCAAGAATGAGAGGAAAAAGGCCGGCAGAAAAGCATGAACTGGAGGTTTGTTGAGCTCCTCTACTTCCTGTTTGTATGGGGCCGTATCTCAGTGCAGCCCTCCCACCAGGAACCAGCTGGGACAGACCAACATGTCTCCAAGGAATTTGATTGGCTTATTTCAGACAGGGGGCCTTTCCACCACTCCAGGAGCTACCTATCCTTTGTGGAAAGACACCGTCAAGGATTTACAACCAGATATAAAATATACAGGTAAGAGCTGGGCTAAGCTTGCCTTTGCTTTTCATTCACTGAGTGCTTTTGGGGGGCCACACATTGGCATGGGCCTTGCTGTATGGAGGAGTGTCTGAGCCAAGTCTGTTTTGCACTTTTTCATTATTAATTTATCTATTTATTTATTCATTTATCCATCTATTTAATTTATTACATTGTGCAAGAGATTAGCAATGGTGAGTAAGAATAGCTAGTATTTTTTGAGTACTTACTACTGTGTCTGGGCATGGTGCTTAGTACTTTGTACACTATCTCATTAAACCTTACAGTAACATCAGAGATAGCATCTATTTGTTTTCTCCACTTTATAGAAGGGGTAACTGGGCTTCTGCTAGGTGAAATAACTTGTCCAAAGTCACACAGTCTGTGAGTGGTGGGACTGGGATTCAAGCCCTGGTTTATCTGCATGCATAGTCACAGACAGTGTTTTTAGTCAGTTCCATCAGGTGTAGGCTGTGTTGTTTTGAAGATGCTATTAATAGAGCAAATATCCTACCCAGACATAGTCACATATTTGGAAACAAGTAGGGACTATCAGTGAATACCTCTTTCTTGAGCAAGTCTGAACTGGTCTTTGGCCGTTGGGAATCCTACTCATCCCAAAAGGACTTAGCCCCAGATTCTTCCTCTTTGAGAGTCTAAGAAACCATCTTGGACTCTCCCCACTCTACTTGATCACCTCTCTTTGATATTTCCACAGGTCTCTACACTTACACCTGTTTAGTTGTCAACCATTTGGAGAAATACCATTCTTGTATTTCTCTTTCACCTTACTAGAAACTCTGTGAGGCCAGGACTTATATATAATTCATTTCTGGATCCCCAGAGTGATTTTTTGTTCTGCCTTGTATCATAAGGACACGAAAAATGTGGACTTAAGTAAATTGGAGAATGCAAAAAACTCTCTAGAGCTCTCTCTAAGACAGCTTAAGCTTCGTCTTAAGGTCAAGGAACACTTCTGGGCCAACTGAAATAGGAGACGAGGAAGCATGGTGGAGGAAACAATCCTAACCTGCAGCTGGGAAGCCGTGAATTCAGGTCTTACGTCTTCTGTGTCTTTGACATGAAAATGGGCCTATCTCCTTTGCACACTGTGTGACATTGTGGACCTAGGGATGGATGATTCATGAATTTGCTACCAGCTGCAGATGCCTGTGATTCTGTGCTGAATAGTCAAATCCAAGTTTGAAAGTTGGCCCTTATACAAAAGAAAGTTTGCATCTGCTTCTGTGTTCATATTTCACCCATGCTCTTCCTGGGATTCCACTGCTAAAACAAAAGTTTGCAGTCATCCAACAAGCTGATTTGTAAGATCCTTTCTAGCTCTAAAATTAAATAGAAGATTTAACCAAGGTCACATGGTTAATTAAATGATGGAGTTTAATCCAGAAGTCAGGCCCCTGGTCATCTAGTTACTCCTTCCTTCCTTTATTTAATCCTCAAATAATTATTAAGCGCCAGCTAGAGGCCCAGCACCGTGTTTAAGGCAGATGACACGATGGCGAGTAAAACAAACATGGTCCTTGCTCTCATAGCAGTACATTAATTAAACACACACACACACACACACACACGGTATAAGTGCTACAAAGGAGAAAGTGCAGGATAGGCATAATTGGAAGATCATAAACATTGATTTGGGACCTATTGTGTGAAAGATCAGGTGTGGCTCCTGTTGTAATCTTCACCTGGACACACATGCAAATAGGTAGCCAGAGATGGGTGTGCTCATCTAGGCCAGGTTCAGACCAGAGCAAAAGCCAACAAGGATGTGCTCTCCAGGGCTGTTGTCCATTGACGTTTTCTCTTCACTACTTTGTTGAAACGCTAAAGCATGTCCACAGGTGATTCGAAGTGTGTCTTCCTGTGTGCTAACATGGACATAGCACATTAGAAACTTGACATTTGCATCATGAAAGAAAGGCTTTACTACCAGCATGCGCCATATTATCTGAGGCTACAGAGCCAGCCTTTCTGAAATGTCCTAGACCTCAAGCTTCGGCCAGTGCCCCCAACCCTAGAATCCAGGCTAGAGCCCAGGGTGATCTGGGAGCTTCAGAAACTGGGAAGAAGTCTGCTCTCCTCACTTAAGTGGGTTAAGGCCATCTCTGTCCTCATTCATATGCAGGCAGAGGCTGGCTTCAGCTCATAGAGTCGTGGTGGGGAGTTTGTGCCACTGGCAATGATGAGAACCTTTCAAATTAAATCCCAGCAGAAGTCCTCTCTCCTGTTGCTTCACATGCTGAGCAATAAACTGTGCACAAACAGTAGTCTGGGTGCACGAGGTTCGTGCTCTGTCACTCCTAAGTCTGAGCTGATGTGTGGAGGCTGGGGGAGTTTTCTCAACTTGAATCTGCCTGGGTACAGGGACAGCATCCTTGATCCTGGAGGCAGAGAACCAGGGTCCTGGCTCAGTCCGCTCACCTCCCCGCTGTGTGATTTAGGCCAAGTAGTGGGACTTCTCTGAGCTCCTGTTTTCTCATCTGCGGAAGGGGAATGTTCGCTAAGATGGTCTCCAAGGTCCTTCCCTTCTCTGAAAGTCTGTGATTCCATGAAATATTGTCATTTGGAAATACAGCATGGGATATCGGAGAGGACTCTGGACTTCGAGTCTGCAGACTCAGGTGGTGTTTATTTTGGGCTGCTTACTAGCTTCCTCATCCTGGGCAAATATATTCATGCATCATTCACTCAAGCGTACATCCAGTGCTTTAGAATTTAACACTAATCATGTACTGTAAGCCGTGCTATGATTCGGTAATATAGAGATGACCAAAAGAAAACAACAAAGCTCGCGCACACACACACACACACACACACACACACACACACCCACAACCTGCAAGGTCCATCCCCTCTTTCACCAAGCTCAGAGGTGGGGTGGAAGATGGAGGGAAAAAAGAGTGAATAAGCAAACAATTATCATTCCACAGAGAGGTATGAATAAGTAACCGCTCAGATACTCAATATTCTCTTCTCTAGAAAGGGACAGTGATGTCTGTCCCACCTACAAGGTCAAATGAGATTAACTTGGTGTGAGATGCTTTGCAAATTTAAATTTTCTTATCTCTGGAAAATTTTTTTCATTAAGGTTCGAAATCATCATTCTAATAGAATCATTTAGTTTCAATTTCTGGTAAGCCCATACACATATTAGTCGTTAGTCTGTGAGGGAGATACTAGTATTGTCCATATTACGAATGAGAAAACTCAGGCATCAAGAGGTGAAGGAGATTGTCCACATCACACATCTGGGATGTGGCAGAGCTAGGAATAAAAGCAGGCCTCTGAGATTCCACAACGTGAGCCCTTAACTCTATGTTGTCATAACCCTCTCTTAGTTCTTAGTTACCTAGTGTATGACCAAATACCCAGAGACTTCCGCTGACCACGGACAAGTTGCAACCTCTCTGTGACTTAGTTTCCTCATCTGTAAAATGGACATAATATTAAATGCCTTGTGTAGCTGTGGCAAGAAATAGTTTAGCTGTCAATCATGGAGAGCTTGGAATTTTGCAGGAGCCATTCCCTCCTTGACCTCAGACAGCTGATGGTATTGCTAGAAATGATTTCTTTTCTTCTCGTGGTATTTTAAAAGTCAGTTTGGTCCAAAGGGTGTTTCTTGTGTTCCCGCTGCCTTTTTGTGTTTTATTTTTCTGTTTCTCTTTTCCTGACTTTGAGATCATCAGTAGTTGCCGTAAATTTGGCAGTTATTTCAGAGGTAGATTTAAAAGGAGGATTGTGGTACCCTTTGTTAAGCTTTGGTTTTGGAGAGTCAGGGTGGGGGGGCGGGGCGGGCACTGATAATGGTGGTCACTGTGCCACAAGACGTGGTTTCATATTGAGTGGTTTTCCCTACAGGTTTCAGAGCAAGTGGTTTGTGGCTTATGGTGCACCTTCCTTTGAGCCTTAAATAAGTACCTAAAAGTTGAATGTAAATCAAATCTTGGTAAACCATGTCTGATTGCCTAACCATCTTGCACATTTATCAGAGTTGCATAAATCTTTGTTCTAATCCACCATCTTGATGGTTCCTTCGTGTGTTTCACAAAAATATCTTTTGTAGGTTTTGTGGCAAAGATACTTCACTAAATGAATGGGGCTGGGGCTGGGTGGATGATTCTGCTGAGATGAATGAGATGTGACCCTTGTCCAAAAATCATTCAGGAGTATATATTGGAAATGCTGGAGAGGGTGTGGAGAAAAGGGACCCCTCTTGCACTGTTGGGGCGAATGTAAATTGATACAGCCACTATGGAGAACAGTATCGAGTTTCCTTAAAAAACTAAAAACAGAACTAACATATGACTCAGCAATCCCACTACTGGGCATATACCCTGAGAAAACCGTAATTCAAAAAGAGTCATGTACCAAAATGTTCATTGCAGCACTATTTATAATAGCCAGGACATGGAAGCAACCTAAGTGTCCATCGACTGATGAATGGATAAACAAGATGTGGCACATATGTACAATGGAATATTACTCAGCCATAAAAAGAAACGAAATTGAGTTATTTGTAGTGAGGTGGATGGACCTAGAGTCTGTCATACAGAGTGAAGTAAGTCAGAAAGAGAAAAACAAATACCGTATGCTAACACGTATATATGGAATCCAAAAAAAAAAAGGGTCTGAAGAACCTAGGGGCAGGACAGGAATAAAGACACAGACGTAGAGAATGGACTTGAGGACACGGGGAGGGGGAAAGGTAAGCTGTGACGAAGTGAGAGAGTGGCATGGTCATATATACACTACCAAATGTAAAATAGATAGCTAATGGGAAGCAGCCGCATAGCACAGGGAGATCAGCTCAGTGCTTTGTGACCACCTACAGGGGTGGGATAGGGAGGGTGAGAGGGAGACGCAAGAGGGAGGGGATATGGGGACATATGTATATGTATAACTGATTCACTTTGTTATACAGCAGCAACGAACACAACAATGTAAAGCAGTTATACTCCAATAAAGATGTTAAACATAAATTAATTGATTTTTTTAAAAAAGTGTATATTGGGTGCTTAGGTTTGTTAGATGCTGTGCACTGGGGAATTGATGATATATAAGGTAGACAGGTCCCTGCTTCGAGGAGCTTACAGACTTGGGTGGTGAGGGTGAAGTCCACCATTCAGGATGCTGTGGTTGAACTTGAAAGGAGACCCCCCCCCACCTCTGGCTTCCAGATAGAATCTTGATATCACATGGTGCAAGGGTTGTATTTCTATTAGTGTGGCTCAAATCAGTCTAAATCAGCATTTCTTAAAGTATCTCACATGCAGCTGGAGTTCAGTGCGATGTTAAAAGGCATTTCTAGAAAAAAAAATCCCATAGTCAAATAAATAATAATAAAAACAGTAATAAGGATAAGTCAGTTGCTAACGTTGAAAGATTACCAAGCGTCTTGCATGGACACACAGTGTCTAAATTACTGCAGCAGATTTTGGTCCTTATAATAATCCTGTGCTTAGGTATTGTTATCATCCCCATTTACATAGCTTGCCCAAGGAAAGAGAGCTACTTCATGGTAGAGTAGAATGTATCACAAGTGAGCAGATTCCAGAGTCTGCATGTGTAACCATGCTATATTGCCTCCCAAATGACATAGATATATTTGTTTGGAAAACCAAGTAACGTTATACAGGCTTCCTTACTGCAGGGCTTTTCAGGGTCTTTCCTAGACTGTTTAACAATGTTTAAGCCAACCTCTTTGACCCTACCACCTCTTTTTCTCAGAGAGATCAGAATTCGGATGAGCAGGCTTCAGGAGGCACTGGCTCTACCTGGCTTTGGCAGCTTGAGTGTTGCTTCTTTGGATGCCAGCCTGTGTCAAAGTGATCTGAAAAGACACCGCTTCCACTTGGGGAGCTGGCCCCTGGCTGAGGAAGCCACCCTACCTGTTGGGATTTTGCTTGGAACACTTTGATCTAAATCTACTTCCTGGTTTATAATTCAAAGAAATGGAATTAACAGCTTCAGTTTTCTGTCACCAGTAATAACCTTATCTTTTTTTCCTCCTCCTTCTCATTTCTTAAATTTCTGCACTACTATTTCTTATTCCTAAATTTGGCATTTCACCCTGTGGGTGTGGGGATGAAAACTTCAACAGAGGCCAGAGCCATAGTTACAGAGGAAGGTGAAACCTTGGTTTAATATGCAAAGAAGTGGCTGCACGTCAGAATCACCTGCAAAGCTTTTAAACAATTCCGATGCCTGGGTCCTTCCTCAGATATTTGGATTTGTAGTTGGTCTAGGATAGACATGAGAACCACCAACCTAGGGGTGATTTTGCTTCCTAATGGGACATTTAGAAATGTCAGGGGGGCATTTTTGGTTGTCACAGTCGGTTGTGGGGAGGCGGTTTGCTCCTGGCATCTGGTGGATAGAAGCCAGGGATCAGGGATACAGCTGAACACCCTACAATGCAGAGACAGCCCTCTGCAGCAAGGAACTATCTGGCTCACAATGCCAGTAGCATAGAGGTTGAGCACCTTTGCTCTAAAGCAAGGATTTTAGGAAAAAAGGAAAAGGGATGGTTGGGAAGGATATTAGAAAAAATGGTTTTAGAGTTTGGTTCTCATGAGTTTGAGCTGGAATGAAGTATAGGTGCCAGTGCAGTGTCTGGGTTCCCAAAACAATCTGGCTGCAGGACCAAAGGGGAAGGGATTTTCCATCTTTTCAGACATGCCCTCAGATCAGGGTGGCAGCTGATGCGTTAAGGAAGGTGAATTGATTTTTGCTTCCTGCTGCAGAGAAGTAGCACTTAAGGGAAACTAGTTTTCTACCCCAGAAATAACCAGCCTCCGTTCCTCCAGGAGTTCTGGGAGATTTGGTGAGTTTCTCATCTGACTATAGTATTCTATAGGAGGTAAGATGTTTAGGCACCCACTGTTAGGTTCAGATACACATGGCCTGAGTCATAAAAAACCAGCTTGGGCAAAGTGCATTAAGGGATACTTTTTTTTTTTCTTTAAGTGGGCTCAAAAGAAGATGAGACTGGGACGGTGTCCCACGTTTGTCATTGTCAATTTCAGCCACATAGAGGTTGGCATCACTGGTGAGAATCAATACCCTGTGCCCTTGCCCCTACCTTATCCCTCATTCAATCCAAGTTTTGGATCAAGCTGTCCGTGAATAGAGAGGGATGGGGAGGGATAGTCAGCAAACATCTCCCGGGCCACTTGATGTCAATTCAGAGATAATCTTCTGTGTTGATTATTTAAAATTGATCTTCCACTTCTAAGCCCAATAGCTTTATTGCTGCCAAATTGGTACCTTTGCAGTACTTTACCTCTTTGCTCCCATTCCATTACCAAACTGGCTTCTGTGAGCTGCTAAGCTTAGTTTGCTGCAATCTCTGCAGAGCAATTGTTCAGCTTTAGTCAGGAGCCATGTCTGAAAATGCACTGGCTTTTGCACACCTCCCTCCAAAGGGCAGACTGACACGGGCTCTTAAAACGGACATAATAAGATATGGTGATTGTTATGACTGGGGAAATCAGGAGGAGAATGAAGACAAGCCCTTGGAGCTTCAGACTCTATGCCCCAAATCTTGGCTGAGGAAGAAAGAAAGGGACCCGATCTGTGATCTGGAGCACCTGCCACTCATTCATTCATTTGAAAAATGTTTACTGATCTCCGAATTCCTACTGACCAGTCACTACGACAGTTCCTTGGAGTTACGAGAGGAAAGACTGGATCCCTGACCTCAAGGAATTCAAAGTGTCTTGGGGAAAACCAACTGATGGGCAGATAACCACAGTGCCATAGGCTCAGTTCCCTGATTGATCAATACGCTGGGTGCTGTGTTTGTGGTGGGGATGGGAACTACCCTTGGCATTGGGATCATGAATGTGGGGAACGATGGGGGGAAAAGACAAATCTAGGGAGGCATCCTAGAGGGAGGGGTATTTGACTCAGTCTTCAAGGAGGATTAGGATTTTATGAGAAGGCAGTGGGGGAAAAAGCAGCCCAGATAAAGGGAGGTAGTGCCTGCAAAGGCAAAGAGGCAGAAGAAATCCTGGAACTCTGTGTGTGTGTGTGTGTGTGTGTGTGTGTGTGTGTGTGTGTGTATTTTGAGTAGTATAGTAGTCCCCTCTTAGCCAAGGTTTCATGTTCTGCGGTTTCAGTTACAATCAACTGCTGTCCAAAAATATTAAATGGAAAATTCCAGAAATAAACCACTCAAAAGTTTTAAATTGCACATCATTCTGAGTAGTGTGATGAAATCTTGTACTGTCCAGCTCCGCCCCTCCCAGGTCCCGAATCATCCCTTTGTCCAGTGTATCCCCTCCTGTTAATCAGTAGCCATCTCGGTTTTGGTTTTCAGATCAACTGTCGTGGGATCTCAATGCTTATGTTCAAGTAGCTCTTGTTTTACTTAGTAATAGCCCCGAAGTGCCAGAGTAGTGGTGCTGACAATTCAAATGGACCATAGAGAAACGGTGAAGCGCTTCCTTTAAGTGAAAAGGTGAAAGCTCTCAACTTAATAAGGAAGGAAAAACACTTATATGCTGAGGTTGCTAAGCTCTATGGTAAGAATGAATCTTCTGTGAGATTGTGAAGAAGGAAACAAATTCATGCTAGCTTTGCTGTCACACCTCAGACTGCAAAAGTTATGGCCAAAGTGCATGATAAGGGCTTAGTTAAGGTGGAAAAGGCATTACATTTTTATCATAAGGTATTTATAGAGAAAGAAAGGTGAGGGGGAGAGACCACATTCACATAACTTTTACAGTATATTGTTGTAATTGTTCTATTTTATTATTAGTTACTGTTGTTAAATTCTTACTATGCCTAATTTATGTATCAAACTTTATCAAAAGTATGTATATATAGGAAAAACATATGGTATACATAGTGTTCAGTACTATCCATGGTTTCAGGCATCCACTGGGCATCTTGGAATGTTTCCTCCACCAATGGGGTGGTCCTACTGCAGTGATGATAGGAAATAAGGCTGGATGGCAGCTTGGAGCCAACAGTGAAAGGAATTTAGGAAGGCAAATTGATTTCAAACAACCTTCAAACTCCAGTTAATTGTCAGGGTACTAGTACATTTCTCTTTAGAACAGTGGGGTTTTTTGTTTGTTTCATTTTTACATTTCTTGACCTCACTTATGCTAAGAAATACATTTCAGGACACTCAATAAGCCTAGAGATAAGAAGATATGTAATTGAAATGAAAACTCATGCAAAAAATACTTAACCTTACTCCATGTGATGCATCTTGATATTTTCTACTCTATACTGTTCTAATATAACCTATTCCTTTCTGATTCATTTATTTTTTAAAATACTGGTGTCTACCAACTTCATTGATTTCAGCCTCCACTAACGGGGTAGACCTTGCAGTTTGAAAAACACTGACTTTGAGGCTATGTTGTGGTTACGTTTTTGCTCAGAGGAAAATTGCGCCATGTTTGAGAAGCAGAGTTTGCTGTGGGTTCAGGTTAGAACCTGTTCCTTGTCTGATAGAGGTGACAGGAAAACAGTGAAGGGTTTGAAACGTGAGACTGGCATGGGCCGATATACATTTAGAAGTATTGCTCTGGCTGCAGCGTGAGGAATGCGTGGAAGGGAATGAGAGAGAAGGGTTAGAAAGCTGTGGCAGTAATTCAAGGGAGAGGAAGGAGACACTGGAGCCAAGACAAAGGCTATAAAGATGGAATTCATTAACTCCCGAGTACCACTCAGGTCCACCAACAAAGCTGCTTGGGACCTACCTGTCAGGCAGCTCCCTTCCTGGGCTGCATCCGGGCTTACCTGCCCTAGTTCCATTCTAGGCACCCTGTGGCAGGATGCATTCTTTTATGGAGAGTTCTACAGCCACCGGATACTTTGTGTCTCTTAAGAAAGGAACCAGAATGCCCAGGCTTCTGCCTCCAGGCTATTTCCTTATCTCTCAAGGCCTTCCTTCTGGGCATGAGAATTACTAGGTCTCATTAGCAGTGGATTCCCAGACTAGCTTGGAGGAAGGCTTTGCATCCCACCCTTTATCTGCACCTGACTTGTCTCTGCAAACCTTGATGGAAACTTCCAGCCACAAGTCAGTAGCTAAGCTGATGTGAACCCTAATAACACAGCCGCTAAAGTTTAGTGATGAAGAGCAAGTCTTTAGGCTCAGGCAGACCTTGGTTTGAATCCTGGCTCTGCCAGGTATAATCCCACTTAGCAGAGAGCAAGTGCTTGAGGACCAGTAACTAAAACAAGTTACCCATTTGTATTTGAAACACCCCTACCTGCAAATTCATCCCTAAGAACTCTGCGAAAACTTGCGGGAGACCTCCAACCACAAGAGGGGTGCTTGACCTGTGTGCACTGTAGCCCAGGTGCTCTAGGAAGGCAGTATAACTCCAGTCTCATATTAAGAGGACACTTATCTGGAGGAAAACACAGAAAGAGGACAAGAGAGAGGAAGATTGCTGATGCCCTGTGACCCATGTGGCAGGAATCCAGAGGTCTGCGCACTGGCAAAGCATCCTTAAGCAATCAGCACGCATTGATTCCTGTAAACAGTGCACGTCCCATGATTTGCAAGCGTCTAATTTATTAATCAGCCCAGGTGGCAGGAGCAGTCTGCGACCTCTCATCTCGGTGCCTGCCAGGTTGTCTTTGATGTGTGTTGCTCGGGAGACGCTGGGCCCCCAGAGATGGCTTCCCACCTCAGCCCCTTCACAGTAGTCAGCAGCATTTCAGGATGGGGTGTGTACAGTGGTGAGGGTCACTCTGCTTTTTCTCAAATTGCAGCCTTGTTGTTGACAGAAGGCCAGCAGCCTCCATCCCTGAGTGCTTGTGACAAGCTCTCTGTGACTCTAGTATGACACCCGGCTTTATACCACGTTGATGGGGGAGGGTGGTTTGTGCGAGAAAAAAGGAGGTGAATATAAATGATATGGAAGTCTCTGCACTGCTAAATGGTTTGGGATTGTCTCATTTGGTAAGGAACTGCTCACCTGTGCATGAGTTCGGCAAGGATTTGTTGAATCCCTACCATGGGCAGGGACTATGTTAGCCTCCGCTGACACCAAAGTGTTACTGATCTGTGGTCTCAAGAGCACCGAATGTAGCTGGGGAGAAACAGACAATATATAAGCAACCACATTGCTACCTCGTATGAGGAGTGCAGGGAAAGAAGTATAAAATGCAGTATTAGTGTGAAGGAAGGGTGCTGAAGCTGACCTTGCAAGATTAAGAAAGCCTTTAAAGAAGAAAAAATTTTTCTCAGATCTGGATGGTGGGAGTTAGGCAAAGGAAGTTAGCGCTGTGTGTGTGTGTGTGTGTGTGTGTGTGTGTGTGTGTGTGTGCGTGTGTTTTGAGGGGGTATCTGTAAAGGGGTAGACTTGTTCTGGGACCTGCAGATAACTCATTGTGAGTGATAGGCAGAGAAAATGTTAGCATGCAGGCCAGAGAAATCAGAAGGGGTTCAGGTCACGACGCCCTGTGAATGTTATATAAAAGCCTTTGAACTTTACTCTGAGGTGATGGCTCCCACACTTTCTCATTTCAAGATGCTCTTAAAGTCTCAGTGATTTTATTTCCCAAGGTCAGAGAAATACTAATAATTCTGTTTATTAAGTACGTAAGTACAAACAACTTAATGAAGTATTTATGTCCCCAAAAGTTTAGTAGCCATTTGGAAAATAATACATGTGAATCTAAGGAAAAACAATATCTTTATTTTATCCTTAAATAACCACAGTTACTACTGCTCAACCCTTGCAATTCGATACAGCCACCTTCCTTTCCGGTTCCTTGTTAATTTTTCTGCAGTTTTATAATTGTACCAACTGCCAAAAACCCACCTTAGCAAAGATATGCTGTTATTGAAAGAAATGTAGTGTGTTTTCACGTTGAAACTGTGAACTACCTCAGGGTAGTAGTTTTCGTGATACCCAATGAATATCAAGTATCCCTCATTTTGCTTAAACATTAAAAATATCCCACTGTGCTCCTGTGGCTTGCTATGGTACTTTGCAGCATCTCAGCACACAATTTAGGAACCAGGTTCTAAGGACAATAGGGATTTAGAGGATTTTGCCCAGTGGCAAAGCATGTTCAGGTTGTCATCTTAGAAAGATCACTTCTGCTAAAATGGAGAGAATGCACTGATGGGGGAAAGTTGGGAGAGAGTGCAAAAATGTGTGGCAAGAAAATAGAATGCTATAGCAGTGACCCACATGAGAAAGGAGAGTATCTTGGAGTAAAGTAGCATTGATGGGGATTTGAGATATGTTTTTTTTAATTTTTTAAAATTTAAAATTATTATAGATTGGCAAGAAGTTGCAGAGACAGAATAGAGAGATCCCATGTACCCTTCACCCGGTTTCCCCCAAGAGTTACATCTTATATAACTGTAGTACAATATCAAAACCAGGACACTGAGATTGGTACACTGTGTGTGTATAGTCTATGCTATGTTATCGCATGTGTAGATTCATGTAACCACCACCACAATCAAGATACAGAACAGTTTCAT
The DNA here is from genome assembly GCF_949774975.1 of Lagenorhynchus albirostris. NCBI lineage: Eukaryota > Metazoa > Chordata > Mammalia > Artiodactyla > Delphinidae > Lagenorhynchus > Lagenorhynchus albirostris. Next base: position 15,293,336 of record NC_083101.1, read on the forward strand.
CACCTCAAAGATTTCCCTAGTGCTATCTGCTTAGGGTCACAAGTCTCCTTTTTCCCTATCATCCCTAAGCCCTAGCAGCCACTAATTTGTTTCCCATCTCTGTAATTGCATCATTTCAAGAATGTCATATAAACAAAATCATAACTTGAGATACTTTAAGGAGACCAAAGACTCAGTATTTGCATGTGAATGTTGAAAGAGAGGGAAGACTCAAGTTGCAAAGGACTTAGCAAGGTCATAATTTAAGTGATGAATCACTTGATCTAGGTTAAATAGGAAAAAGAATGGGGGAACATTTTTAACTTGGTCAACTGGTGGGTGGTTTTACTTTTTATTAAGACAGGGAGCCTTGGAAGGCCAGGAGGGTTTTTGGGGCATTGTTTGTGTCTGAAGATGTTGAGGCAGCTTTGGAAATGTTGAATTTAAACTACCTGGAACATCCAGTTAGAGACTTGGTAGGTAGTTGTTTTATAAATGGTTCTAACCCTCAAAAGAGAGTGCTTGAAAAAAAAAAATACAGTCATCAGTTTACCACTGGTAATTGAAAACATCCCTTGGGAGTCTTCACTTATGGAAGAGCCTGTTTAACATGTGCAGAGAAAAACATTGAGAAGTTGAGGAATGGCCAGTAGAAAGGAGCAAAATCAGGGACAGTTGGTGCCATGGAAGCTAAAATAAATGAATATTTAAGAGAGAAGGTAATCTGATATCTTACTTAAGGTAAGAACTGAAAGTAGTCTTTTATACTTAAAATCTTGACCTTGGCAAGAACTATTTAAATGGAATGTTGGGGACAGAAGCCAGATTGCAGTGGGTTGAAAAATAAGGGAGAAGCAAGAGAGTAGATATATTTTTTTAAGAAGCGTGGCTCTGAAAGGCAGCAGGGATGTGAAATAAAAAGAAGGCTTTTTTGTTGTTTTTGTTTGGTTTCTAAGAGGGAAGGTGAGGTGAAGAGAGGGAGAGACTGGTGCTGAGGGGCAGAGGGGGGTTATTTTTGATGAGGCGATTCCTGAAGGGGAAGGGAGGGAAAGGGTAAGAGCTTAGATTGAGGTAAAAGAAGGGATGCCTTTAAGCTGAAATAGGAAGAAGGAAGGGAAAGAGGTGTGGGTGCAGATAGATCTGTTGATTTCACTCCTGGTGATTTGAAGGGACTTCCAATGGCTTCTGTTCTCTTTGTGAAGTAGGATGTGCAACAAGTTGCTGAGGAAGGGGGTACTTGGGAGTGCAAAAAAAGAAAAAAAAAATGCAATGTTATGAAATAGTTAATCTGAAGAATGGTAGAAAGATCTGATTAAGGAAATATAAAAGGATCACCAGGAAGAAGTTAGGGTTCTGACCATGTTTGTGATCACATTTTATAACAGTTGTAGTCTGTGCAGCTGGGATATTATTCTCCCAAAGAACTGAAAATTTGAGGTAAGACCATGGATAGTGGATGTGGGTTCAGACAGGGTGGGCTTTGCCCAGTGGATGAGATGGAAGGACAATTGGGTAAAGGAGTTACAGGTATGGGTCAAAGGTAAATATAGGGATGGATCATTGGATCTCAGTCAATCCAAAAGGAAGTGAAGAGAGTCGATAGCGGATAAAGGGAAAGAAGATGGTCATGGGCCAAGCAGTCTTAAAGAGGTAGGGAGCAGGTGTTGTGATAGACAAGTCGGAGACTAGAAGGTTTTAACATAATGCGTCAGAGTTAGAGGAACTTTGGGAGCTGACACATTTGAGTAGTCATCATGGGGGGAAGTAGGATGCTGGAAGAGAGCAGGGGTGAAGATCATTGAGATAAAGTAGGTCAAGAGACTGAGAGGCTGAGGGTATTGGATGTTAGGGATAAAGACAGGACTTGGGGTGAAGACATAGTTTGAAAATCAGATGCTGTTCAATTAACATGAGAGAATACCTCGGAATTTAGTTATTGAACACAAGGAAGAAATGAACGCAGAGGATGGGGTGGAGGAGAAACCTGTAACAGAAGATTTGCATTCAATTCTTTGTCCCTTCTCCATTAGATCTTTGAATAATGTCTAGCCTCTCTGAGCCTCGATTTCCTCCTTCTTAAAGAGGAACTTACAATCTTTATGTCCCTGACAGAGATGTAGAGTGTGATGCCCAAAAGGGGAAGAGGAAGTAAATGTGCTTAGTAAACCCTGCACCTTCGTGTAAATGTGGGCCCTATTGTGTCTGTTTACTGGCACCGGCAGATTGGCTTTGGGTTCCTTTCACTGCTCTGATGCAAGATTGTGCTTTGGTACCTAATCAGTGCATTGGAATAGCCTGATTTCAGAATATCATTCTAGGATAACAGAGTGAATGGCAGCTGTAGTATTGGAGACGGACTGTTACGTGTACTATCTTTTAGGCGTCTCGAATAAATGCGCGAGTACAGTTGACCCAGACAAATTGACCGATGAAAGGATAACTTGTGCTTCAGCATAATGAGTTCAATATTCTTTTGATTTACAAAAAAAGCGCTGAGGCACTCAGGCCTGGGATGCTTGTCAGCAAAAGGGAAATGTAGATTGTATTGCATTTCCTTTAGACAGCACTGAGTTCTCACTAACAGCTTCGGCTCAACCTGCTTTTAGTTTCTTTTTAATTTTGATATTTAAATTTTTGGCCATGCTGCGCAGCCTGCAGGATTTTAGTCCCCCAACCAGGGATCGAACCCATGCCCGCTGCAGTGGCAGCTTGGAGTCTTAACCACTGGACCACCAGGGAAGTCCCTCAACCTGCTTTTAAATTTAATAGTAGTAGTAGTAGCAGCAGTAGTCAGGGCAAGGGAAGGGACTACTAGGGAGCAGGGGCTTCTAAAGACAGAATGTTCAGGAAGGGGCACCTCCTTACCATGTAACTCTCCCACCCTTGCTGTTTCAAGTTGAGCTGAAGTGAATAAGATAGTGGGAAGAATTCCAAAACAGAATCCAGTTGGAGTTCATTGCAGAACCAAGACAATGTTGAAAAACAAAGCACACACAAAATGGAACTAGTGAGCTAGTGTGACATGATACTGAATATATTAATAGCTGAATAACCTAACAACCTTAATAAGTAATTTGATCCTCACAACAATCCCACGTGACAGCTACTACCTTTCATCCCACGTTACAGATGAGGAAATGGAGGCTCACAGAAGTATTTTGCCCAAGGTCACACAGTTGGGAAGTCGCATAACTGTGATTCAAACCCAGACAATCTGATTCCAGACTCTGTGCTTGTAACCCCTGGCTCTACAGAGTGCTAGGCGGGGGTGAAGTGACAGCAGCTCTGGGACTCAAGGAGCCTGTGTCCTACTCCATTGTTGACATTGAATCACCTTGTGACTGGAGCAAATTTTCCTTTTCTAATACTCCACAATTTCATTTCTCCTCCTTCTTCATGTCCTTTTTTTCTTTCCTTTTCCCATTCTTCTTTTTCCTGTTGAAATATACCTTCCCTACGTAATGCTTTAGAAGTCATAAGACACTTTCCCATAACAAGTGAGTAGTAATATCCCATTTTAAAGATGAGGTAGGCAAAACTTTGAGCAGCTAACTAGTTTGTCTAGTGTGAAATACCTGGTAAATGATGGGACACTGACTTGCTTCTGAGCCTCCGACACATCTTTCAATGCTCATTTTAACTGTCCCACAGCTCCCTTTTTTAAAAAAATTAATTTATTTTTGGCTGCGTTGAGTCTTCGTTGCTGTGCGCGGGCTTTCTCTAGTTGCGGCGAGCGGGAGCTTCTCATTGCGGTGGCTTCTCTTGTTGCAAAGCATGGGCTCTAGGCCCGCGGGCTTCAGTAGTTGTTGCACGCCGGCTCAGTAGTTGTGGCGCACAGACTTAGTTGCCCCGCGGCATGTGGGATCTTCCCACACCGGGGCTCGAACCTGTGTCCCCTGAATTGGCAGGCGGATTCTTAACCACTGCACCACCAGGGAAGTCCGCCCACAGCTCCTTTTTGTTTGATAAGCCCCTTCTTATCACTGGGACTCAGTTTAGGAACATCATTCCTGTTGATGGCAATACTTTTTAAGAGAGAATGGAGAAGATTTTTGCAAACATGCAGTACTCCATCTTATACATGCATAAGGATTCCAGAGGTGATATTTGAAAGGAGAAATGGAGTATATGCAGTTCTTACATGGTGTGGTTCCGTGGGCCCCTCGGCTTCTTAAAGATTCCAGAAAATTAACTCTCATGGAGTATTATTTCCTGACTCTGGGAACAAAGTACTTTTTAAAGATTGTTTTCTTAAAATGAGCAGATTGATGCGGTATCATTAAAAAACAACCAACTCACCACACTTCAGTGTAGAGATCCTTTTGTCTTCTGCTGATGGAGGATGGTAGAGAGAAGAGACATAGCTGTACCTATTATGCTGTTCTATTTCAGTCTACTCTATAATTCACTTCCTTTTTTTGGATCTTATTCTTTTGCTAAGTACCACCCACCTACTTATGGGAGACAAGACCAGGTGAAAGACATCTTCAGATGTCTCAGCTTCCTCATCTGCTTGTCACTCACTGGGTGCTGGATTTTCAGTACTAACTTGGAAGCCTGTCTCTCAAAGAAAACTAGAGAAAGTGGCCCCTGACACTGGACAAATATCTGTTATGTGCAGGAAGCTTGTGAACTTATGCCTACAGAGGCTGCACTGGGGATCAGAAGTTCCTCATGGGTTAGCACCAGAGAGAGAATTAGTAGTGGTTACTAGAGGACAATCTTGCAGTTGAGAAGTTTCTAATGGTCAGAGTTGCTAGAAGATGGGAGGGACTACCTTGATAGAACTGAGGGGGCAGTCACTCTCCATCACCAAAGCGATCCTACTTAGCATAGTCTGACCTAAAGAGAATGTAAACACAGGTGGGACATTGGCTTCAGCGACCTTTGATACCCTTGGCAACCCAAGGTTGCATAATTACACCTACAAGGAATGCTTTCCTGACATTGGCCTGTCTGGAGAGAGCACTTTTTCTGATTTTCATGTGGAGTCTGTTGCATGAATGGAGGGGCTGAGTGTCTGATCAACAGGCTAGGGGACACCCCTACTGTGTTATGGCTCTTTCCCCTAAGCCGCTCCTCTTCCAGATGTCAATCAACTGCTGCTTTTCCTTCCACTCCTCCTGGGTAATCACACTCACTCCCCTGTCTTCCATTATCCTCCATTCCGGCAACTCCAAAATATCTGTTTTCAGCTTTCATCTCTGTTCCAGACTCAAAAATCCTTTCACGCAGCTGCCAAATGGACATTTCCTTTGGATTTTTTCATGAAATCTCAGAATCCTTACTTTTCTCCTTCTTTACCAATCTACTTCTCTTCCTGTGTTCTCTGTCTCAGATAATGGCACCAGCATCAGTCAGAGGTCCCAGTGAGAAGGAAGGTTGGACAGTATTCTCGAGTCATTTCTCTTTCTTATCCAGTAATAGTAATAGTAAAAATAAGAAAACAATAATAATATTATAGTAACTGCTAATATTTGAGTGCTTACCATGTTTCAGATTCTGTGTTATCATGGATGATATCATGTAATCCTTCTACTACCCTATGACTATTGCCTCATATCATAAATGGGGGAAATTAGTAACTTGCCCAAGGTTACAGTTAGTAGGTAGACGGGCTAGGATTCAGGACTCCAGAATCTGTGTTCTTAATCTCCTTGATATACTACTTTCATATCTAATTACTCACCATTCTCCCTCTCTCTCAACTTGTATATGTCTTCCAGTTCGTGTACTTTTTCCCTATTTGAGCTTCCTTTTTTCTATCTTATTTTCTATGTTCATTTACATATTATAAACAAGAACTATTATGTAATGTTCACTGTTATACTATTATAGACATTTAAAAAGATATGAAGGAATAAATAAGAACAGTTAAATTTTTTAAAAATTTATTTTCATTGTTACTTAACAGTGTATTATTAGCAACTGTGGATAGGTGGAAGCTTTAGTGTCAAATAGTCTTTTTAATTATTTTAAATTTGGGGAAGGAACTTGACAGACATGATAGCTTCATTATGATTTTTTTACTTTGTGCCATGATTGTTGAAGTACTTTCCCCAACGATAGGAGAAATATCAGCTCTGCCATTTTCTTTTGCTTGTGCTATTGGTCTTATCTTCAGTTGGTAATTCCTTTGCAGGAAACTTTCAAAGCTAACTGTCCATTTTAGGAGTGTTGGCTTAGTTAATACTGAGTAAAGAATTCACAGATCCCACTTGACCATGCACAGGTAAACTGCAATAGCTTGCAATGAGCTGAAAACAGAAAGATGAGCCAAGGTGTCACTGCCCACCCCTCTTGGTCAGATATGTAAGAAGAGCCTCTGAGATCTGTCTTTTCCAATATCAGATACTTATGTGTAGACCCATGGTATCTGGGATGATTCATTTCAAGTTAAATTTTGTGTATGGTGTGAGGTAAGGGGTTAATGTTTATTTTTTCCCAATATAAATATCCATTTTTTTCCATTTCTATTTGTTGAAAATACATTTCTTTTCCCATTAAATGGCACTGACATCTTTCTTAAAAATCAGTTGACCAGAAACTAACAAAACATTGTAAATCAACTATACTCCAATAAAAAATTAATTTAAAAATTTTTTAAAAATCAATTGACCATTTCTGTGTGAACACTGTATTATATTCCTTACACTAATATTACACTTTACCAATTACTGGTTGGAATTTTGATTGGGACTTTGTTGAATCTATATATAAATTTGGAGAGTACTGGCATCTTAACAACATCAAGTCTTCTAACTTATGAACATGGTTTATTGCTCCATTTATTTAGATATTTAACTTTATTCAGTAATAAATTGCAGTTACCAGTGTGCAAGTATTGTGCATAATACTTCATTAAGTGTGTCTCTTAGTATTTCATGTTTTTGAAAGATATTGCAAGTTAAAATCTAATTTTTATTTTACTTTTAAATATTTTTGTTGCTGTGTTAGAAATATAATTGAACTTTGCATATTGTTTTCTCCTTTCCACCTTCGCTGATTACTTATGGTAGCTTTTTTGTAGACTCCTCAGGTTTTTCTACATACGCTATCACATCATCTGTGAAGAGTGTTACTTCTCCTTTTCCAATCTGTGTGCCCTTTATTTCTTTGTCTTGCCTTATTGCACTGGCAAGAACCTCTGGTAAAATGTTGAGTAGGAGCGTTGAAAATGTAAATCCTTGCCTTGTTACTGATTTAGAGAAGGAAAATATTTAATCTGTGGGTTTTTGTTTTGTTTTTTTGCGGTACGCAGTCCTCTCACTGTTGTGGCCTCTCCCGTTGCGGAGCACAGGCTCCGGACACGCAGGCTCAGCGGCCATGGCTCACGGGCCCAGCCGCTCCGCGGCATGTGGGATCCTCCCAGACCGGGGCACGAACCCGTGTCCCCTGCATCGGCAGGCGGACTCTCAACCAGTGCGCCACCAGGGAAGCCCCCAGCTGTGGGGTTTTTAATTGAGGCCTTTGTTTTTATCCTGCTTGAGCTTTACCTGCTTCATGTAATTTAATGTTTTTAACCAAATTAGGGGAGTTTTCAGCTATTACTTCACTAGATATTTGTCTTCCCTATTCTTTCTCTTATTTTCTTTTGGGACTCTTGTTACATATGTGTTGGACTGCTTGTTATCAGTCATGTCTCTAAGGTGCAGTTCATTTTCTTCAGTCTTTTTTCTCTCTATTCATTTGGTTGTATAATTTCTTATGCTCTATCTTCAAATTTACTGGGGTTTTTTACTCTCTCAATTATGCTGTTGATCCTGTGTTATGAACTTTAAAATGTTAATTGTTATGTTTTTCTCCTCCAGAATTTTTCATTTTTATATATAGTTTCCACTCATCTGTTGTGTTTTCCTGTTTATTCATGTTTTCTTATTTCCTTTAATATATATACTTTATATATATATATATATATATATATATATATATAGTATTTTGAACATATTTATAGCAGCTGTTTTGTAGTTTTTGTCTGGTAAATCCTCAGAATTTATTTGAAGTCAGTTTCTATTGTCTGCCTTTTTTTCCTTTTTATGGATTTCCTTTTTTCTTTGCAAGTATAGTAATTTTTGGTTGAAAACTGGACATTGTAAATGATATGACACAGTGTCTTTGGAGTATGCTGTATTTTTTTGAATATTTATTGTTGCCGCTGTCTTAGTATGCACTTAACTTGTCTGAACTTATTGCTGCTGAATTTGTCTCAGCCATAGGATGCAGGCACTGATATCTCTACTTTGTTTTCATGACTTCCAGCTGCTGCTTTTTCAGCTTGGCCCATGCAGGTCTTTTCTGTGCCTATGCAATTTTGTGGTCAGCCAAACATTTGGGGAGAGAGTATAATTCAATTTCGAGTATCTCTTTCTTTGGTTTTCTTATGTCTAAAGATTCCCCCTACCCCTTTAACTTTCAGCTAACCTTCCTACCTTGAGTTTTGTCTTCTAAAACTTCAATCCCATAAGGATTCAACCTTTGGCACCCAAAGTATGCACGTTTAGGGTATGCAGTCAGGTTTTTTGTTGTAGTTGTTTTTATTTTGTTTTGTTTTTATTTTTGTTTTTGTTTTCTGGCTGTGCCGTGGGGCTTGCAGGATCTTAGTTCCCTGACCAGGGATCGAACCCAGGGCCTCGTCAGTGAAAGCACAGAGTCCTAATCACTGCACCGCCAGGGAATTCCCTGCACTCAGTTTTTTTAAAGTAGCAAACACAGAGCTTTTTTTCCTATGTGGTTCTATAGCTGATGGGTAGATTTTTTTCTTTCCTCTGCCTTCTCTTTGGGTAGGAAGCTTCTCCTACCCATATGTAGTTTAGCCACCAGCAAGTGATTGGGGCAGAGTTTTTTTTTTTTTTTTTTCTTTTGCTGTACACGAGTGTCTTACTGTTGTGGCCTCTCCTGTTGCGGAGCACAGGCTCCGGACGCACAGGCTCAGCGGCCATGGCTCATGGGCCCAGCCGCTCTGCGGCATGTGGGATCTTCCCGGACCGGGGCACAAACCCGTGTCCTCTGCATCGGCAGGCGGACTCTCAACCACTGCGCCACCAGGGAAGCCCTGGGCAGAGTTTTTAACTCAGGAATTTAGTTTTCACTCTTTTTGCAGTTCTCCTGCTACCAAGACTCTCCCTTATGATTTTCTTCTGTTCTTCTATTCCTGACCTCTGTTGTATGCTGCTCCAAGCCTGTGAGGTTGTAGATTTCCACCACTGTTTATTGCCTTGGGGTTGGGAAGCACCCTCAGGCTGGAAAGCTATAGACTTGTCATTCTTACATTTTTCAGCTGTAGTTTTTCATGGTTAAAGTCTCCTTTGGTCTCTTTCTGCTTTGGGGTGCTTTTCATTATTTTTAAATTGTTGTTGTTGTTGTTTTTCTTTTAAAACTTATCTGGATTTTATAATTGTTCTGATACCTTTACCAGAAGTTCGCGTTTTACTTGTTAAAGATCACTGTAGGATTGACCAGTAGGGGACACTAGAATGCAAAGCTTGGACCCATAAAGAGGCTATCAGAATTCCCCAGGCAAGAGATAGTAACAGATTGTAATGGAGTTTGTGAGAAATCATCCAGTTCAGGAGGTTGAAGATGGAAGGATTGTGCCAAGCCACGTGGTCAGTCAAGGATGGAAAACACCGTAGTCTTCTGAGTCATGTCAGTGAGTTATTGGCCAATGCATGGGTTCTCCTAGGTGTCTAAGCTGATGAGAACTTAGAATGAGTAACTGTTGGGCTCCTCAGCCCTCTTCAGACATTATCTGTAGTGGTTGGGGCTCTGGATGAGGTTAAATCCCTAAGGAGGTTTCTCAGCCAGCTTAATGGAGGATCTGAGATGTGTCTCTTCTCACTCTCCACATATCAAATGGGTCATCAAACACTACTGTTTCTGATTTATCCTTTCTGCCCTCTTATTTCCATTCCCTAATACACACCATCAGCTTCTCTCAATCCCGTAATTGAGGTTGTCTCCTAATTAGATCTCTCCCTTACAGAGAACAGCCAGACATAACTGATTTCGTAAAATAAAAATCAGACCATACTTTTTCCTCTTCTCTATCTTCAATGGCTTCCAGTACTCACAGATTTAAAATCCAGATATGTTAGCTTCTTTTTCCAGTTTTTTCCTTACTATGTATTTCTTCACAAGGGCAAAGCCACACCCAATTATTTATCAGTCCCTGCATTTCATCCACAGGGCCCTGCCTCTGTGCTTCTTCTCATCCTGGTCTTTTGCTCTCTCTCCTTCCTCTCCGTCGTCTGCCTTTTGAAACTATGTTCAGACTTCAGGATTTTGTTTCAATGACACCTCCTCTTTGATGCATTCACCTCTTTTCATTGATTCAAATATTTTTTATTGAGCACTTACTGGGTGCCAGGCACTGTCTTATATCCTGAGGCTATGAGATTGAGTAAGAAGCCTTTCCCACCCCTTACTGAAGATATCACCAACAAATGGTGTGATCCTGTTAAGATTTACCAGTTTTCTCCTCCAAACCTATTACTCCCAGCCTTTGTTTCACCCTTGACGCATAACACATAGTAGGCATTCATTGGATGTTGCTTAATTCAATGACTGCTGAAAGACATCCTTTTGCTTTCTATATTGTGTTTCTGCCACTCTTCCCCACTTTTTCTCATTACAAGGAGTCTATGGCTTGTTGAAGTCAAGGCCCAAGTTCTAGTCATGCATTCTGTCTCCAAAGCATTCAGCGCTGTATTTTGCATGCATCAGGTCACCAGTTTATGTCTGAGATACAGCAAAGTTACTCCCAAAAAAGGGAAGAAAAAGGACTGAGTGGTGACTGTTGCCTCATATATCTGGGCTCCAAGAGTCACGTACTGACAGCATCATTCACAGTGAATTATTTACAGAAAGTGACTATGAGGTTGAAGTCATTTGTCCTCCTGAAATGAGTCTCTTCAGGGGAGATGAGAAGAAAAAAGGATGGTAGGAAGAAGTCCTTGCATGCAAATAGAACAGACATTTAACAACTACCCCTACCATCTGTTCTGTGTATGGATATGTGATATATAAATCTTGGTCCAAAGACAAGACGTGCTTTTACTTGGCCTATAGTGAGTTTTTAAACAGAAGTTTGGGCCTTTGTCTTTAAAAATAAATAAACAAACAAATAAGGAAGATTTCAGAGAAAAATCCAAATATCTGTTTTTTTCTTGAAACATAGATAAGTCTGGTAAACTTTTGTCACCATTTGTATAGATCAACAGTGGGCTGGAACTGTGTCACAGCTGCTGTCGTCAGATGTGGATGCTGTTCAAACATCACCACTAAGACATTACTTCCATGACCCTGGAAACCTTTGAGATTTTGATTCCCTAGGTCATTTATATTGCCTTATTTATATGCCTGTTTCTCTGATCTGCAGGGAAAAAATTCAGTGTAGAAGGCTCAGTGTTCTGATGTATGTCACCAGTCAGATTATCGTACCTACTCCACCATAAAGATGTGACTATTCCGTTTCTACTGTGAGGTGTATGTGGTTCAGAGAAGTTAATGAATTTGCCCCAGGTAACACAGACAATGATGAGAAGAGCTGGGGTTCAAATTGAGAGTCATCTACTCCCAGAAGACTATGTGGAACAAAAGTAAAAAATGTGAGCTGTCTCTGAGTAGGGATAATGAGGAAACTCCATCTTGCAATGATGTATTAAGGATGCTATTCAAGAACTGTTCCTTGGAACCGGGTCTCTCTTATGATGGAATACTCTCAAAAGGGAGTGCTTAAAGCACCTTGTGAATTATTTAAAACTAAAGTGCTCTGTACCCCTGTAAATGAGCATTTAGAATAATCCAAGATGGGGTCCTCAGAGAGGAGAGAGAAATCAGATGAGATTTGCAAGGTAGGTTTTTTTCCCCCCATCTCAGTGTTCTCACTGCCTTCAATTTCCTCAAGGTGAAATCAACCAGACTATTTAGCTATTTGGAAAAAAAAAAAATACAGGCAACCACATGGTAGTACAGTTCAAGTGTTCAAAGAATCTTTAGGCCTAGAAAAGGGTTTGAAAATCTATCTAGCACTTGCTTCTCATTTTCTATTGAATAAACTGACGTAAGAATGATTAGTTGACTTGGTCAAAATTATGCATGTATTAATGATGGACAGAAGGCTAGAATTCCCTGCCCAGTGAGTTTCCCTTGTCCTCTTGTATGTGGCTTCTTGTAGCATGTATGACTGTCTCTGATCCTTCAAAATACCAAATGGCACTCTTTTGGCATTTAAAATCAGAGCCTTGTATTGTCAATTATCTTGTCTACCCAGCTACATCAAAAGTTCATATATGCAAAGGCTGTACCCTTTATTCTTTGTATTTCCAGTACATAGTAGGTGCACATTAAATTTGTTGCTCTTTGTTAAAAATGATGATGGTGATGACACTCTTGGTGTCTTCAGCTCTGCAGAGGGTATATAATTTATGGTGAAAAAAGTTGCTGATGTTGGCGGTGACAAAGATCAATGAGAACAATTCTGTTGGTGATAACAGTCTCTCCAGTTGGTGCCAATGCTGATGTTTTAATGATAACAAAGATATAGGGATGATGATTTTGAAGGTGCTGCTAATTGGAGGAGGAGGAGGAGAAGTATTACTCTGTTTCTAGTTTGCTCACCTTTTGCCGAAAGATGATGGATAGGAGAGGAGGAAAAGTAAAGAGAGAGAGGATGGATAAATAGAAAGAAACTAAGAAGGGCGAGGTATAAAAAGAGTCTAGGAGCCAAAAGTCTGAACTTGAAGTTTCCTGGGAGGTATTAATCCCCAAGTACAAAACTTTGGCAGGCAGATGAGTAATTAGACACAGAAAGCTCTAAATTTAGAGTCAGAAAGCTCTAAATTGAAATTGTACCTCTTCCACTTAGCTGTGTGGACCTTGGGTAAACCATTCAACTTCTGTGAGCTTCAGTGCTCCCCTGTCTATAAAATGGGGACATTCTGATTTACCTTTTCCAGCTGGTGAGGGTTAAATGCAGGTAAGTGCTTAAAGCCAAATTCCTCAGTTCCTGACACGTGCATGCACTTCCCTCATTTGCTGGATTCCCTTTGTGGTCCCTGATCTATTTTGAACATGCAGATCCGTTCAGCACCAGTCCCATGAAGACCAAGACAGCCTTTCTCACTGGTTTGTACCGTGTCCTGATTTCACTCACTCTCTAGAACTTTTTTCCCCCATGCCTGCGAGAACTTGATTAGTATGCGAAGGAGTGGCCGGTACACTCCACACTGCAGCTGGAGCCCAGCGCAGAGCAGAAGGCCTTGGGCAATGGGCGATGCATTTCTCAATGGCAGGTGAAATGAACCTGGAACAAGCTAAGCTTTGCTTGTTTCAAACACTCTGTCATAAATTAACGTAAAGATGCTCTTTTCCTCACCAGCCAGAGGACGGGAGCGTTTCAGTAGGCAATTAATCTTGGCTGATCTATATTAAATATTTATCTGCTGAAATGAGCCCAGTATTGTAGTGGTATTTTTCATTATAGGACTTTATCATTTCCAAAGAGATTTCCATGTGCCGGCTCCCTTGTACATATTAAACCCAAATTTCCTGTGGAATGACACATCTTTCTTGGCGGGGACTTTTCTCTCTGTAACAAGCTACGGATATGTTGGAATTTACAGGGTGATAAACACTTTTATTGAGAAGGAGGGGGAGGAACAATCCAGTATTTGCTTTCCTAATAAAAACCCAGGGACAGAGGATGTGGAAATTGGTGCCTGTTTTTCAGCAGCATCTGGTGAGGGGGCAAGAGTTTGAGATCTGCTCTGGGGAAAGGGGGAGGGAAAGTGTGGCTTTGGTAATCAGCATTACAGTTCCTTGCATTTGAATTGTGTCTTTTACGTTCATTTCCATGATCTCATTTGATCCTCACAAACAAACCCAAGAAAAAAGGATGAGTATCTCCATTTTAGAAACGAGGCTCCAAAGGTTAAATGTTTTTGTCAGACAGAGGTGAGCTGGGACTGGAACTCTGATCAGATGACGGCTGAGTTCAAGACCCTTGCCTGTCCCACACTGCCTCCCACAGGGAGAGAAGGAAAGTGCAGCTTCTTTAGCCATTGGCTCTGAATATGAAATTTGATGTTCAAGTGTCTGGGTAGCTGGCGATTCGTTAAACCTGATGGTCAGCCTAGGTCTAAGCCGTGCCTCTAGAAAGCAAGGGCATTTCCAAGGGTAATTAAAAGACAAAGAAGATAGATGCAAAATGAGCGAGTGGAAGCATCAAGAAAGGGAAGGGAAGGAGCGAAAGACAAGAGATCTGGTGGCAGACTTTGAAAATGTTAAGGCGCATTCAGAGCAGCTCAAGATCCTATGTAACGTACCCTCTGGATTCAGCAGGTGTGGAGTGGGACCTGGGACTGTGAATTTCTAGCAAGCTCCCAGATGTCACTGATGCTGTTGATCCAGGGACTACAGTTTAAGCAGCAAGGTGGTAAGGAACAGCCTAAGGGGGGACCAGGAAGGCTGATAGCATCACGTGTCTGTGTAGCCCTTGACCTGGGGGATCTGAAAACTAGGAAAGGGATTTTTAATTTCACCCCCCCCCTTTTTTTTTTTTTTGTGGTACGCGGGCCTCTCACTGTTGTGGCCTCTCCCGTTGCGGAGCACAGGCTCCGGACGCGCAGGCTCAGCGGCCATGGCTCACGGGCCCAGCCGCTCCGCGGCATGTGGGATCTTCCCGGACCGGGGCACGAACCCGTGTCCCCTGCATCGGCAGGCGGACTCTCAACCACTGCGCCACCAGGGAAGCCCTCACCCCCCTTTTTTTAATCCTTAGAGCTAAGCTTGTGTCCCTGAAAGTAGCAGGTACCTTTGTAATTTTTTGATTCAGTGATTCTCAAACTTAAACCTACATCATAATCACCTGGTGGGCTTGCTGAGATTGCTGGACCCCACTCAGAGTTTGTGAGTCAGTAGGTGTGAGATAGGGTCAAGAATTTTGCGTTTCTAGCAGATTCTCAGGTGATGCTGCCGGTCCGTCCAGGGACTTTGAGGACGATTGTTTCAACCTCTTCATTTTAGGAAACGTCACAGGAGGCCTAGAGAGACGAAATGACTTCATTTTCAGGTATAGAACCGTTGAGGGGCAGATTTAGGCCCAAATCTCTGTTAACCTCTAGTTCAGTTCCTTTTCTACTTCTCCATAGCTCTGCATCATGGGTCAGGTCCTAGCATCAGTTTCTGTCCTGACAAAGGTTTAAGAGGAATCTAAGAAGTGGTGGTGAGTGAGGATGATGCCTTGGGCAGTTGTGATTAATATACTATTAAAGAGAAAAGACCGTGCCTTCTTGCCAGGGGCAGAGAGCTTTTGTGTCTGTGGTGCACACGGAAACACACAACCTGAGAGTTGACATCTGTCACGTCGTTCTCTCCCCTGTGCTCTCCCTCTCACTCAACATTAAAAAAAAAAATTTCTGGACAAATTTAAATTTGGGGGTCTTGAAAATAAAAAAGCAGCATTCTTGTTCCTCACTTCCCTTTTGTAATCCCATCCTCTTTCTTCCTGGTGTTGCTAAATATTGAATTTTTAAAAGGCTTTTCTGTAACAGTGAGTGGAGATGGGCTTATTCTTCATTGCATCCTTTCTTTGGTTTCTTCCTTTTTCTTTTGTTCCCCACTTTTCTTCTTCTTCCTCATTACTTTTCTGTTCTTCCCCCTCTCCCTGTATCCTTCCTTCCCTCCATTCCTTCTTTCCTGGAATCACTGGATGTCAAAAGAGACCCTCAATCATCAAGATCAAGTTGCTTGTCTCTCAGGTGGAAAACCAAGGTCCAGAGCGCCTCAACCCTGTGTTGCTGGGTCTTATAGGAGGGGCTGTGGCCAGCGTCTGGGCACTGCTAACTGCAGGGCCACGCTGGACCCAAGTGTCATGGTGCCTCCTCTCGGGAGTGAATTTCAACCACTTTCCATCTCAACACTGCCCTCGAGTTCAGCACTCTATTCAGCAGCAGTGTCTCTGCTATGCATAATAATTCTCAGGCAAGGGATGGGGCGGGAAGGAGGCAAGGGAGCAAAAGGCTTTGACCAAACTCTTCAAACCCTTAGAGGATGTGGAGAAGCCAACACTTCCAGACCTGACTGATAGAAGCTTAAATCTGTACTCTTGAGAATTCAGTATGTCTATGCCCTATGGCTCTGTAATTCCACTTTAGCAATCATCTTCAAGAAATACAGTGTGTACAGAGGTGCATTTCAATGGCGTTTTCTGCAGCACTGTTTGTACTAGCCAAAAAAGAACCAAAAAATGGAAACAACCTTAATATCTATCAATAAGGATTGGTCAAATAAATTAGGGAACATCCTTGTAATACCACAAAGCCACTAAAAGGAATGGAGGCAATCTTTGTGTACTCATCTGGAAAAAAAATATATCATCACGTGAAAAATAAAGCAAGTTGCAGATACTCAACATGACCCAATTTTTGCCTTAAAAATTTTTTATGTGTCTATAGGCAGTGATGCTAGATTTTTATTAGCATAAGTAAAAGAAACAAAAGTACAAAGGTATATAGTAAACTAGTAGAACAATGAGTGATTTTAATATTTTTCAAAAAGGAATGCCCCTCCCCCAGTCTTCATACTCCCTGTTAATGGTGATTTATTCCCACATGGTCATAGAAAATCCCATTCATCCTTAATCTCCCTTTCTCTCTCTGTATCTCTCTGTTTCTCCCTGCCTCTTCCTTCCTTCCTTTTCTCCTCATACACACTGCTTAAGTGAGTTCTGAATGCTTACATCAACACTAAAAGACCTGCAGAGGAAGAATGCTCCTTTCCTGGTAGTTCTTCCACAAAGGCAGGCTGATTGATTGCAGATTGCAACCAGCTCCAACTTTCTGTCCCAAATGACAAATGAAGAGCTCTTAAAGACAGAATAAAACATCCCATATGAGGAGAAGTATCTCTGCCAGGCCAGGCATGAAAGGCAGTGAGCAATGAGAATTGTATGTAATTCCTGACCTATCGGTAGCCTGTCTCATTTCTACACTCAGGGAACCAGTGTAAGCAGTGCTGGCTGGGTTCCTTGGCTTGGCACTCAAGGTCTCTCCATCATCCATCCCCAAACCACAGTTTATCCCCATCACCTCCCTTTTCTGTACCTTTGTGCTGGTGGCTCTGAGTGTGTCCCCATTTCTTAGACACACATTCTGTGGCTTTACTTATGTTTCTGCCATCAGTTAAACTCCTAAGCAGTCTTCAAGACCTGGCTGAACGCTTCCCCCTCTGAAAAATCTTCTTTCATACATCGCTGCTCTTTCAGAATTAATCAACCTTCACTTACTCTGTTATTGGAAGAGTTATTAGATGTTGCATTGTACTACACTCAGTTGGGACCAATACTTTACGCCAGATTGTCCTTGAAGACAGGAATCATGTCTCCTTGGTCTCCTAAGTTTCTTCTCATACATAGTAGATGTTCAATAAATGACATAAAGAAGGACTGGGGTGAGGGAGTGATTAGGCAATAAATTGAGTAGTGAGATTCCTGATTCAGTTAGGCTTCCTAAATGATTACTGTTAAATCTCAATTGGGCGTAATTCCACTGCATCTCAAAGATGAGATATTTTACTCATGTTCTCACGATCTAAAACACTGCATCCTTCCCCTCTCTTGCTCTGTTCAACACTTGCCTGGGTCCCAAGAAGTCTCTCCCGAGATCATCTACCATTTTCCTTATGTTGGACATTTTATTTTACTGCCATCTTTTCAAAGTTATATCCAGAGCTGCTAGGATCCTCTTTGTGCACATAAAACGTTTCTTCTTTTGAATTATTTCCTTAGGATAGATTCCCAGTAGAAGGATTATTAGGTCAAAGCATATGAACATTCTTATAAGCCTCATTTATTTTGACCCCAGTAATTCAGAATTTGTGCTGATTTGAGCAGGTAGCGAGCTTTCTTTTTTTTTTTTTGGTTTATTTATTCCTCCCTTCCCACTCATGTTTTTGATTTTTTGTTTTTTTTAAGAAGATGTTGGGGGTAGGAGTTTATTAATGAATTTATTTTTTTATTTTTGCTGTGTTGGGTCTTCGTTTCTGTGCAAGGGCTTTCTCTAGTTGTGGCGAGCGGGGGCCACTCTTCATTGCGGTGCACAGGCCTCTCACTATCGCAGCCTCTCTTGTTACGGAGCACAGGCTGCAGACGCGCAGGCTCAGTAGTTGTGGCTAACGGGCCTAGTTGCTCTGTGGCATGTGGGATCCTGTAGGACCAGGGCTCGAACCTGTGTCCCCTGCATTAGCAGGCAGATTCTCAACCACTGCACCACCAGGGAAGCCCCTGTTTTTTTTTTTAACATCTTTATTGGAGTATAATTGCTTTACAATGGTGTGTTAGTTTCTGCTTTACAACAAAGTGAATGAGTTATACATACACATATGTTCCCATATCTCTTCCCTCTTGCGTCTCCCTCCCTCCCACCCTTCCTATCCCACCCCTCTAGGTGGTCACAAACCACCAAGCTGATCTCCCTGTGCCATGCAGCTGCTTCCCACTAGCTATCCACCCTACATTTGGTAGTGTATATATGTCCATGCCACTCTCTCACTTTGTCACAGCTTACCCTTCCCCCTCCCCATATCCTCAAGTCCATGCTCTAGTAGGTCTGTGTCTTTATTCCCGTCCTACCCCTAGGCTCTTCATGACATTTTTTTTTTCTTAGATTCCATATATATGTGTTAGCATACGGTATTTGTTTTTCTCTTTCTGACTTACTTCACTCTGTATGACAGACTCTAGGTCCATCCACCTCCCTACAAATAACTCAATTTCGTTTCTTTTTATGGCTGAGTAATATTCCATTGTATATATATGTGCCACATCTTCTTTATCCATTCATCTGTCGATGGACACTTAGGTTGCTTCCATGTCCTAGCTATTGTAAATAGAGCTGCAGTGAACATTTTGGTACATGACTCTTTTTGAATTATGGTTTTCTCAGGGTATATGCCCAGTAGTGGGATTGCTGGGTCATATGGTAGTTCTATTTTTAGTTTTTTAAGGAACCTCCATACTGTTCTCCATAGTGGCTGTATCAATTTACATTCCTACCAACAGTACAAGAGGGTTCCCTTTTCTCCACACCCTCTCCAGCTAAAGACCTAAATATAAGGCCAGACACTATCAAACTCTTAGAGGAAAACACAGGCAGAACACTCCATGACAAAAATCACAGGAAGAACCTTTTTGACCCACCTCCTAGAGAAATGGAAATAAAAACAAAAATCAACAAATGGGACCTAATGAAACTTAAAAGCTTTTGCACAGCAAAGGAAACCATAAACAAGACCAAAAGACAACCCTCAGAATGGGAGAAAATATTTGCAAATGAAGCAACTGACAAAGGATTAATCTCCAAAATTTACAAGCAGCTCAATAACAAAAAAACAAACAACCGAATCCAAAAATGGGGGGAAGACCTAAGCAGACATTTCTCCAAAGAAGATACACAGATTGCCAGCTTTCTTTCATTGACTTGTTGAAAGGAAATTCGCTAACTAATAAATTGGCACGAACACCATTTCCAGAGTGCTGTTGACAGTCTTCCATGCAAACATTTTAAGCATTTTTAGAGGCATCATTTTCTTGTATACAGAATTGCTATGTTAATTATAATTTATTCTCATCAGTTCATTAGCACAGGTTTCAATGATCAACACTTGTTTAACTAATTTCCACCTTTTTCTGCACAATTGATGTGAATGCGGCATTGGTTACCTGTGAAAAGTCCCCCACTAGTTTCATGTGATACATATGTGTTAATCACCTATTACTTGCTGCGTACTATTTTAGGTGCTGAAGACAATGTATACGACACAAGACCCTTCTCTCTAGGCTTTCAAGTCTCATAAGACGCAGGCAGCCCCTTGGGGGGCACCCTGCACAGCCAGGGGCCAGGGCAGAATTGCAGTGGTTTAATCATAGAGCTGAGTTCAGTTTCAAAGGAGTGGGAGTTTACCAACCCAAGACTTTAAATAAGGACAGGTGTTCTAGTTACTATATGTACTAAATGCTATTGGGTTGTTGTCAAATATAAAATTACTCAGCCTTTTCATTAAGGCAGACTGAACTTTCCCCAAGTAGCCTGAAGTTGTTGCTTTATTTGTCTTCTCTACAAAGAACATTGGAGAGTACCTAAGAAGATCAGAGATAAGCTTGGCTCTGTTATTGATTCACTTTGAGCCCTAGCAAATCAGTGTATGTATCTGAACCTCAGTTGTCTCATCAATGAAATGGAAATAAAGAGTTATATCTGTTTCCTTATTTGGGGTGTTATGAGTATATAAAAGTCAACTGACAGAAAAATGCTTTCAATTAAAAAAAAAGGGAGGTGGATGAATTTGTCTTATTTACTCAGTTCATACAGGGCCTCCCTTAGCTCTTCAGGGGTCCCTCATCCATCTCTTAGTTTGAAGCTCCCCACTGGAGCAGAGTCACGAATATAATCTGTGGAATGTGAAATGGTTCCCTAGTAAGCTTTATATGAGGCCAGGAAAAAAAAAAAATGCCAAACAAAATCACCGAACAGTCAGTCAGGGAGGCAACGCTGCCTCTAACAGTGTGGGAATAGTTCAGGAAAGTTAGGCTCTAAATACAGCCAGTGCCCTCGGTGCAGCAGGACTGCAGAAGGGGATGCAGGGAGGTCGAGAGGGGTCTGTGAAAGGAGAGGTGTGGGGATCAGAGGAGTCAGGGGTGCTGGAAGAGACGTGAGGCATCATCCAGTACAAACTCTGAATTGTGAATACAGAAGTACATCCCAGAGAAGGTGAGGAACAAGGGACAAGGTTTGTCTACCTTGCCCAAGCACTGGGGAGAGGAGCAGTAGGCAAAGGCCATGGGGTGCAGCTAGATTCCTTACAGACAAGGATCAGTCCTGAGGAGGTGGTGAGTTGCCAGCTACTGGAAGGTTCTTCCCCCGCAGCTTTATTAAGATAAAATTAACAGCAAAAATTGTATATATTTAAGGTCTACAACGTGATGTTTTGATATATGTGTACGTTATGAAATGATTACACAGTCAAGGTAATTAACATATCTGTCACCCCATATAGTTCCCATGTTTTGTTTGTTTGGCAATTAAGACTTACTGTCCTAGCAGATTTCAAGTATACAACACAGTATTATTAAATGTAGTCATCAGGCTGTAGATTAGATCTACAGAATTTATTCATCATAAATAACTGAAATTGTATACCTTTTGGCCAACATCTCCCCATTTCCCCCATCTCTCAGCCTCGGGCAACCACCATTTTACTCTCTGCTTCCATGAAAGGTCTTTAAGCAGAGGTTGGTGACCTCTTTTGAAAATACACCCAACAAGGGGATTGGGGAGTAAGGGAAGTAGGGTGAGCTGTCTTCACAATGATCTTCAAGGCCTTTATCATAGATGCCATACTTCCTGCCTTGCGAGATTCCCATGACACTTAAACTTCTAAGAACATTTCTCTTTTCCTGAAAAGTTATAACCTTTTTGTCCTAGCTCAATATGAAAGGCACCTAATTCTGACCATCAAGCACTCATCATTCATCTGTATTAAGCTGTACCATTCAGTTGGGACCTTTTATAACTGGTTTTGGGTTTTTTCTCTAGTTCTGTCATGGCGGGCTTTTCTCTTGGAATCAGTGGTACGCTGGTAGATGTTTAACAGCTGTTCCCAGTGTTTAACAACCATTAACAATGTGTACCCTTCCTGCACTACAAAAGCTCTGATGATTAGTATTTGCCATTTTCCATGGTGGAAATACTCTCCCCGTCAAGCTACCAGCTCGATGTCACTAAATGTGGCATTAAGAAGAGGACCACAGAATCAGCTTTCAGTCACTAGGAGCTGACTTTTGCAAATCAGTGTCTGGAAATGCTTTCTCGGTTTCATTTATGGAGGTTTCATTGCTTCTAGTTTGTTGCAGAAGTTAATGTATTGGGAGAAGGAAGAAGGAAGGAAAAGAGGAAGTGATACAGAAAGAAGGGAAACGTAAAGACAGGGAACAACTCAAATGTCCTTCAACAGGTGAATGGATAAGCAAACTGTGGGGCCTCCGCAGATAATTTTAAAGGAAATTAAGAAGGAAAAAATATATGTTTATACAGCTGCTTTGGAAAGCAATTGGGCTGTATCTATATCATATAAAATGTGCAAATCCTCTGATCCAGCAAAACTTCTCTTAATAGCTTCCCTAGAGAAAACATGCTCCCCCTATACTGGGAGGTATGGAGCAAGGTGTTCATTGCCAGATGATTTGTAAAATAATAGTGAAAATATTAGAAGTGGCCTAGATATCCACTAGGAGGTTAATGCATAAATACATTGCAGTTTATTGATAGTGTAGAATGCTCTGAAGCCATTAAAAAGAATAAAGCATATTTTTCATTGACATAAAAAAAGTTCTATAGGGGACTTGTGGGGACAAAAATGCAAGTTAGAGAGCTATCCACAGGGTAGCGTTCCCACATACATTAAACGCACGCACACGCACGCACACACACACAAAGCAATACTTATATTTTCCAAGAGTATATTTATACAGTTGTAAATGTAAAAAGAAAAATCAGGACGGTTTTACCCTGATAATGGTGATTATCTTTAATTAAAAAAACAAAGAAACTGCATTCACATGTTGCTTGGATAGTTAAACATAAGTGAACTGTCATTAGGAAATATTATGACGGAAACTTATGGACCTTGTTTTAGATGTGTTTAGGAAAGTACCCAATTAAGATTATTGCTGTACATATTTCAGGAAAATGAGTCCTCAAGTAAAGATGTTTTGTCTGGCTGCCAGGAGGGAGAAAACGTAGAAGAGAAGGGAAGAAGAAGAGAGTGAGGAAGAAAAGATAACCGATAAGGAAATAAAGGAGATAAGCAATAAAAGAAAAGAGAGAAGAGACAGAGAAACCAGAGGGGAGTAGGAGGGGTGAAGAGGAAAAGAGAAAAGGGTGGAAGTTTGTGAGAGGACGTCCGCATTTCCTGTGATGTGCTCTCTGTTCCTCTGAGCTGGGAAACACTTGCCACTTAGAGAACACAGCTGGTGGGTGGGAGGAGAGAGGGCAGAGGTTTCCTTGGCTGGGTGATCTGGGGGATGACTCGGGAGAAATAGAATATGATTGACTCAGTAGGGTAAGATTGCCAATGGCATTCGCTCTCCACTTGTAGCTTCCTGGCCCACTACCATCTGTATCTAGGCCAAGGCATTCGAGTTTGCATTTTGATAGTCAGCTTCAGCTCCGTGTCGGGACCTGAGAATACAGAGGTAGAGAGGTGACTTGTCCTTGTCTTCATCCAGAGGGAATATAAGCAATGGACAAATAGAATGAAATAGTGGCAAAGAGATTTGGTCTAGCTGGGCGCCCTTGGGCAAGTAACATAACCTCTCTGTGCCTGATATTTTTGCATCTTCACCTTGGCCTTTGGCTGAAACAGTTGAGTGAGACAGTATTTGAAACACGTAGTTCAGCGTAAGTGGTCAGTAATTGGTATCTATTAATGAGTACTAAGGAGGTCATTATAAAGGACCAATCCATTCAGGCAGGAGAGGCAGGGTGGATATTGGAGATCTGGAAGGTTCCTGGAGGAAGTAGTGCTGGCACTGGGTCTTGCAGGATAAGTTGGACTCAGTGGGCCAATGCTTGTGTGACCTTCCCCCCCTCCACCCTCCTTCATGCTGTTTTCAGTCCAGCCTCCCTGCCCTGCTCACAGGGCTTCTCACCCCTGGAATTCCTTTAGCCCTTTTCCTTCTCACTCAAATCCTCACCACCCCACAACCCCAGCAAAGTCCTGCCCTTCCATTTGCCCAGCTTCTCTGGCCTCATTTTGGATTCAGACTAAGAATCAGCCAGGGTTCCTATAGAAAACAGTATGGAGGTTCCTCAAAAAAGTAAAAATAGACTTGCCATATGACCCAGCAATCCCACTCCTGGGCATATATCTGGAGAAAACTCTAATTTGAAAAGATACATGCACCCCAGTGTTCATAGCAGAACTATCTACAATAACCAAGATATGAAAGCAACCTAAATGGCCATTGACAGATGAATGGATAAAGAAGATGTGGTGTATATACACGGTGGAATGCTACTCAGCCATTTAAAAAACATGAAATAATGCCATTTGCAGCAATATGGTTGGACCTAGAGATTACCATACTAAGTGAGGTAAGTTAGACAGAGAAAGACAAATATCATATGATACCACTTATATGTGGAATCTTAAAAAAATGATATAAACGAACTTATTTACAAAACAGAAATAGACTCACAGACAGAAAACAAACTTTTGGTTACCAAAGGGGAAAGCAGGTTGCGGGGGGATAAATTAGGAGTTTAGGATTAACAGATTCACACTAATATAAATAAAATAGATAACCAACAAGGACCTCCTGTATAGCACAGGGAACAACATTCAATATCTGTAATAAACTATAATGGAAAAGAATCTGAAAAAGAATATGTATATATAAGTAATCGAATCACTTTGCTGTATAGCAGAAACTAACATGACATTGTAAATCACTTTAAACACTTCAGTAAAAAAAAAAAAAAAGAAAATTAGCCAGGGTTTACACTCATTTGCCCTCTAATTGTTGCAAAGAATTATAGTATGTAATGACAAGGACCATCCAAACCTTCTGTTTTATGGATGGGGAAACTGAGGTCCAGGGAAGAGAAACAGCTTGCCCAAGTTCACAGAACTCTTTGATGATAGAGCCAGAAATAGGATCGTACATTCATTCTGTTTTCCAGAGTTCTCTGAGTTTTATCTCCTGTGTAGATTATCAATGTCTAGAGTGACCGTTATTTTCTACTCCCCAGGCAGTGGGTGCTGACAACTGCTAGAACTGTGCTCAGGAAGCCGCCCTGAAGCCCCACGCTGCTGGTGTGCTTCCAGCACCTGCATGTACGAGGGGCCCAGGGGTTCTGTACGCACTTCTCTCCCAGGTCCGCATTCTCTGACCTGACAACCACCTCTATGGACAGAGAGCTTACACAACAAGGCTTAGTTCAAACTGCTCTCACTTTTACTTATAAACATGAGTAAATACAACATAAATGCAGATTACCCTGAGTTATTCAATGAAAAAGAGAGGGCACTGGTACAGAAACAGCTGTCACAGAGAAGCGTCTGCTTGCACAGTGTGGCCGCTGAGACCCTTTTGGCCCCGAGGAAAGCTGGTCTTTGATGTTTGTTGCTAGAGCAGGAAAAGGTGTGGAAAGAAAATGCCTGGGAGTAGCAAGTTCAGCACACAAAGGGCCTGTGTCCCCTCCGGGCTGCCCCTACAACCTAGGTTGTGTCTGGGTAGCTGGCTTTCCTTATCCTGGGAGCTGGCTCGTTGGGACTTGCAGGTGGGACCCTTGAGGCATGTTCCACAGTATTCTGGGAGAGAATGCTTTCATCTGCTTCTAAGAATTCAGCATTGACACAACTCAGTTCAACATGGATGCCCCAGATCAGCACACCCAACAAGATGCCACTTTGAAGTACTCTCCCTATCTATCTACACACACACGTGCATACACATATACACATGTATACATGTATATTTAATATGTAGCAAAGTGTAATATTCTATTTGTCTTCAAAAATAACTGCCCCCCAATTTTAATATATATTTTTGAAATATTTCCAAAAAAAGTAAATTTTGAAAAATTTTTAAAATGGAAAGGAAAATCAACAGCTATATATACACTTTTTAAAATTATTTACTTTAAAATTTTTTTATTGGACAAGAGATGATTTACAATGTTGTGTCAGTTTCAGGTGTATAGCAAAGTGATTCAGTTTTATATATGTGTGTATATATATATATATATATTCTCTGTCAGACTCTTTTCCGTTATAGTTTATTACAACATATTGACTATAGTTCCCTGTGCTCTACAGTAAATCCTTGTTGTTTACCTATTTTGCATATAGTGATGTGTATCTGTTAATCCCATACTCCTAATTTATCCTTCTCTCCCTTCCCCTCTGGTAACCAGAAGTTTGTTTTCTGTGTGTGTGAATCTGTTTCTGTTTTGTATCTACTCTACCTAGATTTAAAAATCATTCATGTTGGCTGCATCTGCTTTCTCTCTCTTTGTTCTCTCTCTCCTTCTCTGAAATGACAGAAATGCACCCATCACATCCCCCCACCGCAGTATTTTGGCATCTTCTTCTAAGAATAAGCATGTGCATAAATAATAAATAAATAAATCTATTCATATAAATAATACATCCTCCTATAAATAATAAATAGATACATTTCATAGCAAATAAAGAACTATACTATTAAAACCCCGTAGAAAATTAACAATAGTTCCATAATACAATCTAATAAATAGTATATATTTATTCAAATAGTCTCAATATTCTCCAAGACTCTTTCATTGCTATTTTTTTCTTTCCTTTCTAGGATCCAATCAAAGTTCATACATTGCTTTTTTTTTTTTAATCCAAAACCATCCATCCCAGCCTTTATTTATTATTTTTTAATGACACTGACTTTGTGAAGACTCCAGAGCAATACTTATATAGAGTGTTTCCATTCTGGATTTGTCTGATTGTTTTTATGTGGTGTTCTTTAACCTACCCCCTGTCCCCTATATTTCCTGTAAACTGGAGGTTGGGTCTAGACTCTTGATTAGATACAGGATACATCCTTTTGGCCATAATACTTCATGGGTGATGCTGTGAGTGTCCAGCATGCATGGTAGGGGCTCTTCCGTTTCATCTCATGACATCACCTCTCCTACAGTGTGTGGACTTCTGGGCACAAATGCTTCAGGCATTTGGGTATCCCTCAGGCAGCTCTCAAAGAGTGAACTGAGTGATTTCAATCCCAGAACGCAAGGCACTTGAGTTCCCAGATTGTAAATAATTTTGGGCATCTCTGTGACCCTATCCACCCATCCATCCCTTTGCTCACCCACCAGTGCTACACATTCATATCTGCTGAAGGTACCATCTCCACTGCCGCCACCTCCAGAAGACACCATATGATTTTCCAATATGAATTCCCATTCACCCTTCTCCCCAGTTTAGAGTGCGCCATATTCTGTAAGTACTGATACTGAGGGTCTGCACAGGCTAAGCTCTGGGGATGATGCAGTAAATAGAGAACTCCTGGTTTTCCCTGACGTTACAGAGCTTAGAGTTTAAGTTTTCTCCACTGGATCGAATTCCTTGAAAGGGAGGGTTCATCTTGTTACGTTAGGTCCCCAGCACCCAGCAGAGAACTTGCTGGGCGAGTCACATTGGGCACCAGCTGGACCAGCCTGAGAAGAAGTTCCCACCTGTCCCCTTCCCTTCACCTAGGATGGTCAAAGTCATGGACTTTGATTGGTGTGTTCCAGGGTGGAGCCTCAGAGGAGAGATCAGCCTGTTCTGGGAAATGGCCTCTTGTGCTCCCTTCTGCTTTGCCGTGGCACGTACATCCTGTTATTGAAATGGAATGGGAAGCTCTAGACTGCGTTCAGCTGTGGAGTAGAGGTGGGGAAAGGAGGTCCTCAGATCAGCTTTGGTTCAAGGCTGTTGACGTTGATCTGGCTCAGAAACAACTTTCAACATGGGGGACCAGCTGAATTCAGTTGCGTTGAGAATAGAAGCGCCGCTGGTGACAGAGGCTGTGTCTCTGGGAAGAGATTCTGATCTAAGGCAGGGTTTGTAGACCCTTGTGTTCCTGGCAAATACTATCTTAATATCACCCACTTCATGTCACCCTCAGCAGCTGGTGTCCACAGGTTGAATGAATGGGTGAAAATCCATAAGTCTCACCTCATGATTTCTCCTGGAATCTGTCTCATTGGTGAGCAGTCCCTCTTCTCTCCCTTGCAGGTTTTCAGTGATGTGGTTCATATGGAGGTTGTCCCAGCACCCGTCCCCTCCTGCCAGACGTGAGGCTTCTGCTGGTGGCAGTCCCCAGTTCCCATTGTGCCCAATCTGCCTGCTCACGTTCTGCTCAAACCCAGGAGGCTTGGGTTTAGCTTCAGTTAATGCATAAGAAAGACTGGTCCAGAGCTTCCCACAGTAACTCCAAATCCTGGCCTTCCAGCGGGATCTCTTGTTCTCCCTCCCTCCCTCCCTCCGTTCCTCCCTTCCCTAGGTAAATGGAGTCTTGAGTAGCCATCAGAGAGCTTCTGCCAACAACTGGCATGAACAAAATCCTTTTGCTAAACATCTCACAGACTTTCCCTTTGAAGGGGAATCTGTAGCCAGAGAAAGCTCTTTCTAAATCTGCCCTCTTATTATGTGATTCTCTTCATTGTCCTTTAGATGAATCCCTTTTTAATCTGCCCATCATCCATTTTTCTAGCATCCTTTTTCACCATGTCCACCAACCCCTCCACCCTACACCTACCTGATCCCCTCTAAAGTTTTCTTATTCCTTCATATACTCCATGTTCTCTCTCACCTCTGGGCTCTTCCCTCTGCCTGAAATACTCCTCTTGTTCGTGTGCTTCGGCCTAAATATTTCTGCAGGTGTCCTCTTACTTTTCACTTCCTCCAACAAGCTTTCAGGAAAACCCCTCGATTAGGTCAGATGCCACAGCTACGTAATACCATTACTTCCTGTACTTGGCTCCGCCAAAGACCTTATCATATCGTAATGTAATTAATTATCATAATTATTTATTTCTTATACTGACTCTTCCTGATTGACTGTAAACACTGTGAGGCAGGAACTATGTCCATTTTCTCCCAGACATATGAACACCCATCTCTAGTGTGGTTCCTAGTGAATAGTGGGCACACATTGGTTAGTTGAATAAATCTTCACTCAGATTATTTCTGAAAGTGAGTGGGGCGAATCACTAATATTTCCTGCTCAACTCCCTCTCAAATGCAGATTTGTATACACAGCTGCACACTGGACCTCTCACCTGTATTTTGGGTAGATATCTCAAATATATCAGGTCCAAACCTGTACTTCTGACTGCCCCTCACCATCACTAGCCAGATCTATCCCATAGCTTTTCCCATATCAGTTCATGAAAGCTCCATAGTTCCAGCTGCCCAAGCCAAAAGCCGTTGCTCTTCCTTGATTCCCCTTGTTCTCCAACACCTCTCATCTAATTTCTCAGGAAACCCTATGTTTACTAACTTGAAAATATAAACCCAGAGCCTGACCATTGCTTGTCCCCTTTCCTGTTCCTCCCCGGTTCAAGCTACTGTTCTCTGTCTTCTGGATGATGGCAGAAGCCTCCTGTATGATCCCCCTGCTTCTCCTCTTGCTCTACCATGTTCCTATTAGCACTGAGTGAAATGTAAGTTAGATGATGCCAATTATTTAGCTCTGACCTGCAATAGCTCCCCACTTATTTCAGGATAAAACCCAACATGATCACATCACAGTACTCACCAAGGTCTTCCATGGTCAGACCCTCTGTCCCTGACATTACCTGCTGTTACGCCCTGCCCCTCACTCATTCCTCTGCAGTCACCAGCTCTCCTGGTGTCTCCTCTGCTTGGAAATCTACATAGTTCACTCCCCACCTCCTGCAGGTCTTTTATCAGTGACCTTGACCTTGACCATCCTATTTGAAACCGCCCCCCCTTCTGCCAGCACTTCCCCTCTCCCTTACCCTGTTCCACCTTACTTTTTTTTTTCCCATAGTATTTATCATTTTTTATTTTACTTGCTTAAACCATTTACATTTTTCGGTCTGTCTCCTCCTACTAGAAAAGAAGTTTCAAAGGGGAAAGATCTGTGAATGTTTTGTCCATTGATAGATCTCAAGTGCTTAGAACAGTGTCTGGGACTTAATAAATATTTGCTGAGTGAATGTATGCATGCATGAGTAAATGAAAAATTGGATGGATGAGTGGATAGTGTGGCAAAGTGTAGAGAGCAGAGCGTTCAAAGTCACGTACCTATGGAGCTTCAGGTTCAGCATTTAAAAAATGGAGCAAATAAAAATCGCAACACATAGGGTGGCCTTGAGGATTAAACTCAGGTATTTGAAAGGTACTTTGCAAACTGGAAGGCACTGTATAAATGTTAGCTTAAAAAGGGGGAGGGGAGAAAGAATTTAAAAAATTGGAAAGAAACCATGAAGTAAGAGTGTCCAGCAGGGGATTATATGGGCAAACTCCCACAATCCCAATGCAAGTACTGGACGGGATAAGACGCTAGTAAATATGAAGTGGAAGAAACTCAGGCTAAAAATGCTTCGTGCCCCTAAGGAAGGGGAGGGTGAAACATTCCGCAAGCATTTACAAGGAATCTAGAAAATGGCAAGTCACTGCATTCAGACAGAGTTGCACTGGTATTGATCATCACACGGTATTTTATGGGGACAAACCCCAAATGCAAAAGACTTGTAATTCAGGGTCATGAGAGGTTTAGGTACCTGCACTGGGAAAGCAGGGGAGGGAAGGACAATGATTATAAGATAATACTCACCATTTATGAGCCCTCTATATGGCCAACTCTTTACATCTATTATCTCCAACAGGAAACTTGGGGAAGAAGGGCCCTTATCATCCCCACTGTGCAGGAAATTAGCCCAGAGAATTTACATGATGGGTGAAAAGCCACCCAGCTGATTAGAAGCAGAGCTGGAACTTGAACCCCATTCTGACTTGATTTCCAGGCCTGTCCTCTTTCTGCTGTATGTTACCGTCTCTCACATTCTGCTTTGAGATGGAGGTGTTAGGGAAGTTTCCATAAGTGAAGTAGGATTTTATTTTGATCTTAATGGATGGCATTTGGACAGGTGAATTCTTTGGGTTTAACAAATATTTATTGAGCACCTTATAAGTGCTGGGCAGGGTTAATAGGCTCATGCAGTGAACCATCCGATGAATAAAACAATGTCTTTGTCCTCCTGGAGTTTATGTTGTAGTGGGGAAAAGGGCTGGACCTGGACAGTGTATAGAGGAAGATAACAAAGTGTAAACAAATGGATAAAATAATTGCAGATAGGGCTTCCCTGGTGGCGCAGTGGTTGAGGATCTGCCTGCTAATGCAGGGGACACGGGTTCGAGCCCTGGTCTGGGAAGATCCCACATGCCGCAGAGCAACTAGGCCTGTGAGCCACAACTACTGAGCCTGCGCGTCTGGAGCCTGTGCTCCGCAACAAGAGAGGCCACGATAGTGAGAGGCCCGCGCACCGCGGTGAAGAGTGGCCCCCGCTCGCCACAACTAGAGAAAGCCCTCGCACAGAAACGAAGACCCAACACAGCAAAAATAAACACATAAGTTAATAAACTCCTACCCCCAACATCTTCTTTAAAAAAAACCAAAATTACACTTGTCCTAAATAAATGAAAATCAGGTAATGGGATGGGGGCTAGCTTAGCTTTGGTGGTCAGAGATTGCCTCTCTGAGCTGGTGGCTAGGGCGGCACCGTGGACATCTGAGGGAAGTGTGCCCCGTGCAGGCTACAGAGGCACTGAGGGCCAAGCATCCAGGCCGATCTGAGGAAGGCCACAGAGGCCAGCGGTGCAGTTAATGGGAGAAGAACGGTAGAAGGTGAAGTTAGAGAGGTGAGCAGATCATGTGAGCAGGTCATGTGAGCTATGGTAGAGAGATTCAATTTTACGTTAATTAAATCACGGTGTTTACTCAACTTCTCTCCCATTGCTTCTCCTTATTCACTTGGATCACCTTCTCAGTGCCTTTGCGGGATCCTTCTCTTTCCGGTCTCTAGGTATTAGGGCACTTTGAGGTCTCAGCCTTTGGACCCCTTTCCTGTGTCCATGTTCTGATGATCTCATCTGTTCTTTTCTGTTCTCGAGGCTTTATAGAGTCTCTCCCGATGATTCACATTTATATTCCCAGCCTAGACCTCTCCCTGAACTCAGACTCATACGCCCAACCGTTTAATAGCCTTCTTAGATGTGTCCCATCAAAGTCAGAATTCTTGGTTTCTGTTTTCAAATGTGCTCCTCTACCAATGTTTCCATTTTTGTCTAATGACATCACTATCAACCCCATTATTTCTACTCCAAACCCAGAGCCTCCATGGTTCTTTTCTTCACACCCCTATATCAGCAAATCCTATAGACTTTACTTACAAAATACATCTCCAGTTTTATTGTATCTTGACCACTGCTACCTTCATCCAGGCCACTGTCAGCTTCCACTGGACCACTGCAGTGGCCACCTGGTGGCACCCCTGCTTCCAGCTGTGTCATTTTCCATCTTCAGCTCTCATCCACAAAGCAGCCAGAGTGATCTTTCGGAAACTTAACTCGAATCCTGTCACCCTTCTCAGACTTGTCCAGTGGCTTTTCATTACTCCTAGTGGAAAATCCATAACCCTCATCTTGGTCCACTAGGACTGACTCTATGTAGGCCCTGCCACCTGTCCCTCCCTCTCCAAACTGGCCGTCTTGTCATTTTTCAAATACTCTAAGTTCACTCTCAGCGCTGGATATTCTGCCATTGCTTTTCGCTTTGCCTGAAACAAATCTAAGTCTTCTTTACCTCATTTGGGTCTCTGGTCCTATTTCTCTTCATTAGAGGAGTTTCCAGTGCCCCCATACAAAAGTGAGCCCCCTTTACCTGTGTCATTTTCTGTCCTCTTACCTTGCTTCATTTTTCTATGAGACTTACCGTGGTCTGGCATTTTATTGCATAAGCATTGCTTCATTTATTGATTGACTCTCCTACTAGAACGTGAGCTTAATAGTTTGCCTGTTCTTTTCACTGCTTTATCTCCTGCATTTAGAAATTACATCGAACATATAGGTGCTCAAAAAATACTGGTTGAGTGAATGAATAGATGGGAATTCATGGAATCACCTCAATTATTTCAGAACTTACCATATGCCAGGTCTTAAGATAAGTGCTAAGAATAGCCTGAACAAGCTAGCTTCTTCCTGTTCTCAGGCAGAAAGCATCATGGAGCAGGGACAGAAAGAAGTAAACAGGTAATTGTAGTACAGGGTAATATATACTTTGATTGAGAAGTGCAAAGTGCTCTCTGTTGGTGAGTAAGAAGGAACCAGGTAAAGTAGGGGAATCATTTTTCCAGCAGAAAATAGTACATGAAGGTAGGAAAGCCTGGATGTAAGAGTGGGTTTGTATACTTGATGGAGCTTAATAAAAAATAAAGCTGTGTAGGGCTTCCCTGGTGGCACAGTGGTTCAGAGTCCACCTGCCGATGCAGGGGACACGGGTTCGTGCCCCGGTCCAGGAAGATCCTGCATGCTATGGAGCGGCCGGGCCCATGAGCCATGGCCGCTGAGCCTGCGCGTCCGGAGCCTGTGCTCCGCAGCGGGAGAGGCCACAGCAGTGAGAGGCCCGCGTACCGCAAAAATAAATAAATAAATAAAGCTGTGTACTGGCCAGGGCCAAGGGGAGATTAGGAATCAAGAAGAAGCTGGTGAATTAAGTAGGCATGGAAGGCATTCCACTCAGAAATAAGAGGTCTGGGCTATGTTTAGGTGGTGGCTTGTGTCTGGAATGTTCATAAAAATGTAAGGGGTGGGGAGGGATAAATTGGGAATGTGGGATTAACAGATACACGCTACTATATATAAAATAGATAGACAACAAGGATCTACTGCATAGCACAGGGAACTATACTCAGTATCTTTTAATAACCTATAATGGAAAAGAATGTGAAAAAGAGTGTATATATATGTGTGTATATATATGTATATGTATATATATATATGTGTGTATGTATAACTGAATCACTTTATCGTGCACCTAAATTGTTGTAAATGAACTATATTTCAATAAAAAATGAAAAATATTTAAAAGAAAAGAAAAATGTAAGGAAATGATATTAGGAATGGGTCCACAGAGCAGTTCAGTTTGACTGGAGTAAGGATAGGGTAATAGAAGGAGCTGAGACTTTCAGGTTTAACTCTGGTCAGGAGGACTCTTGAATAGGAATTCAGAGAGTTTCCTATTTATTTTGTAGACAGTGAGGGCTCATTGATGGCTTCCCAACAAGGTGGAGGCGGCATCATGAACCAGTCCACACTTTGAGAAGAGTTGTCGAGGTGGAAGCAGGGGAGTCAGGTGGGCGGTGTTTGCACCTCCATGTGTTTTGGCTAAGAACCTCATTTTATTTAATCCCATAAGAGTCCTTTCCTGCAGATCTCTGGACTTAGTAGATGTGCTACTGATTGGAAAAGGGAAAAATGAAACCACTAAGGTGTTGAAGATTAATTCCAAAATTCCTCACTTCTGAGGTTTAAATTGCCACCTCTGCCTACGCGTGGAACAGGGTGCAGTAAGAAATAGAAACAGGAAGTCACAGAAGACTTGGGTAATTTGGAAACAGAGTCCTAAGGTAACGTGCCAGACTCCAGGGGCTAAGCATCGGCAGTGAAACAACCTGATTGCCGAGGGTACTTCAAAAACGTGAGTTTCTTAATGCTGGAAAGGAGAGAAAATATATTCACAAACTTGTACTGCCTTGACTTATTTAAGAATTATTTATTTGGGCACTTTAAGGTTCCAGTAGAATATAGAATATAGTCCCCGCCCCATGTAGGTTACTGTCGAGAGGAGGGGATGACAATAAATCGTCACACATGTCCACGATTGCCACTTGAGTTCAGGGGTTTGGGGGACCAGAGCTGGCTGGGGAGATGGGGAACGTTTCCTGTAGAAATGACCTTCAGCTGAGACCTAGTAGGTAGGGAAAGAGTTTACTAGGAGGGAATGATGGGAAGATTGTCCAGAGAAGGGGATACATCCGAGCCCTTCAGTCCCGAGGTTCTCAATTTTGCTCTCTAGAGGGGTCCCCTGGGAGCTTGTTAGAAAGGCAGAGGCTGAGACTCTGCTAAGTTTGAGTGAGCTGTTGTTTCTGTATTTAACATGGCTTCCCACCGAATTCTGGTGCAGGTGGCTTATGGATCCCGTCTCACAAAGCACAGATAGAATCTGAGTCTGAGTTTTCAAATTGGGCTCTGAGCTTAGCCTGAAGGCGGGTGGTGGTGAGGGGAGAGGTAGGATTCTGCAATCATCCCCATTCCTGGAGAAGCTCTACTTATATCAAATTTACCTATTTTGCAGAACATTTATTGGAAAATTATTATTTGTGTTTTCCCCAGAAAAATGCAAGTTCTTTGTATTGTTCACTTCTGGAGCCCTAGCACCTAAAATAGGGACAGAATCATGGTAGATCCTCTAAAACAAACAAACAAAAACTTATTTGAAAGAATGAATTTGTGAATCAAATGTTTCATGTCTCAACAAAAGTCTGAAAGCCAGTCGTCCGACCCAACTGTCCATTTTACAGATGGGAAAAGTGAAATCCAAAGAGGAATCATGGCTTGTCTAAGGTAGCCCAGCTTATTATTGTAGAGTAGATGGTAGGTTTATGATGCCTTTGCTCGAAGGCCAGTCCTCATTCTTCTAGACCCAATGTTAGCCTTTAAGGAGGCCAAAATGTTGGCAGTCCCTCACTGAAAATGCAAGAGGTAAGTAAGAAGTACAAGCTAGTTTAAGAATAGTTCATATAAAGTCACAACAAGCAATTAGCTTGCTAGACAGAATATTGGGTTGCAAGTAATCATAAGTCACATCTGGTGTGCACATAGTGTGACAGAGTTACACCTGGTTGGGTTTTTGAATCTGAGCTTCCTCATCTGTAAAATGGGGATGATTATAACCACCTCCCAGGGTGCTTGTGCTTTAATGCAAAGCACCTGGTCCATATTCGGTGCCGAATATATATTTACGCTTAGGCATATGGATCTGAAAAATCAAGCCTGTCCAGTGTTAGAAGAGAGATATTGTTTGTGGCTGAGTCCATGGATTTAGGTGGATAAGCATCTGTGTAGGAGAGAGAGGGAGCTAGGCTCTTCTGGAAAGTAAAGTGAACTTGCAGAAGAGTGGTTGATTGGCAGTGACTTTCGTAGCCTATGGCCATTAAAATACCTTTATGCCCAAGAAAAATAACACTTGCTAGTCATTTATGGGCACACAAAAAAGAGGAACTGAAGGATCATGTGATGGAGCGGAACCCTATTTAGGTGCTTTAGGAGAAAAAATAAAATGAAAATTCAGAGTCTGGGGGTAGCCATGGGATAGAGCACGGGGCTGACGTCTCTCAGTGTGTTTTGGAGTGTCATCCAACTAACTCAGAGGTTAAAAAAAAAAAAAAAATTAAATAGGTAATCTCTTCCATAACTGTAGTTCATCTTGGTGTCTGTGTGAGACCAGTATAGCTGTCAGGGATTGCAAGGAAACATTTTCAGTTCACCTGGGCACTCAGAAGACAGCTCATGTTCTTTCCTGAAACACGTAGGGTCTCCGAGTGGGTAAAGACAGCAATAGCAACACTCTGCAGTGACCGTGTGGGTTCTGAATCCCTTCTGTAAGCATCTCTGTCAATCAGTTACTCAGACTCTGCTTTGATATCTTTAGACAAGGGCTCCCTTCTTCCCTGTTCTATCCTGATTCATTCTGACAATAAGAAAAAGCTTGCTATATTGAGTGGGACTTTATCTTGCTGTCAGTTCTTCCTGGTCATTGCAGTTCTAGCCATTGGAGCCAGGTTTTCATGGCGTTACAACTCATCACATTCCACCAACTAGGAAAATTGGCGGTATCTTCCTTCTTCGTTCAGTGCTTGGGCAATCAAATACCTCTGAGAATGCCTTAGACCCCCCCAGAAGGTATTTTTTTCATCATTGTGTTATTAAGTCAATTACCTTGTTTAATCATCAAATCATAAATTCCACTTGAAGCGTGTTTATTTTCTTAACTCAGGTGTGATCCAGGCATTTTTAAGAAAATCAGTTCCTTCTAATTTGTATGTAAATAATGACTTTGTTATTTAGGCTTTAAAGGAGATTCAAGCAGGCTGTGTGGGAAACATCCTCATTTTCTAATTTTCTTTTGCCCAATGTTTTTAAAATATTTTTAGGGCAAAGGAATTTTTAAAAACACACAGAATTTAATGATCTATCTATCTCTGTTGAGTAGCTCAATCTATAAATCTTTGATCTGGCATTTTTTATTATTTCTTAAAATACATTATTTGACTGGCCAGCTCAATGGGTTAAATCAGGATCAACCAACTTTTTCTGTATAGGACCAGATAGTACATATTTTATACTTCATGGGCCCTATGGTCTCTGTTGCAACTATTAAACCCTGAGATTATAGTGCAGAAGCAGCCATAGATAATATGTAAACAAATGAGTGAGACTGTGTTCCAATAAAAATTTATTTCCACAACAGTCAGAGGGACAAAATTGGTCTGTGGGCCATAGTTTGTCGACCCCTGAGTTAAATCATTCTTAAGAACTTTGATACATTTAAGTAAAGGATGGCTTTAGACCCCAAATTCCTGGTATAAGACCAGAAATTCAGTGAATGTGTGTTGATTGGATTGAAGAAAAAGGTATTTCTTAATGAGTTTAAAGCAGGGACAGGAAAGCTTTCTCTATAGGGAAACAAAAGAAGGACCTAGCTGGGAATGCAGATTTGGGGGAGGCTCTCAGATGACAGCATACTTGCTAATCCTAAAATATTTTAACGAGAAAAAAATTGGCAATTAAATGCAGTATTACTTTCTAGGGAAGAAGTTTGCTCGTTTTTCTCCTAGAAAGATGTGCTGTGGCAGAGGGAAATGAGCATGTGCAAGACTTGGATTTTAAAACCAGCTACTGATAGCTGTGTGTCCCTGGGAAAATGATCTCCCCTCTCAGAGTTTCCATATTTCCATCTAAAGATCGAAGGCAATACCAAGATGTTCTCTGTGGTCCCTTGGAGCTCTCAAATTTTGTGATCTGAAAAAGAAAATTCATCTAGCTGCAATGTTTAATGGGATTTATGACAATTGGAAAATAATTGCTGCTCCAAACTTTTATTAATCTATATTTAGTTATGACTCATGCTTTCACAATAGATGTTTTGGAAATAAGCAGAGAGACAAATCGAGTAAACAGAATTTTAAATATTTTATTTATATGCAGTTTGTATAATCCCTAGAGCCCATGGGCATATTAAGATCATTTAAAATATCCATTAAAAGTTATGTGTTATGAGACAAACTCCCCTTTTAGAATGCCTTGCCAAAGGATAAATAGCTCACACTTATTGAGTAGCTACTACTGCCAGATTAATTGCATTCATTATGCTTAATCCTTCCAGTAACCCTGCAAGGTGAGTACTAGGCTTCCTATTGTACTGATAAAGAAAGCTCAGAGAGGCTGAGCGATCTGCAAAGGATCACTCAGCTAATGAGTGGCTTTATGCTGGGATTCAAAGCCAGGCCTTTCTGGCTGTAAACTCTGAGCTCCTCCCGCACTGCCACAATGTCAGGAAAGGACCTGTTTTGTGCCGCTTTATCAGGTGCTCAGTGGGTCATTTGGTTTTTCTCGAAATGCCGTATTTCGTTCTTCTGCAGAGCGTCGCGGGTGCTCCCGACAAGGCAGTTTGGGACAGTTAACACCTGTCCTCCACTGGCCTGGTGACGCCAGAGTAGGCAGAGGATGAGGGGGCAGGAAGAAGCAAGGAAGAGCCCAGGCAGAGAATCATGGAAGCTGAGTTTCTGTCCCAGCTCTGACATGGATTTGTCGTGTGGTCTTCACTGCCCTGGACCTCAGTTTCCCCCACTTGTGATGGGGATGGAAATGCCCCCCACTTCCAGGTTATTGAGAGGATAATGTATATGATGACAGAGCTTTGTAAAGGAACAAGTGAAGTACAGACCCCACAGTGTTGAGATAATGGGATGGGACAGCGGATCAGGATAGAGGACACTGAACCTGAGATCAGGAACCCAGATTTTAGTCCCTCTTGCCGTCAAAGGTTCTGCGGCCTTGGGCAAGTGCATTTCTCTCTCTGAGTCTCAATTTCCTCATTTGTGAAATGACAGCAACGTCCTTGGATGGTTGTTCCAAAACCCCTTTCATCCTCATTCTGATGTTTTGGATTCTGTATGGCAGCGAGGTAGCTCAGGTGACTGAGGGTATCTAAGGAAACTCTGTCTGCTCCGAGTAAAATAAAGCAAGAACATTCTAAGCTGCTTTCCCCGTGATGAATTCCCATAACCCCCGTGGAGGTCCCTGTCCTCAGTAACAGTGCTCCACGAAGAATCCCACTTGCTTTTCTAGAGATGGTCCATTTCTATCAAACCTGGGCCATTCAAGTGTACTTGCTGTGTTGCTGTTTTTTCCTTTCCAGTTTCCACTCAACGAGAAGCATGTAGCCCAATTCCAGGATGCTTACCCTGGATTAGTTGCCCCCATTTCTCTGAACTTTATTCCCATAGGAGCCTTTAGAACTGCTACTAGGGTTAGTAGAAAAATAAAAAGGCCATTACTTAAATGAACACACTTTGGAAAATAGAAAGACTTATATACAGATTGTAAGCAAAGATTATTTTCTCTATAGTTAAGTCAGTGTCTTTACTTGTAATTAAAACAACACTATTCATAATCACATTTTCAGAGACAGCTCTTTTTGGTTGTTTGTTCGTTTATTTGTTTTCTGCTTTTCCTCTCCTTACCCTTCTAGAGCTAAATTACCCTGGAGAACCACTTGGATGCTGGGATTCCTCAGCTGCTTTCTCACTTATGTTCTGAGGCATGGAGACAGGCAGGGGATTTGTTGAGGACACCATACTTGTTAAGATGCATCATTTCCACTTCACATGTGCCCTTGCGTTCACCTTTCCCTGAGCTGGCTGGGGAACATGTGGGGAGAGGCTGGGAACAGCAGGCAAGAGAAATGCTCTCTCTCTCCTTCTCTCTCTCTCTCTCTCTCTCTCTCTCTCTCTCTCTCTCTCTCTCTCGGCTCAATGACTTCACCTCCTCAGTCCCCTCCTCTATGATTTCCCTTGTTCATCTCTGGGGATAATTTTCTGCTAACAGTAATGGAAGTGGTCCCAGATCCTCCTCAGCCCCCAGCCCCAGACATTCAGCGGCTTATTTTTATTTCACTTCCAAATAAATGCAACCAACGGAATAAGCCACCCAGGAATAAACAAATGCAAACATCCTGTAACCTTAATCAGTTATGCTTTCGGCAAACATTTATTGAGGATACAATGTCTATAAAATATTCTAAAATGTATCCTTGGATTAAGTCAGATCACTGTAGTGCTTCCTGTTTAAACAGTAATGTTTGTCTCTTATGGAGTTGCATTACCAAGTGGTGCTTCATCATATGCATTAGGCTACATTGAGCCAATCAAACATTGACAGTGAGGACATTCCCCACCGGCATCAACTACATCCATCTCTTTATGAGAAACCATAGGAGATGTTTGTATCTTATCACAGCATCCAGGAACTCTCTGTATCTCCAACAGCTTTGAACAACAGCTGCTCTGTTTTCTTCTTGATTGTGTGGTTCTTTGGTCTGTGATTCCCTTTTTCCTTTGGCTGCAAGGAAGCTCAGAGACGTTTGTTGTCCACTTCTATCAAGTGTTCAGGACTTTATAGGATTGCTTTTGCATGCTAATTTTAACTCCAAATTCATTTTGTTTTCCTCCCTTTATTTTTCCATTGTTCTATTTTTTGAAGTCTATACAATAGGTGTGTTTTTGAAAACCACCTCCAGTTGGTTCTGCTATGCAATCAGATTCAATTTTTTTAAAAAAGCTGCAAAACATGTTTCATAAAGAAGAGTAAAGCAACCCTTCACTTCCTTAGAGGTAATTAGTAACTTTGATTATCTAGGAAACAATGGAGGAAACTCACATTTATCTAGCACTTACTAAGGACCCAACACTACTGGAGATGTTCTCCTCATAACCCTGAGAAGTAGAAATTGTGATCCCCCATTTTACACATGATGAAACAAAAGCAAACATTTTAAGGAATAATAATATCGTTATAACTGTGCCCTATGCAAATAATATTAAATATCATCATAATAATATTAAATAATATATATTATTTATATATTAATATATAGATATAATAATATTAAATATAGATATAATTATAATACTAAATAATAATAATAAATAACAACTTACAATTGTCCATACCCTGTTGCAGTTTACAAAGGGGTTTTCTAGCCATTATTTCATTTAACTCTCAGAACAATCTGGGAGATGCATGTTTTTAGTCTTCATCCCATATATGAGGAGATAGAGTAGGAGGAAGTTTATAAACTGTCAGTCCATTTCTTAAGTGCAGTCAGTACTTTTATCATACTTCACGGGAATCAGGAATCAAATCCCTCCACAAAAGTTCTACCTACTGATAGCTTTAAAAAGAGCAGGATTGTTTCCTCTTGTCTTCTACCCACCATCCATCATCCACTATTCCCCACCTTCCCATTGGAGCCCCTCCTATGACCATGACAACAATGGTAATATAGATAATAAATTTAACACTACCTTTATTCAGGGTTTTTATGTTCTAAATACTGTGCTCCGTGATTTAATATAAACCTAAACCCACCCCTCTAAGGTAGATATGCTTCCCCTAGATTACATCTACATTTTTTTGGAGTATAAGCAAGCTCGTCGCGATTTCACAGCTAATTGACGGCAGCGTCAGGTTTTAA
This sequence comes from Lagenorhynchus albirostris, assembly GCF_949774975.1. Classification (NCBI taxonomy): domain Eukaryota; kingdom Metazoa; phylum Chordata; class Mammalia; order Artiodactyla; family Delphinidae; genus Lagenorhynchus; species Lagenorhynchus albirostris. The sequence goes on from NC_083101.1 coordinate 15,334,731, forward strand.
CCCAAGATTTCTATCTGCCGGGGCCCTGGCTGAGCGATACAAAGCTGAAGATCATCTAATACTGTCAACTTTTTTCCCAGGAGAGTTAAACACACACCTTCACAAGGGCAGAGAGCCAGTTCTCCTGCCTGTCTCACAATCTTTTCTTCAGTGCAGCCTCATTCTCAATGTGTCATTGAGTGTGTGTGTGTGTGTGTGTGTGTGTGTGTCTCTAGGAAACAGAGGGTTAGCCAAGGGGACAAGGGAGTATTACTATAAAAGCAGTGCTCTGAAATGAGAGCGTTGGGCTTGTGGTTTTCTCTGTACCCTCATCCTAAGTCCTGTGACCCTGGATCCAGTCTCCATCCATCCTCTGCCTCTGTCTTCACCCGCCCTCCCACCCTCCGCTCCCCTAGTGGGATGAGCCTTGCTGCAGCTACCCCATGCCTTCCATCCAGGATCCTTTTTGAATCTCAGTCTAATTGGTTTGCCCGCCCTGCTGGGATGCTTAATTGGGCATAAACATATCCTATGCCATTGTGAGTTCTGCCTTCTCCTCCAAGGGGAATTTGCTTGTCCTGTGGGCTCAGAAGGAAAGATATATTTTATGGTGTGCTCAATTCACTGAGAACTTACATAAAATTGTTCCTGGGTCAGCAGAGCAGTTAGACAACATGAAAAGCAGGCTTTTTCTCTCTTTTATTTTCTTTTACTATTTTTTTAAGGTGGCATGTTGCAGTGGAAAGGGCACTGCACTTGGAGTCACAAGCCCTGGGCTCTGATTTCAGCCCTGCCAAGCATTTTGCTGTGCCATCTTGGGAAAATAAGTCAATGTCTTTGAAATTCAGTTTTGCCATCTATGAACTGAGTGGGTTGGATTGGATGACTTCTATGAAAGGAGTCATAGTGATGCTTTTAGAACAGGAGTCATACTCACCATGGGCCAAATCAGGCCTGAAACCTGCTTTTATAAACAAAGTTTTATTGGAACACAGCCACACTCATTCATTTATTGTCTGTGGCTACTCACACTACAAGGACAGAGTTGAGTAGCTGTAACAGGTACCTTATGGCTGCAAAGCCTAAAATATTATCTTTCCCTTTACAGAAAAAGATTGCCTACTCCTCTTTTAGAACATAAATCAGATGGTGTCATTACTCAAAACCTTCTTTTGACTTTCCATATTACTTAGAATTTAAAAATAAAAAGTCTTTACCAAATGTAGAATGGCCTTTTGAGATTGGTGCCAACTCCATCCCATGTTTTGATGTTATTTTTTTTCTTTTTGCCCTTCCTTTCATAACATCTCTTCTACTTATCTACTTATCTCATCCTGCATCCTCCCTCCTTGATCCTCCCCAAACCTGGCAAACATATTCTTACCTCAGGACATTTGCACCTGCTGTTCCTTCTTCCTAGATTACTCTTCCACCAGGTGGCTGCATGGTCTCTTCCTTATTTCCTTCAAGTCTCCTTAAATGTCATCAAATTAGGAGGGCATTTTCTGACCACCTATATAGAACTACGCCCTCACCCCACCCCAGGGCATCCCTACCTCCTTCCTCTGCTTTATTTATCTTCATAGCACTTCTCTCCTTCTGACATGTTACACATTTGTCCTTTTATTGTCTGTCCACTCTCATGAGAATGTAAGCCCCTTGACAGCAGGACTTTTATCTAGTTTGCTGTATACTCAGATCTGGAAAAATATAAGCATTCAAATTTTGAAAGCATAAATGAACTGTTTTAGTTCTAATGTTGTTTAAATCTACTTCTGAATAGATCTAGGTACCGTGAAGACTTTTTACTGAAGTGTATTTTGGTAAAGAGAATAAAATAGTAGAATCTTGTGGCTATTACAGTATTAACTCCAACATTCTCATGATCGTCACAGAGTCACATAGACTCATTTTTAGAACATTTTTAGTCTGGACTGTTGGCCATTAAGAACAGAGTTTATAGGGCTTCCCTGGTGGCGCAGTGGTTGAGAGTCTGCCTGCTAATGCAGGGGACACGGGTTCGAGCCCTGGTCTGGGAGGATCCCACGTGCCGCGGAGCAACTGGGCCCGTGAGCCACAGCTACTGAGCCTGCCCATCTGGAGCCTGTGCTCCGCAGCGGGAGAGGCCGCGATAGTGAGGGTCCCGCGCACCGCGATGAAGAGTGGCCCCCGCTTGCCACAACTAGAGAAAGCCCGCTCACAGAAACGAAGACCCAACACAGCAAAAATAAATAAATTAATTAATAAACTCCTACCCCCAACATCTTAAAAAAAAAAAAAAGAACAGAGTTTATAGATAGAAATCTAATAACACAGTTCAACACACAAGACCCTTCATCGTGTGGTCCCTGACAACCTCTCTGTCTTTACCTCTTATCATTTATATATCACATGCACTCAATACACATGAATACTGCACACACACACATCCCTCTCTCTCCAACTGTCTTGTTCTCTCTTATTTTTCTCCATGTTTGTACGTGGAGCTTATTCTTCCTGAAATATCCTTCCCCTATCTTTGTCTGGCCAAATGCTATGCTCTCGTCAAGATTCAACTTATATAGAAGAATTTTTTGACATCCCCGCTCCCACCCCAGCTGCTCCTCCAGACTAGGTCAGGGATCCTCCTGTCTGATTCCTCTGTGACTAAGATGACGGTTGCAAATAGCACATCATTCAGTAAGATGGAAATTCCTTAGGATCGGGAGCTGTCTGTGGTGCTGAACGGGCAGTGCCTGGCAGAGTCAGCACTTCATAATAACACCCCTCAGTTATTGAGCTTTTCCCAAGTGCCCAGCACTGTGCTCAGTGGGTCACATGCATCCCCTTACTTAGGCCTTGCATCCATCCTGTGAGGCAGGAACCAGGAACCCAGCACTGGCTTCCTCCTTAGTTTTTTCAAGGAAGCAACACAGATGGCAGGCCCTGGGTGTATAGCTAGTGAACATCAGAAAGAATGTGGAGGCTGTTTAAAAAAAACAAAAAGAAAGAAAGAAAGAAAAAGGAATTAAGTCATAGGCTTATAATTTGATGGTGGGGGTGGTATTGTTTCTTTGTGTCAGTACTGGTTTTACTATGGTTTTTATAGTCTACTTTTCAATATCTCCATTAAAAGTGTGATTTAAGAGTCAGGATACAAGTTTTCTACCCCCAGTTCTACCACTGATGAGCTGTGTGACTTTTGACATGTTACTTAACCTCTCTGAGTGTAATGCATGTCAGTTTTGAGGACTGTAGACATATTCACATGAAAAAAATAGTAACCCAAGGTTGTAAGCTATAAATAAATGTCATATATTTCTATATCTATATATCTATCTCTCTCTATATATATCCCCGTATATAACATAACTATAATTTATAACATAATAGTATAGAACGATATGTCTATTATACTGAAATATGTGTATGTTTCTATGCATATATACATATATATATTTTTCATAACTACACGTACATAGCTTTATAAATTTCAGGGATAAGCAGAAGAGAAGTATCTAATGATTCTCATTGCCTTTTATTGGTCATCTAATGCTGAGTAACAAATTACCCCACAAGTTAGTAGCTTAATATAACACTATGTATTATCTCAAAGTTTCTGTGGGTAGGGAATCTGGCTGTGGCTCAATGGGGTGCCCTTGCTCTTGCCAAGCTATTGTCATTTGAAGATTCCACTGGGAAGGGTCTGCTTCCCAGCTCATGCACATAGTTACTGTTAGAACTCAGTCCCTTGTGTGGTCTCAGTTCCTCAGAAGCTATTGGCCAGAGGCTTCCCTCAGCTCCTCCCGGTATAGATCTCTCAACAGTGCATCTCACAACATGGCAGCAAGAACAAGACAAAGACAAAGAGAGACAGAGAGAGAGACAGAGGGGAGGGGCAAAACGGAAGTTGCCATATTTGGGGGTTATGGGGTTTTTTGTTTTTCTTTTATTGAAGTATAGTTGATTTACAATGTTATGTTAATTTCTGCTGTACATCAAAGTGACTCAGTTATAGATATAGATATTCTTTTTCATATTCTTCTCCATTATGGTTTATCACAGGATATTGAATATATCAGTAGTTCCCTGTGCTATACAGTAGGACCTTGTTGTTTATCGATCCTATACATACTAGTTTGCATCTGCTCATCCCAAACTCCCAGTCCATCCCTCCCCAACACCCCCTTCTTGGCAACCACAAGTCTGTTCTCTATGTCTGTGAATCTGTTTCTGTTTCATAGACCTATTCTTTTGTGCCGTATTTTAGATTCCATATATAAGTGATATCATCTGGTATTTGTCTTTCTCTTTCTGACTTACTTTGCTTAATATGATCATCTCTAGGTCCATCCATGTTGCTGCAAATGGCATTATTTCATTCTTTTTTATGGCTGAGTGAGAAGTAAACTAATCACAAAACTATTTTGTAACCTATTCACAAAACTAACATGCTATCACCTCCAAATTCTGTCCATTAGAAGCAAATCACTGGGTCCTGTCCAGCCCATACTAAAGGGGAGGAGATTACACAGGGTGTGAACATCAGGGAGCAGTAATCTTGGGGAGTTGTGTCACCAGCTACCTCACCTATAGGATTCCCCTCAGCTGGCTCTCGCATTCCCCACTCTCATGTCTGGTCAACCCCCTTGCTTCATTTTGTCCCCTTTCACACCCTCTTCATACATTTTCCTTCCTGTTCAGCTCTTACCATAATGTGTTATGTATCCCCCTCTCACTCACTCTGCTCCTGCCCTTTCATCCATGTGGATTGTTGGGTTTTGTTTAAATGTTAAACAACATTTTTGTTTATTTAAATCACATGTGAACTTCAACACTATAGTTAAGATAAGACCTCACTGAAGCTTCCCCTAGAGACCTCAGAAGTCTGTGTTCCTTCTTCTGCATCCTGTAGTCTTTGGTTTACAATAAGCTGGACATGTCTTGCCTTTCCTGCCAGACTGTGAGCTTCTGAGACTGGGATGTGTCTACTCCCCTCCTGTACACGTGATATTCTGCATTTAGTAGGTGCCCTGCAAGGTTCACTGAGTGCAGTTGATTGACTTAATACATATCTAAGATGTGCAGAGTACTGAGATTTTATTTGGAATTCAAACTATGTTATGAATTATGGACAGAGATTTGTTAAGCAGCCACAGACTATAAGCTCTGAGGCTTGGAAGTGCATTCCAATTGGAAAGCTTTTCCTCAGACACAGTTTTCTGTGCATCAGGGGTCAGACTCCACAACTGAATTACCGAGACATATTCCAGCCCGATTCCCACCCTGTTCTGCTTCTTCTTGCTCTGTGCCCCTTCCTTTATTCATCTCTCTCATCTGTGGCAGGAGTGAGAGACCTTTTCATTAAACTCTCATTCCCATCATTTATCTGGGCTGACCTTACAGTCCTCTTGGCTAGTCTGTTTTTCTCAAGGGACCTGGAGCTTGTAACTCAGGTTGGAGAACTGGTTGTTTCAGGGGGAGCTCCATCTTTGGTAGGAGCAGAGGTCATTATTAAAGCAAAAACAACCTGAACCAAGGCCCTTTAAATGTCTACTTGTATTTGGTTTGCATTCTCCTCATTCATTACACGTGAACCTTTAATGATTTATGTATCTGTGAATGTGTGAGGAAATAAAAGTTATAAAACTCTCACATTGGATTAGTGCCTGGCATTTCCAATGGTGTTTTCACACCCTATGTTTCATGTAATCCGGGCACCAGCAATAGGAAATAGATAATATTAATTGGATTTTATAAATAAGGAATTGTAGATCCAGAGAAATGACATCCTCTGCCCAAGATCACACCACATAGTTTACAAGAGGCAGAGCGAGACCCTGGGCTTAGACTCCCAAGTTCAATGTTCTTCTGTCTTGATTTTCTCTGTCATTAGTGAAGGGAAGAGTGGAAATTCCCTTACATGGTCAGAACAAAGCTTAATTTCTTCCAAACAGTATTTGCTCAGTGAATGCATGTGAAAATTTCGAATGAAACTGAACTCTGGACTAATTATTGGGTTGTGGAATTGTCTTAGAACAGGTTTCAAGTTGTATTGTGCCTTAACGTCTTGTCCATTGGTACACAGCCTTCCTTCCTTTTATTCTTTTGCTTATTTATTTATCCAGCTAGCATACTTGTGACTCGCACCATGTAACATGTACGATGTACCTAAGAAGATCCCATCTCTCTGGTTTCATTCACAGTCTAGTGAGGGAGATGAATAAGCAACTAGATGACAATGATTTTTGTATCTCTGATGATCTGTAAGCATCGTGAGAACATGACTGCATCTGTCTGGTTCACTGCAGTATCCCAGTGATGAGAATAGCACCCAATACTTAGATCTAGACTGAGGGCTCCAGATCTAAGTATCAGTTCACAAATATTAAAAATAGTTGTGGGCACTCTCTCACCTAAGGACAGACGCCTGGATGGGATGGTTGGGTGGGCTTTGGCTTGGGGGTAGAGGTGGTAAGTGGAAAGTCTCACTCATGTCTCCTGCCCAGGGAGTTTGCCCGTTGGAAGGTGAGGAACACAGCCATTGAGAGGAGAGACCTGGTCCGTCATCCAGTGCCCCTCATGCCGGAGTTTCAAAGGAGCATCCGCCTGCTTGGCAGGAGACCCACCACTCAGCAGTTCATCGATACCATCATCAAAAAGTACGGCACCCACCTCCTCATCTCCGCTACCTTGGGAGGTAGGTCAGCAGCCACTGGGCCATAGCCTTGTCATGACTTTGAGTCTGAGATGGAGAGGACGGTGGGATGGCCTAGGATCAAAGCCGTCTTGACATCTCTGCCATCGTATGTCACTCAGAAGTATATGTTGCCAGATAAACCACGTTGTCTTGGTTGATTCCGTTCTCTGGGACAGTCTAACTTGAGAGTTTACTAACTTTTGTGGAAATATGGCTTCACCTTGGAATTCGCTCAATTCGTTGGGAATGTTTAATCGTATTATTATATTAGTTCCTTTGGAATGCAGTGTAATCTGGGGAAATAACTTCAGATGATATTTAGAGAAGTGCCTTTGTTTGTTGAAGTCTGCTTTAGGGGTTGATAACTTGAGGTTATCTTTTTACAAATGGGGTATCGTTTGTATCTTATATGGGTTTGGAGTAGAGTAGTAGGAAAGCAGCCTAATTGCTCCACCCTGCTCAGCTTTACCCATCCCTCCCCATCATGTCCAGTTCATCTTCAAGGGAGTGAAGATAAGAGGGGAGGATAAAAGGAAGGAAAGAAATGCAAAGAAAACGGGAAATGGTAGAGGCTAGTGCACTTAGATGCTATGGGTCTTGCCTGCGTGCATCATTTTATATAATGAGCTACAATCCTTTGGCCATCAGTTTTCTGCCACAAGGACTAAGTCCACTGAATTTTGAGAAAGCCCGTTCGGCAGTGGAGCACCATGCCACCTGCTCAGAGAGCTGCAAAGTTATGCATTTAGATAAGGCCCCTGTCAGCTGAACAAGATTGGTGTACTGACAGAGGCAGGTGGGTAGACTGAGGCATGCTTATAACAAGTGATCTTTTTTAGAGGAGGGTGAGTGCTACAAGCTGGTGCAGTCAGTATAAAGTTCCTGGAGGAAGTGGCAGTTCAGCTCAGTAGGAGTTGGCTGGGTAGAGGAGGGTGGTGAAGCTTTCTAGGTATGCATTTCAAGGAAGACCAATGATGTGGAGAATTTGGGTGGAGAAATTGGTTGGGCAAATTCATTCATTCATTCGTATCCACTACTTAGCTACTCCTATTACACTTTCTTGAGTATTTGCTCATAGCAGGTGTTGTACATAGTCTTTAGTCCTCAAAAATGGCAAGTTAAGTTATATTATCTCCATTTTATAGAAAAGGAAGCTGAGACTTACAAGAGGTATAGCTAAGAAGTGACAAAAATAAGTGTTGAACTTAGGGTTTTCTGTCCACAAAGCCTGTGTTATTTTTTTGACCCAACATCTGTCATCTCTTTAACCAAGTCACTCACCTGCCAACCCACCCAATCCAACAACCAACCAGCCAGCATGTATTCTTTAACATTTGAGTGTTAAATCATGTAGTATAAATTCTACTCTATTGTAAAGTGAAAATGAAATCACTTCTACACTGAGTGTGGCATTAACCTGTACCCTTTTCTTTAAATTTCCCCCATCTCCCATTTCACTTGAAAAAAACAATTATTGAGATCAATGCAGTGCTTCCATTAGGAACTGTGTTCTGTCCAAGTCCCCGGAAGTCCCAAATAACAGACTTTTCTTTTGCAGTGAAATATATTTTTAATTTCTCTGAGGCGAGGTGTTGAATTATTCACAGAGCCTTGGTCCTCTCCTGTTTTCACAGCACAATATTTTAAAATATGCAAAGCTTTGGATTGAGTTCCGGGGTTGGACAGCAAGCCCTAAATGTTCCCTGAATCCTCAGCATAGGTGACGGTGGGGGATTTACTGTTGATGGACACAGTGTGGCAGCAACCCAGCAACTGTGTGAGGTCCTTCTTACATCATCACTTCATTCACTCATTTGTGGAAAAGTATTTCTTAAGAGCCTTCCCATGCAATGGGAGAGAATGGAGGCGGTAGGTTGTAGGGCATGCAAGGGCAGGCTCTGGAGTTTGATCGCCTGTTTCTCACCAGTTTTGGGTCACCTTGGCAGGTTACTCAATACTTTCAGCCTTGGTTTCCTCTTTTATGAATAGAAATAATACTAGTACTTCATGTATATTGTGAAGATTAAATAAAATGATGCATTGAAAGTGTTTGGCACCTAACAAATCATTGCTATTGTTGTTCTAGCTATTATTATTATTATTGTTTTTATTATAACTATTGTTATCATTATCATTTAGTGAGACTAAAAAATTGGGGGACTTGGGATTAAAACCCATTCCTACCACTCACTAGATGAATGGAAGACATTGAGAAATTCACTTTCCTGTCTGGCTATCAGTTTTTCCATCTAAATATAAGGAGGTGCAGAGAATTGTATTCACTGTAATTTTCCCTAAGGAGAACACCGTATTCACTTAGAGGAAATCCTTTGATAAGCTGTTTGAGGTGTCAGGTGAGTTCCTGAGGGCACGCTCAAACAACAAAAGATGATTCTTAAACTGTCACATAGAGGACAAGTAAATGCGTTTAAGGAAGAGGAAGGAAGCGGAGTGAGAAGGAGGAAGTGGAGCTGGCAGGAGGGCTGACATCTAAGACATTTCCATGGGATCCTCACTCTTGGGGTGAAATCCGTTAAACTCAACATAATTGGTATGAGTGATTTTTTTATGGATGGTGGTAAAGGGAAAAAATTGGGGTCTGGAATGACCCACATAAATACAGGGATAGCAAGTTCCCTTAGTCCCTCTGAAGATCATATTTTGGATTAAAGGAAACACCTTGGAGGTGGGTGTCTGTGTAATATATACAGCTAAGCTTGCACACGTGCATGGGAGCGTATGTCTCCCTGCACAGATGGATGTGCACAGACGCCTGCCTGTGCTTGCGTGAAAGTTAATCTATATGCAGACATACATACATACATATGCAGTGCACACACGCATACATCTTACACCCATGTATATGAGTACAATGTACACATATATGTGTATATGTAAGCTTGCACATGTATGTGAATGTATGTATATTGCATGAATGTCTGTTGATGGGTGAACACTCACGTTTTTGTGCTTGTGTATGTTTGTGTGTATACTCGTTCCCCACCCTGTATTTTGGGAGAGCTCCCCTTGGCTAAGAGGAAGGCTAAGAATAAAGTCACAGGGTCTCAGAAGGAAAGGATGAGGGATGCCCCAGAGGCCTGAAATCCAGACATCCCCTTCCTTCTTCTGGGAACAGTGCCCCCAGGTGACTCAAAGGATAAGATGATTGACTTGCCCCCACATCCCCCATTTCCTACGTGTCCCACTTTGTTCCCTTCTGAAAGAAGTGCTACAGAGAGTGAGACAAAGCCCCCAGAGACAGAAAGATTGAGGAAAGGGCTGAAGAGGCAATTTGCAGGAATGCCCAAATGGGAAAGCGACTCTAAACAGAATGTTCTCTTAATAAACAAGAAATTAAGTCTTAATAACGCAGCAAGAAGTCTATTAACCCCTCTTGATCTAAGGTTTGCTTCTGCCCGTTCTCAGTCCGGAGGGAACTGAGCTGTTTCACCTTCTCTTTCACAGGCCCCTTGGCGAGCCTGAGCTGACACTTGTAATATTTATATCCTCTGCTTCCTGGCTCTAACTTCTAGCGTATATTCACTTATTTAATCATTTACCTCTCCACCCACCTATCTATTCACCTATTCATTTAATCATCTATCTCCCCATCCATCCATCTATCCATCAAATGATAACTGAACATTTGCTCTTTGTTTGACCTGGGAAAAGCATTGGGAGCGTTAGAAAGAAGAATCAGAGTCCTTCCTGCCCCAGGCCACCACTCACCACACCTGGAACTCAATGTTTAATTGTATATAAAGTCGTTTTTAAGCCAAGTCTATTCAGGTTACTGCAGAGTCCAAAGGGTGGACAATTGTGTCCTCCTGCATAACTGGCGAAGACTTCATGGGAAGGTGCATATATGAGTTTTTTATTCTGAACTCAACTTGAGTCTAGGCATGTGGAACCCAGAGATTAATTTTGAAAATGATGAATCTTCTTACTGGAAGATTGCAGTCAATCAACAAACACCGTAGAGTTGGACCACTTCCACATTTATCCATTTACCCACACATACCCTGATCATTTGTTAAGCACATAATATATGCCCATATTGTGCTAGGCAAAGACAGTGAAATGACGAAAGACTCCTACATACTCATTGACTTCACAGTGCTTCTCCTCTAGTAAAAGAGAGAGGCTATTAAACAAGAAATCACCAGGAAATGTGACAGGTAACATATTGGAGAAATAAAAGAGATCGTGGGAGCCCGTGGTTAGAGTTCTTACTTTAGTTTAAGTAAACAGTGGGGGATTCAGGGAAGGCTACCTAGAGGAGGTGTCTTAAGTGACACCTGAGGGATGAGTAGAAGTTAGCCAGGAGAAAAACAGAAAAGCAGAGTCCCAACCATAAGAGAAAATAGGGCACATTTGTACAGAATAGAGCACAGCTAGAGAGCAGCACGGGATGCAGCTAGAGAGACCAGATCATCAGTGTCTTGGGTCCCACATTATCTACAGGGATGCAGGCACCCTGCATCGTTTCAACATGAAACTAATAAACTATTAATGATATTTTTATTTCTTTTTTCCATTACAGTTCTGTTTTTATTTTTTTAATAGAAGTATAGTTGATTTACAATATTGTGTTAGTTTTAGGTGTACAGCAAAGTGATTCAGTTATATATACTTTTTTTCAGATTCTGAAAAATTCTGAAAAAACAGTAAATCCTTATTGCTTATCTGTTTTATGTATCTGTTAATCCCATACTCCTAATTTATCCCTCCCCTGCCTTCGCTTTGGTAACCATCAGTTTGTTTTCTGTCTGTGAGTCTGTTTTGTATATAGATTCATTTGTATTATTTTTTAGAATCCACATATAAGTGATATCATATACTATTTGTCTTTCTCTGTCTGACTTACTTCACTTAGTATGATAATCTCTAGGTCCATCAATGTTGCTGCAAATGGCACTATTTCATTCTTTTTTATGGCTTGGTTTTATGTTTGGTTTAAGAAGATCTTATACCACATCTTCTTAAACCAAACATCTGTTGATGGGTGTTGGAGTTGTTTCCGTGTCTTGGCTGTTGTGAATAATGCTGCTGTGAACATTGGGGTGTATGGGTCTTTTCGAATTAGAGATTTCTCTGGATATATGCCCAGGTGTGGGATTGCTGGATCATATGGCAACTCTATTTTTAGTTTTTTAAGGACCCTCCATTCTGTTTTCCATAGTGGCTACATCAGTTTACATTCCCAGCAACAATGTAGGAGGGTTCCATTTTCTCCAGACCCTCTCCAGCATTTGTTAATGAATTAGATATTTTACTTTGTTTTTTTACATTTTCCAGATCTTGGAACTCTGCTGTGTGTAATTTACAGGTACAGTGCATCTCAGTTTGGACCAGCTGCATTTCACATGCTCAGTAGCACACTTGGCCAGTGGTTCCTGTACTGGCCAGCATGCATGTAGTCACTGGGTGACTCTAAGAACGGGGACACTGTCTTATTCATTTGTCACCCAGTGCCTGCCAAAGTGCTCAGAACACACAGAATACCCAGTGCATGCATGCTGAGCTAAACGTAATGGACACACTAGAGCGTGATGGAGGGAGGTGATGACAGCTCTCTCGGGGGGGGGCGGGGGGGGAGGGTGTGGCTGGGGAAACCTCGCCAGTAAGGTGATGGCCAGCCCAGCAGTCTCTGAAGAGTGTATAGGAGATGCCAGGTCAAGGACACAGGGCAGTAAGAGGAAGTGATGTTTGAATTGGTCCCAAAATGCTGCATAGGATTTCAATAGTCAGCCATTTAGGGGAGGGACAGAATGGTATTCCAAACAGAATAAAAAAGAGTCTGAGGAAAGCCTGAGAGGAATTGGCAAGAATAAACCATGGAGGCAGAAGGAATGGTTTGGCTGGAACACAGGGAGGGAGACAGGGCTGAAAAGACAGGCTGGAGGCTGCACGTGGAGAACTCTGAATGACAATGAAACCACTTTCTAGAAGCAGTCATGGAGGGGTCCGAGGCAGAAGAATTAACCTAGGGATCAGGACTGTGCCCACGTCCTAGGATAACCACTGTTCTTTTGAAAGTAAATTGTGTTTTCCATTCAACTCAGAAATCATCAGCGTTCTAAAGAAATTTCAGTTATCTTAGATATCAGGCTTTTGTCCTCAGAAAGTATCGGTAATGTTTGTTCTCTGACTATCCTGTTGTAGTGGGTTGACTAGAAGTAAGGATAAGTCTCATACGATTGGTATTTTGTGGTAATCGAATAACGGTGGTTAACCCTTCCTCAGGGCTTACTATGTGCCAGGCAGGGCTCAGGTGCTTTATGTCATTAACGGATTCAATCCTATGACAACCCTAGGAGGAAAGTACAGTTAGTACTCTCAATTTTACACATGCAGAAACTGCAGTATAGAGCAGCATTCCCCAGCCTTTTGGGCACCAGGGACTGGTTTCGTTGAAGACAATTTTTCCACGGATGGGGGTGGGGGACGGTTCAGGCGGTAATGTGAGTGATGGGGAGCGATGGGGAGCGACGGGAGTGGTGGGGAGCGATGGGAGTGGTGGGGAGCGACGGGAGTGGTGGGGAGCGACGGGAGCAATGGGAGCAGTGGGGAGCGGTGGGGAGCGGTGGGGAGGGGTGGGGAACGGTGGGGAGTGATGTGAGTGGTGGGGAGCGATGTGAGCGGTGGGGAGCGATGGGAGCAATGGGGAGCGATGGGAGCAATGGGGAGTGATGGGAGCGGTGGGGAGCGGCAGGGAGCAGTGGGGAGTGGTGGGGAGCGGTGGGGAGCAGTGGGGAGTGATGGAAGCAGTGGGGAGCGGTGGGGAGCAGTGGGGAGCGGTGGGGAGTGACGGGAGCAGTGAGGAGTGGTGGGGAGCAGTGGGGAGCGGTGGGGAGTGATGGGAGCAGTGGGGAGCGGTGGGGAGTGGTGGGAGCGGTGGGGAGTGATGGGAGCGGTGGGGAGTGATGGGAGCGGTGGGGAGCGGTGGGGAACGGTGGGGAGCGGTGGGGAGTGGTGGGGAGTGATGGGAGCGGTGGGGAGCGATGGGAGCGGTGGGGAGGGGTGGGGAGTGATGGGAGTGGTGGGGAGCGATGGGGAGTGATGGGAGCGGTGGGGAGCGATGGGAGCAGTGGGGAGCACTGGGAGCGGTGGGGAGCGGTGGGGAGTGATGGGAGCGGTGGGGAGCGGTGGGGAGCGATGGAGAGCTCGTGGCCACTCACCTCCTGCTGTGTGACCTGGTTCCTAACAGGCCGCAGACCGGGGTTGGCGACCCCTGGTATAAAGAGTGCAGGTAACTTGTTCCCATAGCTAGTTCAAGTCCAGGCAGTCTAGTTCTAGAGACTGCCTTCTACTACTACTCCAAATGATTTTTGATTGCTACAACGAACAGACAATGATATAAGGACTTTACGTGTGTTAATTAATTTATTCTTCTTAATTATTCTATGCAGTAGGTGCTATTCTTCTCCTGATTTTGTTCATGAATAAACTGAGAATCAGAGAGGTTAAGAAATGTCCCCAAGTTCACAGTTAGTTGAGAGTGAAACCAGCGGTACAATGATCAGATCTATTTAGGTGGCATATCTGGAGCTTCCTTTATGAAGTTCTGGTGAAACATCTTGTTGTCCAAAATAAAATGCACCATTAGTTAGTACTGTTAGTAATCTACGCATGTATTTCTAAGGAAAACTTCATGGTAAATTATATAAGATTTTCTATTGCTCTCTCTCTCTCTCTCTCTCTGTCTGTTTCTTCCACCCTATGCCTAACTTTCATGTCATCTCCTCTCTCCCCAAGATGTAACTTAAGAAATATTTATTGAATGAATGAAAAAAATTGATGGATTAACTATTTACTATCTACCATATGCCAAGCACTGGGCTTTGTACAAGGGGTACAGCAGTGGCTAATATAGACAGTGTCTGACTTCACAGGGCTGACAGTTTCGTTTTTCCTATCTGTCTGTATCTGTGTTTGAACTATGTCTTATCTCTCTATCTCTCTCCCTCTCTCTCTGTCTATATCTCTATTTATCTATCCATCCATCCGTACATCCATCTGTCTGGGAAGGGGTAGCAGGAGAAAGAGAGAAAGGAAAGGAGGAAAGAACAAGGGAAGAAGAGAGGGGAGAAATGAGAGGAGGAATAGGTGGAATTGGATGATGAGGAGGAAACAGAGGAGAAGAAAGGAATGGGAAGGGACCATCTATGGCGAATCCATCATTTTACAGAAAAGCCTGAGCCTTGAAGAGAGGCAGTGAGTTGTGTTACGAGATGATGCTGGTGAGAACTATGACGTGGATTAGTAAGAGCTGGACTTGACGACTAAGAGGCTTTCCATGATCTTCGTCCTGATGGAGCCTGGTGCTTACAGACACCTCTGGACTGTCTTGCTTTCATTGTGCTCTTGATTTTCAGAGGCAGAAGGAAATTTGGGCAAAATTAATGAGAGGTCTGAAGCTATTTTCGGCATCCAAGCCATGAAGGCTTTCTACGCATCCCAAAGCTCAACGGGCTGCCTGGCTTCTTTCCTTTTCTGTGCAGGGGAGGAGGCCTTGACCATGTACATGGACAAAAGTCGCCTGGACAGGAAGTCAGGGAATGCCACTCAAAGTGTTGAAGCTCTGCACCAGCTGGCATCGTCCTACTTTGTCGACCGTGATGGTACCATGAGGAGGCTCCATGAGATCCAGATATCAACTGGAGCAATCAAGGTATGGCTTGAGGGTGGCTTCGGGTGGCAGGCTCTCAGACAACAGCACTGCACAAAGGTAGTCTGCGAGTCAACGGGCAGATGAAATCCCTGGCTTCTTACCCAGGGAGCTAACAGTGCCCCCCTCCAACCACTCTGCCTGAGCTTGTCAAGTGCCCCTAATATCCCGAGCATTGTCATTAAGGCGACCACATGTACTGATTTCCTGGGGCAACCCTGGCTGTAATCATGGCAGAATTAAACATAGTACTTTCTTTCACTCTTTTTTTTTTTTAACAGCTTTATTGGAGTATAATTGCTTTACAATGGTGTAAAGCATTAGCATTAGTTAGTTTCTGCTTTATAACAAAGTGAATCAGCTATACATATACATATATCCCCATATCCCCTCCCTCTTGCGTCTCCCTCCCACCCTCCCTATCCCACCCCTCTAGGTGGTCACAAAGCACCGAGCTGATCTCCCTGTGCGATGCGGCTGCTTCCCACTAGCTATCTGTTTTACATTTGGTAGTGTATATATGCCCATGCCACTCTCTCCCTTTGTCCCAGCTTACTCTCCTTCACTCTTAAAGCTCTGTGTGGATGATTTCCAGACTCCCTTTCTAGGTGAAGGAACAGGCTACAGTGGGTAAATCATTTTCGAAAGGTCACAGAGCTCTCAAGAGTCAGATTATGCCTAGGTCAGTAATTGGTCAACACCTGTGTTTTTCATCCTCCCTCCCCATTTTACAGATGGGAACACTCAGGTCCAAGGGTTAAAGACTTCTGCTCAGGGTTACACACCTAGCCAGTGCATTAACAGGGACTAGAACTCTACTCTCTAGACCAGGGATCCATGAGGATTTTTTGTAAAGGGTCAATAGTAAATATTTTAAGATTTGCAGGTCATATGATCGGTATTACTACAACTCAGCTGTGCTGCTATAGCACAAAATTAGCCATACAATCAGTGTGTAAAAAATGGGCATGGCTGTGTTCCAATAAAACTTTATAAATCAGGCAGTCTGTCATGTGCCGACCCATGCTCATCTACCCCAGCGCTGTCCAATAGACCCTTCCAAGATAATGGAGAGACTGTATCTGTGCTGGCCAAGACAGGAGCCACTAGTCATATGGGGTTATGGAGCATGTGATATGTGGCTACTTAGACACTAAATTTGTAAGGTTTTTTTTTTTTAATTTATTTAAGTTTAAATAGCCACATTGGTAAGAACAGCTGTGGAGACTTTCAGCTCAATGCCTTAGAGCATAGGTACTTAAAAAAATTCCACTTTAAATGCAGTAAATTCAAGGATTATCTTTATAAAGAGAATAAAGGAGGACATTTTTGATAAAAAAGGATTAGTTCTTTGGAGGGTTTCAATGAAGATTTTTTTGCATCTCAAAGTTTCTTAAACCAGATTATACCTGCATTTTACCTCATTCTTCAGTCTATTTTCTCTTCCTGAGCATCTTCCTTCTGAATAAAATGCAGACCTAGTCTTATATCAAGACTTTAAAAGGGATCTCTAGGGAAAAAGTGTGTGTGAAGGGGTGAGGGGTTGCCGGGGAGTGTTGGTGGAAGTCAGGCAGATGAGTCAGAAACTGACCAAGGGAAGAGAAAAAATGTGGGAGGGGAGAGACTTGCTGAGGAGGGAGGGAGGAAGGGGAGAAATAAATCAGATCAACAAAGAGCCAGTTTATCCGAGAAGAATCGCCTATATTGGGGGGATTATGGTGTTAGGGAACTCAGCACAGAGACATGGAGCTCGATGAAGCCATCGGAGTCTGAGTGAAGCAAAGGCCTGGTTTTCATTATCACCAAATGGTTCCCTCCCCGCGGGATGGGATGCGGAATTGAGATATTGAAGCTCTGTCAGAAGGTAATCCTCTTTTGTGCATCCCGGAAGTGCACTGTGCCTCCTTACGAGGAATTTCTTAGAGAAATTGCACACAGGCCACTCAAGGAGCCATTCTTGCAGTAGCACCATCCTCGACACTCAGTCTGGCACTTGGGTTTTTCTAGCCATTTCTTGACGCTACCTCAAGACCCAGCTGGCTAGAATTGGTCTCCCTGCCAGCTTTGTCCAAGATGAGCAGCTGACCCAGGTGGGGAGGTTTTGCCCGTGGTTTCTCTTCCCGAGCATCTTTAGCAAGATGGATTGGTAGTTTTGAATCTCATTGAACAGTAACGAGGTCATTATTCTGTACACAAAAAAAGAATAAATTATTTTTTAAAAGCAAAGCCTAATAACCTTCCATTTTTGTACTGTTTCCTAAGTGCTAGATACTTCAAAAATGTGGTCCCTTTACCGTTAGGGTGGGTAACAGTATTACTGACATTGTGTAGATGCAGAAATTGAGGCTTAGAAAGAGGAGTTAGTGATCCAAGGCTCTGCTGCTGGACGGGGCAGAGCTGGCATTGGGAGATCTGTGACTATATCCCAAGTCATCATTCCTGACAGCAGTCAGTGCTATGTCCTTACAGCTGGATGCAAACCTCAAAACAAGCCTACAAGTGATTGTGTTAAATAATGGAAAGTAAAGGCTAAAGACATGAAGAAACCACTTTACATACTAAACCATTCATATTTCAAGGTTATCTTTTAGAATAGCTGTTTCCCTCTTGTCCACCACCTCAATTATTCTAAGACAGTGTTTGAGAAACATACCACCAGGGGATTGGGGTGATCATTCTGCAGTGGAGCTGACTGTGCTGTTTGCTAATTTTTTTTTTTGAAAATGGGAATAATTTTATTGTTCTTGCCTAATGATAACGCATATGTACTCATCAATAATGCACGTTACAATTTATAGAGACTCTTGGTAATAAGATGTCAGTTACTGAACATATGCCATGTGTCAGGCACTCACACCCATCAGGTTTAGTCTCACCACCTTCCTGGAAGGATTTACTAGCTTCAGATTGCAGGAGCTTACAGAAGTGACTGCCTGAGGGCACACAGCAAATAAAGGGCGCAGCCAGGATCTAACACTGACTCTCCTAACTCCAAAGCCCATGCTTTTGAAATACACTATAGTGTTTCCACTTATTTTTAGTTCATATAATACTTGAAATGGCTTTGTGCAGTGAGAACCAAGGATAGAACGTGGGCGTCCTGGCTCCAGTCTGCTAGATTGCCCTGCTATCCCGTTGTCTGCTTGGCAACAGTCAGGCATGGTCCTTGACACCGGCAAGGGGCTCAAGAAGTGGCCGCTGGCTCAGGTCAGGCTTTCTCTGCTGCCTGAGCTCTGCTGGGGGCTGACTCTGCAGGATCTGTCCCAGACAAGGGCATCTGTCTCACATCTGTCGCCCTTGATGTCCACTCCAGGTCACAGAGACACGCACTGGGCCTCTGGGCTGTAACAGCTATGACAATCTGGACTCTGTGAGTTCCGTCCTTCTGCAAAGCACGGAGAGCAAACTGCACCTTCAAGGTAGGATGTCAGTGGAAATGATGGGAACAGAGAGGGGGAGGGGAGAGCAGCCTGGGGGAGGAGGGATGGGGGGTATCAGGAGGCATGATGTGGAGGGAGAATGAAAACTAAGATGAAAGGCAGAGAAACCAACAAAAAATTAAAATATGCAAATTAAGACCGTTGTGATATGATGTCTTTTTAAAAATTTTAACATATATGGGACATTAAATTCATGGTTATTAATTAGTTTTCAGATATAAAGTATGGAAATGTGAGCTTTATCTGATTATTTTGATGAAAATGTCTAAACAGTGTTATTTATAGATGTTCCAGATCTAATATATATTAAAGTTTCATATCATAGCCTCTGAATTTCCTACATTATTGTGTTTGATTCTCAATATATTTTGGCAGATATTATTTGAATTCCAAGAACTATAGGGCATTTTATAGAATTTTTGGTTCTATGTCAACTTCTTTCTCCTTATTTGTTAATCATTAGTGGTCTTCAGTATATTCATACACCCATACGTATTTGTGTATGTGTGTGTGTGCTTTTAGCAGAGTTTACAAATGAGAACATTCAGTGCTGGCTGGAATATAGAAAGACGGATCCTCTTAGGCATGGCTAGTAAAATTGCAACAATTCTAAGGATTAATTTGTTGAAATACATACATATTTGTATTTGTTTATTATCTATTATATGTCAGGTACATGTTATGTGCTCCATATATACTCAAGACCTTGAAGAAAATACACTCTTTAAAATAGTCATTTTATCCTGATTAATTCATCATAAAGAGGAGGGGAGATTGTAGGGGGAAAAATGATAAAACTTTAAGTATAGATAGTGCTGTTTTAAAAAGCATAATTTATAATAGCAAAGAAAAAAACAATGTAAAGATTTCAATTTTCCACATGAGGAGACTAAATGAATTGTGTAGCATCCATACAACATAATATTAGGCAGGTGCTGAAACGTTGTTTATAAAGAATTTTCAGGATACGTGAAAATGATTTACTGTAATGTTAATTAAAAAGTGGATGGTTTCTGACTGAATGTATGGCATGATCTTCATGTAAAAGGATAAGGAAAAATAACATTGCAAGGAATTATGCGAGATGTTAAAAGAGGTTACTTCTGGATGATTAGGTTAGAGATGATTTATTTTAGTCTTCCAACTCCTTTTCTAACTTTTCTACAATGATCGTGTATTAACTTTATAGTCATAAAAACTGTCATATGCTTTAACTTTGAGCGAACTAAGAATGTGACCTTTTAGAAAGGTATCTGATAAAGGTGATTCTGAATGTCAGTGGGAGGAAATTTGGGTTGAGATTGGCAGGTCGAGCTAAACAGAGCCTAATGTGACTTTTATATTCTGGTTCCTTGGCAACTCTTTGATTCATGCTCCTGTTATAGAAGATGGTTGGAAAGTGGTACAGAGCAAGCTTGGTAGTGTCACTTGGGAGCAATGAATGAAAATCCATCAGGAAAATTCAGGCCAAGAGAGTGGTCTAGCATTAAAACAAAAGCCAACAAAACAAAACGTCAAGTACATGAAGAATAATCCTGCACCCCTTTAGTAGACAAAAGAGTAGACAGATGAGTTTGGTAATGCCTGATAAGAAATGAATAAGGAAGACAGACCTACCTTGGGTGCACCAGGATTTTCAATATTAGCTCCTGTGATGCCTACAGTGAGCTTGTGGGATGAGAGCAGGGTTTGAATCCAGGAAGTACGGCTCCGGTCTGTGTCTGGTCACCCTGCTGTGCACGTAGGAGGTGAGTTATAATCAGAGTAAATTAGTTGGGATTAACAGGATCTCACTAGGAATTTATTAAGATCTTAGGGCCATTTAGAAGCTGATTTACAGTGAAGCTAAGGAAGCTTAAGATCCAGGGCTCCCTCACCTTCTAAGTCCCTAAATTTTCTTATTCTGCATATTCATGTTCACATGTAATTTTGAATTCCGTTTCTCAATAAGCACCTGTAGCCTAAGCCTCAGTCCTAAAACCCAGTCTGCCATTGGTTACATTATTAGCAGCATGTTATTCACACAAAAAAAGGAAATGACAGCTTTGTTCTGTTCTAGATTGGTCAGAGCACACCTGGTGGATTGGGTCCAAGTGTGGGCAGCACATTTCAAGAGGGACATCAAGAAACTGAAGGAGAGTGTCTTATAATACATAACTGATGAAGGTGGACTTAGAGCAGAAGGATGTGTCTGTGGATACCTAAAGGGCTGTCTTGCAGAAAAGTTAGTCAAATTCGATAATATGGATAAAATGGGGCAAACCTGATCTACATGTGGGAAACTACAAGGATCCCACGTTTAAACTAGATCTCAGTTTAAACTCAGTATAAAATAGATCTTCTAATGCACATTCATGTCCAAACCTGGAATGTCCTGCTGAAGCGTACAGTGACTCTCTTGTTATTAGGGTTATATGTTGGTGACGTTTGGTAGGGATGTTATAGAAACTATTTAATCATCATTCCACCGTGTTGGTGATTGAATCGATACTGATGCTTAGGAAGATGCTGAATCACAAACCTTTATCGAGACTGACTATGTGCCAAATTCAGTGCTAGATCCTGGGCCTGTGAGCACAAATCAGTTCAACTCAATTCAGCAAATATTTTTCAGGAACTCATGTTGTCATTGAGCTAGGCACAGAAAACAGTGGTGAACAAGACAGACATACTTTTTGCCCCAAGGAAATATACACTCTATCAAAAAACATGGGTTTAGACGAATAATAATGTGCAATGAGTTTGGATGGAAAAAAATCGTGACGGTTCTTTGATACCCAGTAGTATGGAGATTTCACCTACTAGAGAATCAGGGAAGTTTTCTTGATAAAAAGATGCACAGAATGAGACCTGAAGAGTGGAGAAGGGGGCAGGGACATAGCTATGGAGCAGAGTCCTCGTGAATGGCATTCAAGGAAATTGAAAAGATCTTAAGAGATTAAAGCAGAGATATCAGTGGTGAGAAAGGCAAAATAATATGTCATATTCTAGAAGGCCTCTGTAGCACATTAATGAGTTGAATATTAATTTGAGAGTAATGGGAACCATAAAAGGGTTTTAAAAAACAAAGTAGCAGGAAGAGATTATTAATGTTTTGGAAGATCAATCTGGCTACTGTGTGGTCAATTAATTAGAGAGGAGTAGTTTGGAGGTTGGTGACGGGTTAGTTAAGGGCTACTGCAGTATTGAAGATGAGATGTCACAGACTGAAACCATGGAAGCAACAGTTGGGATGGAGAGAAATAGACCAATTTTGGAGTTACTTAGGAGGTGTCACTACCAGGATTCAGTGAAAAGACCATGAAAGATTTAGGTATTTGAGTGAATGGAGAGTGGGAATAAGATAGAGCCGACAGACAGGAAAATACATATGATTCAAGGTAGTGTGTAATATAGTAGAGCTAGTAAAAGTAATGCGTACTATTACAGAGATGTGGAAAAGGAGGTAATCCATTCTGTCTGTCTAGGTAGAGGAATCATAGAAAGGAGGAAAAAATATTCTCCTGGTGGAAGGTAAAACAAAAAAACTTCTTAAATATAAGACAGAAGAATATCTCATGACTTTTGGGTAGGCTGATACTTATTCAGTAGCATCCATAAAGCACCAAGTAGAAGAAAAAGGTTGATAAATTGGACTACTTTAAAATTAAGAATTCCTGTTTATCAGAAGATGCTATTCATGGAATGAAAATGCAGGTTACAGAGTGGAAGGCAATATTGGTGATAAATGTATCTGACAAAGAACTCATGTGTAAAATATGTAAATAACCTCTAAAACCAATAAGAGAAAGGCAGGCAATCCGGAAAGACAAGAAAATGGGTAAAAGGCATGAACAGGCGCTTCGCAAACAAGAATATCAAAATGGCTAATAAATATTTGAAACGGTGATTAACTTTACTAGTCCTCAGAAGATGTAAATTAAAACAGTGTCATAACACACCGATCAGTCTGGCTCAACTGAAAAATCTGACAGTATCAAGGAGTGACAATGTTGAACACTGAGAACTTACATGCATTGCTCCTGGGAGAATAAATTAGTACAATCACTTTGGAAAACTCTTTTTGGCAGCTTCTACTGAAAACTCAGTATGTCCTCACCCTACGACCTAACAATTACAGCTCCTAGGAATATGCCCAACAGAAATGTGACCTTTGTTCACCAAAAACCATGAATATTCATAGGAGTTTTGTTCAAAATAGTCCCCCAAAGGGAAATAGCCCCAAATGCCCATCAACAAAAAAATGGGTAAATAACTTGTCATACATTCACATGATGGGCTACAATACAGAAATGAGAAAGAATCAACTACCCTTTCATGCAAAAATATAGAAGAATCTCACGAATGCAACATTAAGTAACAGAAGCCAGACACGAAAGAGGAAATGCTGTATGATTCCATTCTTACACAGCTCAGAAACAGTAAAACAAATACATTGCTTTAGAATTCCAAAGAGCATTAACCTTTGTGGAGGAGGAATGGGGAAGTGACTGAAGAGAGATGAGAGAGGTTTCTGGAAGTCTTAGTAATGTTCTTTTTGTGTGTGTGTGGTACGTGCGCCTCTCACTGTCGTGGCCTCTCCCGTTGCGGAGCACAGGCTCCGGACGCGCAGGCCCAGTGGCCATGGCTCACGGGCCCAACCGCTCCGCGGCATGTGGGATCCTCCTGGACCGGGGCACGAACCCGCGTCCCCTGCATCTTCAGGTGGACTCTCAACCACTGCGCCACCAGGGAAGCCCAATGTTCTGTTTCTTGATCACAGTAGCCACACATGGACGTGTTTACTTTGTGAAAATTCATGCAGCTGTACACACATGATTTATATGTGTACATTTCTGTGTATACAATATGCAGCTATTAAAAATTTATTTAATAATGTGCTCTATCTTGACATCCTCTGCAAAGAGAAGACCTGAATAAAGCACAGACAAATGATCAGGAGGTGATCCAGCCCAGCTAGAAGGGAAACTGCATGGACTAAGGGGTGGAGGAACCAGAAATAATAGATACTATTTATAGAACACTTCCTTGAGTGCCAGGGACTGTGTTAATTTATTTTTATTATATTTACATTTATGTATTTGTTTTTATTTTAACTCTTATTTATTTGTTTTGTATAACTGGATTTATTACATTTTTAATCTTCATAGCATTCCTATAAGGAAGGCATAAATAACATCCCCATTTTGTAGGTGAGAAAACTGAGGCCGAGAGAGGTTTCTTAATAAGTGATCAAGCCAGAATTTTAACCTGACCTGACTTCAGGGTTTCTCCTTCTCAAAACGGGTTGCTCTGTATTCCTCTATTCCCCTCCTGAAGCCTCTGAATGAGGCTGGCGTGAGATCCTGCAGAGGCTTATTTGGGTAGATTGAGGATGATATGAATGACAGCCTAATGACATTCACTTTGTGGTGTTTCATAAAAGGTTCACAAAACAGGGCAAAGATGGAGGGAAATAGGAAACAGAAAGAGGAGGATTGGAGAAGGAGACTCAAAATGAGGAAGAAAGGATCGTGGAAATGAGCAGAGGCTATTAGTAGTCAAAGCAGCAACCACCGAACTAAACTAGTTGTAATAATGCTCGTGGCATAATGATAACTTCTTATTTTTATCCTTCTTTCTCCAAGAAGCCCATTGAGTGTTCTACCCACATCGTCATGTAATTTAATCTAGTATCCATCTGGTGAGATGCATGTACAGAGAGCAGACCTCTGCCTTTGTAGCTCACTGAAGTGGAAACAGATGCAGGGAAAATCTTTTGCTGAAATCTAGGGATAATCCAGAAATGTATTCATTCACACATTCACTTATTCATTTAGCAATATTTATTGAACATCACCTATATGTCATACATTGTTTTAAGAGCGGGATGTAGAGACGTGAATAAGCTAAGTCTCAGTCATTTTGGAGTTTATATTTAGTGTGTGGGTGTTGGGGGAGCAGAAAGAAAGAAACAAGTAAAGAAAGAAATATATTTTCTTTACAATCAGAGAGATAGTGTGGGAATAGGTCATCTAGAAATTTGTAGACCATGGAACAGACTGCAGATTTTACTCTGAATGAAATGAGAAGCCACTGGAAATTCAGGCGGTGGAGTACCTGGAGCTGACTTACATTTTACGTGAATTACTATGACTGTTATGTAGAAAAGAACTGTAGAGGGCAAGACCACGTACACAGAAACCAGCTTGGAGGCTATAGTGTTTATCAAGGTGAGAGAAAATGGTGGCCTGGACCATGACAGTGGCAATGAGGGTTGTAAGAAGTGATTGGATTGTGGGTATATTTTTAAGTAGTGCTGACATTAGTTGGCAGTGGACTGAGAAAATGCTTGTGAGAAAAAGAGAGAAGCCGAGGATGTTCCCAAAGTTTTGCCTGAGTGACAGCAATGATGGCATTGCCTTACTGCTGTGGTGAATACTGTGGGAGGGATCCGTTCAGATGGGATATGAGGAATTGGGTTCGAACCTAATTGGGTTTGAACCTAGGTTTGAGAAGTCTCTTATATACACGGTTGTCAATGATGAGTGGACATTTGGAAAGTCAGGGGAGAGAACAGAGATATAAATTAGTATAGCGATGATATTTAATGATATGAGATTAGACAAGATTACCTTGGGAGAGAGTGTAGATAGAGAAAAGAAGGAATCCAGTTATTGAGCCATGGGGAATTTAATATCGAAGAGTTGGGGTAAAGGCATACTAATGAGGAACAAGGAAAGGAATCTAAGAAGTGGCCAGGGGTGCGGGTGGCAGTGTCGTGGGATGAGAGCCAAGAGAGTGTGGTATCCTGGAAACCAAGGGAAGAATGTTTTCCAAAGCAGAGGTCGTTGTCAACTGTGTCAAACGCCACTTATAGGATGAGTAAGATGAAGATGAGAACAGAGTAGTGGGCTTAGCATCATGGAGGTCATGGGTGACCCTAACAATGATGCTTCAATGGAATTATGGGAGTGGAAGCCTGAGTAGAGTGAGTTCAAGAGAAAATAAGAAGAGAGGAAGTGAAGGTAGGGGTTTAGCAAACTCTACAGAGGAATCTCGCAGTGAATGGCACAATAGCAGAAGGTGACGTGGAGCGCATGAGTTTTTCTTCTCTTTTAATATAGAAGCAACACAGAAGGTGACGTGGAGTGCGTGAATTTTTCTTCTCTTTTAATATAGAAGCAACAAAACTTCTATATGCTGATGGGAGTTATTCTTCAGAGAGGGAAACATTGATTCTATGAGTAAGAGGGATTATTTTAGGGTCATAGTTGAGCAGGGAAGAGTGAATAGTATCTTGTATATGACTGGAATTATTTGCCTTAGATAAGAGCTCCTGCAAGTTCATACAGAGTGAAGGGAAGGAGAACCTATGGACCCATAGGTGGGGTGGGTACAATTCACAGCTGTGGTAATGGGACCATTTTCTTAAACTTTACTTCTGATCACTTTTCATAGATGTGTTACAAGATTTTTCAGATTGTAGTATCTCTGAAATTAGAATGTTTCTTATAACTGATGGTATGTCATAGTTTAATTGGCAGGTTATTTATTTTCTTAGTGTATGCAAAAGAATGATACGTTTTACAAAAAATGGCATCTTAGATTCAATGACACGTAGTGTCTTCCTCAGTGAAAAAGGAGTGAAGTCACTAACCCACTCTCAGTTTCCAAAAGAGAAAATTGGACAAGAGTACAGTCAAGATCTTGAAAAGATGGGATGCTAGGCAGTGAGGGGATATGGGGTGCAAGACTCCAGGCATCATCTACACTCTGCACCTCCAGAGAGGCCACCCAAGACTCTGCTGTGTTTTGAGAGCCTCCTCCTAATATTCACGTTCAAATGGCCCATTTCACTCGTTGATCTTAAATTATTTCTCCTCCTCTTTCTCCTTCTTCTTTCATCCCTCCTTCTTCCTCCTCCTCCTTACCCCTTCTTTACTTTCCTTGTGTCTCTTCTTGAAACCTCAGCTTCTTCCAGACCAGTCTCTATCTCCTATCACTCATGAACTCAGAATCTTTTCACACCCTAAATGACTTCCCCTCTCTCTTTTATTGAGTTCAGTCCGTCTTTCCATACCCAGCACTAATATCCATCCCCTTATTAGAAGTCCTTCTTTCTTTACCCCTGTCATGGCTCACCTCCTCCCATCATCATTTCTCTCTTCCCTGGAGTGACTGTCAAACCAGCCTTCTTGATTCTGATCCCTTCTGCTGATCCATCCCCATCGAAGCAGCCAGTGTGCTCTTCTTAAAATCAAATCAAATACTGTCGCTTCCCTGCTTAAAACCCTTCACAGTCTCTGATATGGGTATAAGGAATAGACCTGGGCACCAGGCTATTCATAATCAAACTCTTGCCAATTTTCTTGGCTTTGTCGTATTCCGTCATCAATACGTACTATATCCTTACTCCAGGCCTGTGGAATTTCTTACATTTTACTACAGTCATCTTTTTTTGTTTTTTATTGCTTCAAACTTTTGTACATCATCTCTCTAGTTCCTGGACTTTCACCTCTCCCAGGAAAACTTCTGCTTAATGCTTCTGCCCTGGTTGTTAGACACCCTGCCCACCTTCTTCCCTAGGATTTGTCATGCAATAGTATAATCATCCTATTATTAATCTGACTCCCCAGTTGGAGTATAAATTCCTCACGGGTAAGAGCCGTCTCTATCTCTAGCATGATGTATAGAAGCTGGCGCATAAAGAATGATCAGAAGATATTTGTTAAATGAATTTATAAGTGAATGGATAAATAATTAAATGAATGAATCGCCCAGCCCATAGTGAGCTCCTTTCTCTGAACTCTTACGATTCTCATTCTCCAACATGCTGGATCCAGTTCAACCTAAGGACAGTGTCCTGAGGGCTTACTCTATAGCAGGAGCCTTCTTGCATGGATAGCATTCTTCAAAGTGCATGTGCCTTTTCTGTTGCGTTGGATGTGTCCATATTTCAGGCAAGAGTCATGCCCCTTTACTCCTGCAAGTGCCACCTCTTCTGAGAAGCCTCTTTAAGACCTCTTGTACAGCATTTTTTAAAACTTCATCTTGCAACAAGTTCTTTTGCATTTGGGTTTTACCTCTTCTATTAGATTTGATGATTGGCCTCGTTAAGGATGGGATTCTGCCAACTTTGTGTTTCATTGTATTCAACAGAATGCTGTGGACATTGGGACTCAGTATGTATTTGCTGAATTGAAATTTTGCATAGTATTGGCGTTACAGGGACAGGAGAAAGGGGAGAACTAGAAGGATGGGGGAAGGAGAGAAAGAGGAAGGGGAGAGGGAGAGGAAGGGAGGGAGGGGATAGAGGAGGAAATAGAGGAAAGGCAAAGGGAGGATGAGGAAGAGAAGTAGCATCAATAATCCCTTTCCTCCGTAGGCATTATAAATGGAGTGAAGATAGTGATTTTTTTTTTTTTTTTTTTTTTTTTTTTTTGCGGTAAGCGGGCCTGTCACTGCGGGGGCCTCTCCCGTTGCAGAGCACAGGCTTCGGACACGCAGGCTCAGCGGCCATGGCTCACGGGCCCAGCCGCTCCGTGGCATGTGGGATCTTCCCGGACCGGGGCACGAACCCGTGTCCCCTGCATCGGCAGGTGGACTCTCAACCACTGCGCCACCAGGGAAGCCCGAAGATAATGATTTTTAAAATCATCTTGCAACAAGTAATAGAGAAAGGGGAACAGAGTATTTGAACTGTTTAAAATGTACGTTATTTTGAGCTGTTACTCCTTTTTAGGCATATTGTGTTTATATCCATGAGCCAGTTTATCCCTCCCACCAACTAAGAGATAGGGATCATGCTCCCCATTACATAGATGAAGAAACTGAGGCCCCAAGGGGTGAAGTCACTTTCCCAAGATCCCCCGGGTTTTGGGTCCTAGCCGCCTGGGATCCATGATTACTTTTCTCAGGGAGCCTTGAGTCAGCACAACACATTCTAGATGTGGGTAGAATGGGAATAAATCCCTGCCCAACTGCAGTAGTCGAGGAAGAGGGGAAGGAACGTCATCAGGCCTTCTTTTCATGAAGCCCCGTCACCCAACGTGGCCTTGTGACCCCAGTGGAAGGCGGAGTGATTGTTGCCAGAGCCTGCTCTAGTCAGCAGCTTCGGGCTGAATCCTCATTAAGAATTAGCCCGGGGTCACCGGCAACGGCTTGCGACTAAAGGCCCTTCTTGCCGAATAGCCGGGGCCTAGGAGGCACTGATGGGAATCCGTGTTTCCGTCTTCCTGTGGCACTGTCTGTAAAGCCTGTTGAATAAAAGAGCAGCGCCTTCATGACAAATGGGATTGCTGACTTCCACCCAACTGCTTGACTCCAAGTATTGGTTTTACTTTATGAGCCAAGGGGCACCATGTTCTCTGCCTTGTGAGAAGTGAAGTTCCTCTTAAGAAGTGGATTGAAGATATCAATTAAAACTCAATCAGAGGGCTTCCCAGGTGGTGCAGTGGTTGAGAGTCCGCCTGCCGATGCAGGGGACACGGGTTGGTGCCCCGGTCCGGGAAGATCCCACATGCCGCGGAGCGGCTGGGCCTGTGAGCCATGGCTGCTGAGCCTGCGCGTCCGGAGCCTGTGCTCCGCAACGGGAGAGGCCACAACAGTGAGAGGCCCGCGTACCGCAAAAAAAAAAAAAAAAAAAAAAAAAAAAAAAAAGGCGGAAAAAAACTCAGAGGACAAATAGGGAGTGTACGAGAGCACATGTGATAGTGATAAGTCCTTGGACTAATTAATTAAGTTTCTGAGCTTCTCTAGGTTTTCTAATAAATGGGAATAAAAACACCACTGCCTCGGAGTCATGGTTCTGCATTTATTTGAAAAATGTGTTGAAAGCACCTGACCTAAAACCCAAGAGGGCGGATACAAAATCATAGCTGTGATTTCCTGGATAGTTCTCTCGTGCCAGGTATAGAGCTCATTCCTTTATATTCATCTCTCAGAAACCTCAACACAGACCCATTTTCCAGATTTGCAAATTGAGGCTCACAGAAGTTAGTAACGCTCTTGTAGCCAGCAGAGCAAGAATTTGAACACAGGTCCACTCAATGCCAGTGCTCTTAAAGTGTGTAGCATATTGTGTCTCAACCTGGAACATATAATCATGGTTTTTATTGGAGCAAGTAGTTGTATAGCGCTTTCTATGTGCTGATAGGTTCTGCTATTTACTTTAGAAAGTCTGCGATTTTCCTAAAATTACTTGCCAACTTGTGGATGTGCGTAGGTGTGCCATTTCCATAGCTATTCTCATACTCTCAAAAGAATCCAGAACCAGAAAAGATCAAATACCTTTATAACAGACGATTATGAAAGCCTCGCAACATTCCAGGTATAGATGACTATAAAAAGGGCTGCCTCTGACCGGGGGAAATCTGGAATAATTTGGTGACTCAAGACTCAGACTTGTACAGAAAGAGGTGGAAATGCTAATGGAGCATAAGCTGGTGTTGGGGGGGGAATATCAGAAGATTTATCATTTGGTATGTGGTCACGTGGGGCTATACCTTTCAATAAACTTGTGGCCGAGTGTGCAGCATGGAACTCCTGACTGATCAGTGATCAATGTGACAGTTTGACCTACTTTAACCACCACATCCCACTTGATTCCTTGTTGGTCTCTGATTGTACACAAATCAGGCGTCAGGATGGCCAAAACCTAAATAAATCACCCGTGGAAATTTTTATACATTGACTCTCTTCAAACACAGTACCTGTTTATTTTTTAAGATTATTAAGTCAATCTTTGTTTTTTTCCCTCACAATACATCTTAGGCACAATTAAGCTCTTCTTTGGCACTGCAAATATAGCACTTTCGATGCACTTCTACTGTGTTCTAGATACATTCTACCTTGTTTCATGTGCACAATTGTTCATATTTCTACTAAATTGCAATTAAATTCCCTGAAAATAGAATCATATCCTTTTTAACGTATTCATTATTCACTTCTTATTTCAGTGTTTAGTTTGTAGTATATGCTCAATAAATATTTACTGATTTAAATTTATTTGAACTGTCAAATCAGTTTGCTTTGAATCTTAATTTTTTACTGTGATAAAATATATATCATACAAAGTTTAATGTTTTAAACATTTTAAAATCCACAATTCAGGGGCATTGAGTATATTCACAGTGTTGTGCAACTGTCATCACTATCTAGTTCCAGAACTTTCTCACCATCCCAAATGGAAATTCCATATTCATTAAGCAGTAATTTCCCATTCCCCACTCCCTCCAGCCCCAGACAACTACTAATCTTCTTTCTGTCTCTATTGACTTGCCTATTCTGGACATTTCACATAATTGGAATCATACAATATGTTTTTTTGTGTGTGTTTCTGGCATCTTTGATGTAACAAAATGTTTTCAGGGTTCATCTGTGTTGTAGCACGTAACAGTACTTCATTCTTTTATGGCTGAGTTAAGATTCCATTGTGTGGATAGACCACATTTTGTTTATCCATTCATAAGTTGATGGACATTTAGTTTGTCTTCACCTTTTTGTTAATATTGCTTCTATGAACAGTGTGTTCAAGTTTTTATTTGAATACTTCTGGGCAATTCTTTTGAGTATATACCTTAAGAGTGGAGTTGCTGGATCATATGACAATTCAATTTTAAAAAATAAGCTTTGGTGGAAAAATAAGTTTATTTTGTGGTACATTGCATGATTGCATCTCTCTCTTCCCTGAGAGAATTATACATAACAGTGCATTGCGTGTGACAGGCAATGCTGTCCTGTGGGAGATGTATACACCCCACTTAGTTGACATTGCACTTGGACATATGATTTGCTTTGGCCAATGGAATGTAAGAGAATATAATGCATGCCTCATCTTAGAAGACACTTGAGGAGACATTGCCTGGCTTGGCTTTTGTTTCCCTCTGTTATGAGAATGGCATATACCAGAGAGATGCCACTCCTTCAGTATAGATCCGAAAGAAGAAGACATCTGATGCAGAGCCAAAGCCCAGCCAGCATGAAACATGAGCAAGAAATAAACCTTTGTGGTTGTAAACCACTGGGATTTGGAGGCTGTTTGTTAGGAAACAGAAATGTAGCAAAAGCCCAATAATACTGAAACACTGGATTAAATAACATAAACCACACTTATTTACTGCAGGACTTCTCAGTGCCTCACCTGGGCTAATGTGTATTAGGAGTCTCAAGAGCTGGATTAAATACACAGAGTTTCCTGAATGTATTTGATCTTGGTTACATCTGCAGATCTATGATTCTGTGTTATACAACTTGGCAAATACTGGACTGTAATTTCACTTGGGTTCAATCCTGTCCACAATAACTATTCCAAACTCCTCTACTCTTACAGAAGTAGAGGTCTTTTCTTTATTCCTTTTTGCTGAAATGTGTGTATATTTTATTTTAGTTGTACATTTATGAATTTTGTTCTCCTACCCAACTGGAGCCCCCTGAGGTCAGAAACCGTCTTATTCATTTCTGTATCTCTAACATCTAGTATGGTGCCTGCCTCAATAACATGGTGAGTGAAAGGACTTTCCTAAGAGTGACTGAATTGAACAGTTTTATTTTTACACACCTACTGTGACCTAGTATTGTGCTTGATAGCATGGAAAGAATGAAAAGGCAGTTATAGCTCTCAAGAATCATAATTTGTAGCAATGGATCACAAACAAAATATGTGCTGAAATGAGTGGTCAAGGCCTTTTAGCATCATTGTTCTCTTAGGATGTTTTTTCAATTTGTGCATTTTTTCACTCAGATGTTTCTGAGCACCTGTCCCCTTCACTACTGAGCTGAAGTTCAAGTAGCTTCAGGTTTCAAGCTATGACGTTGGGAAAGATGAAACAGGTCCTTCCTGCTCATGAGGAATGGCTCTAGGGAGGTAGGCTGTGCTACGCCCAGAACAGAGAAACACAGTCCTCTCTGAAGCACATCCTCTCTAAATTCACCTTCATTCAAACTCATTACTGGGTACACACTGCTGTGCTAGATAACAAGGAAGTGGGAGGTGAATGAGGTACTGCCTCTTGCATTCAAGGAGCTCACAGACCAGGAGGAACATGAATATAGACACACGTAGTATGATGCAATATGTGTTCTACTAGAATTTGAGTTATGTGCAAGGTGCTTTGGTTGCCCACAGAGAGAATGCCTCAGATTGTCAAAGGCTTCCAGAGAAAGCAATAAAAAACAGGGTGAGGACCGGAAATGACATTAGTTGGATAACTATCATGTACTAAGAGCTGCACATGGGTTACATAATTGATTTTGTTTTCCCATTCATGGAGATATAATTTACATCCAGAAAAATTCACCCTTTTGAGGTGAACAGTTCTATGAATATGACAGACATATCCAATCATGTAATCAAGATACCACCACAATCAAGATATAAAATTGTTCATTTAACTTTTACAAAAACCCTACACAGGAAGCTTTAATGAGGAAACTGAAAATCAGAGAAGTTAAGCCTCTTAGTTTTAACTTCCCAAGGTCATGCCGTTAATCAGAGCTGGAGCCAAAATTTGAACAAAGAGAATTTGGAGCACTTGGGGGACAGCGGTCGTAGTGGTACAGGATGTAGCAAAAAAGGGGAGTTAGGTGAGAAAAGAATCTGCAGACATCAGCTGACCTAGGGATCAGGTGACACAGAATCTTGAGGTGTCATTTGGTTTTTATCATGAATTCTATGAAGAAGCTTAGGTTTAAATTGACTCAACCTCTTCTTAAAGCTTCAAGGGCATCTTCATGTTGCAATTTTATGAAATTGAATTTTTAAATTATGTTGGAGAAAAAAAGTATTTTGGCCTCCTTATCGTTAGCGATTTCGTAGTTTAGACCATATTCTCTTTTTCAAAGTTAAAACTGTCATTTAGAAGTCTCCCTGCCCCCAATCCCTTTTGCCAGTTTAAATCCTCCTCTGATTGTCTGCCTCACTGAAAGTAAGTTCCATGAGAGCAAGGATTTTGTTTCTAGTTCCTTGCCTTTTCGCCAGTGCCTGAAAGAGTACCTGGCACCTAATAGATCCCTATTTGCTTAATAATTGAAATAAGACCAGCACAGAATAGACTCAGAAAATCAAGGTTGAAAGAATCTTCATGATCAACTAGTACACTGGCTGGCCAACTTTTTCTGTAAAGAGCCAGATGGTAAATATTTTAGGCTTTGTGGGTCACACACAGTCTCTGTTGCAACTGTCCATCTCTTCCATTGTAATGTGAAAGCAGCTGTAAACAATACTTCAATCTGTGTGGTTGCATTCCAATAGAATTAATTTGTGAAAATAGGCCCGCGGGCCCCAGTTTGCCACTTCCTGTATCCATCAGTACAGGCTAGGTTATGTTGTGCTAACAAGCAATCCCTGAATCTCAGTGGCTGGCAAATGTAAATACTCATTTCTTACTGATGCTGCATCATGGTCACAAGTCACTTGTGATTCTGCTTCACAGAATGAAGAAGGCATCTATCTGGAGAACAGCGGTGGCCTCTAGATGGAACATGGTTGTTCTTGTGGTGATGGGAAAAGAGAATCTGATGGATCCATATGTGGGTCCTCGTAGCTCCGTTTTGGAAGTTGCAAACATCACTTGCACATTTCATTAACCCAAACATGTCACGGGAACCTATCTGAGTTCAGGGGGTGGGAGTGTGTAATTTTTTCAAAGGCAGGACACTGCCGGGAGGGGCACTGAATACGCATTAATGGATGTTCTTTGGAGCATCCCTGCAGGGTCACCTTTCTATCCTGCCAGTCACCCCTCAAAACTTCTGCTGGTTTAAAAAGGTTTTCATTTTATTGTGCAGAATATCGTTTACCTGTACTTTTCCTCCAAGAGTTCCATGTCTACTCCTCAAGATCCCGCAGGGTTATTCTATCCAGAAGGGGGAGCCAGAACCCACCCACTTTTCCCCCCAGGTAGCTGCCCTTCTTCATTTCCTGGAGTGCAAATGACCCGTCATGGAGACAGGGCTGAGCTTCTGAGTGAGATCATAGCCTTTTTGCCCTTTCTGCACAGTTTCACCCTGTGAATTATCATCTTATTTCCATTCCACTCCAATGAGCTGTCAGCGATAGATACTGTAATTCACGGCAATAGAAACACAAACAGATGGGTAATTGACCTGCACGCCTTCATTACACTGAGGTTCAGAATGACTGCTGCAACCATGAAGTCCTTTATCTGCCAGTCTGAAATCCCTGGGCTTTCACAGGAAGGGGGTCAGGCTGACTTTTTGCAAAAGGTACAGTCCTTGCTGTCCTTCTCCTCGCCTCGTGCTTTTCAGAAATGGACAGAATTTGACAAGCAGAACTTAGCAGGTACAAGACAACAGGTGGGACTCCTATAGGGCTCTGAGAGATCTACAGGGGGCCACATTCTGATGCAAGAACAGGATAGAAAAATATTTATACTCAACCAAAACAGAACCTGTATTTTTCCCTCTTCCTCTTAGCACTGTAACAGATCGTACATTTAATGTTTAATGAAATAGGTCAGAAAAGAGCAAATCCATCAAAAATATTACTATATTAGGTAATTAGGATATAGAATAAAATAAAACAAAGCTGAGGGAAACCAAAGGAAGATGTAGAACTCTTGCCTTGAACAAGACTTAGATTGATACAAGGTATGCACACACTGACCCAACTTTGTGCAGCGTATGCCTTCTCCATGGAACGCTGGGGATGCCCTTCTTTATCTACTGAGACCAGGCTCGTGTCTCAAGACTCTACCCACATCCTACTCACATCACGAAGTCTTCCATAATTATCATGCCCAGGCTTATTTTCTTTCATCTTCATAATAGATCACTGGCTTATTCAATATTTGAAATATATTTATTGAACACCTACAATTTACCAGACATCATACAACTTTATGTTTTAATCATCAGTTAAGGCTTTTGTCTCTTGGATTCTGAACTTTAGTTTTGAATCTCCAGTAGCACTTCTGTGTCCTTAGAAGGTAGGAAACATCTAGTCCAGCAGTTCCTCAGGTACTGCTTGTTGGAGGAAGGAGAAAGTGGCTAAGAGGTCCTATCAGCAGAGGAGCAGGGTCAGGGTCAGGGATGAAGGTTGGATTGGCTTTTGTTGATAGTGTCCTCTTTTCCAAACATTAAGTGTTCCCTAGCTCACTGAGCACAGTCACCTGAACCAGGTGCCTGCTTTACACAGCAATATTGACAACAGCAATATTGACGATGTCCTCAAAGGTCTCCAGGGATCCAATGTAAGATTACCCTGAAAGTTCTGTTACTTTAGCGCCCCCCAGTGGTTGAAACTCAGAAGCACAGTGAGCCGCTTTCTTTTTCTGAATCTCAGGTTCACTCCCTGCCTGTAAGAGACCAGGATCCTTGACCTTTGTTGTTGTAAGAAGCACTGTTCCTCTAATGAGCTGACAGATCTCTGCTCTGTGTCATTCTTCCCTTCAGAGTTGTGATCTTCTCTGAGGTGCCGGAAGTTGTTCTTCTCTAGGGAACTTGGAAGTAAATGAACAAACAAAAAAAGATGAACCTTAATCAGAAAGAAAGGTGATGGCTAAGTTAGTTCTTAGTTGGAAAGAATAATATTTCCTGAGGCCTTTGCACATGCTGTTTCCACTTTCTAGAACACTCTTCCTGTGGATCTCCCATCCCCTAACTCCTGTTAATCCGTTGGGTCTCAGCCTAAATGCTGCTTCCTCTAGAAGAGAGTCTTTGACCACCCCTACTCCATGCTGGGCTGGGTATTCTTCCCGTGTGTTCCCCGAGCAATCTTGTGCTTCTGCTAAAGCACTGGTCTCACTGCATCCAAGCAGCTTGTTTACAGGTCTGTCTCCTTCCTTAACTGTGAGGTCAGCGAGGGCAGGGAGTTGCCTGCGTTATTCACCCTGGTATCTGTGGCACAGTGCCTGCCACCCAGTAGAGCTTAAGCAATATGTGTGGAAAGAAGGGAAGAGAGATGGAGAGAAGAAAAAGATAGATGGAAGAGAGAAGGGAAGGAAGGAAAGGAAGGAGGAGGGAGGGAAGGAAGGAAGGAAGGAAGGAAGGAAAATTCATTGAAGTACAAACAATGGAACAATAATAATGAGCACCTACAATAATTACTGTAATGCTATTAAGACAAATTGCACTCTTGGCATGTTTCCTACTAGCCCAAATGGGGCTACTCAAGAGGGATTTTTCCAAGAAGGGCTCAAGTTTGGTCCAGGTAATGGATTATGTTCTAATAGGGTGTAAATGGAGGAACCTAACATTTATTGAACACTTAATTATAACAAAATACCATAGATTGGCTGGTTTGAACAAGAGACATTATTTCTTACCATTCTGGAGGCTGGGAAGTCTAAGGTCAAGGTGCCGACAGATTCAGTGTCCGATTAAGGCACATTCCTGGCTTGTAGACAGCTGCTTTCTCACTGTGTGCTCACGTGGCCTTTTCTTAGTGTGTGCTCAGGGAGGCAAGGAGGGAAGGAGGGGGAGAGGGAGAGGGAGAGAGAGAGGGAGGAAGAGCGAGAGAGCGCAAGGGTGCATGCCTTCCTGTCTCTTCCTCTTACTATAAGGGCACTAATCCCATCGTGCAGACCCCACCTTCATGACCTCATCTAAACCTAATCATCTTCCAAAGGCCCCACCTCTTAATGCCATCACAAGGTGGGACAGGGTTAGGGTTTCAACATATGAAATTGGGGTGGGAGGGGCACAAACATTCAGCCCATAAGAGTCAGGTGTTTGCTAAAGTGCTGTTTATGCCTTTTCTCCCCTCATTTACCCTTTTCAACGGCCCTGGAAGGTGGTTATTGGAATTTTTAACTTCACAGGCAAGAAAACTGAGTTTCAGAGGGGCTAAGACATTCCCAGAGGCCACTCTGTGCCATAGGTACCACAGAGGCCCCAAGCCAGGCATTCGTCTCAGTTTCCACACTTACCCACTGGAGATGCGGAAGGACCTGCGAGTGTTTCAGAATCAGTCCGAATTCCGAGATTCAAGTCCTGAGTCTTTTACTATAGTTGTGGAGCTATGGACATGTCCTCAATTCTAATGGCCTCAAAGGTTTTAGGGACAACTTTCTCTTCAGTTGGGATGAGAAAGGGGATGCTTCTTTCATTCAACAAATGAGAGTCTGAAACCTCCACCGGGCTTGGTCTTAAGTTACACTCTGGGGGCTTGTCGTGGACAGATAAGCCTCTGTCCCCCTAAAGCCCATCTCCCCCATTAGACAGTGGGCTGTCCCCTTTAAGCCCACTGTCTAATGGGGGAGATGGAACAAAAATGAAGACAAATGAATAAGGTAATTTCATTCAGAAACTAATTCTGTGAAGCAAATAGAAGAGACATTTTAACTCGGGTGGTCTGGACAAGTCTGGATGGCAGGACAAGGGGGCCAGGCAGAGATCTGGAAAAGGAATATTCTAGGCACAGGGGAGGACAAGTGCAGAGACTGTAGAAGGAATAAGACTGGCACCAAAGAGGGACTGAAAAAGGGCAGGATGCCCGTGTGTCCTGGAAAAAAAGAAGAGGATAAGGAGAGAAGAGAAAGGACGCGGTCAGTGAAATAGAGATACCCTCTCGTGTGACAGCACAGAGACTGTATGTAAAATACAAAAGGTATTGTGCAACGTGCGTGTTGAAGTGAGGCAGGAGGGGGGACTGAGGAAGATGGGGCAGAAATCAGGAAAAGAGAAGGCAGATGACATGGGGGTTCCCACATCGACATCGTGCCCACTGTGGAACAGCAGAACATTCCATTTTAAAGTACCAGATTTTTTTTTTAAGTATAACAAGACTGGGCTGGGGGTGCAGAGTCCATATGTTTAGCTTGGGATAGTCGCTGTGCAAATGGCGCTTTCAACTCTTGCCTTCCTGGGTTTTGTGAGGCCAAATTTATATGCTTGGCACCAAGGGTGGCCTTTTTCTCTCTCTCATTTTCTCAGTTTTCCTTTCCATGTGTGTGTGTGTATATCTTTGGGAACTCTGGGGACAGAAGATTCCACCCCAGCCGGCAGCTGTATATCTTTCAAACTGTGGTTCCCCAGGCCAAATCCCCCTCCAGATTATTTATGGTTCCCATTGAAGCCGGCAGGACTCAGGCGCCCATGTAGGAGGTGCTCAGCAATGGGCCTCTTTGTTGGACACAGGTCATTGGGAGACGACACTGCCGGTGACTGCTATGTGAACCTCCGCTGCTGGAGAAATGGTTATGTAACTTTAAACAGTAATGACATTTTGCAGAAAAGTGCTTTTTAATTGCTATGTCTTCATTATTCTCTTTCAAATTTGCCCAGGAGATTCCGCCTCAGAGACAGCTTGGCAGGTTCTGGGTTTCCATTTTTAAAGAGCAACCAGTTTTGTGTTTCAGCTGTTCCCAGAAACCCCCCAATCCCAAACTTCATCTGTTTTCAGTTGCGTTACATGGGGTAGGTAATACTGCCTTTTGTATCCTTGCCAGATGGAGAAATGATTTAATGCAATTTTTGAAAAATGCTCTCCCCAGATTCCTTTTGGGCTGGGACTAAGAATAGAATATTTTATCCCCTACAAAGGGGGAGAAAGAAAATGATGAGCAAGCTAGAAAAGTAGGACTGAGAGTATAGTCTGTAGAATGTCTTTAAGCAACAGAAACTTAACCCCAATCCATAGACTTAGATGCCTGTAGGGGATTGGGATCAGCTAAAAATAAATTTTGCTTTGGAAGTGAACATGGTGATACAGATAAAGTGACTCAATAATGCATACTCCGAAAGAATTAGAGACTTGGTTTAGAAGGACTTTACTGCTTGATTTGGTTTGCTCTACCTTTTGGTATTTGCATCATACCCCTCCGTACAGGAGCCCTTCTGAGCAGTGACTCACTCATTTGGACCCTCTGCTCATTGGGGTGGCACTCACCCACCCAGCCTTGTGATGGAGCATCGCCCCGGGGCTGTTCAGCTCTGTCTGTTAGAACGTCTTCTGTGCATGTTGACAAAGGATCCACCTTTCCGAATAGCTCTCCCACCAGTGCTGGTTCAACAAACACATAATTCTAGACCCCACTTTTTTGTGGAAGCTCTCCAAATACCCAAACACTGCCTTCTAGATATTTTCTTCTTCTGAT
Organism: Lagenorhynchus albirostris; assembly: GCF_949774975.1. Lineage (NCBI taxonomy): Eukaryota > Metazoa > Chordata > Mammalia > Artiodactyla > Delphinidae > Lagenorhynchus > Lagenorhynchus albirostris. Next base: position 15,374,538 of record NC_083101.1, read on the forward strand.
TAGATACTCACAGCTATTGTTCCTTTGTTTATCCTGAAGTTTCTGTTGAAACTTTTAAAAAAACTTTAATCAGAGAAATGGCATCCCTGTCATCATCATCATCAAAACTAGGAATAAATCACATGTGTTCGTTTGCTATGCGTCAGGGACTTGTTCTAGACAATTCTAAAGAATTATTTCACTTAGCTCTCTCAGTAACCCTCTGATGTAGGTACTAAAGTTATCTCCATTTTAGAGAAGAGAAAGTGGAGCCTTTGAGAGGTTGACTAACTAACTTGAGATGACTTAGGTAGTCAGTAGAGAAGCCTGACTCTAGTAATGCCCAGCTCTTAACTACTGTGTTATGATTTCCTACCAGAAGGCATACTAGAAGCACAGTCTTCTTTTTCACAAGGCCCCTCTGAAAATAGTCTTTTTTTAGCTGCCATATGAAGACAGGTTGAAATGATGGGCTTCGTTTTTTTTTTTAATAATCTGAAAGCAAGAGAAACAAAGATAAAAATCTAGAAACACAACTTTGAAGTCGAGAGTGAAAGAAATGCTGAGTTTATTCAGAAGATCCCTGATGAGTAGGATTAGGGATGTCCCTGAAGCACGAATGAGAAAAAAATTTAATCCAAATAGCACAGTTCTCTTTTACACAGTGGGTAGTAAAACCATTACCCCAGTATGCACTGGTGGCAAAAACTGTTGGCAGCTCCAAATGAGGTGGAGAGAAATGTCCCAGGCAAAAGTGCTTGAATTAATTAATTTAGCCCAGAGTTGTCCTTTTTTCTGGGCACCATAGGCGCTGGCCTGCTGTGCTGACATTTCATAGGTACAAGAGTAGTTAGTACTCGTGCCCAGATAAATCCTTCTCCATCATTGGCCCTCTGGCTTAGGACTTTGATTAGTCAAGTGTAGAGAAAAAATCATGAGGTGTGGTCAACAGCACTCATCTTATAACCATGAACTACTCATTTCCTCTTGGTGGGCTTTGCCTTCTTCATTTTTAAGCAAAGAAGAGATAATTAATTTAATTTGATGCCATTCTCCACTGATATTTATGTGTACGTGTGAGTGATACTGTGGTCCTGTTCAATTATATAACTCTATTTCTATCATCCTTACCCAGGAAACTACCAAAGTATTCCCATTATTCACAGGATGGAGTCCAGGTTCCTTAGCATAATAATAACGACCTTTGCACTCTGGCATCTGCCCTTTTCTAAAACCTGTTCTCCTCCAGCACTGCAACCCCACCCATCAAATTCATTTCATTCACCAGCAACTCCCAGACATGTTAAGTCTTAGTTCTTGCTACCCCTCTCTTTAGACTATGCTTCCTGTTCTTTTTTACATAATGATCTCTTATTCACTTTTCAACCAGCCCAAATATCTCCTCTGCAAACGTTTCCCTGCTATCCCAGCAATGCTATTTGCAGCCTTCTGCTGTCCAGTTACCTCATATGGCTGACTGTGCTCTGGGTCTATAAAGCTATGTTATGATGATGTGTGTCCATGTCTACCCCTGCTGATTATATTATAAACTCCCCAAGGGCAAAGGTCGTGTCTTTTTTATCTCTATAGACCTAGTGCCTAGCTCAGGGCTTGTGCTTCATAAATAGGGTTCATAAATATTAGATGAAAGGAAAAGGAAAGAAAAGAAGGAAATAAGGAAAAATAAACGGCAATCTTGTGCTTTCAGTAAGGGTTTTCTCCCAAAATGGAAAAGGTATATTAACAGATCTGGCTCTAGCTTCAGTCCTAATATCACAGAATAGAGTATGCAGTGCAGAGATGGCCAAGGTCATGACCTGAGAAGTTTAACTAGAAGCAAGGCAACTGGAGGCCTTGCCAGTTATGCCCTGTGTGGATCTAGGCAGGCCCAGAGATAGTTTGGTTACACAAAGAGAAAGCTAGCAGCTTCGGAGTCCTACGCATCACCTCTCGAAACTGTTAATGAAACACCTTTTCTAACCTTTCCTTTTCCCCTCCTTGCTATTCTCAAACAGGTCTTCAGATCATCTTCCCTCAGTATCTGCAAGAGAAATTTGTCCAGTCAGCCTTGAGCTACATCATGTGCAACGGTGAGGGGGAATACGTATGCCAGAACAGCCAGTGTAGATGCCAGTGTGCCGAGGAGTTCCCGCAGTGCAACTGCCCCATCACCGACATCCAGATCATGGAGTACACGCTGGCCAACATGGCCAAGTCTTGGGCCGAAGCTTACAAGGACCTGGAGAATTCAGGTAGAGAGCCTGATGCTACTACTGCATGAATGGTGCCCTGCCGAGTCGGGAAAACGATCTCGCTGGAATTAGTATAGCTGAGGGGAGCACTCAGTAACCCCCCAAGCCTTTCACGTTGGAGGGTCCAGAGCTGTCCTAGCAGCCATCAGAGAGTAGGCACTCAGTAAGTCTCCAGCGAGTGGAATACTGAATAACATAATCAAGTTCGTGGTCCTATGATGTATTGCTTCTGTGGTACCCAGACGACAGAGAGAATAACGCGTCATAGCACATAGGAAGCCTCTGGAGAGGGGAGTCAAAGCTAGTTGTATTGATTCCTGAGTCTGTGTGTGTGTGTGTGTGTGCACGTGTGTGTACCTGTCTCCCTAAATAAATGAACACACATATATGTGTAAGTATGGATATGTATATATCTATATATATGTACATACATAGGTAGATATTGCTATAGATATCCAACGAATTCACAGACTTTCATAGCTGGAAGTCACTTTTCAGGTAACTTAGCTATTTCCTGTTTTTGTGGTTGAGAAAAATGAATTTCAGGGGAGGAACATCAGTCACCCGAGGCCATAAAGTAGGTGAGGTGCAAAGTTGGGTTTTTGCCTCGTGGAGCTTCTAGTTAATGGGCAATCCCGGCACCGATCATGTAACTCTGCAGAGAATAGTGACATGCTAATCATATGTATGTAAGGAGCGAGGGGCTCCTGTGAGCAAATCTCGTGGCGTTGGAGGGCAGTATGGCCAGGGAGTCAGGAGAGGCCACCTCGAGGGAGAGTCTCAGAGACCAGAGGGTGAGTGCAGGTGGACCAGTGGGAGGCGCCTGGGAGAGAGGTGGTTGCCATGTGAGTTACAGGGGTTGTATAGGTAGTAAAAATGGGAAACGTGCAGAGATGCTGAGGTATTTAGAAGGAACAATTAGCAGGGCTTGATGGTAGATTGACTCTGAGAGTTCAAGGGAAGGGCATTGAGGTGAGCTCCAAGGATGTGTTTTAGGTATGCTTGCTAGACAATCTGATGGGTGCTGGTACCATTCACAGAGCTAGAACACCCTGGAAGGTTTGGAAAGAAGACTGTGTACTCAGTTTTGGACATGAAAAGCTTGGGAACCCTTGAGACTTCCAAAAAGAGATGCCAAGTAGATATTTGGCATTTAATATGTGCTCAGAGATCTGTTAAATAAATGGATGTATGTAGGGAGCGTTTCTGTTTTTAACACAACTATATATCCCTTAAATCTATGACAACGTTAATAGATTGAGTTAAAGTGAGTAGTGATATTGCTGTGTTCTAGAGGAGGGAGGGTGTCAAGACCCAGTGTCTTCCCCTGGGTTACGTAGTTAGTAAATGACAGCGCTGGTAATGGAATGCCTGATTCCAAATCCACTGCTCATAGCAGCTTTTGTAACTTATTAATTCTACTTTACCCACCCCCAGGCCTCAGTTCCCTCATCTGATAAATGAGAGGGCATGTTTGTGTTTTTAATATTTGAATTTATTTAAATCTTTAGCCAAGAAGCCCTTTGATCAAACAAAATCTCACCTTGGGGCCACTGTGTACCGCAGATAAAAGCGGAGCTGTAGAGCGCTGTGTTTGAAAACCACTGGTTTCCGTGATCTCTAGGCCTCCCACCAGTTCTGGGAGTGCAGAATGCATCCATGATTCTGCTCTCACGGGGTCATCGAGTGGAGCTGTGATGCCTTAGGAACCTGCACCCATTAGTCCATTTAAAATCCTGGGAATCCATGAAAGAGGAGAGGTTCATGATGGAAATGTATTATGATGATTATTTGGCCTCAAACAAAAGAAGCATTTGATAAAATGCTTTTGAAAAGAGATTCTACTGATTGCTAAAAAGCAGAGGGGGGTGTAGGCTGTGTGCACAAGTAGTAGGAATCCCTAGCACAGAATCCTTATTCCCAAGGAAGAGAAGCCACTTTGATTGGGTGGGTGTGGGAGGAAATTCAGAAAGCTGAGATGCTGCAGGGTAAGCTGAAAAGGCCACAGAAATGATTTCTGTGTCACGATTGTCTCTCCACAAAAGCACACCTTTCCTCTAGATATCCTGCACTCATCCATTTGAAATGTTTGTACCCATGAAAACAAAGCCATCCATCCACGCGTGTATGTGGCTCGTACATGTACACTTTCCTCCTTTTCCTTTGCAACCCATGACCTTAAGGACTCAGCCCCAAGTAATTTGGAGGAATTAACGACTGGCCAAAGGTCAAAGCCATTGATTCCTTCAAGGCTCGAGAGTTAGTGGTCACATAGGACCTAGTTTACACACATAAATGGGGGTCTATGCCTCCTTTATTGGGAGGGAACCCTTCTACTTTTAGTCAAGAAAATGAAATCATTTTCACTTTTTAATTAGGTGTTCGTATCTGACCCAAATTCTGGTTCTTTGAAAGGACTGTTCTCTCCTCCGAGGTCAACAGAGCCCTCTGCAGGATGAGCTGTGTGGCGGGGAGAGCTGGACTGGCCAGAGCAGCAGCGTCATTAGGGCCAGTCCCCTGCCCCCAGCCAGCCCACTGAGTAAATCCACCAGCACCGTCGTGTGTATCCGCCCAATCTTACACAGCCGTCCACTCAGCACCTTCTGGATATCGAAAACTATTTAGGCAGACAGCGTCTCTCAAGATTTGAATTAGATGCTCTTACTGACAGATGGGGAAACTGAGGCATTGAGAAAATAATGCTTATACAGCCATCCAAGGGTCAGGAATCAGTCTGAACTCGTGCATGTCTAACGGTCTATAACAAGGTTCCTGAGGAGTCAGAGACTCCTGTTTCAGCACCTTAACAGAAAAGATATTAATATATTAAAAAATATATAGTTTTTTTCCTCTCAATTCACTGATCCTCTTTATGTGTTGAGAGTAAGTGTAATATGCTACATAAGAGCATAAGATTCGGAGCCAGTCTAGAGTTCTAATTCTACCATTTGCTGGCTGTGTGACCTTGGCAAGTTAATTAACTTCTCTGTGTCTTACTTTCTATAAAAGGGGGCACTAAAAGCACCCACCTCGTATGTTTGCTATAAAATCACTTATATATTGTAGATGTTTAAGACTGACCCTGGTGCTTATCGAGAGCTTAGAAGGCATTTTTTAGAAAAAAAAGAATGCCTAATATACCTGAAATTCCCTTGTAGGTTTTATGGAAAGTATCAAGCTTCAGATATCTATAGATAGATGATAGCTAGATAGCTAGATAGATAGATAGATGACAGATAGATGATAGATAGATATCCCAACCATTTAGCCTGTTTTTCCTGCAAAATGATCAACCCCTTAATTTTTTAACTTTCCCAATAGTTGAGTGGGGGATTGAGTAGGAGGTATTAGATCAGAAAACAACAGCTCAGGTTTTAGTCCTGTCTCTTGTTACTCATGGACTGTTCTACCTTCAGAAAATGATATTCCCACTCGAGGCTTTAGTTTCTCCAAATGTAGAACAAGAAAGCTGACCTAGATAATTTCTTCTAAGGCTGTGTCACCTTGTAGCACATGCTGACACACTGAAACTCAGCATCACAAACTGAGGCAGAAATCTTCACCCAGGAGACCCAAGAGTTCGTCCCCATCTGGAGTTTCCCAAAATGTGACTTGATGTAAGGTGGTCCACACATGCAGCTTCTAGTGAGAGTGGGGCACACAGTGGGGAGGGTGATCGATGTCAGTTCTCTGTCGATCCTGAAGATTACATCAAAGAGAATGTCTCAGTTGCTGCTAATATCCTTTCACATCTATCACCTGCTCCTTCCCTAAATTTCAAAGTGAGAGCAGGCACAGGGGTTCAGTCATTTAGCAGGCCACAGCATTTGGCTAGAATTTATTAATATCATTTTCATTATATTTATTTTTACAGCTTTATTTTTATAGCTCCCGTTCTACCGAGGGCATCTGATAGTGATTCTCTACTTGGATTGGATAAAAATCTGTTTTAATTGATTGAAAGATAAGTACAAGTAAATATAAGTACAAGTGAATGTCATAAAGTTGGCATTCAAATGACAGAAGTTGGGGCGGCCCTGTCTGAAGCAAGGTTGTGGGATGCAGGTTCACTCCTGCGGTAGCAAAGTAAAAGACCCGTCAGTGAAAACACAGTGGCCTCTTCACTGCGTGCTGGGAGTGGAGCAGGCTAGTTCCGTGTTTGCAGGCCTCCAACAAGTTGGCTTTATCGTGCGCCTGCTTTGCTTGTGGACGGGGCTAAGCACTTGCGCCTCAGGTGGGGGCTGTGTCATGCTCAGCCCGCCTTCTTGGCCTTTGTCTCTTGCTAGATGAGTTTAAATCGTTCATGAAGCGTCTCCCTAGCAACCACTTCCTGACCATTGGGAGCATCCATCAGCACTGGGGCAACGACTGGGACCTGCAGAACCGCTACAAGCTCCTGCAGAGCGCCACGGAGGCCCAGAGGCAGAAGATCCAGCGCACTGCCCGCAAGCTCTTCGGCCTCAGCGTCCGCTGCCGCCACAATCCCAACCACCAGCTGCCTAGAGAGAGGTAAGTGCTGGCCCCCCTGCCACCTCCACAGGCTCAGACCTGGTGCGGGGGCACATGTACTACGGAAGATGTATCTGCAGCTCGTGGCCTTGCATGGTCCTGACCCACAGTTTTCTCGATTGTCTCTGGCTTCTCCCCTACTGGCTCTGGCTGCACTGGATTTCTGTTTCCTGAAAATACCCTGAACTTCCAGCCTCTATAGTCTGTCTGAGCCATCTGACAGGTGAAGGAAGTTAGCAGTAGCCCTGACTGCTACGTGACATTTTTCTGGTTGCTTAAATGTATTACCTAACTTGAAAATTACTTGGCAAAGCAGATTTTAGCATCCGCATCTTAACGGTGAAGAAACTGGGTTAACTGATGAATCAAACAATTTATTGACTGAGGGCCTTTGCTCAGGGGCTGGAGTAGAGTGAAGCAAAGGAGGCACCTACCGTGAAGGAAGCACTCCCTCCCCCGGTCATGCGAGGACAGGGTCCTCACCTGAGAGGCAGCGCCTCCTCAAATGCCTGCCTGCCTCGCTGGCCTCACCCTAGTCCCAGCCCTGCTCGCGATGTACCAGGTATTCTGAAGAATGATGGAGGGCACAGGGGTGAACAAGCCAGACAGGGCTCATGCCCTCATAGCACCTAGGGTTTATCAACTTTCTCAGGGACCCACAGAGAAGGAGCGAGAATTCAAATGCAAGTCTCTCAGACTCCACTCTCCCAGGGCATTCATGAGCTACATCTGGGGGTTTTCTGTATTTGTGTCTCCAGGGTTTCCATGAAGGCATCATGGAAGAGCAGGAAAGCAGGCTTGGGTCTGTCCACCCTGCGTCTGCCAGAGTGCTGATGCGTTCATCTGTTTCACGTTTGGGGATTCCACACTCAACTTTATTCAATGAAAATAGATCCACTCTTAAAAAGACTGAGGCTAAGTCACCTTCACTTAACAGATTCTGTGTCAGCCACATATTTTATCCACAATTGCTACCCGCATTGTACAGATTAGAAAACTGAAGCTCAGAGAGGGCAAGGAATTGGTCCAAAACAGCAGTGTAAGTCAGTAGTTCTCAGTGGAGGTGGCTTTGTCTCCAGGGAACATTTAGAAAGGTCTGAAGACATTTCTGAGTGTCATAACACATGTGAGTGCTACTGCAGTCCCCACAACAAACAGTGATCTGGCCCCAAAAGTCAACGATGCTGATATAAGAACGACAGACAAGATACCCCGACGCTTTGACTCTAAGTACTGTGTTCTTAATCACCCTGCTCCACATGCACTCAAAATTTAAAAAGCGCCAAACTCTTTAAAAAAAATCCTCCTCTGTACCAACCACCCTCACCCAAGCACTCATTTTCCTCTCGATATTCTAGACTCAGATCAAATGCTGCCTCCTTCAGGAAGTCTTTGCTGATTACACCAGCCAATATGGAGGGCCCCTTATTTTAAGTTCCCATTAACCTAAAACCCACACATTAGTCAGCAGATTTTCTTCTATTTCCCATAATAAAACCTTCTCCTTTTGCGCTCGTCCATGCTCATCTCTGTTCTCCCCATTCCCCCCAACTTGGAGCCCCTTTCTTTTCATCTAGCTTGTGATCATTGTGAAACAAATGGAATTTCGGCCGGCAGTGGCTTACTTGTTGAAATGCTGCAGAACCAGGGACTAGGAAAGGGGCCCAGTCACAAAATAGCTCCCTTGTCATCTGTGACAATTGCCCAAACTGCCACCATGAGTGAGGGTCTGAAGTGGATTCCATTTAGACCCACTGAGCATCAGTCAAGTGACCTGCATCAGGACTGGGGGAGATACGGAAGTGAACGCGGTGACAGTGCCGTGAAAGATGTCTCTTAAAGGGGGAGTGAGGAGGAATCTGTTGGCAGTCGGGAGGAACTCCCCACATATATTCGCTTGCTAGGGCTGCCACAGCTAACTACCACTGACTGAGTGGTTTAAACAACAGAAATGCATTTCTTCCCAGTTCTGGTGCCTGGAAGTCTGAGACTGGGGTATTGGTTATTCCTGAGGCCTCTCTCCTTGGCTTGTAGCTAGACATCTTCTCCCTGTGTCTTCACAGGGCCTTTTCTTTCTGTGTATCTGTGTTCTAATCCTCCTTTCTTATAAGGACACCAGTCCTATTGGGATAGGGCTCACCTCAATGACCTCATTTTAACTTAATTGCCTCTTTAAAGACCTTATCTCCAAATAGAGTCACATTCGGAGATACTGTGGGTGACGACTTGACTGTATGGATTTTGGGGGGATATAATTGAGCCTAGACACCACAAGAGGTGGCTTTTGATCAGATCCCTAAGTGGAGAAATGGTGCATCCCCAGGCTGACCACACTGGCTGTGCACCTGGGCAAAAGAGTTCACACTTAACCATTACCAGACTTTAAACAAAAGCACCTGTCAGTGTTGCTGGTTGTCACTCCAGAAAATGAAGTGGAAAGTCCAGAAGCCCAAAGACACGGGGAAAACACATTGATTAAAGGTGAGCAGAGTGCCCAGGGCACAGAGTATAGAGCACCATTGAGCACACTGCGTCTAGGGAAGGCTCAGGAGGGCTCCAGAGGAGAGAGGAGCTGGACAGGCCTTAGAAGGGAGGAAGGAGGGACAAAATTGGGTAACGGGAAGAACACGGAACAGAATCGGGGGTTGGATGAGATTGCACCCTAACCTTAGCAAGCTGTGGACCTTGAGCAGGTCGCCTCACTATTCTGCGTGCAAAACCTGTCCACATCTGTAACTTGCTCTTCCTCTGCAAGGCACAGACAGCTAGAAATACCCTGCCACCGCTGGGACCTGCAAAGAAAGAACTCGCAGTGTTGTCATCTCTCCTCCTGAGATAAGAAAACTTGCCCTAATCATTACATCCCTCCTTCACTCACCTGGAGAGGGTGCCTGGAATTCCACTTTGGCATGTCACTCAATTATATTCATTTAGTATGTATTGGATACTGGGGTGGGCAGGGGACATAGAAATGCAGCTGTGCTGATTCGTCTGAAGCCTTCCCAGGAGAACTGAACCTCCTTGCTGGCTGTGGGCTGCTTCCTGCCATCTGAACCAGAGGCTTTAATGAGCGTCTCTCACACCAGCAGGCAGGGCACCTCCCTGCCACGAAGCTGTGTCAGACAGAGGTGCTAACACTGGGGACCTTGGGCCACCTGAGCTGAGCAAGCTGGAATTTGCAAATGAACCACTTGCTCTGCTGTGGTTTGTCTGTGTCCTGGGCTCCATGGGGGCTGAGTCCACCAAGCAGATGCCATCACTTGTGTCAAGAAGGGTGGCATTGTTGGGCGGGGGTGGGAGAGGGAAAGAGCCCGGGTCTTTAGCAGCACACGGACTGGATCCAAATCCTGGCTCCGTTTGCTAGCCACGGGGCTTTATGTAGCTCATTTGCAACGTGGGATAATTGCGCTAGCCTTCAGATTAAGTATGAGGATTAAGATTTTAAAATTCAAAAAGCCTGACTCAGTTCATAGAGAGTTGTCACTTAGTGCGGGTTTCCCCCACTATCCGAAAGTAGAGCTTTTCTGTGAAACCCTTCATAAGCTGAAATGCCATAAAGCAAAGAAGCAATTACCTTTTTTTCATAAAAGCTAAAATCTTTGGATTTCTTTAGGTTAGTGAAAACATGTCTCTTGTAAGGTCTTTTGTAAAAGCGAAGTGGCATAAAGCAGACTTTTGAAAAGCAGGGGACACCTGTATATGGATTCTAAAGATCAGGCACTGTTCTAAGCATCTCATATGAACTAACTCACTTCCCCCTCACTGCAGCGTTACAGACTAGGTACTCTTACTGTCTTACTATTTCTACTCTGCAGATAAGGGAACTGAGGCACAGACAGTTTAATAATGTACCCAAGGGCAATAAATATTATTTTACTGTTACTTCAAAGACGTGTTTACCTATAAAATCTAGTGAGAAGTCAAATATAGATAATTGGTTTGAAGGCATACTGGAACTTTAATATTGAGCTGGACGGCACAAGGGGGGTTCTGCTTATCAGTTGTTGCCAAACAATTCACCCAAGATTTCTGGGCTCAAAACAACACTTATTATCAACTCTCAGGATTCTGTAGACTGACTGGGCACAGCTGGGGCTCCCTCAGGTTGGCTGGGGCTGGGGTCACAGGGGGCCTTGACTGGACATCCAAGATGGCTCACTCCCAGGGCTGGCAGGATGCTGGCTCTACACGTACCCTCTCCAGGTGGCCTGGGCTTCTTGAAACACGACAGCCTCCTGAGACTAAGAGGAAACGGTAAGGCTTCTTACAGCTTAGCTTTGGAGGTCAGAGAGTATCACTTCCACCATATTCTGTTGGCCAAAAGCCCAGCCCAGATTCAAGCAGGTGAATGCTGGGGGTTGTGGGTCACTGGGGGCAGAGGGAATCTTTTTGGAGTTTAAGCACCACAGGATAAATTGAGTATAATTGGAGGTAGAGGTGACTATCCTATATGTAGGGCAAATAAGATGAATGATAATAATAATCACAATCACAGAGCAATAACAAACACTTAACTGAGCAGCTATTATAATAGGCAATAGAGCTGGCTATGTATAAAGATTCTGGAGTCAGACTGCCTGGGTTCAAATCCCAGATTTATTGCCTGCTCACCTTATAACCCTGGGGAAGTTACTACCACCTTTGAGCCTCAATTTTCTCATCTATAAAATGAGGCTAATAACAGTGCCAATCTCATGAGGTTGTTCTGAGGATTAAATGCTTGAACCCACATAAACTGTTTAGAACAGGGCCTGGCACATAGAAAACACTCAATACGTGTTAAGCTATTTTTCTTATTTTTACGAGGCACTGATTTTGCATACAAATTGCTTAGCCCACAGTAATATTCAGTGAGTCTGAGTGTTGATGACAATGATGACGTATATTTTTTTCATCTAATCTTCACATTATCTCTATGAAGTGGATGCGATTGGATTTGTTTTATAGGTAAGGAAACTGACGAGGCAGAGATGGAATTAAATTAACTTGTCCAAGGTCACAGGGCAGATAAGCAGCAGGATTGGAAGGGTCTTGCTGACTCCATGGGTGGGTGTGGCGGTCAGGAGCCCTGTGCAGGCTCTAGGAGGCGAGCAGAAGCAGGAGAGGCGGCTGCGCTGGGTTGGGGCACCTTGGCTTGAGTGTAGGATGATGTCACAGGCAGGGTGAGCCCCTCAAGGTCATGTGGGTGATGACAGACCAGGAGTAGTGTTTTATAGACCCTAACGTAGTGTGCTGAGATTCACGAAACGGCACCAGTTGTAGAACCCGGAATCAGCTCTGGAGCCCAGGCAGACACACCAGACACAGCCCCTGTAAGTACAGAGAAGAGGTCAGGTTCAGTGCAGGTCAACTTAGCAAGGAGTTCCTGAGAACTTACTCTGTGTGGGGCTCTGGAAGCATTAAGATAAATAAGACCCATCCCACCCCCAAGGGTCAGTGCTTGTTGGGATGATGGTAGCAGGATTAATTCCAGACCACACCTGCCAATGGGGAATACAACACCCAACCAGATTGGGTTTCCATCACGTATTAGGTAATTTGGGGGTCCCAGGGATACTGTGGTGGATTGCTTTTAGCTTGTGCAGGAGCTGGCCCTAGAGTCAGACCACAGTACTTCAGTTAGACAGGTCGAGGAAAGGCGGGACCCACAGGGAAGTTTCCTGTGGATTGTTTCGCTACCAGGATGTCCTTATGTTTTGCAGTTAAAAAGGCGGAAAGACTGGGAGGTGGGCTTTGAGTTTGGTCACTATTACTAGACTTTCTGAACCTTGGTTTTCTCATCTGTGAAATAGGCAGCATAATTTCTTCTTCCTGTCTCAGAGGGTCTCTGCCTGGCTCACCTGAGATGGTATGTCTGCCAGCACTGTGTAAACTCTGAGTGCTCTGTGAAAGGGGGCTCTGCAAGCAGGGTGAACTTGGAATTAAATTCATCAGGAAGAGAATGGGGCTGAGTTTAGGTTCAAGGTAACACTCTAAGGCATTTCTCTTGCCCCGGGCACTGTCCTACACACTTTCACCTCATTTAATCATCATGACAACTCACCTGGCAGCATCAACTCATCCCATGTTATGAATGGGGAAGTTTAAGATCCAGAGATGTTAATTGACTCGCTGAAGATTATACATCAAATAAGAGGCAGGATTCAAACCCTGGCAGAGTCCTTTCCCTTAACATCTATGCTATTCTACCTGCCCCTGAGGCAGGATGATCCAAGGTGTTCAGATTACCTGCCTAAACTACAAACTGCAATGTGATGGAAATCACCTCTCATTGCAAAGGAGGGAAGGAAGCAGGGAGGGAGGGAGGAAAGAAAAGAAGAAGGGAGAGAGGGAGAGAAAAAAGAAAAGCAACACAAAATCAGCTTGAGCAAGTGAACTCTGCTGGCTTCTGTGCAATTCCATAAATGTTTACTGACTACCTGGTCTCCCGTCCTATGCCAGACACTGTAAGACACTTAAAGATACAAGCAAAGGGGTCTTTGTCTTCAAAGCATCATTATCTAGCCTCAGGATGTGCTTTTGAGAAGGACACTTGTTTGAACCAGAGTTCAAGTCCCCCTGGCTGGGCCCTGTTGTGAGCCCGACTAAGTCCACACTGGATCTGTTAGCATATATTTCAGAATGAGAACGCTGGGTGCAAAAAAGGAGCCTTGCGGGGCAGGTACAGGCTGAGCAGAGAACAGGTGCACCTCACCTTTAACCACGGCAGCTCTTTAGCCGTTTTCTTTATGAGAATTCTGCCTTAAAACTCATTTGGGAAAATAAGGTGATTTTTAAATTTTTGCTAAAACAATTTGAAAACAACTGGGCTCAGTTATCTCTGAGGTCCTTCCCAACTCCTAGGAGAAATATCACTCACAGAGAGTGACAGAGTAACTGTTCAACTCCAAAATATTGATACAAGAATGGAAATTGAATCTTTGAACCATATTGCTTTCTGATGATGCTAGTCAATTTTCATGAGTAGCCTACAGTTCAAACTCAGATCTTTTGCCCCAAATGACAGTAGCCTTTTAGCTAAGCCTCCCAAAATCTACTCAAATCACTTTCTAATCTATGTTCCAGGAGGCCGTCAGAATTATTACTTAAGAAGCAAATTTGATCTCGACAGCCTTTGGTGACTAATCCCTGCTCTTAGGAGAATGGGCGCACTCCTAAGATGACCTACAGGTCTGTCGTGATCTGGCCTCTGCCTGCCTCTTACTCTGTGTTTCACACCTCTTCTTGGCTCGCTCAGCCAACTCACTAATCTTTCAATTCACTAGGTGTGCACACTCCTCCCACCCCATAGGCTTCACACAGGCTCTTCCCTGAAGCTTTCTTCCTTCTTCCTTATCTGCAATAGTATCTATGCATCTTTCAGATCTCAGCTCAAAAGCCTGTGCTCCTTGCATTGAAAGGCTGTATCAGGACTTGTTTAATATGTTTTCCTAGTGATCTGATTTCCCAAATGAAGCCCACATCTCAGTTTACCACTGTACCTTTGTTTACCCAGTTATTAACACCTGTCTCTCCCGTGAGACCGTCAGCCCCATGTACGCATCTGGACCCATGTTTTTTATCACTTTAACAGTATAACTTCCTAGCATGGTAATTGGCACACATTTTTTAAAATGTGCTCAAAGAATGGGCAAATAAATTATTTTCTACTTGGGGTCCCCAAAACATGTTGACACAATATTTTAAAATTGTATGCATTGCCGTACAAATAATCTGCAGATTTTTCGCATACTACATTGTATGTGGTTTAAATTGTCTTTTTCATTTACAAAGGAAGGAACTAAGGCCAAAGGGAGTTGTGACGTGTTCAAGGTCACTCTGGGAATGTGTGAACAGAGCGTGATTAAAATTCAGGCCCTCTGACTGTGACAGTCCAGGCAGTAAAATGGAAACTGCAAATTGAGATTGTCTTTAATTGACCTGCATCCAAATTCTGCAAGGATCTGTTGTTAAGTCCACTACTTTGGGAAATGCGCCCTAGTGAAAAAAAAAAAGGACAAAAATAGACACTTCCAAGAGTTTACTAAATTCAGTGAGATGAAAAGAGATTCCTAGCACCAACTAGGTGCTTAAGGACAGTGTGATTTGATATTTTTCCCCACACCCTGTCCCGATTTTTGTAGAGGTTATAGTATTGTAAGACAAAGGAGATTCATGGAACTTTAACTTGAGGGCAGGCAGTATAACTATTGGCATTTTTCCAGTGACTCCTGGTCTTCGGTTTCTTTTTACTTCTCATGTTCACGTGGACTTGACCCAGCCCCCGGGCTTTAGCCAGGCACAATGTAATTATGCATTGTTCGGATGAAGATCTCTTGGGGGCATCTACCTCAGGCTTCAATCGTGGGGCCATAGCTTCTGAGCCCAGGTCAGCTTTCTACAAACTTCCTGCTCCAGACAGCGTTTAATTGGTGTCTATGGAAAGAGTCCAGCTACCAGGATAATCGTTCTATTATGAGAACCTTCAGTATCCACACTGATTTTGATTCTTCTCTCTGAACCCTATACTTACTTGCCTCTGGATTTAATCTCCACAGACTCCTGCTGGGGGGCAGAGGGGTGTGACTTCTTATCTTTTATTGAGCTGAAGTCAGTGTCAGTTTATTAGGCTGACAGTCCCTGCTCTCCCACTTATTAGATGTGTGACCTCAAAAAATCGCGAAACCTACCTGAGCCCTGTGTTTCCTCACCTGTATGATCAGGATAATAAGAAAAGCTACCCTATGGAGTTGATGTCTCCGTCAATTTGGATACTATATGTGAAAACTCTTCATAACCTGTAAAGAAATGCACAGATGCAATGTTAATATAATCAAGAGCACAGTTGTAGTAGATGCTAGATTTTTGATGAAGACACTGTTTCTGCTTCTAAGACACAGATCTTTCCATTGGAGAGAATAATTCATGAGCCCAACAAAATGTAATAACGTAGTAGAGAGGCAATGAAATTTCAGATACTTAAGGCTTTAGACTCTGGAATCTGACAGACCAAGGTGTAGACTGCCATTTACTAACAATGGAACGTTGGTACAGTATTAAGTTATCTGAACTTCATTTTTCCAATTGACATGGTGGAGATAAAAATGATACCCACCATCGGAAAAATCAATAAAAGAACATATATGCCACTTTTAGCACATAGTAAGAAGTCAAGCACAGGCTCCTTATCAGACAGATTTCGAAACCAATAATTTCTCAATTAACAGAAAAAGTTAAAATAAGGAACGCTAAAATGTATGCCATGCTGCACATATATAAACACAATTTATTTTAACTTAAAATATATAAATATATATTTCTTGGCCAGCCTTTTGAAGTAGGGCCAAAATCTTTTTTGAGGGTGTTTGTATAATATATTCCATTTGATGTTTTCCTGGCTTTCTTGCATAAACCACACCGGTAATTATAGTATAGTATACTATAGTATAGTATAGTATAGTATAGTATATATACTATATATAGTATAGTATAGTATAGTAATTATAGTATAGTATTTCCAACTTTGGTTTATTCAGAGTGGAGCAGTAGTTTACAGACTCTTAAGAAGCAACACCTAAACGTCTGTAGGTTTTTATGAACCCTCCCAGTCTTCTCCAGGTACTTCTCCTTTATTTAAGTGGGTGGCAATTCTTTCATCAACTGGTCTATATAGAATTTTCCCACAGAATTCAAATGAGTTCCCACAGAAAAAAGCTCGCATTTCATTGATTTATTTGACTTTTATTTCAAAAAGTTTAATTTTTTAATTGCTTTGGAAGAAAGGAGAGCGATAGTAAAATGGCATACTTAAAGCTAATTTGCTTACATCTTTAGTGTTTAAGCCAATACAATTTATAAGCTAATATTATTTCTCATCCTAGACATTTTTATGCTTTTGTGTAGCGTTTTACAATTATTGTCCAAACACAAAAATAGAGATCTAAACATACTTTTCATAAAGTAGAAGACACATTCCTAGAATACTTTGGTCTCAGGAACATAATAGCAAATACAACTGGCATAAGCAGGTTTGGGAACAAACAAAACGACTCTTGGTAAATGTGCTTGTTACTTGGAGGGACCAGAAGCACGTGGGCTTTGTAGGAGGGTAACCGACCCGCCATGACTATTCAGTGTGCCAAGAGCATCACACATCACTCTGATCAGATGGAAGGGAGAGTGTCAGTTGTGTGCCAAGTCACTACAGGCAGGTCAATTTCAGGAGCTTGTCCTGAGACAGCAGCTCTTATGCCTACTAACTCGCCATGACAATAATAAATAATGATAATAATAGTTAATGTATAATGACTATTTATTATGTACCAGGCACAGCTTTAAATGCCTTACATAATTTACTCACTGAATCCTTACAACCACCCTGTAAAATAGATGCTGTTACGCTTCCCATTGTATAAACATGGAATTTGAATAGCAGTAAAGGTAAGAAAGGAGAGAAACGTA
The DNA here is from genome assembly GCF_949774975.1 of Lagenorhynchus albirostris. Lineage (NCBI taxonomy): Eukaryota > Metazoa > Chordata > Mammalia > Artiodactyla > Delphinidae > Lagenorhynchus > Lagenorhynchus albirostris. The sequence continues at coordinate 15,391,718 of NC_083101.1, forward strand.
TTCCTGTCGGGAAGACTCTAGGAATGCCGTTTTCTCTTTGCCTGGGTTATTCTGTTCGTCCTCCCAGTTCTTAGTGATGCTTGTCCTGGCACCCTGGGCCAGGTTGCACTGTCAACAGTGTGTCTTTACTGCATCCTGCGTGGAAGTTTTTTCTACCCCCTGGCACGTTTGCAATTGTGTGTTTAATCCTAGATTTTCCCTACTTGACAACAGATTCTGTGAGGGCAGGGACTCTGTTTTTCTTGTTCACCAGTGTATCCGCCCCCCCTCCCCGCAGTAACAGGTAAAGTGCCTGGCATAGAATGACACAGCATTTGCTGAACTGAAGTGAGGGACCATTTGAGACGGAAGTTGAGGGATGATGATGCTTTGAACTTGGGGTAGAGAGAATGTCCTGTGTTGACATGAGCTTTACCACAGGTCTGTGGGTTAAGGCAGTGGTTCTCAAACTGGCGCGGGCATCACAGTCACCAGGAGGGCCTTTTGAACACAGATGGCTGGACCCCACCCCAAGGTTTCTGATTCCTTATGTAGATCTGGGTTGGGTCCCAGGTCCCAGGTGATACTGATATGGCTGGTCTGGGGACCAAACTAACCTTGGATTAGAAGCCTCTCTTCACTGCCATAAATATGTCCTCATCTCACAATATGTGCACTTGGTCAAAACCAGGCAAAAGTTAGTTCCCTTGAGGGAACTGATAGGATATTGGGAAGGGGTGAAGGGATGGGGGGGAGGGGAGGAAGTGGTGTCTTTGATTGAATAAGTTTAGGAAATGTTGAATTAAAAAAATAATTAAATAGAGAAGGGGTCATATGCATTTTTTTAAAAAACTTGTTTGGCCATAGAACCATTCTTTTTGAATTCTTTTTAAGGGATTGGGTTCCTCAGCACACAGCCTTGGAAAAGAATGATTTACTCCAGGTTAAGAGGCAATGACCCAGGTTATTTGGTGTGCTACCACAGCTTGTGATTTCCTGACAATAGAGATCCTCATCCTTCAGCCAGACTTCTTCGAGTTGAGTTTCCAACACCTCTGCTTAAACAGATGCTAATGGCTCTGTATCCCAGCATGTAGAACTGCTGCTGAGAGGTGGCAAGACTGCTAACCAGCAGCGGCCAAAATAACAGCAGGAAGGTACTCAGTCTCTGGTATAATTAGGGAATAAATTTACCTCATTTGGCTTAGATATATTCCCAATTCTAAAAAGTAAACTATTACTTAAGACAAATACCTTATGTATAAGACAGATACCTTACATATAGATTATTTTATTTTGCAAAGGGCTGATTGTTATAATAACCTGGGGGTTGGGTGGAGCTAGAACAAGGATTAGACTCCTCATGTACAGGTGAGAAAACTAAGGCTTACAGAAATTAATGACTGGTCCAACATTATGAAATAATACCCCTTCTTCTGTTGCCATCCTATATAAGCATAGCCCTTTGTTCTTGTCAAAGAATATATACCTTAATATTTATACTGAATCTTCATTTATCCATGCATTCCTTCATCCAGCAGATATTTAGTGATCACCTACTAAGTGCCAGGCATTATGCATGAGGTCTTGGTAGATGATGAGTAAGACAGGGGTGCCTCCGTTTACAGAGATCTTGAGCTCTAGCAGGTAAAAGAAAACCGGCACAGGACTGGGCCTCTGCACCTGTGCTTTACCTTAGGAATCTGAAGCTCAGGAAGGTTATATGGCCTAAAATTACAAAATCATAAAATGTCGTGGCTGTCAGGGAACCTAAAAGATCATCTAATCGATTCCTGTCATTTTATTAAAGAATAAAATAGAACAGAGTGTGTCTTGGCCAGAGTAACTATATTGGTTTTGTATTGTTCTGTAACACATTACCACACATTTAGAGGCTGAAAGCAACATGCATTTATTATCGTTCAGTTTCCATGGGTCGGGAGGCTGGGCCTGGTATAGCTGGATCTTCTGCTGATGTCTCACAAGCAGAAACGAAGATGTCGAGAACCCACTTCAAAGCTCAGTCTGGTTGTTGGCAGAATTCACTTCTTTATGGTTATAGGACTGAGGTCACTTTTTCCTTGCTGGTCATTGGCCAGAGTTCACTCTTAGCTCCTAGAGGCTATTCTCCAGTCCTGGTACATGTACCACTCCATCTTCAAACGAACAGAGGTGGAGCAAGTCTTTCTCAGGCTTTGGATCTCTCTGAATTCTCTTTCTGCCAACGGCCAGAGAAAACTCTCTGCTTTCAAAGGGACACCTCTAATTAAATTAGGTTCACCTAGATAATCTCAGTATCTTTATATCAACTGTGCCAAATAACAGGACACAGTCTTGGGAGTGATATCTCACCACATCCACAGGTCCTGGGGGTTAGAGCCTGGAATCTTGGGGAGGGAGGACATTTTTCAAGTTCTGCCTGGTACAGTTACATAGCTTGGTAGTAATGGAAGAAGGAAGAGAGATCCTGAGTTCTCTCTGGGGGCTCATGGTATATAATAGTTTGAATATCTATTGCTGTTTAACAAACTGACCCAAATTTAGGGCCTTAAAGCACCAGTCATTATATTATGCTCATGATCTATGAGTCGGGAATTTGTGCCCGAATTGGCTGGGCGATTCTTCTGTCCACATGAGGTGACGCGAAGTCACTCATTGCTATTTAGGTGGCAGCTGGGCTGAGTTGGAGGTTCTAAGAGAGCTTCACTCGCATATCTGGTTCCTTAGCAGAGGTGAGCAAAAGGCTGGGCTCAGCTGGGCAGCTCTGTCTCTTCAGGGTCACTTCATGTGGTCTCTTCAGCAGGGTGGTCAGCCTGCTTGTAAGTGGCCTCAGAGCTCTAAGGGGGGAGTTTTCCAAGAGACAAGAAGTAGAGGCTGCTGCTGAGTCCATAAACTAAGTGAATCACTTCTGCCTTAACTGTATTGGTCAAAGGAGTGGTGGAATCTGCCCAGATTCAAGGGAGGGGAACAGAGATCTCCTGTCTATGGGAGGAGTGTCAAAGGATCCGTGGCCACCCGCCGTACATTGTGGGTTTGTCATTTGTTTATTTTTCCATTGTGATACATTTTAGTACAGAGGTTCGTGCACTCTTCAGAGACCTTATGAAGAAATATCTTGTAATACAAAATTGCCCTTTTGAACCTTTGTCAATCAAGACAAAGTTTGTTTTAGCGGATTTATCGTATGGTTTATGCCCCTTGCAACATGCTTCGGCCTAGGTACGTGTTTTGTTGTTGTTCTTATTGTCTTGTTTTGTTTTCTTGGAAGCTGGTTAAAGGGAGAGAATATTCCATAATATAAGTTTTATTATTTGGTGGGGATGCCAGAAGTGGGAAGGAAGGAGTTTCCAATTATGGATTAATCTCAAGCATGCACTCTGGAATGCGGAAATAACCATCAGACCCACTGTGAGAAGAACCTGAACCAAAGTCCCATTGATCACCTGACCCCCCCATAAACACCTATGCTGATTAGTAGACTGCAGTGACGTTTTGTGTCTCCTAGAAATACTATCAGTTCAAAGCCAGTGTCCAGTAATCCTTGAAAAGTATGAATATTTCCTTTCCCCCAATGCACAGTCACCCAGGTAAAAGGCTGTCGGTCCCCTTGGGAGAGGTTGGGGAAAGATGAACGGTCTACATTTGTGGCCGTGTGCAGGGTCCTTCCTTCCTCAAGGGAAAGATTCTGCCTCTGGCTTTCCAGGTACTATTTGTGTGACCTCAGGCAAGTCACATAAGCTCTGTTTCCCGTGGACTAAGCCTTGTCTAGGCATCATTCCACTCCGGAATTCTGAAAATCTGCCACGCTAAACACACAGACAGCTCCACCTACCAGAGTTAATTGCTACTTTGACAGTCCCTGACCTACTGATGTGTGTGTGTGTGTGTGCACGTGCACACACCCTGGGAGGAGGTGGCAAATTCGTGGCAAGGACCTATTCTGAGTGTGTACTAAATTGTCCTATTGAGGAAGAGGTACAAGCCAACAGATAACCCTGGGCTAGCTCGGGGTAGCCTGCTGTCAGTCACAGAATCCTAGAAGTACCCTCCCAACCATGGGGCAATGAAGCTTTTCACTAAGAATATCTTGTGCATTTCTTTTCTATTTACGGAGGTTAAGAAAGCAGTAAGGCCTAACCCCATGGCAACCCAAGGATGCACAATCAGGGGGAGGGGCAGGGAGCTGCGTGTCGGCAGCTGAGCTTCACCATGAGTGATGTGCAGGGTTTGTTCAGCTCAGCGCTACCAGGGATGCCTCCATGCCCATCCCTGTTTGTCATTGTACATCTGTAGCAAGTAGGGAATTGACTCCCTTGGTTGACGTAAGGCAAGAAAATAAGTATCTCCAGACCCTTTTTGTTGCTTTTAGATTTTCAGGGGTTTTTTTCCTTCCCTGGGGCTCAGAAGTGGCTTCTTGTTCAGAAAAGAATCTAGAGGCTTAGAGGATTGAGTCAGAAATAGAACTAATTTCTTACAATTTCTGTAGCTCTTTATCCTCTTTAGCACCATTTCCCTATGCTCCTGCCCACCTCCACCCTCCAAATCGACCAACAAACTCACATCCGGGTGAGTTGTAATCTTAGTGACGTGACAGCTCACTGGTGACCTTCAGGAAGTCACGTCACCTCTCTGAGCCCAGTTTTTCATATCCTTAAAAATCCTTGATACCCCTCAACCCAACCTATGACACAGAAAAGTCGTGAAGATCTAAATCAGAGAACCAAACAGAAGAGCTTTAGAAAGTTTAAAAGTGATATAAAAATGTAACATATTGCTGCCTTAATAGTGTTTCTCTGGTTGTTTTAAAGGACGTTTTTTTGGGGTAAATGTTTTATGGAAGTGTTAGAGATATATAGCAAGTGAAAATATCGTTAAGTGTACAGCAAGATGAATTTTCACAGAATGAATTCCCACATGTAACCAGCGCTTAGATCAAAGAACAGGGCGTTATTAGCAGTGCAGAAACCCACTGTGTCCTCTTCTGATACCATCAGCCTTCTCTTCCAGGGAATTATGCCTCTCATGGCTCCACACACGGTAGCTCAGTTTTTCCTCTCTTTGTGCAGTGTGGCCCCTTTGGTATCTGGCTGTTTTCACCTTTCATTCTTCCGTGAGATTCCTTCATATTGTTTTGTGTGGTTTTGGCACATTCATTCTCAAGAGTATTCCGCTGTGTTTCTAGACGTCCATTGTGCTGCGGTGGTCACTTGCACAGTCTTCAGGCTGGGGCTGTGGCAGAGTGCTGCTGTCTTCCACACGCCTTTGAGTGAACGTCTATGTGCATTTTTGTTGGGTATCTACTAGGGAGGGGATCGCTCAGCTTTACAGATACTTCAGTAGTTAACTCCACTTCCCAAACTTGCTGAACGAATGATCTCTCTTGCAGGTAGCATAGAAGAGTTTTGATTGTTCCACATCCTTGCCCATACTTAGTGTTTCTCATCCTTTTTATTTTTATTTCAGCCATCCTGCTGCAGAAGTATCCCATCGCAATTTTAATTGGCGCAGTCCTGATGACTAATGACGGGGAGTTTCATGTGCTTGTTAGCCTATTGAATATCCTCTTTTATGACATGCCCGTTCATATCATCGTTATCAGTTGCCTACTTTCCTGTTTGGTCCTTTTTTTTTTTTTCTGGGACAAATCACATTTATTAAACAGTTTAGTGAGAACCTTCTGAAGAAAAATATAAATTGTGATAATTGCATCTACTCTGGTTTAAAGAGACCCAGGAAGGAGTGGCAAACTCAGGCAGCATGAAATGCCTTTGACTAGCCCAGCATCCAGCCAGTGTAAGAGTTATTTATGTACTATAAATATAGTCTTTGGGTAAAGATATTGCAAATATATTTTCTAACTAACCCTTCTAACTAAGGGTTGTCTTTTCACTCTTTGAATGGTATCTTTTGATTCATGTGTTTTAATCCTAATATATCCCTCTTAATCAACATGTTTTTTCCCTTTATGGTGAGCTGTGTTAAGAAATCTTTGACTACTCCAATGTCATAAGGATGCTCCTCTGTGTTTTCTTCTAAAAGGTGTTTTGTTGATGTTATTATTTTACTTTTCACATTTAGATCTGCAATCCATCTGTTAATGATTCTGGGGTATAGAAGAGATTAAGTATCAATGAGAGTTTTGTTGTTGTTGCTGTTTTAATATCAATATTCAATGGACCCAACAATATTTATTGAATTCTTTCCCTGGATTTTTAAATCTATACTTATTTCAAAGAGACCATTTTCTTTGGGAGCTCAAGAGGAGCACAATAGTTTGTTTTCATGAGAGACAATGTGTACCTACCTATGTTAGAAGCTCTACATACATTATCTTATCTGATCTTCAAAACAGTCCTGCAAGTAATGTATTATTATTCCATTCTGTAGTTGAGGAAACTGAAGCTTAGAAAGGACAAGCAATTAGCTCAAGGTTAAGTAATGAGCGGAGCTCTGATTCAATACCCAATCTTTTCTGACTCCAAAGCCCACATCTAGCTCTTTCTTCAAGCATCATGGTGACAGCGTTCATTAGAACTGTGGAGGGTGAGTGACAGGGAGACTAGGACATTAAGCTATAATCAACTGGGCTGTTGTAGTAACTGAGAGGAATATTTTTACCTGAGAGGAATATAAAACACAGTTTTCCTTTGCCCTCAGTGATAATTATAGTTAATGGTCAATCACAGATAGCTTCCTTTCACTGCGAACCTCCCAGGAGCTTCACGTATCTGATTCTTGTTCTGAAGATAAAGTGTAAGGTAGGTGTTACCTTTCCCATTTGACAGATAAAGAAACTGAGGATCAAAGAGGTGAAGTGATTTATCCAAGGTCAAATATCCACAACAAAATAGTGGTAGAGCAGATCCAGCATTTCCTTAACTGACTCCCATGTCTGTTAACTGGCTCACCCCCCGTCACTGCCCAGATCACTGATCTAGATGACCACCACTGTGCTTCAGGGTGAGGTCCATTACACCTGGTTAGCCCCTTCTCACTCTCTCACCTTTGGTCTGTATGTCATTCTCCTGCCTGACTTCCGCCCAGGAAGAATAAAACTCTCTGGCAGCTCTCCACCTGGGAGCTTCCTGCCGCTTTTAGCATTTCTGTCAGCCCTAAAGAAGCTTCTGGATCCTTCCTCCTTACCCTCAGCACATCCATGCCCCAAAGCAAAATGCTGAATTTGAACATGTAGCTGATGTTGCCTGTCACCTCCTTCCAGACACAGAGCTATGTAATTTGCAAAAATTGTTTCATAATCCTCCCCAGTTAAACTCCTGACAACCTAATTTTAAAGATTCCATCGGGTTTTCTCTTTGCTGCTCTTCCCCTCCCCCCTTCTACCCTCTGCCTCTGCCCTCCACCAATAAGACCTATTGCCTTCATTCCACAGTTCCAAACCAGAAAGCATCTTCATCGTGGCAAGGGACCACAAAATTCTTCTTTGGGCTTTTTCTTCCATCGCTATGAGCTGTTCCATTATGTGAAGAACTAACAGAAGGAAGGAAAACAAACTATTAAGTCAATGATAGAAACTCAAGGAGGGGAATGATTAAAGCTAAATATGAATCTGGGGAAAATGATGAACACAGACTGGGTCTGATGGCCAGTTATAATTTACCCTAGCACATCCATAAATCGAGGCTTCTTTCAGTAGAGCCCCAAGCATTCTGACACCATTGATATATTCATCTTGTATCAGCACTATTCCTGTAACACACACACAACAGAGTCATACACAGCACACCCCCTAAACAGTGCATCGTCAGAAACCTAAAAACAATTGTCTTCCCAGTCTAGCACTAGTCTCTGGTCTATAGAGTACACAATTTGTAGAGTCTTACGGAATTAATAGAAGAATGATTGATTCAGAACTCTGATTTCATTTTTTAAACTTTCCTCTCCCTTTTAAATAAACACTCCTGGTAGGCAAATGGGACTTATGGATTATAGTTTTCTATTTTAGCCTAAATCTGTTCCCCCCTTCTCCTTGGCACTCGATTCCTATGATCTTCCCTAAAATGCCACTGGCCTGGCACTGCATTCCTGTCTTGGGCAAAACCTCCAATTAAAATCAGCAGGAAGTTTGCTTGAATTAGGAATCCCAGCCTGGGCTTCCCACCAGGTGGTTCCGAAAGGGAGGCGTGCCCTGTTGAAAGCACTGATGGGAAGCCCTGGGTGGCATAGCCTCTGTCCTCCAAATGATGAGCGACTCCAGCTGTGTCACCAGGAGGCCTGTCAGGTCGCCAGAAAATCCTGGCTGAGGCAAAGACAGAGCCTGCAGGGGAGCAGCAGAGGTGTCCCCATGGCCCGGAGCCTGGCTTCTCCTCCAGCCTGGGTTTGAGAGTGTAGGAAAAGTACAGCGGGGAATGGAGGGAACACAGGGTTTGGATCCAGAAATCCTGAGCTCTGCTCTACGTCCATGCTGTGTGACCATGGGAAAGTCACAGTCCCTCTCTGGTCTTTCATGCCCTCTCCTCCTCTCAAAGGAGTCCTATCTCATGGGGCTGATGTAAGGATAAAGGCTGACTGCCATGATATAGAAAGCACTCAAGAAACATTGATCCCCCACCTAAGCAACTAAATCTCAATGTTCAGGTCTAAACATGAGGGAGATGGGCTGGATATTTCCAAGGCTTCTTCTTGAAGGTTTTCTGCTTCTGTGGTCCAAGTAGCTTCATGTATAACCTCTGTGGGAGCCTACTTACCAGGCCCCAGGGTTTTCCAGCTTTAGGAATAAAAATGCAGCTTCCTGCCCTCTCCTCACCCCTGCTCCCCCCACCCCTCCCATCATAATGAACTGAAATCCCATCCAGCAGAAAGATGCTGATTTGGATGTATTGGAGTTCAGCTTTGGCTGCAAAGAGAAGATGCTTTGGATCCCCAGGGACAGAGGAAAGCATCTGAAATCGCGGTCCTCACTGCCACACACTGAATGCCTTGCAGTGGGTCTGCGTCAGCCCTCTGTGAAAACTGCCCCCGCCCCATCTCTCTGGAGCTGGCCTATTAAGCCGCTCCTCCGTTGCCAGAGTTGAGGTGGGCTGTCACCAGCCAGCCTGGGAAATGGTATTTATAGATCGCGTTCCCTCTTACCCCTGGTCCCCAGCCTCTCCCTGAGCACTTGTCGGTGAGCTCCAATTATCTGTGAATGGAGGAAAGGGATCCTGGCAGGTCCAGGGGAAGCAAGGAATGTGATAATAGGCCCTTCACACATTCAAAGTTTCAGTATTTTTCCATTATTTCAATATATTTCTCTTCTTGTGGACTGCTTCCTCCTTCTTGCTGGCTTTGTCGTTATAATTTTACGTTGTGGTACGTCGGAAAGTGCACCGGTGCTGCAGTTAGAGAACTTGGTATTTGAATGTGGACTGACTCTGTGATGTCAGACAATTTAGCCCACTTGTCAAGGCCTCACTCTCTTCACCTGTGCTGTGGACGGTTCTCCATGCTGCTCTGGGAGAGCTCCGGCACACGCCTGGTACACAGTGAGCGCTCGGTGGTTGTGAGCCATTGATTCCTTGGCTGACTGAAGGTGCTGCATGCCTTCCAGCGTGGCAGGGTTTCTGAATAGCAGCAGTTACTCCCCAGAGCACTGGCTGGAGATGGAGAAGGTGTAGGAGATTGCCCTGATTGAGGTGGACTCCTCGTTATCAGAAGTTGCTTGTGCTAAGGACAAGCATGCAAAAAACTGGGACGAGCTTGTTTTTTCTGGTTTTGCTCTTCTCTTCAAAATGAAGGACTGAAATCTAAGGAACGTTCACTGACCTTGGGAATCGGGGCTCACCAATAACATTGCTCTCCGTCTGACCCCCACCCCCCTTTCAGAAAAGGATGGTTTGCCCTCCCGTGGCCCCGGGAGTTATGACGCATGAAGGCTTGCCTGAGTGTCTTCGTTTCCATCCTGCCCACACTAATTTCATCCCGTCACCGTTCCCCTCTCCCGCCCTCCTCGTCCACAGCCCCCGTCTGCTCACCTGGGTCGGGCTCCCTGTTTCCCCCTCCACCTCCATCACTGAGGCCGTTCCTTCTCTCCTCATGCTTCCCCAGTCCCCATCTCCCTCCTCCATTCTTTCTCCTCTCCCTGGGCCTTGCGCTCCCAGCCCCCCTCCCCGTGCCCCGCCTCTTAGTCCTCTCGCAGTATCATTAATGCCTTCTTTGATACAGCCCACAACCTCACGATTATTCTGGGGTCAGGAGATGCAGGTGCCAGGCAGTTCTCTGCTGCGCCTCAGAGGGCCTCTGTCCCCAGTCCCTCCTGCTCGACGGGGCTGGAATCCTAATTGGCCACTCGGCCCTTTGCTTGTGGCAGCCTCACCGGGAACTTGCATCTTCCTCTTTCCCTCACTGAGAATGCTGAGAGCTCAGCCACAATGAGGCATTGATTCAAGGAGTGGGGGGATGCGGTCCTGACAAAGGGTCCCAATGATGAGACACGAGAAAGGGGGCGCTCTACGGGGTTATAGAATGCCTTGCAGATGGGAACAGAGGAGCTCTAAATGGGGTACTGTCCTGTCACTTGGAGAGGGAGTGACGGGGCAAGTGTGGGCCATTTGAAAGAGGCATTTTGAAATGACGCTCTTGTCAGATGGAACCACACGCAATCAGAGACGTGTGGCGTGCCCCTGCGGCTCACAAAAATATCAGATGACTCATAGCCGATATTCAGTCAATGTTCTGGTTGGGGAGCCGGGAGCCGCACGGCTCATTATCATTCCAGCTTCGTCTCCTGAAGGCTGGGCCCGCTGCTGTTCTCCAGGCTGTAATGGGATTGGTCCCACGAAGCAGAGAGCGGGGAGGCCTGGAGCTGTGCGGGCGCAAGGTATTGAAAACTAATTCTGCAGTTCGGGAGAGAGAAGAGGAGTTTGTTTGTTTGTTTTTTAAGTGATAAATAAGAAAAATATTAATTTTTGTCTGTTCATTCATTCAGGAAACATTTATTTAGAGCCAGGCTCTGAGCTAGATGCTCAGGGAAGGAGGGGGTCCCCTCTCTCCAGCCTTAGAGCCTGGAGGGGAAACTGACCAAAAAACCAGGGGTTTCAATACAGTGTTTTGAATGTTATGAGGGAGGTTTCATTGCCAAAGCCAGGATCGTTCTGTGAAGTTAAAAGGCAGAGCTGTTTCAAAGAGCGCTCTAATTATTCCTCCGCTTTCTCTCAGCCGATAAGCACCTCCTTTAAAGCACAGCACCCTGGGAAGCCGTTTCAACAGTATCCATTTCCAAATGTCCCAAGTAACCACACGGTTTCCCTCCAACCCCAGAGGGACAGTGAAATCCCTGAGAGTGTCTCAGTGCCTTCAAAGGAAGCGCTTATTCTCTGGGATGAGAGTACTTCTTATTACCTTTTTAATAATTGGTCTATGCCAGGCTCTGTGCTCAATGCTTTAAATACACCGTCTCATTCAATCGTCTCCCTCACTGCCTAAGACGGGCTTTATTATTCTCTTTTTAGATATGGATACTGAGGTTCAAACACACGAAGTATCTTGTTCCTGGTTACAGAACTGAGCCTCGAACTCAGTTCTGCTTGGGCCAGCGCACATGCTTTTCAATATCAGGCGGTACTGCCTATCTCATGGTTCTTGGGCTTGGTGACTGTGGCTTGGCAGTGGAAATGATAGAATAGGTAGATCGCTAGCACTTCCTGCCAGATGCAGTACAATGCAAAAGGGCTTCCATTTCCAGTTTTCAAAAATGCGGATCAGGAACCACTGCCGCCACGGTCATCATCATCGTCAACATCACCACAGCACGTGAGAGCCTTAAGAAAGGCTTCCTTGACTCTTGTTTGAAGAGCTACGAGCCAGGAGATTCCTCTACTCACTCATTGTATGATTTCACCTCTGAGCTTCTCTTGCCATGTCTAGAAAGTGGAGCTGAGAGTCCCTTGGCAGGAATAACAAGAACTCACTTTTATGGAGTCCCTAATACCTACCAAGTTAGGGACAAAGACGTCACAAAACAATTCATGCCATCCTCACCACAGCCCGGTGTGGGGGGAATTCCCTGGGCTCAGGAGTGGACGTGCCAGGATTTGAAGCGATCTCGGACTGACCTCAAGTCCCAAGCTATTTTGGGGATGTGGTTGTGAAGCTTAAGTGAGGAAATGGGAGTGAATGTAGCCTGTGCAGGGTAAAAAGTGCTAGACACATGTAAGGGATTATTTGTAGCGTGGAAGAGGGGACTTGCACAGAAATGAGGAAAGATGAGAGGCCACTAAGCTGACTGTCTTACATCTTTTTACCTATTCTTCTGTTGCTTCTTGTCTGATCTAGTATGTACCTTCACTGGAATGTTTCAGAGGCTGGAATCTGCGGACAGGCTTGGGTTTGTTTATAAACGTGTTGAGGGGCTGTGGAGAGGGGGGCCTAGAGGTACATGTTGTGATGGAAATTTCATTGACCTGAGAGTTTGGAGCTCTGGAAAACATGGGGGAAATAACATCTTTCTTACCTGTTCTGAAAAGCCACTAGGAGGATCACATAAGACCATAAATATGGAAGCACTTCCTGATCTCCAGAGTAATATAAAATATAATTTGTTGTTGTTGAAGTTTTTGGATGTTATATAACCTCATGGGAGGAATCTGTGAAGAGGGTTGACACACCTGGCGCAGGTTAAAAGAATTAACCCCTAAATTCTTCTTATTGCCGCTCTTTTACAATCTGTTGTCATCCGGCAGGGGTTTTTGAGTTCATACGCTTTAATTTTCTGAATCAAACTTCTGCGGGACGAATGAGTAACACAATTATAGAGCTGCAAGGGCTTCAAAGAACATTCACTCCAACCCCTTCCCTTTACAGATGAGGACATTGAACATTAGAAGGGTAGAGTACAAGGTCGAGTAGCTGCTCTGTGGCATTACCAGGAACTGCAGTGTAGTTCTTGTGGTACTATCATAGGTGCCCTTCCTATGATAACTGTTCTACCCAGTCCTTTCATTCTTTGGGCAGCTCCACTTTGCATTAGCAGTTGGATAAGCATAGCCCCACTTTGCATTACTAGCTGGACAACCACAAGCCCACCCATGATGGTTAACATTCTCCATCTCACCTCTACCCCTCAGGACAATTCAGCAGTGGCTTGCAAGGGTCCAGTCGCTTCTCTACTGCAATGAGAACGGGTTTTGGGGAACCTTCCTGGAGAGCCAGAGGAGCTGCGTGTGCCACGGCAGCACCACGCTGTGCCAGCGCCCCATCCCCTGCATCATCGGAGGGAACAGCAGCTGTGCCATGTGCAGCCTGGCCAACATCTCGCTCTGCGGCTCCTGCAACAAGGGCTACAAGCTGTATCGAGGCCGCTGCGAACCACAGAACGTGGACTCGGAGCGGAGCGAGCAGTTCATCAGCTTCGAGACCGACCTGGACTTCCAGGACCTGGAGCTCAAGTACCTGTTGCAGAAGATGGACTCGCGCCTCTACGTCCACACCACCTTCATCAGCAACGAGATCCGTCTCGACACCTTCTTTGACCCCCGGTGGCGCAAGCGCATGTCCCTCACTCTCAAGAGCAACAAGAACCGCATGGACTTCATCCACATGGTGATCGGCATGTCCATGCGCATCTGCCAGATGCGCAACAGCAGCCTGGACCCCATGTTCTTCGTCTACATCAACCCCTTCAGCGGGAGCCACTCGGAGGGCTGGAACATGCCCTTCGGGGAGTTCGGCTACCCGCGCTGGGAGAAGATCCGTCTCCAGAACAGCCAGTGCTACAACTGGACCCTCCTGCTGGGCAATCGGTGGAAAACGTTTTTTGAGACGGTCCACATCTACCTACGTAGTCGGACTCGGCTACCTACCCTCCTACGGAATGAGACTGGCCAGGGCCCTGTGGACCTGTCCGATCCCTCCAAGAGGCAGTTCTACATCAAGATCTCGGATGTGCAGGTGTTCGGGTACAGCCTGAGGTTCAACGCCGACCTCCTCCGCAGCGCCGTGCAGCAGGTCAACCAGTCCTACACGCAGGGCGGCCAGTTCTACTCCTCTTCGTCTGTGATGCTCCTCTTGTTAGATATTCGGGACCGAATCAATCGCCTGGCCCCCCCTGTGGCCCCGGGGAAGCCCCAGCTGGACTTGTTCTCCTGTATGCTGAAACACCGCCTGAAACTGACCAACAGCGAGATCATCAGGGTGAACCACGCGCTGGACCTCTACAACACCGAGATCCTCAAACAGTCGGACCAGATGACAGCCAAGCTCTGTTAACCTGGACTCTTTGCCACGGACGTTCCCTTTTGTTGTACAAACAGAACAGAACCAAGCAAAGCAAAACAAACACAAATTTGTAAAATGTAATTAATATTCAAAGGAAAGGAGGAAAAATCTTCATTCGTTGGAAACGAAAACATTCTAGCAACTGTATAAAACCGTTGGGCATGTTTGTTATTTCTATACTCTGTTGTGAAGAAGGGTCTCAGCCTTGGGAGGGGCTTGGAGGGAGTTGCTTCTTAGGCCTCAGGTGCTGTATTGAGGGGGGAGATGAGAGAGAGCATATGCAATGAATTGTAAAGATCTCTGCTGTGCAGGTGCTAAGATTAAACACTAAAAAGAAAGATATATGTAATGTACAACCGACACTGCCATTTTTCCTTGTGGGAGGAAATGGACATAGATAAAGAAGATATTTCTTCGGTTATGATTTCTTTCCTCTTTATCCTTAATTCCTTGTGGTTCTTTTGATTCATTTGCACAGAAGGGTGGGGATGCAATGACAGTTCTGTCTCACCCAGATAGCTTCTTTCACGCTGAATAAACTGAAGCTAATCGAAGCTGGGCAATAGGTGGGACTGGGGGGGAGAGGCATTCACATAATCACAGGGTGTTCAGAACAGTAAGGAACCTTGGATATCAGCTTAGTGACCTCCTTGATTCAGTTTGGGAAATAGCCTCAGAGAGAAATGGCATGCCCTTGGCTACACATGGTTACTGCCTGAATAGCGATTTGAGCGCTGCCTTCTGACTCCGTCTAAATCATGCTGGCCACTTGTGTGTTTACTCCAACTAAACTGCCAAGGGATGAGGGTTTCCCTCATCTCAGGTTGTTTTGATAGTTCTTTTTCTTTTAATCAAGAAACCCCTTTTACCTACCATCTCCAAAAAGAAATGATGTCAGATTTCCTAGAAATGCTTTGCATATTAAACTTTACTTTGACGAAAAATCAATAACCAAAATAAAATAGGGTAGGTTTTAATATTGCATTGGTCTGCCAGGCTGACTTCGCCAGGTAGGTATCTAAAAAAGGTCCTTTAACTCAATACACACACAGACACACAGACACACAAATACACTAACACTGCCATTTCTTGGGCATCGCTGAAAACTGAGAAGCCTTGTCTGGGACTTGGGGTTTAAACTGAAAGGAGAGATGCAAGAAAGAAAACTCAAAGCACTTCTGTAGAGGATTTGGGCAAATACCATTTCTTACCAGTTCTCCAGGAACTCTGCATTTATCGTTTTGCTAGGGTGGTACTAGCTAGAGGTGCTTCGAATCTTCATTTCCAAATTGGCAGAGAAACAGGACCATACACTTCAGGGTTGGGAGAGAAAATAGGACTCTTCTGGTCTCAATGTCTGCCTAGTGCAAATCTCTTTACTGTCTTTGGGAGATACCCTTGTTTGCTAACTGGACCATTCCAGGAACAGGAAGCTCATTAGATCTATCTTCCACGTTCCTTGGATTCCCCTTTCACTGGGGGAGAGCAATAGTGCTCATTCCAGCTTGTGTTATAAAATAGAGCTAATTATTAGATGGTTCTCTGTACCTTTACCAGCTTCTGTGTACCTTCCATTCACTGGTTCCAGTCCTAGAATGTGCATTTCTTCCTCATGTCAATGCTTTTGTAGATAAAATACAAAAACTATCTCAGGGGTCACCAGAGTCTGTAATAATATGACTCAAAGAGAATACCCGCCCCCTTATAGTTTATTTTAAGATGAAAGGAGAGGGCTTCAGTGCAGAAGAAGTAAAGAATTATCTAGCTTATTTCAGTGTGTGTGCGCAGGGGGGAGTGGAGGGGAAGATATATCCTGTTTTTTGCATAGTGAAATTCCAAACGTAATGTTCCAGTTTTTAGTATGAGTTAGCATATATTTTGATACGAACTTTAACACTTAATGTGCACTTCACACCAACATAGTTGTTTGACCTCAGATTTTGAGAGGATTCTGTGTTCATTTAGGTTGGAAATTCTTCATGCCAGAGGTCACATAGCAGCTATTTATCAAGCACAAGATTTTGCAGAAAGTCAGTAAATTATTAAACATGTCTTCAACACCTAGTAGATGAATGAGGCATGCCAGAAAAAAGAGATTTGGAAGGAAATGGTCCATGCTTTTGTGCCATTCACACATTAATGAAAGAAACATATGAACCAATTAAAAAGTAAACAGTAATTACAGTGCACTACGATGAGTGCTATTGTGGGGTCACACACAGGGAGGGAGGAGACGTGAAGAAGTTATGAATTCTGTGCATGCAGTTGGTACAGGCTTTATATGGACATGTTCATCCTGAGTGTTGAAAATGAATAGGACTTGGGCGAATAACAAGGAGCAGAAGGGCCAAAGGAACAGAGAATGCAAAAGCACAAAGGAATAAATATGTATGGGTACTTGAGGGTCAGTTAAAATAGTAAAAATAATAGTGTCAAAGGGTATCCTTTTAAATGATAATCCTTCCAAGGAAAGTGAGGATTTCGACTCTAATGAGAAGTTGAAATAACCATCCATAAGCCTTATAACCTAAAGAATGAATTCAATTGTCTGTCTTCCTTTCTCTTTCATCTCTACCTTCCAAGAAGTTCCAAATACTCATAACGTAATAACCCCTTATATTTACACAGCCCTTTACAGGTAACAGGGCGATCTTCATATGCACTGTGCTACCTAATCCTCATCTGAATTCAATCATAGCATTCAACCCGAGTTCTTCCCCAGACTTCACCAACTGTGTGTGTGTGTGTGTGTGTGTGTGTGCTTGTGTGTGTGTAAGAAAGGTTTCTTCCCATTACCCTAACAATAGTAATTACATCACTTTATATTACAAAGAGAATACAGCAATATCAAATGATTGGAAAGATCAGGGAAATATACAAATTTTCAAGGACACAGAGATTCAAACACTGAAATATCTGTTCAAAGGTGAAGTGAAAATACTTTTCTATAAAAGGACACAAAGTTATGTGGATTTCCAAGTATCTCTTGCTTGGGTCCTGCTCTTTGAGCGAACAAGGTTCCCCTCCAGCTGGGAGGAAGAGAAGCCTGAAGCCCTCAAGTGGGATTTTAATTCAGTTAGTGTCTACCAGTTTGATGCAGCAACCAAGGACCTATGGTGTCTGATTAACAGGCTGATGCTAAGGTAAAAGAGTGAACAGAGTACCCATTTGGATAAGCCTGGCAGCAAAGCATGGCATTGCCATGGAAACCACAGAAGGCCATTAATTAGCTATCAAATAAAATCACTGAAAAATTCTGGACCCTGGCATATCTGCCCCCTTCAAAGAGGAGGACAAGAAGACTTCACACTAACAGCAAAGTCTCCCTTCATTGATTAAAATCATAGCTGCACAGGCACTACATGTCACAAAGTGGAAGAAAGATTAGGAAGTAAAACAAATTGACACAAAAGAGGGAAAGAGGCTTTGGGATTATCCGATTCCAAGGATATATTTTAAATGTAGAGTATCTTATTGGGTTGTCTATGTTGATAAACTTCTCTCAATGACAAACATTTTCTCCTATTCTCTGTTTGTGGAAAGAAAGTGAGAAGAATAATATGTATCCACTAGATGGTGATAAATGATTGGGGGAAGCTATCAGAGAGTCAAAGCATGAGAAGCAATTAACCCCTAAAATAATAGATGGAGAATGTGTAACTTTGAAATTAATAGGGGGAAAGTTTTTTAATTAAAAAGAAGGCAGAAAAGGAGAAACAAAAGAATCATTAAAATAGCTGAATACATAAACAGACATAATAACAAAACTTGCCACACAAATAATCACAATAAATGTACTTGGACAAAACTTGCCAGTAAAGAGACAGAGGTGGTCAGACTACAAGTTATAACTTTTAAAAGTAATGGGAAAAGGGCTTCCCTGGTGGTGCAGTGGTTGAGAGTCTACCTGCCGATGCAGGGGACGCGGGTTCGTGCCCCGGTCCGGGAAGATCCCACGTGCCGCGGAGCGGCTGGGCCCGTGAGCCATGACCGCTGAGCCTGTGCGTCCGGAGCCTGTGCTCCTCAACGGGAGAGGCCACAACAGTGAGAGGCCCGCGTACCGCAAAAAAAAAAAAAAAAAGAAAAAGAAAAAGTAATGGGAAAAATGTTTGAAAATAAAAGGATGTGTAAAGGTATCCTAGACAAATATTAGCTAAAAGGAAGCTGATGTAGTACTGTTAATAGCAAAGTGGACTTTAAGGCAAAACACATTATTAGGATTAAAGATGGTCAATTCAGTAGGGAAAGTGGAGAGAAGAGTGGACACATAGAACCATAGACTCTTTAGGCTAAAGGGGTCATTAAGAATCTGTAAAACTTCAACTTTCAGAGATGAAGAGTTATACTCGAAGTTATTCTACAAGTTTTGAACACTGATCATGATTACAGTTGTCTTTTCACTACCTCCAAGTAAAAGACTGTCCAGTCCAACCTCCTAACCAAGAATCAGTTCCATGACATTTAAACTAATAAGCTAATAATGTACAGAAACTCATATGCAAATATCCTCTCTCTCTCCTCTATCTTTTCTATGTCACCAAAATCTTCTATACAGGCATTTTTCCAATTGCAGATCAATGCAAATCTTTGGTTGGTTAGAATGAGCTCAGGCTGAGCGGAGAGTACTCTCTTCCTAAGAACAGAGTAATACCAGTGGCTCCAGCTCTGCCAACCTGAGAACCTACAGACGGAAGAGGTTACCTGAATGAACTCTCCTTTCTCAATACCCCGGTGTTTCCAAATCATTATCAGGGCCTGAAGTTACAAGTGGAAGGTCCTCCCTCACTTTTCAGTATTGGATCTAATGGTAAGCATTCGGCATTAAGGCATATGGTACATTCTCTGACTGGCTTGGAACCCCCTTTCCTCCCAATAACTCACAGATCAAGACAGATGCAGGGAATGGGATGGGACAGTTTGGAACCAATGGGGAGGAAATCAACTCAAAAGTCATAGTTACTTTTGGGGGAATTGCGGATCTTTTTGAGAAATGTGAAGGCTCTGGACTCTTTCCCGATAAAAATGTGGTCAGAAGCTTTTATTTAAAACTTTTGTCAAAGCCATTTTCTTCTTGGCATAAATGGCTCCATGTAGAAGTTTTACAGAGACTGTTTTATGGAGACTTCACATACACTTTTGAATAGTATTTCACAGATCCCTTAATGATCTTTCTTGAACATTCTAGAATACTACAAACCTTCAGTAAGTGCCTCTCATCTCGCCTAGACCCTTTATTTTACGAAATTTAACACTTCAGCTTTCAAAGATGAGGAGTTGCACCCAAAGTTGTCCTAAAAGTCTTGAACACTGAGCGTGGGTTCAGTTCCCTTTACCCTATCTCAAGCATATTTTGGCCTAGAATCTCATATCAAGGTAATGTAGTTCAGATAGCTGAATCCTGCCCTTAGGGAAGGCAGTTTTAAACATACAGGTAGGGCTTCCCTGGTGACGCAGTGGTTGAGAGTCCGCCTGCCGATGCAGGGGACACGGGTTCGTGCCCCGGTCTGGGAAGATCCCACGTGCCGCGGAGCGGCTGGGCCCGTGAGCCATGGCCACTGGGCCTGCGCGTCCGGAGCCCGTGCTCCGCAATGGGAGAGGCCTCAACAGTGAGAAGCCCGCGTACCGCAAAAAAAAAAAAAAAAAAAAAATACAGTAACATACAGGTAAACACCTTAATGGAAATGACAGTTATGGTCACGTTAATAAAACCCAAAATATACAAAATCCCAAATGTATGAAGTAGATACATTCTGTATAAGCACTAACTGAAAGGAAGAGGTCTCTAAACCAGAAAGTAATGAGCTTGGTTACAGGATGAGAAGACATGCATTGGTTAGTACTGCATCATCAGTGGAGAGAGAGTCTGGTTCACTGAGCCTGGTACAATAGTACATGAAGTTTGAAAGAGAGAGGTTTGTCCTACTCAATTCAGTCTATTCCAACAATACCATAGATGGAGTGGCTCAGATAGCAAACATTTATTTCTTACATTCTGGAGGCTGGCGATTCCAAGATCAATGCACCTGCACGTTTACTGTCTGGTGAGGATCCACTTCCTGGTCATAAAGGGCTGTGTCCCCACTGTGTCCTCACATGGCAGTAGGGGCAAGAGAGCTCTCCGGGGGTCTCTTTTATAAAGGCACAAATCCCACTAATGAGGGTTTCACCCTCATGACCTAATCACCTCCCTACCTCCTAATACCAGCACCTTGAGGGTTTAGGATTTCAATGTATCAATATTAGGACACAGATATTTACTCTATAACAGTGTGAAATCAGTTTAAGTGAAAACCTCCATTAAATAGCTTGGAATAAACAAATGAGCTTCATGAGTCACAAGTTGACTTTCATTTGAGTATCTGACCTCCACTCCCAAACTTCCTTGCTTGGTAAGTGTCCACAACCAGAACTGCACTGGCTCCACCCCAGGGCCAATATTTCCCTAAGAATCCTAAGAATGAACAAGGAGCCTGTCCACAGTCAAGATTTCACAGTCTCCATAAAACTTCTACATGGAGCCATTTATGCCAAGAAGAAAACGGCTTTGACAAAAGTTTTAAATAAAAGCTTCCGAGCTGATTGATAAGGGAAAGAAGGGATTCCCAGGCTACTGGTATAAATTTTCCTATTGATGTCCCCGGGGATGGCTGTGCTCTCCCTGTCAAGTGATCCCTGCAAACCTTAACCAGGGACCCAAGATTGGTGTGACTCTGCCACAGGCTTGCATCAGTGAGGAAACCGTAACGTTCTTACAAATTAGAGGGTGATTACAAACCTGCCAAGGGATCGTTAATTATATGGTGGTAATTGCATAATGTATAATTATAAATTAATAATAACATCACCTAGCATTTTGTTAGTGCGCAAAAGGATGCTGTGCTTAAAGCCTGGACCCAGGAGCTGGGTTTTCCTGAATTATTAGATACCTTGGATTAGAACTCAGATTAAAACTCAGATCCCCCAACTTCCAGGTGAGTGATTTAACCATTATAGTCAACATTATTCCTGACATGAGAAAATAACTAGCAGCATAGGGCTGTAGCTAAGAGTACAGCCTGGAGACAAGAGAAAGTAGAGCTCATCCACTTAACTACCTGTGCTGTTTGACTGAGATGTTTAACCTCTCTGTGCTTCAATTTCTTCTCCTGTGAAAATGAGGTTCTTAACAGGTTCTCTCTAACATGGCTGGTTATGAGAATTACATATGTTTGAGAGCCTAAAACTGTGGCTGGCATATAGGAAGCCTATCTGTTAAACAGGTGACATAAATAAAAATATACTTTAGATAGACAGATACGCAAAATAATATGCTTCATAATACTAGCTAACATCAGTTGGGCTCATTTTACAAGCCAAACACTACAGTAACAATTTGATGCGAGTTACTCATTTAACTTCACTGCAACCCAATGAGGGGGGGTCGAATTATCAGTTCAGCTTACACATGAAGAAACTGAGTCTTAGAAAGATGAAATAACTTGTCTGTGGTCACACAGCTAGTGATGGAATTATGATTTGCCAGTCTCCAAAAATAGGTCTCTTACGTATGCTGCACGATTTCCCCAATTAGTGAAAATAAGTGGCCTAACAAAGTTATTTATAAGCATAATCCAGACCTTAAGAGGCATCTGGCACCACTGTTTTATTACAGAACCATTCAATTCCTCTGTGAGCCAGAGCCAAGGGTACCCAGATAGCTTTAAATGGACTGACTCCTGGAGTCAGAGCTTCAGCAGGGACCCAGAAGGAACGGGCTGTCTAGGACAGATTTTCCATCCGGAGGAGCAGGACCTGGCACAGAGCCCAGATACATTTCACAGTCCTGCTCAGACACCTCAGGGAAGCCTGCTGGCTCCAGGTAGGTCCACCATCTCTTTGGGCAAAGTGCTATTGATTTGTGCATTGCTCTTCTCTGGGAAAGCAGTGCTGAGGGAGTGAAATATGCAGGTGGTGAGCGGGAGATGAACGCCATAGTCTGTTCTCCATGCCTAGCATACAGAGAGGAGGCCTTTGCTCTCCAGCTGGGCCTATTCCTACATTTCAACATGGGCTGGAACCAGTCTGATCCAAGGCTCCTGAAATCTATCCCTGGCCCATCCCCCCACAGAGCTGGATGGGATCTTTGGGATAACTGGGGAGGATGGAGAATGACTTCTGTAGACAGTGGGTGGGGTTGTGTAAAGATATCTTCCTTGTTCCTCATTCAGCTTCCTGCTGTCACCCCACTTTCTCAAGCTATTTGTATCTCGCCTATCCTAGAAGTCCCAGAATTGTTGTTCTTGACCCTAACATGCAAACCAATTTTTCTTTCTCTTACAGTGACACAAAGACAGAAAGGCAGAATGAATAAACTATATTGTGATTAAAGGATTTTAGATGTTGGGCTTCCCTGGTGGCGCAGTGGTTGAGAGTCCGCCTGCCGATGCAGGGGACACGGGTTCGTGCCCCTGTCCGGGAAGATCCCACGTGCTGCGGAACGGCTGGGCCCGTGAGCCATGGCCGCTGAGCCTGCGTGTCCGGAGCCTGTGCTCCGCAAAGGGAGAGGCCGCAACAGTGAGAGGCCCACGTACCGCAAAAAAAAAAAAAAAAGAATTTTAGATGTTTACCAAAACATTACTTCTACATGTGCTTTTTCAAGCAATGTCTATGGAAAGGGGAATATAAATGCCTATTTCACCTTCTAACCTTGTAAGGTCAATCAGGTCTTAGGAAATGGGATTCATCATACATTCACAGAAGAGGGAAAGAAGGCATGTAATGTTTACTGCTCCTCTGTGATGCCCTGGGTACTTAGCATGTATCTAATCCAATCCTCGTAAATGCCGAGGAGAGAGTTATTATCGACATCATGCAGGTGAGGAACTTAGGCACCAAAAAGGTTGGTAACTTAAGTTCAGTTTCACCATTTACTTTTTTAGCACAAAATTAAACAGTGAGATGGAGTGGTTAGCAGCGTGGGATCTGGGGCCTGAAGAGGCTCAATTCTTATAAACTCTGTGACCTTGGAAAGTTACTTAACCTCTGTGGAGTTTCTTCATCTGTCGCTTGGGGAGAATAAAAACTCCCAGTTGATCCGTTGCCATGAGGATGCTTCTCTTGGCAGATTTCCACCCTTTACATTACACCCATTACACCCTTTACAGATTTACACCCTTTAGTGCAGGTAAGGGCCTGCCTAGAACTCCCTTGGTACATGGGAAGCACTCAGTAAAAGTTAGCTTTCATAATTCCTTTGGGCAAGGCATGCATCCAGACTGGAGCTTGAAGTCATGACCCCATTATGCCCTTTGGCTTCCCCTGTTGAGTATGTGGCTCCCTGGCTACCAGCTTTAGCACAGAAACTAAGCGGAAGAGGTAGACAGATTCCTAGCTTCCAACAGTTCACACAGGGGGAGGGCAGAATGGAAGAAGACATCATTTTTCAATGATAAAAATGGAATCGGGGAAAAAGAGAATGAAAGACTGAGTTTGTAAGAGAAGTAATGAAGAAGAGTGGTGACTGTTCCCAGAGTCCTCTCTGACAAAGCTTGGTACAGCCTCACCCCATTGCCAAGCAAGCAGGGATGTTGCTTAGCAACCCAGCCAGGAACAGCAGAGAGAGCTCTGTGCTGGTACATTAAGGGCTGCTACTGCCGTCCTGAAAAGGACCAAACTTTCTCTTTTTTTTTTTTGCGGTACGCGGGCCTCTCAATGTTGTGGCCTCTCCCGTTGCGGAGCACAGGCTCCGGACGCGCAGGCTCAGCGGCCATGGCTCACGGGCCCAGCCGCTCCGCCGCATGTGGGATCTTCCCAGACCGGGGCACGAACCCGCGTCCCCTGCATCGGCAGGCGGACTCTCAACCACTGCGCCACCAGAGAAGCCCAGGACCAAACTTTTGCTTAAAATCCCGCCTATAGCACAAGGGACACGTGCGAATTGGAAGCACCCGGGAGGAGAGTTTTCTGGGAGGTTCGGTTGAACAGAAGGCTGGCAAAGGGGAAAAGAGTCTAAATTAGTGGAAAAAATACAGAGCGAATATTTTTAAAAATTTCTTTCAAATACTGCAGAAACAATGTGCTAAGAAAGATTTGCCAAGCCAAGGACTTGGTGAGTCAGCTTCACTGCATGTCGATGTGGCAACTGTGGCCAGCAGGACATGCGAGGTTCCCGGCTCATGTGGGCCACCTCTCCCTACAGCTGCAGCCGCTTATTCCCACCTACAAGTTCAGTCTCGAAGTCAGATCTGGAGAGAATACTGTTCTTAGTCAGTCGAGATTGAAGGTGTCAGAGTTCAACTCTATATTCATTCATTCAACAAATATTTCCTGAAGTTTGCAGTTCAGAGTGAAAGACAGACATTCATTTTGAAGTGTGATACGTGTTAAGGAGTGGGAAGTATAAGATGCTGTGGGGGTCTACAACATGAACCCCTAGCCTAGATCGGACAGGGAAGGGGGGGAAAGTCGTGGAAAGCACCAGAAGATCTGATGTTTAATGAGAGACTTGAATGATAAGGAAGAGTTGAACAAAAAGGGAAATTTGTTCCATGTGGAGTGGCAGTACATGCAATGGTCCAGTTCAGCTGGAGATGAGAGAGAGAAAAGGGGAGAGGGAGGGAAAGAAGAGAGAGCAGAGAGGAATGAATTGGGGATGGGGGTGCGAAGGAGTAGCAGAAGGTAAAAGTATTATATAGTCATGTGATGAAGGGTCTTGCAACCCGTAGGAGGATTCTGGACCTTATCCTAAGAGCAACTAGCAGCCCTTGCAGAATTTCAAGCATGATATGTGATCAAGTGCACTAGCAGCCCGTCAGCCCTCCGGCTATCCCACTTTATGCTTGTAACCCAGTACCTGGGCCCCTGGTCTAGTCTCTTGAACTCCTGGTTTGATCCTCTGCGTAGTTTCCCCCGTCCCTGAAGAAAGGAGAGGCTGCATTCTCTGGGGGTGGGGAGGTGGGGAGGCAGGGGATACATCACCACCCCTTCCTTAATGCACAGAGTCTTGCTCTTGAACCTGAATTCACGTATCATCTGTTTCCCTGTCCCCCCTTTTGATTTGCCTGTCTTGACTCTCAGCCACAGGCCTTGCCCTCCTGCCACTCCTCATGTCATTATGGCCGACCTGATGCTGTTTGGTTGGACTCTCTATCACTCACTTTTGTTTTCTTCATCCCACTGCTACCAGGTAAAGTTCAACTAAATAGTCATCATCCCATAGCCTGCAGCAGCTGTGTCTGAACCAACTACTTGCCCAGGAACTGATCCACTCCGAGAACTTGTCTCATATAAAGTTCTGGTCAGCCTTAGTGATGACGCAAGAAGTTCATCTGACTCACCTGCCTCTTTAGAATAGTGCTTAAGGGCACAAACTCTGGAGTCAACTTCCCTTGACAGTGAACCCTGGTCCAGGCCAAGACTTAGCGGTGTGGCAAGTTAGTTCATCTCTCTCAGGCTGGTTTCATCATCCGTACATGAAGATATTGACACCCACCTATGGGGCTACTATGAGGATTAAAAAAGACTATGGAGATAAAATACCCAAAATAGCACCTTGCACATAGTAGGAGCAAAATAAATATGTATTCCTCTCTATTCTTCCTCTGAAAGTGCATTATCTGCTGACATTTCTGTTTTTGATCCTTACGATGATTCTTAAGATTGGAGGATTAAAGGAGCTTATGTGTATAAAGCACCAGGTATATAGCAAACACAAGATAAGTATTAGCTATTATCATTAATGAAGCAGAATGTCCTGATTAAGAGATGAACTGTGTCTTGTTTTCTTGAATATGGGACCATCCGAAAGAACAGAAGTCACCATCCATCTGTCCTTTTGAGAATTCACACGTACCACCCACAAAATGCAGCTTTTGTCCTTCAAGACGGTTCTGAAGCCTTGGGAAAGGCCAGCAGCTCCTTTGGTTTCAGAGACAATCCTGCAGAAGACGCCCTCTGGGGAGGTCAGTAGACCGGTTGCTTTGCACAGCTGCGTGGGGACCACTCTCATCGTAGTCTAAGAATGGCATCTTGTGGAGCAGTTGATAGTGTTGATGGCTGTTACATGCTGAATTATGTCCCCCCAAATTCATATGTTGACAATCTAAACCTCAGCACCTCAGGATGTGAATGTATTTGGAAATAAAGAGGTGATACAGTTAAAATGAGGCTGTTAGGGTGGGCCTCATCCAATCTGACTGGTGTCTCTATAAAAAGGAAACATCTGGGCACACAAAAAGGCACCAGTGATGTGTGTATGCAAAGAAAGACCTTGTGAGAACACAGGGAGAAGTGGCCTTCCGTACGCCACGGAGAGAGGCCTCAGGGGAAACCAAATCTGCCGACCCCTTGATCTTGGATTTCTAGCCTCCAGAACTGTGAGAAAATAAATGTCTGTGGTTTAAGCTACCTGGTCTGTGATATTTAGTTCTGGTGGCCTGAGCAGACTAATACGGGGGTCCATCAAAGAATTAGGCTGTAGTCACTGTGGAGTAGGTGGAGAGAGACAGGTACTTGAATCAGAAGACAGAACAGGTTCTTTGGGAGATGGCGTGGTAGCTTGGACTTTCTGAGAATGAGACTATACCTTTCTTCCCCATGGGGAGGAGGACCTTTAATGCAACCACTGGCCTGAATGCCTTGGAGAATGAACACCTGGTGTGTGGCCTTGAGGGAAGTATCCAGGTTGCCTTGTGAAGACCCCGAGGCATGAGACTGTACCATGAGTGACCCCAGCATGCTCTCTGTAGAAGCAGCGTGCAGGATTCCTGCACACATCTCCAGGTAATAGCTGCGAGCTAGTGGTCAGTAGAGATCAAGGACCAGGCCTCTGCCTCATTTTCTTTCCGGCCATACGTGTGCAGGATTAAAGCAGCATCCAAGAGAGGGCTGGAGGGAATTTCAGGAATGAGTGTGATGGTCATTCTGCTAATCGGGTAGATGATAACTCAGAAACATATAATTTATAAAGAAAAATAATAGGTAACATTTCTCACATCTGTACGTAATGAAATAAACTAATATCCATTATATATAAGTTGGCAGAACAGCTATGAAGACACTTTTTATCTTGGTCTCTGTTGTATCCCTAGTCCTAGTACAGCACCTGGCATCAGGTATGTGCTCAGTACTTGTGGACTACCCATGTGCTGCTTTCTTTATTTCAGACATGCACAGACAGAGGCCAAGAGAGGTTAAAGAGGCCTAGGCAAGGTCACACAGTCATTAGCAGACACAAGGTGTCTTAGTCGGTTTGGGCTTCTATAACAGCATATCTTAAACTGGGCAGCTTAAAAAGCAAACATTTATTTCTTACAGTTCTGGAGGCTGAGAAGTCCAAGATCAAGGTGCCAGAGACTCAGTGCCTGGTGGGAACTTGCTCTTGGTTTGCAGATGGCTGTCTTCTTGTTGGGTCTTTTCACACGAAGGAGAGTGAGAGCTCCAGACTTCTCTTTCTATAAGGACACTAATCCCATCTGGGGGCTCCATCTCATGACCTTATCTAAACTTGATTACCTCCCAAAAGCCTCGGCTCTCAATACCATCACACTGGAGTTTCACGTAGGGTTTCAAGATGTGTATTGAGGTCAGAGGGGTTGGGTGGGGGTGGAGATGTAAACATTTAGTCCATAATCCAGGGCAGGAATGAAAACATTTGACTTTCACTCCCGTGTTCTGCTCAAAGACTATGTAGATATTTAACATCCTTCTTCCAGAGCATCTGGTTCAGGATCCTCCCTGGGACAGGCCGATGGATGGGCAGAATGATCCAGTATGACGAATCCTCTTTCCCTCTGTCCTCTCGCGAGGGGAATTTGACATCTGTGATCCTCAAGCTGGCAACATCGGTCTGGATGTTTGTTAATGACACTGACCTAAATCTGTCACGTTGCAAGGAACCCTTCACGGCAGCTGGGATTTGCTGCCATATAACGGCTTTATTGTACATGGAACTCTCTAATAAGCTGATTAAAAAATAAATATTTTTTGAAGTCGTAATATGTACTTTTCAGACATCTGATAAGAAGCAACGTAAACAGAAACATCACGCTGGGTGTAGAAAGTGGAAATCCTGCTGTATTAGAAGATGCTCATGCTTTGATCGTGGCACATTTCTCATGGCTGCCAGAGCAAAGGTCTGGAGTGATGATCTTCTCACTTAAACCTTTCCTTGCTTTGTTTTTATGCCAGTTCAGCACACGAGGGATAAAGTTATGGGTAAGCAGTGGGTCTCCCTAGGATGGCTTGACTTCTCACTGTGCCTCAATGAAGCAGGACCATTTTATTACTTATGTGCCTGGCATCGAGCTGTTCAAATCTCTAATTCTCCAAAAGACTCTGAAAGAAAGATAGGCATAGCCCTCCTCATTTGACAGAGAAGGAAATTGAGTCTCAGAAAATGTCTTTGGCTTTGGGACTTTGGAAGAGCTGGATTCACATCACCTCTCATAGCCAAGCTCGTGTTATTGAAATCATTCATTCCTTCTTTCATCTAGCAAACCTTGAGCACCTGCTGTCATACTTGGTACTGTACTTAGCTGCCTCAAAAGGAAAAGGTGGACCCTCCCCAATCAGAAAGCTTTCACAGTATTCTTTAGTGTAGCGATCTTCTAGTTGAAATATAGACCTCGTTCTTATCAGTACGTTTCCTTTACACTAAGAAACCTAATGTTATAGATGAATATAGTACCTTATGATTGACCTTTATGCAAGAAAGGCTTAACTTAGCTACTTGGGTTGCTCAAACCTTGCAAATTTCTAAGACTTGTCTTCAGGACCGGCTCTTGGCCAACTGCTGAGAGATGAGCTCTAAGTCCTTGGAATATTCTGCCTGAGAAGAGTGTTTTTATATGCCTGGGGCCTTGGGCCATGCTGCCAGTTTGATCAGACAGATCGTGCTAACAAATGTGATGTAGGGCTTTTATCTGTTTTTGCTCTGCGGACCCGGAGTCAGAGTACCTGAGGTCAGTCACGTGGACGCTGCATTATGCCTACATAACTGGTCCCAGGAAAATCTGGGTCCCAGCGCTTAGGTGAGCTTCCCTGGGTGGCAACAGTTCACCTCTACTGTCACACATCATTGCTGGGAGAATTAAGTGTCCCTGCAGCTCCACAGGAAGCAGATACCTGGAAGCTTGCATTTGATTCTCTTGGGCTTCATTCTACGTGCATTTACCTTCGCTGATTTTAATGTGCATCCTTTTGCCGTAATAAACTATAACGTGAGTGTAACAGCTTCTGAGTCCTGTGAGTTCTTCTAGTGAATCATTGAGGCTTGGGGTCATCTTGGGCAACCCTGAAACAACCATTCACTTTTCTACTGATCATCTTTTTTATTCCTTATCACACTTGGGAGGCCCCCTGCACTGGCATATCCATTGTGTGCATGAGAAATCTCAGATTCCCTGAGGTCAAGTGCCTTCCTGGATGATGTTTCGAGGACCCTATGTCACCTGCATTCTAAACCAGTGGAGAGTGAGAGTGGTTAGGGCGTTAAAAATCTAAATATCACCTGTCACACTGATACAGGAGAGACTGGAGGATGTGGTTTAGGTGTGCATGACGATATAAACCCCCGAATTACAGATATGCCCACGCAATCATAGACGGCACTAGACAACTACAGGTCTCTCCCCTTGAAGATAAAACTTCCCTCCTGGCATATCAGTGTTGGGGAGAAAAAAGCTTTCCTTTGCCCTTCTAGGTTCTTCCTACTGGTCTAAGAATTAAATCAACATGGGACAGGTTCATGAGAGAAAAACAGATTTAATTATATACGTTCAAGGACCCCATAAGAATACGAAACCATAAATAACCAGGCAATTGAGGCTTATATGCCATCCTGAGCTAGGGAGAATGAGATAGGGGTCTGGGGCTTCAAAAGAGAGACAGACAGTTCACAGGGTGAGAGAAAGAACAACTGTTTAGAAAACAGATGTTTGCCCTGCCATTCAGAGAAATCTTTCTGATATAAAAAGAAGTTATCTTTGGTAATAGCTCTCTTTCTGGTACAGGCTCTCTATCTAAATTCTTTTTTTTTTTTTTTTTTGCGGTACGTAGGCCTCTCACTGTTGTGGCCTCTCCCGTTGTGGAGCACAGGCTCCAGACGCGCAGGTTCAGCGGCCATGGCTCACGGGCCCAGCCGCTCCGCGGCACGTGAGATCTTCCCAGACCGGGACACGAACCCGCGTCCCCTGCATCGGCAGGCGGACTCTCAACCACTGCGCCACCAGGGAAGCCCTCTAAATTCTTTTAGGCAGTTAAGGGGGAGGTGAAAAGAAAAACTTCCTGAGTCATCTGTTTCTCAAAAATAACCATCTGCAAACAATCCTCATGCCAAGGACATATTTTGGGGGGGCAAATTTTGCTCCCCTACATCGGGGAGGAGACCAGTGCACTACTTTGCAAGTAGGCAGATCCTAGAGAAGAAAGGTCACTCACTCTTCCAAACACAACTGTTGGAGCCCTCACTCTACTTCCCGGTGAGGAGTGAGGCGGTGGCCTGTGGTCTGCAGCATGCTTCTAGTTAACGAATGTCTGTCTGTCTGTCTGTCTAGAATCAGAGTCAGGGAAAGAAAGTGTCCTGCAGGTTGCAGGAAGTAAATGATGCTACCAGAGCTGGAATTCCCAGTGGTCTTGGAGCGCAGGACACATCCTCCTGACACCATCTTACATTGACTTCACTGCAAACACTGTGCTTTTGATTGTTGACTTCCAGCTCTCAGGGTCTCAGTGGTGTAAGGTACTGCAGATGTTTAAAATGCAAAACGCCCTGAGTAACCTTGTTGGACTTAGTTAACAGCACCTATTTGAGGAAAGCAACTCCCCTCCCTTCAGACCCAGGACTATTTCCCAAAGCTCGATGCTTAAGATAAGCATAAGCTCAAATCGCTCCATGTCACAACAGAACGCAGCCAGATATTCAGAACGCAGCCAGATATTCAGGCCTGGCTACATCAAACACTTCCGAAACCTGTTTCATCTCTCTCCCCTTTTATGGATCAAAAAAAGCTGTTCTGAGACATACGGGTCTGTGCCTCAGTTTTATTCCTTCATTTGTTCATTAAATGAACATTCATTAAGCCTTAGCTATGTGTCAGATGCTATCATATTTACTGGGGATACCACGACTAAGTATTTGCTTCAAAGGGTTTAGTCTCAGTTTAGGAAGTGGGGCATGTTCAAAAGTCATGCAAATATGGATCCGAGAGAAGCATGTTCAGGATAAAGTCAGGTAGAAATGAGGGCGTGGTCTATTTCTGGGTCAATCGTCCTTATTTGCATGCAAAAACATCTACTCCTGTTCTGCCTTCCCATCCAGTCCCCTTTTTCTCCCTAACCTTCATTTGCTTCTTTTTTGCTCTTCTCCCCAACTATTCCTAACATCCTCTCACGATTTCGCCACTATGGTCAGTATCTAGATCCCTCACCAACCATGATGGCTTGAACCAGATGCTCCACTAAAGACCAGTCTGGTGCTCAATCTGTACCAAGTCCAAGTGCCATTCAGATTTGAGCTGGGCCTGCTTTGCAGCTTGCTTTAGCATCTTTTGCTGCAAAGTTCTTGCTAAAAAAACGCAAATTGTACCTCCACAGACCCCGAGCCTGTGGAGTACTTTCTATGGCAAGCCTGTGCCCTGGAATAGCTTAACCAAACTGCAACACAATCCACTCACCTCCTGGACAAGATTTATTTATTTATTTTTTTAACACCTTTGTTGGAATATAATTGCTTTACAATGGTGTGTTAGTTTCTGCTGTATAACAAAGTGAATCAGCTATACGTATACATACATCCCCATATCTCTTCCCTCTTGCCTCTCCCTCCCTCCCACCCTCCCTATCCCACCCCTCTAGGTGGTCACCAAGCACCAAGCTGATCTCCCTGTGCTATGCGGCTGCTTCCCACTAGCTATCTATTTTACGTTTGGTAGTGTATATATGTCCCTGCCACTCTCTCACTTCGTCCCAGCTAACCCTTCACCGTCGCAGGGCAAGATTTAAAGCCCCAGTGGTGTCTCATTGATTTCTGAAGGTACACTCAGAGTTGGCGTTCTGCCATTGCATATTTTAACTGTTACTGTTTTGTTCTTGCATCCTGAGGTGATTTTATCAGGAGGAACGCACGTTTGAAGAAGCTGAATTAAATACAGGCAAATCTCATTAATTCAGACTCCACTAATTCAGGCTGGACTGAAACATAACTTTGTGTTTATGTTTTTACTAGAGGTAAAAAGATTTTCTAAATAAATTAACGGTGGGAATAAGACTGCAGGGAGAGGAGGTTTCACCTGTTTAGGCAGCGTTTCCAAACCCCTTCGGGGATTCTAGAAGGGCCATCAACATATAAACAACTGCCTTTGTGTCTGTTCATTAAAGCTAAAGACTTTTTCTTCGAGAAATAATTTACTGTTAGGCAAATGCTTCTTTTAGTTATTTTCTTCTGTCGAGTTGGGAAATAATACAGCTAAACATCTTTTAAAATATTCCCCAATTCACTCCCCTCCATAACGCTAAATATATTATAGACATATTGTACCTAGACATAAATATATGTGTGTATGCATTAAAAATACAATGGAAACGTCTTAAAATAAAGTGGCGTATTATGGTTGGTAGGATGAAAGGTGATTTTTATTTTCTGCTTCATATTTATAAGTTTTTTCTTTAATGAACTCATTTTTATCATGAACATCAAAATGTTAAAAATATCATTAACATTTTATAATAGTTAACGGGTCTTTTTCCCCAAATGGTTTATACAGAATAAAGTGGAATCATATCCATACGGATAAAAACACTTGGTGGGTGGAGTGAGAAGCTCACTTACCACAAGGCCGAAGTTTATCTTTTGCCCCCTTTGTTGGAGGCCACGGGGTCCTGAAATCTGGTTAGAATATGTATCAGCAGCCACCTATCATTTTGTGGGCAGGACTGTGCTGGGTGAGAAGGAGAAGTGGATGCGGTCTTTGTGTTCTCCAGGAGCTCATAGGTGTCATGTTCAAACAGAGGCAGCTCACACTTAGCACAGCAGACGTTGTGACCAATGCCTTATAAGCCAAAACAAGTGCTAACTACCTCCAATAAAACTCCACCATCGGGCTTCCCTGGTAGCGCACTGGTTGAGAGTCCGCCTGCCGATGCAGGGGACACGGGTTCGTGCCCCGGTCCGCGAAGATCCCACATGCCGCGGAGCGGCGGGGCCCGTGAGCCATGGCCGCTGAGCCTGCGTGTCCGGAGCCTGTGCTCCGCAACGGGAGAGGCCACAACAGTGAGAGGCCCGCGTACCGCAAAAAACTCCACCATCTACTTCTGGTTACATTACAATCATTGCAGCTGTACTGAATATTTCGTTTGTGCCAGGTAATTTTCCATGGATTTTCCAGACATAATTTACTTTTTTTGCTACAGATAATCACAGATGGATGTTCAGGGATATCAAATAAGTTGCCCAGGTTCCCACAGCTGATATGTGATACAGGTAATATTCAAGCCCAGTCAACCAACACAAATCCCCTGCCCTGAATACCATGCAGCACTGTCTGCCACAAGCCTGAAAGCCAGACTGCATTCTGATTATCTCGAATATCTTTCCAGGCAGTGCAGTGGGCACTCTGAAGAGCCTTTAGTGTTTGTTGGTTATTCTTGAATTTCAGTGTTTAATTCCTGACATAAGCATGGGTTTGGATTGACCAGATAACTCCCTTTGAGACTGATACATATCTTTAAACTCAGAGAGTGCACAGAGTTAGGCTATAAAGTCCTCACTCTTTAGAGTCTGAGAGATCACCTGGTGAAAACTCCAACCTGATCCGTCTCTTAAGCACCTGCAACCCTGCCCTTTGCAGTGGTCTTTTCTGAATTCATCTCCTGCATACCTCTTTAGAACATAGGTTTGCTGCTGGATCATGTCTGTATCTTCACATGGCATAATTACCTGAAGAAAGCTAAGCAGGTCTAAATCATCACCTAGAAAACCATGACCATATAAGGCTTCCAGGGAAGCACAAGAGACCTATTCTCGCAGAAACAGAGAAATCGATCACTAAGGAGGGGAATGACCCCAGGGAAGAGGACTTAGCAAATAATTAGACAAGAATAAACAAACCATGATAGAAATTAAATCGTGAGAAGTATTAAAAAAAAAAAGTAGAGTTAAGACTTCATTGAACATCAAAACAAAGTTAGGGAGGACAGGTTTAGAGGAATAATATAAGATAACATGAAAAAGGATAAATAGTAAAAGAGATTGAAGAAAATATAGCTATGAAATACAGAAGAGAGCAAACATATGGATGACTAATGTTCCTGAAAAAAAGAGAACAAATTAGACAAGAGAATAATATTTCTTATAATGTAACAAAAAATGCTGAATTAAAGAAATACTTACACATGCAAAGTGAAAGGGTGCGACAAATCCTGGGAAAGTTGATTTAACAGATAGACAGACAAAATCATATCAAGTGTGAGACGTAACTGTGTAGGTTATTCAATTTCAGAGGCAAAGAATGACTCCTGACACACACATGATTCCCTCCAAAGAGGGGTATAAGGAGCAGATAGGCTTCTGTTTCTGCCTAGGCCAGGTTCAGGGCTAGCAGACAGGGAAGCAATGTGTATAAGCAATGATCTAAAGGAAAGGAAGTGTGACTCAAGGATTTTCCACCATGCCAAATCAGTGTTCAAGCATAAGAAACCGAAAGCCTTTTTTTTTTAACATCTTTACTGGAGTATAATTGCTTTACAATGGTGTGTTAGTTTCTGTTTTATAACAAAGTGAATCAGTTATAGATATACACATGTCCCAGAAAGCCATTTTTATACATGGTAGAACTCAGATGAAATGTCACCCATGAGCCCTTCTTGAAAAAAAAAAAAAAAAAAGCCTGGTCATAAAATCCATTCAACCAAGAAATGAAGCAAAATAAAATGCATAGAAAGAGGAACTATGAAAACAAAGTTCTTATGCACTGACTTTATTTTAATGTAGAACTAAGGTTAAGGAATGGTGAGAATGTTGGTTACTATGCAAAATGTAACTGCTATAAACTATGAAAGTATATATATATATGAAAATGAAACTAACAGAAACTGGAAGTAGGGACATAGGAAGGAAGTGAGTGTGTGTCCACGTGCCCATGTGCATGCAATCTTCTTATCTTTCACTGTGGTGGGAGGATTCTATAAATATTACTTATATTGTTAGATTGAGAAAAATATATTTGGACATATTATTACTAACTATAAATGTAACAAATAGGTTTCTTTTGGTTTGTTTGGGTTTTTTGGGGGTTTTTTTTTTGGTTTTTTTTTTGCGGTACGCGGGCCTCTCACTGCTGTGGCCTCTCCCGTTGCGGAGCACAGGCTCCAGACGCGCAGGCTCAGCGGCCATGGCTCACGGGCCCAGACGCTCCGCGGCATGTGGGATCTTCCCGGACCGGGGCACGAACCCGTGTACCCTGCATCGGCAGGCGGACTCTCAACCACTGCGCCACCAGGGAAGCCCCATGTATCTCTTTTATAATAAAAGTTTTAAAAGAGACAAAATGATCATTTTTTCCTATGAGTAAGTGAGAGCTAGACAACAATATAATTTGGGAAGAATGTTTTATAGCCTATGTGAATCAATTTATAAATATATTAAATATATTTTATCTTTAATAAAAGGAACTAATAGATGAAATATAAAATATTTCATGGTGTTTAAAATATTAATCCATGGAAACATGCAAGTATTAGTTGGGGCTCTTACCCTGTTACTAAAATATGCACGATCTGTATTTATTCGTCCAATCAACAAAGCAACTACGCTCTAGGCAGGCTGCTTACTTTTTACCATGAGTCTCAATTTCATTTTAGGATGGGGATAATAATAATAGTAGCAGTAGTAATAGTGATAATTACATTAATACCTATCTCATAAAACTATCATAAGGATTAAATAAGCAAATGACCATAAAGCTCTTAGCACAATTTCTGACACAAGTCATTACTTAAAAGTATATTAGCTATAATAGAAAAGGGCCGAAAAATGCCAGCTATCCTCTCACTCTGAGATTACCCATGAAGACATTGCAGAGAGAGAGGGAGACAGAGTGGGGTACGGGAAGATGAAAGAGAGAATGAGAGAGAGAGAGAGAGGATGAGAGAGAGAGTGGGAGAGAAAGCTATAGACCCAGGTAAAAATACAGACATCTATTTATCTTCTAAACACAACGTGAGATTCATATTACTTGGAAACCTGCTTTTACTCCTTGGCAGTACATTGCTAATACTGTCTATATCAATAAGTAGACTTCCATCCCCATGGCCATGCCTTAGTTCAAGCTACTATATTCTCTTGCCTGAATCTTTGCAACACCCCTAACCTATCTCCCTGCCACCATTCTTTCCCATATTCATGTTTCTTAATTTCACACAGTTCTTCAAGCATTCCCCTTTGCCCCCAGGATCTGACTCCATCTGGCTCACTAGGCTTTGTGTAATCTAATCGTTGTTTCTTTGTGTGGCTTTATCTCCCATCACACTCCTCCATGA
The DNA here is from genome assembly GCF_949774975.1 of Lagenorhynchus albirostris. NCBI lineage: Eukaryota > Metazoa > Chordata > Mammalia > Artiodactyla > Delphinidae > Lagenorhynchus > Lagenorhynchus albirostris. The sequence continues at coordinate 15,428,420 of NC_083101.1, forward strand.
ACTTTATGCTCTCTTCACACCTTACCCAGCAGAGCAAAGTACCCAAGCACATGCCTTCAGAAGGCAGTATGGTAGAACACAGGCATGGAAAGCATGTAAACTTTGGACCCAGACTGACCTACATTCTAATCTGGGTTCCAACGCCCACTGTGGTGTGGCCATGGCAAATACACTTGACCTTATTTGCTAATGAAATTTGCTTTTGATGAGACAATATTTTCTGCTCAAACATCAGAATAACCATTGGGTTTACAAGCCAGAACACAGCAATAATTAACAAAAAATACAATGTCCCCCACATGGTAATAATTAACTAAATTTTTTTCTCCTTAAAACAGCCGCAGTCTTTCTCACGTCTGGACGTTTTATTTCTATTATAAGCACCTTAGTTCCCTTGTTACAGCAGCCTCCTCACTGGTCTCCAAATCTCCATTTGATCATCTTTCTAAGCATTTTTCTAACCAGGTCACTTTGCCATTCAAAAAAATCTTGCATTGAATGGGGGTCATCTCCCGTTACCCCCAAGCTAAGCTCCTATCTCCTGCCAGCATTCCTCCAGTCCCGTGGCATCCTCCGAGTTCCCTACATTTCCCTAATGTGCTCCAGCATTCTCCAGACCTTTCCCATCCCCGTGTCTATGCTCAAAGTGTTTCTTGCTTCCAGAATGTCCTTCCTCTAAACACTGCCTTTTGAGATATCACTTCCTCCGTCATGCTCAAATTGTCAGTACTTCCCTAAAACTTTCTTTGATGCAATTGGTTTTCACTTTTTTGCAGAACACTGTTTGGATATTTCTCACATGTATATATTGCATCGTGCCTTTTGAAAAATCTTCTTTCCTCCAGTAGATTGGGAGCTCCTTGTGAACAAGAGCTATAACATTCATCTTTGTACTTCTGTCACCTGGAACCATAGTTGGAACAAGATGGTAATTTAAAAGAATGTTCATTAAATAAAGTGAGTGGATAAATGGACTGCAAGCATGAATTCACCTCTAACTCACTACTAACATTGTGTGGTTGGAATGCAGTTTAATAATGCTTTCAGTGCTATTTTATTGTATAGAGGGCATAATAGTAATCATATATACCATCTTTTGAAACACTGACTTTGTGCTGGGCAATGTACTTGGCATTTTATATCTATTGTCATATTTCATCTTAATAACCCAGCTAGCCCCATTTCCTGATCTCTGTTTTACAGATGATAAAACTGAGATTCAGCGAAACTAAAACCTGATCTGCTTGCCTCTGACACCTCTATATTTTCCCATTATATTATATAACCTATGGAAATATAGTTCCTTTTCTTTTGGCATAACAATGATAGGATAGCAACTGTGCCTGGCCCCTTAACATCTGTTTCTTCTTATCATCATGCCCATTTTACAATACAAGATTCCAGGGGTTAAATGATTTTCTCACAGACATTTATTAACTGAAGAAAAGAAAATTAAAGCTCATATCTGTCTGGCTCTAAAACTTCTCTGCCAATTTCCCAGTTCAACTCACCTCCCCACTTCCCCCCTTGGTGTCCATAAGTTTGTTCTCTACATCTGTGTCTCTATTTCTGCTTTGCAAAGAAGCTCTTCTGTACCATTTTTCTAGATTCCACATATATGTGATATTACACAATATTTGTTTTTCTCCTTCTGACTTACTTCACTCTGTATGACAATCTCTAGGTCCATGAGATTGGGATTGACATACATACACTACTATGTATAAAATAGATAACTAATGAGAACCTGCTGTATAGCACAGGGAACTCTACTCAATGCTCTGTGGTGACTTAAATGGGAAGGAAACCCCCCAAAAAGGGGATATATGTATACATATAACTGACTCACTTTGCTGTACAGCAGAAACTAATGCAACATTGTGAAGCAACTATACTCCAAGAAAAATTAATAAAAAAAAAAGTAAAACTTCTCCACCATAGATTAGACTATACAGCTGCCTTGAAAGACATGCCATAATTCTCCATTCCACCAAATGAGATACGATATGATCACTGATTTGTTAGGCTGCTTCATGAGGTTCGTGTGAGAGCAAGTGAAGAGACAAAGTATGTTAAGAACCAGGTCCCCAGGGGCTTAGCACGCCTATAGTACAGTTCGGACTTACTCCTACAGTCAAGGGAGAGGCATTCAATAATTACAGCAGGAGGACACGCAAGTCAGGGTGATAGCCATTGGGAAGTGTCCAGTAGTGAAAGGAGTTGATGGCTAAGGCAAAGAGGATGGAGAGGGGTGACTGAGTCAAGAGATATTTGGGAAGGTTGTCTCTTTAACAAGGTTAGCAACTGCCTCTTGAGCAAACTTCACGAAACAAGGTGAAGTTCATTACAGCCTCCAATATAACTGTTAAAACAAAAGTGAAATTTGCGGTTATTATTGCCCATAGCCCTAAAGTTGATTGTGTTCCCATTAGTGGGAATGAGAGGTCCTCCAACAAGAAAAATGATTGTTTTGCTTTACCACATTATTGTATGAGTTTAAAAGATGCCAAGGTACAGCACTCATGTGGGTGTACGAGAGCTGGTCTTCCCTTTATGAAAGGATCAATAGCTGTTCTACTAGCAATGGCTATAAGAGCACCTTTTAAAACTAATAATTGTGGAAGGGCTGAATTCTTCATAATAAAATCTTTGAAACATTTATAAAATTTCTCTGTAAAGCCATTTTCCTGGGGAGACCTATAATTATCAAAAGGCAAGATGAGAGCATAAGGCCCATTTCACAGAAACATGGACAGTGTGAGCCTCAGTCGGGAAAGCTGAGGGTAGAGAAAGAAAACCCAGATGAGAAAATGAAGCCAGGATCGATTTTTCTTCCCAGTGTGTTTGATTGTATACAAACAATAAAGCATAAACGGCTTCTGATTTCCCACCAGACTCTGATAATTTTTTTTCTAAAAAAGGCTGGCTAAGACTGAATGTCAAATTCTATCATTCAAATATACATGCCACATTCACCATGAATTCTGCTGCAGTTAACCTAATTTTTTATGTGATGCTTTTTATTTTTTCTTGAATTTTAAATGCAGGCATTTAGGTACCATTCAGAATCTTCTTTTTTTCTTTGATCTCTTAAAAATCACAGTGGTGAGGGTTATTACAGCCCTCCGATCTCTGTGCAATAAACTGGAGTATTCTTTGTTGCTCAAAAAGCAAAGAAAAGAGAATCTGGTTAAACTCAAGTTCACCCAACCACTGTTCCAAGAAATACGCTTGTTTAGCACCTTTTCCAAGGCTCTGCTTTCAAGCAAGTCCCACCAGGCTTGGGCAAGCCTCCTTAAGTCATACCACAGGTGCAGAAGAAGAAACTGCATGAGGCCAGAAGACCAAAACTCTGTGTGGCCTGAGCACTTCACTTCGTCACCTGGTTCTCAGTTTCTATGGCTTTAAAAATGACCAGATCTTGTAGACCAAATAATATTAATCTCTTGTTACAATCCTGTTCAATCGATAGTAACTGCCTTAAGTGCTTTCTGGATTCTGAGGTGGACCTCAGGCTCAGGAGGAAAGATTAGCATGATTGACTAGTGATGTCTACCAAGAGTGCAGGATGTAGTAACTACAGCATGAGTGCCATATTTTTTTTGATATTTCTGGGATATGATACTTTTAGTTCTTGTATGATTCTTGTTCCCTGTTACAAAAGAGAAGAAAGACTGAATCTTGGAATAAGCCTGTAGATTCAAGAGTTGTGAGAAGCTGAATTCAGTATTACAGAATAAGATGACTGAACAGAGATTAAAAATAGAAGATAATCTAGAGACAAATTTTTGATCATAAGACTAGAGAGCCAGGGAGATGAACATAGAGGTAAATATTATATGCAGGCATATAAATGGGCTGAAAATTTAGATAAGATCTGTCGTCTCTGATTCGTATCTCCCTGATGTGATGCTTGAGGGACTTCTGTGAATAAAGGATCAGGAAAAAATAAATAAACTCCTGATGTCTTTGAATCAAGAATTCTATAATTTTACCATGTTAGCAAATAGGAGATATTTCATGGCATACAGAAAATAATAAAGGAAGGAATAGTAAATCAAACTAGGGGCAATCTCCTTCCCCTCAGAATATATGGAAATATTTGGAGACATTTTTGACTGACATGACTGGGGGTTGTTACTGACACCTAGAAGGTAGAAACCAGAAATGCTGGTAAACATCCTACAAGGCACAGGATATCCCTGTATAACAGAGACTTGTCCAGCCCAAGATGTCAATAGTGCCAAAGTTGAGAAATCCTGTATTAAAGGAATGAATGGAAGAACAAATGATCAAAAGCCCCATCCTACATGTACTCTCTGGGGCTGGAGACTCCAGTGTTCACCAACATATTTGCTCTCCCCTTTTTCTCTAACCCACACCTAGACCATGATTCCTCCCCTTCCTTTAAATTCAGGTGTGGTCAAGTGACCAAGTTTGGCTCAATGGGATGTGAATGGAAGTTACATCTGACACTTCTGGGACTAATGCATGAATAAACGTCCCTATCTTTATTTTTCCTCTTGTATTAGCTGAATGGAGAGCTCTCTTATGAACTAGAGGGGGAAGAAGACACAAAATGAGGGGAGTCTGGGTCCCTAAATGACTGTTCAGAGTACAGCATATCCTAGAATCCTGATTCTCCACATCGGATCCTACTGTGAAGGAAAACTAACTTTAACCTTTTATTTCATTAAGCCATTCAAAGTTGAGGCTTGCATTTTACAGGAATTAGCCTCCTTTGGATTATATATCTGAAATCTGACCACTTGGACTATGTGCTATTCCCTAGCCAGAAAAGCAGATCAAGATTTTCCAATCTCTGTCTGTTTATCTGTCTTTGTCTCTCCATCTCCTTCTCTCTCAACTGTCTTGTACGATTAGATGTTTTATCAACCTCTCTCTTATGGCCTCTATTTCATGTTTCAGCTTCCCTATACTTAGAAACTCATTTTTACCTATTTTCTCCCTGTCCAAAGCTGCTGACCATCTACATTAGTAGCCACAGTATCACAAAAGCAGGAGCAAGGGGATGTGTCTCCCTTTCATATATATAAGAGTTTATGGGATCCCTGAAGCATCATGACTCCATAACAGATTACAGGATCCTTGAATTATTTTAAATTCAGAAGAAAAAAATATATAAAGCATTATGCTAGGATCTATGGGTCATAAAATGTGTTATATAAAATGCTTGTCTTCAAAAAAATTCATATTCTGGAAAAAATAAATAAAAAAATACAGATGAAGATAAGATAAATACATTATATGAATACAGGTATACCTTGGAGATATTGCAGGTTTGGTTCCTGACCACTGAACAAAGTGAATATTGCAATAAAGCGAGTCACACAATTTTTCTGGTTTCCCAGAGCATGTAAGTTATGCTTACACTATATGCACTGTAGTCCATTAAATATGCAATATCATTGTCTATAAAACAATGTACAAACCTTAATTAAAATATTTGATCACTTAAAAATGCTAACAATCATCTGAGCCTTCAGTAAATTGTAATCCTTTTGCTGGTGGAGCGTCCTGCCTCCGTGTTGATGCTGCTGACTGATCTGGGTGGTGGTTGCTGAAGGTTGGGGTAGTTGTGGCAATTTCTTAAGATAAGACCACTGTGCAGTTTGCCTCATCAATTGACTCTTCCTTTCAAGAACAATCTCTCTGTAGCGTGCAATGTTGTTTGATGGCATTTTACCCACAGTAGACATTCTTTCAAAATTGGAGGGACTTCCCTGGTGGTCCCGTGGGTGAGACTCCATGCTCCCAATGCAGGGGGCCCAGGTTCAATCCCTGGTCGGGGAACTAGATCCCGCATACATGCCGCAACTAAAAAGTCTGTATGCCACAACTAAAGATCCTGCATGCAGCAACCAAGATCCCGCGTGTTGCAACTAAGACCTGGCGCAGCCAAAATAAATAAATAAATAGTTTTAAAAAATAAATAAAAAACAAAATGAAGTCAACCCTGTCCAATCTTGCCATTGCTTTATCAACCAAGTTTATGTAATATTCTAAGTTTGTTGTTGTCATTTCAACAAGCTTCACAGCGTCTTCACCAGATTTAGATTCCATCTCAAGAAACCACTTTCTGTGCTCATCCATAAGAAGCAATTCCTCATGCATCGAAGTTTTATATTTACAATAAATATAATAATAATGAAAATGTTTGAAATATTGTGAGAATTACCACAATGTGACACAGAGACACTAAGAGAGCCAATACTGTTGGAAAAAGGGCACTGATAGACTTGCTCCATGCAGGGTTACCACAGACCTTCAGTTTGTTAAAAAATAATAATAATAAATGCAATACCTGTAAAGCAGATATCAATAAAGTGCAATATCAATAAAATGAGGCATGCCTGTAAATAAATTCCTTAGAAGTTCAAGAGAGAATTCAGAAATTCAGAATTCTGAAGAGACTTCAGAAAAAGATGAATTGAAGCAATGTCCTTTCAGATGGGTTTCAGGAGTGGGCAAGATTTCGAAAGCTGACTGTAGGCTGAGGAATGAGGCCATTAAATGCCAGCTATTCTAGGGGGCAACCGGAAGTCTAATCGGTCAGGGTCTAGTGCAGCACCATGCAGTAGAAATACAGTGAGCTACAAATGAAAGCCAATTGCAAATTTTAGTTTTTCAAGTAGCCCCATTAGAAAAGTAAAAAGAAACAGGTGAAACTAATTTTAACAATATATTTTAACTCAATATATCCAAAATACTATTATTTCAACATATAATAAATAAATATAAAATATTAATGACATTTTACATTTTTCACTCTAAGTCTTTGAATTCCGGAGTGTATTTTGCATTTATAGCACTTCTCAATTTGGACTAGTCACATTTCGAGTTCTCACTAGCCCCGTGTAACCAACGGTTATCATATTGGACAATGCAGGAGTAGACCATGCAGGTTAAAAGGCCTGGACCTTGTTCTCCTTGAAATCACCCACACTGCCCAGAGTACAATCATTTGCACAATAGTGCTCAATGCACTTTGTTGGGAAGAATTGTTTCAATAAATGCTTCCATGGAAGACACAGGTTTGTAAAGCTTCGAAGACAGACTTTTCTGTTGTGATGTAGAAGAAGCTGATTACTATGGAAGAAAGTCTTAATTGGTTACTCCATCATCTTTCCTGAATGTCGATCTCTAACACTCAACTTTGACGTTCTAATGCCTGATTGTCTGTCTCCTTAACTTCATGACATGAATTACAGCAAAATCACTCACATCACCCTGGAACAGGAGGTCTTCTCATTCTCAGACTCTTCTCATCAACGTCACCAACTTTGGGCCCTGAACAACATCTGGATCTTCTGGAGCAAATCCAGTTGCCCTGACAGTTGCTTTGGATGACTTTAAAGTAATTCTGATTCTTTTTTTATTCTTATTAAAACCAATGTCTGCATTTTCTTTCTTTTTTTTTTTTTTTTTGCGGTACGCGGGCCTCTTACTGTTGTGGCCTCTCCCATTGCGGAGCACAGGCTCCGGACGCGCAGGCTCAGCGGCCACGGCTCACGGGCCCAGCTGCTCCGCGGCACATGGGATCTTCCCGGACCGGGGCACGAACCCGCGTCCCCTGCATCGGCAGGCGGACTCTCAACCACTGCGCCACCAGGGAAGTCCTGCATTTTCTTTTTCTAATTTTCAGTTTTGGTTCTGCCATCACTTTTTCTTTTTGAGCACAGTGTTTGTCCAATCACCGTCGTCTTCTAAAATCCTCTGTAACTCCTCTTGTTCAGTTGCTCACTGCTCACTTGATTTCAATAACCTTCAAAATGACCTTCCAACATAAATCTCAGCCACCCCCATCCAGTCTCTCACTGTTGCAGGAGTGATATTTCCAAAAATAAAGTGGGGTGTGCTTTTCTTCAGAAGATCACCACTGCTTCTACAGAAGTCTCACATTAGTTGCCAGAGGGCTGCTTTTGACTTTTAATGAGGTTTTGTCTTATTTAGTCCTGAACTGTGCTTATTAATAATCATAAAAATGAAGATACTTTAAGATGCCCTGTTGAGTTCACCTCAAAACCACAACTCCTAGAATCTCCTGCCTAGAGCACTCAGACCCCTTTATGTGAGTCCGAAGCCTCGGATGGATCAACTTGCAAACTTCTCACATTCCTAGCTATCAGTGAACTGATCTCAGAATACTTTTTACAGACGTATCACACCAGATTTCTTTGGTGATATGCTGCCTATACTTACTGTTTCTAAACTGGAATGAGTAAGAGCTGATAAAGTTTCTGATCACCGCTATGCATCAGGTAGTGTGCTTCAAACGCAAGCCTTACTTTAGTTCTCACTATAACCCAATGAGACAGGTGGCATTTTACAGAATAAGAAATTAGAACTATGATCTTGATCATGGGGTCATAGAGCTGGTACCTAGCAGAATGGGATTCCAACTCTGAGCACTGTCGGATTCTGGAGTTGAGTTAAGCACTCAACTGTATTTTGACATCTCTATAGTGTTACTCATGGCCTTTGGTCAAGCTGGAGAACCATCACCCTAGTCTCCAGGTAAGAAGCCTTTCCAATACCACCAGGCACAGGCCGAACGCTGCCTGCTTCATCTATGAAGCCTTCTCTCACATGTCCTGATAGATCATTCCTAGTCCTACAATAGAGGGATGTGGCAAAAATTCAATACTGCCATAATACTGTCTTTTACATTGGTAGCTGTTTATTTCACCTACTGGCTCTTAGTGAGTCACTCTATTTCTCTGCATCTCAATATCCTTTTCGTAAAATGCAGATTCTAATAGTACTTATCCCAGAGTGTTGTTGTGAGAAAGAAATGCCCATGGGATAATACATCCACAAACCTTAGAATAGGGCCTGGAATACAGGAGATGATCCACCCTGGTTAGCAGGTGAACTATTATTATCCTCACCAGGAATCCCATTTGACTGAGTATAAAGGAATTTACATTAGACATTTCTATATTCCCAGTTCCTAGGACCACATCTTTTACCCAGTAAGTTTCCCATAGGTGTCTGGTGAGCCGCATCATGTGAACTGCTGTTTCTTCCACCTCTCTTGGACTTCTGCTCTGCAGAGCTTCCTGTGTTTACCAGCATTCTGTTTCTTTGACCTCACATGAATCTCTATGTTTTAGAATTTTTTGTTTTATAGTATCTCTGTCTACTCACTATGAGCCTACTCGTTTTTCAGCGTATTCTTTTTTTTTTCCCCCTTTTCTTTAACTCTCTGCTCTGCTTCTACTCTAAGGGGTAAAAACAAAGTAATAAATAAGAGGTTAGTTTCCATTTATGTGTAGTTTATTTTCTAGTACATGAGTAAACAATATACAAAGCTACAATAAATATATATACTCTGAAAAATTCAAACACTATAAGGTAACAGGGGATATAGATTAATTGGGGGAGATGCCATTTTAATAAGGTACAAGTTTTCTCTGATGAGACCTGTATGATGGAAGAAATCAATCAAAGAGCCCGGCAAGAGTGTTTCCAGGTAAAATAAATAGCCTATAAAAAGGCCTGAATTTGAAGTAAGTTTGGAGTTTACCAAGAATATGAAGAGGAGGCTGTTGCAGACAGTGTTAGTAAATGAAGCCCATGAGGTTGGGGGGTACCAGTTCATTTGTGGCCATGCTATAGACTGAAACGTGCAACTGTTTCAGACTTTGATGTTTCCACTAGAGACTTTAATACACTCAGTGAAATGATTCAATTTACATCTTAAATGGATCACTTTGGTTTAAGTATAGTGAAAAGAGGGTGGGAGGACAGGAGAGGATGCTGGAGGAACAGTTAGAAGCTACTGAATAATTCTAGGTGATGGTGATGACTTGACTCATGGTGGGACATGTCCACATTTAAGATATATTTTTAAATATTATAGAACTCTTCAAATATTAATAAAAGTAGAGAGGCTAGAAAAATAAATTTGTATATAGCCATCACACAGTTGAGCAGCATTCTAGGGGTTTTTTTTTCCTTCCCTTCCCTCCCTTCCTCTCCCCCTCCATCCCTTCTTTCTTTCTTTCTTTCTTTCTTTCTTTCTTTCTTTCTTTCCCTTCCTTCCTTCCTTCCTTCCTTCCTTCCTTCCTTCCTTTCTTTCTTTCTTTCTTTCTCTTTCTCTTTCTCCCTTCCTTCCTTCCTCTCTCTCTCTTTCTTTCCTTCTTTCCTTCCTTCTTTCTTTCTCCTCTCTCACTCCCTTCAGGGGTTGCTTAACTTTTCCTGTAAAAGCCACATAGTAAATATTTTCAGCTTTGAAGGCAGGGATTACTGTTACAATTATTCAATTCTGCCATTGTGATACAAAAGCATCCCTAGACAATATGTAAATGAATGGGAATGAGTTCTAATAAAACTTTATTTACAAAAACAGGTGGTAGTTGGATTTAACTTGTGGGCCACAGTTTGTTGACTCCTGCCTAGAGTCTTATGAGGCTGATATCAAACATCTTATCATGTTTACCAGCAATTAATTCAGTATCTCTACCACATCAGGACCATCTCTTCCTCTTCTCCCTCCCTCTCCTCATTGTTATTTTTGTAACCATTACTATTATCACACGTAACAGAATTATGAACTTCTTATTGTTATTTAATGTCTAATCTGTGTTCAATATTTCCCCCATTGTATCTAAAATGTTCCTGTTTAACATAGAGAACAGACTTGTGGCTGCCAAGTGGCAGGGGGTTGGGGGAGAGGTGGAGTGGGAGTTTGGGTTTAGTGGATGTAAACTATTATACATAGAATGGATAACAAGGTCCTACTGTATAGCACAGGGAACTATATTCACTATCTGTGCTAAACCATAATGGAAAAGAATATTCTTTAAAAAAAATATTCTTTAAAAAAAAGAATGTATATATATGTATAACCGAATCACTTTGCTGTACAGCAGAAATTAACACAGAATTGGAAATCAACTGTACTTCAATTAAAAAAAAAAGTTCCTGTTTACATGTTTTCTTTTCCCAAATCAGAATCCAAATAAGATTTTCACATTGAATGAGGTTAATATGTTTCTTAAGTCTACTTTATAACATTTTTCTCTCTCTTTATGTAAATTAGTTAATAAAATATTTTTGTTTGAGGTATCATTTACACAAATCCTAAGTGTACAGCTCAATAAATCTTACCTACTCATAGAAAAACCTCACAGATTATAAACCACATAATTTTAAGCCACATGTCCCTTCCTGGTCAGTATCCTTCACAAGTAACCACAATTCTACCCTTTGTAGTATAGATTGGTTTTGCCTGACTTGGAATTACTTACAAAAGGAAACTCTTCCATCGCTAATGAAATTAACATTATTTTTTTAAACTGGGTCTTTTGTCATGTAGACTTCCACATTCTGTATTTGCCTGATTGTATATTCAGAACGTCATCATGCATGTTCCTCTATCCCCTGTATTTCCTAAGATCTGAAAGTTATACTAGAGGGTTGATTACATTCAGTTTCATAGATGGTGACTGGGACTTCCTATTGCATCCCAGAGGACACATGGTTTGGCTGTCACTCTTTAAGTGATAGTAAGATTGATCCTTGCACTCTGGTGCTATTTTTCTGACTCATTCTTTTTTTTTTTTTTTTTTTGCGGTACGCGGGTCTCTCACTGCTGTGGCCTCTCCCGTTGCGGAGCACAGGCTCCGGACGCGCAGGCTCAGCGGCCATGGCTCACGGGCGCAGCCGCTCCGCGGCATGTGGGATCTTCCCGGACCGGGGCACGAACCCGTGTCCCCTGCATCGGCAGGTGGACTGTCAACCACTGCGCCACCAGGGAAGCCCCTGACTCATTCTTTATGAAGTTTCCTACCAACGTCTTAGCACAGTTGTGTTCTGCCTTGATCCATATTGTTTCGTTAGAGTAGAGGACATTCTGGAGAACACATGGACTGGGTGTTAGATGGGAGAGGAGGGCAGGAGCAGAGACTTCTAAGTGGAGCCACTAGGTGAATGTTGGCACCATTCACTGATAAGGGGATGACAGGGCTTTGAGGGAAAAAGAATAAGGATTTTGTTTTTGGAGGTGTTACATATGAGATGTCTGTTAAATATTCAGGTTGATTTATTGAGTCTAACAGATGAGTTTCAAACTCAAGAAGCTTTATGACTGAGTACCTAATTGAGGAGTCTTCAGTAATCTTTGAAACCTTGGGATAAAAATGCAATCCCCAAGGAAGCGATACAAATAGTGAAGAGACCCCCCCCCCCAAATGGAGACCTCTACGTGACTGCTACAGTCGATAAAAATTTTGATATTCACAGTAAAACATACCTTAGAAAACTCTAGACTAATCCTGTGATTTTACAGCTAGAGAAACTGAGGTCTAAACTGGCAAAGGAACGTACCACTTGGATTAGACAGAGAGGATGCAGAGTCAGAGCCATCCTGCCTGGTCATCTAGTCGCTGCAGGACCCCGAACGGCATGAAGCTGCTCTGAGCCTCACCCTCCTAGTGAGGTAGCAACGCTCCAACCTAGTGAAACAGCAAATGCTCATGTGGTTGGCCAACTCCCAGTTGCATTGTAGGATTCAGTACAGTTCTCCTACCCCCGGAGAAGCTTTCTATAACTTTTTTCTAACCTCTCTGCCACTGATTTGTACTCCCCTGGCATCTTGGTGTACTCCATCCCAGGGTTTCCCACCCTTCATTGTAACTATCTATTGTGAGTTATTTCCCCCTCTAGACAGAGACCTACTTCAGGGCTTGGTCAGCACCCAACACGTTCTTGAAAATCAAGGACCTAGTGCTTTTGTCTGGCACAGAAGAGGCACTCAGTAAATAATGATAGAAGGGGGAAAAGAAGAAATGACAAATGAAAAAGAAATGGAAGGAAGGGAGGGAGGGATGGAGGGAGGGAGGGATATGGAAATCTTTCTCACTAGAAGGAGTTTCTTAAGACTAGGGACATTTTCTTATTCATTTCTGTATCTCCAGTCCTTACCACAGAGTACTAATAATAAAAGTAACTATACTAATTACAAAAACCCCAAAATTATTGTAAGGTCATTATTATTGCCCAATATTTTATTTTACAATCTATTTATAGAAATATTAAAATTGGGTACTTTTTTTAAACAGATTTTTTTTTTTTCAGATTAAAATGAGGCCCAAAGAGGTGAAGTCACATCCTCCTGGTCCTCCTATAGTTAAAAGTATCAGGACTAGACTTTCTTTCCTGCAAAGAAAAAAGTCTAGTCTCCAAAGCACCTTCTTTGGGTCAAAACTGGAAAATGTTCTTAGAATGAGTAAAGGAAGCTACCACTCAAGTGACTGGAACATAGGAGATGTTCCATAAACGTTAGCTAATAACATCATTAGTTTTCTGTTCATTCCCGAATGAGGCCTTCCCCATTACCAGCCTCTACTGATCCTGCAGTTGTTCATACTCACATTTTACTCACTAAATAGTTCTGACATTTCTTTCTTGTCTTTTAGACTCAATAGTAAGCACCTTGTGTGCTGGGACAGCACCTGAAAACACTGTTATGTCTGTCACTGATTCAACTCTAGTACCAGCTAAACAATAGGTGCTCCATAAATGCTTCTGCATAGATGGGTTGATTTTTAATCTAGAGGCATCTTTGTGCAGAAGAGGGAACATCACATGGACTGGCAAAGGTTCTAGTCCTGGTTTGACTGCCAGCTGCATGTGGGGAGGGGGCCACAGGAAAACCACTTAAACCCTTCACGCTTTGACTTCCAAAAAATAAAATTAGAGCAATAGTCTCTGTCCCCATAACTCTCAGGGGGTACAGTGAGGTTCAAATAGGATAATGCAAACCATAAACTGCAGTGCAGAGCAAGGTTTTTATTATCCCAGTTAGATTATATCCCTTTCTGTCTACTTGCTGCATATTACCATCTTCTCATTTAGGTGAACTCTCGATATTCACCAAATGATTTTCCCTAAATCAATAATATAAACAAGGAAAACAAGATGATCTATTAAAAAACGGCTCAGAAGATTGACTCTCAGTACTGCGTGTACAGTATTATCTTGGAAAGGTAGGCTGATGTAATATACCACTAACTCTCTAAGTCAGAGAAGAATTTACCAGAAAGCTTGCAAATAAATACATTTTCTACAATTCACTCTAGCACAGCAATTCTCAGTAGATAACACCATTAATACTCCATTTCAAACTAAGAAACATATGCTTTTTCTTCTCTTAAAAAAAAGCAAGGGAACATGGCCCATTTTCTTTCCTTTACAAAAACAAAAGCTTTTAAAATGATAAAAATTGCCTCTGCTTGATAAAACAGCCATCTGCATCTGATTTAGTTAAGTGTTATTCTTGTATATTTTTATATTATTATTATTGCTGGTTGGAGAAAAATGCATAAATACAAAGAGAGCTCTGTGGAAAGGTCACACAATTTCTAGTTCAATTATCCCTGAAACTTTGCCTCACCTTCAAGTTGACCCTAACATTGAATCTTAACCCTAAATGGACATATTGGAAGTAAAGCTTGAGGAAATATTTCTCATGATTTATGTATAATATCTTGCCTTCTCCCTCCCCTATTTTTATGAGGTTGGTGGAGAAGAGATATTAAGGAACTTTATAATGAAGAATAGCTATTGCATTTGGCATTTATATGACCCTCTATTATTGTAATCACTTTTATTAGTTATTTCTCATGTCAGTTCTGGGAGAGAGATTGGATCAGCTTAGTATTCAGAGTGGGTGAGCTCCCCATATGCTGTTAACTCCAGTATGATGGTCATAAACACCAAATGGCATGCCATATGAAACAGGCACAGGGCGGGTTTCCCAAATATGCAATTAAGATAACTGAAGATGGCATTACCTATACAACTGTTACAGCAGCTTCAGAATTAATCTCATGGAGATGGTTCCTTTGAGTTTAGGACAAAGGAAACAGGAGAGTAGTTTCCTTGATAATGTTCTTAAATGGGCTGTGCTGATATTACCAGCTGAAATTTGAAGATAAAGTAGCTGTGAGAAAGGGGGCTGGGTGCGGTTTTTGGCTATACAAATTCGCTCTTGGATTGTGTGTGAAAAATAGTGAATATGATCACATTAGGCAAAGAATTAGAAGATCAGAAGACAAAGATTTCAGTCCCTGCTCTACAGTCTACAAACTTCATGACTTGGACTTTTGTCTCATACATCTTTGGTTCTCCTTTTGGTCACCTATAAAATGGGTACAATGGCTGTAGCCTCTCTGAGTAACACTGCGAATATAGTGGGATTGCCAAACCAGGGCAAGCAGGACACAGAGTTACCAGAGAGCATTCTAAGCAGGAAGAAGAGCATGAGCAAAGACACAGCAGGGGACAGTCCCGATGGGAATGATGCAGCCGCTCAGTAGGGTAGAATCTGGTAGGTACAAAGACCAGCAGTGAGATCTCGGCTGGGACCAGATCACAGAAGGACTGGGATGCCGTGCCAGGGCAACAATGAGCAAGAAGCTTCAGCGTAGTTTCTTTTTATTGTAGTTCTTTAGTAGTTGGTTTGTTCATTTTTAGGAGCAGAGAAGTGACGTGTTAAGTGGCTTAAGAAAATAAAAGTAATCCAATTAAGTAAGAATAGATTGGAAGGGGGAGAGAAAAAGCAGGGAGACCAGTGGGGAGACTTTTGAAAAATGTGGTTCAAATCAGTGCAATTGCAAAAGAAAAGGAAGGCAGTGGAGAGCTACAGGGGATGGAGTAGAATTCTGCATGCAGCCCTTGTCTGCGTGATGGATACATACAGGCGGTGTTTGTTATCTGTTATAATTTCCTGTGCTGGGCTGTCTTTTGCAATTTGGAGATGACCCCTCTGATGGTGATTACTGTGTTGTGTGCAGCTGTGGCTGAAGAAAGTGACTTGAGGGAGTAGGACTTATCATGTGAGTCAGAAGGCAGCCTTGTGGAATGAGTCTGTAAGGCAGATTCAAGCTTTCCTTCAATAACCTCCTTTTCCTCTCACACCCCCTACACCCCACCTCCTCCTGCTTCCTGTGTCCAGTATGCTTGTCCTCATGAAGGAAAAAATCCTGAAAGCTTGGCGATCCAAGGGATGGGCTCATAAAAGAAGAGTGACATGGATATTGGCAGACATTGGGTTGGAAAATAGTGAGTTCAGAGTGGCAAGGGGTTGGGTTCAAATTGTGTTTTTATGTCCCAGCTGCTGCATGAAAGCCATAGTATGCAACCTTAGGCAAGAATAAAATGTCTCTTGGTTTCAGTTTCCCCACTTGTAAAATACATAGACAAATGCATACATTTCATGTATTATTGTAGATTAAATAGGATAATGCACATAACAGATTCGGCACAATGCCTGTTCACAGAATGAAAGACAAGCCAATGTAGCTATTCTGAGTGTGGAGAACTTTGCTTGCTACCGCGCTTCACATTTCTTCCCTCTCCTTTCTCTCTCTTACAATGATATCAACTACCTTAAATCAGGTTTCCCTCCTTAAATCTTACCTATCCAATTTGGATACTGACAGGAATAAAGACACAGATGTAGAGAGTGGGCTTAAGGACACGGGGAGGGAGAAGGATAAGCTGGGACGAAGTGAGAGAGTGGCATGGACATATATACACTACCAAGCGTAAAATAGATAGCTAGTGGGAAGCAGCCGCATAGCACAGGGAGATCAGCTCGGTGCTTGGTGACCACCTAGAGGGGTGGGATAGGGAGGGTGGGAGGGAGACGTAAGAGGGAAGAGATATGGGGATATATGTATATGTATAGCTGATTCACTTTGTTATACAGCAGAAACTAACACAGCATTGTAAAGCAATTATACTCCAACAAAGATGTTAAAAAATAAATAGATAGATAGATAAATAAAGAGGTACCATACTAGAGAAGTAGCATAGTTATAGTGGGAAGCAGCCGCATAGCACAGGGAGTTCAGCTCGGTGCTTTGTGACCACCTGGCAGGGTGGGAGGGAGACGTAAGAGGGAGGAGATATGGGGATGTATGTATATGTATAGCTGATTCACCTTGTTATACAGCAGAAACCAACACATCAGTGTAAACAATTATACTCCAATAAAGATGTTAAAAAAAAGAAAAGAAAAGAAATGGCATGGTTAGTATGAAGGGAGACAGTCAGCTAGCACATAGCCAGTGCAGATTCTACTTTCTGACTCTTTTTTTTTCCTGGCCATGTGGCCTGTGAGATCTTAGTTTCCTCATCCTTGGCACTGAAAGAGCAGCGTCCTAACTACTGGACTGCCAGGGAATTCCCATACTTTCTGACTCTTAAGAAGCAAATACGAGAGAGACTTGTTAGAATGTGTAATAGTCTGGGCATAGTATGATGAAGATCTTGTAAGTAAAGCATGTATTTAAAAATAAAACAACTTCAAGGGTTTATTTCTCAAAGGAAAAATCTGCGAAGGGAGGGGGAATTGATTAAGGCAGACATGGTGGTTGATTCTTAAATATTCAAATCTATTGTTCTAAGCCACTGGTTTTCAACCTGGGGGTGACTTTACCCCCAAGGAAACAAATGGCAATGTGTCCAGATATTATTGGTTGCCACAACTGGGGAGAGATGCTACTGACATATAGTGAGCCAGGGATGCTGCTCCTTCAATGCACAAGATAACATTCTCAGGACATGGAACTATCTGGCCTCAAAAATGTCAATAATGCAAATGTTAGGAAACCTTTGTCTAAGCCAACCACGGTAACTCTTCCCTTTTAGCCACTGATGGGTCCAGGAATCTAGGCACAAGCCAATGAGTGTATCACATTCTGTTGGTGTCTATTAGTCATCCTATTATTCATACATTCTAAATTGGCTAAAAGGAAGAACATATTTCAGGATTAGGAATCTCATTTTGCCGCTCAATGTGAATAAGGAAACACAATGTCCCATTTGCTGCCGCCACGATGTTGTGAACTTCAGAAGAATGAATCTGAGGACAATGTATGTATTTCAAAGATAACAGAGAAGAGTGATGAAGATAACTTAGGTTCCTGAAGACACTGAATCTATTCACCCTCAAATCTACCCCAGTTCTGGAAATTTCATGATGTGAAGTAATAAATACCATCTTTGTGTATGTCAGTTTACATCAGATTGTTTTCTTTTTCACTTGCCAACATAATTCATACCAACTAAAACCCTGAACAAGTGATCTCACAGTTATCCAGAAGTTTGACCTTCTTTTATGGGTTCTCTTGCTTGGAATGCGATAGTTACCAAGCAATATTCTCCTCCAATTGAATTCCCTGGCCTACCAGGGGAC
Organism: Lagenorhynchus albirostris; assembly: GCF_949774975.1. Lineage (NCBI taxonomy): Eukaryota > Metazoa > Chordata > Mammalia > Artiodactyla > Delphinidae > Lagenorhynchus > Lagenorhynchus albirostris. The sequence goes on from NC_083101.1 coordinate 15,446,652, forward strand.
AAACAGTGCTCCTTCCTTCAGCTTTTTATTAACAGAGATTAGACTGGTTAGGATTAAAAACAACAATGACAATCCAAAAGCAAACAAACGAAACTTAAAAATACCAAGCAAGAATGAAAGGAAAATCAACACGGAAGAGAAAAAGTTACATTTTCAAATGAAAGTTTTTCTAAAGTCTCTAGCCCCAAAGGTTGTCATAATTCAACTCAAACGTATTAAGCATCTATTAAGAAACACTGAGAACTCTGCTGGGGGCTGAAGGCGCCTTCAGAGTAAAGGCAGAATTCTTTCTTCATAAGGCAATTACAGTCTTGTGTAGGTGACAGATGAGTAAGGAGGTCATGAGAGCACAGAGGGATGGGTCCAGGAATAGTACAGGTGGTAAGGAAGAGAAACAGCTAGGGGGAAGGAGAGCTTCAGCAGGTCACTTTCCTGGTTTCTCTCCCTGTGTCTCCTGATCTGTTTCTAAGTGAACAGTTCCATCTTACAATTCACCTTGTAGAATTACCTCCCAGCCACCTGGACCCCCTCCGTGATCAGGAGATAATTTCTTCTCATTCCATCCATCACTCATTCATGTGTCGCTTTCTGTTTTGAGAGACATAGTAGATAGACAATGACCCCGAGAGCCAGGGAATGCTCAGGGGAGAACATCAATACAACACCCACATGGGTGAATCAACCATGCTTTACATTCATTACAATTCAATGCAGAACAATAGATGATGATGCAGTGTAAGAAAATGCGGTGGAAGTAACAAAAATTACACAAACGCAGATGTAGGAAAGTCACCCTCTCAGAGACCCATACAAGGGACACACGATAGAAATGCAAAGAGAGGTGAACAAACTAAAAATTTTTAAGGGAGATTTGATAAGATCTAATGACATGAACAATGAAAAAGAGGGTAGGGTAAAAACAAATCCAGCATTTGACTACCAGAGAAGTTGGAGAGTGTGTCTCTAAGAAGGATGGGCAGGGGAGAGAGGTTAGGGAGAGCTGTTTCAAGAAAATCATGACAGATTTGTTCATGGTCATAGTGCCTTCAAAAATCTACTCAAATTGCAACCTACTTTGGAAATGTTGTCACATTCCAGGACTAACTGAAGGGAGAATATATGAGAACAGACATAAGGAGAGGAACAAGAAGAAAAAAAAAAAAAAGAAGAAACAAGTTTTTCCAAACTCTATCTACAAGTGGTCAAAGATACAGTGAGTTCATATGTCTCTCCTGTTTCCTACCTCTACCACTTCTGTCAAGCATACAAAATAGACCAATTTGTCACTGTGTCTGCATAATATCAGGATAAGAGTGTACTGTTCTCTTCCTTTAGCAGAGGTCACTGGAAACAGTGTCTCCAAGATAGTCTGAAGGAAAACAAATGAGCAAGTCCCCAAATTGGAGGTGGGGTGCTCCACAGTGGCAGGCGAAATGCCAAGATGATGACTTTTGGAAAATTGCGTCGGCTTTATCCAACACAGGACTGTTTTAATCAATGCATCAAGGGACCTGCTTCAAGGACGGATGGATAATGCATGTTTTGGAGAGGCTGATAGGAAGATAGTGCGGATCCTCAAACGTCCTGAGCGGGCCATTAAGTAAGTGAGCAAACGTCCTTGACCATCTGCTTGGGGGTCTGGGGCTTGGAGTGTCAAAGGAAACTTCAAGGTTTCCCACTGGGCTCAGAGGAGCACTTGGGGAGGCAGACTCTAGCAGGACTCTGGAGAGAAAGAGCAGGCAATGTCTGCAAAGTCAAGTCCAATGAGGGCTTAACATCCCCTCTCCCTCCTCCCCCGCCATCCACTGGGAGTAACCGGAAGACAGATGATTGATAAGCAGTTGAACAGACACTTTGACAGATACACTGACCTTGGTATATTCTCATCTCCAAACTTGCAGAATTTTTCTTATGTTACTGACTCAAGTGCCGAGAATTTAGGGATGCACAGGGGCTAGGGGCTTAACCTGATTACCAGCCTCCTGAATTTAATGCAACGGGAAGAAGCTTTGGCGTTGAATTACCCAGGTTCGTATCCCAGTTTTGCTATGAATTACCCCTGTAACCAAATCACTTAACCTCTCTGCGTCTGGTTCTTCTCTTGCAGAGTGAGGATAAGTGTTCCTATCTGATGCCCCTTGCAAACCTAAAATGTTATATACAAATATCAGTTGCTGTGATAGTGATCCCTCCTTTATATTTGGTATTAGCTTCTTCTTACTGAAGGAGTTGCTCTGTGACCATAGAAATGTCACATCACCTCCCTGGGTCCTAGTTTTCTTCTATGTAAAATGAAGTAGCACTTTGATTAATGATATGAACAATAATAATAATATTTAAGGAGCTCTCACTATATGCCCAAACCATTCTAAACATCATACATGGGTTTACTAAAAAACTAGCTGATGCAATAAGTACAACGTCGTCCCCATTTTGAGGTTTTCCTCCCAGATCACACCACTGGCAGAGCTGAGATGTGATATCAGACGTTGCAACTTCAGGGCTGCCTCTCTACCTTCTCTAGGACCTTACCTAGTAACACAAGGCATCAGAATAATACGGGGCCCAGAAACAGGCTGTTTGCTGGTCTGTTTCTTAGTTCTAGGGATATATCTTAACCTCCAAAGAACCCTTACGATTAGCTTGAGGAGAGAAGCCCTAATGCCACTGGCAGTTTCTCTTGATATTTATACCTTCAAGACTAGAAGGGGGAACTCCTTCAACTGGAGGTAAAGAAAACGGCATTTTTAGAGAAACTTCTGAGGAGGGAGCCATAAAGCCACAGATTGCATCAAAGATGGAAGAGACAAAAGAGCCCAACCAGATCACTTCTCTCAATTTCAAGATGGTGAAACTGAGACACAGAGAGGGGGCATCTGGCCTGAGCTCACACAGCAGGGCCCGAGCCCTGATGACTCCTAGCCAGTGCTCGCTCTTTCCACTATGTGCTCAGCGTTGAGTCCCTGGTGAGATCTTTTATGCACATGGAACTTAAACACAATGATCAAAATACGAATATATTTTCATTTACAGATTAGAAAAATTGACTTGGAATAAGGTAGAGCACCTCTATTGAAGCAAACACTTGGTAAATTGCTCAGTACAGGGTTGGGTATGCAGCAGGTATCTAATCAATGCTTTTTGAGTCCGACTGAACATCCTGGATAGCAGACGTATGACTCTTTTATTCATCACCTAATTGTCTCTTCCATCTCAGGTCCTTAGCTGAGACTGTGCTTTAAGGACGTAATTTCTTCACCCCATTATTTGTGAATCAGCAAATGGATCAAACTCTATCTGATGAGGAACTTGGAATCCAAAAGACTGTATTGAGCCCCTACTACCCTGCTGTTGAAAGGATGACTTAGCACAATTCCTGGCTCATAGCAACCTTCTATAAACATTAGCTAGTATTGCTGCTTGGAGAGTTCATAATGGCCTTTGAGGACAAATGATGACTAATGAAGAACCCCATTTTCTCCAGGAAGCACCCAAATAATAGGGAGATTGTCACATTAATAGGTAATTATAATATATTACAATTATTAACGGCAAAATCACAGAGATCTGTAGAAGATATGTAGATGCTAAAAGAGAGTAGTTAGGTAATTATTCAGTGCTGTTGAAGGCAAGCTTTAAGCAGACCTCATAGAGAGGAAATGCTGAATAGGGTTTTGATGGGTGAGTAGGAGCAAGGAAAACTACTCCAGTAAGAGCAAGCTGGAAAGGGAAAACATGGGGCTTGGATTATTTGGAACATCCATGGAACTGAAAATAAGGCCATCAGTCATTGAACAGAAGTGTAAAAATGTGCTTGTGATGGACAGGTGTTGAGCAGAGATGAGGCTCCAAGTTAGGAAGGGGCTGATTCCAAGAGGTTATTTTTCACCAAATTCAAGAACTTGGGTTGTACAAGAGATCGAAACCAATAGGGAACCCTCACTGGGTTTTAAATGGTAAAGTAAAATGGTCAAACTGGTATTTTAGAAAGATAACTTTTTAGCAGCACAGATAATAGAAAGGAGAAGAAAGTATTAGGAGGCTATTGAAATAACATAGATCTGATCCAGCAATCCCACTTCTGGGTATACATCCAAAGGAAATAAAAGCAGGGTATCAAAGAGACAGCTGCACTCCCATGTTCATTGCAACATTATTTACAATATAGCCAAGATATGAAAACAACCTAAGTGTTCATCATCAGATGAATGGATAAACAGGATGTGGGGTATTTTTTACAATGGAATATTATTCAGCCATGAGAAAGAAGGAAATCCTTCCATTTGTGACAACATGGATGGACCTTGAGGGCATTATGCTAAGTGAGATAAGTCAGAGAGGAAAGACAAATACTGCCTGGTATCACTTACATGTGGAATCTAAAGAGAAAAGTCAAACACATACAAACAGTAGACAATAGTAGAAAGTGGTTGCCAGGGGTTGGAGGTGGGGGAAATAGGGAGAAGCTGGTAAAAGTATACAAATTTGCAGTTACAAGATGAATAAGGTCTGAGGTTCTGATGTATAACATGGTGACTGCACTTGATAACACTGTATTGTTTTTTTTGTTTTTGTTTTTTTGTGTGTGGTACGCGGGCCTCGCACTGTTGTGGCCTCTCCCGTTGCGGAGCACAGGCTCTGGACGCGCAGGCTCAGCGGTCATGGCTCATGGGCCCAGCCGCTCCGCGGCATGTGGAATCTTCCCAGACCGGGGCACGAACCCATGTCCCCTGAGTCGGCAGGCGGACTCTCAACCACTGCGCCACCAGGGAAGCCTGATAACACTGTATTGTATAATTGAAGTTTGCTAAGAGAGTGGAACTTAAATGTTTTCACAAAAAAAGAGATAAATATGTGAAGAGATGGATGTGTTAATTAACTAGATGGGGGGGGATCCTTTCACAACGTACAGATCTATCAAATCATCATGATGCACACTTTAAATATCTTACAATTTTATTTGTCAATTATACCTCAATAAAGCTGAAACTTAAAGGAATTGTCTTTAGAACAGACTTAGGAAAAGAAGTAATTTAGGTTTAACAGTTTATCTGTGCTCACTTGAATGTGTTGGATATTGTCTTGAACTTTTAACTACTGAAATCAAAAGATAATAAACAGAGAGATTGGTTCAAGATAGTGGAGTAGAAGGATGTGCACTCGCTCCCTCTTGCGAGAGCACTGGAATCACAACTAACTGCTGAACAATCATCGACAGGAAGACACTGGAACACACCAAAAAAGATACCCCACATCCAAAGACAAAGGAGAAGCAGCAATGAGATGGTAGGAGGGGCACAATCACAATAAAATAAAATCCCATAACCACTGGATGGGTGACTCACAAACTGGAGAACACTTATACCACAGAAGTCCACCCACTGGAGTGAAGGTTCTGCACCCCACGTCAAGCTTCCCAACCTGGGGCTCCAGAAACAGGAGGAGGAATTCTCAGAGAATCAGACTTTGAAGGAGAGTGGGATTTGATTGCAGGACTTTGACAGGAATGGGGGAAACAGAGACTCCACTCTTGGAGGGCACACATAAAGTAGTGTGCGCAGCAGGACCCGGGGGAAGGAGCAGTGACCCCATAGGAGACTGAACCAGACCTACCTGCTAGTGGTGGAGGGTCTCCTGCAGAGGCAGGGGATGGCTGTGGCTCACCGTGGGGACAAGGACACTGGCAGCAGAAGTTCTGGGAAGTATCCCTTGGCATGAGCCCTCCTGGAGTCTGCCATTAACCTTACAAAAGAGCCTGCAGCCTCCAGTGCTGGGTCACCTCAGGTCAAACAACCAGAAGGGAGGGAACTCAGCCCCACCCATCAGCAGACAAGTGGAGTAAAGTTTTACTGAGCTCTGCCCACCAGAGCAACACTCAGCTCTACACACCACCAGTCCCTCCCCTCAGGAAGCTTGCACAAACCTTTTAGATAGCCTCATCCACGAGAGGGCAGACAGCAGAAGCAAGAAGAACTACAATCCTGCAGCCTGTGGAACAAAAACCACATTCACAGACAGACAGACAAAATGTAAAGGCAGAGGACTATGTACCAGATGAAGGAACAAGATAAAACCCTAGAAAAACAACTAAATTAAGTGGAGATAAGCAACCTTCCAGAAAAAGAATTCAGAATAATGATAGTGAAGATGATCCAGGACCTCGGAAAAAGAATGGAGGCAAAGATCGAGAAGATGCAAGAAATGTTTAACAAAGACCTAGAAGAATTAAACAACAAACACCTAGAAGAATTAAAGAACAAACAAACAGAGATGAACAATACAATAACTGAAATGAAAAATACACTAGAAGGAATCAATAGCAGAATAACTGAGGGAGAAGAACGGATAAGTGACCTGGAAGACAGAATGGTGGGATTCACTGTTATGGAACAGAATAAAGAAAAAAGAATGAAAAGAAATGAAGACAGCCTAAGAGACCTCTGGGACAGCATGAAATGCACGAACATTAGCATTATAGGGGTCCCAGAAGGAGAAGAGAGAGAGAAAGGACCTGAGAAAATATTTGAAGAGATTATAGTCAAAAACTTCCCTAACATGGGAAAGGAAATAGCCACCCAAGTCCAGGAAGCGCAGAGAGTCCCAGGCAGGATAAACCCAAGGAGAAACATGTGGAGACACATAGTAATCAAAGTGACAAAAGTGAAAGACAAAGAAAAATTATTAAAAGCAACAATGGAAAAATGCCAAATAACATACAAGGGAACTCCCATATGGTTAAGAGCTGATTTCTCAGCAGAAACTCTACAAGCCAGAAGGGAGTGGCAGGATATGTTTAAAGTGATGAAAGGGAAGAGCCTATAACCAAGATTACTCTACCTGGCAAGGATCTCATTCAGATTCGCTGCAAAAATCAAAAGCTTTACAGAAAAGCAAAAGCTAAGAGAATTCAGCACCACCAAACCAGCTCTACAACAAATGCTAAAGGAACTTCTCTAAGTGGAATACAAGAGAAGAAAAGGACCAACAAAAACAAACCCAAAATAATTAAGAAAATGGTAGTAGAAACATACATATCGATAATTACCTTAAATGTGAACGGATTAAATGCTCCAACCAAAAAACACAGGCTTGCTGAATGGATACAAAAACAAGATCCATATATATGATGTCTACAAGAGACCCACTTCAGACTGAGGGACACATACAGACTGAAAGTGAGGGGATGGAAAAAGATATTCCATGCAAATGGAAATCAAAAGAAAGCTGGAGTAGCAATACTCATATCAGATAAAATAGACTTTAAAAAAGGAATGTTACAAGAGACAAGGAAGGACACTACATAATGATCATGGGATCAATCCAAGAAGAAGATATAACAATTATAAATATATATGCACCAAACATAGGAGCACCTCAATACATAAGGCAAATGCTAACAGCCATAAAAGGGGAAATTGACAGGAACACAATAATAGTGGGGGACTTTAACACCTCACTTACACCAATGGACAGATCATCCAGACAGAAAGTTAATAAGGAAACACAAGCTTTATATGACACAACAGACCAGATAGATTTAATTGATATTTATAGGACATTCCATCTGGAAAAAGCAGATTACACTTTCTTCTCAAGTGCACATGGAACGTTCTTCAGGATAGATCACATCTTGGGTCATAAATCAATCCTTGGTAAATTTAAGAAAATTGAAATCATATCAAGCATCTTTTCTGACCATAACGCTATGAGATTAGAAATCAATTATGGGAAAAAAACGTAAAAAGCACAAACACATGGAGGCCAAACAATACGTTACTAAATATCCAAGAGATCACTGAAGAAAGCAAAGAGGAAATCAAAAAATACCTAGAGAGAAATGACAATGAAAACACGACAATCCAAAACCTATGGAATGCAGCAAAAGTAGTTCTATGAGGGAAGCTTACAGCAATATAATCCTACCTCAGAAACAAGAAAAATCTCAAATAAACAATCTAAACTTACACCTAAAGGAACTGGAGAAAAAGAACAAACAAAACCCAAAGTTAGTAGAAGGAAAGAAATCATAAAAATCAGAGCATAAACAAATGAAATAGTAACAAAGAAAACAATAGCAAAGATCAATTAAACTAAAAGCTGGTTCTTTGAAAAGATAAACAAAACTGATAAACCTTTAGCCAGACTCATCAAGAAAAACAGGGAAAGGACTCAAATCAATAAAATTAGAAATGAAAAAGGAGAAGTTACAACGGACACTGAAGAAATACAAAGCATCATAAGAGACTACTACAAGCAACTCTATGCCAATAAAATGGACAACCTGGAAGAAATGGACAAATTCTTAGAAAGGTATAGTCTTCCAAGACTGAACCAGAAAGAAATAGAAAATATGAACAGACCAATCAAAAGTAATGAAATTGACACTGTGATTAAAAATCTTCCAACAAAGTCCAGGACCAGATGGCTTCACAGGTGAATTCTATCAAACATTTAGAGAAGAGCTAACACCGACCTTCTCAAACTCTTCCAAAAACTTGCAGAGGAAGGAACACTCCCAAACTCATTCTATGAGGCCACCATCACCCTGATACCAAAACCAGACCAAGATACTATAAAAAAAGACAATTACAGACCACTATCACTCATGAATATAGATGCAAAAATCCTCAACAAAATACTAGCAAACAGAATCCAACACTACATTAAAAGGAGCATACACCATGGCCAAGTGGGATTTACCCTAGGAATGCAAGGTTTCTTCAATATATGCAAATCAAACAATGTGATACACCATTTAACAAACTGAAGAATAAAACCCATATGATCATCTCAATAGATGTAGAAAAAGCTTTTGACAAAATTCCACACCCGTTTATGATAAAAACTCTCCAGAAAATGGGCATAGAGGGAACCTACCTCAACATACTAAAGGCCATATACAACAAACCCACAGCAATCATTCTCAATGGTGAAAAACTGAAAGCATTTCCTCTAAGATCAGGAACAAGACAAGGATGTCCACTCTTGCCACTCTTATTCAATTTATTTCTTATTCAAAAGAAATAAAAGGAATAAAAATCAGAAAAGAAGAAATAAAACTGTCACTGTTTGCAGATGACATGATACTATATATAGGAAATCCTAAAGATGCCACCAGAAAACTACTAGAGCTCATCAATGAATTTGGTAAAGTTGCAGGATAGAAAAGTAATGCACAGAAATCTCTTGCATTCCTATACACTAACAACGAAAGATCAGAAAGAGAAATTAAGGAAAAAATCCTATTCACCATTGCAACATAAAGAATAAAATATCTAGGAATAAACCTACCTAAGGAGGTAAAACACCTGTACTCAGAAAACTATAAGGCACTGATGAAAGAAATAAAAGGACAGCTACATGTAAAAGAATGAAATTAGAACACTCCCTAACACCATACACAAAAATAAACTCAAAATGGATTAAAGACCTACATGTAAGACCAGACACTATAAAACTCTTAGAGGAAATCATATGAAGAACAGTCTTTCACATAAATCACAGCAACACCTTTTTTGACCCACCTACTAGAGTAATGGAAATAAAAACAAAAATAAACAAATGGGACCTAATGAAACTTAAAAGCTTTTGCACAGCAAAGGAAATGATAAACAAGATGAAAAGACAACCCTCAGACTGGGAGAAAATATTTGCAAATGAATCAATGGACAAAGGATTAATCTCCAAAGTATATAAACAGCTCATGCAGCTCAATATTAAAGAAACAAACAACCCAATCAAAAAATGGTCAGAAGACCTAAATAGACATTTCTCCAAAGAAGACATACAGATGGCCAGGAAGCACATGAAAAGCTGCTCAACACCACTAATTATTAGAGAAATGCAAATCAAAACTACAGTGAGGTATCACCTCACACCAGTTAGAATGGGCATCATCAGAAAATCTACAAACAACAAATGCTGGAGAGGGTGTGCAGAAAAGGGAACCCTCTTGCACTGTTGGTGGGAATGTAAATTGATACAACCACTATGGAGAACAGTGTGGATGTTCCTTAAAAAACTAAAAATAGAACTACCATACGACCCAGCAATCCCAATACTGGGCATATACCCAGGGAAAACCATAATTCAAAAAACACATGCACCCCAGTGTTCATTGCAGCACTATTTACAATAGCCAGGTCATGGAAGCAACCTAAGTGTCCATCGACAGATGAATGGATAAAGAAGATGTGGCACATATATACAATGGAATATTACTCAGCCATAAAAAGAAATGAAATTGGGTCATTTGCAGAGATGTGGATTGACCTAGAGACTGTCATACAGAGTGAAGTAAGTCAGAAAGAGAAAATCAAGTACCATATATTAACACATGTATGTGGAATCTAGAAAAATGGTACAGATGAACTGGTTTGCAAGGCAAAAATAGAGACACAGACGTAGAGAACAAATGTATGGACACCAAGGGGGGAAAGCGAAGGGGGTGGGGGTGGGATGAATTGGGAGATTGGGATTGACATATATACACTAATATGTATAAAATAGATAACTAATAAGAACCTGCTGTATCGATAAATACATTTTTTTAAAAAAGATAATAAACAATAGAGAGATTCAAAATTAAAAGAAATAGCACAGACAAGAGATAATAGAGACCTGAATAAATTGGTAGAAGATGGGAGAAACAGACAGCAATTTAAGAAACAAACTTGACAGGACTTGGTGAGAGTTTGGTGTAGAAGCTGAGGGGGTGTGAGTGGGTGCTGCCCCCCATGGTGCAATGACTCCTGTATCCTAGCCCGCTTCTCAGCCCTCTATTTCTTCCAGTGCAGGTATTTAAGTGTTTCTTCTTTGCGGGGGCTAAAAAGCTGTCAAAGCACATTGTTCTCTTTCCAGAGTCAGCTGTGAATGGGGATCCTGGCAAAAATCTTCCTCCTGCACCTCTCAACCCTGTTGTGATTATCACTTGAGCTATTTGTCTTTGCAGAGTGAACATGACCATCTGTTACTATAACCCAACTATGAAAAAGAGATGCTTTTATTTTTCCCCGCGTCATTATGTACAGTTTGGGTGACACCTCAAGGAAGAAAACAGGCAGAAAGCAACAACAAACGGCATCGGTGATGAAAAGGGAGAGGCTCGGCTTCCATTCCTCACACATTTTTGCAACTAGCCACATAAAAGGGCCCGCAAGATGTGTGGTAATATCAGTGCAGGCACTCATCCCGTTGTCTACACACATGGTGTCCCTCACAGACCCCCTTTCTTAGAGTGAGTTTTTTCTCTTTCCTTTTTTTTTTTTTTTTTTTTTTTTTGCAGTACGCGGGCCTCTCACTGTTGTGGCCTCTCCCGCTGTGGAGCACAGGCTCTGGACGCGCAGGCCCAGCGGCCATGGCCCACAGGCCCAGCCGCCCCGCAGCATGTGGGATCCTCCCGGACCGGGACATGAACCCACGTCCCCTGCATCGGCAGGCGGACTCTCAACCAGTGTGCCACCAGGGAAGCCCTCTTTCCTTTTTTTTTAAAATCTCCTCACCTAGCAAAAAATATACATTTGTAAAAGCATGCTCCAAGGACAATAACTTTTCTGACTTTCTTTAACACATTGTACCTAAGCAGGGATTATTTAACCTGTCAACTAAACCTCTCTATAGTACAAACGCAACCTACTTTTCCCTCAAAAACTTCCACTTCCTTTCCTCAGGTATGGAAAGCTCGTACCAAATGCAATTACCTATAATTCTCAGGACAGGCTGTGCTTTTTTCCGTATCTGCTCTTAGCCAAGAATATCCTTTCCCTACGTCCCCTCCTGACTCTCAGCAGCAGCCTCACCGACCTCGTTTCCATTCTATAAGGACACCAATCTCCCTCCCTCTTCAGAACCTTTCCTCTACCCCTCCCACACCTCCCCTTAACCCAGTTACAATGCAGATATCAGCCCAAGGGTCACTGCATCCAAGAAGCAGGCCTTTTCTGGACATCCTTCACTGCCCTCACTGAATTATATCAAGTCACACTGTACTTTCTTATTGCGTAATAGCTACAGTAAGTTGTAATGATACATTCATGCGATTATCATCGGGTTAATGTCTACCTCCTCCCTAGACAATAACCCCCCTAATGCTCACCACTGTCTCCTCAATGACTAGCACAGTGCCTGGTCCACAGTAGGATCCCAAGAATTACACGCTGAATAAACAGAGTACTAGAGGAATAAAAGGATTAACGAATGAACGTGAAAATCTTATTCATTCCTCGAGGAACATCTCTAAAGCCACCTCCCCTATAAAGTCTTTGTCTTCTGCTTCCTTTAACCCACAACTTTAAAACAAAAGTGCTGAAAGTGATTTCTCAGTCTTTTGACTATTGAGAACATAGTTTCTGTATCTCCCTTGTGAAAGTTTTGGAGGCTGGCTTCCATCGCAATAAGGGTGCAATTTTTTGAATTCTTGATTAATGGCAGAAAAGAAAGGAAATACTTCTCTAAAAAAACTGGGCTTCCTTTTTATATTCAGGGGTTAGACAAAGCTTTGGCTTCTGAAAGCTTTTCTGTCCTTATGCATTAAATAGAGATCTCTAAGGCATCTCTGAGGTATGCTCAGACTCTGAGTACACATTTAAGTGCTTCAATTTAAAGATAAGGGATCTGTGATCCCTAGAAAGGAAGTAAGTCATCAGAAAGTTAATGGTAGAGTTTGGTTAAGAACCCAGGTCTCGGGCTTCCCTGGTGGTGCAGTGGTTGAGAGTCTGCCTGCCAATGCAGGGGACACGGGTTCATGCCTCGGTTCGGGAAGATCCCACATGCAGCGGAGCGGCTGGGCCCATAAGCCATGGCCGCTGAGCCTGTGCTCCGCAACGGGAGAGGCCACAGCAGTGAGAGGCCTGCGAACCGCAAAAAAAAAAAAAAAAAAAAAAAGAACCCAGGTCTCCTGACTGCCAGCTTAATCCTTCCTTCGATATTCTATGTTTATCGTCATAGAATATTGACGTCAAAATGAATAGATATAGCTGAGAGAAAAGAGAAAGCTTATTTATTTTCCTCAGTTGGGACACATTCCTAAAGTGCGACAGACCTAGACATTATTTATCCTGGATGGTGCATTCCAAGTTTAATAAACCAAATCTTCTTGCCAAAAACTGGCAGGGTGATTCTCTACAAAGTTGCAAAGAATCACTAAATTAGCAACATCCATCACACACTGACATGATCCTGGGATGACACAACACCAAGAACAAGAAGCCCTGAATTTAGGTGTCATTAATAACCAAAAATGATTTTACGAAGCAGAATATTAATGGAAAGACTTTCACAATTTTAGAGCTTAAATTGCTTTGGAATAAGTACATAATTTACTTGAATATATGTGTGTGGAAGAGGTGGTAATTGAAGCTGTCTTCCGTTTAATCCATTTTAGCAAGACAGCATGGTTTGTTGGGAAGAAGAAATTTCTGCTCTACCACAAACTTGCTATGTAACCTTGGGCAAGTCCACTTTCCTCTTAGCTTCACCATTGGTGAAAATGAAATTCTTAGATCGGTTTAATCAGTAGTTTCTTCATAGATAACGCAGAGTCTTTGCAGTTCGTTTAAGTACACAATCAGAAAAGACCTACAAGGTGTACTAGGTGTTTTAAACACAAAGGTGAGCAAAGCAGGATTCTTGACTTCAAGGTGGTCAGCGGCTAAAGAGCAGGGTTGATACATAAATATCCAACGTAAGTGAGTGTAATAGAAAACTAAGGAAAACCCAAATAAGTCACATTAGAAAAGAAAAAGAACTTACGACTATGGACAGAGAGGAGTCATTTATTTTTTAATTTATTTATTTTAATTAATTAATTTTTTACTGATGTATAGTTGATTTACAATATATTAGTTTCAGGTGTACAACATAGTGATTTATATTTTACAGATTATAATCCATTTAAATTTATTATAAAATAGGTGAAATTCCCTCTGCTGTACAGTATATCCTTGCAGCTTATCTATTTTATACATAGTATCAATAGTTTGTACCTCTTAATCCCATACCCATATTTTGCCCCTCTCCTCTTCCTTCTTCCCACTGGTAACCAATTGTTTGCTCTCTGTATCTGTGAGTCTGTTTCTATTTCATTATATTCATTCATTTGTTTTATTTTTCAGATTCCACATAAAAGTGAAAACATGCAGTATTTTTCTTTCTCTGTCTGACTTATTTCACTAAGAATAATAACCTCCAGTTCCATCCATATTGTTGCAAATGGCAAAATTTCATTCTTTTTTTATGGTTAAGTAATGTGTGTGTGTGTGTGTATGTATGGGTATATATATATATATATATATATATATATATATATATATATATATATATATATAATGTCTTCTTCATTCATCTGTCCTTGGGCACTTGGGTTGCTTCCATATCTTGGCAATTGTAAATAATGCTGCTGTGAACATTGGGGTGCATGTATCTTTTCAAATTAGTGATTTTGTTTTCTTTGGAAATATATCCAAGGGTGGAATTGCTGGTTCATATGGTAGTTCTATTTTTAGTTTTCTGCGGAACCTCCATACTGCTTCCCATAGTGGCTGCACCCATTTACATTCATTCACCCATTTACGTTCATTCAACAGTGCATGAGAGTTTCATTTCCTGAGAGGAGTCTTTTAAACAGATGAAAGAATATGATGTACACTTTTGCCAATAAACTTTAAAATATGTAGAAAATTACTTTCTAAATAAATATAAATTATCAAGATTGATATAAGCATATGTTGAAAGTCTAAAATATACAGTGATCATGAATGTGACGTGAAAATCACCCAAGTATTATACAATAAACAGAAACAATACAGAGCCCAGAGTGTTTAATGGAAAGATTTTTTTAAATAGAAAAAAGGAATGTATTTTTAAAAGTAACTGTAAGCTCACAAACTCTGTTGAGGAGGAAAGAGTAAAACCTGGAGGCTATGAAGTGAGGTACAACCTCCAAACACAAAAGGGGACCCTCTTGCACTGTTGGTGGGCATGTACATTGATACAGCCACTGTGGAGAACAGTATGGAGGTTCCTTAAAAAACGAAAAATAGAACTACCATATGATCCAGCAATCCCACTACTGGGCATATACCCTGAGAAAACCATAATTCAAAAAGACACATGTACCCCAATATTCATTGCAGCACTATTTACAATAGCCAGGACATAGAGAGATTTTTAAATCTTAAAGAAACACAGCTTCTAGGAAACTTTAATAGTTCTTAAGCACATAAAAAGAAGTATGCTTTTTAATTTATTTGTCTAATTTGTAATGAACACTATATTCCAAAATGTGACAAATATAGCATATAATTTTACCTACACATAAATGGAAACTGGCATGAGGAAAATACTATTAAATCAGGACCATGACTTCTGGTAATGGCCACATGATGAGAATAGGTGATTTCTTACACAGATAACAATGATAAAAACTGGATAAAATTATTTAAAAAACATTCGAAGACACTGCAAAATAACGAAGAGCAGGCAGGTCAAAACTGGAGAAGAGGTTATATTTCAAAGACTGCTACTGCACCAAAAAGAACTGTGATGTTGGGACTTTCTTACCTAAGAGAGCTGCCCACCCAACACAGATCTCTGATGGCAGAGAAGTGGAAGCCTCTCAAGGTATTAGAGGGCAGGCATGAGAGCTATTACAAGAACCAGAAGATTAAGAAAGAAAGCTTAATCCATGGGAATCACAGAGAGTGACCCTCAAATAAAATCTAAGTATAAAGTCTGCACCAAACTTTGGCTGACCACTAAATTATGTAGATATGGGAGATATCCAGAGCACACGTGTCAAAAAGCAACAGCTTGAAGCCAAAAGACTGAACAAAGATATATCAGCTGCTGCACACCACAGCGAGAGGGAGTTCAGTGTGAGTATAGCCAAGTTAACCGCCTAACTGACACAACAGAGTCCAGAAGCCTATATAACATATTATCTGCAATGTTCAGTTTTTAACCCCAAATTACCAAACATACAAAGAACAAGAAAGTATGACCATTATGCAAGAAAACAAACTAGGAAAAGCCAGTCAATAGAAGCTGACTCTGAGTATGTCTAGCTATTGGATTTAGTAGGCAAAGATATCAAAGCAGCTAACACAAATGTTTCCAAAGATTTAAAGGAAAATAAATTTGAAAAATTAAAAGATGGTGTTCATGAGTGAATAGAAATGAAATGTTAACAGAGAAACAGAAGCTTTGAAAAGGAATTTTTAAAATTCTAGATTTGAAAAGCGTAACAACAGAGATGAAAAAAAATTACTAGATGGGTTCAACAATAGATTTGAGATGGCAGAAGAAATAATTGGAGAATTTGAAGAAAGATTTCTAGAAATTTTCTACTCAAATAACAGAAAGGAGAGATGTTGAAAAAATACATAAAGGGCCACAGAGACCCATGGTCAAGGTCAAGTAGTCCAACAGTTGGACTCCCAGAATGAGAAGATAGAATGGAGCAAAAAATATTTAAAGATATAATTGTCAAATTTCCCCTAAATTTGTTGATTTACAGATTCAAGAAGCTCAACAACCCCCCAAGGAGGATATGGATGAAAACCAAAAAAATCTCAATAAAACTGTACAAAATTTAAAAAACAAAAACAAACAAAAAAAACACATAAGTTTGTAAACCTGCTGAGAGCCAAAAATAATACAAACAAATTAAAAGCATCAACATAAAAACAACACACTACAAGGAGGAGCACAATAATATAATTAACATCTGAATGAAAGCCAGATATTGGATTTAGATATTTAAAGTACTGAAAGAATTAAAAAAGAAAAAACTAAAGGTGTCATGAAGACATTTTCAGAGAAACAAAACTGACAGAATCCATTGCTACTAGACACAATTTAAAGAAATGCTAAAGGAAATCTTTTAGGCTGAAAAGAAGTAAAATCAGATAGTGACTTGTATATACAGGAAGGGATAAAGAACACTGTAAATCATATACACAGTCATCTGGTCCCTTGGTATCAGCAAGGTATTTGTTCCAGGAACCCCCATATATACCAAAATCTGCAGATACTCAAGTCCTACGGTTGGCCCTCTGTATCTGTTGTTCCACAGACACAGATTCAACCAACCCTGGATTCAGACATGGACCGTATAGTACTGTACATATTTATTTTAAAATATTTTAATAAAAATTCCACATACAGGGCTTCCCTGGTGGCGCAGTGGTTGAGAGTCCGCCTGCCGATGCAGGGGACACGGGTTCGTGACCCGATCCTGGAAGATCCCACATGCCGCGGAGTGACTGGGCCCATGAGCCATGGCCCGTGAGGCTGCGCGTCCGGAGCCTGTGCTCCGCAACAGGAGAGGCCACAACAGCGAGAGGCCCGCATACCGCAAAAAAAAAAAAAAAAAATTCCACATACAAATTGACCCACTCAGTTCAAACCCATGTTGTTAAAGGGTCAACTATATGTATATAATTTTTCTTAAGTCAGTTTAAATCATCCAAGAATGAGACACTTAGTTGGGTTTAAATGTGATAGATTACTTTAAGGAAATGTATGTGAAGAATTATTGGGGAGAGAATGTGAGCAGGCAGAGAGCATTCAGACTAAAGTGCAGGTCCAACGTTGGTGAACACAGAGAACAAAAGATGGATTGGGTAGGAAAGTCTTCAGCCCACAGGACATTTCTAAGAAAATCTCAGCCAGAGGGCCTGTCAGATAATTCCACATTGAGCAGGAATGTAGTATCTCCAGCTTGCTCAGTCATTGGCTATGAGCAGCCTGGGGGAAGCATGACCTCATTGTTTATGGGAACAGCACCTGGAAGTGTCAGTTAACTACGCTACCCTCAGCATGTACGCTAAAGGAGATCCAGTCAGTGCATATCCACAGTCATCGTGCTTGATTCCTTTAAAGATATATGGCTATTTAAAGCAAAAATTATGCAACAAGTGTTGTGTATAACATATCTGTGTAATATACAGATATAGATGTAGATATAGGTATAGACAGATATACTTATGTAGATATCTATGGATACATAGTACCTATCTATATCTATAGTACCTATCTCTATCTATGTATCAAGTGATCTATTTATCTATCTATGTATAAGATAATATATATGGCAAAATATTACAAAGGATGGAAGTGGAGTAATTGGAAATTTACTGCAGCCAGAATCATCTATTTTTGTTTTAACTAGAAGAAATTCAGGATTGATTTTAAATAGAAGGTAATAATTTAAATATGCATATTGTAATTCCCAGATCAAACAAAAATAACAATGCAAGAAAATGTAGCCAAAAATTCAGTTGTGGAATTCAAATGACATACTAAAAAATATTTGCTTAACACAAAAGGAATAAAACAATACAAATAATAAATAAATAATAAAACAAAAAAAAAGGGAAATTGGAAAACAATTAGATTGTTAGATCTAAATCTAACTATTTAATAATTATCTTAAATGTAAATGAATTAAATACTCCAATCAAAAGGCAGAGATTCTGAAACTCAATAAAAAGTGAGATTCAACTATACGCTGCCTACAGGAGACATACTTTAAATGCAAAGAAACAAATAGGTGGAAATTAAGTTTCTGGAAACAGGAATCATGCATACAGTAAGTATAAGAAACCTACAGTGGTTGTATTAATATCAGACAAAACAGACATTAAAACAAGTGTATTTCTAGAGAAAAGAGGGAAATTTCATAATAATAAAAGGGTGACTATAATAGGAAAATATAAAATCATCATTTACATATGTTTAACAACAAAGCAAAGCACAAAACTTACAAAGCAAAAACTGACAGAATTGAAAGGAGAAATAGATAAAAAATATACTTGAGATACCAATACCTGTTTCTCATTAACTGACAGAACAATCAGAAAGAAATCTGCCCAGGATATAGAAAAATTGAAAATTACTAATCAGTTGAACTTACTTGATGTTTCTATTCAGTCCCAAAACAAGAGATTACAATCTATTCAAGCACACATGGAACATTCACCAAGATAGATCATTTTCTAGACCATAAAAGGTCTCAATAAGTTTAAAATAAATCAATTTATACAAAGCATGTTTTTTGATCATAATAAAACTTGAGATCAATAACAGAGAAAAATCTGAAAGCTCTCCAAGCACTTGAAATTTAAATAACACAATTCTAAAAAACAATGGATGACAGAGGAAATTACACAGAAAATTTGAAAATATTTTGAATTCAAATATACATGAAAATATCAAAAGTTGTGAAGATATGACATATGAGATATCAGTGCTTATATGG
This sequence comes from Lagenorhynchus albirostris, assembly GCF_949774975.1. Lineage (NCBI taxonomy): Eukaryota > Metazoa > Chordata > Mammalia > Artiodactyla > Delphinidae > Lagenorhynchus > Lagenorhynchus albirostris. The sequence continues at coordinate 15,465,910 of NC_083101.1, forward strand.
GAAATCTATAGTTTTAAATTATTTATTAGATCAGAGAAAAAGGTCTAAAAATATTTTCTAATCTTCTGCGTTAGGAAACTAGAGGAAGAGAGGCAAAGTAAACCCAAGGAAAGTAAAAATACAGAATAATAAAGAGTGGTAATATTTTTTAAATGAACAAAATATAGGAAATCACTGAAATCAAAAGTTGGTTTTTTGGAAAGACTACTAAAACTGACAAACTTCTATCTTGACTGATCAAGAAAAAAAGAGAGAACGTTCTAACTACCAATATCAGGAAAGAAAGAAGGGCATCATTTAGATGCTACAAAAAAAAATAAGTGAATAATATGAACTACTTAAAGCCAATACATTTGATGATATAAATGAAATGGGCAAATGTCCTGAAAGATAAATCACATACAAAAAGGACAATTCTCAGGCCATGATGTAGTAGCTTGTGTAAGACCAGTCTCCCACTGGGAACAAAGAGATTAAAAAAAAGACAAAAAAGTTTTCAATAATTGTTTAAAAGACATAACTATTGAGAGAAATGTGTCTTGAGATTCCAGGAATCCAGAGTGAAGAGAATCATAGAAAGTTTAGGTACCATACAGCATCTACCCACATCATTCCTCAGGGCATTTGCCTATTATTATTACTGGAAGAAGGAGGCAGATGGCCATTGCTAAGTGGTAAAGAAAACAGTAGAATTTTTGGTGAACTCACAAATCTCAGGAGAAAAAAATATTTTATGACTGTCAAGGTAACCAAGACCTAGGAAGCCAAGATTCTCATAAAAAGGAGAGTTCACAGAAGTGAGCACTATTGTTGGTTTTTCTTGAAATATGTGCTGAATTCTTGAACCGTAGAGGTCAGGAGAATAGCCAGCAAGGCGGCAGCCTTTTTAAGTGTAGAACAGAGTGTTCCAAGTCTCTCAGAGCTGACCAGACAAAAATTGGTGATCAGAAACCACAACAGGGAGGGGACCTAACAAACACCCAGGGATCTCAGCTGGGAATCCTTGGAAGAGCTGTACTCAAGGAGTGTGCAAACCAGGGAGATGAAACCTTATAAGAACTGCAACTCTACTTTATATCAGCCCAGTTTCTGGTCATATTAAAGTGCTTTACCACTAGTCTACGTTCTACCAAAGGATATGCTGAAAGTCTGAAAGAAAAGGACATGGTAGCATTCAGCTAAAAGTTGCCTGCTATGCTAAGAGAGGGAAGCGAAAGAAAACATACAAAAGGAAGAAACCTATTACTGACTCATATTTAGAGGTATCAGAAATAAAATTAAAAAGAGCCACTTTTTGGGCTTCCCTGGTGGGGCAGTGGTTGAGAGTCCCCCTGCCGATGCAGGGGACACGGGTTCGTGCCCCGGTCCAGGAAGATCCCACATGCCGCGGAGCGGCTGGGCCTGTGAGCCATGGCCACTGAGCCTGCGCGTCCAGAGCCTGTGCTCCACAACGGGAGAGGCCACAACAGTGAGAGGCCCGTGTACCACAAAAAAAAAAAAAAAAAAAAAAGAGCTGCTTTTTGAGAAGTCTTTTGGTTTTATTCAGATATAAAAGTTTAGTAAACTAGATACTTAAGGTTTCTGTACTACTGAGAGAAGTTGAATGAAACCTAAATAAATAGAGACATATACCATATTCACGAACAATAGGATTCATTATTCTTCTCATATTGATCTACAGGTTCATTGCAATCCCAATCAAAATCCCAGCAGTCATTTTTAAATAGAAATTGGCAAATTAATTCTAAATGTATGTGGCAATCCGAAAGACCTAGAGTAGTTACAACAATCTTGAAAGCAAAGAAAAAGTTACAAACGTATCCTTTACCTGATTTCAAGCCTTACTATGTAGCTTCAAATAATTAAGGCAGTGTGCTATTAGCAAAAGAATAGATTTATAGATCAGACAATAGGAGAAAGGGTTAAGAAACAGACCCACACTTATATATGTTCAATTGAATTTAGAGAAAGTTTTCAAAGTAATTTACTGGAGACAGTATTTTCAATAAATGATGCTCTGAACAACTGTGTATCTCTAGAAAACATAAACCTTGACCATAATGGTCACAAAATTATGTAATTGAAATGGATCATATATACCTAAACACAAAAGCTAAAAAATAAAAGTTTGAGAAGAAACATTTAAAAGATTACGATTGTGGAGTAAGTATTTACCATAATGGGAAAAGTGGATTAATCATATGTTCTTCTTTTCAGGAAAAAGGGTTGAAAAATAGGAAGCACAGGAAAAATGCACACACACATACACACACACACACACACACACACACACACACACATATATGTATTCTGAGAAAGGACGAATGTCAAGAATATATAAAATACTCTTTACTTCAATAATAACACAAATAAAGAATTTAAAAACAAAGTAAAAAATGGACATTTCATAATAGAAGATATACAAAGAGCCAAAAAGCACATGAAAAGACAATCAATAACATACATGTATGTGTTTCTTTAAGACTCAAAACCAAGTAAAACTAATTTATGGTGGAGAAGTCAGGATAGTGTTTAACTGGGGAATAGTAATGAGTGGAAGAGGGAAAATTTCTTGGTCTGTGTATAGGTTACACACAGGCTCACTTACGGTTTAAGTACATATGTGTAGTACACCATAATCAAAAGTTTATTAAAAAATGCAAAGGCTGGTTTTATAAAGTTAATAAAGTTATTTTAAAGTTTATCTCCAAGAGTAAACCATCTGAGAATAGACACAAAAAATATTTTGAAGATTAATAAAGAGAAATTATTTGTACAGATATGAGTTTGTAGGTTTGGTGTTAGGCCAACTTGAGTTTTAATCTCAGTTTTGCTAGACAGTAAATAACACATGTCTCAGTTTTCTTAACTGAAAAATATATAATAATTGTACCTATTTCATAAAGTTGTTTGAAAGAATAAATCAGATATATTTTCTGAAGCATTTTATGTTGAAATATTATGTTGGTCATGATCAGTAGGTGGTGTCTATCACAATAATAATAGTTTTTTGTTTAATTGTATTCTTTTTTTAATCATCTTTATTGGAGTATAATTGCTTTACAATGGTGTGTTAGTTTCTGCTTTATAACAAAGTGAATCAACTATACATATACATATATCCCCGTATCTCCTCTCTCTTGCATCTCCCTCTCACCCCCCCATCCCACCCCTCTAGGTGGTCACAAAGCATGGAGCTGATCTCCCTGTGCTATGTGGCTGCTTCCCACTAGCTATCTATTTTACAATTGGTAGTATATATAAGTCCATGCCACTCTTTCACTTCATCCCAGCTTACCCTTCCCCCTCCCCGTGTCCTCAAGTCCATTCTCTACGCCTGTGTCTTTATTCCTGCCCTGCCCCTAGGTTCTTCAGAACCATTTTTTTTTTTTTTAGATTCCATATATATGTGTTAGCATACAGCATATTTTTTTCTCTTTCTGACTTACTTCACTTTGTATGACAGACTCTAGGTCCATCCACCTCACTACAAATAACTCAATTTCGTTTCTTTTTTTGGCTGAGTAATATTCCATTCCAATTGGAATGTAAATATTCCAATTTACATTCCTACCAACAGCACAAGAGGGTTCCCTTTTCTCCACACCCTCTCCAGCAAATTTTTTTTTTTTTTTTTTTTTGCGGTACGCGGGCCTCTCACTGCTGTGGCCTCTCCCGTTGCGGAGCACAGGCTCTGGACGCGCAGGCTCAGTGGCCATGGCTCACAGACCCAGCCGCTCCGCGGCATGTGGGATCTTCCTGGACTGGGGCACGAACCCGTGTCCCCTGCATCGGCAGGCGGACTCTCAACCACTGCGCCACCAGGGAAGCCCTCCAGCATTTATTGTTTGTAGATTTTTTGATGATGGCCATTCTGACTGGTGAGAGGTGATACCTCATTGTAGTTTTGATTTGCGATTCTCGAATGATTAGTGATGTTGAGCATCCTTTCATGTGTTTGTTGGCAATCTGTATATCTTTGGAGAAATGTCAATTTAGGTCTTCTGCCCATTTTTGGATTGGTTTGTTTGTTTGTTTGATATTGAGCTACATGAACTGCTTGTAAATTTTGGAGATTAATCCTTTGTCAGTTGCTTCATTTGCAGATATTTTCTCCCATTCTGGGGGTTGTCTTTTCATCTTGTTTGTGTTTTCCTTTGCTGTGCAAAAGCTTTTAAATTTCATTAGGTCACATTTGTTTATTTTTGTTTTTATTTCCATTTCTGTAGGAGGTGGGTCAAAAAGGATCTTGCTGTGATATATGTCATAGAGTGTTCTGCCTATGTTTTCCTCTAAGAGTTTTATAGTATCTGGACTTACATTTAGGTCTTTAATCCATTTGAGTTTATTTTTGTGTATGCTGTTAGGAAGTGTTCTAATTGCATTCTTTGACATGTAGCTGTCCAGTTTTCCCAGCACCACTTTACAATAATATAGTTTTAATTTTAATAATAACAATAAGAATAATATTGAGGGACTTCCCTGGTGGCACATTGATTAAGAATCCACCTGCCAATGAGGGGACACAGGTTTGTTCCTTAGTCCGGGAAGATCCCACATGCCGCGGAGCAACTAAGCCCGTGCATCACAACTACTGAAGCCCTCACGCCGCAATGAGAAGCCTGTGCACCACAACCAAGAGTAGCCCCTGCTCACCACAACTAGAGAACTTTGGTGCACAGCAACAAAGACCCAATGCAGCCAAAAAACAAAACAAAACCAAAAAACAAAAAGAAAGAGTAATATTGATATGAACCAAAATAATTTAAAAATAGAGCAGTGGTAGAGTAGCAGACTGACGAATTATTTTTAAATGTTCTTAAACTGATCTGAGTGTATATATGAATCAATATATAATACTGGTAGCATTTCAAATCAATTGGCATTGTATCATAAATCATTTTCCATTTCAAAGGCAGACAGCAAAAAGAAATGAAACTTTTATGAGGCATACATGACAGACAAAGGGCAATATAAAAAACCTTTTATAAACCAATGAGAAACAAAAGATAAATACTGAACTGGAAAGTGAATCAAGAACCCAATTAATAAAATTAATATACATATATAAGTTTAATATGTAAAGGAAAATATACGTCAGAAAGGATTATGCTAAATCAACAAGATACTTTTTGCTTATTTAATTGCATATCAAATATCCTATATATTTATAGGGAGTGCAAACCCCTATAAGCTTTTTGGGAGTGCAAATAAATAGGACCTTTTTGGAAAGCCATTTGGAAATGTGTATCAAAAGGCTTAAACTTGAGTGTCCTCATTGATCCAGAAATTCCTCCCATTGAAATTTATCAAACAGAAGTAATGGTGATCATACTCAAAGATTTAGTTATAAAGAGAGTAATTGCCTTCTTGTTTGTAATGTGAAACTTTGGGACATAACTGTAGTTCGAATAATAGGAAATTATCTCATTCATCCAAGGAAATACATTTCAGCATTGGCAGTGATATTAGGAAATAATTTTAAAGGCAGGAGATAATTTTTGCAATATACTCTTCCATTTCAAAAAGCCAATTTCAAAACAATATGGAGAGCATGAATATATTTTTGCAAAATAAACACTTATATACGTTTAGAGAAAAGACTATAGGTAGAGTCTGCCAAAGTGTCAATGATAGCTGCGTTGGAGTGCCAAAATTATGGATAATTTAAATTTTTTTTCCATTCTGCTTATTCAGATGTTTTCTTAAGGTTTACAAGGTGTTATATTACTTTACAAGAAAAAATGGAAGTTAAAATATTTCAATGCAATCTATCGATATATAAAGATAACAGTACCCATAAGGTGCCCTAGTAGTAAAAAGGGAGTCATAAAGGCTCTTTGCAAGGATAAAAGTTATCTTTGAGTTTTGGCAGTTAAGAAAAAAAACAAGAGGCATACAAAAATCGTGAAGACTCTAAACAGCAGACAAGGGAAACAGTATATTAAAAGGAGAAGGAGTTTTAAGCCATTTTGCAGACAATGGACAAAAATTAAATATGGAGAGTTGTTAGATCCCTACCTATTAGCTGGTCTGGGTGGCAGGTGAAGTTGGAGCCATAAGCAGAAGTCAGATCTTGCTAGGTCAGTCCATCACATCATACGGAGGAGCTCAGACTTAAACCTGTAACAACAGATGGAGAACCACTGAATTAGTAGAGAGCATGATCAGATCTGGGTGTTAGAATCGCCCCTCTGGCAACATTGTAGGGGATGCATGGCATTGCTGGACAGCAAATGGAGATCAGATACTTAAGATGCCATTGCAATGGTTCAGGCACCCGTGAGGACTGGAAATACTGCAGCGACTAAGGGTAGTCAAAGGGAGGTGAGTTTGGGAGAAATTTAGGGCATAAAATTAACAGGCCTTGGTGACTATCAAGATGTGGAAAGTGAAAGTAAGAAAAACATCAAGGAACCCCTAATATGTTATTTTGAACGTATGACACATAGATGATAGATGAAGCCATTTTGCCTTCTTTTGCCTATATGCTTTCTACTTAGTAAATAGATATGAAAAAATATGTATGTATTTAATTAACACACAGTTAATTAAAAACGTTGACGTGTCTTTAACGAAACCAAACCAAAACAAATAACAAAAAAAACTTAAGGCAAATAGAGTGAGAAATGAGAAGAATTAAGAAAGCAAAATTAACAAAGAAAAATTTTTAAAAATAGTTCAAGCTCGTTTAGGTAACAAGGCCTTTTGGTCAAGAGAAAAAGATTGGTGAATCTATGATTCAGAGTATTAAGAAAGGGCAGTGTTTGCTTGTGTGATATAGATTATGTTCTTCATGTAGAACCACCTTTCCCCACCGCCCCAAATATATATATATATATATATATATATAGCTTTTTCTTATTGGAGAATGCAACCTGATTTCTTCCATTCTTTGTTCCATTTGTATTAAAGTTCTTTTCATGATTGTTGCTGCTTGCTAATAGCATAACTATAGCACTATATAAGCTTTCACTGAAATCGTGACTTTTTTGTGCTAGTATGGAAAATATAGGTGTGGGCAGGATGGCACCTTGAGTGGCACAGAGTGAACAATTTTGCGAGTCATGAGAACTTTCCTTGATGCCTACAGCACCCCCTTCTATCACAGCTCTTGACACACCATACAGTAAGTAGTTGCTTTCATCAATTTCTCCCCCATTTGAGGGAGCATTATGAAGATGAGGCAGGGGCCTTGTTAGTTAGGTGGATGGATGGATGGATGGATGGATGGGAGAGAGAGGGAGAGGGAGAGAGACGAGTAGATAGGTGTGTTAATTGTGAATTCATTCATTCAGCAAATATTTAGTGAGTACCTATCATGTGCCAGAGAGAACCATGATCCAATTCCTAAAATAATCGAACACACACATTTTCCAGTCTCCCTCACCAGTGCCTAACAGGATATGGTAAGCAGCAGGAACCCAAAAAATCAGCAGTCATCTCAATGTGAGCCGGATTTTGGTCTTGATCATTTGATCCTGCACATGGTACTTTACCAGTGATCCTTCTGTTTCCATATGCAAAATGCATCTGTGTTGAGGGTAGAGGGAGGAAGTGGGTGGTATCCAGGCAGATTTCTTTATAAGTGGAATGGAAGTCGGAGGCAGATCTTCCTATCTCTAGTCTGATAGTCTGACTGTTGCCTGGCCTGCAGAGTTGTCAAGTATGTGCATCAGATAACGACAGTGAGGAAAGACTTGGAGGTGGAAGTGTTTCTTATTTATGCGGGAAGCCAAATGCCTGGTGATTAAGAGCACAGTCATCTAACACAAAATTCTGATGCTGAAATTTGTTGTCCCACTAGTCATTCAACGTCGGTCAAATTACATAACCTCTTTCTTCCTCTATGAAGTGGAGATAACAAGAACCACCATTTACTGAGTAGGTACTATATTCCAGGCACTATAGTGTAAACTCATTTAATCTTCAAATTGTCTCTGTGAATGAGATAATGCTCTGTTCTCCATCTTATACGTAAAAAAGCTGAGACACAGAGAGACTTGCCCAAGGTCACACAGTTAATAAATGGTAAGCAGACTGACTGCAGGACTGAGCTCCTAAACACCACATGGCATTGCTTCTCTCTGTAAGTAATAGGGTGCAGTTATATAACGCTCAGGTGTAAACGTGAACAAGTGCTGTGGGAATTGTTTAGGCTAAGAAGCAGTAGAAGCAAGTTGCTGGCACAAGGAAGACCTCATTATTATAATGATAACTACCATTTCCTGCGTATATATAATAGAGTAGGTGGGAAGTTAGGTACTTTATTTACTTCATTTCATTACATCTTCCCCTATCCCTTGCCAGGTAGTTATTACTATTCTTATTTTATGGGCCAACAAAGTGAGAGGTTGAATAACTTGCCAAATGTCCCACTAGTTAGTAAGTAGCAGAGCCAGAATTTGGACCTGCATGACTGAGGCCCCTGCATCTTCCTTTCTGCCACTGTTCCTGTCCACAAGTGAAGGACCAGAGCCAGAAATGAAAGGCACTTTAGGGACTGGCTCTTAGTCCATCATTACACAGTGGGTGTGGGGGGTGGATGATAGGGCTGAAGCATCAGCTAGTTGATGCAAAGGGCAACCTACGAAACTTGGATTTACTTTGCAGGCAATAGTGAACCATTAAGAGATAAGCAAGAGTATGACCAGAAATTGTCCCCCAAACACCTCTTGAGAACCTCTGTCTCTGTCATTGCTGGCATTCTAGCCACCCCTACCCCCAGTGCAATCCTTACGCCCTGGCAAAATGTCTTCCCTGAATACATAGTCTATAGTTGTTTTGTCCTCCTCTGATGATTTTTTACATGATTTATTGACAGTACTTCCCATTGAACATCAAGTGGCATTTTTATTTTACTCCCTATTACTTGCCTTTTCTTCTGGGTTGCAATTTCCTAAAACATCTGGCATTGTGTCCTTGCTTTCTACCTGTTAAGTGCCTTTCCTCATGTTTGCACATAGTGGGTACTGTAAAAAATATTAACATTTGGTGATGTAATGGATACGGCATTATTTTAAAAGGGTTGCCTCATTTCCAAAGGAGCAAACTAAAGGAGGGAGAAAGTTTCTTCTTAGTCAAGAGTAAGAAGATCTGAACGCACCCCAACGTGACCAACAGTGACCAAACTGGAAGAAATTCCTCCCTACCATGAGTCCCTAATTTTCTCATCTACCCAAAGGGGCCAACATTTCCTCTGAGAACTATATGTAAAAAAAATGAAGGGAAAACACCAAGCACTGTGCCAAGCATACAGGAGGGATTTACTAATGGCTTGAAGGTGGAAGCATCATGTGGACTTGGAATCAGAACAGTCTATGGTTAAATCCTGGCTCCATCTGGGTGCAGGCTGCTTGTTACAGGCTGAATTGTGTTCCCCCCAATCCACATTTTGAAGTTTTAACCCCACTACCCCAGTATGTGACTGTATTTGGAGACACGGCTTTTAAAGAAGTAAGTAAGGTAAAATGAGATCGCATCGCTGGACCTTAATCCAATATGACTAGTGTCCTTATAAAAAGAGGAGATTAGGACACAGACACACAGAGGGAAGATGACGTGAAGACACAGGGAGAAGATGGCCATCTACAAGCCAAGGAGAGAGGGCTCAGAAGAAACCAGCCCTGCCAAGACCTTGATCTTGGACTTCTAGCCTCCAGAGCTGTGAGAAGATACATTTATGTTGTTTAAACCATGCAGTCTGTGTTCTGCAGTCTTTGTTATTGCAGCCCTGGCAGACTAATGCACTATTTAACTTCTTTGAGGGAATTATATTCAGTATCTTGTAATAACCTGTAACAGATTATAATCTGAAAAAAATACATAATTGAATCACTTTGCCATATGCCTGAAACTAACACAATATTGTAAATCAACTATACTTCAATTAAAAAAAAGAGAGGTGACAATACTTAACCTCAGGGTACTGTTAGGAGGCTTAGCTACAATTTATGTAAAGCAGACACAGGTATTTTATGAGTGATACCTGGAAGTTTTAGTGATGGCAGTAATGACCAAAATGTTGTTGACTCTAGCCCACAGGGCTACTGAAGGGATCAACTGGAATGATGATTTCGATGTGAAATGTAAACTTCAGTCTCTGGAATCAAAGTCCCTAAAAGTGAGTGAACCTTGGCTCCACTAGTGACCACATACATGATATTGATTATTCTTAGCCTCCCAGGTCTCACTTCCCAGCCCGTTCAACATGACTCATAGCCTACCTCACCGAGTTGTTAAGAAGAAGGATGCTAAATACCATGGAACACTTATTAGTGTGTGTCAGGAACTGTCCTAAGCCCTTTACCTGTATTAACTCAATAAATATCCACAAAAGTCTAATATTTGTAATGTTGTTATGCTCATTTTTATAAAGTGAGGAATCTGAGTCACAGAGTGGGAACTTCCTCCAAGTCACAGAGTTCATAAAAGATGGAGCCAGAATTCAAACTTGCACAGAAAAGCAGAAATGGAAAGAAAAAGTAGAATATTATCTCATTAAACACGGTCTTATCTGACTTTATTGTTCCTTCCTATGCTTTGTTATCAGTTTCCTTTTCAACTCTCAGGAAGAGTAGTCACACTCCTACTAGGACCAGGATCTTCATCAGAGAGAGTTTGGAGACCTGACCACTTCTGCAAACAATATACTGGCCAGAGCACCTCTGAGGAATCTCCTTCGATTCCCAGGCCCCTCGGGGTAGACACCAGTGCTCTCTGATTCCTGAGTGCATAGCTCTGGTACCTCCTGGGGGAGTGGGGCCATGTGACTTGGTCATCCAATACAGTACAGGCAAAAATTATGTGTGTTACTATTGGGTTCAGAGCATTTAATTGCTAGAGATACTTCTGAACTCAGTTTCCCTTTGATGTGGTGACCAGAAACAGATGAGAGGCTGCCTGTTCCACTACCTGAATTCTGGAGTGACTGCAATGATCACAATAATCCTTCTGACTCACAATAGACATGCAGCTTAAATGAGAAATAAACTCTTGTTGATTTAAGTTGCTGAAATTTTAGAGTTATTTGTTACTACAGCATAACTTAGTCCATCCTGACTGATGCATCCATCCTATTAGTTAATTTTAATCTTTTACTTGTTCTCTCTGGAAATCTTCCCTGTTTGATCATGCTCTCAATCCCTTATGCCTGTTTTCTCCTCCTCTTTTACTTTCTCTCTCTTTCTACCTTCAATTCTTTCTTTCTGTCCTATACAATTGCTTTCTGCAGTCCTCCTTGAGGTGGGGGGCATGTGGCAGTGGTGTCTCCCTGGGGAAGCCTAAGTATAATTTAAGTTAGGGGCAAAGTCACTCTGTCTGCCCTCCTTCTGTTTCAAATTAGGATAAGAATGTGGAACCAATCCTAAGTCCTGCATGAAATGCTGCCACTAGAGCCTGATTTCTAAAGACTTAGGTGCAGTCTGGGTCACTGCAGCCAAATTATGCACTTCAGACCTTATCTTCCCAGTGATAAGGTTGTGTCCATCCATGACTACATGGAGTATGTCCATTTAACAAGGACAAGAGGAGCTGATTTGTCCCTAAAGGGCCTTGAAAATTCACTCCACTAGCGTGAAATGGGTCAATAAAGGAAACTGAGGTCAGAGACTTTCTCTAGAGAGATAGTAAATAGCATCTGAGACATCCTCTATCCTCCTGTCCCCACAGTGCTGCTGTACTGGTAAAGGTGCTGATTAATAGCCAGAGGAAATGTCACTGCTGCATGGGGCCCCTGGAACCATGGTTCCCTTTCCCAGGAGAAAACACAGAGCCATGAGGAAATCTTGCAAGCCAGGCTGTGCCCGTAACAGGCAAGATTATTTGCTTCCATTCTATATTTGTGGCCCAAATCCCAGGGCTATGATTATGATTATAACTGGGGATTTGGCTAGGGTGTAAGTATTTTAATGGCAAGGATTAGATCTTGTTCGAGGTTATATTTCAGTACTTAGCACAGCCCATGGCATATAATATATGCTTATGATTTTTTTTTTTTTTTTTTTGCGGTACGCGGGCCTCTCACTGTTGTGGCCTCTCCCGTTGCGGAGCACAGGCTCCGGATGTGCAGGCTCAGCGGCCATGGCTCACGGGTCCAGCCGCTCCGCAGCATGTGGGATCTTCCCGGACCAGGGCACGAACCCGTGTCCCCTGCATCGGCAGGCGGACTCTCAACCACTGCGCCACCAGGGAAGCCCTATGCTTATGATTTTTGATGAATGATTGGATGGGTATATGTATGTCTTAGTCTACGTGAGCTGCTGTAACAAAAATGCCATAAACTGGAGGACTGATAAACAACACACATTTATGTCTCATAGTTCTGGCAACTGGGAAGTCCAAGATTATGGCTCTGGCAGATTTCGTGTCCAACAAGAGCCCACTTAAAAGATAGCCATCTTGGGGGCTTCCCTGGTGGCGCAGTGGTTGAGAGTCCGCCTGCTGATGCAGGAGACACGGCTTCGTGCCCCGGTCCGGGAGGATTCCACATGCCGCGGAGCGGCTGGGCCTGTGAGCCATGGCCGCTGAGCCTGCACGTCCGGAGCCTGTGCTCCGCAACGGGGGAGGCCACAGCAGTGAGAGGCCCGCGTACCGCAAAAAAAAAAAAAAAAAAAGATAGCCATCTTTTCACTGTACGTTCACATGGTGGAAGGGGCAAGGGAGTTCTCTTGGGTCAATTCTATAAAGGCACTAATCTCACTCATGAGGGCTCTGCCCTCACATCCTAATTACCACCCAAAGGATCTGTCTCCTAACACCATCACACTGAGGGTTAGGACCTCAATATACGAATTTTAGGGAGACACAAGTGGATAAACTACCTAAGTTGCTTTCTTCATCCCTCTGCCTTTCTCTCTCTCTCTTCCATACTCTCGTATGTTCCTATCCATTGGCTGCATCCTCTGTTAAGTAATATATATTCCATCATATTTACAACTGTATCACCTGCATTTACAACAGTGCCCTGCTCAGAGTTCCCTAATAATTATTTGTGCAATTAATGATCTAGCCTTCTTTTACACAGGGAGAGGAAAACGCTGTAGAATTGAGAAAAGACCACTCAGATAACTAATTAAACACTTCCTGAGTCTTGTCCACGTGACTGGAATGAGGACACCAATAAGGCAAGACTCTGCTATTCTTCTTCCCACAGAGGATCTCAAGTGCCGTGTGAGTGAAGATATCATGAGGGCAAATAAAAAAGAGAGGAAATCTTCCCCAGAAAAGAGAGGGAGAGGAAAAGATGACTGCTTGGAGTGGTGAACCTTGATATGAGGGTTGGACGGATGAATAGGAGTTTGCCATGTGGATCCATCACATGGCATTCCAGGCAGAGTTTATATCCATTTTAACATTTGACCTTTCCAATCACTCTGGGCATATAAACAGGGCAGAGGTTGTGGGCCATGATGGAAATCTTTAGGGAAGGCATGGTGGGAACCTGGTCTTCCTGAATCTTAACGAGATGCACTCCTCAATATGGTTTGTTCTATACCGCAAAGCTTGATCAAGTCTCATCACCTCCAGAAAGGCTTCAGATTAATCTAGCAAAGATTTCTACCCTGTGGGCTCAGAGTCTATAGCTCTTTCTCAAGCAAGCTGTGGAATCTCAGGGAAGTCACCTTCAATTTTTTTCATCTGCTAAATTAAGGTTTTAAGAAAACCCTTCCCTCGAAATCATAGTGTAATTAATGACATAGCACCTTGTAGTTCATCAACCTCTCAGTTCCTTGTTGTTTTTTTTTCTCTCATCTATAAAATGTTATGATAATAAAATGAGTCAACAAAGATAAACACAGAACAGTGAGTAGCACATGGTAAGCATATTGGAGCTTTAACTATTATAATTCCTACTGCCTATTACATCCATTCCTTAATAGATACTGCTTGGTATCCATAACAATAATAATGCATGAGAGCTTTTTTTAAATTGCTCTAAACCTTCTTCCCACCTTGATCTCAATAGTTAAAGGAACTGGTGGCCTGAGATCAGGGACCTTTTCTGAAAATTCTAACTCTTGCTCCATGGTCCTTTAGTCCCTGGCACCACCCAGCAAGCTCCTTGGTTAACAATGGAGGCTGGTGAATTACCCAAGCTGCAGGTACTCTGCTCCTCTGAACCCTCTGCCCTCCTCCTTGGCTGGAGGACACTGGGGGGTTATCTGCCTCTTTCCCAGGGATGCTGGCTACATAGGCTTTTCTGCTGCTAAAAATATGCAGCTCAAGATTCAAGGTGAACCAGATACATTGATTTTCAACCTGGACAAAGATGAGGGGGAAAATAGTATTCAGGGACTTCTGCTTGGAGCTGTGGGGGGTGGGAGATGTAAGGTTTTATTTAAAATAATAAAACATATGTTTAATTCATTTAAGTTTCTAACTAGTTTGACGGATAGTTATTAATATAAATCACTAGCGATGCCTTCTTGATAGGATAGGGTAGGAAACTTCTCAATTTGAGACACAGTCCCTCTGGCATCAAGGGGTTAACCACTCTTCAACTTGATCTTTACCTCTCTGGGGTTCTTCCCTGGTAATTCCTGGTCCTTGAAGGTTATAGAAGCCTTAAGTCCAAAAACACTCAGAATTCTTTCTTCGGGGGAATTCCGTGAATCTGACCTCTGAACTAAAACTATACACGTAGTATTTTCCAACAATAATGATGTGTAGTGTGGGTGAGGCCCTTGCTCTAATCTGGGTGTTCTACAGTATATACAGCATGTTTTTATAATGGAAACTGCAAAGACCTAAGAAATAAAAAAACTGCCAAGAAAATGTTACAGTGTTTGGTAGATTCAGTGAATAAAAAAAATAAATGAATATGAAGCCAGGCATCATGAAAATAATCTTGATAACTTTCCAATGTTGAGAAGCAACATCTATTAAGTATTTGAGCCAGAAAATAGGCTAGATACCATCCATAAGAGACTTCTTATAATCCTCCCCAACAGGGTGGTGACAAAGAAAGCAAGAGCCCTATTTTACAGATGAAGGTATTGAGGCTCAAAAGGATTGATCAACTTGTTTAAGACCACATAGCTAGCAAACAAAGAGGGAAGAATCAGACCAAGTCCCCAAAGCTAACGCTCTGGAGAGAGCAAAGTCTTTCAGTCCAGGGAAAATCAGAGTTTGGATTCAGAGTATGGATAATAGAGTTTGTCCAGGTGACGTCCTATATCTGTGGCATCAGCATCACCTGAGAGAAATGCAAATCCTCAGACCCACTCCAGACAAACTGAGTCAATAACCCTGGGGGTAGGACCCAGCAATTCTGGATTTTAGCAAGCCCTCTGGGTGATTCTTTTTTTTTTTTAATTTTTATTTTAATTTTATTATTATTATTATTGTTATTTTTGCGGTACGTGGGCCTCTCACCGCTGTGGCCTCTCCCACCGCGGAGCACAGGCTCTGGACACGCAAGCCCAGCAGCCATGGCTCACAGGCCCAGCCACTCCACGACACGTGGGATCCTCCCAGACTGGGGCACGAACCCGTGTCCCCTGCATCGGCAGGCGGACTCCCAACAACTGCGCCACAAGGGAAGCCCTAATTTTATTATTTTTTAACATCTTTATTGGAGTATAATTGCTTTACAATGGTGTGTTAGTTTCTGCTTTATAACAAAGTGAATCAGCTATACATATACATATATCCCCATATCTCCTCCCTCTTGCGTCACCCTCCTACCCTCCCTATCCCACCCCTCTAGGTGGTCACAAAGCACCTCTGAGTGATTCTAATGTCTACTCTGGTTTCAGTAACATTGGTGAAGAGATAGAGCCTCAGAAACGCAAAGTAAATTGCCCACATTCCCAAAACAGAGCTAGGCTCTGAAATCAGGCTTGTCTTCCTTTAAACATGTAATGTTATACAAGGTTTTTATCCACATACAATAAATTCTTTAGTATCCGAGCATTAGTTTTTTAAGCTACTGATTAAAAAACAGTGGCCAAGATGAAGATTCTAGAAATCAAGCCACCTCTCCTATTTACTCGCTCTATGGCTTAGGCAATTTATTAATCTCTTTGTGCTTATAGTTCCTCATCTCTGCTAAATGCCTATTCAGGCAGTTACGGCAATCAGTGAGAAACTGCATGCTAAGTACTTTTGCACAGCGCCTGGTACAGCATAGACGCTTAGTAAACTGTGAGTTTGTCTTTGATATTAATGAAGCATTCTCTTTCTCTCTAAATAAAAGAAAGAATATCTTTATCCAATGCCCGAAGCATAGTAGGTGCACAATCAAAGCTCAGTCCTTTTTGTGCTTTTTTTTTTTTTAACATCTTTATTGGAGTATAATTGCTTTACAATGGTGTGTTAGTTTCTGCTTTACAACAAAATGAATCAGTTATATATATATATATATATATATGTTCCCATATCTCTGCCCTCTTGCGTCTCCCTCCCTCCCACCCTCCCTATACCACCCCTCCAGGCGGTCACAAAGCATCGAGCTGATCTCCCTGTGCTATGCGGCTGCTTCCTTACGTTTGGTAGTGTATACATGTCCATGCCTCTCTCTCGCTTTATCACACCTACCCTTCCCCCTCCCCATATCCTCAAGTCCATTCTCTAGTAGGTCTGTGTCTTTATTCCTGTCTTACCCCTAGGTTCTTCAAGACATTTTTTTTTCTTAAATTCCATATATATGTGTTAGCATACGGTATTTGTCTCTCTCTTTCTGACTTACTTCACTCTGTATGACAGACTCTAGGTCTATCCACCTCATTACTAATACCTCAATTTCGTTTCTTTTTATGGCTGAGTAATATTCCATTGTATATATGTGCCACATCTTCTTTATCCATTCATCCGATGATGGACACTTAGGTTGTTTCCATCTCTGGGCTATTGTAAATAGAGCTGCAATGAATATTTTGGTACATGACTCTTTTTGAATTATGGTTTTCTCAGGGTATATGCCCAGTAGTGGGATTGCTGGGTCATATGGTAGTTCTATCTGTAGCTTTTAAAGGAACCTCCATACTGTTCTCCACAGTGGCTGTACCAATTTACATTCCCACCAACAGTGCAAGAGGGTTCCCTTTGTTCCACACCCTCTCCAGCATTTATTGTTTCTAGATTGTTTGATGATGGCCATTCTGACTGGTGTGAGATGATATCTCATTGTAGTTTTGATTTGCATTTCTCTAATGATTACTGATGTTGAGCATTCTTTCATGTGTTTGTTGGCAGTCTGTATATCTTATATGGAGAAATGCCTATTTTGGTCTTCTGCCCATTTTTGGATTGGGTTGTTTGTTTTTTTGTTATTAAGCTGCATGAGCTGCTTATAAATTTTGGAGATTAATCCTTTGTCAGTTGTTTCATTTGCAAATATTTTCTTCCATTCTGAGGGCTGTCTTTTGGTCTTCTTTATGGTTTCCTTTGCTGTGCAAAAGCTTTGAAGTTTCATTAGATCCCATTTATTTTTGTTTTTATTTCCATTTCTCTAGGAGGTGGGTCAAAAAGGATCTTGCTGTGATTTATGTCATAGAGTGTCCTGCCTATGTTTTCCTCTAAGAGTTTGAGAGTTTCTGGCCTTACACTTAGGTCTTTAATCCATTTTGAGCTTATTTTTGCGTAAGGTGTTGGGGAGTGATCTAATCTCATACTTTTACATGTACCTGTCCAGTCTTCCCAGCACCACTTATTGAAGAGGCTGTCCTTTCTCCACTGGACATTCCTGCCTCCTTTATCAAAGATAAGGTGACCATATGTGCGTGGGTTTATCTCTGGGCTTTCTATCCTATTCCATTGATCTTTCTTTCTGTTTTTCTGCCAGTACCATACTGTCTTGATTACTGTAGCTTTGTAGTATAGTCTGAAGTCAGGGAGCCTGATTCCTCCAGCTCCGTTTTTTGTTCTCAAGATTGCTTTGGCTATTTGGGGTCTTTTGTGTTTCCATACAAATTGTGAAATTTTTTGTTCTAGTTCTGTGAAAAATGCCAGTGGTAGTTTCATAGGGATTGCATTGAATCTGTAGATTGCTTTGTGTAGTAGAGTCATTTTCACAATGTTGATTGTTCCAATCCAAGAACATGGTATATCTCTCCATCTATTTGTATCATCTTTAATTTCTTTCATCAGTGTCTTATAATTTTCTGCAGACAGGTCTTTTGTCTCCTTAGGTAGGTTTATTCCTAGATATTTTATTCTTTTTGTTGCAGTGGTAAATGGGAGTGTTTTCTTGATTTCACTTTCAGATTTTTCATCATTAGTGTATAGGAATGCCAGAGATTTCTGTGCATTAATTTTGTATCCTGCTACTTTACCAAATTCATTGATTAGCTCTAGTAGTTTTCTGGTAACATCTTTAGGATTCTCTATGTATAGGATCATGTCATCTGCAAACAGTGACAGCTTTACTTCCTCTTTTCCGATTTGGATTCCTTTTATTTCCTTTTCTTCTCTGACTGCTGTGGCTAAAACTTCCAAAACTATGTTGAATAAGAGTGGTGAGAGTGGGCAACCTTGTCTTGTTCCTGATCTTAGTGGAAATGGTTTCAGTTTTTCACCATTGAGGACGATGTTGGCTGTGGGTTTGTCATATATGGCCTTTATTATGTTGAGGAAAGTTTCCTCTATGCCTACTTTCTGCAGGGCTTTTATCATAAATGGGTGTTAAATTTTGTCGAAAGCTTTCTCTACATCTATTGAGATGATCATATGGTTTTTCTCCTTCAATTTGTTAATATGGTGTATCACATTAATTGATTTGCGTATATTGAAGAATCCTTGCATTCCTGGAATAAACCCCACTTGATCATGGTGTATGATCATGGTGTATGATCTGTGCTGTTGTATTTTGTTTGCTAGTATTTTGTTGAGGATTTTTGCGTCTATGTTCATCAGTGATACTGGCCTGTAGTTTTCTTTCTTTGTGACATCCTTGTCTGGTTTTGGTATCAGGGTTATGGTGGCCTCATAGAATGAGTTTGGGAGTGTTACTCCCTCTGCTATATTTTGGAAGAGTTTGAGAAGGACAGGTGTTAGCTCTTCTCTAAATGTTTGATAGAATTCACCTGTGAAGCCATCTGGTCCTGGGCTTTTGTTTGTTGGAAGATTTTTAATCACAGTTTCAATTTCACTGCTTGTGATTGGTCTGTTCATATTTTCTATTTCTTCCTGATTCAGTCTAGGCAGGTTGTGCATTTCTAAGAATTTGTCCATTTCTTCCAGGTTGTCCATTGTATTGGCATAGAGTTGCTTGTAGTAATCTCTCATGATCTTTTGTATTTCTGCAGTGTCAGCTGTTACTTCTCCTTTTTCATTTCTAATTCTATTGATTTGAGTCTTCTTCCTTTTTTTCTTGATGAGTCTGGCTAATGGTTTATCAATTTTGTTTATCTTCTCAAAGAACCAGCTTTTAGTTTTATTGATCGTTGCTATTGTTTCCTTCATTTCTTTTTCATTTGTTTATGCTCTGATTTTTATGATTTCTTTCCTTCTGCTAACTTTGGGTTTTT
The DNA here is from genome assembly GCF_949774975.1 of Lagenorhynchus albirostris. Lineage (NCBI taxonomy): Eukaryota > Metazoa > Chordata > Mammalia > Artiodactyla > Delphinidae > Lagenorhynchus > Lagenorhynchus albirostris. Next base: position 15,485,379 of record NC_083101.1, read on the forward strand.
TTTTGTTCTTCTCTAATTGCTTTAGGTGCAAGGTTAGGTTGTTTACTCGAGATGTTTCTTGTTTCTTAAGGTAGGATTGTATTGCTATAAATTTCCCTCTTAGAACTGCTTTTGCTGCATCCCATAGATTTTGGGTCGTCGTCTCTCCATTGTCATTTGTTTCTAGGTATTTTTTGATTTCCTCTTTGATTTCTTCAGTGATCACTTCGTTATTAAGTAGTGTATTGTTTAGCCTCCATGTGTTTGTATTTTTTACAGATCTTTTCCTGGAATTGATATCTAGTCTCATAGCATTGTGGTCGGAAAAGATACTTGATACAATTTCAATTTTCTTAAATTTACCAAGGCTTGATTTGTGACCCAAGATATGATCTATCCTGGAGAATGTTCCATGAGCACTTGAGAAAAATGTGTATTCTGTTGTTTTTGGATGGAATGTCCTATAAATATCAATTGAGTCCATCTTGTTTAATGTATCATTTAAAGCTTGTGTTTCCTTATTTATTTTCATTTTGGATGATCTGTACATTAGTGAAAGTGGGGTGTTAAAGTCCCCTACTATGATTGTGTTAATGTCGATTTCCCCTTTTATGGCTGTTAGTATTTGCCTTATGTATTGCGGTGCTCCTATGCTGGGCGCATAAATATTTACAATTGTTATATCTTCTTCTTGGATCGATCCCTTGATCATTAGGTAGTGTTCTTCTTTGTCTCTTCTAATAGTCTTTATTTTAAAGTCTATTTTGTCTGATATGAGAATTGCTACTCCAGCTTTCTTTTGGTTTCCATTTGCATGAAATATCTTTTTTCATCCCCTTACTTTCAGTCTGTATGTGTCTCTAGGTCTGAAGTGGGTCTCTTGTAGACAGCAAATATATGGGTCTTGTTTTTTGTATCCGTTCAGCCAATCTGTGTCTTTTGGTGGGAGCATTTAGTCCATTTACATTTAAGGTAATTATGTATATGTATGTTCCTATTCCCATTTTCTTAATTGTTTTGGGTTCGTTATTGTAGGTCTTTTCCTTCTCTTGTGTTTCTTGCCTAAAGAAGTTCCTTTAGCAGTTGTTGTAGAGCTGGTTTGGTGGTGCTGAACTCTCTTAGCTTTTGCTTGTCTGTAAAGGTTTTAATTTCTCCATCAAATCTGAATGAGATCCTTGCTGGGTAGAGTAATCTTGGTTGCAGGTTTTTCTCCTTCATCACTTTAATATGTCCTGCCACACCCTTCTGGCTTGCAGAGTTTCTGCTGAAAGATCAGCTGTTAACCTTATGGGGATTCCCTTGTGTGTTATTTTTCCCTTGCTGCTTTTAATATGTTTTCTTTGTATTTCATTTTTGATAGTTTGATTAATATGTGTCTTGGTGTGTTTCTCCTTGGATTTATCCTGTATGGGACTCTCTGTGCTTCCTGGACTTGATTAACTATTTCCTTTCCCATATTAGGGAAGTTTTCAACTATAATCTCTTCAAATATTTTCTCAGTCCCTTTCTTTTTCTCTTCTTCTTCTGGAACCCCTATAATTCGAATGTTGGTGCATTTAATGTTGTCCCAGAGGTCTCTGAGACTGTCCTCAGTTTTTTCCATTCTTTTTTCTTTATTCTGCTCTGCAGTAGTTATTTCCACTATTTTATCTTCCAGGTCACTTATCCGTTCTTCTGCCTCAGTTATTCTGCTATTGATCCCATCTAGAGTATTTTTAATTTCATTTATTGTGTTGTTCATCATTGTTTGTTTCATCTTTAGTTCTTCTAGGTCCTTGTTAAATGTTTCTGGCATTGTGTCTATTCTATTTCCAAGATTTTGGATCATCTTTACTATCATTATTCTGAATTCTTTTCCAGGTAGACTGCCTATTTCCTCTTCATTTGTTAGGTCTGGTGGGTTTTTATCTTGCTCCTTCATCTGCTGTGTGTTTTTCTGTCTTCTCATTCTGCTTATCTTAATGTGTGTGGGGTCTCCTTTTTGCAGGCTGCAGGTTCGTAGTTCCCATTGTTTTTGGTGTCTGTCCCCAGTGGCTAAGGTTGGTTCAGTGGGTTCTGTAGGCTTCCTGGTGGAAGGGACTAGTTCCTGTGTTCTGGTGGATGAAGCTGGATCTTGTCTTTCTGGTGGGCAGGTCCACGTCTGGTGGTGTGTTTTGGGGTGTCTGTGGCCTTATTATGATTTTAGGCAGCCTCTCTGCTAATGGGTGGGGTTGTGTTCCTGTCTTGCTAGTTGTTTGGCATAGGATGTCCAGCACTGTAACTTGCTGGTCGTTGAGTGAAGCTGGGTGCTGGTGTTGAGATGGAGATCTCTGGGAGATTTTCGCCGTTTGATATTATGTGGAGCTGGGAGGTCTCTTGTGGACCAGTGTCCTGAAGTTGGCTCTCCCACCTCAGAGGCACAGCACTGACTCCTGGCTGCAGCACCAAGAGCCTTTAATCCACACGGCTCAGAATAAAAGGGAGAAAAAGTAGAAAGAAAGAATTAGTAGAAGTAGAAAGAAAGAAAGAAAGAAAGAAAGGAGGGAGGGAGGGAGAAAGGAATGAAGGAGGGAAGGAAGGAAAAAAAGAAAGAAAGAAGATAAAGTAAAATAAAGATAAAATATAATAAAGTTATTAAAATAAAAAAATAATTATTAAGAGAAAAAAAACGGACCGATAGAACCCTAGGACAAATGGTGGAAGCAAAGCTATACAGACAAAATCTCACACAGAAGCATATACATACACACTCACAAAAAGAAGAAAAGGGGAAAAAATTATAAATCTTGCTCTCAAAGTCCACCTCCTTAATTTGGGATGATTCTTTGTCTATTCATGTATTCCACAGATGCAGGTACATCGAATTGATCGTGGAGCTTTAATCCGCTGCTTCTGAGGCTGCTGGGAGAGATTTCCCTTTCTCTTCTTTGTTCGCACAGCTCCCAGGGGCTCAGCTTTGGATTTGGCCCCACCTCTGCGTGTAGGTCGCTGGAGGGCGTCTGTTCTTCGCTCAGACAGGACGGGGTTAAAGGAGCCGCTGATTCGGAGGCTCTGGCTCACTCAGGCCGGGGGGAGGGAGGGGCACGGAGTGCGGGGGCGGGCCTGCGGCGGCAGAGGCAGCGTGACGTCGCACGAGCCTGAGGCCCGCCGTGCGTTCTCCCGGGAAAGTTGTCCTTGGATCCCGGGACCCTGGCAGTGGCGCGCTGCACAGGCTCCCCGGAAGGGGGGTGTGGATAGTGACCTGTGCTCGCACACAGGCTTCTTGGTGGCGGCAGCAGCAGCCTTAGCGTCTCATGCCCGTCTCTGGGGTCCAAGCTTTTAGCCGCGGCTCGCGCCTGTCTCTGGGGTCCGCGCTGTTAGCCGCGGCTCGCGCCCGTCTCTGGAGCTCCTTTAAGCGGCGCTCTTAATCCCCTCTCCTCGCGCACCAGGAGACAAAGAGGGAAGAAAAAGTCTGTTGCCTCTTCGGCAGGCCCAGACTTTTCCCCGGACTCCCTCCCGGCCAGCCGCGGTGCAATAACCCTCTGCAGGCTGTTTTCACGCCGCCAACCCCAGTCCTCTCCCTGGGATCCGACCGAAGCCCGAACCTCGGCTCCCATCCCCCGCCCGCCCCGGCGGGTGAGCAGACAAGCCTCTCGGGCTGGTGAGTGCGGGTCCGCCCTGATCCTCTGTGCGGGAATCTCTCCGCTTTCCCCCCCGCACCCCTGTTGCTGTGCTCTCCTCCGCGGCCCCGAAGTTCCCCCCCTCTGCTCCCAAGCTCCCCCCCTCTGCTCCGAAGCTCCCCCCCTCCGCCACCCGCAGTCTCCACCCGCGAAGGGGCTTCCTAGTGTGTCGAAACTTTTCCTCCTTCACAGCTCCCTCCCACTGGTGCGGGTCCCGTCCCTATCCTTTTGTCTCTGTTTTTTCTTTTTTCTTTTGCCCAACCCAGGTATGTGGGGGGTTTCTTGCCTTTTGGGAGGTCTGAGGTCTTCTGCCAGCATTCAGTAGGTGCTCTGCAGGAGTTGTTCCACGTGTAGTTGTATTTCTGGTGTATCTGTGGGGAGGAAGGCGATCTCCGCGTCCTACTCCTCCGCCATCTTCCCGGAAGCTCCCTGTGCGTTCTAATAAAGGCGTCTTTTATCCTTTTTGACAGACCAAGTACTTTCCGAACTGGTGTTTCACCTGCTAGGATTTCTCCCCGCAGCCAACTCCCTTAAGGTCAAGCAGTGAAAATGGATCCTGGAGAAATAAATTCCAAAGCTACTGCAATGGAAAGAGCTTCAGTCAACCTTAGTATTAAACTCCTAATAAGAGAGTCTGCCCTATAAAGGAGTCGCCTTGCCACCCTTTCTCCTAAGAACTCAGGTTATTAACTAACTGGAGATGCATTCCCCCGACAGACACATACACACCCTTTCTGAAAAGCCCTTGCTTTTCCCTGACGAAGCCCTATAGAGCCATTGCATCCCACTTGGTAAAATAGCAATTTAATAAGATGCTTAATTATTTTTGAAGCAACAACAATATTTTGCTGAAAACTGTAATTGCATTTTCCATTTTGCTAGAAAATTGAATGCGGAGAAGCATGTGAAGTTGTCAAGTTAGTGCACAGCCTGGAAAATCAACAGACTCAACACTAAAGCCTCCTTTTGCAATCAGCCTTAATACCCTGAATTCTGAGCAACAGGTTTTGCGGATTCTCTGAACCAGCCCAAGAGGAAGAATTCACATACATATAATTTGATCGGCAATGTAGAAAGGGATGGTAAGAAAAGCTAGCCAGGCACGGATTCCATACAAGGATTCTACAGTTACTGATTTGTGGTTTTGTAACAAAATCGCACCACCTCTTTTAAGTCTTAATTTACCGCTCTCTGAAATGAGAATAATAGTAATGCCTACACTGTTGGTCATGGAGAGGTTTAAAAGATACCACAGCTGGTAATGATTGACACCTAGCAGGTATTCAGTAAAACAGAGCCTTCCCTCTGGTCCAAGGAGATATCCTAGAGAAACTGATTTCAGCATTTGAAAAACAAACCAGAGTAAAACAAACAAAAAAAGGGAGAACAATGCCCCCGGACATTGCCTAGGTGAAAGCAGAGCTCAAAATAAAGTGAAGTGATTCTGGTGCTTCGCCCATCTGTGCTCATCGCTCAGTTCATTGCCACATTTCTCCTGTGTTGTCTCTATACTTTTGTCCCCTACGCTCGGCAGATAGCACCGATGACAAATTGCTGTCTCCATGAATCACAGGGCTGTTAATCCCCACCGCGTCTTCTTAAAACACATACCCGCATTTCTCGTGAAGCTGTGCTTTCTTTACAGATCTTTTAGTTGCCTAGTTACTGGGCTGGTATTGATAATACCTGCTGCACTGCTTCCCCCGCTCTACTCTGCAGCATGGAGGATCCCCAGAGCTCTCCACGGGCATGCTTCTGCCCCAAAACGCTCGCTGTGGTTTGCCTTCCTCTAGTTCCTTCTGCCCAGGCTTCTATTTCTCCGCTCCCCTTCAAAATTCCATGGGAGTTTTTCCAAAAGATAGGCTCTAGCTTTCTCTTGGTACTCACTTTACACATGTCCCCTTGTAAGCGCCAAAGCAGTTTGAACTCCATGGAGGTGTCACAAATTGGGGACTAGGAACTTTATAATCTTGCAGTCTCACAGAGTCTTTATTTTTTAAAAGATTCTGTTTTTCCACTCGTAAACCTGATCATTATTTAAAAATTGAAAAATATTAAAATTAAGAAAGAATAAAACATTATATATACATATATAAATGGACATCTATCTAGATATAAATACAGATATAGATATAATAACATGTATAGGTCATCATTATGAGTGCCATGGCGTATTTTCTTCTAACATTTTTTCTCTTTATTTTTAAATTTTTTGTTTTCATAATATACTTATTTGTAATCTTATATTCAGATTCTTTTAAATTATCCTTTCCACACACATGCTTTCCTTATTAGACTCTCTCCATAAACATAATTTAAATGGCTGCATACTATTCCCCTGAGGAGAGGAGTTGACTTTCTTAGCTATTCCTCTAATGTTGTACACTTAGGTTTTTTCTTTAAAATCTCTTCTTATCGTAAGTAATTTTGTGATGAGCTACTTTGCCCATAAATCTGCCATTCTAGCAGAGGCAACAGATCATCAATAAGAAACATAATAAACAAATGATGTAGTACATTAGGGATAAAGGGGATAAGAAGAAACAGAGTGACATTTGCCACTTTCTATATGGTGGTGAGGGTAGCCCCACTGAAACCAAAGACTAGGAGGAGATGGGGAAGTCAGCCAAGCAGATATCTGAGAGAAGATCCTTCCAGGAAGAAGGAATAGAAAATGAAAAGGCTTTGAGGTAGAAGAATTAGGAAGTAGAGACTAAGATAATTTAATATTATTGCCCAGGGTCAAGCAGATAGTCTGTGGCAGAATAGACCCAGGTTGCTAGGATTCCATCAAGTGTGACTAAATTTTCAAACGTGGAAGCATCAGATGATAGAGTGACCAGAATGGTCTTAGCATTCCCTCAGTTTGACTAAACTTTGGACAGGTTTCTTCCTGACTATAGGCCCCTGATCTCCCTTACCTTAGAGCATTTATTTCAGAAAATGTACAGTCTTACATTTTTCCTCTGCCTCTTTGAGATGTATTATAAATCTTCTCCCAGACTCTTGCAACTTCAACAACTCAGGAATGCCTTTCTCAAGGACCTGGGAGCCATCCCTTTAAAATGTAATCATCTAGGTAAGTACCCCTACCTCCTAGATTCTGTGGGAGGGTAGGAGCCTAACTTCAATGGAGGCCGATTAGCAAATGCAGATGACTTAATCCCACTGTGCAACGCCCTACTCTCCAAATCATCCTCCAGCCCCTTTCCAGAAGCCCACACAGCTCTTAACCTCCTGTCTTTTGTTTCAGCAGCGTTTAATGAAGTCTCTCTCCCCTATGGCAGTAGTCCTCAATAAAGCCTTCCTTGCCCGTTTAACTCTGTCTTGTGCAATTTTTCCTTGACAAGAGGAGTTGCTTGGCATTCCCCTAAATGTGTCCCTTAGAATTTTGGTCCTCAGACTTTGTCTGCAAGTGTTCACCTTGATAGTCATAACATGCACTAACTTATTTAAGACTCCTTCCCCACAGTTTACATAGATCCAAACTCTCAAAGGCATTTCTCACTCTTTCTTCACATCCCATATTCCATCCATCAGCAAAATCTGTCATCTCTACTACCATATCTCCCAATTCTAGACTCCTTTCTCCACTTTCACCTCTGCAGGGGTAATGTCGTCATCATCTTCACTCACTTGGAGTATTGCAGTAGCTTCCTAACTGGTTCCCCACTTACTTGCCTCTTATTGTTTATTAGAGCAGGCAGAGAGAGAGATCTTTTAAAAGTGAGATTCCATCCCATCTTTGTTCATGAGTGGCTTTCCATTACACTCTCAACAAATGCCAAACTCTGCTATGGTTCCCAAGGCCCTGCCTGATTCTCTGATCTCAACTCTGCCATTTAGGTGGTTCCTCACTCCATCCCAGCCACTTTGGCCAAAAATGCTCCTCCCCTGGGGGCCTTGTACCCTGTTCATGCTACTGTGTAAACCCTCCACAAGCTTCCATTCTCACTATTGAGCTGCCTGTGACACATGCTTCTTCAATCCATCTAATCATCCCATTTGAAAGAGTAAATCTTGTCATTCTCTATCACTGCAACTTGTTTTCATAATGCATATTGGCATCTGACTTTATGCATTTATTTTATTATTGTTTAAATCCCTCCCTCATTAGAATGTAAGTTCCATTTTGTACACTGTTTCATTTTTGTAGCCTGGCAGGATTCTGGTATAAAGTAAACATTTAAGTATAAAGAGAATGAAGGAATAAGTCAAAGACTCTAGGAGTGTTGTTGTTTAAAAAAAACATTGGTCAACTTTCTGGCCCACTAGTTCTCAAACTTACTCACCCACCAAATCCTTTTCCATGCAACACTTTTTAATATGCAACAAAATCAGAACACATGGGTAGGGGCAGATTAAAAACGGCTGAAAAATCTTTGATCTTGCGCTCATGTCAAGAGGCAAGATCTGTGTTGCCTCATTTTAATTCAGATGGTCCCTGTGACTACTTTGGACAATAAAGTGTGGTGGAAATGGTGTTTTGCCAGTTTCTGGGCCCAGGCCTTAAGAAAGCGGTGGCATCTACCTCCTGTCCCTTGAAAAACTCTCTCTGGAGCCCTTAGCTGCCATGTCCAAGTCCAGTTATCCTGACAACGGCATGCTGGAGAGGCCACACACAGCAGATCCAGTCTCAGCAGAGCCCAGCCTTCCAGCCACCCCCCAAAGCACCAGCTATGTGGGAGAGGGTGCCTTGCGCTCTGTAGACCAGCTATCCACCAGCCAAATGCCACTGAATGATGACCAACGACACCACATAGAACAGAAGATCCGCCCAAGCCCTGCCCAATTTCCTGACCCACTTATGCTATGTAATAAAATGATTGAATTTTTGAGACACCTTGAACCAGTCTATGTCTTGGATATTTTGTTATTCAGCAATAGGTAACTGGAATACTAATGTAATACATGCTCTTCATTTTTTCCAATGAGAAAACTAAGGCCTGGAGAGAAGAGTGTCACTTGCCTCAGTTCTCTTACTAGTTCACAGCAGACCTGAGACTCGAACCCACATCATCTGACGCTAGTCCAGTGTTCTTTCCATGAGCAAAGAGATTCAGGAGTTGCTCTGGATCCCTGTGTCCCCTTCTCTCACATGGGCTACCCACATGAGTTTAAACGGACATTTATTGAACACATTCTGGGTATCAAACTGTAGACCTGGGAACATTTACATATTCATTTCATTCAGTCCCTCCAGCCAGAGAAGTTCTTTGGGAACCAGACTGTGCAGACCAGAAAAGAAGGATGTCATGAAGGCTATAAAATGAAAGGCAAGTCCAGCCAGAGTGTAAATTGACCAGAATATATTTCATTCTCCTGGCTGCAAGGTCTCCAGCTTTTGAATGAATATGTGCTTAACTATTTATAATTGACCTTTGCACAAAGGAACATGAAATTTTTATAGCTCAAAGCTTCATTTATTAACTTTACTGGAGTGTAAAATATTGCTGTTTGCCATAAATTTATACCAGGACAAACAATATATATGCTAATTAGTAGTCATGTCGTTGTCTGCACGCTGTGGTGTTGGCTGGTCATTTCCAACAGGCAAAATAGCAGAATTCAATCGACAAATGACAATTGCATCACTTGATACTTGCTGTTCAAACAGTGAAGTCTGGAGTGGTGAATTAATGGTGTTCATTATAACGAGTCCATTTCCTTTTCATTTCCTTTACAAATTAGTCCAGGTAACATGCTGAGTCCCTTCAAGAACGGCTTCTGGGAACCTGCTGAGATACACCTGCAAACGCACAACTCAGCAGAATCCCTCTGGCTCCCATCCTGTGGTTTTCATGCTCCTTCTGGAGTTTCAAAAACTCACTGATGCTTCAGGCTTGGAAGGAGCCTTAGAGATCATCTCTACTTGTTTTTATTGAGAAGGAGACTGAGGCTGAGGGCAGTTAAGCGTATTGCTCAGGGGCACACAGAAAGACAGAGATGGAGTCAGGGCTTAAGAGTAGATCTTAGCAAAAAATAAGACTGGAAAAACCCCCAGCAATCATTGTCCTGTATCCCATTTAAAAGATGGGAAAACTGAGCATCAAAGAGGGCAAGTTCAAATGCTAAATCCTTTGTGGAGGCTGGAACCCCTAAGTAGAACCTGTGGCTTCATTCTACCCATTCATGTACTACTATCTATTTAATAGATGTTTATTTAGTACCTACTATGCACTAGGTGCTGAAGAAAAGAATGGTTATCCAAGTACACACAGCCCCTTCCCTCCTGGTGTCTAAAGTATAGAGTGAGAGACATATATGAATCAAATTGTGCCACAATTATCTCCCAGCAGGATATGATAGGCACTATGAGTGTTATGAGGGTGGCAACAACGGATATGATCTCATCAGGGGGGCTAGATATCATTTGTGAGCTGAAATCCAAATGATGAATAGGGATTGATGGATGAAGTATGTTGAAAAGGTAGGTAAAACATATTCTTGACAGAGGGAAGAGCGTGTGCAAAGGCCCTGAGGTAGGAATAAGCTCAGCCAGTTATAGGAAGGAAAGAAGGTTATCATGGATGTGTGCACAGAATGAGGGAGAAAGTAATACAAGATGAGTCTAGTAAGGTGGTTTTGTTCATATTGAACTTTGTGGGTCTTGGTTCTTTATTGGAAGACCCACAGAGAGCAAATAAACACTTTAAGAAGCGTGGAAACGACAGGCAAAAATAGAACACTGTGTCTCCACTGTAACTCACATTACATTGAATTGCACTATCGCTTTCCTGGCTGTAACCTTAACTGTAAAACCGAGGACTTGAACCATTACTATTTGTACTTTATGTTTACAGCATGTAGTCCAGTTCTTGGTATATAAGCTTGAATACTGTTTGCTACATGAAAAGATGACCTTCCCACCATCACCTACAAAATATTAGCAAAGAAGCACCTATTCTTTTATCTTTATACTACATGGATTATTCCTTCCCTTCTCCATTATGACACAAGTGTGAAGGTGCAAAATTTTCCAAAGCCCTCCCCTCTTCGTCTTTGCTGACATAATCCATTTTACTTCTGAGAGCAGATTTCCAGCTAAATACTTCCCCAATGATACATAAGCCAAAGCCTGCTGAAATTTTCTAAGAAAGCTTTTGTTCCTTAATAAAAGGAACAGATGAAGCTCTTATGTATCGCCAACTTTCTTCTCACCTTCAATTCAAATGCAATGCCTGGAGCTGTAGCAACTGTCTTTTGATGGTGTGTTGACAGACATGAGGGAATGACAAAAAGAACTATTAATATACAGACCTCAGTCTCAATATTGTTAAGCAGTCAAAACAATCCCTCATCTGGATCCTTATTTAACCAAAAATAAACAAATAATAGACTTTTATTAGTTTTAGCCACTCTAGTCAGTTGTTCTGGTTTTTTTTTTTTTTTTTTTTTTTTTTTTTGCAGCCAATCACAGCTCTAATTGGTACAAAACTCCAAGACACTACCTAGCACAAAATAGGAACACAAGACGTATTTACACTCTTCCCAATTCAGTCATTCCCCTTTCCACCAAGATATTTTTCTTGTACATTTATCCACTTTTGACCCTCTTTATTTAGCTGATTATGCATATTCAAATACTGGACACAGAAAGAGAAGAGAGAAAGAAAGGGGGCAAAATTGGAGAGAGAGAGAGAGAGAGAGAGAGAGAGAGAGATACAGAGCCAGAGACAGAGACAGAGAGACAGAGAGAGAGGGAGAAGAGTGACTCTGGGAAGCTTAAAAATTCTGTTGGAAGTTGAGAGACCTACACAGGCAAAATAATAACTCCATATTCCACCTTGTTAATAAACAGGGACAAGCTCTGTGCTTCAAATCCTATCCTGCTATTAGCAGCATTGGAACTTTGGAAAGTCACTTCACCATTTGGGACCTCTACTTATTCTGTTGCAAAATAAGGAGGCTTAGATAGTCTCTAATTTAGTGCTTCTCAAAAGGTATTCCATGAACTACCAGCATCTATATCACTGACGGGGCTTGTTAAATGCAGGTTCCCAGGCCTCACACCAGCCTAAGAATCTCTGGGGCTGAGGATGAATGACTGGCATCTGAAGCATGCTCTGGGAGCTGCTATGGTCCTGAAGTTTGAGAACCATTGTCAAGTTCTGCTCTCGATTTAGCATCCTCTGATTCACTTGGAAGGAAGTACACACTCTATATTTCAGATTGTACAGATGAGGCAGAAAACTGATGTTTGAAAGCATTGTTTTAATTGACTTACAATGATTAAGAGCTGAAGCCCAGTGCAGCTGGAGATCCCAGCTCCTCCCAAACCAGAACTGAAGTTTCGTGACAACTGCTGAATTAAATTATAGGAACCACCACAGTGTTTGCTGCTGGAGCTGTTCACAGTGTTGTCAAAATACCCTCTGTGCATATGTATCTGTGCGGATGTGTGTTTGAACACATGCATGCCTGTGGATAAATATATGCATGGCCACATATGGATGTGCACGTGGTGATGTGCATGCCCATGTGCTTAAGCATACACTAATGCGTGTGCATACGGACCAAGTGTGTATCCCTCTATGTGGCCACATGTGCTTATAGATGCACACATTTCTGCATATCCATGCTTAAACATTCACATGAATATATGCATAAATAAATGTATTTTTTTTTGCACCATTTGTTATAGATTCCAAATTGAGTTATGACAAGAAAACAGTAATCCTCATCATGGATTACTTCATTGAATTTTCACCACAAACCTTAGGTAACTACTACCCTTCTCCCCATTTTAGGGAGATATGGCTTAGAGAAATCAATTAACCCATCCAGTGCTATCAGCCTAGGAGTAAGCATCACTTGAGTTATCCAAGTCTTCCTGATTCCCAGTGATCATAAGGGATCACAGTGCAATACTGCTCAATAAAGAGTTATTGAATGATCATTAATAAATAGAATGATATTTAGTAGAATGAAGTGTTCATTTGGATTCCCGAAAGAGCCTCATCTGCAGGAAATAGAACCTGGTTTAGGATCACAGAGGAGAGGCATATTTTAAAGTTGGAAGGGATCAAAAAGGTCTTCAGACCCAAATGGCCTTATGATATATTAAGGAAGTTAAGGCCTAGGGAGGTAAAGTGACTTGCTCAAGGTGACAGGATTATTGTTACCATAGCAACAACAGAAGTAGCATCCCCTTCTCCTCATTCCCAGTCCAAGTCTCTCTCCTACAGTCCCAAGGGCTTCGTATCTTTTTTCTTTTATACAAAAAGACAAAATGACTTCAAGGTTACCTTATGGTATCTGCAACAATGAAGAAAATGAGTGCAAATTTCCTTGACACAAACACGAGCTGCAGTGATCATTGTTATTATTATAATTACGCTGTTTGGGCCTCTGCTCCCTGTCAGTTCTCAGAGTCAGTGGACAGACATCGGGACAGGATAATTAAATATGCTCAAGCGCCTGTCATGACTCCACACGGATCCAGGAGACAGAGCTTCGTGGACCAATCACCTCATTCCCTCAAAGTGCCCCATCTCATAATTAAAAATTAAACCGTTTTCCAGTGAAATTATTTTGTTCATTCTTCTTGCTCCCGCTCCAGCGCCTGTGGCACCAGCTAAATTTCAAATTAAATAATTCAACTGCAATACATTTAAAACAGATCACGTTTAGTGCCACACTTTCAGTTGGCTGTGAAACCAGGCCAACTGAACAGGATCCTCCTGGGTGCCGGCCGCCATGGGTGTGCAGGGCGCGGGGCTCCACTAAGGAAGGCTGGCTCCCTCTTCCTTTTCTCACCGTCTCAGGCTCTAGCACAGTGAAATGGTTTTCTTTCCCCCCCTTAACTATTTTGTCTCATCTTTATCCCTTCGTTCTCATTTTTCTCCCCTTTGATCAACCGCTTCCTTTAGAAAACAGAATCCTCCATTCTGTGTTTCTGGTGGGCTGCTCTCAGCGTGCTTTCAACAGCTGCTTACTCGCTAAGGCGATAGGGAGGCATGCCGACGCTCCCTGTGCCCTGCAAGAAGGCAGGATGGATTAAGGGACTGTGCTGAGTCAAACGCGCTCTCTCCTCCTGGGGCTGCCAGTTTTCATCTGGGTCAGGCCGCCAGGATCTCAGAACCGTCATTTCATTTGACAGATACTACTGTAACAATAGCCTGTACAGCTAACGGTCCCCGCCTGGGGAGCCAGCATGGCAGCCCAGGGCGATGTAGCAAAGACAGATGGGGAGGAAGCCTGGGTTTGATGTCCGGGTATGACCTCGAAGGAGCCACTTAACCATTCTGGACCTCAGTTTTCTCCTCTCTGCCTAGACATCATAGTTTTTAATCTATGCTCAGGCTCACAAGTAAGAGGGTACTTTGAACCACAAATGACTTTCAGGGAAGGTCACCCAAGATTATGAGTTAACGAGGACGGCTGAACAAGCGATAGCAATTGCCGGGGAGGGGGCAAGGGTGATCCTCTTCCCCCCAACTCAAGTATCCACGAAGGGAGGGAAATTCCTGTTCTAATGCCCAAGAGGAGAGACTTTCTGTTTCTTTCTGGTTTCACTTTCTCTTCCCCAGAGGATGACTATTCACTTACACAGTGGGTGAGTTTGAGAGAAGGATCTCAGCCCTCCTGAGCTACCATTTTTAGAGGCAGCCTGTCCCCAGAACCCACACATCTCCATGTTTTTCAATCGTGTGCTTACAGAGGCAGTCTCAGCCCAGATGGTGGCAGGGTGGGCTGTGCAGTGGCTCAGTGCTGCCTGTGATGGGTGGGTACATTTACTTCAAGTGTGAAGTGAAAGGAAGCCCTTGATAGTGGCTGACCTGATTTATCCTCCAAATAAGCTTTTGTTGGTAACAGATCTGGCATGTTTGATTTTCACTGGTGTGTTTCTTGAATCTTATTTCTCAGTAAGTTCTGAATATTGTAAAGGAAAGGGAATGTTGTTTATTAATCTTGTAAAACTCATTTTCTTTTTCCTACAGAGACCTGAGGAAAGATACTAAACACCACTAGGTGGAAGAAGGGACAGGTAAGTTCCTTGACACTCTACAGAGCCACTTAAGACCAGCAGAATATGTTACAAGGGAACATTTCAACCCTGAAATGGCAGAGGGCAGTCCCCCTGAGGCAGTAAGCTCTTCATCACAAGAGGTGTCCAAGCCATGGTGCATTAACCACTACTCTGTACCTCTAGCACTGGGTGGCTTGCTTTGATGTAAAAATGAAAGATGCGATTGTGGAGGGAGTTTGGGAATATCCCTGGGTCCTGCTTCACCTGTGCAGATCCTGTCACTTCCTTCTGCAAGAGCTCCCACAGTGCTGAATGCCGGCATAGCTGTGGTCTTGCACAACTCAAGATGGTGTTTGTCATTTGCAGAGGTGTGTTTATATAGAGAACACACACTTCCGAGGTGGCTCTAAGGAACTAATGAATGCCTTTCCTTCCTGTAAATGCACTCAGTGGGGCACACAGGCATGCATGCACACTCACACGTGTGCAATGCTCACACAAATGCTCAAGGAGGCCATTCTTACGTCTTATTTCTTAAAATGTGCCTGAGACTCATAGCCCTCTTGGAGTAAATACAGGAATAACGGTAAGTGGAGACTATTAAAAGGAAAAACAGACTCTAGTTTCAGAGAGACTGCCAAGTTACACTCCTCACAACACTCAGGCCCACCATCCAGGGGCATGCAGAGGGGATAGACTATTGGGAACCCCACTGTGTGATACGGTGGCCAGAAATGCGGAGGCCAGCTGGGTTAGAGACTAGGGGAGGTGACCATCCACCACCACATATTATCCCAAAGGAGCTGGTGTCTGTCAATCTGCTTTCAGAAACTCATGCTTGATTCTGGGTGCTACTAAATTGGTAAGCTCCAAGAAGGACTTTCTTTCCTGGTCATATCCAGCTCTCATGGAACTGGATTTGGAGATGAGGGGAGCCTGCCGGCCTCACAGGAATGGAAAGGCCTGGGGCTCATGTGGGTCACAGAGAAGGGCCCTTTCATTCCTGATTTTACTCTGTTCTTGGATTCCACAATGGTTACTGGCACGTGGACATTAAAATCCAGCATGCATTTTCCACGTTCTTCGTTTTTTTTTTAGTTAAATAATAATTAGCAATAGAGAGAGCACAGGATCCAGAGTCAGTGGTGAAGGGTTAGAGATTTGCAGGTGGCAAATCAGTTTATTCACAGATGCTCCATCTGAGGTGCTAATACTGTCATGCCTTTGTCTGCAGGCTTCAAGTTGGGTCTGGGGGAAAAAATGTGCAAAGTCATTTGAGGAAAGGTACAAAATGGAAACTGCCCCGTTCCTGAATGAGACTCCTTTGTTAACTTCCCAGTAATTCAACCCACAGAATAGTGGGAAAGAGCCTCAGATTTGGGGGCTGAAGACTTGGGTTTGAGAAAGGACTTTATCACTTACTAGTTCTGTGCTTTCGGATAATTCATTTAAACCACCTGCCCCTTAGTGGCTTCATCCAATAACCTGGGAAGGTTATAACAGCCCTTCCCTCAGACATAGTGGTTGTAATTGCAGGAAATAATGGATAGTAAAATACTGTAATATTTAATACACTGGAGTCCCTGTTGTTTTCCGATCTAGAGTTTTGTGAGATTTCTGGGGTCAAATGAATTGTATGACATGAACATATTAAAGGCCCTCATGAGCCCGGTTGTAAATAAACACAAAGTAAATATAAAGAGACAAAACCCTCATTTAGCCTTGAAACCTAGTAGTTTCAACATCTAATTTTACCCTTGAACTCAGTCTCCGGGAAGCATCACTTATCGTTTCATTTCGTGTGTTTTGAGGGATGCAAGGCCACAGAAAGAACTCCTACTCTGGCAGACAACTGAGCATAGACCAGTGCAACTGGCACCCAGGTGAGGGAACGCATTAAAGATCATAAGGCAACCCCAACTTCCACTGTCGCCAAATATTCTGCTTGACAGTTTTGCCCAAGTCTGGTCCTGGTTTGGCTCAGTGAGCCATTGAACACATCATGGCTGCAACTCCAGAAATCAGGATTCAGTGGACATTCGGCCAACTTTCTTTCCTTATGAAGACTTCAGTTTCCTCATCTGTCCTTTGAGGCAAATGTCCCGGATCTGCCACACAGACCATCAGCGTCAGCATCACTTGGGTTTGAAGACACAGATTCCTGAGCCCCAGACCTCAGACAGAAGCAGAATAGCTGCATTGTCAGATGTTTCCTCTGTGGGGAATTTCATACCCCCTAAAATCGAGAAAAATTTCAGAGCCACACCAACACTAACATCCTTGGCTTTCTTTACATTCACACACCTGAAGCAAGGTATCCAAAGAAAAAATTAGAGGTCAGGAGGCTCAGACAAAAAGTGGACCCTCCTCACTGGGCAAACCTCCTAAGACGAAGCTCCCCACCTGTGTAAGTCTCCAAGCCCCACATCTAAGGCAAAGCAGAACCAGAACTGTTATCCCAGCCTTCCACTGTAATTCCAGAGAAGCTTCAGGACGCATACACAGGTGCCTCTCTGAATTGCCCATCTGAAGCCAGGACTGTTGGAGTGAAACATAAAATATCACAGCATTGATTTAATGGCCTTTAAAAGTCCCTCCTGAGCTGCTGGGGAGCTCCTTGTCTGTATCCCTGCGCACCACTGTGCTCGTAAAGCTGTCACCATTAGTTGCTGCCCACCATCCTGATAGCATTTGGGTCACACATCAAAGGAAGGGATGCGGTTTCTGAGAGAGTCTAGTATGAGGTTGTGGCAGCCTTAATCCTTGTCCATGTTTTCCCAGATTCTCAGTGTGGGTGTGGCATCTAGCTTCTGTCAGACAACTCCCTGAAATACTGGCTTCACTGCTTTTAGGTTGGAATGTTCACTTTCCAAGCTGCCTAGGGCCAGAATCTGAATTTATTCCAAGTGTTTCCTGCTTCTGCCCGGGCCCTCGTATTAATTAACCCTATCCACATCTGTGTATTTCTTGCAGTTTTTCATGGCTATCATTGTAGACCAGCACCATCCAATGGAAACATAATGTGAGCCACAGAGGTGAACTGCATATAAAACTCTAAATTTTCTAGTAGCCACATTTAAAAAGTAAAAAAAACAAATAAGTGAAATTACCTTTTAAAATATTTAATAATATATTTGATTTAACCCAATATATTCAAAATATTATTATTTCAACATAAAATTGATGTAAAAATTTATTAATGTGATATTGTACCTTTTTCGGGGACCTGGTCATTGAAATCCAAAGTGTACGTTATACTTACAGCATCTTTTACTCTGGACTGGCCACATTTCAAGTAGTTAATAACCATGTGTGGCCACCACATTGGACAGTGCAGTCCCAGACCAGTATGAGTGAAAC
Organism: Lagenorhynchus albirostris; assembly: GCF_949774975.1. Classification (NCBI taxonomy): domain Eukaryota; kingdom Metazoa; phylum Chordata; class Mammalia; order Artiodactyla; family Delphinidae; genus Lagenorhynchus; species Lagenorhynchus albirostris. Next base: position 15,503,328 of record NC_083101.1, read on the forward strand.
TAACGATTCCCTTATCCATTCATTCAAGTGTGTTTTGACCACTGGCTGTGTCACATGTAGTTCTGGGCACCAGGCTACAGAGATAAAAGCCATTTGACATCTATGTTCTCCTGGAATTTATAATCAAATAGGAGTGACAGACAATAAGCAAGTAGAGGAATAAATAGGCAAAATAATTTCATAATAAAGAGTATGAAGAAGGAAAAAAAACACAACAGGTTGATATGATAGCGAGTAACCCAGAGAGAGGAGAGGAATGGATTAGATCAAATTATAAAGGAAGGATCACAGAACAGAAATCTGAATGAGAAGAACGCATTCATCTACTTTTCATTATCATAACAACCAAATATAAACCTTGTTAGGACCTAAGTGGTGGAAAGTGCTATATGAAATATTTCTGGTGTGTGAATTTCTGGTGTGTGATAAGCTCGAGACTGTAGTGAACGTTAGACTCTAATCCCTATACAAACAAGAGACATATTCCTAGGGCTAGGACCCTGTCTTGATTCTAGTACCTGCTCAATATATATTTAATTGTTGGTCACATAAATAAAGGAAGAGCAACCATTTATGAACCTTGGTTTTTAGATTAAAAGACGTAGTTTGAAGGCTAAAAATGTTAATTCTGGTTTTTGTTAGTTTTTTTGGGGGGGAGGGGTTGTGAGGTTCAGTCTGGTCTCTAAACAATAACATGCTCTCAGTAGGTACCCCACCCCTGCCTATGATGGCAGTTGATCTAGCCAGTGGTTCAAAGAAAGGAGATCTTTTTAATGCCCATCCTTCCTAAGACATATGAATAGAAGCCCAGGCTCAGAAAAATGTGCTTGTGAGCACCAAGATAATTTGTGAAAACGCCAGGCCTTTCTTGCACAAGCAATGTGCTGAAATATGCAGAAATAAAATAAAATTAAAAACGTTAAGTACAGCCTTTGTATTTCAAATCAGTGAGAGCTAGCGTGAGTTTTGCTGTTGTTGTTGTTTGAGAATTATAGTACTTTATAAAACTTTGGGAAGAATCTACCTCAAAAGATCAATATTTTCAGAACAATAAAAAGTGATTCAGGAGAATGGGCACCCAACGGAGTGTAATCTTACTCCAGTCACATCTGGTTCATTAAAGAGAAAGATACCTTTAGGACTTTTATTCACAGTGTTTATTCATTTTTAGCACTTTTCTTTACCATCCTCTTTCCTCTGTGATTTTGATCTAACCAACTCTAGTTCTGCCAGTAATAATAGCTAACACGTATTAGCACTAACCAATTCTACTTTAAATGAATTACCTCATTTGATACTCAAAACAGCCCTATTATTTTGGGAAAATTGTTATCCTTATTTTACAGACATAGAAACTGAGGCTCGTGAAGGTTGAAATATTGGCCTAAATTCTTAGTAAAGTGGTCCTCAAGTTTTTGGTCTCAGGACTCATTCATATTCTGACTAGTGAAGACCCTGTATTAGTTTTCAATTTTGGCCATAACAAATTACCAAATACTTACTGGCCTAAAGCAAAAACTTTGCCAAAAATCAGCTGGGCACATCTGTGTAATTCTATTTCTGAGTTCTCTATTCTGTTCCATTGATCAATGCATCTATCTCTATGGCAACACCACACCATCTTAACTGATGGGGCTTATTATAATCAGTCTGGAGGTGAAGCAGACTCATTCTACCACTTTATTCTTCTTTTTCCGAAGTTTAGAGTAATCTTGTCTATATCTACAGAATAATCTTGGTGGGATTTTGATAGAAATGGAGTTAAAAGTTGATACAAATTCGGAAGAACTGACATTTTTACTATGTTGAGTCTTCCAGTTTGTGAGAACAATATGTCTTTCCATTTAGTTAGATCTTCTTTTCTTTCTTTCTTCTGTATCACATACTGTTCATCAAACAAGTCCTACACTTGTTTCACTAGATTTACAATTTTTTTCAGTGTTTTTTTTTTTTTTTTTAGTGACTGGAAACGGTATTATATTATTAATTTTGGTGTCCACAATGTTCATTGTTAGTATAAAGAAATAAATTTATTTTCTTACATTTATCTTACATCCTGTGACTGTGCTGAATTCATTTATTAGTTCTACGGTTTTTTCTTTCTTTTTTTCTCTCCTTAATTTCCCTGGATTTTCTATGTAGACAGTCATGCCATCTTCAAATAAGGAAAATGTTATTTATTCTTTTCTAATTTGCATGCCTTTTATTTCATTTTCTTACCTTACTGCACTGGCTTGAACTTCCAGTACTATGTTGAATAAGAGTGGTGAGATATCCTTACCTTGTTACCAACCTTAGGGCAAACACACTCAGTCTTACACTATTAAGTGTAATGTTGGCTATAGTGTCTTTGTTTTGGTTTGGTTTGGTTTGGTTTAATAAATACTCCTTATAGAGCTGAGAATGTTCTCTGTTCCCATTTTCTGAGAGTTTTTATCATGAATGTTGAATGTTGTGACTCTTCTTTTATGCACCGGTTGATATGATCCTGCAATTTTCTCTCTATCTTGTTAACTGGTGGATTGCTATTTGGAGATCCACTGCTCGGTTTCAAGCCTAACTATTCTAGCACTAACTGGTGTACTATAATTTAATTTTGGCACAAGCCCCCAGGAGTTATCACAACCCCCCACAAGGATTCACAAGGCTGACTTCACTTTGAATGCCAGCCACATGTTCATGGGGCCCCCAAGCTACTCCTGCTTCCGACTGACTGGCTACCAATTCCAGGCTTCCCATGACCTCTTCAAGTTCAATAATTTGATAGCATGACTCACAGAACTTAGGAAAGATCTATACCTATGATTACAGTTTTATTATAAATAATACAACTCAGGAACATCCAAGTGAAAAGGCACATAGGATGAGGTCAAGTCCTGAACAGAGCTCCTGTGCCCAGTCTTGGGAATCAGAGCACATCACGCTTTTAAGCATGTCAATGTGCTCACCCATGAGAAAGCCCCCTGTACTTTGTGTCCAGAGTTTTTATTGGTATTTCATTTTATTGTCTTAATATGAGATACTACTGTCAAAGCTAAGATTTTATTAACCACCATTACCAATTCACAATCGTTAACTTTCAACAACTGTTAATTATTAACAATAAGCATCGATTATATGTGTACATACACATATATACACTCATACTATATGACATATAGTGTAATTCATTAGATATTATTCAATAAATGTCCATTTGCTTCTCGCTTCCTTACCAGAACAAAACAGCTGTGTCTTCCTCATTTTATCACCCACGACAGTAATGATAGCTACCATTTACTGATTCCCTTCTATGTGCCAGATGATTATATATATTTCATCTTCATAAAAGCCCCATGAGATAAACTTTATGATCTTTAACTACCAGGGAGGGAAACAAGTCTCAGAGGGCTGAAGTTACATACTCCAAAATCACAGAGCCACTATGTTAATAATTTTTAATGGTGTAATTGCTTTACCACCTCTTTGAAAATACGTTCCTCGTGGCTCCTACATTCAGAGGCTCAGCCTAAGTAGCTCGACTGCTTGCCATTCATCTGGATAAGCTGGCAGAACAGACTTGGCTTCGATTCTGCGAAGACCTCTGCAGATAGAGAATCCTCTTTTCTTGCTTAGCCTGTTAAACCCGGGGAAGTGGGACATCTTTATGTTGTCAAAGTGATCACTTATCTTGCCTTTTAATCAGCCTTCCCTTTCGGTATCTCGCCCCTCTGAGGCCCGTCTTGTCTTCCTGAGCCTCATATCCATTGATTCTTCAGCTTAAGCCCTGAGAGATAGCTGCCATATTGATAAAATCCCTACTGTTATTTTTTGCCCCCAGTTATCAAAGAGAAGGCTATCACCATGGGAGATACAATGAAGGCCAGAATCCACAGGACTTGGTACAAGATTAGAGGGTGAGGGAGACACTGAGGAAAAAGGAAGAGCCTACGGGGACTGGGTGTGGTTTTGTCTATGCACAACTGGGACAAAAAACAGTGTAATTAATACCAACAATGATAATGATGATGATGACAGATAACATTGACCGAGAGCTTACTGCACATCAGGCCCTATTTGGAGAGCTTTACTGTATTAACTAATTTAATGCTTCACTAACCCTTTGGAGAAAGTTATTACCCTCTTCATTTTACAGTTGTAAAAACTGAATCAGAGGAAGTGAAGCTACTGGCAGGGGGTAGAGAATTAAAAAGGGAAACTTATCAAGAAACTAGTTCTGTGTTGGAATTCCAGGGGATGGTATAACTTCCGGCTGGAGTTCCCTAAGCCACCCGTTTCTGTGCAGTTTCATGCAGTTGAAGGAAGTGTGAACTGGTGAACTTGGGTCAGGTCTAATACAGCCCTGGATATTAGAATTCTGATCTGAGAGGTTTCTTAACTGCAAAGCAGCATTAACAGTGAGTGCATGGCTCCCTGAGGTGTCCTGGGGACTGAATAGGGTACAGTAGGTACGCCTGTCCCACAGCAGATTCCTGCCCAGTGACACATGTCCCTCCTGCCTTCCCCCTTTCCCCCCATCTCTCCCTCTGCATCAACAGCTGTGAGAAGCAGATACATAGTGACTGTGAAAGTGTTGTCCAAATACAAGGTGACTTACTTTCAAACTTTTCAAAATTACAAAAAACAAAGATATTTCTCAATTCCCAGGAGAAAAGAAGAAAGAAGATACAAAATCATGTTTAATACTATTATTCAAATATAACAGCTCTTACCTAGGCCAGACCATAAGCTCCCTGAAGGCAAGGTCCGGGCCTGTATTTATTAAGCAATGTATTGCCAGCATTGGCACACAGTAGGCATTCAATACAGATTTGCCAAACTAATATACTTGTAGGCATTTTATTAGACTTTTAAAAACTATTTCTTTGGTAAATGCCATGTTCCTGACCTGACATTTCTTGCTGTTTATCAATTTAGTCTTTCTTTTTCTTAGTGTGTGTGTGTGTGTTTCTGTTGCAGAGATAAGATGCCTTATAATTAGCATAATCTATTCCCTACAGTTGACAATTTGGTTTCTCCAATTTTTTTTGGTTTTGTTTCTTTTCTTTTTTTAAAATTTTACATATGATGTTACTACTGGCCTTCTAGTAATCTCTGTACACTTCTGTGATCATTTCTTCAGTAGAAATTCTCAGAAGTGGAAATGCTGGATGGAAGGTCTGTGGTTCAACACCTAACAAACATTCCTTCAGTGCACATCATGACCCCTAAAGGTCACACTCAGTGACTCTTAGACACTCAGGACTCAAGATTTCCAGTCCAGAGTAGTTTTCCCTTTGCAATCCCCCCAAATCCCCAAACCAAATTCTGACCAGGAAGCCCCAGGAAAGCAAATTATTTTTAAACTCCTTAAAGGGATTATTGATACTTCGCTGGCTGACAGGTCCTCTCAAGGATGGGACAAGAGGCTCTCTTTAGCCCTCTGGGGCTACAGGAAGAGAAAAAGGAGCAAAAAAGACTAGCTTTTGCTAAGGGAGGGCTGGCGCACATGCACACACACACGTACACTCACACACACACGTGCACACATGGGCCATCTGTAAGCGATTTTTTTCTTTTTTAAGCATTGGCAGGAAGATAGTGAAAGAAAGGGATGTGTGCATTCTTTGGGGGATCTGTGGAGCCATGAACAGAGTGTCCCCCAACCCCAACAGAAGATTGTAAACAAGCAAAGATCCTCGTGATTGTAAGAGCTGCTGCACTTGCGTCTTTAGGTGAGGTGCTGCCATAGCTCATTCCACGTGCAGGATGGGTTAGCTGCACTGTGACTGTTCCACTTCAACCTGAACTCCTTGGGGGTTTATTCTAAGGATGCTGGCGAGGCAGCATAATAATACCTCTGCAACGTTACTGCTCCTTCCTCTGCTTGGCAGGATGCAAGCACAGATCTGTCTCCACTCGTCCCTAACTCTCTATTAGTTCACTTTTCAAATGGAGGAGGGCAGTTGGAAAGTAGGGGAGTTCAGCTATTAGCTTTTTTCCGCCTCTTTCCCCTCCTCACCCTTCTTGCATCTTTGAAGGCAGTCGGGTTGGGAAGCAGCACAGGATGTGAGGCGCTGCTGGGTGCCCTGGGGCTTCCGTGCATTGGATTCAGGCCTCTGGCAAATCTCCTTCAAGCAGCTAAACTTAGTCATAACTTCTGCAAATGTTGTGCCTCCCTCCCCTGCTCTACTTCTCTTCTCTCCCCAGGCCCTTCCCCCGACAAAGGATACTTTTTTTTTTTTTTTTTTTTTTTGCAGTATGCGGGCCTCTGTTGTGGCCTCTCCCGTTGTGGAGCACAGGCTCCAGACGCGCAGGCTCAGCGGCCATGGCTGACGGGCCCAGCCACTCCGTGGCATGTGGGATCTTCCCGGACCGGGGCACGAACCTGTGTCCCCTGCATCGGCAGGCGGACTCTCAACCACTGTGCCACCAGGGAAGCCCCATATTTGTCTTTTACAATGTTGTCTGTCAAGTATAGTTCCTAAGGCAGAGATTACTAATTGTTCACCAATGTCTGTTCTCCCCTATTTGATTAGAGAAATCCTAAATTTTCACACAGCGTATGACCAATGAACTATAGACTACATATCATAGCTCACCTTACAGCCTGTTATGATCAAGGGATTAAATGCTAGTCATTAGGATGTGAGTAAAAATAATGTATGCTACACAAAAGAAGTGGCTGTATACAATCCTGCCCCTTTCACCTTTCCCAATGCCTGGAAGGGGATGAGAGCTGAAGAATTACATTAGACGTGAGTGGTGTGGAGAGAAGGGCCAAAGAATTGCTTCTTCTAAATTATGGTTCACCAGACCTCACCATCTATGTTAGGTCCAAGTAGTTTGTAAACACTCAAGAATGTTTACTGAATAAATAAAGACTTGTGCTAGAGATAATGGAGACCAGCAAAAACCAAGTAGTTAACCACAAACTGGAAGAATTGACAGTCTACCAGGAGGGATCAGAAAGGCACAGAAATCAGCTGATCAACACGTAGTTATTGTGATCTGTGTGCTAGGACTTGGGGATACAAAGGCAAATGAGTCAGAATATCTGCCCACCATGAACTCATGGTCTGAGAAGTGACACAGTCAACTACATGAATAACTCTGGCAAAATCCAGGCTAGAGCAGAGAGAGGACTTTACGGGTTCACAGAGGTGGGTTAACCTCAGATCAGACAAGCGAGGGCTTCGTAGGAGGTGTAATCTAAGCTGAGTTTGGAGAGTGAGCTGAGGGGAGAAAGGAAGACAGGTAGGCAGACGGCAGAGCAAGACCAACCATGAAGGCTTGTAAAATCCTGGCCTACTGGAGAATGAAGGTAAAGTTCTGTATGGTTAGAATGTAGGTTGTATATGTGCATGTCAGGTGCAGGTCTGGAGGGGACATGATAAAGTTGGACAGTCAGAAAGTGACAAATGACATTTAGCTAAATTTTGGTGGAAGGTCAAACAAGTAGAAGGTCAGCATGGAGATGTAGAGTAAGAAAGAAATCCTTCATGTAGTAATAAAAATAATTACAACAAAAAGTAACAACAGTTCCTACTCTTGAACCTTCAAGATGTGGTCAATATATTACATATGCCGTCTAATTGTATCCTCAGACCATCTCTTTGAAGTAGCTGTATTGATTTTCTACTTTTTATATGTAAAAATGAAGCTCAGAGAGGCTAAGTGGCTTACCCAAATGACACAGCTGGTAAGGGACAGACAGCAACTCCAGCCCATGTCTGTGTGCTCCCCAAACAGATGCTGTTAACTTTCAACTCATGTAATTGTAAAATGCACTTTAATGATTGGCAAAACGTGGTGGTGCAGAAATGGGGGTTATACATTTTATATAAAGAACAAAGCATTGGCCACCCCCAGAGTTCTGAGGTTCTGGGCCCCATTAGGGAGCTTGTGAAGCTACGAAGATGATAAAATGGATCCCCAGGTGTCTGCACTTACCTCCCTAATGCATTCTTCCAGAAGAACCTGCTGTCATCTATTCCAGGAGAGAGATATTCACCCTGAAATTGTAAAGAGCAGTTTATAAAAAGTGCCCCCAAAAAAGGAAAACCTAGTACTTGAAGCTGATGGTTGGACAAAGTGGGGCAGGGAATAGTCTATTATTATTACTTAATTTTCAAAAAAAAGGGTGCACAGTTTTATCCTACTTATAATAAAAGTCATGATATAATAAAAGCATCTCATCAGAGCAGTCATTTCTACAAATAGAGCACTGACGCTTTAGATATTAACATGTGTTATAAATGTCATTGATATATTAAGACTTTTCAGACTGTCTATCTAAAAATAGAGGAAAAGCCGGAGGGAGGGAGGAGAAAGACACAGAATTGACTAATTCAATCAGAAAAGTGGGAACCTATTCTTGCACAATTAAGTCTTCTATTTGTAAGCAATGCAAGTAAACACCTGAATCTGATTTATGGTTTAAATTCTATTCACCAGCAGAGTGTGACACAGAAAGGGGGAGAAATGCACAAAGAGGGGGAGGAGGGAAGAGAGACAGAAATGAAAATATGTAGAATTAAGGAGGTTTAATATTAAAACGAGACTCGAGTTATCCTCTCCAATCATCTTACTTTGGATGTGGGGAAACTGAGCATTGGGGAGACTCTACAATTGAATCTAGGTCAGTGTTGCTTGGTGTTAGACAAAAGAAAGCTTTTATCTGAGCTTTTTTATCTGAGCTCCAAATCAGATATTAAAGGGGAGAGCTAGTATTTTTTCCTAAAGAAAAGTGGAAAGCTCTGTGGGTGGGGGAAACAGCGTTGGCAAGGCTTTGGGAACAGGAGTTAGAAACAAACAGGAGAAAGGGAGTATCAAAAATATTTAGGACTGGGCTTCCCTGGTGGCGCAGTGGTTGAGAGTCCACCTGCCGATGTAGGGGACACGGGTTCGTGCCCCGGTCCAGGAAGATCCCACATGCCGCAGAGCGGCTGGGCCCGTGAGCCATGGCCACTGAGCCTGCGCGTCCGGAGCCTGTGCTCCGCAATGGGAGAGGCCACAACAGTGAGAGGCCCGCGTACCGCAAAAAAAAAAAAAAAAAAAAAAAATATATATATATATATATATATATATATATATTTAGGACTTATCATTTGAAAGGAGCATTATATATAATCCAATTTAATATTCATGATAACCCTGGAAAGGAGGGCAATTAGACCCATTTTTAGACCCATTTTATTCATGAAAACTCAGAAAAGTTGTCATGTCCCCCTAGGAGATTAACAAAGCTGGCTTCGCTGACCCATGTCACCCAAGGTGCCAGACCCATCTCAGCGGCCAGGATAGAGTCCCACTCTACACTTGAACTCACCTTGGTGTCTCAGTGCTGTGTGGTGATCGTGCAATCACAAGGCCAACCGACTCATGCACAGAAGGGCTCCCCTGAGGTCACAGGGACCTTGGGTATGAGTTCCCTTGACTCTGCCTGGCCTAAACATTAGCACTGCTTCCTTTCCTTCTTTCCCTTGGGCAAAACTATAGGGCAAGTCAATTCTGTGTTCCACACAATGTTGCCTAATTCAATGAAAAATAACAGAGGGCTTCCCTGGTGGCGCAGTGGTTGAGAGTCCGCCTGCCGATGCAGGGGACGCGGGTTCGTGCCCCGGTCTGGGAGGATCCCACATGCCGCGAAGCGGCTGGGCCTGTGAGCTATGGCCGCTGGGCCTGTGTGTCCGGAGCCTGTGCTCTGCAACGGGAGAGGCCACAACAGAGAGAGGCCCGCGTACCGCAAAAAAAAAAAAAAAAAAAAAAAAAACCAAAAAACAGAAACCGGTTATTGTTCGATTGTCTTGTATAGGAAAACTATACAAATAACTAAAAGTCTAATTTATGTCTTGAGTTCAACTTGCCATCACAGATGTTGCAGAACAGACCACAGGGGCATGCCATGTAGGGTGGCAAAGAACACACAGGAAGAGGGAAGGAAAGAGAAGAGATTTTGTGGGATTTAAAAATAAACACTATGAAAATGCTAGTTGTGGTTTGGTTGTGCAAACTAGCGCTGTTGATGTTATTATTATTTGGGGGACCTTCTTAAGCTTCCCTGGAGCTCTATAGCCATAGAGAAAGAAAAGGAGTCTCCTTCTTCTTCTCCTTCTACCATCTCCTCCCTTACCTTAGCCTTTCCCTTCTTTTTCTCACTTCTCTGGTCATTGATAGCATAAATATTTTCCTCTTTTTCACACTGCCTTAGCTCATCATGGCTTATAAAAACCCCTAGGGCATTTGGAATCTGCTTTTTAATTTTTCAAAATTCGAATTATTTTTATGATGAAGACAATACTTGCTTAAAACTAAACAAAATGGAAGTCCAAAAAATGCAAAGTGAAAGCTCTTCTCACCCCCAGGGAACCACTGTTTCAAGTGTGGCTGGGAAGTAGCATTTGGTGGTTAGCAGCACTGCTCTGGCTTCCTTCTACTTGGGTTCAGGTCCCAATTCTACCACTTCCTACCTGTGTGACTTTGAGCAAGTGACTCAGCTTCTCTGGGTCTCCATTTCTTCAAGTGAAGAATTGGGACTCAATATCATGACCCATCTCTCTGGGTTGCTTGTGAGGATTAAGTGAGATGATGTACATTAGCCCAATGACTGAGCCGAAAAGGCAACTCCCACACGTTAGCTACTCTGCTACATCCTACAGATACACAAATGCATATGAGCAACTAGTTAATTCCATGTATTGTATATGCAGAATTATTTATTCCCCTTAAAATATGACATGGGCCTCTCCTGATGTCTGCAGACATGAACTCATCTCTTTCAACACTTAGTCCATTTAATGGATGAAACTACTCAGTTTTTCACTGATAGTATTGAGAAGGTATCCCCTTATTTGATTTTCTTTTGTAAGCAATACTGCAGTAGGTGTCATAACTCAGACATCTGAAAGGCTCCTCACTTGTATCACATAAGCGATCTGTTTGTTATATGAAGGCATGCTGGGTTGCACGATATTCTTTGAAAAGATGAGGGAAAGATTCCCAGTAGTCATTTTGCTTGGACTTTCTTTCCATGACTGCATCTCCCATGGCAGTTCATTCAGCAAAGGTTTATCCAGACCTCCTGTGTGTTTGAAGATGGACCCAGCACAGTTCTGTGTCTGGAGACCTCAGGTTGTGATGGAGGAATGAGATGTAGATGTAGATACTATGGAGATACTGAGGCACTAAACACAGCAAAAACAAACAAATTTGAAGTTATCTCCCAACGTTCGTAGGAAGCCATTGCAATTTACGTTATTACGCTCTATAAATGTCTTTGGGTTTTGGCTACTCTCAATATTTTTTTTCTTTTCTGTTCTTTTTTCTGAAAAAGATAATTTGGGCTCAGGATCCCCTGGAGCCTGAAGATGACCTGGATCTTAGAAGAACCTACCTGGGTTTATCTATTTCTCGTCTGTGTCCTGTCTCATTAGCACCCCATTAACAACCACAGCCAAAGGGCGCTATTAGAGACCTCTGATTTTTTATTTTTCAGTTGCTCAACTCCCAGGTGCTTAGGGAAATATTTCCTTGCAATTTTTCTATTTCAAAATATCACAGACCAAAACCACTGAGACTTGGGTCTGCAGCAGCAGCCAGGAGGAAAACCAGAGAAAACAATAAATGGGGAGAGGAAAGAAAGAGCTGACATTTTCTTCTGGAGTGAATAATGTATTTGAATGTTCCATTTTGCTGTAGATTGAAAGGGGCTTAAGGGGGAAAGAGGTGAGAAGGAGAAGGAATGAGAGAGATAGAGGGACGTGTAAGCCCCAAGAGGTGGGCACTGCAATCTAGAAAGCTATTCTCAGCCAGGCTTAGTTCTAAAGTTCACCACTGAATTATGTGCTGGATGTTTGGAGACTCTCTCTGGTGCTCTTGTAACATCTGTAATAGAATGTGCTGGGTGTGGGATGATTCTTCCACTTCAGCACATATTGCAACCTGTTCAATTTCCTTGTGTTTTGTTTCTTTTTTTAACTTATTTAATCCCCCGTCTCTTTTTTCTCATAGTTATTTTTAAGTTACAGAATAGAGGCTCAGTAACTGTTTGCTTACAACCATCTGAACATTTCTTTCCTGTAATAGATATTACATTAAAAACAATAGGAGTAGATAAACCCTACACTAAAAATGCTTTGGACAATATATGAACACTGTGGAACAAAATATGGTTCACTTTATCCCAAATGGTTGTCTTAAAAAGTGTGTGAAGAAAGTCTGCACACACCTAGACTGATTCTCTTGCATATTGTGGAAATATATATGACATACATTATGAACATGTTCTTTTGAAAAAAAATTGTTCTGAGATGGATGCAAATTACAGATCAGGCTTCTGTAAACTTCTTAAATAGCTTAGAGTATTTAAAGAAAAATATGAAGTCACCAATTAAATTTTAACGGCACTCAAAATAAGTTGCAAAATACCAATGTAAAGTAGATGAAATTTTTAATTAACGTTTGGCACAATTGCTTAAAGACCTGAAAGGGGAAAATGTGACGGCAACCAAGGAAACAAAAAAAGGATAAAGACTCCATATCAGCTTCTAGTAAAACTTAGCACATAAAAGATCCTCCAAATATGTGGGAAGGAGGGAGAGAAAAGAAAGAAGAGAAGGCGTAAAAGAGAGAAAGGGAGAAAATGGCAGGTGAGGGAAGGAAAAGAAAAACAAGAACAGAGTAGACGAAGGTAAACAATTGTCATTACTTTCTGATGTTACATAGGATGAGAAAGCATCCAAAGAACAAACAGTCACTGTGTGGAGGTGGATGGGGGATCTCTACGGGGACTCCAAAGGGAACATATTTGAAAATGTATAGGGTCCTCACTACACGGAGATCAGGAAACAAAGGGGAGGGTTTAAGTGCCTGGTGTAATTAACAGGCTTCAGTATCAGACTAGACTAGCTCCTTTCCCAGCTTTTCCACGTACTAAATATATGGGCTTGCACCAGTTATTTAACTTCCCTGTGCCTCAGTCCCCTCATACATAAAAGGGGAATTACAGAAAGAATACCTGGGGCCATAGAAAGAATGGAATGATATAATACCTGCTGAGAGTTTAGCACTGTCTGTGCAGAGTATGCCCCTTGTTGCTGCTATTGTTATTATTATTACAATTATCCTTTTGGAAAGCAATGGCTCAACTTGTAGAAAGAAGCCTACATATATTTATTCCCTTTGTCCCAGTAATCCCCCTCCTGGAAATGGATCTCAAGAAAATAACTCAACAAAAGGATAAAGCTAAGTGCTCATCACCATAGCATGAGCCATAATTGCCCCCCAAATGGGATAACTTAAATGTCCATCAATAGGGGAATAAGTTATAGTGAATTATGATGTATCAGCATAATAGGGTATTATGCAACCATTGCAATGATGATTATGATAATGTAGCGTCACAAACAAATGCTTACAATTTAATATTAAGTGAAAAATATATAAAAGGTATATACAATACAGTTTCAGCTTTGTAAAAATATGCACGCATGTTGGCAAGTGCTTGTATCTTATATGCAAAAATTGAAACGATTATGTATGTATGTTCACTCAAAGTTTTTTTTCCCTTTTTACAAATTGTTTTTTAATATTGTCTTGAAACAATCTAGTCAATAATAAAAACATGCAGCAGGAGATGGCTAAATAGAGAAGCATACACGTTATAACTCACATCGGTGAATTAGTAGTGCAAATGGCTTTGCTTAGAGACGTGCATACAAGGGCTTTGGGACATTTATGTGGGAAATATTAATAAATAATGAGGAAATAGCTAACACGTAAGTTTTACTATGTGCCAAGTACTACAGCCTGAGAGCTTAATTCATTTTATACGTTGAATTTTCACGGTAACACTATTTTACAGATAAGAAAACTAAGGCACAACATGGTTAAGTAACTGGCCAGAAGACACATGGCTACTAAGCAGTGGAATGGGATTTGCATCTAAGCAGTCTCACCCCCAAACCCATGCACCTAACCATCACATGCACTGCTTTCAGCCAGGGACAGCTTTGTAGGTGAGGTCACACCACACACAGCCCCCGACTCGGGAGGATCCCCTGCATGGGTTTGAAGCTCTGTTGCTGCGGTCTTGAAATTCTTAATCATCTTGTCTTTGAACCTGTGTTTTGTGAGAGAAGTCAGATGGGAAGATGGTGCATGTGCTGAGGGCTCAGCGGCACTGCTCGCACGGGGTTCCACCTTCTCGAGATGTGCCCTCAGACTCTACTCTCCAACCCTGGTGCCCTGAGCCCTGCCCAGACTCTACCTTCCCACCCTCACCTCATGGCCACTGCCACCCTCCATCCTGGGTGGTGACCAGATCTCAGTGGCAGAGAAAAGACTGGATTACACCATCATCCTCTGTCTACAGCGGGGGCCAGCATGCGGGCACAAGTCAGAGTAGGGTTGGGCCAGTGCCTTGTGGCCTCTTGGGGTGGGGCGGGGTGGTGGGTGTCTTGCCCTGGTTTGGTATCACCATCATGCATTCAGCAGGCAACCTGGCAGCAGCCTCTTGCCCACCCCTGACCCAGGTACTTAACATGCTCCTGTTGTAATTAAAGGTTGCAATCCCTTGGGGTGTTGCCCCCTCTGTGATCCTTGGGGTGTTGTCCATGGGTTAGAGCAATGGACCTATAGGAAGTAGAGACTGACCTTCCCACCCTGACCAAGGTCCAACCATCTATTTTGCACGGGTTCCCACCGGTTATGTAGCTGAATTTCATTCTGCTATCATTTTATTAAAAACAAAAACAAGGGCTTACCTGGTGGCGCAGTGGTTGAGAGTCCGCCTGCCGACGTAGGGCACACGGGTTCGTGCCCCGGTCCGGGAAGATCGCACATGCCGTGGAGTGGCTGGGCCCGTGAGCCGTGGCCGCTGAGCCTGCACGTCCGGAGCCTGTGCTCCGCAACGGGAGAGGCCACAACAGTGAGAGGCCCGCGTACCACTAAAAAAAAAAAAAAAATGTCCCAAAACATAAATGCAGTTAAAATTGGAGACCCCCAGCCTTGACCTACCAGAGGACACAAGAGAGGAGAGAATCACAGAAATGACATTTCTGCCAGTGGCCTGAGATCATATGTTCTGTACAACTTTATTCAGCCGATATGACTTCATTTACGGGCAGAAGTCGTATGATCTTAGCTGTCTCCAATTCCAGAGCTTATAAGCCAGCTTTTGGCAGAGACTGTCATCAAGGAGGTGATGTTTCCCCATGGTTAGCGCACATGCATGTCACCATCTCCTTTGGATTGGAATCCAGGCAATGGATTCCATTGGGTAACTGTGTCACTTGCATGGCCCTTCACTAGTCACTTTACCCAAAAGGAATTAAGATAATCTCTTCTCAGGTCCTTCTGAGAAATAAACCAGGTAATGTCCATAAAGTGGTTATTATAGTGCCTCTCACAGAGTAAGCACTCAGAAAATGTAACTTGTTATCCAGAGCTGGGGTCAACACAGCATCCTAGACATTGAAGGGAGAACGTTATGTTTCAGGTACCAAATGGGAGAGGAGATGATGAAGCATGATATTCTGCTGGGAAAGTTTAGGAGTCAGATCTTTTCATCTTCCCGTGAATTAAGCACACCTGAACAGCAGGTACTAACAGCTAGAACCAATATATTCTTTTCCTCAGAAGCATACTTCGAGTGTGCTCACATACTCCTGTAAAGGCTTGTTGAGTTCCCAAAGTTCTGTGAAATGCCACATGGTAGAGACTACTTGGTTTTGACAAATCAGAGCAGGTGCTGCCAGCTTACCCTTTGTTCATAAAAAAAGAACCTGAGCATTCCCACGTGGAGTCTGATATTTTCAGAATTTCACATGGATTGTTAGACATATAGAAACTCCCAATTGAAGGGGGCCCTTTATTTTTATCTCGTCTAATGAATAAGTTAGCCAGATTGTGAGGGAAGAAACCAATATTTTGGACAACTATTAATGTGATAAAATCTTTGTATTCATGTATAAAACTAACTTTACTGAAGTGTAATTTACAACAATAAGACCAACGTACCCATTTTAAGTATACAAATCAATGAGTTTTTACAAATATATACAAACCTGTGACGACTACCTCAATCAAACTATAGAACATTTTCATCGGCTCCAAAAGTTCCATTGTTTCCTTCCCCATCAATTCCCACCCCCTACTTCAGACGACCATGATTCTGATTTCTCTTATAATAGGTTAATTTATCTATTCTAAAACTTCATGGAAGTGGAATTGTACCGAATATACTCTTGTGTCTGGTTTCCTTTCCTCGGGGTTCTCTAGAGAAATAGAACCAATTTTATGTTTATGGAGAGACAATCATGGAGGCTGACAAGTCCCATCACTCAGTGTGTACAAGCTGGAGACCCAGCAGAGAACAGAGGAAGTAGGATCTCTTTTATAAGAGCACTAATCCCATTCACGAAGCCTCCACCCTTATGACCAAATCACCCCGCAAAGTCTCCACCTAATAATACCATCACCTTTGGAGCTTAGGATTTCAACATATGAATTTGGAGGGGACAAAAACATTCAGACCATAGCAATCCCACATTGTGGTTGTGTTCACACTATCTATGAAAAGCAAAACAGAAGAAAAGAAAGAAAAAAAAATAGGGAATGATGACAGCATTGCAACCAGTGCTGACTGAAATTCCAAAATCTGTCTCCATAGTATCTTGGCATAGACCCAATGAGGCAAGCAATCCTCAGAAGGAAAATAAATTGTATCTATCTTTGTACCTTCCATCTCCAGAATCATTGCAGGGATTTCTAGGTGCTCAATAAGTGCATGGTAAACAAAACTAAACGGAGCTTTCTGTCCTGCAGGTCATCGTGAACTCAGATCATAGTGGCTGCAAATATTAATATTTGTATAACACTTCACAGGCCCCCAAAGTCTTTGTGATTTATGGTCTGACCTGATTGAACAACTAACTCTTCTGTGAAGTCTGTAAAATAGGAACTCTCATTATCTCTACTTCCATATGAAGAATTAAGGCTTAGGGGATTTAATCTGCTGTCCAAGATAGACTGATGACATCACCTCTGTGAACTCGGTATCAATGGCAGATTGAAGACCTTTATCTTCTATCCTCCAACTCCAGTGTTCCATGAGTGGCCATCATGCTACCAATGAATTTTATATGTTCAAAAATATCTCAATGTTTGCTCAACAGTAGGAGTTTTTCGTGATGTGAATTACAGTATCGCCGTTTTTCATCTCTTCATTCCTTTGCCTTTGTGAAGGTAGTCTGAGGTCCGTGGAGGTGTGAATTGAACTTACAACTCCTGATGACAAAATTTGCTGGGCCGTGCACGAGACTGTGTTTATACATAATACTCTCATCAGGGGGTTATGAGACCTCATTAATTACTGTTTGAAAAGCAGCCTGAGATATGAAGATGAAAGGTTTTACCAGAGTGCACAGTATCAGTGGCAGTATAAGCATGGCATGCAGGGAACTAACAAAAATGACATACAGCCAGCAAGGCAGAGAGTCAGTGGGAGGGCTTAATTAGTGGAGCATCTGCCCACTCATGAGATTTCTGGGAGCCGCAGGTTCAAATCCCAGCACATAAACCTCCGTCTCTATATCCTTGAGCGGTAGTCAGATAAATGGACCACAACCGTGATTGGCCTTAGGGGAAGTTAGGATTTGACCTTGGAGGCAGATTGGATACGTCTTTCACTTTAAGGGACTGTGTTTATAGCAGGAAGATCAATGGGGTTAGAGTTCCCTGGTCACCTTCATGTGTAAGACCATCCCTGGAGCTGTTTTTCATATTTTAAGAGGAATGTGCACTCTCCTGGAAAGAGTATTTAAACTGTTATTTGGAATTTTTGTTGAGACCACGATCTTGAGGCCAGATCTCTGTTCCGATCGCTTCTACTTGCTAGGTGGATTAATTTAACGTTTTGAACTCTCATTTTCCTCATCTAAAGAATGATTTGTTGCCCATGGGACATTTAAATGAGAGCTTCCTAGGGTATCTGGTACACGGCACATTAGGATCACTCCACAAATGAGGGCTTTGGTCATTCAGAACAGACCCCACATAGCACCTCCTAATGCCTTTATTTAGGAGATGAGGGGCTCCAGAGGGGGAAACTTGCTTAACAGAGGCAGAGACGAGTCTAAAAACTAGATGAGCATAATCCTCAATCCATGCTTTACTTCCCACATCATGAAAACAGCAGGATGCCGTGAGAGGAAGTGCGCTCCCCCATCACTGCAAGATTTCACAGACTTTGAATTATTTCTCCCTCTCTTTCTCCTATATTCTTATGGACTGAATGCATATTTACTCCCCTGGCCCCAATTT
The DNA here is from genome assembly GCF_949774975.1 of Lagenorhynchus albirostris. NCBI lineage: Eukaryota > Metazoa > Chordata > Mammalia > Artiodactyla > Delphinidae > Lagenorhynchus > Lagenorhynchus albirostris. Next base: position 15,521,631 of record NC_083101.1, read on the forward strand.
CATATGTTGTAGCCCTCAGTGTCACGTTATTAAGAAGTGGGGCCTTTGGGAGGTGAGTGGGATTAGCTGAGGCCATAAGGGTGGGGTCCTCATGATGGGATGAAGAGAGTAGAGTCCCATGGAGGACACAGCAAGAAAGCAGCCATCTGCAAGTCAGGAAGAGTGCTCTCACCAGAACCTGACCATCCTGGCACCCTGATCTTGGATTTCCAGCCTCCAAAACTGTGAAAATTAATTTCTGTTGTTTAAGCCACCCAGTATATGGTATTTTTGTTAATGCAGTCTAAGCTAAGATTATACCTATATTTATATGTGTGTGTGTGTGTGTGTGTAATATATATATATATATATATATACACACACACACACATATAGATATACAGTAATATCATTTTGAGGCTCAAATAAGGCTAAACGTCTAACCCTGTGCTGAAATGTAGCTGTTCCATAAAAACTAGTCTTCATCTCCTCTTTTGTTTTACTGTACAAGTCAGTAATTTAGCTTCAGTTCTTTATTGGCTGAATGACATGGCTGGTTCTTGAAAAACAGAGTTGGATGCTCGATGATCATTCCAGAAGCTACAGTGCTTTGGGACAAGGAGGAAAACCTCCAGATGAAAAATATATTTTTATGTACAATTCCATTATTATTATTGCTATTATTATTTACCTGCACTCAGAGGTGCTGCTGGGGAGACAAAAGCCCCAGCAGGTTAACAGGGGTTAATATTTGTATAACAGGGTTAACAGGGCTTAACAGGGGTGTGATTTACTGGTATCTTCCCTCCGGCAGGAGCTGGAGTACATTCTCATTTGCCAAACATTGTCTTTATTCCTTGGAATAAAATTGCAAGAGACTGTAGCTTCCTCTGCTAGGCAAGCTGAAACAGCAGGATGGGTTAGTGTATTTCACAGTGCATTCTGATTTATAAAATATGCTTAGCCACCTATGAATATGGATACGATTTCTGCAAACAGAAGGTCATATGGCTCCCAATTGCGGAAGACAATATTTAAGCATGTAACGCCATGGCAGGCCCTAAAGTGAGGAAAGAGGTTTAAGGGTGAGGGGTTTAAAAGGTCCAAGAGGAGGCACACGTTGGCAAAAATAGATAAAGATCAAAAAGAAGTCAGGAAATGAGGCTGCCCTGAAGCCAGAGAGAGACCGGCCAAGGGGAGTGCAGGCGGTAAACCAAGAGGGATCAGAGGAAGTAAGAAAGGTAAAGTGGGAGCCCAGAGCAGTCAGGGAAGAGAGGAAAGAAGGAGCAGGTCAAGGCCACCTTGAAGTATTAATGTCTTCAGAGAGAATGGGAAAAAAATAATCTTAGTAACGGATGGAGAAAAAAGTTGTGAAAGTCTTTCCTGTGGCATTTAAACTAATAAATATGTATGACTCTTATGGGCTGTATGCTATATGGAAACATAGCTATTTTTGGTGTCTTCAATTAAAGAATGCCCAGTAGACTATAGTCAGGCATCCTATAGGATTGGTCTCATGAACAAGGTTAAAGAACTTCTCAAGTGCTTGGAAGTTTGAGTTAGGTTCTAAGACTTGGTACTTGGACTGATCTTCAGGTACTCACAGATTTTTTCACGTGGTTTGATTGACTCATTTGAGAGGCTCATTGAGTGTCATCAGACACTAAAATAGCATAAGGAGAGTGGAAAAGGAAAGGGGACTGACATCTCATGAGGGCCTCCCATGGCCAGGCCCTATTCATAACCACCTAACTCATATTTCCCAAAGAATGTTGTATCTTTGTTTCATCTGATTTTCCACACCTCAAAAAAGAGGGCATGATTCTGTAGCACATACCATGTTGTTTCTAACTTATTTGTACCCATTCTGAGAATGTGACCCTAAATCACTCCTATCATACTCTTAATCCAGGTGGGTAATATGGAAATGATTTCATCTGAAGCTCCAGGGATGAAGCACATTTAATCAGAGCATCATATCCATCTGACTGTCATCATCAGACTATTGGTTAGTACAGAGATGGATAAAGGACCCAATTCACTACTCATAGAATAAAAACATGAAGCAATACTAAGAATCCAGGAATAAACATTGACCTAGTTTTTTTTTTTTTAATTTTATTTGTTTATTTTTGGCTGCATTGGGTCTTTGTTGCTGCATGTGGGCTTTCTCTAGTTGTGTCGATGGGCTTCTCATTGCGGTGGCTTCTCCTGTTGTGGAGCATGGGCTCTAGGCACGCAGGCTTCAGTTGTGGCACGTGGGCTCCATAGCTGTGGCTTGTGGGCTCTAGAGCGCAGGCTCAGTAGTTGTGGCGCATGGGCTTAGTTGCTCTGCGGCATGTGGGATCTTCCCGGACCAGGGCTCGAACCCGTGTCCCCTGCATTGGCAGGCGGATTCTTAACCACTGCACAACCAGGGAAGCCCTTGGACCCAGTTTTGATGACTACTTTTGATCTTCTGAATATAGCCTTTCCCAGAGACGTAATAGTTAAAAAAAAGCACTTCTCTCTCTCTCTCTCTCTCCTTTTTTGAGTTGGGCTCCATCACTTGTCAAGATGTCAAGAGCTCTGGCTACCATAGGTTCTATGCAGATACTTTCACAGACATCGAACCTTACACATATTTTCTGAAGATTCATAATGCACATTGACATATAAAGATCTTATAAAGTTCTACCTTAAATAAATCTCTTCAACTTTGTTTAATCCAGCAATTCCTAAACACATTTGACCATGCCAGTTTTTTGTTTTGTTTTGTTTTCCAGAATATCTATTTATATGCTCTTTGATTAATATTTTACAGAACATTATTAAGAGTCTGCTGGTATAAGTAAATCTTCATAAGGATCTTACGGGGAAAGCATTCTTATTCTTTTTACATAAGCAAGCCAGAGTTTAAAGGGGTGTGACTTATATGATCTATGTCTCAGAATAAATGACGAAGTTGAGAGATAGGATAGGAACCCAGGTCTACCACCTCTAAAGACCTTGTATCAGATCCTCGAGGCTGAAGGGAACCCAAGAAAATAATTAAGAAATCAGAGCCCATGCCTCCCCTATTTATAATTTCCTGAAATTAATCAGTGTTTGCCAAGTGTCCAAGGAGCCACCACCAAATAGTTAATTCCTGCTGAACTTAAACCCTGTGGACTCATAAAAAGTCCCCTCATTTAATATTCGTCAGATGCATTGTGGCGACCTCTGTCCACGTTCTGGCACCTGCCTTCCAGAAGCTTAAACTCTAACTTTTTCAACATCACTCAGCAAACAGGTAAAGAAGTTGGGATTTAAATTCAGACGTCTGAAAAAAAACACATGTACTTTTAACAACTTTGGTCTGTTTCCTCCTTGAAAGTGTGACAAGAAATGTAGAGCTGTAACTTTTGTCCAGTGAAGCATGTGAGAGGAGTTCATGGAAGATGGTCAGAAGGTGGGCAGAGGAAGGGCTCACAGGAGGAAGTGCTCAGTTTAGGCTGAACATGGTCAGGGATAATTTCACATGAAGATGGCTTTTGAGTTGGGTTTTAAGAGATGGGTGGAATTTTGACAGATGAGGGGATCAGGAAGGAACATTTCAGAGCCTCTGAGATCATTTCCATACACTGCTGTATTTCTCTTGGGCAATGAACACACACTGACATCGACTTTGGAATCTGTTCGGTTCTCAGTTAACTGGTTAAATACCTTTTCCTAAAAGAATGGCTGGCAGAGACCAAGGTTCAAAGATGCCCTTAACAAAGCTTCTCAGTCCCAAGGACTCGTACAACTCTAGAGGAGAGAAGATTTTTCAGGCGTGTAAAAAGCATAGAAAAATACCCATCCTGAGTGTTTCTTGTGAGAAACAAGAACTTGTCCTGGAAGAGGGCCTTATCTGAAGATAACAGTTTCCCGGGACGTCCCTGGTGGTGCAGTGGTTAAGAATCCACCTGCCAATGCAGGGGACATAGGTTTGAGCTCTGGTCCAGGGAGATCCCACATGCCACGAAGCAACTAAGCCTGTGTGCCCCAAGTACTGAGCCTGCGCTCTAGAGCCCGTGAGCCACAACTACTGAGCCCATGTGCCTAGAGCCCGTGCCCCTCAACGAGAAGCCACTGCAATGAGAAGCCTCGAGAAGCCCGCACACCGCAACAAAGATGAGCCCCCGCTCGCTACAACTAGAGAAAGCCCGTGCGCTGCAACGAAGATCCAGTGCAGCCAAAATAAATTAATTAATTAAAAAAAAAAGTTTCCCAAACTATCGACAGAATGATTCCCAACTCTAAGTTTTATTTAGCTCAACAAACCATACCTAAATGAATAGAAGAGGATTGGGATTTTCATATTAGGATGTAGGTGGAGATATTTTCATAATAATAGTTAGTATTTATGAGTCAGCTATATTATGCAGATAATATCCATTCATTATCTCAATAAATCTCATGAAACACATGCCACCATCACCTCCCCCTTTTTTCCCGATAAGTAAATTAATTTTCAGAGCTTAATTACCTTATCCAAAGCCACAGTTAGATGCAGATCTTGGATTGGAGCTAAGGGTCTCCAAATCTAGAGGTCTGGTTTTGAACTTTTATGCTTTATTTCCTTAAATATGCCTGTTCCTCTCCGAACACTGCTGCACGACTGACACGGACCCTTCCAGCCACCCAGGGAGTCACAATTTTCCCACTAGAGTTTATGCTGAATAACATGGAACTAATACTCCCTGTTATTTCAAGTGACACTGGAGGTGGACAGGAAGTAGGAATTCATGAAAAGTCAGGTTCACAGGACTTTCAAAAAATAAATGGAATTGTACTAAATACAGGTACATCCCACGTCCATTTAAAGAGTATCTAGACACAATCAAAGGCCGTTACTTGAATCGGGTCGACAAACTGATATCTTAGCTAACCCCACAAAGGACCTCCTTTAATAATGATCTAAAATGATTTATAATTATCTTATAGATTCAGTGAAGCTGTACCTTTCTTGGGGGTTAGGTTCCATCGTCAGTGCTTAAGGCAAAAACTATGTAAGGTCTAAATTACCCTTGGAAAATCCCTCAAATAACAACAATTACAACCATAAATATATAATACTTAGTATGTGCCAAATACTTTATATAAAGTGCATTCAATTGTCAGAACAATCCTATGAGGAAGTCCAATCATCATCCCCATTTTATAGATGAGAAAACTGTCACATGGACTGAGTCATTTGCTTAGTGTCCTATCGTTAAGTGGCAGTTCTGGGAGTTGAAATTAATCAGCCTGTCTCCAGAAATTGTGTTCTTACCCACTATGCTCTACTGGCTATTACCCGTAAAATGCAGTGCCATTCCTTATCTTCCACGGCTGACTTGGTTTAGGGGCCACAGTGTAAAACTGTTTCTTTAAACACCAGAGGCACGTTCATCATGGCAAAGTGCTCAGACCAGGATGCAAGAACAGCTGATTCAGACACCTCTCCACGATAGGAGAACAGCTGGTGCACTCTGGAGCACGCACACATCCAGTGGAGCATCGAGAAAATTCCCCAAATTAAATTCATTTTTATATTCTCTGTCTCTGCCTCGCTGTCTTGCTTTCTCATAAAGCTGGCATTGAAGTACGTTTGATGTGTCTATTTTTATACCTATTTTTGCAGAGAGGACTCATCAACTTCTTCCTGCCACCGTCACTGTCCCTCCAAGTAGAACTTGTTTAGGATGCAACCCAGCTCTATTTTGTGAATTATTCTCCTCTTACTGGAAACAAATAATAAATTGATTCCAAAACTCTTCATAAAACATTCTACATTCCCCCTTGGTTTAAACACCCTGACTTTATCTATGAATAGGCTTAGCTACCCCATAGATGCACTGGAACTTCTGACTCACTCACTCTAAAATGCAAATTAGTGACATCTGAATTAATGAGTTAACTTTACCCATATCTCCTGAATCAATTCTCTAAATACCTGCAGCACACTTTCCACTGAGGTGGGTGCAGCTGGTGATAAAATGGATCCATACAACAGTCCTTGACCTTAAGGAGAGGCAAGATGTACAAACATGGGTTAATTTGTGAATAACAAAATACATATATTTCATGATACTGAATTTGATTTGCAAAATGTAGATAATTTGTCAGAAAAGGAGGGCGTCGTCAGTTAAATTTTGCAGGAAGTTCTCTTTAAAGGAAGCAAGACATGGAATGAAGTATCAATAGAAACTAACTTTTCCTGAATATCTGCAATAATAGTAATAACAGCAGTAGTAATAACACATTTTACTGAGCACCTGTAGGCTCTATACCCTCTGCCAGCTGCTTTATGTACATAATCCCTGATAGTCATAATGATTCTGCAATTTTGGTGTTATTTTCCAATTTTGCAGATGAGTAAACTGAGTCTAAGTGTGCTTAAGAAACTTAACCAAGTGCCACAGCTGGGATGCAAACCCTAACACTGCCTCCCGCCTCGGCCTTCTATCGGCCCTGCTGTTCAGTCAGCCTTGTGCTGGTTTAAAAGGTGACGCTTTATTTGCATTGCCCTCATCAGATGCACCATCTCATTCGTCTCTTCTGTATATCTTTTGAAGTAGGTGGAAAAAGTCATATTAGCTCCGTTTTGTAGATGTGGAAGGAGAACAAGGAGAAAGGATACATGAATTGCCCAGACTCATGTCCATTCATTGTATCTTGTGCCATGTACTGTGGCACAAAATCTAGGACGATGTAGTCAGCAAATGTATGATTCCTGCACTCTCAGAGCTCAGAATTTTATGCAACATTAACTATATCATCACAGAAGTATATATACCTATAATGGCAAGCTGGGATAACCGCCATACGGGAAGAGCTGAAGCGCCATGAACATGCACAGCCCAGGGACTACGCCACTGAGAAACTAAGAAAGATGCTCCTGGTGGGAGGATGGTGAACTGGTACCTGCAGGAGGAGTACAGAGCTAATTAGCTGGAAGTGGGGCAAAGTAAGCAGGGGAGGAGGGGCTTGCTTGAGATGTTCCACAAATAGACTGACGCAGAGAGAGCAGGTTCCCTAAACAGACAGCAGGTCAGTATTTTGGGCGCTCAGAGGGCAAAGGGGAGTATTGCAGAGGCTAAGCAGACAGAGCCAGCTCACGCAGGGTCCTGTGAGCTCTGTTAAGGCATTTGTTTTTTCTTTTTACTGTAGAGAAGTGGAAAGACCTTGACAAGTGTTAAGCAGAGTAGTGATGTTTGCGTTTTTCAAAAGGCCCCTCTGGGGCTTCCCTGGTGGCGTAGTGGTTGAGAATCCGCCTGCCGATGCAGGGGACACGGGTTCGTGCCCCGGTCCGGGAAGATCCCACAATGCCGTGGAGCGGCTGGGCCTGTGAGCCATGGCCGCTGAGCCTGCGCGTCCGGAGCCTGTGCTCCGCAACGGGAGAGGCCACGGCAGTGAGAGGCCCGCGTACCGCAACAACAAAAAAAGGCCCCTCTGGGTGCAGAGAGGAAAACCCATGAAATGGAAGCTGAAGTGGAGACAGGGAGGCTGGGAAGGAGGACCTTGTAGGAGCCAGAGGAGGGGAACAGGAGGGTGCGGTGGGTGGAATGAGGTGGTGTCCAAGGGACTGCAGAGAAGGTGGATTTCAGACATAAAAAATTAACATAAGTTAAAGATTGATTGACTTGGGGGTGAAGCAGAGGCTAAAGCAATGGAAGAGTCAGTGGCCTGGGAGCCAAGTCTCAGGCTCCACACCATGCAACGAGGCCTGCTGGAGCTAGGGACCCGTTCTTAATTTAGATCTTAACTATATCCGGGCAACTAGCGGGAGCATCGGGGCTGGGATACAGAGACGGCTTAGGAAATGAGGCCGCTTCCCAAGTGCTGCCGTGGTTTTTTTTTTTTTTTTTAAAGAAGATGTTGGGGGTAGGAGTTAATTAATTAATTAATTAATTTTGGCTGTGTTGGGTCTTCGTTTCTGTGCGAGGGCTTTCTCTAGTTGTGGCGAGCGGGGGCCACCCTTCATCGCGGTGCGCTGGCCTCTCACTGTCACAGCCTCTGCCGTTTCAGAGCACAGGCTCCGGACGCGCAGGCTCAGCGGCCACGGCTCATGGGCCCAGCCACTCCGCGGCACGTGGGATCTTCCCGGACCGGGGCTCGAACCCGTGTCCCCTGCACTGGCAGGCAGATTCTCAACCACTGCGCCACCAGGGAAGCCCTGGCGTGGTATTGTGAATGCTGGACTTGTGGGAATCAATGGGGAAGTTGTGTGTAGGTGAGTGTGTGTGTGTGTGTGTGTGTGTGTGTGTGTGTGTGTGTGTGAGAGAGAGAGAGAGAGAGAGAGAGAGAGAGAGAGAGAGAGAGAGAGAGAGAGAAGGAGAGTCATCTTTTTTCTCTTGCCCCAGTTTCTATGAGCTGCTCTGTCTTTTGTGCTCTTTGCCAGGAGGAAAGAAAACAGATTGTTCTTGCTCAGAGCATTCAGCTGACTCAACTGGTGCCAAACCCAAAAAAGCCTGAGAACATAATAATAATTGCTCATGTGTACACAGCGCTTTACAGTTTACAAAGGGCTCCACATTACACTCATAAAACTGTAAACCCTGTGAGGCAAGCATCTTACTACTAATTTTACTTCAATTTGAAAGACAAAAAGAATGTTCTAGAGCTTAAATAAATGGCTTAAGCCTTACAACACATTTGCATCAGTCATCTCTGACTCTATCCTGAGTGCTCCTAGCACTGGTGGTATCAGGCTTGAGTTCACTGTTGAAGGGGCTTCCAATGATATGAAGGACTATGTACGGTTGGCCCCTAGAATCCTCTGGGCATTGGTTCCAAGACCCAGGTGGATACCAAAAGCCACGGATGCCCAAGTCCCTTATGTAGAGTGGCGTAGGACGGTCAGCACTTTGTTTCTGAGAGTTCTACATGTGCAGGTATGGAGACTGTATAGTCCTTCCCGATTTACAAAGCCTTTTCACACTGGGCATCTCACTTTCATCATCAGAACAGGACTCAAGTTATCATCGTCATTTCAGATGAGAAAACAGAGGATCACAGGTGACCAAGGTCAAACAGCCAGCAAGTGACAGAGTTCAGAATTGAACCCGATTGTTCTTCTATTGCCCTTTGCCTACTCCCAGGACTATTGTTAAGCTAAGGAGGACCTTGGGTTCAGAGAGAGGGAAATTTAAATAATTCAAACATGATTATGTGTACAGGATGCTCTCACTTACAAATCTCGAGTCCAGGTTATAGCTCTCAACAAAATGAAGCCAGGTCGGCTGCAGTGAGGAGTGGGTGGGTTAAAAGCCCCTGTGGTTGCAATCTCCTAATTTGAAGTAATTGGGATTCTGTCTCAAACCACAGGGCCCTGATTTAGCCAGGAAGCATCTGTTACCATCTCCAATGGCAACAGTTCAATCCCCACTCTGGCATGCCACTCCTCCCTGCCAACTGGCAGGCAGCTACCACTCAGAGCCTGCTGGCTGCTAGATCTGCCGGGGCCCCAGGAAGAATCAAGTTAGGTCAACTTCCCAAGTTAGGATAAGGTGAAGAGGTGGAGCAGGGGAAAGCCATAGCAAGGTTCTAAGGACTCTTTTTGGGGTAAAGGGAACTAGAGCTTCTAAGGATGTGCCAGACACTGAGCTGGGAGATTCAGATGCAAACTTAATTCATAACCCAATGAAGCATGGGATTATGCCATTTGAAAGAAGAAGAAATAGGCTCAGAGAGGTTATACTGCTGGTCCAAGGTGACACAGCTAGTGAGTGGATCTCCTGTCTCTCTGGTGCTAAGGCTGTGCTCTTCTCACATATCCACTCTTCTTCTTATTTTATCATGTTATTGTTTTGAGACTATCTATTGGGAGTATGCCTTGTCTCATTTCTATCTCTATCTCAAGGCGAAGACCAAGAGCCACTTCCTCTTTAAACTCTCCCTTCCCCCTCAGGTGAGAGTATAGGCAGCAAGAAGAGTCCCCAAATTAGGAAAGCTGGGAGAAGAACTTGGAAAAGAAACCCACAGTTGTTAAGCAGCAAATAATGGTTGTTTTTAGATCACCTTGCTTGTGGGATGCTGGAAACAGACTTCTGTTTATTATGTTAATGAATCCTCTGTGATTCTCCATTGTTTATGCATAATTAAGATGGCCCTTTTAAAAATACCTCCTAGAATTTGGGAAAACTAAAGTGTTTGTTTGGATTATTAGTAATAACTAATAACAGAAACTATGGCAACTGCTTCCAAAAGAACTGCAAGTAATAAGCCGCCTGATGGCACAAGACAGATATTGAAAAAGAATTTAAAGCATTATAGGAGGTACGGGGGGGTTCAAGATAAGGGAGGTGATCCTGCTCTTTCCAGCCAGCCTATTATGGAATATTCCCAGTACCACATTTTGGGAAGAATACTGGCAACTGGATCAGGTCCAAACAGAAGTTCCTAGATGGCAAAAAGGCTGAAATGATCCCATACAGGGCTCGTTAAAAATGAATGAACTCCTCTGGGCCTCATTTTCAAAATACACAGATGCAATGCAACTGGTGTTTCTTGGTTTTACTTCTTTACTTGTTAGTTGTTTGTTATTTGTTCACTTAATGAACATGAGATGGAGTAAGAAATCGTGGGCCACTCTGAGGATCTATGCATGAAATACGTATTGATCACCTCCCTGCCATGTGCCTGATGCCATTCCAGAGGCTTGGAGGACAGCAATAAACATGGGCCTTGGTTTCCTGGAGCTTACATTTGAGTTGTGTGGCATGAAATATGCCAGTAAACGAAGGTAGAGAGAAGATCATTTCAGATTGTGATGGGGATATCAAGAAAACAAAACAGGATACTGAGGGCAATGGGATCAACAATGACTGACGAAGTTAATAATCTGGGTGCAAAGGTGGTGGCATTTAACTTAAGATCTGGATGACCAGAAGGTACCAGACAGGCACAGATCTGGGGCAGGGCATTCCAGGGAGAGGCAAGAGCTCATTTCCTAGAGCAGGAATCAGCTTGGTATGTTTCAGGAGTAGAGAAGGGGCTGGGATCACTGTGGCTCAATGAGTAAGGAAGAGAGTTGTAGGAGACGAATTTGGAGGATAAGCAGGGGTCAGATCTTGTAGGGCTTGGTAACAAGAATGGATCTTATTCCAAGCGCCCTGGAAGGAAGCCTTCCAAGGAGTCACGCGAGCTTTATGCAGGGAGAACTATGGACCCTCTCCACAGTACAATGTAATATAACCACAAAGCTGATTCTTGCTTTAGAGGCTCCCAGCCCTCCCTAAATCTCATCTGTGTTCCCCCTCAATTTCATAGAATTCTAAGGCTTCTTCTCGTGCTTACATGGCCTGAGCATCGTTGAGGGAATTAGGAATGTTTAGCTGAGTAAAAATAATTAACAACCATCTTGGATAATGTAAAGGATGCTGAGCAAAAGAGAGTTTGGATTTACCAAGCAGGAGGCAACCGCTTGAACTGAAGACTCCAGTTTCTCATTCCTCCTGCTTCCCTTTCCTTCCTGCCCCACCCCCTTGGAGCATTGTGTTGAGTTTACTGCTAGATGGAAAGGCAAAAGTCCTGACAATGTTTATAAGTGACAGGAAGGGAGGGTACCTCCTTCTATTCAAGTCCTAACATTCTTACCATCTCTTCCATGAAACCTCTCCAGATATTTGTAGACTATTTACTTGTGAATATATTTATTCCTTCAATTTTAAATTACGCTCCTAAAGCGCTGTATCCCTGCCTGATTTATACTGAGTTGGGGCCTTGCTTCTCCCACGAGCCTGAAAACATCTCAAAAGTAGGGACTCTGTTTTCTAGCTTTCTACATCCAACACAGTGCCTGTGTTATGGGCTGAATTTTGTCCCCCCACACGTCATAGGTTAAAGTCCTAACCCCAGGTATCTCAGAATGAGATTGAATTTGGAGACAGAGCTTTTAAAGAGATAATTAAGATAAAATGAGGTCATATGGATGAGTGGGCCCTAATCCAATAAGACTGATGTCCTTTATTAGAAGAGGAGATTAAGACACAGATATGTGTGTACATGGAGGAAAGATCCCGTGAGGGCACAGCAAGAAGGTGGCCGTCTGCAACCCAAGGAGAGAGGCCTCAGAAGAAACCAACCCTACTGACACCTTGATCTTGGATTTCCAGCCTCCGTAACTGTAAGAAAATAAATTTATGTTGTTTAAGCCACCCAGTCTGTGGTAATTTTGTTAGGGCAGCCCTAGCAAACTAGCACAGCCTGCCACAGTACATGATTGGTCTGTCTCCCCTGCTAAATTGTGAGCACCTCAAAGGCAACAGCTACTAAGCCCTGTTCCCAAGGTTCCTGGCACTAGGCCTTGCACCCAGTGAATGAATCTAAACATTAATAAAAATGGCAGACCCAGAGAGTTTACGTGATTTCCCACGTTCACTCTGTAGCCTGCCTCTTCCTTGCTCTGATTTAGAGAAATCACAGAGAGATGGTCAGAGCAAGAGCCAGATTCAGTCTAACAGGACCAAGGATGTAGGGAGCACCGAGAACAATTACTGGAAGCTCAAGTCCGTTCAAGGGGACAAGTGATTAGGGAAACACACCCAGGCTCACCCAGGCGGAAATGTGTGAGCTTGATGGAGACTGTAGGGTCCTCAATGTCAATATCTGCCCCTCTCTTCACAACAGGCCTGCCACTCCCCACCCACCGCCTAGCTTTCTCCCAAAGGCAGGAAGAGTTGTTCATCTGATTGGTCAAGTCTGAGTCACTAATTGAGGCACGATTAATAGTAGACAGGTTTGCTGGGTCTTAAAAAGCAGGGACCAGCTATTAGCATCTTTCTTGCCTGCTCTTTACCTTTTCGAGAGCCTCTGCTGGGGAACCAGCTGTGTCATTTTCTCCCAGGCAGGCTTGAGTGTTGCTAGCTCAAGTTAGATTGAAGGAACAGGAGGATGTCTATTTCACTTTGAAGCTATAAATCCCAGCTTTTCACCAGAGAGAGAACAATACTATGGTATTAGAGACCGGCACACACGTTCACACACACTGGGGAGTTGGATTCTCACGTGGTACCTGTTCGTTGTTTATCTTCAAAACATAGTGGGTGGGAGAGGGATGCATTTCAGGTCCCTGTCCAAGGTCCCTGTCCATATAAGCCCTCTCTCTTTAGCTACCTTATCACCTTGCAGCCCCAAACCCTCACACCACCACCCGAGTTCTATAATGTTTGCAGAGAGACAGTTGGGCTGCATGTCTGTGGGTGGTGAAGATCCTGTGAATTACGCAGATTCTGGCTCTTATATCATCAATTATTCTGGTCCTTCATGCGGGCCTGCGTGGGCTGCATCGTGTGATTTCTGGTTCTCACCCTTCAGGGACTCTTAGCAGCCTGACCTTTTGCGTCACGTCTTCACTGAATTGCTTTTCCTGATTTGTAATGCCCCCTCCCACCTTTCTCTTCTTGACACCCATTTTTGACTAGCACACTGATTCCAAACTCACAGTTACATTCTCAGGTCCCTTTTCTCCCTCTCAAGTGTGAAGTTCATCACCTGAAAAAATAAATCAAGTGTGACTTTCCACCCCTTTATTTCCTAATCATTTTAAAGCACTGATTTCTTTCCCAAAATAATGGGGACAGCGCAATGTTCTAAAGGGATAACGGAAAAAAAAAAAACCTTTCCTTGCTTTGAGCACTGAATTCACTTTCACTTTTAAAATTTAAAAAATATAGATGCATATACACACACACATACATATATATCTTACATAAAGAATAATGTTCATAATAGAAAATTAGTTACTAGAGACAAAACAAGGAAAATAAAATATATAAATGTATATCTGGATATAGATGCAATTTTGTTTCACAGTCTACGGGCAGAAAGAGCCTCCTGAGGTCAGCTGCTCTGAAGCATTCTGTTTCCATTCTAATAAAGATCCAGTGGCATTTATGCGGTGATGTGCTGCCAGGTGATTTTGCTGCTGCTGCTTCATTTCTATAGTTCCCTGAAGCCTGAATAATGTCAATTTCTCTAAGAGCTGGAATCTGGGAAAAGCAGGGTAGCTACGTACCTCTCCTCTGCAAATCATAGAGGAGATAGCCACAGAAACCACAGGGTGGAGCAGGTCCTATGAAAGGCACCAGGTCCCTTCCTTTATATGTTTGGGGGAATCACTCCATCTAGCCTGGAGGGTGGCATGTGTTCTGGCCCGTGCTTTACTTCCCTCACCAATAAAGGCCTTTGCCAAATCATGAGATTAAACATCTGCATCATAGTGAATTATATTGTCATTCTTTCTTTACCTGTAAATTTCTCTGTTGAAATATGCCAATGCTGAATAATAATAAAATGTATTAAAAAATAGTGTTTATCTCCCAAGACCCCCTAAGTGTGTCACACAGCAGAATCTATATTTAAAACTTGACTATAAGCCCACCTCCTTGGCTAAGGCACTGTTCACCAAGCATTTTAATTTACAAATATTTGGGACTTTTCTAGATGTCTTAGAAGTTTTTGATTTCTAATATAATTCCATTTGGTTAGAAGTTATATTCTGTAAGATATCTCTTTTTAAGAGTTATTGAGACCTAGTTAATAGTCCAACACGTAGTCTCTCTTGGTGAACGTTATATGTACATTAGGAAAGTCTGTATGCTCTGTAGTTCCTGGGTGTAGTGTGGTACAATTGTCACTTGGGTTAGTGTGGCTGATAGTGTTATTCATAGTATGTCCTTACAGAATTTTTAAAACTTTATCAACTGTTGAAGAAGAGTGTTAAAATCTTCATTATGATTATGGATGTATCTATGTTTCTTTAATTCTGTCAATTTGCTACATGTATTTTTAAATCTTTAATGATGATTCTGGATTTATATCTTTGTTCCATTTAATTCTGGAAGCTTTGCTTTATGTATTTTAAGCTCTGTTATCGACATGTATATATATATATATACTTATGATTCCTATATCTTCCTAACAAATTAACCCTTTTTCAGTGTCAAGTGCTACTCTTTATACTTGTGGCTTTCAATCAGAAACCACCTTAGTAATAATCGTTTCAGGGAAGGATCACCGACAGATGCTAAAACCAGTAAAAGTTTGATGAGAAACAGTATATTTGCATGGTCTCAAAGAATCTCCCAGTTAGATGTTTATTAAACAAATGCAAAAATCGTAACTTTGAAGGAGAAAACTGGCAGACCCCACCTTAACTGAATGATCAAGGTTAATCACCAGAAGTAGGACAAACAGGCACCATTTTCTTCCTAATATTTTGCTGAGAAAAGGACACAATAGCACTCCCAAGGTACTCCTGCAAGAAATGCATCACCTGAGCGTGGTCATGAGGAAATATCAGACAGGCCCAGTTTGAGAAACATTCTACCCCAGAAGACCTGTGATTTTCCCCAATCTCAAGGTCGTGAAGGACAGAGGCTAAGGAACCATTCCACATTAATGGAAAGTAAAGAGACACAAAAACTAAGTGCAGGGGCTTCCCTGGTGGCGCAGTGGTTGAGAGTCCGCCTGCCGATGCAGGGGACATGGGTTCGTGCCCCGGTCCGGGAAGATCCCACATGCCGTGGAGCAGCTGGGCCCGTGAGCCATGGCCGCTGAGCCTGCGCTTCCGGAGCCTGTGCTCCGCAACGGGAGAGGCCACGACAGTGAGAGGCCCGCGTACCACAAAAAAAACAAAAAAAACAAAAAAAACAAAAACTAAGTGCAACATTTAATGCTGAATTAAATTCTGAACTAGAAGAAGTTATTTTTGCTATAAAAAAGACCTTAGAGGGATGATTGGGAAAAATTAAATAGCATCTGTAGATTAGATAATAATATGGTAGCAATGTAAATTTCCTGATTTTGATCACTGTATCCTGTTTATATAAGATAGTGTTTTAGTTTTGGGGAAACACACAGTGAAATATTTAAGTGTAAAAGAGAATTATGTATGTATCATATTCTCAAGTAATGCAGGAAAAAAAGATCTGCAGACTCGGGTGTGTGTGTGTGTGTGTGTGTGTACAGATCTTTACGCAGATAAACAAAGAAAGGGAGAGGGAAGGGGAAGAAGAGAAAGCCGGATATATAGAGAGAATGATATTGAGAAACGTGCTCAAATATTAACACCTGGAGAATCTGGGTGCAGAGTGCATAGAAATTCTTTAAACTATTTGGAAGTTCTTCCGTATGTTTGACAATTTTAAAATAAAAAAGTACTTGTCTTGAAGTCCATTTTGTCTGATTCAACTTTCTTAATCTTAACGTTTGCATGGTAATTTTTATGCCGTCTTTTAATTTTCAAAGTACCACACAATTGCATTGCGTCTTGCTTTTTTATTTAGTTTGAAAATCTCAGTCTTTTAATTGCAATGTTGAGTTCATTTAGATTTAATATTATTATTCATATAGTTGGATTTTTCTTATTACTTTGCTATTTGTCCTTTCCTGCCTTCATCTGGGTTAATCAAATATTTTCCAGCATTTAATTTTAATTCCTCTACTGGCTTTTCAGCTATACCACCTCAATTTTATTTTTTTTTAAACGGTTGTCTTAGGGATTCCAGTATGCATCCTCAAGTTATTATAGTCTACTTGGACTTAATGTCACTATTTCCAGTAAAGTGAAAGAAACTTGCAACAGTAGAGTTATTTACCATCCTCCTCTTTTATGGTCTCACGTATCTTATATGTCTGCAATATGTAAGTGGTATTATATATTTTGCTCAAAATAGTCATATGCATTTTAAATATATAAAGACAATTTAAAAAATTGTCTTTGATGTTTAGTCTTATGCTTACCCCTGCTGGTACTTGTTAGCTCTTTCTGTAGGTCTGTCAGTTTCCTTTAGTTTGATAAACTTTCTTCCCGCTTCTTGTAACTCCAGTCTTCTAGAGACAAATTATCTCAGTTAAAAAAAAAAAAATCTAAAAATGTCTTGGGGCTTCCCTGGTGGCGCAGTGGTTGAGAGTCCGCCTGCCGATGCAGGGGACACGGGTTCGTGCCCCGGTCCGGGAAGATCCCACATGCCACGGAGTGGCTGGGCCCGTGAGCCACGGCCGCTGAGCCTGAGCGTCCAGAGCCTGTGCTCTGCAACGGGAGAGGCCACAGCAGTGAGAGGCCCGCGTACCACAAAAAATAATAAATAAATAATAATGTATTAATTTTGCCTTCACTTTTCCTGGATATTTTTGCTGGATATGGACTTTTAGGCTGACACTTTCCCACTCTTCCCCCAGCACTTTAAAGATGTCATTTGATTGCCTTTGTCCTCCCTTGATTTTGGTGAGAAATCAGCTGTCATTTACATCCTTGTTTTACTCTATCTATGTGTCGTTTTCTTTGGACTCATTCAATATTTTCTTTTAATTTTTGATTGTTTGACTGTAATATCTCTAGATGTCATTGTCTTTGTTTTTATCATTTGGGGGCTTTTTTTCCTTTTGGATGTTCTTGGATCTGTAAGTTTGTTTTCTACCAAATTGGGGAGACACTTCACCATTATCAGTCCTGCCGCTTTCCTGTCCTCTTATCTCTCCTCTGTTTCTGGGGCTCTGATTATGTGGATATTGATATAATGGACTGATATTTCCCACAAGTCATTGGGGCTTTGCTATTTTTTTGTCTTTTGATTTCCCTGTTCTTCATTTTAGATAGTTTTTATTACTATGTCTTCAGTTTCACTGATCTCTTTTGCTGTTTTCTCAGGTCTGCTAGTAAACCAAATGAGTGAATTTTTCGCTTAAGCTCTGAGACATTGTTTCTAAAATTTTCACTTGGTTCTTCTTTATAGTTTCTGTGTGGCTGCCGGAGATTGACTTAGTATGATCGCACATTCCTTTAAGTCCTGGGATAGTTATAATAGCTGCTTTGAAGTACTTTTTTTGTTGTTGCTAATTTTAATAGCTGGGTTATCTCAGGGTCAGTTTCCAGGTTTGGGGCCACATTGTCCAGCTTCTTTACATAACTAGTAATATTTTTAATTATTCTTACATACCAGACAATATGAACACTACACTATTGAGACTGTATTTGGGTGTCCTTCCTTATAGACTGCCAAGGTGCACTTTTTCCTTTCCGGAAAGGCAATCGATTTCTTATAGAAAAATTCCATCTGCAGCATCACTGTGAGTTTGCTGCTCACCATTTGCTTGAGCACCTCTTGCGAAGGTTAGCTCACTACCACCTTGAAGAAATCTGACTATTAAAAACTGACAGCTTGGCCCATTAAATTCTTCTTTGTGTTTTACCCATAATGTACTCTGTAATTTTACCCAAAAGCCACAGAGACACGTTTGTTGCCTTTTTAAATGATAGCAAAAATTTTCTGGAGAGGCTTTTATAGCTTTTATCAGAGTCTGAAAGGTCTCAGTATTGTTTAGTACTTCATAGTACATAGTTATCAGGATCCTCTCTCTTCTCTGGATTAGTTGACAGACCATCATTAGAGCTTAACAGAAAACACCCCAGAGCCACACTGTCTGGGTTCAAATCCCAGTTCTGCTGCATGGTCTTGGACAAATTACCCCACTTCTCTGTACCTTAGTTTCCTCAGCTTCAAGGATAATAATATGAATTATCTACCTATTTGACTTCTGTGAGGACCAAATCAACTGATACATGTAAAAATAATTAACAGTGCCTAGCATGTAGTAAGTGTTTGGTGAAGATCTGCTATTATTATAGAATCAAAATTTCCTTTGGAACCATTCTGTTACATCACCATAAGTGGATTGCCTGTAATCTACCTCACTATGAAAATATTTTTTCAGTTGTTGTTGAAAACAAGCAGATGATCCATTTTTTTTTTTTTTTTTTTTTGTGGTACACGGGCCTCTCACTGTTGTGGCCTCTCCCGTTGCGGAGCACAGGCTCTGGACGCGCAGGCTCAGCGGCCATGGCTCTCGGGCCCAGCCGCTCCGCGGCATGTGGGATTCTCCCGGACCAGGGCACGAACCCACATCCCCTGCATCGGCAGGCGGACTCTCAACCACTGTGCCACCAGGGAAGCCCCAGATGATCCATATTTTAAGGTGGAATCTAGGGCAGTAAATGGGTTGGGAGAAGAGAGTTGGAGAGAGAACAAATGGGGCAGGAGCAGAAAATATCACTATAACTCATAAAAATGCAAAGATCAGAATGAAGGTTGGCCTCCAGTGGGTCCCAGACATCATCAGAAGCATTTTCCGTTTGTGAGTCACTGGGGTGGGCCCTGGGACTCTGCATTTCTTTGATGCACCTAATCACCACCCCCCCACCCAATCCCCAAGATGATTCTGAAACAACCTGGTAGCACATGTACATGAAGCACCGTTTGGGACACTGGGAAGATTATTATTATTATTAATTATAATATTAATAAATATAATTATATAGGTATATTTAATTATATAATTAATATAATTTATTATTAAGGACCATATTGCCATGAGCATAAGTGATTCTAAGTAAGACAGTGATCAGCAGCTCCCCTGATTTACTGATGGATACATGGAAAATGCAAAGGAAAAGTGTCCTGACTCTATTCACCCTGATAATAAATGGCAAGGACAGGCCAAAGACACGTCTACTGACTTCACAGCTGGTGCTTTCACGGACACCCTTATGTGATGATTGTTTCTGTTGACTTAGAGACTGGGCCTCTATCATCTGCTTCAGAGGCTATTCTGACAAATGATCCATCTTGATTTTGATGAGAGTCATTATCATCTCAGTTTATTTCTCTTTACAATTGGTACAGTCCTGACCTTAAAGGATGAGGATGCTGTGAAGTTTAATTAATGTCAGCAGAGTCCTCAGATGCCTCCAGATGAAAGTTACTGTACCGATGCACAGTCTTACTATTATTACAATTTCCCAGTTGCCAGGCTCGGGTCACCTGCTTGGCTGTGTGTTCGGTTGCATTTGAAAGAACAAGGCAGAAAAGCAAGCACATCAGCTGCTGCTTGGAAACCCAACCTGACCCTAGGCTGGCCCATTCCTTATACCTGAGCATCCCAGGGGGAATTCAGAGATTCCGACTGTTCCTAGAGAAAGCTTGTTGAAAAGCCATGGCATAAAAAGGAATGAGCTCCAGCTTCAGAGGCAAATGGTGAGGAGTTTGACTCCTGGGCCTCCCGCTTACCAGTGAACTACAGGACACTATTTTCCCCTCCTCTTGGTGTAAGGGAGATAATGCCCAACTTTGATAGAGCTGTTTAGAGGGGTAAATGAGGTAATGCAAGCAAACTACTTTACATCGCACATGATACTTAGTAGAAGCTGCCTAAATGATGGATTCCAGATAAAGAAACGGATACAATGATCCAGGAGGGAGAATAATGATAAGAGAAAGAATCACATACTAGACCATATACATTTTGTAAAGAGCCTATAGCTACACTGAAGCAACCAAGAACACAAAGTTTAACTGATGGTATTTCAAGACAGAATAAAGGCAGTGAAATGTTCATGAACTTACTCTGTTCTTACAGCAACACCCTGGGCGATGACCTCCACTCTCCATTTTGCCACTGTGTGAAGTTCACAGAGAGATTCGAAGTCACACAAGTCACCAAGGGTAGAGATGTGCTCTGACCAGTGTTCCCTTTGACACATGACAGCTGCCTCTCTTATTCATGTGGTGAACAGAATGGTCACATGTGTTGTTTTGTTTTTAGTCCCAACATAGGGTTTTGTATTTGACAAAGTTACTTTTGAGAACTGTTAGGAAACAAAGTGTCATTTTAGCATCCCAATGTTAATTTTATTCTTTTCTTTTACTCTGGCAGCAATTCTGCAAGGGACATACAGTGGACATCATTATTCCCATTTTACTGACGTGGAAACTGAGGACCAGAGAGCATTAAGACCGAGAGAGTAACTAATTAACATAATTTATATAGAGATCAAATGCTTCTTGGGGGTTTACATGCATGGTTCCTGTTTTATTCCTAATCATATCATAATCTTAAGGCAGCATTCCCTAAAGGCTGTATATTAGGCAGGGCAGAGATGGAAACAAGTTCTCTTCTTTATACCCCCAAGAGTGGAAGCAATCACCTTTTACCTAACGTGAAAGAGGCTCTGGCAGATAAATACTTTCTCTCAAGAGTCATGGGAGTTCCCAGGTGGGACATTTTGTGCTTGAGATATTCAAATACTCTCAGTTCCCCTTGGTCCCCTCCTCTGTCCCTGAGCAGCAGCATGTGTGCTGGGGTGAGTAACGGCCTCCTTCAGACTCAGGAATGGCCCAAGAGGTCCTGAGAGGCCTGCGTCCTGGAGGGTAGGCACAGCTGAATCTGAGACATGGTGAGTTACACCAGGGTCCAGGATTTTATTCTGCTTTCCTCCATCCTGATTAATTTCATAGCTAATGACTCTCCGGACTTGGTGATGTATGATGCTCTGTCGGGGGACAAAAAATAATTGAACTTTTACTAATTAAATAAAACATCTTCATGCAGTGAAAGGTTTTGCAAACGAATGTAACTCACATGGAATTATGTTGGCAGGAGAGTCCCAAGGAAAAATCTTTTTAAAGACCACAGACAAAAAAAAAAACGTGGGGGGGGGGCGGAAACTGAGTGTAGGAGACAGGGTGGGAGATTTTAAAGAGACAAAGAAAGAAAAGAATGACATATGTATGTTGAAAGTGATCAAGAGAGACATGCAGAGAAACAGGCTCAGCTGGAGACAGAGATTCAAGCACAAAAGGCTAACAAGCAGCGATATAGACAAAGTCAGGCATATATAAGGGCACGTTTGGCTATTTCAGTGAGTGCACTCATAGAGGTATTCAATAATATTCTGCAGGCATTTTAAGTACTTATATCAAATAATGATATCTACTAAAGATCTTTTTTTTTTTTGCGGTACGCGGGCCTCTCACTGTTGCGGCCTCTCCCGCTGCGGAGCACAGGCTCCGGACGCACAGGCTCAGCGGCCATGGCTCACGGGCCCAGCCGCTCTGCGGCATGTGGGATCTTCCCGGACCGGGGCACGAACCCGCGTCCCCTGCATCGGCAGGCGGACTCTCAACCACTGCGCCACCAGGGAAGCCCCTAAAGATCTTTTTATTCAACAAATGTATATATTGAGCACCTTCTCTGTGTAAGGGACTGCGCTAGAACCTGGGGACACAAGAAGCAAAACATTGCAAAACCTTCTCTCTGAAGTCTAATTAGAAAAACATTCATCAAACAAAAAGAATAGAAATAAATATCCATAGAGCACAGGGAACTCTTCTCAGTGCTCTGTAATGACCTATATGGGGAAAGAATCTAAAAAGGAGTGGATATGTGCATACGTATGACTGATTCACTTTGCTGTACAGTGGAAGCTAATGCAACGTTGTAAATCAACTATACCCCAATAAAAAATTCTAAAAAGAGAAAGAAATCTCCAATTTCAATGTTGCAGTTCCAGTGATGGATAAATCCACAGGCGTAGAAAGGACTGGATGATATGAAAGTGTGATATAAGTAGCAAGGGCTAACAGAAGCATACAATCTATTTTTCTGTTTATACAGTTTGAAGGTTCAGAGAAGTGGAGGGCTTTGACCAAGCTCAGAGTAAAACGTATCTAGAATGGATATCTATTACCAAAGTGGGATTTAAACAAATTAACACATTTTTATTTAGAAATCAAACAACTAGAGAATAGTCCAAACATGTAGAAAAATATAAAAATGGATAGAATGGCCATCTATGTGTCCACCACTGACTACCATATTTCATAAGTCTAAAATTTAACCACTTAGAAAAAAAGTAAACTGAGGGCTTTGCACGTCAGATACCTTACTTGCATTACCCTTTGATCTTCCTAATGCTCTCAGAATGCAAATATCACACCCCTTTTACAGATGAGATAACTGAGATTCAAAAGATTAGAGAACTTTCCCAAGTGTGAAAAGCTTATAACTGGTATAGTCCAAAACTTCTTCCCAGAGTTGTTTAATTCCCTGCTCTTTCTGATATGCTACACAGCTCAAGGACAAAACGCAGAGAAAGAGTCAAGAATTTTCAACCCTCTGACATTTGGAAATAGGATGCCAGAATACTTCTACTTTCTCTTCTGTCCTTCTCCCCCTCTCCTTCTTTTCATTGGCTAGATGATTAGGAGATTTATTTTTGTTTCTTAATGATTATTCACATGTTCACTCCCATCTCATCTCAGGTCTAAGGAATGTTGGCAGGAAAAGTAGCACACCTGTTTCTCCTTTTTCGCATCTTCCCTTCCTGTTCACATCAGCATCTGAAGCTGCCATCTTTAACTCATTACCATGATCCCTAACTGAAGGCAATGTGCTGTAAACTCACAGCTGTTGCTATGGTGACCATGATGTCATAAGGTGACACTACGTGTTCGGGTGAGGGTGATGATGAATTCTTTTTAATCTAAGATATTAACTTTACAAAAAAATAGGATGCTGGCTGTTAAAGTAGAAAGGAAACCGAGTTATGCAGAAACCCAACATTGGTGCATATTTTTCTTCTTAGTCATCAAGTTGGACTTGACAAACTCCATATGTTCTTTTCCTGCTCTAAGATTTTATAATTATGGGGAAAAAATGAATAATTGCTTCTCTCAGAAAGAAGCAGTGTCACTGGCCTAAGGTTGTGAGGTTATGACTTAAATAGAACTCTGAGTTGAAGAGCAAGGTGGTCTTCTGGAAACCTTGTTAAAATCTGGGCTCACTTTCAGTGAGCATCTGCGAAGCCTTCCTTTCTCCTAGCCTCAGTCTCACCATCTGTCAAATAGGAGTGAAAGCATGGAGCTTTCTTTAAAGACTGAATAAGAAAACATGTTCAAAGCTCTTGGCACATAGTGATTCTACTTAAATATTATTTTCTTAGCTTTAAATACTTGCTAGGATACGTCATTTCACAGCATGAACTCAGGCAAGTCATTCCATTTCTTTTAGGCATAATAATTGTATTATCATTTATTAAAATGAAGAGGGTTGGGAAAAATGAATATAGAAGAGATGACAGAAGTAGATTCCCACTACTGGGCATATACCCAGAGAAAAACATAATTCAGAAAGACACATGCACCCCAAAGTTCATTGCAACATTATTTATAATAGCCAGGCCATGGAAGCAACCTAAATGCCCATCGACAGATGAATGGATAAAGAAGATGTGGTACATATATACAGTGGAATATTACTCAGCCATAAAAAATGAAATTGGTTCATTTGTAGAGATGTGGATGGACCTAGAGACTGTCATACAGAGTGAAGTCAGAAAGAGAAAAACAAATATCATATATTAACGCATATATGTGGAATCTAGAAAAATGGTACAGATGAACAGGTTTACAAGGCAGAAACAGAAACACAGATGTAGAGAACAAACGTATGGACACCAAGAGGGGAAAGAGGGCGAGGGTGGTGGTGGGATGAATTGGGAGATTGGGATCGACATATATACACTAATATGTATAAAATAGATAACAAAACCTGCTGTATACAAAATAAATAAAATAAAATTCAAACAACAACAACAAAATAACAGAAGTAGATGAAAAAGATGGATATGATGGAAAAAGATGAAAGATGGATATGACCTTCTTCAAATCCTTCTAGTTATAGACTCCAGAACAAATGATTCCACACAAAAAAAATAGATGTATATGCATTCACTGCTCTTTTAAGTATTCAATCAAATCCAATTATTGCCAAATATGACAAGTGATAAATAAAGCAAAACACTTAAGCCTTCTTAGTGAGCATTGGTGAGTGGGATTATGACCATGGAAGGTGGTCTGAGATTTCAAACTAACTGACATGTGTGGTGAGACTGGGGATATTGGACTTGAAGGAAGGTAAGTTACAGGGAAAGGCATGAGAGCCATTCTCAACGCTGTGAAGGTATTTTGTATCCTAAAGGGAGAAGAGGTGCTTGGCCCTAGAAGTCAAGAATAGGCTTACTGGATGAGAGTCTGTACTTAGGTAGAACTTTCATACGATCAGATTTTCCAGCAGGGGAGAGTGAAACTTTCAAAGAGGCTGAACTTTCCATTGCTGAAAGTGTCCTTTCCAAGGTTAAGGCATCTGTTAGGGTACTTAGAGAGGTATAATGCATTAGGGGAAGGTGTATACTGGCAGGAAGAGGTGATTAGGATGCCTCCAAGATGAGCAGTCAGTTCTGACCTTAGGGGGACATATTACTATGGAGACAGTTTGTATTTGCCCCAGAGAGAAAGTCTGAAACTGACACACACCAAAAAATGCCTGCAATAGAAATTTCTGTATAAATGCAAAATTTTCTTTCTTTTTTTTTTTTTTGCAGTACACGGGCCTCTCACTGTTGTGGCCTCTCCCGTTGTGGAGCACAGGCTCTGGACGCGCAGGCTCAGCGGCCATGGCTCACGGGCCCAGCCGCTCTGCGGCACGTGGGATCTTCCCGGACCGGGGCACGAACCCGTGTGCCCTGCATCGGCAGGCGGACTCTCAACCACTGCGCCACCACGGTAGCCCCTGCTAAGATTTTTACATTCTCCGGGCATCTTCAAGAACTGGATCTCTGGTTGACTATGAGAGACAACTGTTATTTATAAGTGATATAGGGGATAGTCAGGGTAGCAGCTGGACAGTGCAAAAGAAAAAATACTTTATCTTTGATTACAAGTAGTTCTGCATGAATTCATTAGCTAGCTATGACCATATAAGACTCTGTCTGACCTGTCTGTTGATACTCAAAATACCATGGTGATACTGGGGCATAAAAAGCAGACATCTAAAAAACATGAAACCATTCTAAAAAGAATTGTCACAAGTACCTTGGTAGAGGACGATGGGCTTTACAAAAGGGGTTCAGGGTAGAGAATAATATTGGCCAAACATGGTTGAATGGGAATTTCATGCCTCATCAGTCATAGACTTGCTCATCTGTGAAGTGCTCTAGTGTGTTTTTAAAATTTTATGGGTAGTCATTACAAAAGTAAGCCCACCATTAAGCTGATCATCTTGAACCATAGGTCAGGAGATGCTGATGGACAAATACAAGACAGACATTACAGAGCATCAGAAGCTCTGTTATGACCATTCAGTTTGGGGGTGACCCAAGCATTTCAGCCCAAGTCTCTGTTAGATGCATATCACTTCCAAGGCTCCAGACTATAGCCAGCCTGGTACCAACCCAGCACTGCACCAGGTATATGACTTTGAGCAAACTTTTTCCCTCCCTGGGCCTCAGTTTCCCCTTCTGGACATGGCTTTGCCTGTCGACATCTAGTAGGGAGCACTGAATAGGGTTACAAGATACTAGTCTTAGCCTTGGGACCAAAGCTCACTACCCTCTACACCATGACCACTCTTGCTGGTTCTCTGACCTATGAATCTTTATGGCCCATGTTTCCTTCCAATTTCTTTCACTGAATCTTGCAAAGTCCTAATGCCAGATTGTTAATTCTGCCTGTTTCTGGTCAGTCTTCATTCATACAACAAACAGCTACCAAGCATTGAGTTAGGTTCGTAAACTTTTCCTGAAAAAAGCCAGATGATAAATGTTTTAGGGGTGGAGAGTCAAAGAGTATGTTATGAACTATTCAACTCTGCCATTATAGTGAAAAAGCAGCCACAGACAATACATAAGCCAACAGGAATGGCTATGTTCCAACAAAACTTTATTTTCAAAACAGGTAGAGGGCCAGATTTGGCTTATGAACTATAGTCTGAAGACATCTGAGCTAGATGCTGGGCATTACAAGATGAATAAAATCTGGTATTTGATATCAGAATTCAAAACCCTCTAGCCTATGGTTTTTAATATGAGGCCAATGAGACGGCGCTATTTTTAATGCATATTTATTCTTTTTAAAACTGAGGTATAGTTGATAAATAACATTATATAGTTTCAGGTATATAACATAATGATTCAATATTTATATATGTTGTAAAATGAACACCACAATAATTCTAGCTTCACGCTGCAACAGCAGAGCTGACAAAGACCTTATGGCCCATAAAGCCTAGAATAGTTACTATGCTATCCTTTGTAGAAAGTTGAAGACCCCTGATTTAGAAAAATAAAATGGATATTATTGAATAACAACTAAGAACAAGGAATTAGGAGTGAGACAGACACCAGTTCAAATCCAAATGCTATTAATAATAACAAAAATAACCAAGTGTCAACTACGTGATAAGCATTTTACTAATAATTTTTAAAAATTGTATTTAATGTGCTAATTACAGCAATTATATAACATAGTAATTATGGTTGTACTCAATTTACAAACTCAGAGGTAGTTTACCTAAGCCGTACACCTATTAGAATATAAGACTTCAAACCTAGCTCTATGTGTCTCCAAAGCTCAGGCTTCATTAATCTGGATCACGAAGGATGAAAAGGGAATTTGCCAAGTTGGAGGAAGAGCATTTGAGGCAGAGAAAACAGCCTCGGCAAACGCATGGAGGCACGAAAGCATGTTCCAGGAACAGGGAGAAGACATTCAGAGAAAGAAGGCTGAACTGGGAAGGGCAGTGGGGCTGGTTTATATAAGGAGGCTTGAATGCCAGGGGAGAACTAGTCCTTGCAGTTTCTTTAGCCAGGGCTGGTTGGTGTGGTGGGCAAGCTACTTAGCCGTGGTGGAGAATATTAAATCCCTGGGATGTGGGTCTCTCCCACTGAATAGACATTGTCATTGTGTTATGACATCTTCCAATGTGTCAGCGGTGACTAGTTATGGCATAGGCAGCCCAGCTCATTCTTCAGATCCTTTGTTAGAGCGAACTCTACCTCATCCTTCTGGGGATGCTACTCTTATGCAGTTGCTCACCTCTGATATTTATTCAGAAAAAATTAAATAGCCAGAATATTAGCCTGCAGGGGTTACTATGGAGTTGGAGGCCTGGCTCATTTCAGAGGTGCCAGGAGACGTTAGGTTATTTTAAAATAAGCACAGGAACAAGCGGGGTACTCACTTCAAGGGCAGTGCCAGGTGCTTCAAAATGTCTTAGCTTTAAGCTTCTGTTCACAATCCAGACCAGTCAACATTAGACATAACCGGTCTGCATCTTTGGGTCCAGAAAAGGAGACTGTGGCTCTAAGAAGGGAATGGTCTTCCCTGGGGCAGAGAACTGGTTTTCACTGGTTTTGTTCCAGGAAGGCTGTGCGATCTGGGTTCTGAATGGGTCTGACTGGGCAGATGATCTGAATATGGTTGATAAACCATTCGATTGCACAGATAAAAACCACCTCAAGACTTTGGCAGAATAAAGAGAAGGTGTGGCCTCTTCCGAAAATCATGCTTAGTAAAAGGATTGGCCACTTCCATAGAGGAAGTTCAGTCCTTAGAGCCATAAGAAAAGGCAGATCTCAATGCAAAATATAGAAATACTTTCTGTGAATTAGAAACGACAGTGGAATGATCTGAGTCATAGAGTCTCGGAGAGCTTGTTCATCATGTTTTCCCCCTGAGGAAAATCTTATGACTAAAGAGAACAGCACGCACTCATAGACATCTAGGGACATGTAGCTCAAAATGGATTCTAAAAGCGCAAAATTCTTCTGAAATCTCCTGTCTTATGACAAAATTCCAAACACACTTCAAATTAAACTCAACAACATGTCCCTTTTTGTTTTAATATAGCCTTTGAAATAATTATTATCCTGTAAAATTGATCCTTGGTATACCCCTGGTGGTATAGATACTCTATAATCGGAGAAGCAGTATGTGATATCATGTAATAATTATGATATCATAACATCTCAGAGTTGAAAGAGGTTCATGGAATCATCGTTTCTGAATATTACCCAGTGCAGAATATTTGAGTGAAGGGTAATAGGAGGAATCTGATGTCCCTTATAATTTTGAGACTCTAGGAGCTCAGACTTCAGTGAATCTTTACACCAATACCTTACCCATTATAGTAATTAGTATGGTATGCATTACAAATATTTTATAATATTATAAAATACTATGTAGTATTGTACATTTATTGTATTAAATACTATATGGTATTATATATTTATAATCATATACTATATAGTACTATAAAATGCTATTTTATATATATATATATATACACACACATATACATACATGTATGTATGTTTCATAAGAGAGATGATACTTTAAATTATAGGCTTTGGAGTTAGGGAGACCTGGTTTCAGATTCTCTCTCTTCACAGCTGGTTAGCTCTGTGAAATTAGGCATGTTTCCTAATCCTGTTAAGTCTCAGTTTCCTCATTATAGAACAGGAATAAAAAGATCTTCCTGCCAGAGTTGGCGTAAGCATTCAAAGAGGTATGGGACATACATCCCTGATCACAGAAACTGGAATATATAATGTGTAGAAAACGGTATCTGGTGTGTTCGTGTGCACGCACACACATGTGTGTGGTAACCTGCACAAAACAACCAGCTTAATGGGGCCTGAACAGAGTTGAGTCATGAGCCGGGAATAGAGGGGTTCATGGATTCCAAGGCTAAGATGTAAACTGAAAGAACAGTAGGCTGACAACATTTGTTCCTTTACTTCTTTGGCTCCAGGAAGCTCCTGAGACCCAAGAATTTCTGGAACTCAGCTCTGCAAAGCTGAGAGGCTGCGTTTCTCCTCCCGCACTCAGACATATGCACTGCATCCCCAGACACAACAGATGGCCAACTCTCTGCACACAAACCAGCTCTGCACAAAGGCACTGGGCAGAGCAGGGGAGAAAGAACATCTCCACCAGTGTTCCTCTCCTTGAAGAATAGGTTCCTGTTATTTCTCTTCTTCGACAACAGGGAATTAGCTAGGCTCTTGGGATGCCCTCCAGACCTAGTCGGTAGCACTGATGTTGTTCTAAGTTTCTTCATGGAAGTGTTCGCTCCCCAGCTCCTCAAGAAAGTTACAGATTAAGGAGATAGATCTATCTATTTATTTTCCCCTGGGAGAAGGATGGTGCCTGGGAGGTGCTGAGTTTCAGAAGTCCTTTATCCATTGACGACAATGAGTACTTCAACCAAGTCATTGGGCTTGCAGGCATGCAGCTCAACTCCCTAGAACCACACTGTCTCTAGGCGGGTCACAACATGCACTAACTTATCAAAGTACAGAAAAAACCTTTGGTACCAATAAACTGGGTGAAATATATTACTAGGAGCTGTATTCCATATGCTGAATGTACATATAAAACACAACTCTATTTATAAAATCTTTTTCCTGCTACTTTTCCCCAAATGTTCTACTTCTCAAACTGAGCAGATGGGGTCTCTTGTTTCCCCCTTTGGCAGCTCTGAAACCTTGAGGAATTTCAAGGTATCTGTATATACGTGGGATCCTTGTTATAGGAGTGTTCAATACTTGAATTCAGACAGCTAGGGCTGTGCAAAAGTCTCAAAAATATTCAAAAAACTAGCTCTTATGAAATTAGTCTCCACCAAGGTATTTACCCTGTTTCTTCCCATCTTGTCAAAATAATTTTTGTTGTTGTTTCGGCTATCACTGATTTTATAAAATGTTTTGAGCACGCACAGTCATAACGAGAATACAATGCTTATCACCTGCAAAATGAAATTGCAGTCCCGTGAAAACTGCACAGTATCATGAAGTTGATGAAAGTGATACTAAGATTCTCTGGGATCTCATTCTGAGCCACTGGCAAAGGAGGGTTAGGCTGAGTTAGACCAATTAACAATTGAAAACGAGAAAATCAACAAGGAAGATGATTAGAAGCTTCAAAAGAGAAATATTTGAATATCAAAGGATTAGGAGAATCCTTGCGGGAAAATGATGAATCTCTCAAATATTTTTACAAAAATTACCTTCCTCCGAATCATGATATGAAAGTTAAATGCAAAGTGAAGGATTTCATTTCATTTGATCAGACAATTTTGTCAGAAAAATTACTGTTAAAAAATCAAGACCTGGCTCATTTTCTGATCATTTTACGAATTAGCATGCAGTTAAAATTATCAAATAAATTTTGACTATATAAGCTAAAATAAACTTATATTCATGCACTTTAGTTTCATTTGCCAAACTGAACTTCTTGCATGCTTTCCTCTGGAATTGTGTTTCTATCTGAGGGAGATTCACTTTTGAGTGGATATGATTTCAGAGAAGGATACTGTGGGGTAGTTAAGGTGGTTAAGATTGTGTGTAGAAACTAGAGCCAGGACACCTGGGTGTTGAATCCAAGTTCTGGTACTCATTGCATAACATGAGAAGGTTATTTGACTTCCCTATGCTAGGCAGTCTTCATCTAGAAAACAGAATTATAATAGTTCTGTTTGAGCAGAGAATTGAGAGCAAAGTAGAGGATATTATATCGAGAGGCATCTGGCCCATCCTTGGTGATGAAGTGTGTCACACTTCTTCCCTGGGCGTGGGGTCTACACTTTCCAGGTAGGGATGGCAAATTTCAACCCTTTTCAGATTCCCATCTTGAAAAAGCGACCTTCTCCTAGTGACCTTCTTCTTTCTCTGTTCAACCATCAGCTATTTCCAGAAGCCATTCTGATAATATCTTATGCTACACAAGATTAGGTAGCCCTTCACTGTAATCCCTATAAAGTTAGTGAATATCTCTATAGCTTCTCTGGTTAGTCCTTTCTTTTTCTTCTCAGTCTGTTTCAGGGATTCATGTCTCTCTAAGCTATGTGGAAACACACACACACACGCACACACACAGAGTCATCTCTGTATCCCTAGTACCTGGCACAGTACATCCCTAAGCATTATCAATGAATGTCTGTCTCAGTGAGGCAGACTGGGCAGCAAAAAGAACCTTGGAGTGAGAGGTACTGGCCCTAGAAGTCTGAAGGTTTTTATTTTTTCTCTGAGCCTCATTTTTCATGGACTCTGGAGTAGAGAAGTTGGATTTGCTAAACTCTTGGGGCTAATTCAGCTATAATGCCCTGGAAGTTGATGACACTCATGAAACTGAAGTGCTAAACCGGGAGAGACCTACGCTATTTTTTTCCTTAACTTATAGCAGGAAGTTATCCTGAAATAGTGAGGAGGGCTCCTTTTTCTGTTCCATCTTTGCCCACTGATGAATGTTGGGGCTTGGTGTCAACCTGGATGCTCTCTACACCACTTTTAAAGCTTCAGCTAAGGTTACTGCGGTCATTAATCCTTGTCTGAGGACTCGTTCCTCTGGCTGTGCATCCTAATTATTACCTCTATCACTGGAACCCTTTGTTGTGAGCTACCATCTGCCAGACAATACACCAAAAAGCACTTTTCTCATATTATGTCATGTAATCCTTGCACAAACTCAGTGCGTTAGAAATCTTTGTCCCCTTTTTAAGATTGAGGACATTGAGACTAAGAAGGACTGGAAAACTATTACGGAAGTCTCTTAGGTAGTAAATTGCAGGAATTCAAACCCTGTTCTTTCTGGCTTCAGAACCCATGCTTTTAACCATCACATTCCACAGACTCCTAAGTTGTGTCTGCATTTACTCTATTGTGCTCATTGTCTGGCAATACCATGCAGCATGAGTGTCTCTTTTCCAGGTCACAAACCATTCACTCCTCACTTTTGTGTGTGCTGTGGGTAGAGCTGGATGCACATGGAGTTGCTAAGTCTTCTAAAGGTCTATAAACATGCAAAACAATAGAGATGAGAGACAGGATGGTATAAGCCATTGAGAATATAAGCTTTGAAACCTGGTTCTGGCGCTTACCAGCTATGTGGTTTGGGCAAGTTAATAACTGCCTCATCTGTAAAATGTGAAATAATAATACTTCCTACCTCAAAAGATTATAGTGAGAATTAATGAGTTAATAAATGTGAAAAATTTAGAATGATGTCTTATACATATTAAATATTTTATGTGTTAAATACCATTATCCTACACACTTCTGAGAATGCAATTCAAATGAAATTTTCTCAACAAACTTTTCCACAGTTCTCCCTTTGGATTTCCATTTTCCGGTATGTCACTAAAAAATTACAACAAAATAAATAAAAATGCCGCCATCACAAGACAACAACAGTAACAAAAAACAGTTTTAGTTCATTTAGCTTTCTAATGTTACAAATTAATGATCAGATCACTTATTTCCATGTGTGACTCAGACCCCAGTGGCATAAATCTCATTTTTTATAGACTTTTCACTTATGTGCAAAATCAGTATCCTTTTGACTTTTTATCCTTTGGCTGCTGGAAAGCTCATGGCCATATTTTGAATCAGTTTTGCTAACTGATAAGAGCATAGGGTCTGCATAATTTAAATTTTCTCTGATCTTGAATTTCCATATAATTTTCAGATTCCCTGATTTTATTTTTAGTCAATTTATGGTTTTGCCATTTCATGGTTAATCTTTTGGTTAGTCTCTTCACATTCTTTCTCAAATAAAGTGGAATAGAAATGAGTTAATATAGTAAGGACTATATTTGTCCTTATAATTCCATAATTTCTAGCACTGTTTCATATACATAGATTTAGGTTGAACCACTGCTAAAGAAAATCAGAGCTGGTCAATAGTTAAAGTGGAAAAGCATATTTTAATCAGAAATTATTGCAATCGAGGAAAAGATATCTCATTGTAGAACTGGGCTCAATTCTGAATACAAAGAAAGGTGGGAATTTATAGCTATGGAGCAGAGTGGGGCTGGGAGTTGGGGGGTGGAAAGTAGGGTCAATTCTCGCTAACAGATCTAACGGGATTCTTGCTGAGGGCAGTCAGGGTGATCGGATAACACCTGCGGATGCTGAAGGGTGAGTAGCATGAACAGACATTGAAGGTGGAGAATTCTGGCTAAATCAACTTGGCTGGACACAATTCTTGCTAAAACCAGGCTCCCAGAGCAGCGGTTCCCAACCTTTTTGTCACCAGGGACTGGTTTCATGGAAGGCAGTTTTTCCACGGGTGGGGCAGGGGCAGGAGGATGGTTCAGGCGGTAATGCAAGCGATGGGGAGCGCTGGGGAGCGGCAGACGAAGCTTTGCTCGCTCGCCCGCCACTCAGCTCCTGCTGTGCGGCCCAGTTCCTAACAGGCCGTGGACTGGTACCAGTCCGAGGCCTGGCCAGGGGGTTGGGGACCCCTGTCTTAGAGGACATGCCAATGGAACATCATTGATAAAGGGTTCAGAGAAGCCTGACTAGAGTTTGGTCAAGGAGAAAATCTTTGCCTCCATATGAACACGCCAATATCCAACTATTTTTTACCTTATGGTTCAACCTAATACTGTCTCAATAGTGTTTTTAGTTTTAAAAAAAGAAACTCACTTTTGAAGTATTGGTAATAAAGGAAAAAGGTTTTTTTTTTTCTTTGGAAGTTAAGATGACATTTCTTGAATGCCTGCTGCCCTCTCAGCTTATCAATAGTGTCAGTTTGTTCAATAAATATTACACCTACTTGCTTTGGCTCTAATGTGACGTGCAGCTGATACCTTGAAGCTGTTACTTCCAACCACATTTCATATTTAATTTATTACATAATTCTCCATAACTGATTTTATTGATGAATGGTACAGTGTAAAATTATTATTTGTTAAAGATTTCACAGTACTTTTTAAAACTTCATAGCTACAAAAAAAAAAAAATCCATTCTTCTCTAAAGGCATTTGAGAGGAAAAAAATCCAAGATAAAGAACTTCACAGGATTAAGGATCTGTTCTGCTTGCAGCCCTCATCCCCGTTTCACAAAAACACAGTAGCCTTATTTTTCAAATAGGCTTTCATTTAGGAAACAGATAAGGGGGATTCAGTTCATTTCCATAAATATCAAGAATCCACCATTGGTTAGGCTGAGGATAAAATGTTAAAAAATAATCATATTTCCTACCACTGAAGAACAGCCCATAGGCTGATGTTGAAGAAACATATAGAGTTTTCAGCGTGATGTGACACGTGCTCATTTTCTACTTTTTAATTGAAGTTCATGCTTCCTTTTGATAACTAAATATCTTCCATAATCCTTCACCCTTAGTTGTAATTTAAACAAATAAATTAAATGCTGTGACTAAGCACTGAACTCATGGTGATTTTCTTTAAACTAGCCCTGCCAGGGTCCCTGAGAGGCAAGTCCCTCCCCTCCTTCCCATACCCTTCAATGACCACTGTAAACTAGAAAAGCAGAGGGTGCTACAGAGGCCCTTTCAGAAGCCAGAGAGATATACAAATGTCACATTAAAATTAACAAAGAAAGAGTAAACTCCGGAGAAACTGGCCCCACTGCTATTTGAACCCACTTGTTCTGTCTCTAATTATGTCACCAAAAATATGTGGCCTTTGTTTTTACAAGCCTGTGGAGAGGGTCATGGGATTTTAGATTTGTATAAGATCTTAGAGACCACCTTATATTGAACTTTGAGTTTACAGGCGAAAGAAACTGAGGTTCAAAGAGCTGCAAAGTCTTATCCAAGGTTAGGACCCAAGCCTCTGACTGCAAGTGTTCTTTCCATGGTCTCAGGGATATTCCCTGAGACCCTCCCTAATTCTAGTTGTGACTTTATCATCTATATTCTACTCTAGCTTTAGGTCATGTAAAATAACTCTTTAAAGGTTTTTAGAAATTTTCTCTCTATACCAGTTTGGTCCCCATTAGCTTGTAATTGTAAAATAACATGTGTTAAATATCATTATCCTATATGCTTTTTTAAGAAGTAAGAATGTAGGGCTTAGGTGCTTTTGTCTATCTTTGTGTGTCTCTCTTTCTCTCATTCTCACCATCTCTCTTGTTTCCATCCTCATAAAATGGGAGGAAGTTGATGGCATATGACAAAGAAAGAGAAATGTCTCAAGCTTCTTTCAGCCAGAGGGCATAACAGACTAAACATAGCTATAGAGACGAAGACAATATATAGAACTGAATAACAGGGATTATATTTGTAAGCACTTGAGGCTTTCACTGAACCTGCCAAGGGTGGAGATAACTTGGGTGTAAAAACCTCCTTGGACAAGTGTGCTGGTCTGTGAACTTTCCGAACAGTCATGTGTGCTGGTCCAAAAACAGCTCTAGAGGACAATACCTTGAGCTGTTTCCACAGCGGGACCGTGAGTCGTGATGACAAGGCTAATGTTAGAGACAAGGAAGAAGTTGAAGCCAAAGAGGAAGAAGAAGATTCTCACACGTGTGACTCTTCATAATTTACGGTGGCTTTTCATGGCCTTTTATCTTATTCAGCTTTTGCAGCCAACTCATCAAACACGCACCTTTATTCCCACAGCATGGCTGAGATAGTTCCACCAGAGAAGCCAAGTAACTGCCAGGAGTCTCCCTGCAAGCTGAGGGATACAGAACACATATGTATTCAATCACTCATTACATATTTGTTGGCCACCATGGTCAAGGCCCTGGAGGAACGGCCGCAGACACGAGAGATAAAGCGTCTCCTTTTTGAAACTTACCTATCTGACTTCAAATCTAGAGCAGCTCAAGAAAAGCTGCCAGGCATTCAACAATTAGGAAAATAAATAGCATTTTACAAGTTGTAACCGACTTGAAGATTACCAAAGGGAGAACTACTTTAAAGCTAGGTATGTTTCAAGGTACTTTAAATCTTTATCTAAATAGTGTATCATTAAATATAATTAGTAAATCTAGTGAACATAATATTCCCATGTTTAAAAAAAGAAATCTATTGTTATGAGAAAATACCATAGCTGAACAGAAAAACTCTTCAGTGCATACGACCACAGTTTAGGAAACTAAAATTGGGACAAAAGAGCCAAACACAGGCGCCCCCATCCACGTGGAAACAGCTTAACACAGTCTTTGGATGTAGGGTGATAAAAATAGCATCCGAAGGGCTAAGCTTTCAAACCTCAACTTATAATTATGCAAAAATCTCCTCAGGACATTAGTTCAATTTTAAAATAAAGGTATTCTAAATATGTCCTTTGACTTCTTCTGAAATGGCTTAAGGTGACTTAGCAGTTAAAACAAGTAGGAGAAATAACATGGAAGGTTATTTGAAAAGGCATTTGAAAAAAATGTAGATAGAACTGGTGCTTTCAGGCACTTGACTTGAGAAGATTATAGCACAGGAACAATTAGTTTATTTTCTGGCAGCTAAGCTATAAAGAGAAACATTTTGAATTATACAATAATAGAAAACATACAAATTCATCTATAGAGAAAGATTCTTTCTGGACCTTAACCCAAGAAGAAATTTAGCATATATACCCATATTTAAAGAAAAAAAAAAGAAACATCTTTCAGTGCACTTTATCTACAACCAGAGTTCTACAAAGGTTCAGAAATGCTGTTATCTTGGGTGATTCACAGACTGGTCCTCCATAAACGCAGAGGGTGTGACATTAAGTCATAACTCAGGGCAGGCAATTTTGTGGGATGCTGATATAATGGTGTCCAAGCATACACTCTGCTTTCTGATGCCCTAACTTAATGCTTCAGTAGAATTTGGAGTTTTGAGATGAATGGCTAGTTACCATGTCCATTAAGCTTCCTTCCTCAGATGGAAGGTGTTTTAAGCCTTGGAAAAGGACTATATTTCGTTCAATTCTTTTTTTTTTCAATTTTTCAGGTTTATTAAGTTATACCTAATATATAAAAAGTTGTGCATATTTAATGTATACATTTTGGATGCATGCATACATCTCATACCATCACAACAATCAAGGTAATAAACATACCCATCACCTCCAAAAGTTTCCTGTGTCCACTGATTTCTGTGTGTGTGTGTGTGTGTGTGTGTGTGTGTGTGTGTGTGTGTGTGTGTGTGTGTGTGTAAAGAACACTTAACATGAGACCTATCCTTTTAATTTTTTAAGTACTCAACATCCTATTGTTAACTATAGGCACCATGTTGTACAGAAGACCTCCAGAGTTCATTGATCTTGTATAAACGTAACTTGATACTCACTGAACAGCTCTGCATCTTCCCCACCCTCATCCCCTGGCAACCACCCTTCTATTCTCTGTTTCTATGAGTTCGGGTGCCATAGACACCTCATAAAGTGGAACCATGCAGTATTTGTTCCCTATGACTGATATTTCACTTAGCATCTATACTGTTTATGAAAGAGAAGGTTGCATGAACTTTTTCATTCACCTCTTCTAATCATGGTTTTAAGAACTGAAAGCCAGGGGATGGCAATAATATTCATATCATAGCTTACAGTTTTGAAGGTGTGCTTTTGCTCACAAGGTAGACAGGTCATTGACCATTATTTAGCCATGTTTATGTTGAGAAAGACTGCTGATCCAAAGGACTGCAATTATTCCCCTCTTTTTGTCCACAATTTTTGCAAGATGACATTGTAGCCCCTCGCATTACGAGATGGAGTTCAGGGCTTCCCTCATGGCACAGTGGTTAAGAATCTGCCTGCCAATGCGGGGGACACGGGTTCGATCCCTGGTCTGGGAAGATCCCACATGCTGTGGAGCAACAAAGCCCATGTACCACAACTACTGAGCCTGCCCTCTAGAGCCCATGAGCCACAGCTACTGAGCCAGCATGCCACAACTACTGAAGCCCGTGTTCCTAGAGCCTGTGCTCCGCAGCAAGAGAAGCCACCACAATGAGAAGCCCGGGCACCGCAATGAAGAGTAGCCCCCGCTCGCCACAACTAGAGAAAGCCCACGTGCATCAATGAAGACCCAACACAGCCAAATATAAATAAATAAAATAAATAGATTTAAAAAAAAAGAGAGAGAGATGAAGTTCATTTCCCTGCTGCTTGAAACTGGGCTGACTTTAGGACTTGCTCTGACAGATATGCTATGATTGAAGTGACACTGTGTTGGTTCTGAGCTCAGACCTCAAGAGGTCTTCCCCACTTCATCTGGGTTTCTCGGAACCCTGCTGATACCCTGTGAAAACAAACTGGGTCTAACTTGCTGGATGATAACAGATACCAGTCTTAGGCATCCTTAATGCTTACCAGCCAAGGGCCAGCCAACCTGCAGAAGCAGAGCTGCCTGAGGGACCTGGAGATTACTGGAGACGCGTGAGAGAGCCCAGCCAATACTGGAACTGCTCAGCTGAATCCACCTTAATTGGCTGACCTAGAATTGTGAGCTAAATAAATGGTTATTCTTCTAAGCCACTAGTTATGGGTGTTTTATTTTCCATCAATTGCTAACTTTATATATATTAAGAAATTACCAAGAATAGCACCTGATATTTGCATAGAATTTTATCCTTCAAAAGGTATTTTGCACACATTATCTAGTTGCCTCCTATCCTGAACCTTCTTATTAAATAAAGAAACATGACCATAGTTTCCTTACAGGGTTGTGAGAATTAATGGAAGCATGAGGGCTGGAACATAGTAGGTGCTCAATGCATGTACCATCCCTTATTCTCCATTGTAGGGTTTCTCAACAATTTTCATTACTGCCAACCATCCCCCTCCACCTGGAGAAATTTTAAACTTTATTTTTCCAGTTGTTCCCCCTCATAACATTTTAATACTACAAATATACTCTACATCCATTTCTGTACAGTGTAAATCTTGTGCTTCATATGTAAAGAGTAAGACTTTTTTGCCCCATAGGAACGAATTTTAACCCCTCTGAGGTAGTATATCATCTTGTCATTGAGAATCCATGCTCTGTTGGTATCCTGACAGGCATTCTTTCTTCATGTTGACCCTGGAATCATGAAATGATTTGCACTAGGTCACATCACTTAAAAACTGTCGACCTGAAAGGTTAATCTGGGGCTTCTGACTCCAAGCCAAGCACTCTTAGTACTCGATCAGAGAGCGTAGGTTCAAATGTGCACTTAATCTAAGGCTGGATAAATTGAATCGTCTATCTTTGCAACTCTGGGGTGAAAACCAACTAATTAAACTGCTTGTAGCGGTTATAGTGAAAGAGGGAAAAGCTCTATAAATGCTTAATAATCACGCTGACAGAACTGGAAGAAGCTATTTGCTTCTCTGTGTATAGAGACGCTCTTCAGATGAAGAGAACTCATTCTCTGGAGCCATCCATCCAGCCTCTCACTAAATTCACTCACACTACATTTCTTTAAGGATTTATAAGACAGAAAAGAAAATAGCAGCGAGACAGATGAAAACATTTCCTTGATACAGGCATAAAACTCTAAGGACTAGAAACGCAGAGGGGAGCCAGACAGGGAAAGACTGCAGAAGATTAACCGTGTACATGTCACTAATCACGATATTCAACCTTTAGAAATGCTCTTCATGAGGAAAGGCATTTGCAGAAAGAGAGTGTATAAAGAAACGTGAAACCTACCTTGCCACAAAGTTCACAGGACGGAATGAGATGGTGATTAAGCCCCAGCTGGCTTGCGGCCAAAAGCAGAGTGCCCTGTCCAGTGGATTTAACCTGACCTCGGTTAAAGAAGCAATTTTGCTTATGCATATGAGGAAGGGGGCTTGCAAGGAACTGAAAATATGAAGGCACCCAGAATCTTCTCAATAT
The DNA here is from genome assembly GCF_949774975.1 of Lagenorhynchus albirostris. Classification (NCBI taxonomy): domain Eukaryota; kingdom Metazoa; phylum Chordata; class Mammalia; order Artiodactyla; family Delphinidae; genus Lagenorhynchus; species Lagenorhynchus albirostris. The sequence continues at coordinate 15,561,836 of NC_083101.1, forward strand.
TTAGTTTAGTTCTCAAGGACCTCAGAGTCTAACTGATTATTAAGCAATTACCAACACCTTGCTAAACTAGTTTCCTCCCAAACCTCCTGGTTCTCTGTTGGAAGTGACTCTCTTTTTTCCTCCAGGGAAGAGTAATTAAATGAAGAGGAGTGGTTTTTCTATCCCCAGAGATTTCCTGCATCAAGAAAGAATGATGAATGTTGTAAATATTTGCAAAAAACTTTAATAAAAGTATGTAGAGAGAGGACTCAGAAACCATCTAAAGCACTATCATTATTTTACAGATGGGGAAACCGAGGCTTCAAGACAGGTGATTTCTCCCCAAAACACAGACGGAGCTAAAAGCAGAGCACTTTTTTTTTTTTTTTGAGACTTATGTTTTATTCGGCTGGAATTTTTAGGACTTCAGATCCAGGAGGCAGCATCTCAAGTATCCCTTGGAGAACTGCCCCGTGGAGGCAAGACGGGGAGCCAGGTTATACAGAAGTTTTGCAACAAAGGGCAGGTAGTCAGGAATATCAAAAGATTACTGTTCACTACCAAATGTAAAATAGATAGCTAGTGGGAAGCAACCGCATGGCGCAGGGATATCAGCTCTGTGCTTTGTGACCACCTAGAGGGGTGGGATAGGGAGGGTGGGAGGGAGGGAGACACAAGAGGGAGGAGATATGGGGATATATGTATACAGTATAGCTGATTCACTTTGTTATACAGCAGCAACTAACACACCATTGTAAAGCAATTATACTCCAATAAAGATGTTAAAAAAAAAAGATTACTGTTAATGGAAGAAAACCAGATATGTCAAGTGAAGGAATTTAGTGTTTTTCTGTGTACGGGAAGATGCAAGAATCTGGGCTCACTGAACTCATTCCTTTGACATGCACCTCAGCTATCTGGGGCCAGTATCCTGTGTTTTCACACCCTGAGTTCCCTCAGGGCTCACCAGCTCACATTGGAGGGCTGCAATCTCTGCTGACTGTGACATTAAAAGCAGAGCACATTTCTCCAATGCTCACTGTACCACACTAGCTCTTACCCCCTATGAAACAGCCATCTGCTGCCATCTCATGTATCGATTTAACTCTTCTACAGTTACTTTAGGGAGTCAAGCGCTTCTGGAATTACCTTTTGGCTCTTTTACATTCAGGCTGATTTGGGAGAAGATTCCTCTTGCGAGGGAGACCATTTCAGCCCCTCCCGTTCCATCATGATCCCCTGCTCAAGCTCAGAGGTAACTCAGCAGAGGCATCACCTGCCATTGGATCAGGAGAGCAGGCCAGCCCACCGCCTACTGACCCCCCTTTTCTTCTCATCCTCTTAGGCTGAAAGCCTTCAAATAGCACATCTGACATCAGCTGCTCTTCCAAATACCTTCTTTCTACACAACTTCTCACCGCTGTCAAGTGCATTTACTGGTCCCATTGGCCATTCCCTTTGTGTGTGATTTGATGATTCTGGAGGAACCCACAGTCAGTCACTCTCTTTTCCATCTGTCTGTCATCCTCCTGCTTCATTCTTCTCGTGTTTCGCGTCCTTCTCGGTTCTCTTAGAAATTCTGCTTGGTTACTCCATAGGGTTGGCTTCCTTAGAGCCTGTGTGAGGTTCCGTGCTTAGTGCAGAGTCTACACTTCCTACCATACTCACTGCCCTGCCTCACTCCAATGACACTGACCTCTTTGGTTGACCCAAAGAGTCATGCTCTCTACTCTTTTCTGTCTCTGGGGTCTTCTCATGCCTGGATTCTCTTGATTACTTCTCAGCTCACTAGCATGAATGGGGCCTAAAAACCTTAGTTGAAACACTGCCTTTATGGTTTATTGTAGCTATATTAGACGGTCCTTGACCCCTCTTCCTGCCCACTGGGCCAGAATCCCTTCTAGTTCTGGCACTGTATTCACTTGCTATAAAATGTCAGCAAAATCTTTTCCCTCATTGAGGAGGCGTGCTTCAATATTCATTCATTCATTCATTGACTCAGCACACGTACATTGAGCCCCAATTTTGTGCTAGGAAGCTTATTGGTGTCAGTTTAAAGGATCTCCGGGGTGGTCATAAGAGGTTACCTCCTACTTATTCCTGCAGAAACCAGAGCGACTCATTCCAGACAGGAAGCAGATTGTCCTAGCCAGAGCCGGTGGGGTGTAGAAGCACCCCTTCTCTGCAGGAATAAGCCCGAGTTGGAGGTTTGGTTTGCAGAAGGGGAGCCTGAGTGGGGGAAGGAGGGAATGAAGTAACAGCAGATCTACCTTTTCACGAGTCCCTCCTGTAGCCGAGGGAGGCTGCATCCTGCCGTTGAAAATAGACTAAGAGTGGGACAGAAATAGCAGCACCTGCTCAGCTCCACAGTCTCACAACCTGAGCTCCCAGAAGGTGAGATGCCTGCAGGCAAGCGCGCAGCCGCTGGGAACTGCGAAGGAGCAGCCTTGCCCTTCACACTGCTTTAATTACCCAGGTCCCCACGCCCCAGGTCTCTTCTTTCCCGGCCCATCACAGACACTGGGCAGAAGTCTGGGGTCAACCCGCTGAGTGATCCAGACAGGACTTTCCTCTTTTGTGGGCCTCAGTTTCCCCATCTATAAAATCAGAGAGTTGGTCTTGAAAATTTGCTTAAGCTCTAGCCAGCTGGAGCCAGGATTCTCCTCGCTGCCTTTCTGTCTGCCTCTCCACAGCCCACGGTCTTTCCTTCTTTCCTCCCTCCTCAGCGTGACAGAATTCCTTGCCAAACGACTGTGGGAAAGGCAACTTGTGCTCAGAGCACTAATGCTGGCCAGAGAGACAGTAACAGCGATGCCTGGCCTCACATCCCTGTGTGTTTTTCTCTCTGTTGTGGGGACAGTCAGGGGCAGAGGAAACTCTGGCTTCTGTGAGCCAGGGGAATCCAAGGTCAGTGCCCAAGTGGGCCACTTTTGTCAGGTCAGGAAGCTTTTTTCTGGCTGCCGTTTGACTCTAGGATTCTCTCAATCCTGTCCCTTCTCCCTCCCTCTCTCACTGTCCCTTTCTGTCAATTTCTTCCACATCAGACACTCCAGACCTTCAGCAGTTTTCTTATGTTTGTCCTTGTCATCCACGCGCACTCTGACCCCTACTTCACTGCCATCATTTCTCTTCCAGGAACCTTCCATTGTCTAAGGACATTCACTCCTTATCACATGTCCTTCCCCTTTCCCCTTCCATCTCCTGCATGCTCCCCACTCTCTCATCTTCTGTAGATCTTCCCTCCTCTGTCTCCTCCTTCTCTCTGTTCTTTGTTTACCCCATATCCTCTCTCATCTTCTCATTACATTCTTCTCTACCCTCCTCTCATCTCTTCAACAACTTCATGTAGTGGAAAGACCACAGTCTTGGGCATAAGATGGACACAGATGGTCTTGGGGAAATTGCCTCAAGCTCAAATGCACGACTTACTCATCTTCAAAATGGGTCAATAAAAAGTCACATGTAAGCCATCTGTGCTGATATGAGATGGCATCTGTGAAGAACCTAGGTCTAGAGAGATAACATTAGATACAGTGCCTTGAAAATAAACACCGGCTCTTATAATAATTGCCATCGTTTTCATCAACAGCAACAGCAACAAAAAAATGTTAGTCTTTCTCCAACTTTCCTGTCTTTTCACTTCTGCAGTTTCTCTCCTGACCCTCAGTTTCTCCTGGGCAAGGTGAAGTCCCTGTTCTGTGTTCTCATAACCCGCTGAGAGCTCCCTCTTGTAGTTCATATCTCACTGGTTCATAATTGCCTGTTTGACTGTCCTGGCGTCTCCCCTTGGAGCAGGGCCCTGGCTTGTTCATCCCTCTGTCTCTAGGGCCTGGGACAGGGCCAGATGTGTAGTAGGTACAAGGGGCAGGACTGGAGGGAGGAGAGTGACATGCCTCGATCGTAACATTTCAGGAGGCGCTCACTCTCAGAGTCGTGCACCTGTCACAGATACTTGGTAAAAATATATTGAATGGCTTAATGGCTTAATTCTTTTCATCTCCCCTTCCCTTACATTTCCTCAGTCACATCAGTCTTTCCCTGTTCTGTCTCTCTTCTCTCTCCCTCTTTCATTAACTCCCGTTTTCACCCATGATTTTCACTGCCCGATTCTGTCCCTTTAACGGCCTCAGTTTTCTCCCCCCTTCTCTATTCCTCCTTCATTCTCCCCCTATGCACTTTCCCTCAGACCCTCCCCAGGCCTTGCTCTGTCTACTTGCTTGAATCTGGCAAACTTTCTTATCTCTGCCTCTTCTTTTATTGATTTATATGGGGTTAGTTTGTCCATGGAGGGAAAGGATTTCTTTGATACACCAAAGGATCAGACTGGGCACAAAAGCCACGGACAGTTTTTGTTTGATGTGGACAATTCTATTCCCATTCAATTCCCTGGGTTTTCAAACAGCTGCAGATCTTTGAACTCAGAACATCTGAGCCAGTTCATCCTCGCTCTCCTGAAAGTGCACAGGCGTTTTTTAAGTCTTTAACAACTGGTCCTGTACCTCGCCGAACAGAGGTCACCTCATTAGTAGGGCCCTGAATTCATCCTGAAAAGATAAGACTGTTAAATTGCTAACAGATCTAGACACAGGTTTTTAAATAAAAGTGAAGGTACAAGCTAAAAACCAAACTACTTCCTTCTTCCTGTCACATGTTGGCTGCGCCCTGCACTTTCTAAGTTCAAACACTTTTTGAACACTTAAATCTACCATTTGAGCTACGTTTACCATTAGCTGTACAATCCATCTCTCATTAGGATGTAAAATTGTGTTAGAAAATTTTAAGTGTAAAGAATTTATCAAATAGGGCACAGGTGGCTTTACAAATTCTAAAAATGGTTGCATAAGTTTATAAGAACAATTTGTAGACAAACTGAACAGATATGTGTCATTGGGTATACTATATGTTCTGTTTGGTGTTGTCTCACCCCAGGTTTCTGTGACTCTCCAGAGGTTTACCATGTAATAGCTGTCATGCCTGAGTTGTAAAGTATGACACTAGACTCAACATTTGCTGTAAGCACTCATGGAGAAGGGGTTAAGTTCAAGAAGATGAAACTTAGGTTCATGGAAAGGCTGATCATGTCTCCCTGGAAAAGAATAGGGCAGCATTGAGCTGGGTGAGAACCAAGAGGGAAGGAGGACCATCGTAGGTATAAGAAATGTCTAATATTTGGTGGAAGGAGAAAAGCTGCTGGTCTTCTCTAGAGAGGAATTTAGCAATACTTAAATTACGAAAAGCATGTTGGTTTGACCCAATGTGGCCACTCTTAGGAATGTATTCTACAAATATATTGGCACATGTAAGAAAAGATGTATACACAAGGTAAACATTGAAGCTTTGTTAGAAGTAAGATGAATGCCTAGAAGTAACCTAAATGTCCATCAATAGAAGAAATTATATTACACACATGCCTTGAAAATATCTTGCATGCCTTGAAGTATCTTTTATGTATCAGGGTAGTAAAACTATCTGATATAAGACCACGTGTTAATTTCATGCAGTGTATGGTACCTTGTGACGCTTTGTGATGTGTCATCCTAGCTAGTCTGAACTATGGTGCCCAGGATGCCCTTAGTGATAATTTTTGGGTTAGGAAGAGACTCCTAACCCAACTCTCTCAGGAGAGTTGGAGGGCAGAAAGGAAGCTGTGGTCAGTTTGTAGCATATTCAAATCTTCTCCCAGTTATTCAGTCAAACACAGGATTTCATAGATTTTGACCTCTAGTTCATCAAAAGCAAGATTATCCGAGGTGGACCTGATTTAATCAGTTGGAAGGCCTTTAGAAGGAGCCTTAAGCACTCCTTTGAGGCAGATATTCAGGGTCTGCAGTCTCTCTCTTCTCTCCGAATCTTCCCTCCTGAGCACTACCTGTGTGCTAGGAATTTCAACTCCTGATTGTAGGTCCCAGTCCGCCAATGACCTTCCCTTCCTGACTGCCTGTCCTACAGACTTAGGGCTTGTCTCGCCAGCCTCCACAAGTGCATAAGCCAACTTCATGTAGTAAATCCCTACACATACACATATGTATACGTGTGTGTGTGTGCGTGTGTGTGTGTATCACACAGGTTCTCTTTCTCTGGTTAACCACTGACTTACCCACCTTTAGTCTAAAAGAAAAGAAAGAAACAAAAAAAAACCTCCCATGTTTTAGACAGGAAACAGAACTCATTAACTATGGCTGTCTCTGTGGAGGGGATCTGTGGCATTAAGAAATAAAAACAGTGGTGGGAGGAGAGGTATTCCTACCTTTTGTACCTAACCTTGTGTTTTAAGTTATTCAAAAGGTCATTCTTAATGTTTTCCCTTTTCTTATTGTAGTAAAAAACACAGCCATTGTAACCATTTTGAAGTGTAGAGTTCAATAGTGTCCTACCTACACCGTTGTTAAACAGACCTCTGCAGCTGTTTCATCTTGCAAAACTGAAACTTGAGGGACTTCCCTGGTGGCGCAGTGGTTAGGAATCCACCTGCCAATGCAGGGGACATGGGTTCGATCCCTGGTTTGGGAAGATCCCACATGCCACAAAACAACTGAGCCCGTGAGCCACAACTACTGAGCCTGTGTACCACAACTACTGAAGCCCACGTGCATAGAGCCTGTGCTCTGCAACAAGAGAAACCAGCGCAATGAAAAGCCCACACACTGCAACAAAGAGTAGCCCCTGCTCGCCACAGCTAGAGGAAGCCCACGCGCAGCAAAGAAGACCCAATGCAGCCAAAAATAAATAACTAAAATAAATAAATTTATTTTAAAAAAACTGAAACTCGATACCCTTTGAACAACAACTCTTCTTTTTCTCCTACCTCAAGCACTTAGTACTCACCATTCACTTTCTGTTTCTATGAATTGCACTACTTTGGATACTACACATAAGTGAGATTGGATGCTTGTGGCCACGCTTAATTTTAATACAGTGTTTGAAGGTGCTACAAATCACAGTACCTATCAAGTAATATCTTTTCTCTCTAGGGGAAGATGATCATGAATATTGGTCAACAGATTGCTTGAATAATTTTCTTCTGTTGCTTAAACACAGACCTTTTTTCCCATTTATTCAACAAATATTCACTGACTGTCAAAATGTATGAGCTACCAGTCTGGACACCTGAGGACATGAAGATAAATAAGGTGAAATAACAAAAGTTGTATTGATCATATTGGCTGTCTTTGGAGCCACTGAGATAATGGATGTAACACAGCCATACGGTTGTAGCATTGTGATTAATAACAATGAAGTCCAATGGAGAGCCCAAGAGGGTAATTCTTACACCCTTCTGCAAACCTGCTGATGGAATCTGGGGCTGTCACCCAGCACTGCTCTGGACACTTGCAGAGACGGACATTAGGGTGATACACTCTGTGAGCTGCATTGATTCATGCCGTGTGCCCTTGTATAAAAACAATCCACTGAGGCACACATCTTTTACTGAAAGAGAAAAGGAAGGGGATAAGCGTGCACAATGTACTAGAGCCTGGTTTATTTTTTATTGTGTTTAATTTATTCTTAATTCTTTGGGCAACCAAGAACATTAAAAAATTTCCCTTTATCCCTTCTCCTTCTTATACCTGGATAGGCTAATATCCCTGCTATCAAAATGATAATATATGAATGATAATTTTACCCATTCATTGAGAGCTTACTCTGTGCCATACACTTTTCTAAGTCTTTTATATGGATGGATCAATTTAACATTAACAAACCCCTCCGAAATAAGCTAATGTCATTAACCCCATTTTTCCAACTAGAGAACTGAGATTTACAGAAGTCATTATGGTCATGCAGAGCCTGGGTCTTTTGTCACTGTGTGTATTGCCCTACTAAGTGCATGTGTTGTGGTGGGCAAGGGGAGATGAAGAAAATTTAGCCTCTGCCCTCAAAGATAAGTTAGAAGGCAGCAAATATATACAATCAGTTCTAATTCAAGGCAGGATGGCATAAGGGTCCCAAAGGACACACAAGCAAAGGAAAGCAGAATAGAGAATTTCAGGCTCTTGCTGACCCTGTATGTCAGAAGTCACATATGCTAAAAACAAAGCTGGCATCATTCAAACAGATGTCCTGTTGGTGAACACTTTCAGAGTCAGTTTATAAATTGTACTGCATGCATGCCCACACGTGCACAAGCAAAAATGTTATTTTGTCTTCTCTTTTTAAAATACTTCTTTTTATTGAGGTATAGTTGATGTACAATATTATATATGTTACAGGGTACAACACAGTGATTTACAATTTTTAAAGGTTATACTCTTTTTTTTTTTATTGCGGTACGTGGACCTCTCACTGTTGTGGCCTCTCCTGTTGCGGAGCACAGGCTCCAGACACACAGGCCCAGCGGCCATAGCTCACAGGCCCAGCCGCTCCATGGCATGTGGGATCTTCCCGGACCGGGGCACGAACCCGTGTCCCCTGCATCAGCAGGCGGACTCTCAACCACTGTGCCACCAGGGAAGCCCAAGGTTATACTCTTTATAGTTATTATAAAATATTAGTTGTATTCCCTGTGCTATAAGATATATCATTACAGCTTATTTACTTTACACATAATAGTTTGTACCTGTTAATCCCCTACCCCTACCTTGCCCCTACCCCCTTCCCTCTCCCCACTAGTTTGTTCTCTGTATTCGTGTGCCCACTTCCTTTTTGTCATATTCAATAGTTTATTTTTTAGATTACACATATAACTGATATCATACAGTACTTGTCTTTCTCTGTCTGACTTAGGACTCAGCAATTCCACTCCTGGGTATATATCAAAAAAAGAAAAAAACAAAAAAACAACACTAATTCAAAAAGATCCACTCACCCCAATCTTCATAGCAGCATTATTTATAATTGCCAAGATGTGGAAGCAGCCTAACTGTCCATCTACAGTTGAATGGGCAAAGAATATGTGATATAGATATAGATATAGATATAGATAGATATAGATAGACAGATATATATACACACACAGCAGACTATACTCAGCCGGAAATAAGAATGCAATTTTGCCATTTGCAACAGCATGGATGGACTTGGAGGGTATTATGCTAAGTGAAATAAGTCAGACAAATATTTTATTTTGGAGCCTCTTTCTCCTTCCATTTCTACCCTAACATCATTTTCTTTCCCCAGTTCCTGGCTCATCTTGTGTGGTTGCCAATAAATATTAATAAGTAGCTTATTATAAGTAGTATGGGTTTTGGATTCCAGAAGACTTGGGTTCAAACACTACTCCATGGGTAAATTACTAATCTCTGGTACTTAGAGTCCTTATCTATAAAAAGAGATAAATTGTGAAATATAAACCTTATGAGGTTGTTTTGATGATGAAATGAGAAACTCAAACAAAATGATTAGCATCATACCTGGCATACAGTAAGTGCTCAGTAAACAGGTACTATGACTGGGTCTTTAGTAAACGACCCAAAAGTATTCTGAAGGATTAAGCCAAGAGATTCCTCTAAATTCCTCTAAAATTACTACTTATAACACATCATCCCATTGTATGGACGAATCCAGGTATATACGTTAAATACTGAGCCGTGTTTCTTTAAAATCATATCCTGTAAACTGAAAATTATATGGGCTATCTAAATATGGGATAAAAGCAAAGAAAGTCTGGTTTGTGTAATTCCCTTGTACCTTTGGTGAGAAAGTGGTCTAGCAAATGCAACGGTATGCTGGCAAACTCTGAACCAAGTAACAAACCTGAACTAATCCAAGCTTTCTCTATAACCAGGGAGTGGCACAGGCTGGATTTCACCTCATCAGATCTGGAATTTCAGCGCTGACAAATTTATTCCTATCTTCCATAAGCCACACCACACCTGCCAGCTGTGGGCATTGTATTGCTTTGACCCTCTTGCTCAATCACTGATGCAGAAGGGGGCTGTGAGTTTGTCAGTGGATGGTTTCTGAATTAGGGAGGAGGATCGTACATACATACACAAATCAACTCCGTCTTCCTAGCAATTTCCTCCCTGCTTTCCCCTCCCAGATGCAAGCTGGAGTCTGGAAGCTGCTTGAATATTACGGCTGTTATAGAACCAAGCTATAATTTTCAGGCTAATGGAAGACGTATTGGCAAAAGTTGACATTAAGTGGAACTAATTGCACTGTAACTGCTAAATAACTAAGAAATAACTACCCTGTAATTTATGGTTCAGTGTGGACTATTCAGTAACTTTGGAGCTCTTCATATAGCAAGGAGCTCAGCGAGACGTGAGCTACCAAACTTTCCACCATTTAGGGGGCCCTAGAAGCTGAAGATTGCATTGCACAAACATGCAAGGCTGCAGTTCGTAAAGGCCACCTGCCCTTACTTTGTAGATAGATACTGGCTTTACTCCAATGCTTAGTGGATGAGAATTGTGCCTGGTAGAGTCTTAGCTGCAATCCATTGTAGGTTGAAATCCCAAACCTAGCATATACTTGAGGAGTACGTCTTTTATGCTATAATTTTGCTAATGGATGGACATTCTGCCATGGACAAAATAAAAGGAGAAAGTAAGGGCATGAGATGAGGCATAAAGAGTATTACATCTTGATGAGAGCCCTCATGTTTGGTTAAGCTATGAATTCCAGTCCTTCCAAACCATCCTCTGAGCCACAGCCTCGACAGGACTCTGATTATTTTCCGAAAACAATTGTGATAATCTGCTAACTGGAATCTCTGGCACCCATTTCTCTTTCCCAGCTCATTCCCCACAGTTACCACTTATCCTCCGAAACCCAAAATGTGCTCAGACTACTTCCCCTGCATAATCTCCTAAAATGACCTCCTGTTATCTAAAACACTGTTTTTCAAAGCTGTGATCCATGCAATACCAATCAGTTATCTGGTAAAATATATTTTGGAAATGCTGAATACCATATCCCCTTCTTAGAAAGTCACATCTTAAGGCTCTAAGAAGTCTTACAGCAAAGGATCTTGTTTGACTTTCGTTAAGTTAGCTTTGCTCAATCTTTGATCAAAGAAATTCATGTATGCATTTGTGTGTGTGTGTGTGTGTGTGTGTGTGTGTGTGTGTGTGTAATACCTCTCTTCATACTCCTAGTGCCCCACATACCCTAGTATTCCCTGAAAGCCCCTTTGAGAAACATTGGTCTCTAATTTAGATTCTAGATCTTTAGTATACATTTTCCTATGATGTCTTCATTTGTAACCATTATTTTAGACAGTCCACAGACACTGTCCCCATGAAACTTCCCTATCCTGCCCAACCAGATTTAGTTATTTATTTAGGTTCTTATAGTGTTCTGTTTTGGACCATTATTGTTTTCTAATTCTTTGCCTTTTTGATCTAAGCTGGGATTTCTCATCTTGGGAACTACTGACATTTTGGACCTAATAATTCTTTGTCATGGGGGGCTGTCCTCTGCCTTGTAGGATGTTTAACGACCCCTGGCCTATACTCACTAGATACCAGGGACACCAACACCATCCCACCACCCCATTATGCCAATCAAAAGTGTCTCCAGATATTGCCAGATTTCCCGTAGGGCATAAAATAACCCCTGTTTAGAACCATAGATCTAATCTATAAGGTACTGGAGGCCAGAAGTTTTATCTTCTCATTTGTGTATCTCCATACATAACACCCATGGTTGATTGTCCATAAATATTTAATGAACAGATATTTCCACCCCCCAAATCTTTTCTAAACTACAAAAACACAATGAATAAAATAAATTCATTTCATTAAAAATAATTCTCTTCATATATTACTATAGTAATTCAATCATTTAATTATTGTCATCCAGCCACATTTCCAAAGGCTTACTCGTTTTTGAGAGATTTATTGACAGAAACAGAGAGATAGAAAAAGTGATAGTAGGTTGCTGATATGATAAGTAGTAGTCTGGGCAAATATTAGATGATAATAGCTCCCACATGTTTAGTGTTTTTACATCTGTCAACTTTCTTAGCCTCAGTTTCTTCATCAGTAAAATGAATACATTCTTATCTATTTTGTCAATCACAAATGGTTCCTCTGATGATAAATTAAAATACATATTGTAGAAAGACTGAAAATTCTCGAGTGCTCGAGAAAGGAGGTGATGGTTTCCCACTTAATATGTCTGAAGATGAGGATATGCTACTCAGAAATTTGTCTCCAAATAACTAAAATACAGACATCTAAAGATCAAAAATGGTTTTTAAATTTTAATTTGACATTTTAGAGAGTAGCTTCTGTAAGTTATTTTACTAATTTCCTTTTTTAAAGAACTAATTGCATAGTATTTGCACATAATTGAACTACCACTTCATGAGACAGAATCATCATCAGGAATACTCATGTGCATACTGAATCACTACAATCTCCCTCTAGAAGGTTCTGAATATTGTAAGTTCTGCTATCATTCCCTGGTTCTGTTTGTTTTGTGTGATTTCTCACTTTCTTCCCTTAGCTGCACACCCTGAGCTGCCCCTCCTACTGCTTTCATTGTGTCTTCGCCTAAAACTGCCTTTAAAATGTACTGACCCTACTTACCCTCTATAACAACAACAACAAAACCCAGAAACATGAATATGTTTACTTAAAAGCAAAGTAAGAATAAAGAGGACCTGAGGATTTCCTTTCTTATGAAGAAAATGTGTAGACATCACTACACAGATATTGAGATACCAGTTTTTAACTGTTCAGAAATCTTTTGTTACTTCTCCTCCTTTTGAAGTTTCAGACTGTATTATTATAAAGAAATGGCATTGGTGTTTGGTTGGCCACCAGACAAGGGAAGGGTTATGTAACATCCTGTGTACAGACAGAGGTAAGAAGAGTGAATGAGGGTTGGGGGGGGGTGGGAATGCAGAAGAAGAAAACAAGAAACGATGAAAAAATATTGATATAATAACAGACTATAGTGAAGGCAAGAGATTCTGCATTAGGCCTTTCCTATATATGATTTATTCCACCTGTATTATTATCATGTGGTAGAAGAACATTCTTCAAGGAACATCCTTCTTGAATTTGTAAGAATGTTCCTCAGGCGAAGGAATTCTGTTTTAACTATTTTTAGTTAAACTAATGCTTGGTATATGAAATAACGGCTATCTTGAAAAATGGATGCTGGAATTCACATGTAACAGAATTTTCCTGTGACCAGAGGCTCCCTTTAGAATGAATTGATATTTTCCCCCATCGGGGAGTAAACTTAAACTCTTCATTTCCCCCCTGTTCTAGATTAGGCTTCTATTAAGAAACTTGAGATACTCTCTCCGCAAGCAGATTTCTCCCTCTGCTGCTAGAGTGAGCTTGATAAAACAGAGAGCTGGTAATGTTTAGCACCTCCTTGACATTTTCTGTCCACACTGTCTAATTGCCTTGACAAAACTTGAGAAGACCTTTACAATCCAAGTCCAGAAACTCTGTTTTTCAGGATTTTGATTTGTAAAAGATGATTGATATTACCTAATTCAGTGTTTCTTGAATGTTACTGTGAATACAGATCACCTAGGGATTTTGTTAAAATGTAGATTCTAATTCAGTATGTCTAGGGTGTGGCCCAAGACTCTGCATTCCTACCATGATACTCACTTTATAAGGTTTGTGTAATGATTAAATGAGATAAAACTCTAAGTTCTAAAAGGACTATGTATGTAAAAGCTGAGGGTTACTGTTATTTTTTAATGGTGTATATGAAAATAGAATATCCGGAGTACAGTCAAAAAGAAGTGACTGATTTTGTTTTGAAGCAATAAGGTTTTGATGTTTGAAATCTGGGTTCCAGTCCTGTATTCCCCCTTGAGTCACCCCTTTCTGCCATCTAGAATGGGAATGACTGCCCATCCCACGAGGATTGTATCAGAAAATGTATGTAAGTGCCCTCGTCGATTCTGGCACAAAATAGGCAATCAGTGCATAGCAGTAGCCTTATTATATTGTTACAAAAGGCACAAAATATGCATACTGGTATCTCCTTCCTTTCCCACAACTTGTGTGTTTCCAGGTGGCTTCCAGCTGCAACCAGAGACTCAAAAACAAAACAAAAGATGGCTTCAGGAAAGTTTCTATAATTCAACCATCTTTCTGGCTTGTTACCATTTCTTAACTCCATATTCTCTTTCGATCTATGCCATCCTGGTGCCTTACCCACCTGCCTTAATGTTCCCACCAACATCTTGTTTATGTGCCTTGATGTGAAGTTTCTCATGATCTCTGGCTCTGCTCTGATCACATCATTTCTACTCTCAGAATTCTCTCAGTGTTCCTGGACAAAAAAATCAATGATCCCCATCAGTCAGTCACTTTGGACCTAAAGAGAAACGAACACTGAACAATTTCAGCCTATTTATTGTTGGGATGCAGATAGGTACTGCTGGTTATCAGTCTTGCCTTTTTCTCTAGCAGTTCCACAAGGAATGATACACTAAAAGCGTTACGAGGAAGACCCTTGGGCATGGAATCAGTAAACCTGGTTTTAGGTCCTACCTACCACCGAGTGTTATTTTCTCATTTGTAAAACTCACATAATTCTAGGTATCTTACAGACTTACTGTGAAGTTAAAATGAACCAAGTTGTGTGATGGCATTTATGTAAATACAGGTAATTGCACATATATAGGGTGATAGTATTAATGTTAATGTTTCTATTAGGCATTGTATAAATGCATTTAATCTACCATGCTCATTATTTAATATTGGAATGTGATAAAGAGGAATAAATAAGAAATAATATGGAGGATTAGAAGCAAAATATGAGTACAAAGTACTGTTTTAGGGGAAAACAGAAGCAGAAAGTAACTTGGAAGAGCCAAAAGACACAATGGCAGAAGACTTCTAATCTATGAAAAAAATAAGACACACACCTTCATGCTCAACTCTCTCCTGAGGACCTAGAAATTGCTTCTCTAACTCAAGAAACTAAATGTTTCCTCTTACTTAATGCACAGTATATGGTTTATAAAATCTAATTGTTTTGAAAGTAACATATAGTGTTTCATTTACCTTTTTTCTGATTAGTTTTATTAAATCGAAAGTATATGGATTAATGATTAATGGCTATGGGTTTTTTGGGGGGGTGATGAAAATGTTCTAATATTGATTGTGGTGAGCTTGCACAATTCTGTGAATACACTAAAAATTACTGAATTGTATACTTTACACCGACCCACGATGGCAATCTTTGTGCTGATCACCAAACATGTGCAGTAGTTTATTTATCTAGGCAAGTGGGAGGATTGCATTTTTTGCCCACTTTAGAATTAGGCATGCCAAGCGACTCGCTCTGGCTAATGAACTGTGAGTGGGAGTGCCATGTGTCACTTAAAGATGGAAGCTTTATGAGCCAGCATGTGAATTGACACATTTAATTTTTCTGCCTTGGTAATTATACTGGAAAATGTTGAGATTAAGTCTGTATCAGGTTGGGCTTCTGGCCACCCTTGTTGTGCAAATATAAGCAGGAATTAAACCGTTTCCTTAATCCACTGAAGTGTTGGTGGTGTTTGTTACCCAGCATAGCCTAGCAAATCCTTACTGATAAATCCAAGCAGTCATAAACCAAACTGAAAAACTCCAAGCTTTCCCACAGAAGAGTTTGCAATGGCAAGCTCGCCAGTGAGAGCAGGCCAACATGCAGGCAGATCCAGTAGTAATTTTAGGAAAGACTGAGGGTAAGCATTCTCCAATTCTTCTCCAAAATTCACCAACTAAATAAGCCACTCCTTCCTAAAGGAGTAAAGAGGCTAGAGAAAGGCCGTGAGTCATTCAAGAGAAAGTTCCATCTTAGACACATGATTCCACGGGAATGGAGGTTCTTGAACAAGGAGGTAATTCAGTTAAACTCACTGAAGGGATTTGAGTTCTCAAATGAAACGTATTTATAGTTCTCCACCCCCTCCTTCTTCCCACCCTTTCTTCTCCTCTCCGCTTCTCCTTCTCTTCAGATTGTGAGGATTAATTGAGGTGATGTATCTGAACAGGTTTTGAAAATTGCAAAGTGCTACAATAGTATTAGTTATGATCTCCTGTTCTGTGAAATGAATACAACATTCCCTGCCTTGTTCACCTCCCAGAATTGTGCAGTCCTATTCAGATGGGAGGATACAAGTAAAATCACTTCATAAATGTTAAATATCCACACTTTATTCACTATTGGCTGAGAGATGATCCAATTACCTGAGATAAGGCAGGGTTAAATGTGAAAAAGACCACTGTGAATACACGTTTAATCCACATACTTCAATGCAGCTCCTGTAAGTTATAACAGTGATATGTTGATCGCCATCTATTGAATTTGTCTTCATATTTCAACATTAGGTGGGGCCTCTGTAGACCTACTGTGTGCAGAACCCCCTCTCCTGTCCATTGTTTTTTTCAGCCGTGCCACGCAGCATGCAGGATCTTAGTTCCCTAACCAGGAATCGAACCTGCACCTCTTTCAGTGGAAGCTCGGAGTCCTAACCACTGGACTGTCAGGGAAATCCCCTGCCATTCATTGTTGAAAATGCAATGTAAGCTGAAATTAAACCTTTTTTTTAGTCCATTGAAATGTTGGTGGTGTTTGTTACACAGCATGTTATAACCTAGTTTATTCTGACTAACAAATCTAGCCAGTCATAAATCAAACTATACAATTCAAAGCCTCCCTTGCAGAAATATTTGCTTTGGCAAGAGTAGAAGAAAAGAGTGTTGTTTACTGACCCCATAAATTCCCAAAACTGGTTAATAGAAATTACTGATATGACCCAGCATTTATGCTTGGGTCTTCTGAATTATTACATTTCCATTTGTATCACAAAACCCTAGTTAGATGTATTAGTAAAGACAATGACCAGCAAAAGAGAAGGAATAAAGATAGAATGGAGAAAATAAGTTAACAGAGGGAATTTTAAGGCTGATAGCTACTTGAGGTCATTTTCAGTTCCATGTGCCATTTTTGACAGCCACAGTTACCATTGTAACTGAAGTTGCATTTCTTTTCAACAAAGGGAAATAAAACTAATGCTATAAAAATGTACCTGCCCCTCTCGCCACCAAATGAAAATAAATTGGACTGACTAATCCAAAGCTCTTTTGTGATTTAATATCACTAGTTTCTGTTTTTAATTTAAATTGGGGCAAGGATCAAGAAGAATGTTGCATTTTCATCTGCTTTTGAAGTTCTCCTGAGAAAAACCTGCAGTTTTAAAGATGGATAAAACACACACACACACACACACACACACACACACACCCCTAAGACATGAAGAGAGACTCATTACATAGATAGGATTGAGAAATAAGCATGGATAGGGTTGAGAAAACAGAGTTTAAGCATTAAAACCAGGAAGGCAAAGAAACCACTCTCACCTGAATGCATTTTCTAGATGTGAAAAGTAAACACAAGCCTGGGAGCTTTCAGAAATGAGAGACAATCTCTCATGAATGATATGGGAAGATAGACAGTCTAACATTCGTTGAACACCTACTATGCGGCAAGGACTGCACTACCTGCCTATGAGCCTCACTTTCCCAGAATTTTTTATAAAACATTTATTATTTGATGGACATCTGTTAGGAATTTTACATATATCATCTCATTTAATCTCAACTGCAACTTTGAGTAGATTATCTCTATTTTCAGGTGAGGAAAGATGAAGCTCAGAAAGTTAACTGAACCATAATATCCAGCCAGCCAGTAAGCTGGGAATGTTAAGATTTGAATCCAGGGTGGGTGGTGGTGGTGGGATGAACTGGGAGATTGGGATTGACATATATACACTAATAGGTATAAAATGGATAACTAATAAGAACATGCTACGTAAAAAAAAATAATAAAAAATTTTAAAAACTAAAAACATGGCTTCATATGGGACTCTTATTTATGGAAATCCCTGTGGAATTCAGAGGAATAATTTAGACGTGCTTTGTAGATGTCGAACAAAAATCTCAGGTGCCAGTTCAGAAGTCAAATGGAATGCTAAGGCAGAAATAGCTGAATCCCTAGGGCAGGGATGCAGGTGCTAAGGCCATGCACCTATGGGCTGAAATGGCACTAAAAAACAAAACAAAACAAAACAAAAAAACTTGAATCCAGATCTTGTTGACATCAAAACACAGGTAGTTTCCATGATGCCAAACTGTCCCCTGGAGGGTTTCTCGTCTTCTGTCCTGCACTGTGTATAAAGCTCTTTTACAGCATCTCTCTGCTAACATACCACCAATTCCTAACAATTTCTAGTGGAAAGTTGAATTCTACAGGATGTTTCTCTTTGAGTTGGAACAGAATCAGCTTCCTTGCAACTTTACTCATTGATACTAATGGAGTCTTCTAAAACAACACAGGACAATAGTCATTTCTAGACTGGAAATAGCAATTTCATTGCTATTCATCTTCACAAGGATATTTCCTGAACCCTTTAATCACTAGTTCAATGTTCCTTTAAATGTGACGGCTGTAAAGGGACCACTCTGTTTTGTATAGAGAAATGTGACTATTTAGTTCTCAGTCATTCCCTGAGTACAGCATTCAGATTTCAAAGTTTCACTACAAGATTCACAAAACAAATTCTTCACCACTTAAGACTTCTCTGTTTATAATCATTTGCACTTCCCAATTGCCGGAGAAGTGATATAAGCTGCAGTGAAAAAACGACATTTCATTGATACACAGTGGACAATAAAATGACAATTATGTCCAACATCATGAATATTTTAGAACTATGCCCAGAGAATGTGAAATAAATCCCTTAAAATTCTGCAACTGGGGGCTTCCCTGGTGGCGCAGTGATTGGGAGTCCGCCTGCTGATGCTGGGGATGTGGGTTCATGCCCCAGTCTGGGAGGATCCCACATGCTGCAGAGCGGCTAGGCCCGTGGGCCATGGCCACTGGGCCTGCGCGTCCGAAGCCTGTTGTCCGCAGCGGGAGAGGCCACAGCAGTGAGAGGCCCGCGTACCGCAAAAAAAACAAAAAATTCGGCAACTGCAGCCAGCTTTCCGTTCTCCTATTTCACTCTTTCTGCTCATATGCTTTTTAAAGGAATTTTGTCATGAGTCATGAGGGCTACTCCTTATATTTTGTCATCTAGCCTGTTTCTGTCATTCTCTAAGGAACTCAATGTATTTATCCCTTTGACTCCCATGGATTATTTATTAAACACATTTTTTAACTTGTGAATTTTAAAATTCACAGTTTTGCTTTCTCCCACTTAGAGAAAGCAAAATGATTGTTTAAGGGGTGTGCACAAACACAGGATTTTTTCTTTTCCTTTTTTAAACATTCTTATTCTCATTGGGTACCACTGGACCCCTGTAACTTAAGAGGCATATCTATACCTCCAGCTCTTTGCAGTGTCTGACATGTAGAAGACCCTCAATAAACCTGGTAACTGAACAGTTTTATGAGGATTCCAATTTGCTATGGAAAAGATGCTTGAATGATGAGCAGGGTAGGGTATAGGCACAAGCCTTTGAATTTCTAAGATTCCATAATTTTCAAACCAATGGAACTTGGGCACTATAAGAGCATCAATAACTCCTGAATGGTCCATTGTCCTCACACAGTTTTAAAAATTTTTGTCAACATTTACAGTGTCTGGGATAAACTGTCTCTGCCTGTGTCTTCACCCCAGTCGCTTTCACACTTGTTCTTGCCATATCATCCCCACTGGCCTTATTTCAAATTCCCAAAGGAGTTGAGAGCTGCATACCATACATAGGCTTTGCACAGGCTACTCTGTGCTTGGAATGCTCCTTTCCCCCCTGCTTGGTTAACTTCCTCACTCATAATCTCTCACTTAAATGTCACTCTCCTAGAGAGACCCTCCCTGCGTATCCCCAGCACAAGACCGAGTGCATAGCAGGTCCTTAATAACAATAAGCTGAATTATTAAACAATTACCAACCACAATTATCTTTACTTGACTAAGCGAAAGGCAAAAAATATGCCATGTCATTGGAGAATCTTTACATTAAGGCTAAAACCAGAAAGGATCTTCTCTTGCTTTGATGAAATAATTTTTATTATTGGGTACATTCATATAGCATCTTTTTGTGAGGAAGAGCTAACTTCTCCTTTCATGGAATCCTAGAGCAACAGATATGGTTGTGCATATGACAAGAAGCATGAGAACATATGTCCCCTCACCCAAAAGATCTAGAGTACACTTGAGTTTATGACTAAGTTCATACCTAACTGCAGCTGGTGCTCAGGACAGCACCACAGTGGGATGGTCAGGTCTATTCTCATTATCTCACTTAATGGATGAGGAAACCAAGAAGTAATGATGTGAATTTGTGTGTACTTCATCAAAGTGATAGGACTTGGAGGAGCCAGACAGGATGCAATTCTGCTGAAGTTTTGGCCTCTGGTTGGTTTTTTATTACTTGTAAATGACTCAAGAGGAAGGGCAGTGCTAGTTGTCCATGGTGACAAGCAAGGGGATAAGTGTTTTGCAATCATTCTAGTCTTCATGATAGGAATGCCCATAACCTCAGAGAATAGCCAGCTGCTAGTCCAGGGTTCAGGGTCAAATGATAAATAATATTGATTGACCAGAAAAGCCCTATCTTAAAACTTAAAGGCCATTCTACAGTGGTAGGAAAAGCATATGTGGAGTCAGACGACATGAATTCATGGCCACGATCAAGCCAGGGTAGGTATGTTATAGTGTGCAATGAACAACCACCAACTTTCAGAGTCTGAAAATAACAGAGATTAAATCCTTTCACACCACATGTCCACCTCAGGTCAGCAAGGTGTTCTGCTCATTATAGTCAATTAGAGAGCCTGGCTGATGGAGAACACAGCCCTACACATGCTTCTGGGATTACCACAACACTGCAGGGTCTGACGCTGGCCTGGTAATTAAATGCTTCCACCTCAAAATGACACACAGCACATCTGTTCACAATTTTTTTGTCAAATCCAGTTACCCAACAATGTCTAACTTAAAGGAGTAGGGAAGCAAGATATTTCCATGTGCCAAGACGGGAGAAAATCTGGAATATTTTTTTAAGAATATTTTTGAACAGACTCGATAACTACTATAGACTGCTTTTCTAATGGCAAAAGTTTCTTTCTTTTTCCTGCTTATAAAACATATTCATTCCGATAGAGAGGAACCAAGACAGCAGAGTAGAAGGACGTGCTCTCACTCCCTCTTGCGAGAACACCAGAATCACAACAAGCTGCTGGACAATCATGGACAGGAAGACACTGGAACTCACCAAAAAAGATACCCCACATCCAAAGACATAGGAGAAGCCACAATGAGATGGTAGGAGGGGCACAATCACAGTAAAATCAAATCCCGTAACTGCTGGGTGGGTGACTCACAGACTGGAGAACATTTATACCACAGAAGTCCACCCACTGGAGTGAAGGTTCTGAACCCCATGTCGGGCTTCCCAACCTGGGGGTCCTGCAAAGGGAGGAGGAAGTCCCAGAGAATCAGACTTTGAAAGTTAGTGGGATTTGATTGCAGCACTTCAACAGGACTGCGGGAAACAGAGACTCCACTCTTGGAGGGCACACACAAAGTAGTGTGCACATCGGGACCCAGGGCAAGGAGCAGCGACCCCAGGGGAGACTGAACCAGACCTACCTGATAATGTTGGAGGGTCTCCTGCAGAGGCAGGGGGTGGCTGTGGCTCACCATGGGGACAAGGACACTGGCAGCAGAAGTTCTGGGAAGTACTCCTTGTCCTTGGCATAAGTCCTCCCAGAGTCTGTCACGAGCCCCACCAAATAGCCCAGGTAGGCTACAGTGTTGGATTGCCTCAGGCCAAACAACCAACAGGGAGGGAACCTAGCCCCACGCATCAGCAGAGAAGTGGATTAAAGTTTTACTGAGCTCTGCCCACCAGAGCAACAGTCAGCTCTATCCACCACCAGTCCCTCCCATCAGGAAACATACACAAGCCTCTTAGATAGCCTCATCCACCAGAGGGCAGACAGCAGAAGCAAGAAGAACTACAATCCTGCAGCCTGTGGAACAAAAAACCATATTCACAGAAAGATAGACAAGATGAAAAGGCAGAGGGCTATGTACCAGATGAAGGAACAAGATAAAACCCAAGAAAAACAACTAAATGAAGTGGAGATAGGCAACCTTCCAGAAAAAGAATTCAGAATAATGATAGTGAAGATGATCCAGGACCTCGGAAAAAGAATGGAAGCAAAGATGGAGAAGATGCAATAAATGTTTAACAGAGACCTAGAAGAATTAAAGAACAAACAGAGATGAACAATACAATAACTGAAATGAAAACTACACTAGAAGGAATCAATAGCAGAATAACTGAGGGAGAAGAACAGATAAGTGACCTAGAAGACAGAGTGGTGGAATTCACTGCTGCGGAACAGAATAAAGATAAAAGAATGAAAAGAAATGAAGACAGCCTAAGAGAACTCTGGGACAACACTAAACGCAACAACATTCGCATTATAGGGGTCCCAGAAGGAGAAGAGAGAGAGAAAAGACCAGAGAAAATATTTGAAGAGATTATAGTCAAAAACTTCCCTAACATGGGAAAGGAAATAGCCATCCAAGTCCAGGAAGTGCAGCAAGTCCCATACAGGATAAAACCAAGGAGAAACACGCCGAGACACATAGTAATCAAATTGGCAAAAATTAAAGACAAAGAAAAATTATTGAAAGCAGCAAGGGAAAAATGACAAATAACATACAAGAGAACTCCCATAAGGTTAACAGATGATTGCTCAGCAGAAACTCTACAAGTCAGAAGGGAGTGGCATGATATACTTAAAGTGATGAAAGGGAAGAACCTACAACCAAGATTACTCTACCTGGCAAGGATCTCATTCAGATTCAATGGAGAAATCAAAAGCTTTACAGACAAGCAAAAGCTAAGAGAATTCAGCACCACCAAACCAGCTCTACAACAAATGCTAAAGGAACTTCTCGAAGTGGGAAACACAAGAGAAGAAAAGGAGCTACAAAAACGAATCCAAAACAATTAAGAAAATGGTCACAGGAACATACATATTGATAATTACCTTAAACGTGAATGGATTAAATGCTCCAACCAAAACACACAGGCTTGCTGAATGGATACAAAAACAAGACCCATATATATGCTGTCTACAAGACACCCACTTCAGACCTAGGGACACACACAGACTGAAAGTGAGGGGATGGAAAAAGATATTCCATGCAAATGGAAATCAAAAGAAAGCTGGAGTGGCAATACTCATATCAGACAAAATGGACTTTAAAATAAAGAATGTTACAAGAAACAAGGAAGGACGCAACATAATGATCAAGGGATCAATCCAAGAAGAAGATATAACAATTATAAATATATATGCACCCAACATAGGAGCACCTCCATACATGAGGCAACTGCTAACAGCTATAAAAAAGGAAATCAACAGTAACACAAAAATAGTGGGGGACTTTAACACTTCACTTACACCGATGGACAGATCATCCAAAGTGAAAATAAATAAGGAAACAGAGGCTTTAAATGACACAAGAGACCAGATAGATTTAATTGATATTTATAGGACATTCCATCCAAAAATAGCAGATTACACTTTCTTCTCAAGTGAACACAGAACATTCTCCAGGATAGATCACATCTTGTGTCACAAATCAAGCCTCAGTAAATTTAAGAAAATTGAAATCGTATCAAGCATCTTTTCTGACCACAATGCTATGAGACTAGAAATGAATTACAGGGAAAAAAATGTAAAAAACACAAACACATGGAGGCTAAACATATGTTACTAAATAACCAAGAGATCACTGAAGAAATCAAAGAGGAAATCAAAAAATACCTAGAGACAAAAGTCAATGAAAACACGATGATCCAAAACCTATGGGATGCAGCAAAAGCAGTTCTAAGAGGGAAGTTTATAGCTATACAAGCCTACCTCAAGACACAAGAAAAATCTCAAATAAACAATCTAACCTTACACCCAAAGGAACTAGAGAAAGAAGAACAAAGAAAATGCCAAGTTAGCAGAAGGAAAGAAATCATAAAGATCAGAGCAGAAATAAATGAAATAGAAACAAAGAAAACAATAGCAAAGATAAATAAAACTAAAAGCTGGTTCTTTGAGAAGATAAACAAAATTGATAGCCAGACATTAGCCAGACTCATCAAGAAAAAGAGGGAGAGGACTCAAATCAATAAAATTAGAAATGCAAACGGAGAAGTTACAACAGACACTGCAGAAATACAAAGCATCCTAAGAGACTACTGCAAGCAACTCTATGCCAATAAAATGGACAACCTGGAAGAAATGGACAAATTCTTAGAAAGGTATAACCTTCCAAGACTGAACCAGGAAGAAATAGAAAATATGAACAGATCAATCACAAGTACTGAAATTGAAACTGTGATTAAAAATCTTCCAACAAACAAAAGTCCAGGACCACATGGCTTCACAGGTGAATTCTATCAAACATTTAGAGGAGAGCTAACACCCATCCTTCTCAAACTCTTCCAAAAAATTGCAGAGGAAGGAACTCTCCCAAACTCATTCTATGAGGCCACCATCACCCTGATACCAAAACCAGACAAAGATACTATAAAAAAAAGACAATTACAGACCACTATCACTCATGAATATAGATGCAAAAATTCTCAAAAATACTAGCAAACAGAATCCAACAACACAATAAAAGGATCATACACCATGAACAAGTGGGATTTACCCCAGGGATGCAAGGATTCTTCAATATATGCAAATCAGTCAGTGTGATACACCATATTAACAAATTGAAGAATGAAAACCATATGATAATCTCAATAGATGCAGAAAAAACTTTTGACAAAATTCAACCCCCATTTATGATAAAAACTCTCCAGAAAGTGGGCATAGAGGGAAACTACCTCAACATAATAAAGGATTTATATGACAAACCCACAGAAAGCATCATTCTCAATGGTGAAAACTGAAAGCATTTCCTCTAAGATCAGGAACAAGCTAAGGATGCCCACTCACACCACTATTATTCAACATAGTTTTGGAAGTCCTAGCCACAGCAATCAGAGAAGAAGAAGAAATAAAAGGAATACAGATTGGAAAAGAAGAAGTAAAACTGTCACTGTTTGCAGATGACATGATACTATACATAGAGAATCCTAAAAATGTTACCAGAAAACTACTAGAGCTAATCAATGAATGTGGTAAAGTTGAAGGATACAAAATTAATGCACAGAAATCTCTTGCATTCCTATACACTAATGATGAAAAATCTGGAAAAGAAATTAAGGAAACACTCCCATTTACCATTGCAACAAAAAGAATAAAATACCTAGGAATAAACCTTGCTAGGGAGACAAGAGACGTGTATGCAGAAAAATATAAGACACTGATGATAGAAATTAAAGATGATACTAACAGATGGAGAGATATGCAATGTTCTTGGATTGGAAGAAACAGTATTGTGAAAATGACTATACTACCCAAAGCAATCTACAGATTAAATGCAAACCTTATCAAATTACCAATGGCATTTTTTATGGAACTAGAACAAAAAATCTTAAAATTTGTATGGAGACACAAAAGACCCCGTATAGACAAAGCAGTCTTGAGGGAAAAAAATGAAGCTGGAAGAATTAGACTCCCTAACTTCAGAGTATACTATAAAGCTACAGTAATCAGGACAATATGGTACTGGCACAAAAAGAGAAACATAGATCAATGGAACAAGATAGAAAGCCCAGAGATAAACCCATGCACTTCTGGTCAACTAATCTATGACAAAGGAGTCAAGGATATACAATGGAGAAAAGACAGTCTCTTCAATAAGTGGTGCTGGGAAAACTGGACAGCTACATGTAAAAGAATGAAATTAGAATACTCCCTAACACCATACACAAAAATAAACTCAAAATGGATTAGAGACCTAAATGTAAGACCGGACACTATAAAACTCTTAGAGGAAAACATAGGAAGAACAAACACTCTTTGACATAAATCACAGCAAGATCTTTTTTGACCCACCTCCCAGAGTAATGGAAATAAAAACAAAAATAAACAAATGGGACCTAATGAAACTTAAAAGCTTTTTCACAGCAAAGGAAACCATAAACAAGATGAAAAGACAGTCCTCAGAATGGGAGAAAATATTTGCAAACGAATCAACTGACAAAGGATTAATCCTCAAAATATATAAACAGCTCATGCAGCTCAATATTAAAGAAACAAACAACCCAATCCAAAAATGGGCAGAAGACCTAAATAGACATTTCTCCAAAGAAGACATACAGATGGTCAGGAAGCACATGAAAAGCTGCTCAACATCACTAATCATTAGAGAAATGCAAATCAAAACTACAGTGAGGTATCACCTCACACCAGTTAGAATGGGCATCATCAGAAAATCTACAAACAATAAATGCTGGAGAGGGTGTGGAGAAAAGGGAACACTCTTGCACTGTTAGTGGGAATGTAAATTGATACAACCACTATGGAGAACAGTATGGAGGTTCCTTAAAAAACTACAAATAGAACTACCATATGATCTAGCAATCCCCCTGATGGGCATATACCCAGAGAAAACCGTAATTCAAAAAGACACATGCACCCCAATGTTCATTGCAGCACTATTTACAATAGGCAGGTCCTGGAAGCAACCTAAATGCCCATCGACAGACGAATGGATAAAGAAGATGTGGTACATATATACAATGGAATATTACTCAGCCATAAGAAGGAATGAAATTGAGTCATTTGTTGAGACGTGGATGGATCTAAAGACTGTCATACAGGGTGAAGTAAGTCAGAAAGAGAAAAACAAATATTGTATATTTTCGCATGTACATGGAACCTAGAAAAATGGTACAGATGAACCGGTTTGCAGGGCAGAAGTTGAGAGATGTAGAGAACAAACATATGGACACTAACGGGGGAAAGCCGCGGTGGGGTGGGGATGGTGGTGTGCTGAATTGGGCGATTGGGACTGACATGTACATACTGATGTCTATACAATTTTTTTAACATCTTTATTGGAGTATAACTGCTTTACAATGGTGTGTTAGTTTCTCCTTTATAACAAAGTGAATCAGTTATACATATACATATGTTCTCATATCTCTTCCCTCTTGCATCTCCCTCCCTCCCACCCTCCTTATCCCACCCCTCTAGGTGGTCACAAACCACCGAGCTGATCTCCCTGTGCTACACAGCTGCTTCCCACTAGCTATCTATTTTACATTTGGTAGTGTATATATGTCCATGCCACTCTCTCACTTTGTCACAGCTTACCCTTCCCCCTCCCCATATCCTCAAGTCCATTCTCTAGTAGGTCCGTGTCTTTATTCCCATCTTACCCCTAGGTTCTTCATGACTTTTTTTTTTTTTTAGATTCCATTTATATGTGTTAGCATATGGTATTTGTTTTTCTCTTTCTGACTTACTTCACTCTGTATGACAGACTCTAGGTCCATCCACCTCACTACAAATAACTCAATTTCCTTTCCTTTTATGGCTGAGTAATATTCCATTGCATATATGTGCCATATCTTCTTTATCCATTCATCTGTCGATGGACACTTACGTTGCTTCCATGTCCTGGCTATTGTAAATAGAGCTGCAATGAACATTTTGGTACATGACTCTTTTTGAATTATGGTTTTCTCAGGGTTTATGCCCAGTAGTGGGATTGCTGGGTCATATGGTAGTTCTATTTTTAGTTTTTTAAGGAACCTCCATACTGTTCTCCATAGTGGCTGTATCAATTTACATTCCCACTAACAGTGCAAGAGTGTTCCCTTTTCTCCACACCCTCTCCAGCATTTATTGTTTCTAGATTTTTTGATGATGGCCATTCTGACTGGTGTGAGATATCTCTGATGTCTATAAAATTAATGACTAATAAGAACCTGCTGTATAAAAAAATGAATTAAATTAAATTAAAAAAAGAAAACAAAAAACATATTCATTCCCAAACCACCAAGAGAGGTAACTCAAGAGCTCAACTCAAGAACTCAAGACAACTCATCCACTCACTGTGATCAGCTTGAAGTGCAGATAACTGAGTGGGTCCCTGCTGCTTCTTCATCAAGTCCAGAGATAGTTCCTTTCGATCCAGAGATCTGAACTAAAAAACTGAATTAAAAAGACATGCTATCAGCCCATATATACAACAGAAGAACATGCACAGAATTACCACAATAAATGCTGCCAATTATAAGTGGAGGAGACACAATAGTTGTTCTATGGCACTTCGGAAATCTGCTGGAGAGATGTGGTAAGTTCTCCTCTGAAGGTAGAAGATGTTCCCAGATTAGTGTCCTATTGTGCTCCCTGGGTGGGGCCCCTCTTCCTTTGTTTTCTGTGGTCCATGGTCCTCTCATGGTTCATTTCCTGCTAATGGAAATGAGATTCTTCCATTTCCATTAACCTCCTTTGGCCACATCAGAAAGTGGGCATTGGAGAATAGGCCCTCTTCGGTGACTGGGCATCCTTCTCAGCTTCTTTCCTGCTTAGGGGTTTGAGACCCCCGGTGTTATTTTAAATCTCAAACAGTCATAAATCATTTGTAATGTGTTTGCAGTGCCACTCACTGAAAACGTTAATAGCCTTTATATCTCTTTGACTCAGACATTTCTGGGTGCCAATACCACTCTCACTGTTCCTTTCTGGATGTATTTCTTTGATTTGCTGTCTTTGTTTGCTTGCCTCCTCTCCCTCCACCCCCTGCAACCTGAATTACAACTTCAGCTTCCACAGGCAAGCTAAGACTGTGGTCACTTTTTTTTCTCTGAGCCATTTTGTGCAATTGAATGCGTTTACTGGCTATTGAGCTTTTAATTACACCTTTCCTCTGGAACACCTTAATCGACTCAGAGATTTTAACAGTGGTTGTGACAGCCATTTCTTTCATTTGCTGCAAGTCTAAGTTTTCTCTGGCCTTTGTTATATTCAGTGACGTTCTCAATGATATCTTTTTCTTAATTTTGTTGAAAAAGTTTCCGCTTTTAATCCTACAAGTACCTGAACTTCTTGACTCTTTCTATTCCCTTCTACTTAGTATCTTGCCAAATGTTATCAAAAGCACCTACATCACTTACCAAATCACATTACATAATGATGATGATGAAAACCCTAAGCTCTCAATGTCCTAACGAAAGTACAATGTGAATCGACAGGGGCTCTCTACATTGTGGTCTCTCAAGGCCCAGATGGTAGCAGATGCCACCTGGACACAGGTTTCTACTGTCACTGCAGAAATGGGAAGAGACCATAACAAAAGATGGACCATCTTGTAAAAGCTTCCATGCAGGGAAAATACAGAATGCTTTTGTTCACATTCCATTGGCACATTCCATGACATGTTCAACTTTATGGAAGCAAAGAAGCACTAAGATGTGACCCTCAGAAGAAATAACTAGTGATATTTAGAAATATCTAAATGAATATGTTTTTTGTTTTCTTTTTTTAATTTAATTTTTTTTTTTTTGCGGTACGCAGGCCTCTCACTGTTGTGGCCTCTCCCGCCATGGAGCACAGGCTCTGGACGCGCAGGCCCAGCTGCCACAGCCCACGGGCCCAGCCGCTCCGTGGCACGTGGGATCTTCCCGGACCGGGGCACGAACCCGTGTCCCCTGCGTCGGCAGGTGGACTCTCAACCACTGCGCCACCTGGGAAGCCCTTAATGACCACAACACCCTATGTTGTTAAAGAATTTTCAGAAAGATTCCTTTTCTCTTGATTTTTTTTTTTTTTGGTTCAATGTACCAGCCAAGGACACTCAATTTAGAGGGTCACCAGACTGAGAAAATTGTGTACATATTGTCCACTCTGTTGGAATGCAGAGACTCTCTATTCAAGGGAAGACTGTGGGATTTGGTCACTAGCTAGAAAATGTCTCTCTACTCCCACCCTAAACGTGGACTCAGGGGGGCAGTGAGATTTGGTCACTAGCTAGAAAATGTCTCTCTACTCCCACCCCAAACTTGGACTCAGCGGGGCAGTGAGATTTGGCAAATGAAAGTGTTAATTTGTACATCCTGTCACAAGGCATAATCTAAAATGAGGATACTGAGACAGATCTATAACCACAGCTATGAACTGAGTAATGGTTTTCCTGGCCATGACCATGAGGATGGCATTTGTAGTTATGTGATCTTGAATACACTATTAAATCATCCCATGCCTCAATGGCCTCAAAAGGTTATGATCAGTTATATATACTCATAGAGGCTTTATCTCTTTGAATGTCTTTAAGATATTTACGAGATACTAGTTGTGTCAACTGCTATATTTATATTAACAAGCACCGTTGCTTTCAGTAATAATATTAACATTGTTGCCATTGTTGCTGTTTGCTGACCGTTCTGAACAACAAGGAAAGTTCCTATGGATAAATGGAAGGAGAGATTAATATCACCCTCAAATTATTCCACTCCCTCCATTTATGAATCAGCAGAAACACTGTTCTTAGGAGCAGCACTCTTGGTGAGGAGGGGGTTCCTTTGCTTGCATAGACAGCTAGAACTTACCTTTACACTACTGGTGGAGGATGTTATTCACTTCTTCTGGCCCTAATTCCAACATAAATATTTAGTACAGATACAGAAGGTTTTGGTAGCAATGATGGCTATTGTTACAATGTGTAACAGATTTTTGAAAAAGGCATTCTAGCTCTGGATAAAGTTGGGTGTAGCCTTCTATCTAGAACGGTTTAAATTGAAACTTTCCTGGAAACAAAGTGAGAAGCTCATCTGTCAGGGTCCCACACAGACGTTGCATCCTTTTGAAAACCTCCCATGATTTTAAAATGATCTCACCCTTGTTTGTCAGAGAGGCACAGTCAACTTGTGGTTTAGAGCATAGCTAGCTCAGCTCACATACAACTCTGCCAGTCACCATCTGTGTGGCCTTGGACACATTATTTAACCTGTGCTCCTGCATTTCCTCGTCTATAGACCATTTGGCATTGTATTATCGGCCTCATAGGATTTTTGTAAGAATTAAATGTTATCATACGTGGAAAACACTTAGAAAAATACGTGACAAATGGTATACACTCAATAACTATTTGCTGTTTTTAATAGCACGGTAACTCAAGTACAATATAATTTATATGCCTTCATATCTGCTTTCTATATTCAGACTGTGAGCACCTTGGCACTGGAGAAAGTAGTCATTTAGCACTGTTATAAAATAATATCAACACTGATAATTGTAATAATGATAACTAGCATTAATTGAACACATACCACACCTTAAGAGTTTTTAAGTGATTTGTATACAGCCTCTCGTTTAATTTTGTTAATTAATCTTGTTAATTTTGAAGAAACTGAGGCTTAGATAATTTAAGAACCTTGTTCAGATGGGAAGGCATAGTGCTTGATGGTGAGCCTAGGTCTACCTGGTTGTAAATCCAATGCTCTTAACTACTAGACTAGATTATTTCATAGTATGCAAACTGTCTCTCTGAATTCTCAGCCCCCAGCACAGCATCTCACAGTTAGTGAACATTCCCTAAATGTTTGTAGAATTAAATGAGCTCTTGATTTTGGGGAATGGTGATTAAATGTGACTGCTTAAAAATGAATTCCTTGGCTACACTGAACATATTTTAAAGAGTTCATCCCCTACTTGACTCTCATCCTGTATTTCTTTTTATTTCTTCTTCTTCTTCTTTCTAAAATTAAAATCTGATCCTGTCTCTCCTCTTTAAAACCTTCAACATTTCTCCATTCTTACCAGATAAAATCCAGTCTCTTAGTTTGAAGTCTTAGATTTTCATAGTTTCTTTTCCTTCCTATTTCAGCTTGAAAACAAAGCTGGTTGAAGAGAATGAGGAGCTGAAACCTGGTTTCAGCTTGTTAAATAAATCGCCTAATTTCTTTCTCAAATACATAATACCTCCTTCAGGGGGTCAGGCATTAGTACTATTTCTGTTTTACAAATGGGACAACTGAATTAACTTGCACAATACTAGTAGTGAAGTGAAATTTCAACTATGGGAATCTGGCTTTAGAGCCTGCAACGTAGATATTAAGCAACTCTGTGTTGGTTAGACGGCAGCATATAAAAAGGAACCAATTCTTAGTTTAGGAGTCAGGAAAACTTCCCTAATGAAATATATTCTAAGAAGAATCTGGTCATGAATAGGGATTCATCTGATAGAGAAGACAGGGAACAGAATTTTAGTCAGAGAGAAGCACATGCATGAAAGTTTAGGAGAAGGAGAAAGAGAAAGAGAGAGATGTATTCCAAGCCCTTAGAATGATGACTAGCTTAATGAAGTCACCCGATATACATTTTTTGTTGTTTGTTTGTTTTTGTTTTTGCGATATGCGGGCCTCTCACTGTTGTGGCCTCTCCGGTTGTGGAGCACAGGCTCCGGACGCGCAGGCTCAGTGGCCATGGCTCACGGGCCCAGCCGCTCCGCGGCATGTGGGATCTTCCCGGACCGGGGCACGAACCCGTGTCCCCTGCATCAGCAGGCGGACTCTCAACCACTGCACCACCAGGGAAGGCCCGATATACATTTTTAATTGAAGTTTTTTCTCCCTAATATTTATCTCTTGATCCAAATGTACACATGCACAGGGAAAATACATGCCCATATAGACAATACCTTATTTAACAATCTAAGTGGGCCCTCAAAATTGTTTGCTAAATTCATATTGCTTTTAAGTGGAAACCAGCTGTGATGGTTCACAAAGGGGATGCTGTTACTCCTTTTTATTTGATGAAATAATCTGAGTCATCTTTCTCTGTATCTTTCCAACACTCTGGCCTCTGTGATCTCCCAGCCGCCACTTCACCCCTTGTCCCTTTTAGATCTGGCTCGCTTCCTGACATCCCCTAACATTTATGCTCCACTGAGACAGAAAGACACAAATTCAGTTCCAGCACAAATATGGAACTAGCACAACATTTCCGTTAAACAGATTGAGTGTTGCATGGTCTGGGACTTGTGAATGCATCTGTTCAACCAGGCTATTTGTTGAATTAAAATTTACTGAAGCCAAGTCAGCAAAATTTGGTGATGTTGGGCCTTCCACAGGGATGGGGTAACTGCATCCCTAAACAGAAGCTTTCATTGGGTGATTTTCATTGAAAGGTTTATTTGTGCCTTTATATACAAAAAAAAAAAATACATACTCATCATATAGATATATTTAGTATCACTAATTATATTTCAATGTTAGTCAGTCAAAACTTACCCATAGCAGCTATGGCCTAATAAGTACCACTTAATCAGTTGCTTACTGAACAGCATCATCCTCCTCGTTTTAAGAGAAAGGCTGTGTCCCCGAACTGCCCCTGCTTTCCCATGTAGAGGAGTCTCTCCTCCAGGAACTTCTGGCTTCTTGCAAGAATCTTTATTCTAAGACTCTCTCACAGAGGATAAGTGAGTCATTGACCATTGGGTAGCAGAGGTTGGTCCAAGTTTCTCAATTATTTAGAGACGATTTATTACAAACTAGTAAATATCAGGAATTCACTCTGTTCTTTCCTCTCCAATATATAGACACACATGCATCTTAAAGTTATAATGGGGATCAGCTTATATAAATATATATATGTGCATGTGTATGTGTTATATATATATTACATAGGTTATATAATGAATATAATCTGCAATGTGAACTTATGAATGTAATTTTTGAACATGAATTTTGGACATTAAGATATAATAATAATAACTTGAAGGTAATTCATATTATTATCCTTTTATAAAGATCACTGCTTATGCTAAGAGACCCGAAGGAACTTACTTGCAACTGTGCAGCCAGTCAGCTAACATTCAAATCCATGTTTGTCTAAATTCAAAGCTCATGCTCGTAACCAATCAAATCACTTCTTAACGATTACTTGGCATCTTTTGGAAGCCTGACTGAGCATATGGGTATGGGAAACTGGACCTCAATTTTGACTCTGCTACTTATTGTCTATGTGATTTGTAAACCATATGATCTTGGATAAGTTCTAGTACAGAAGGAAACAAAGTGAACAGAATAACAACCATGGAGGCCCTCAATAATGAATATGCATGCAGTTCATACAAGAGCGAGGAGTTTAGTTTCATAAGGAATTTTGGAGGGGTCCTATACTACTTGTGCGAATGTAAGTTGCTGCAGCCACTGTGGAAAACAGTATGGAGGTTCCTCGGAAAACTAAAAACAGAGTTGCCATATGACCCAGCAATCCCACTCCTGGGCATATATCCAGACAAAACTATAATTCAAAAAGATACATGCATCCCTATGTTCATAGCAGCACTATGCACAATAGCCGAAACATGGAAGCAATCTAAACGTCCACTGACAGATGAATGGATAAAGAAGATGTGATACATACATACAATGGAATACTACTCAGCCATAAAAAAACAAAATAATGTCATTTGCAGCAACATGGATGCAACTAGAGATTATCATACTAAGTAAAGTAAGTCAGAAAGAGAAGGACAAATACCATATGATACCACTTATATGTGGAATCTAAAATATGGCACAAATGAGCCTATCTACAAAACAGAAATAGACTCGCAGACATAGAGATAAGACTTGTGGTTGCCAAGGAGAAGTGGGGGAGGGAGAGGGATGGACTGGGAGTTTGGGGTTGGTAGATGCAAACTATTACATTTAGAATGGATAAACAACAAGGTCCTACTGTATAGCCCAGGGAACTATATCCAATCTCCTGGGATAAACCATAATGGAAAAGAGTATTTAAAAAAAGACTACATATATGTGTATAACTGAATCAACTTTGCTGTACAGCAGAGATTGGTACAACATTGTAAATCAATTATACTTCACTAAAAAAAATAAGGAATTCCCTGGTGTTCCAGTGGTTAGGACTTGGCATTTTCACTGCCAGGGACTTGGGTTCCATACCTGTTTGGGGAACTAAGGTCCTGTAAGCCGCATGGCCATACAAAAATAAATAAATAAATAAAAGAATTTTGGAGGAGTAAGAATACTGGTACCCTGGAGAAAGTATCAGGATGTAAGACTAGAAACAAAGATTGGAACTTGACTATGAAGGGTTGTGAATTCCAGGCAAAGAACTTTAGACATTGTATTTGCTCGTTAGTAGTAGTAATAACAAACCAAGTAGTATTTGTTATTATTTTTCAAATACTCTGTTAAGTTTCTTAATATTATCTCCAATTTTTAAATCAACCCTAAAATATAGCTGTAATTATTCTCATATCATTGGTAGGTGAGGGGAGGGCAGAGGGGATAAGAACTTTTCTAAGAATTACTGAAGATCTGACAAAAGGGCAATCATATGATTTGAGGGTATGAAATGGCCTCGTGAAAACTGAAAACTTTAAGGTCAACCTTGAAAAACTGGAAGCATTTATACGTGAGACTATGAGAAGATGCCATTCCAGGCTAAGAGAACAACCTAAGAGGAATCACGGGAATAAAAAATTAATAAGGCACCTGAAAGTTTGGGGAGGGCAGCAACCTAATATGTAACCCTGAAATTTCTTTGTAAGGTGAACTACAAGAAGAAAACTTGCTCATACATATTCTGAGTCAATACGCATTTCTTCTTCCCATCCTGAAGTCTAGGTTCCATGGAGGAATCTGAGGAAGGTTTCCTATTACTGAATTGGATGAACATCTTACAAAACAGCTGTATCTTTAACAAAAAACAACATAACATTAATTTCTCATCAGTCTTGGGAACTCATGTAAAATGTATGGGCTGATTTTTAATTTTCTCTAGTGCAGGTGGCATGCTGCAGGAGGGGTGGTGGTATGGAGGGGAGGGAGTCTGTAGCAGAATCAGTTAAGTAACGCAGACCCATGCGTGGAATGACCTTGCTCGCATGCCAAACTTCAGGCGGAACAATAATGAGAAGGTAGCAGAACTAATCAATTTGGAACAGGGCCCATTCCCTCCACCACGAGGGCCACTTAGAATGCAGGCAGTGCCTGAGCTCTTCCTCAAGCTTGCCCTTTGAACAAAAACACAAGCTTTCTCTTACATAACCCAACAGAAAATGTAGGTTTGCCACCCAAAATAGAAGCAGAATTAGTCTCCATGCTACTGTAACTATTTTTCTCTTTGATGAACTTTTCTCTTCTTCAACATCTCCCATTTTTTCCCCAGATATTATGAAATCTTTAGGGCATCTTACTAAACATAACTCTATCCCCTTGAGGACCCCCATAACCCAAGAGAACTTCATGGGCTCTTCTCGTAGAACATTTGTACGATCTCTCTGAACAAGTACAAAGTTTCCCTGAGCCTCATGTTTCTCATCTATGAAATGGAGACAAAACAGTTAGGGTTTTTGTAAGATTAAAGGGGAAAATGTATGTAAAGCTCATTTGTGACCATGCTTTAACCCCTCGGCGCAGACATACTTGCTTTTGAAACGTAACTTTAGTACTAACTTGCTAATCCTAGGCAAGTTTCTTAACCTTGCTGAGCCTTGATTTTGCCTTTTATAAAATAAAAATAAATGTCTATCTTCTGAAGTTGCTGTGAAGATTAACGGATATAATATTCATGATATAACTATTTAGTTAGTTGTTATTCATCTCTGTAATTTCCACAGCGCTTTACAGAGAACATATTACTTGAACAGTACTGGAATCTTAGGAATTGAAAAAGAATAATTCAATAACCATAACTGCAGGCCAAAGGTCTGGTGTCTGGCGGTTTCTTTTAATATATGCTGCTCCATCTGTGTTGTAGATGAATGCATTTTTCACCCACATGGATGTTTCTGTCAACCATTCCATGGGAAGAAGCCTAGGAGACTCTGCCTCTCTTGAACTGTTGGAACCAGGAGGCTTAAGAAGTTACTAATCCTTGGTGGTTAGATGGCATCCGTGGCTCCCATCAATGGCACGGATCAACCATGCCAAGAGAGCTACTGCGATGAGCATGACTATTCCCAAGATCTGCTAAGAATATAAATTAGATTTTAAATACAGAAGTTTCTCTGCTTCAGGACTTTCAAACTGTGACATTTCTAGATAGAGACAAAGTTTTGCATCAAAGTAAAAACATATAATGCTTCTGTCCCCCACTAACAGTTGGCGTGGTAGCCTACTCAGTGTCAAATAAGGCTACGAACAAAGGAATGTTACAATAGTAACATTTTAGAACATAACACAGAGTTTGATAGAGGAGTTTTAGCACTTGTAAATTCTCTGGAACACACACACACACATAAACACACACACTTTCTTTCTAGATCTGTGTCATAATAGTCATTTCTCCATCAAGAACAAACAACAATTACATATGCTTTTTCGGCGGCATTTTTCTGAACTATTTTGTGCTCTTGTGTTAATCTAAGGGATAACAATGAGCTTTAAGTGGCTGAAAGGCCTCCTAACCACTAACACAGTAAGAAGTAGTGGAATAAATGAATCACCAAGTCCAGTTGCTTGATGAAAATGAGACCAGTACGCACTGAGCTTCTACTAGTTTTCATAGTTATTTCATGTGATTCTCATAAAAATTCCATGAGGTCAGAATCTTTTTGTGTATTTTATAAATGAAGATTCAGATGTTCCAAACTTAGATTAGTAATGATTTGACTCTTTGGGATTTGCTGACCAAGTATAAAGTTGCAATGTGTACAAGACATATTTTCTAAGGATGGTGGTTCTGCTAGTTGGAAGACCCTTTGTTTAGCTGAACAACTGTGATAGCTTTGGGCAACCACTGTTGGAAGTAGGAGCTAGTTCAGAGCTGGATTATGATGTCTCATAAAGAAAAGGATAATTTTAAACGCTTAGAGAAAAATACTCGAGAGAAGAGCTCTAAGTCAGTTAGAACAATCTTTACATGCATTAAGAGGAGGAAAAAGAAACCCTAGTGATAAAAGGGGTAAGGGATTTTATAGAAGTTATATCTTTACATGAGGGTATTGCTAAGTTGTTTGCTTAGAGATGTGGGATGTAATCTCCTCCCTGTCCAATTTTTTCCTATGATATTTTTAATAAAATATGTGTTGCTCACCAAATCTTTAGTTCAAGTGAATTAGTCAAATGATTTGACTAAAGAGGGTAGGTTTCTGAGTCTAGCTGGGATGCAAGATGAACCACGAAACAAGATTTGTACTTAGAGGATGCAAAGTGAAACACAGAAAAAGAACTTGTACTAGTGTCACACAACTGACCTGTGGCCTTCCTTGGGTGGGGAAGGCGGGTGGCGAGCACAGTGGTAATATCTGGCACACGGTTAAGAAAAAAATTAAAACCTCTCAAAATATGTTGAGTTTAATTGAATTTAAAAAGATGAAAGAAATCATAGAATGTAAGGAAAAGTCAAGAATTCAATCCTAGAACAGAGAGGATATTACTTAACCATCAGAGCTCTTGCTTTCTTCATCAGAGAAAT
Source organism: Lagenorhynchus albirostris (assembly GCF_949774975.1). Lineage (NCBI taxonomy): Eukaryota > Metazoa > Chordata > Mammalia > Artiodactyla > Delphinidae > Lagenorhynchus > Lagenorhynchus albirostris. The sequence continues at coordinate 15,600,050 of NC_083101.1, forward strand.
GAGATCCTTGGAGGATGTGCTTTCAAGGACTCCACTCTGTGTTTGCATCCTTTATTTCTATAGCCACTTCGGTTTGTCTTCAGACGCAGACAAAGCCACTAACCTTAAGGTCCTTTCACTATGGTAAGCAAGACATCAGACTCTCCTACTCTGCAGAAGCCACTATGCTCAGTTGTTCAAGCATGAGTCAGAATTCTTGACTCGGTAGATCAATTCCATGGTGCCTGAGGCTACCAGCAGAGGCTGAACAGAAGGAGCTGATTACACTCTATGACATCGGGATCCAGAGATAAGCTCTGTGCCCTCAACTTTCTGCCATATCTCGTCCCAGCTTTCAGCTGTGTTGCCACAGAATAGCAAGACCCATGAGAAGAGCTTTGGCATGAGAAATAATACCCACCACTCTGTCTGGAAAGAAACTCTTACTATTTTAATTGACTCTACATTTTATCCAATCATTCCACAAATATATTTTGAGCAACTACTATGAGCCAGACCTCATGTGAAATGTCTGAAGTACAAGAATGAAGGAGATAGAAATTATTTTTGCCCTGTTATTGCTTTAGTCTAGTGGGAAAGAAATTAAACAATTAATTAAACAATTGCAATTCACTATGCGGGAAGTAATGTGATGGGCAAGTGCAAGATGTTATGAGGCCACAGAGAAGAGTTACCTAGTCCAGACTTAGGGATCAGAGAGTCCTTGTCAGAGGGTATGAAGCTGAAGCAGAGATTTAAATAGTGGCTATGACTTAGCCAGACATAGAGAGCAGAGAAGACATCGCCAAACAGAGAAATCATCTCCTAGTGGTCTAAAGGGAAGATAGTAGATCCGGGAATTCAGGAAACTTAAAAAAGATCAGTCTGGACAGACCAGAGAGCTGGTAAGGAGTACTGAGAGGTAAAACTAGAGAAGCGGACAGTGGCCAGCCGTTAAAGTCTCTGGGCGCCACTTAGTGGTTTTAGACCCAATCCTATGGTCAAAAGGGAGTAATTGAAGGATTTAAACCATGAAAGACATAGTCAAATACACATTTTTAAAGGCTCATCCTTCCGGGACTTTGAAAAACTATTTTGTATGACAGCAAGAGTGCAAGCAATGAAATAAGAGATGATGTTATATGGGCCAGAGTGGTGGCAGAGAATGAACAAAGATGGACAGAATTGAGATATACAAAGGACGTATATTTTGTATGAGATTTAGTCATTTTACTTAGTCTCTTGACAGTATTTTCCTGTTTTATTTCTTGGATTTTGTTGTTTGACCAAATGCCAAGGACAAGATGATAATGTCTGTTAACGATTTCTCAATGCCAACTATTACTTACCTCCCTTGCCCTAATAGTCTACTTAATATGTTGATATTGTCACCCATTCCTTCATTCCTTTATTCAAACATATGTTTGTTGAGTATCTACTATATGCTAGGCACTACTCTAGACACAGGAGACATGACAGTGAAGTGATAAAGACACTGGTTTTATGGAATTTACAGCCCATGAGTTGCAGACAAAATAAATGAAAAATGTAACCCCAGATAGTTCTATTGCAGAAGGTGGTGAGATAGAGTGACTAGAAGTAGCCTCTTCACACTGAGGGATCAGAAAAGGTCTCTCTGAGAGGTGATGTTTGAGCTGAGACCTGAGTTCTGAAAAAGCCATGCAAATATCTGGGTGAAGGGTGTCCTAGGAGAGGGAGCTGTAAGAGGAAATGCTTTAAAGTGAGACATCTGCCCCAACCACTCTGTTTAGTGTCACAACCTAGTTCTCCTGCTGCTTAATCTTGAACTCATTTATACTGCTCTACTTTCTTTTTCTTTTATGTAAAGGATTTATCACTTTCTAAATGCTATATACTTTACATTTTCATCTTCTTTATTGTTGTCTATCTTCTCTGACTGGAACATAAATTTCAAGAGGCCAGAGAGATTACCTGTTCTGTCCACTGGTATATCCCCAACACTTAGGAGAGTTCCTGGAACACAACTGGTGCTCAAACATTTTTTGACTAAACACATTCAAGAGTGAATAATAAGTGCTTAGAAACAGAAATAAGGGTCATGTGATTGGAGCATCATGAATGTAGGTTAGTAGAATGTGACATGAAATAGGGATGGGAAAATCCATCATGCAGAGCTGTGTAGACCATAGCAAAGGGTCTGGTTCTTATTTTTAAAAACCCTCTACTGGAGAGTTTTGAGTGAAGGAATGAAAAAATTGGATTTTCATTTTTTAGCAGATCACTCTGAGTGCTGTGTGGAGAATGAATTTTAGGGTGTGAGGACAGAGTACAAGCAGAGAGATCTGCTGGGGAGTGAAGACTTCAGTGACTCATAAACCCATTTCCTCAGCCTTAATGGGTCGCTCAGTGTTCACTATCCTTGAAGTACAGTTCACATTAGCTTTACAGTAATGCATTATGGGGGAATCTGCCAACTTCCTTTCTCCTGGCATGGCCAAAGGTAACAACAACGGCCCGGAGCTGGTGCAGAGCTAATTTGGAGGAGCATCTTTTATGCCAAGAAAGCATCAACATACTCCAGAGATGCAGCCTTGATTAAAAATACACGGACACTCTGTGGATCTAAGCAGAAGACACATGGCCTCTGATTGCCGGGCATTTTCTGTTCATACAAGAACATCATGGTGCTGCATTATGGATGAGTAGACACATTTCACTATCTTAAACAGAGGGACTTCGTGTGCTTTTCCTTCCCCTCCCCACCCTCCATCACCTCGCAACCCTTAGTCAGAGATTGAACAGTTCAATTAAGTCCTGATTAGCTGTACTTTCGATTTTGTCACAGGAGTGCTTTCTGTAGCATTTTCTGCTGCTTTTCTCCATGGAGATGAGGATTTGCTGTGCCTCTAAGATGAGGAAGTGTCCAGGCCAGCAGCTCTCCTTGCTGGCAAGTCCCCTTCACATCTCCTTCACTATCTAGCTTGGGCTGCGGCTTGCATGCCATCGCACCAATCTGCCACAGGTGAATTAACTAACTATTCTATGGAGAATGCACCCCATGAACTTTCTGTCTGCTTTCACTTAAGCCTCACTGAACCATTCTGATGCCTTCCTCACCTGCAGGAGCAAGACAACGTGATGTTTATGACAACAGACTCTATCATAAAACAAACAAACAAGTTCGGGATTTGAATCCCGAACTTATCATAAACTACCTGCGAGATCCTGGGTCAAGTTCACTGATGTCTTTGATCCTCAATTCTCTTGTCTGTGACGGGGATAGTTCTTGTATTCTGCTGGGTGGTTATCACGAAGCCATGCCCTGCGTTAATATTGTATCAAGGGCTTAGCACACTGCCAGGGACATAGTAACCCCCTAAAAAACTCTGGCTAATATTATTGCTTCAATATTTCTGTATGTGCTCTACATATATTAGATACTTAATTAATGTTTTCCTTAAATGAACCACTTAAGGGAAGTTATGATGCATTATGAGCTATAGGTGCCAGTTCAATGCCCACTCCTTCTCTGTGATGACTTTGTGAACCGTACCAGGCTAAAATATTGTTCCTCTGTCCTTCTCTGACTTGTATGCCTGCATTCCTTGTGCTTTGATTCAGCATGGCATAGGAATTAGTACCACCAGTGGAGAAGCCAAACTGCCTGGGTTTACATTTGCAACAAGACACACACTAGCTGTAAGACCTTGCAGAAGTTACATAAGTTGCTTGAACCCCAGTTTCTTCATTTAGAAAATTAGGATAATAATGCCACTTAGTATATAGGGTTGCTACGTGTATTAAATGAATAATACATATAAAACCCTTAGCACAGGAACTAGGTTAATGTAAGTGATCAATAAGTATTCTCGTCCTCATTCTCATCCTTATTATTATCATTATTACCACTTTTATTTTCCTCTCTGATAGCTCTTGTATAGACTCGAAGACAAGTGTCATATTTTATACATTTATATCCCCTCTTAAAGATCCTTTCATTTCTAATATGTGTAACAGTCTTGGGGTAACACTAGGCATGTTCTTTTATCCATGACTGATTGAGGCAGGCTTAGGGTGATTAGCCATGCTGGTTTCCCTGGGACAGTCCTAGAATTAGCACCAAAAGTCCTGTATCCTGGAAAATTCCTAAATCCCAAACAAACTAGGATTGTTAGTCACTCTGGCAGATTGGAAAGGATTAGCACTTGACCTATTAAAGGATGGGGCTTGGGAGGACAGTGGCAATTAGACTCAAGTATGTAAGAGATGATAAGCATTTGTCTATTGGGAAAGCAGGATGTGTAAGGGTTATGGTAACAACAAACAATGTAGTAGGTAAAACATTGATACTAGGAACATAAAGCAGATAATTAGGAAAAGGCAGAGGAAGAAGGGTACCAATGCTTATTGAACAATGCATCCTTACATATGTGAAATTATGTCCTTATTTTATAAACCCATCAAGCCAAACCAATCAATAAGAAAATATTAATTGAGCAAATGTTATGTGCCGGGCTTCTCCTCTGCACTTCACATGATCTCATTTCCTTTCCCTAACAATCCAATGACATACTTGCTAGAATACCTATTTTGTAGATCAGAATCTCTGGAGGTGAGACCCAAGCATCAGTCTCTTTTAAATCTGCTCAAGTGATTCCAATATGTACCCTCCTAGAATTCTAATTTAACTGATCTGGGGTGCAGCATGGGCTTTGGGTTTTTAAGATATTCCCAGGTATAGTAGTTTGAATAGTGTTCCCCCAAATACATGTCCTCCTGGAATCCCAGAATGTGACCTTATTTGGAAATAAAGTCTGTGCAAATGGAAAGCTAAGATGCAGATATTTTGCTTTGCAGATGCTAAGATGAGGTCATATTGGATTAAGAGGGGGGCTCTAAATCCAATGACTGGTGTCTGTTTGTAAGAAGAGAGGACACACAGTGATACACGCGCAGGGAGGATGGCCGTGGAACAATGGAAGCAGATATTGGGGTCATGCATCTACAAGACAAAAAAAGTCAAGAATTGCCAAGCATCACCAGAAGTTAGAAAGAGGCAAGAAAGATTCTACCCTAGAGTCTTCAGAGGGACCATGGCCTTTCCGACACTTCAGATTTAAACTTCTAGACTTAAGAAGTATAAGAGCATCAATTTTCATTGTTTTAAGACACCAGTTTGTGGAAGTTGGTTATGGCAGCCACGGGAAACTCATATAATATGTAACTCTATTATGCAGCCGAATTTGAGAACTACTGCTCTAGTTAGCTTTACCCCAAAGCATATTAGGTCAGCTTGACTTCAACTTCTTCATACAGGTCATTAATCCCCTCTACGATGTCTCTCACAGCTGTCCTCAAGGGGGTAGAATTCTTACACAATTGTGAAAGGGAACATACAGGTATCCAGGTTGGACCCTCCCGCACTAGCTACTTTTGAAATCTCTCTTATGACCCTCCTAGGGCAACAGGGACACTCACCCTTCAGGAATCATGTACCGAATTCCCATCTGTCGCTATAGATTTGCTCCCCTTCCTTTTAAAATATTCCCTCTATGAGAATTCCAAAGAGAAGATTTTCAAAGAGAAAAGCACAATCATTACAGTTGAGAAACTGCTCTTGAAACTTATTAGCTCGTGACTCATACTCCTGAAAGGAGCTAATACCTTAATTTCATATTTCTCTGCTCAAATGCAGACCAAGGCGTAAACTGAAATGAAACTTTACACTAATGGCTTCTTAATTATACCCATCTAAAAGCAATTACCTGAGTTTTAGCAGATACAAAGTTAGGGTTGATGGGACCAGGAGATGAGAAATAAGATGAAAGGTCATCTGTGGAAAAAAAGATCAACGGAGAGAAGATAAAACACAGTGAGGAGAGAGGAGAAAAAAATCCAGAGATAAGTGAAGGTTGATAAATTCCTAATAATAGTACTTCCTGGTTTCTAAAACAGGTTTGCCCCTTTCTCCCCTAACTGTTAGAAATGAGGCTAAAGAAGAAACACTTTATTTCAAGGTAGAAACTGACTAGATATGAGACTTGGATACCTGAACCACAATCACTTTATGCCATGCTTTGAGCCAAAATTTGCTGAATTGTAGAACCAGGATTCTAAGGCAAAAGTGATTGAATGAACATTCTTTGTATGTTCTCCATTAAAAAGGAGCATATATATAGCATGAGCTCAGTTTTCAAAATCACACAGAGCAGTGTGTGTGCACGTATGTGTGCACGTGTGTGCACAGGCACAGAAGGTTATTCACCAGACTGTTCAGATGTCATCCTCTGAGTGGGAGATCCTGATGGCACTCTAATTTATGCCATATGCTTTTCTATTCTGTTCAGATTATTTGCAATTATATTCGTTATAGATAAAAGAGAAACACTAAAAATAAGAATTAGATACAAATAGGCCAGTCTAGTGGAAAAAAGACACATTAAATTGATTGTGTTTATCTCCATTAAAAACTGAACTGACATAGATTCTAGGAGCAGGTTTGACAGGCTTCTCCACGTACATCAGGGTCTCACACTGAGACCGAGAGGCTGGAATCCATCCCCTGAGGGATGTTTTCTTTAGGTCTTCATTTTAAATTTTGAATACTTTGGGATGTACCCTTCAAGTTAATTTGCCACATTCTTCTTCCTTTCTCTGTCTCTCTGTCTCTCTCTCACACACATATACACACACATCGAGTCTATTTACACTTATTCCTTTTAATTTGCCTGACACTTGGAACATGGGTTTGCAACCCTCTGCACAGAAGGAGTCTCACTGTCTATTCTCCTCTTGGAGAGTTAAGTTAATATATACAAAAATGAAGCAGTCTTCGAGGAGAGTGAGTGACAGGACTCCCAAGTCCTCAAAGATTTTCCTACTTTTTGTCTCATACTTCAATCATTTGAGTCACTTCTTGGTTTAGAACTCCCTTTTTTTTTTTCAAATGCTGATATATAATCTCTGTAGCCAGAAAGCAGTTATAGATTAAGCATCTTGAACTCAATATCAACTTCCAGTTATTGATGTCCATTCAAACACCTGCATTTTTGCAATGATCCTAGATTCAGAGTCAGTAGGGAGTGTTGGTTTCCCCTCAGATAAGATCCCATGTTCTATCACAGCATTTAGATTCATTTTCATTTTTGCGACCAAATTCAAGAGATAAGAAAAGTTTTCTATCAACAACAAAATTAAAAACAAAGCTAACATAGGTTAGTTGTTTGCAATATCCCCTACTCTGTTGGTTGCTTTATCAGTGAGATTTCATCTTAATTTTCACAAAATCCTCTGTAGCAAGTATTACTCTTATTTATAGGTGAGGATATTGACACTCATTGAGATAAATAAATTTCTGAAGATTGCACAGCTTTCAATGCTAGCAACAAATCAACAACCTATGTTAGTCTGATAACAAAGCGTGACCCATTTTCCAAGATAGATTCCTGAAACAGATCCCCCGACCATGGTGTGCTGGTGCTGGCTTGTGAGAGGTGATTGTGCACATTCCTCAGCTCGGTGACGTCATGCTGGTAACTTGAAATCAGCCATGGTGGGAATATTTACACCCTGGAAATGGGCACCTGCTAAAAATTAGGGCTTTTGGGGGGGGCTGGTGAGCCACACTTACTAGTTACCACTGCTCCTAAACTAGACTGAAATTCATTTATTCAGTTTTTGTTGAGTCCCTGCCATTTGACAAGCTTGTGGTTAGCGCCAGAGAGAAAAATTGTACTAAAATGATCCCCAACTTCAGACATGCACAGATTAGCAAAATTGACGTGGAAGAAAACCAAAGATCACAATATCCAACAAACATCAAAGCCAGAAGTAGACAGTCATTTCCCTGTGCAATAAAGAATATAAGGACTAGGGATTTTATAAGTAAAGTATAGTTAGTAAAATTTTAATAGGAATTATTCAGTTAGAGCCTACTTATTTAACTCTTTAACTTTCATATTATAGAAAATACAACTAAAATGGACATAAGCAATAAAGGTCTTTTTTGTTGTTGCGTTTTGGTCTGTTTTTTTGCTTGTTGGTCACTAAGAACTATTCACTAGATTTTTCCCTCTGTCCAAAATAACTTTTTCCTCCTTAAATAGTCAGGTGTAATCTTTTAGTTCCATCTTACCTTTTAACTCTCAGAGTAAATGGCTTCTCCTCAGAAATGCATTTCACAATCACCCATACTAAGATACCCCTATAGTGTCTCTTAATCTCATTACTATTGTGTCATGAGTTGAATTGCATCCTATCCTCCACAAAAATGATAATCTGTTGAAGTCTAAACCCCCCACTGCCTCAGAATGTGTTCTTATTTGGAAATGGGGGTTTTGCAGATACAATTATCAATAGTTAAGATAAGGTCATGAGAGTGGGCCCTAACCCAATATGACTCGGTTATGTCCTTATGAAACGGTATGAAACGGGTAAACTTTGACACAGAGACAGATATATACATGGAGAGAAGACAATGTGAAGATACAGGGGAAAACACCATGTAAAGATGAATGCTGAAATTGTGGTAATGTATTTATAGCCAAGGAATGCCAAAGATTACCAGGAAGTCACCAGGAACTAGGAGAGAGGCGTGGAACAGATTTGTCCTCACTGCCCTAAGAAGGAACCAGTCCTGCTGACACCGTGATCTAGGACTTCCACTGTACAGAATCGTGAGGCAATAAATGTCTGTGGTTTAAGACCCCCAGCTGTTGGCAGCCCTAGGAAATTAATAGGCTCTATTTCAACTTTATCATTCTACCTATCTTCTTGTTTACTTATTTGTTAGTTCTGATCCTTTTCTTCTCACACTGGAATGTAGGGACCTCTTGCTTCATGCTATTGCTGGTTTCAGACCATTGACTGCCACATACTAAATACTCAGCAAATGATTTTGGAAACAATAAAAGAGAGTTTATTGACTCACATAGCTTAAGAAAATGCTACAAATATAATTTTAGACAAGGTTTGTTCAATCAACTTGGTGAAGTCACCAAGATCTATAGTCTCCTCTCTCTCCCTCTGTCTCTCTCCCTCCCTCCCTCCCTCTCTCCCTCCCTCCCTTCCTCTCTCTCTCTCTGTCTCTGTCTCTCTCTGTCTCTGTCTCTCTCTCTCTCTCTCTCTCTCTCTCTCTCACAGTGTTCTGTCAGCTTCAGCCTAGGTCCAAGTTCTCTAGAACGAATCAGATGTCTCCTATTCATCTCAGACTCCATCACTCAGGATTTTCAGCTGTAAGCAAAATAAATCTCCTAAAATTAGAAAAAAATTCAAATGATTTTGGATGGCAGCAGATGTGATAGGTATTTTCTCCTTGGGGCTTCATGGGTCCACATTTAAATACAGCAGGAGAAAAAACATGAACTCCTCTGCTGACACAGAGGAGGACCTGGAACCAATTCTCACTTGCCCTCACTGCCCTGAATTGGGTGAGTCATGGGCATCTCCCTGACCCAATGACCACATTACTGTGGCCAGGAGCTTGGGATGGGCAAGGTTATACTAATAAACTAAAGTCATGGATACTGGGGGTAGGGTCACCGTCACCCAAAACTCAAGGATTTTACACAGAAGGAATAGGGAGTTGGAGACTAAGACACAGCCAAAAACGTTCAGCACATTGTCCAAATATAGAAAGATATTTTAAACTTTGAGCCACTAGCCTTCGCCAACATTACCTAGGCCAAACAAAGAGTACTACGTCTGAACTAATGTCTTTGCTCTGTCGTTCTTCCAAGAATCTTTTGGATACATTGCTTCGTTTGCTCCACATAACTCAAATTCAAATTAAAGTGACATTTGCATTACTCACATTCTTTTTTTTTTTCAAAATGATGACTCATTGAATGGATCTGAAAGGCTTCAAACTATTTTCCATACCTCAAAAGCACCCAACTGACACTTTAAAGATAGGAAGCCCTATTTAAGAATAGATTCCTGAATATGGGTCTTAGTATATAAACCAATCATTAAACATGGCACTATCTATAATTCAGACAGAGAGAACGCAAAACATTGCTCCAAATGTATTTTTTGTTATTGTTGCGGAGGGAGGATTATTCCTGTCACCAATTTGTTTCATGTTTTTTTAGTTTTCTTGATTGATGCTCTGGGTAAAAGCTTCAAATGAACAAATTTCTGCTAAAAGCTGTGATTCTCTCAAACCACTAGCATTTAAAGGCTAGAATGCACTGGTTTCTAGGGTATAGAATAAAAGGATTTAAGAACACAATCAGTAGCTTGTTCCAGCAATTAGAGCTGAGTTTAATTACAGACTAACCTCTTGGTAGACCATTTGACAGTCAGTGCAAAGTGAAAGAAAGAGATCAGAAAACTGCTACAAGCAGCAGCAAAAGAACTTTTCCGCGTATTTATTTTTGCTCACGTGATCTTTGGGCCTGGTGTTGCTTTCATGAGAGTAAAGGTAATAGATTTCATTCTATAAAATGGTTTATCTCTTAACTTAGCAGCAGGGTTTTATTTTTGCCCACTGTCTCTCCCACCTATCTGAGAACCAAGTTGGGATCCTGGATTTATTACTCATCTCACAGTAATGGTACCCAGTGTGTTTCTTTTCCATCCCCAGAGATACTTTTGTCTTTCTAGTGGGGAGGAGGGCACCAAGCATGCTCAGAACTGAAAATGTTAAAGCATAATGGAGCTTAAAGATCATCTGATCCAACTCAGACATATTACAGACATGCACACCTGAGTTCTGGAGAGGCTGTGACTCCCCCAAGGGCACAGAGTGGGAATGGTCTGAGACCCCAGCCGGGTTTGTACAGGTTAAGTGGAACACAGTCCACTCTTTGGAATAAAGGAAGGGTTTATGCTTCCTGTGGATGCATTGGAGTAATTTATTTTCTTCCTGTTAGCATTTCCAAAAATGGAGCCCTCAGAAAGATAAATAGGAGGCCATCCTTTCAACGCTGCATTTTTCCGCTTACGTACCAGGACTCAGATCCATTTACTGGGTGTGCTACACTGATGCAGCTTCATGCAGAGCCCTGCTGGCCCTGTGCTCAGAGCCAATTACATTAGAGGCAGAGCCAAGCCGACTGGGAGTAAGCGTGTGGTTAAGAATTAGGGGAACTGGCATCATGCCCTATTCTGCTATTTACTAGCCCTAAGTAAGCCTGCTCACCTGAATCATTTATTTTTCTTGATTTCTGAATGGGAAACATTACTTACCCACTATTGCATTTATTCAGCAAACATTATCGAGTACCTACTATGGGCCAGAGATTATATTAGGTTCTAGTAATATGGTAGAAACTAAAGCCCCTGATCTCATGGAGCTTCTACTGTAATCTGGGAAGGTCTCTGGGCAGGTGGATATTTAAATAGAGAGATGAAGAAAGTAAAGGAATGTGTCATGTGACAACCCAGAAGAGAAGCATTCAAAGCTGAGGGATGAGTCAGTCCATGTCTGACGCTGCACAAGAAAGCCACAATTTTTATGTGGATTAAATATGTAGTGTCTGAAATAACAAGGAAAAAGCTGTAAACATCTGTGCTAATAATATACTGTGTTACTTTTATTAAGGGGAACCACAGTCCGTTAAAAGGATAGTTGCGTGGTTCATGGTTTTCTGAATTTTTCCCGATTTTCTGAAATCAATGCATAATACTTTTATAATTTATTTCTTTAAAATGTTATTAAAATATAAAATTTGGATCCAGCAAACACTGGGTGAGATGGTAGATTCTTAAGTCTAATAGGCTGGGTAGGAATGTTGGCTCCATCATTTGCTAGTTTTGCAATTTTAAACCAGTTTTTATTTAAATCCTTCTAATCTCAGTTTCCTCCTCTGTGAAAGAGGGGCTGGAAAATATGTCCCTGGAGGGGTTTTGTAAGGATGTAATGATATACTGAAAATCAAGGATATAGCATAGTGGTGGGTCCTGGGATGGGCTCCATAACGGTTAGCTCTTTCAATATTATAATCAGGGTGGTTGCTGTGTTCATTTGTTCCCATTTCTCTTGTAACAATGCTCTCCATTCCAGTGGAAAAAGTGCCCCTAAGGCAAGAAACCTGCTAGAATAACCACCACCCACAACCCACTTTCTTAAAAAAATTGCAAAAACAGGTTCAATTCAGCACACAGGTTTGAAGTGAACTACTGCCCAGACCCTGTTTCTGTTGTCAAAAGAGGGAGAGAATGGAGTGTCCTCCGCCACACTCCCCGCTCCTGGTACAAATGGCTTGTTCCACTAACCCCTTATTGTGTACAGCACTATATGATTTAACCCAGTGGCGAAGGTTAATTACATTAGTCTGTTGAGTTGCAGGGGTGAGGTCAGAACTAGGTCGCAGACATTGTGACTTCCAATTCAGCACTTTTCGCCCTCACCTCTAATGTCAAAATTCATCATGAAATGATGGGTATCTCACTTAACACTGGTCCTACATCATTAGAATATACCATAGTCTCCTTAAAAACAAAACATACAAGCTCAATCAACTCATAAAGAGTACATCACATACCTTATTCCCAGATGATGCTTTCTGCTAAAAATAAGGCATGCCTAGAGCCCTGAGAGTTTCCTGTTATTCACAGGGAACTTACCCTTTTTAGAAGCAGAGCTTTTAGATAGTAGGTCACAAATTCCTTTGAGAATCCAATTAAAGTCACGGATGCTGGACAGTTCCCTGAAATGTCCTTTCAGGCAAACAAAAATTCACATGATTGCCTGAGACCAGAGTCACTTTCAAAACAAACTTGGCCGCTAGTGTAATAATTTCATGCTTGTAGTTTCTTGGTTTCCCATTGTCTTGGCTATTTTACTGTTTATAGGGCGGCTTGGCCTAATCTTCCAAGGGCTTGGGTTACTTTTAGCCTTGGAGATTCCTGAAGCAAACAAGTATCCTCCCCTGCTTCCCACCTTCACTGTCTACTCAGCAATATTTGCCAAGGCTCCAGAGTTCACAGGGTTTGCCCCAAGCTAGACAGCCTGGAAAAATCAGGCTGAGCCTAGAGGGTTGAGCCTAGAGACTTTAGCTTGCACCAGCAGGAAGCAGGTCTGCATAGTCTCTTCCCTTTCATTATGAGGTTGTGGGGAGTGACACACACCACTTCCATCAAATATCTGCTTGTTTGTTCTAATCTACTGCACAGTATGTAATAATTCTATTTAATTTAACAAATTCATATATCATCTGGTAGACATCAAAATAAAAAAGTTTAGCCCCTGTACTTGGTGAGTTGACAGGTAAATCAAATTATTCCTATCACTAGTAATATTATTCTTTGCATTTAATTAATATATTGATAATTCATAATCAATGATAGCAAACATTGACCGAGGAACCAGGACGTTGTTTAATCAAGTCCTCAAGGCAATTCCACGCGTTGGGCTCTGTCATTCTTAGATCAGACAAGGAAAATGAGGCAGAAACAGGGTAAATAACTTGCTCAAAGTCACACATCTTCTAAATGGCAGAATTTCCAGCTGTTTGACTCTAGTCTTTTGCTTCAAACTACCAAGCTCCGTCACCATTCATACACGTTGGGATACTTTTCTAGGCAAGATTAAGTTTTCTATTTTACCACAGTAATCTTGGGCTATAGGTTTTCTCATGTGTCTCTTTTTAACAAATGAAGAAAGTATGCCTTGAGCAGTTAAATGACTTAAACACAAATTTATCCATCAATAAGCGGTAAACTCAGGATCCAAATACCAAAATCTTGGTTTTAATTTGAGCACACACACACAGAGACACACACACACACCCCAACTGGGGAAAATGTGCAGAGAAAAGTATAAATTAGGAAATTAGAATCCAAGATGAGTAAGTGAATGAATACACTTTCCAGGTAGACAAGGGATTACAGGAAATACTTGGGACTCTAGAGATCGCAGGTCCAGTCCAGCTGCTGCCACTCTTACCATCACTACTTTCTTAAGCAGAGTGCTTTGGATGTAATTGTACCTTACCTTAGCATCTGACAGTCATGAGCACTGGTGTGATTCAGCAAAGATCTCAGGATTCACCAGTCTGTGAAAAAGTATTTATTCCTACAATGACTAGCTTCAGACTGATCTGTTTTCTAAGTTCTTTTGTCAATTTCCACTTTGTTTGCCTTCGTTTCTATACTTGACAAACTCTCCATAGATCCTCCTCAGGGCCAGGAGTGGGAGGGGGAGGAGATATCCCCCAGAGGAGGGGAGAAAGAGAGAGAGAGAGAGAGAGAGAGAGAGAGAGAGAGAGTGAGAGAGAGTGTGTGTGTGTGTGTGTGTGTGTGTGTGTGTGTGTGTGTGTGCCCGCGCGTGTGTGTGATGGAGAGAGCGAGAGACTGTGTGTATAGTTTGAAAAAGAGTACACAAAACTGCCATTTTTTATGGTTTAGTTATAGTGTCTCTGTTAGATTTTAGTTCTTTTCATGCTTTTCTGTAAGTGGAATTATTTGCTTTGAAACTTGAAATGATACGAATGAAGATGATAAGATTTTCATTTTTACCCAAAGGGGAGCAGGGATTACAGGACAACTGAGAGACGTCATCCAGGCAGCATTTCCAACTTCGCCCCAAATCTGCAGCCTGACCTGATTGTATGTTTCTCCCCTTCCACTTAGCCCTCAGGGAATTCTGTCTCCCAGGATGGGCCACTAGAACCTTATCAAACAAACTGTTTATGATATCAACAATTTCTTCGGGTCTGTTTGAGCTTATGGCTCTTGACTGTTTCAGGAGCCAGTGTTTGGACTGAATGAGGTTGACAGAGCAGAGGCAATAACAATCCCTTTAATATATGCCCTTGCTGGGTTTATATTGTCTAAGCAACCACACCATCACCTATCTTACCTGAAACTCCTTAAAAAACCTGGAATTTTACAACCATCAGACTTAATTCTTCATGTGACCTGTTATCCCTTTGGACAGATATTTTTATTCAAGGGATGGCTTAAGGGTCAGTTCTTTTGTTGGTTGAGTAGTTAGCCTGACTTCCACTTTGTTTTTCATCATCTATGTAAATGCTTTGTGTGGGCTGATATGACTTCAGATGTGCTATTTACATAACTGGCTTGGAGGAGATGCAGATATTTTCTTCCACCTGTGTAAAGTGTAAATGCACACATATGTCCTATGATCTCCTCCCAACGTTCTCATTCATTTTTAAGTGGGGAGTGGGCTAGGAATGGGGAATATTAGAGAATAGATTCTATGTATATTTTCTGGTAGAGCTTAGATTTTCCCTGCTTCTAGCAGTGTTCTGTGATCATTGTACATTTGCTGCCATGTGGAAATAAACATCATTTCTTCTAGGTCAATAGTGCCTCTTAAGATTCGTCTGTAAAGAGGCACTGTATCATTGGTAATGACGTGCATGCCAATTCCTTTACTAGATTTAAAGTTCTTTGAAAGCAGAGGGCTGGTTGTTAACTTTTACTCCTTTGGTAGTTGGTTCTTCTCCTCCTTTGATGGTTCTCTGGTGATGATCATTATAGCCACCTTATTCACACCTTGCATTGTCCTATTAATTTAACTTTTATCCTTCCCTTGCTTTGCTCAAAGTGCAGCGGTCAGATTTGCTTTCTTGATCAGGGAGGGAGGGGTAAAAAAGAGTGAAAGAAATTAATATTACCAATCAGCTAGGCCTAGTGAACGATGTAAAATGCTTGCAGTCAAGCTATTTCTTGGCGCAAGTGGAATGGGATGATGAAAACAAGCTTTGGAACCTCACTGCCTGGGTTTGAATGGTAATCCAAGCGTTATTAGCTGTGCAGCCTTGTCACATTATTTACACTGTCAGCACCTCACTCTTCCCATCTGTAAAATGAGGACAAAAATAATGCCTACTTCATTAGTAGCTAAAAGTAGTAAAGGAAGTAAATTACATAAATTGCTTGAAATTGGTGCTGGGCATATAAAAAACACTAAATAAATATTAGCTAGTGTTCTTTTGTCCTGATGCAACTTTGTGAGTTAAATGTTTACATATGAATACGATTTACAAATAATAGAACCCAAACTCAGACACATTAAGGAATGTAGTTAACAAATGGTCGAACCAGTGTTTGCACTCAGTTCTAGAGGTTGACAATAAGTATGATGAAGAAAGAACTGAGAATAACCACACGATTTGAGTGCTCAGTATGTGCCCAGTCATGTGCTAAAAGTTCTGCAGACACCATCTCCGTTAACCGGAAATGACAAAATGAGGTAGTTTCTATCACCGTCCAAATTTTACAAATGATGACCTCTTGCCTCAGAGAGACACACCCTGTTAAGTTAGTGGTGGAGCCAGGAACTAAAGCAGGTGTGTCTGATCCCAAAGCCCACAGACTTTGCTTCAACTATACCAAGGTGCTGGCAATCCATTTCCTGCTCTTAAAGGCAAGGGGTTCACATAGCCCTGGGGCGTGGTGGACGAGCTGGTAAAAGAATAAATGTAAACAGCATTTTGAAAGAGAGCCATTTATAAGCGAGATTATAGAATCCGTTTGAAGATTCCCCCAGAGGACACGTTAAAAAATGGCTCGCGCGCAACTTAACGAGAGGTTAGATGAAATGCACCGGGTTCTGTGGAGGCGGGATGCACACCGAAAATGAAATCCACTTTGGAAATGTTAATAAATGCATACACATGTTCCTGTTTGTAACGTGCAGCTTGTTTTTCTCATTTTCTCCATGTTAGAACAGTGAGGGCATCTCTGTTGGATCTCCCGGGACCGGCTTTTTGCCTCTGGTTGTTTTGCTTTCTCTCTCTCCCTCCCCACCCCACCCTCATGCCCTCTGAATGTGATTTCATAGCCTGATATGTCCAGGACCCAGTGGTGTGACTACACACAGGGAATGAAGAAGGAGAGAAGATTCTCTCGGGGCTTCCAGACCATGCATCACACGGTAGCCATAGTGATGTTAAAACCAGTAGCGTCACATCACTCCCTCACTTAAAGATTTCTGAGGGTTTCTTTTGGTGCTTCATGCAATGAAGTCCAGACACTTGTGCAAGATGTTTAAGGCTCTAGTGTGCTGGCCACTCTCCAGCCCCACGTGGCCATCGTGACTTTTCATCCGCTCTACCTTTTCCCTGACGTGCCCTTTCCCACTGGAGACCTCCTTCTTCATTCTTCATAGCTAATTCAAATGCAATCCTTTTTGGTGAAGTATTTCCCTGCAGTTTGCT
Organism: Lagenorhynchus albirostris; assembly: GCF_949774975.1. NCBI lineage: Eukaryota > Metazoa > Chordata > Mammalia > Artiodactyla > Delphinidae > Lagenorhynchus > Lagenorhynchus albirostris. Next base: position 15,617,143 of record NC_083101.1, read on the forward strand.
AGGGAAAGTCAGTGGCCCTGGGCTCTTAGTTTCTCTAGGACTTTATATCACCCTTTCTGTACCATTAATACCAATAATAACAAAGAGTCACCATTTATTGAATGCTTAACATGTAAGGAACTAGGTTGAACATCTTACATGAGCTTTCTAACTTAATTCACCTAATATTAAATTCATTTTATTCCCATCTAAAGATGAGAACGCTGGGACTCTGAGACATTTAGAAAACTTTTTAGTACGTGCCGAAAGGTGGCAGAGAACAGAATGAATGCTCTGATACTCCTGACTTCGGCACAGGTACAATTAACGATTATCCTTGACCATCATTCTACGTCCTTGTATAATGGATACTCACATATGTAGACTCACTTTACCGCTAGGCTTGTATATATTTGATGGCAGATATATTTTCCTAGTCTTCTGAAGAAGGTAGGGTAGTGTAGTGGGGAAAGCACTTATTTTAGACTTACACAGACCTGACTGAAATTCTAGCTCATTTATTACTGAATGTCTCTGAAAATCAATCTCTACCTCTATGCAATGTGGATAGCAATGCCTATTTTATAGGGCTGTGAAGAAAAGAGGTTACATATCTATAATACTGAAAATATTATAGCCACTTAGTAAGGGCTGGCTCCTTTTTCTTTTCTTTCTGTGTGTCTGCCCAAGATCCTGGCCCAGTGTGGGAACCCAATTAAGGACTTATTTTGTTTTGTATTTTAAAAAGGAAATAAAATAAAAGGTGATTTTAACCTCAAGGCCAAGTCAAGGGGAAAATATGGTCACTTCTTATACCAGCGATTTATGAGCTGAGTTCTCTAAAAATTGTGGGAGGTTGAAAACTGTGTCATTCAAGTAAGGGAGTATAGAGGGATAGAAAATCGGAATAATGTGGGTAAGGAATATGGGAAGAACTCGGCACAGATGGGAAGGAATGCAGACAGAGCACTCCTCAGGGAAAAAAGGAAGAAGTTAAACGTGCCTGGTGTTCAGTGCCAAGAGTTTGGTCCAAAAGACTCTGGAATTAAGATCTAGGTCCTGGCATGTCATCATTATGCAGACGGTGAAGATGAAGAAGGGGCGTATGCACTAGATTTCTAGAACCACAATGAGAAAGAGTGAAAAGTAGAATCTTTAGGTCCTGGATGTCAATTCTTATTCTGCCACTAGCCAGCTTTAGGACTTGAAACAATTTTTCTCCCAGAAAAAGGGAGAAATAATATCTATCTTTCTAGAGTCAAATGCAAAACAATACAAAACAAAACAAACAAACAAACAAAAAACCTGTCAACATTTTTTTTAGTATACTACAAATACAATGGGTGTTTACTCAACACGTATTTCTTTTGTTTGGTTTGGTTTTTTCTATATACCTCACTTCCTTTTTGTATCAGTCACATGCATGGCTAGAAAGAAAGAAGAACACAAATGCGTTTGTTGTTCTGTTTGAATTTTATCCAGTTGTCAAAATGTTTTCTACCATTGTGCTTCCGTGTGAAGCTTTCAGGAGCTGTGGACAACTTCAAGTTGCCACTCTCTTACTAGATGGCAGAATGGACCAGTTCAGCTTGTCTCCCATGACCATTTCCCTTGGTCACTATAAAAAATCCAAGCCCCTTGGGTCAACAGCCAAGCACAGTATCACTCACAGCATATAACCAGAGAACAAGGATAAAGAGACAGATCCATTAGCATTGTGCATCTAGTAGCAAATTTCTGATCATTCTTTTATTCATTCATGGTACCCACTCAGTGAAAGGCTGCTGGAGCTTGTGGAAGAACAAAATCCAAATAAAATGTTTCTCGTTCATACATCAGTACTTGGCGCAATTAATTATACCCAGCTTGGAATCTTTCTCTTACCTTCAGAAATACCCTTCTCCTTCTGGCTCTATGTGCCTCATTTTTCTCATTTGTAAAATGTGGGGAAATAGTATGTACCTCATAGGTATGATGTGAAGATTACAAGACATAAATCTCAAGAAGTTGGCACTGTTGCTGGCACATAGCAATATTTAAAAAACAAAGGTTGAAATACCAGTGGTGATGACAATAGCAACCAAGATAAAAGTAATTGTTCTAGTGGTGAAATAGATGATCATTATTATTCTCCCCCATGTCTACTGCTAATTTTCCTGAGTCCTCTTTTCTGGGAGTAGTAAGGAGGCAAGTAGCCTACTGCTGAATAACATCACAGAAGAGACTGGCAAGAGAGATACCAACAGGGGAGCCGTCCCTTGAGAAAACAGAAGCCATCAGAAAGGAGCTTCTTCATTTCTCAATAACAAATCCGCAGCACACCTCCTTTGGTACCCATCTTCTATTGAAAATCAGACCCTCTATGGGAGCTCTAGATGTTATCCCTTCTCATCTGTTCAAGGGCTTTTCCTCTATACATATTCCCTTTTGCCTCCCTTCTGTAACATCACTCTTCCTCTCTACTGAATCATTTCCATCAGTGTACATTATACAGCAACGCCTATTAGGTAAAAGAAACCCTCTCTTGACCTCACGTTCTCCTCCAGCTACAGTTTCATTTCTCTCTTCCATTCCCCAACATTATTTACTTGCTACCTCAACTCCCTCATCTTTCATTCATTCTTCAATCCATTCCATTTAGGTTTCTATCACCATGATGCTAGAATATATATGGTCAAAGTCACCAATAACCTCCAAGTTCAGAACCAATGGATATATTTTGTCCTCGTCCTCCACAGCCCCTTTTAACACAGTCAGCAACTCTCTCTTTTATACATATTCTCCTCCCTCCATTTCCACAGGCAGCTCAAGCTTAAGGTGAAAAAAACTGAATTGAACAAGTTTGGGAGGAAAACTTAATACTTTTTTTTTTCTCAACGATCCTCTCTTTTGGTAAATGAGTCCAATATAGACCTGGATTCTCAAGCCAGAAACAGAATCTCTTTTATTCTAATTCTCTTCTCTCGCTCTCCATTTATTTTTCTATTTCTTGCTTATCACTCATACCCAACCCACTATTAATCCATCAGTGAATGTAGAATCTCTTCCAAATGAATACTGAATCTATTAATTTTTTTTCACCTTCACCGCCACTATCCTCACGAACCCTCACTGGAATACTGCAACACTTTTTAACTGCTCTCCCACTTCTTAACCATACTCTTTCCACCCATTGTCTACTTCAACTCAATCTAGGCATGACTGGGTCTTCCCTTTGCTTGATATCATTTAAAAGCCACCCATTACCCAGAACACAAGTTCAAGCTCCTTAAAATGGCATATATGGGTATTCATAACCTCTCACCTTGACTATCTCTCCACTTTCCTCACCTGACACCTTCCATTCCCTACTTTATGTTCAGACAACATGGTTTGCTTAGTGTTCTTGAGATACTCTCCAACTTCTTCCTCATTAAATCAAACTTAGCTCCTCTCTCAAGAAATCCTATGAGATCCTCTTCAAAAGGAGAGTTCATCATTACTTTGTCTCTGATACCATTGTATCTTGTGTACATTTCTTTTATTAATCATTTCTTTCTATACTTGTGTCCTTTAACATAGTGGTTCTCCGACTTGGCTGCACGTTGGAATCACTTGGAAAGTTTAAAAACAAACAAACAAATAAAAACAAATTCCTGGGTCCCTTATTCAGAAATTCTGATTTATGCCCAGGAGTATGGCCTGGGCACCAGAAATTTTTTTAAACCTCCCAATGATTCTAATGTGCAGTCAAGTTGGAGACTCACTCCTCGAAGCTCAGGATGTTCTATTTTTATTTTTAATACTTGTATCTCAGATGTTCTACATTCTGTCTGGCATATAGCTGGAATTCAATTCACGTTAAAAAAACGCACTTACCAATGGATGAAAAGTTTAGGATAGAATATGATATATAATTCCCAAATGAAACAGGTAAATCTAAGTTAAAGAAGGCAAATTTTCAGCAAGATTTGGAAAATGGTAAATGTCTGGGATAGACTTGAAACAGCCCAGTAGTGTTAAAATCTGAAAAGGACAAATAAAAGTAAATGTCATGAGTAAATAGGGATGTTCACGGTTGAGAACGGAGAAGCCTGAGACCATCTGAAAAATGAATAGAAGGAAATGGAGAGCAAGAATCTGATGTGAGGGGGCTACCCTGGTGGCGCAGTGGTTGAGAGTCCGCCTGCTGATGCAGGGGACACGGGTTCGTGCCCCGGTCCAGGAAGATCCCACATGCCGCGGAGCGGCTAGGCCCGTGAGCCATGGCTGCTGAGCCTGTGCATCTGGAGCCTGTGCTCCGCAACAGGAGAGGCCACAACAGTGAGAGGCACGCGTACCGCAAAAATAAAAAAAAATTTGATGTGAGACTTGAAAAGAATGGGAATATTAACAAGTGGTCGAGATAGGTATCCATACTAATTTTATTAGAGAAGGTGGTACTGAATTGACATGAAGATTTAGGAGAAAGACACATTCAAATCGCACAGCCCACTTTTCTAACTTCCGACAGTTAGTGGGGATTTGCATTCAAGTGAACAGAATATTTTTTTTTTTTTTACCAACTATGACCTGCGGTAATGATAATAATCACAGCTGAAGAAGGTGGGATTGTGTGTTGGTAAAAAATATATATATATATATGAACTTTGGAAAGCCATTACATGATTTTGTCAGTTAACAGCTGTGTGACTTTTGGCAAGTGACTTAACCTCTGCAACTCAGTTTCCACATAGGTAAAATGGGGACATTACTTATGCCTTTCTCATAAAATAATTGTGACAGATGTGTTCATTTATATGAAGTACTTAGAAGAATCCAGCACAGAATAAGTAACAATAAATGTTAGTTCTGTCATTATAGATGTAGGGGATTGTCCACTATTTGGACCAAGCTGAGGCTTCCATATGAAAGTGTCAAAAAGAAAAAGTGATATTGTGTTCATTTAAGTTACAAGTATAAAAACTGATTTCCATTTCAAAACGAAATCTATAGCTATGTATAAAGATGTATTTGATCTCTCAAACACACACACACACACACACACACACACACGCCACCTTACAATTGTAGTAAAATTACCAAATTAGTGAACATTTAAAATGATTCTCTTTAAACCCTTATTATCAAATTTATGTATAATCTCTACATATGCTAACCAACTGTTGCGTAGGAGAGGTCATTAAGGCTTCACTGATTAGATAAGAATAATTTGCAATTAGCCTAGAAATTGTAAGCATGAAAATGGGCCCATCTAAATTTCTTGAGTGTTCTTTAAACTACTGTTCTCTTAGATAGTCTAAACACTCATATAACCCTATTGTTATGGCTAATTAATTTGATTAGAAAATTTTAAACTTCTCAAGATTTTTATATCAGACCTTCTGTGTTCAAATGATCACAAATTATTCCTGAAATAATTATAGTCAGGTTTAAGCTTTTCCAAAAGCCTCCACATTCCACTAAGTACATCAGATTATCAGAGACAACATATATATTTATTGTTACCAGAGTCTCTATTATTAACTCTTACTCCTTTTCTGTATCTCTGCAAATTTGCTTCAAGGCTGCCAAATGTCTATTCCTCTGTGATGCTCATGAGGGTCTTTCTTCTTTGAAGCCACAGAAGCACTCATAGTCTGAATCATACAGCTCAGTTTACAGAAAGAAATAATGGATCCAGATCTAGTCCTGGAGTCAGACCTTTGGTGAAATCCCTTTTGGTCATATACTACCTGTTTGATGCTATACAAGCTAATGAAATTCTCTCAGAATCAGTGACCCCATCTTAAAATGGAAATAATAAGAGTTCCTCTCCAGAAGGTTTTTGTGAGAGTCACCTGAGATCACGCATGGCATGGACCACAGTCTCAGTATATGATATCCATTATTAGCGCTTATCATGTACTTGTTGATTTTCTATAGAATAAACTTTGTTTGGATACATTGTAAGCTCTTAGAGGGAAGAACAAGTTTCTTCTGATTTGGGGTCTTCTTTCATTTCTGTAGTTCCTAGCCTGAAGCACATGGTTGACAAATATTTCTTGACTCTGCTCCAGTTTATTTCCTGTAGGTAATGCACTGTCTCGACATAATAAACATTGCATATTTTATGTAGGATATGCAGGAAATGTGTGTACATGTATGTGGTAACGTTATATCTATATCAATCGATTGTATATTCAGTAACATATCTATAAATTACAGTTATGTATTAAATATTTGTGTATAAGCCATATACATAGATACCCTTACATATCAGATTTTGTAAACAGATACACAGATGAAATATACAAAGAGATGCTTTAACTTGGTTAAGTGTTGTTAAGGTCTAAGCTTTAGAGTACCTATTTTATGATTATGTAAGAATGATTTGTAATTAGAATACACACACATAACAGACATATGTATATGTAGAGTAATGCTTTTAATGCTTCTGAGTTAAAATAAATGGATAATCTCCGTTTATCTTTTGAGACTACCCTATCTATAAATTGTCCCTATTTTTTGCCCAGCAACATAGTGAGCCAACACACATCATCACCACTGAAGAGAGAAAGGAGAAGGACCCAGTGGTTTGCCGTGGTCAGCTTAAATCAACTCACAAGCAGAATCATAAAATTTCCAGAACCATTTGCAAGCCATTTGCAAGCCAGTTGGTAAACAGAACCATTAGTAAAAATTAAATTATATAAGCTGACAATTAAATAAATTATATTAAAAGCAAAGCTAATATATCCTCAAACCTCAACACTTCCTAATTATTATTTTTTTCTACATTTTGCTATTATCTGTATTCATGACATGATTTATGTCTATTGTATCCATGTGGTGTGGTGCCCATACTATATAACAGCATGCTATTGTGTACTTCTTCCCGTTTCTGCATTCCATAATGTCTTGTCACTAGCTGGTTAAGAGAGTATTTATACCATAGAAATTGGCCAATGCTTAAGTTAATGCCTTTTCTTTTCCTGGAGAGTCAGCCAGTTGTTAAACATTTGCTATCACACCCCTAGAAGAGCCTTCTCTCCCGTGTGGCGCGTATTCTTGGAAACCTGAGGACCAGTAGCTAAATACAGTAGTTGTGAAAGAAGAGTAGCCTTGGTGTACAGATATATATGAAAAAAATAACCTACATAAACCTATTTAAATTACATCCAATACAGAAAGTATAGAGAGTGGAAGGGGAGAAGATTTTTCTGGAAACTGTCACACAATACACACACATGCCTTTGAATAATGAATTTACTTTCCAAGCTTCACAGGAAGCTCTTTTCTGCCTCACCTCTCCCATAACCTTCTCCTGCTGCCTTTCTCTCACCCCTCCACCTGAGCTTCTTACAGAGCTGCAGTGCTACCCTGTATCCTCCCTCTCTGTTATTCCACTAAGCTGTCTCCACCCACATAATTAAGGCAATCCCCTCCTTCTGCCCCGTTGCTGTAATCACCCCTTCTGCAGTCCAGTGTAGAGACCTTCAGCCTACATGATCTGGGTAGCAATTTCAGGGGGCCTTCCCATACTGTCCCTAAGCCCGCCCGCCTCTCTCTTCCTTCGTGTTCGTGGCCATGTCTGCTGCTTACAAACCATTCTGCAACCTCTTAGCTGTTCTCCACCGCTAAGGTGTTTATCACTTTTGGTCAGAAAAAAATAAAATTTCTTTCCACCTATGTTTTTCTGTAATTGTTTAATCCAGTCCTTTTACAGGCTCCCGGGAGACTGAATCAATCTCATCAAAAATCATTCAAGGAACCGTTGTAGAAGTTGTGGGTGTTAGCACATGCTAATGTAATCTCAGCTCTTCAATATTCCTAAAAAGGGAGAGCAAGGGTGCTCTGTGAAGTCCACAAAGAAAGAACCAGAAACTGTAAATGAAAAAGCAAAGAATATGACTTCAAGTCCAAGTAAGAACAGACATCCCACTCTGAGCTAACCATCAGTGTAGGCTAATACCAAGGCAGTGAACTCTAAGACTCGGGATCACTTAGGAGCCACCACAAAATTATGCCAGCCTGGAGTAGGAGGTGGGACTAAAGGTTCTGTAAAGTCCTTTCCACTCTAAAATCTTCTTGTTCCATGAATCTCTTGAGTTGTAGCCTGAAACACCAGCCATGGGACCAATATTTTGTAAGAGCATACATCTCTAGTTTCTCACACCCCATGCCATGTATAATTTATCATGTAATTTTGTATCCCTGCTTGAAAACAAAGTGAGGTTTCTTCATTACCAGGTCCCCAGTGGATTTTGGTTGGTTCCTCTTTGAAGTAACCCTACATTACTTTGTCTCTTCGAATGGAACAAAGGGTAAATTGTCCCCAGTGATATAGTTAAGTATTTCTCAAAGCAGGAAAAAAAGACAAAGTAAAATAAACCGTAAAACAGCCTTAATCAAACATTTCAGAGACAAAGGATAAAACAGAGGAGGAAGGATGGAGACTTGAACATGCAGAGGTAATAGCAGTTCTTACAACGCCTTTCATCCCGGGCTCTTAAACATCATGTGAAGCAATATTATTGCCCTCGTTTTTCATCTTATTATCTAGCATTTATATTCACAGGAAGTTTAAGGTTCATTTTTATTGGCAATCCCTCATAATCTCGTGGTGGGAAAGGAATAGACAGGGACTTCCTCTGGTTCTAATGAGATGAATGGGCCCAGACAAAGTCTTTGATCCAGTTTCTGTCAGTGGACTAGGGGCCACAGTGAGATTCTAGCACTTGAACTGTCTGCATTTTGAGCAGGGGACATTTAAGCCATACTCATGGGAGGAAGCATTGTGTTATGAAAAGAGCACTGCTTCTGGTATCTATTGCCTTGATTGACCTTAAGAACTTTTTTTCTCAGTGAACCTTGGTTGTGTCTTAAGTAATATATGGGAGAAATAAAACCTACATCACTAAATTGAGTCATTTTGAAAATACGTTAAGGTAAGACATTTGAAATAAGAGTTGGTATTCTGTAAAATTTAGTTCCCTTTTCCATCTCTTTTGATGTGTGCTTAGGGTGTGATTGTAATTCTACCAGCGTGTAGATTGAACCCCAGGCAGTATGGTAAGTGGTAAGTTCTTGGGAAGCAGAGATGCATACAGCCTGCTCCCTGCCTTTGAAGACATGACTCCAGAGCTCCCAGACAGAGTACATCAAAGATGGGTGCAAATCTTTGCTAGTCATCCCATTGTGAGGTGGAGTCTGATAGATAACTACAACCAAGTAACCTTTGTTGATCTCACATGGAACAGAAGTCTCAACCAACAAAGCCCTGATCAGATTCCTGGCTCACAAAAATATATGACATAATAAAAGGGTTGATGGTTTAAGCCATTCTGTTTTGAATAGTTTGTAACACAGCAATGGATAACTGGAACACCAGTTAAATTCCTACTGCCAAAATGGGAACCACAAGAATGGAAAATTGAAATTCCAATATTAGCCACTATCTACATTTTCCAACCTAATTTCTCTGAATACTTTGCATGCTTTGTGCTTCTCCAGAGAAGGATCTTCTATCTGGAAGGTCCATCTGCATATCTTCCTGTCCCTATGGAAAGCTCATTTCTTCACTGAGTATTTTTTGATGACCTCTATCAGTCAGGAAGAGAAATGTTGTCTATTCTAACATACAGCACAAATATCTCAGTGACATAGCACAACAAAGGCTTTTTCTCTCTCATGTCACAAACTGATGTGGACCTGATTTTTCCCTGGAGTGCCTCCCCTTGAAGAGGCATAACAGGTCTCCAAGCCCTTACAGAACTCTTATGTGTCCACTGTCCCTTAGGGCCTTCTTGATATTTCCCACTGGATCCTCTACATCAGGCTAGAAAAAATAAAATAATACATGAGCCAAGAATCTCATGGGAAATGGTAGCAGCCATAATTGAGAGTGACATATATGTTTCCCCCATATGCCATTATTTAGAATTAGTCTTGACCTGACTGCAGTGGAGACTAGAAATTATAGTCTTCCTATGGGCCCAGAAAAATGAAAGGCACTGTTAAGTATCTACACAGTCTCTGCTACACCACTCTTGCCAGAGGCAATCCATTCTTCATCCTGCAGGCAGTGCTGAATTACAGAGAGTGTGAGTGTTCAAATCAGTCTGTACTAGATTTGTGCCAAGCCACTTTTCTAGCTGTGTGACCTGGACAGATTACTTAACTTCTCTGAGCTTCAGTTTCAGTTGTAATAAAGATAGCAATATCCATGCCATATATTGAGTAACACAAGTAGAATATAGGTCTCAAAAAAAGTACTCAAAAATACATTTCACTCTTTCTTTCAACATGCCTCCTAAAACACTCCCTGTACCAAAGATGGACAATCTCTCCTTCTGTATGCTTGGCAGACATTGTTAATCAGTTATGACATTTTACTTTCTACCCATCTGTTATTGGACTCAGAATTCTTCCTAGTATGACTTTCCAGGCAGCCAAAACCAATATATTAAGAGTTAGCTTTTAAAACGCAACCTTATTTGTGATCTTTCATCTAACACATTCACTTGACAGAAAATCTTGCTGTTTGGTTTCCATTATGGTTATGTTTCTTTATAGGCATGTTTCCTTCTCCAATGAACTGTTAACTCTTTGAGGATAGAGATCCTGCCTTTATTATCTTTCCATCCTGTATGGTGCCCAACACAGTGCTTGGCATTTAACAGAATAACTGTCTCTGAATTGAATAGATAGTACAGGAAATAATAGTGTTGATGGTTGAAGGCTTTGCATGCACAATTTTATTTTATGTGAAATAAAACCTTAGGAAGGAAGAACTCTTATTATGCTGACTTTGATGATGAAAAAAACCTGGCCTTATAAAGGTTAAGTAACATTGCCGTAGTTATTTGGCTAACAAATGAGAGAACCTGGATTGAAACCCAGAACTCGCTGACCCCAAAGCTCATGACCCTGACCACAGGGATGTATCATCATCAAGTCTAACCACATGTTTGCCTACTTCTTTCAAGCTCACTCTTGGTTACGGAGAGAGAAGAACTGATTCAGGGGACCAGAAAGGAAATGAGGAACATGGTGGAAATAGACCACTAAAGGAAAATGAGTGAAGGTGAGGTTCACAGATCATCCTGAACAAAGGGAAAGGGAAGTTTGCCTGGAACAAAGATAGATGAGCAGAGGAGGCTATGAAAGATAGGGATTTTGATTAAAGTGTCGGGCCTGCACAAGTTGCCTTTAGACTAATATTCATTCCTTTAAAAAAAAAAGAAGAAAAACATTACAAATAAAGGTTTATTAACAAACTCAAATGTGGGTACCCTGTTTGGAAAAGGCTTTCTGCCACTGTGATTTCTTTACGTAATATTTTTTTCTTTGTCCTTGCAAAACAAAGACAAGAAACCAAAGTTATTTTTTTTTTTGAGGGCTGAGTATCAGACATAGAGCTCGATGCTTGTTGTGTTCATTTATTTAATTTTCAATAGAGTCCTGAAGGGTTGCTGGTGATAAAACTGAGGCTTAAAGAAAGGGTTCACCCATGCAGTACCCACAGCTAGTAAGTGAGAGATCCATGTTCTATCTGAGACTAAAGGCTGTTTGTTTTTTCTGTACATGACAGTTTTCTCTAATATTTATATCAATAGCCATTATATAATTATATGTTACTTGTTCACTCACTTATTTTGTATTCATAGAGAGAGGAATTCATCCAGAATGCTCTCTGCCTATAGAACAATTCTTGGCATACGGTAGGTACTTGATGTTAAACTGAGTGAGTATAACATCTGGACATAAATGGCTAAATGTTTTGTATGCATAGAGGAAGGGATACCTGCAAAATACCACCTGCTGTTGGACCTGAATATCTTGGGAGGTGCAAAGGTAGTAGTCAGTGGAGTGAAATTTCTTGGAGTTGATGTTTCTAAGTGTCCCTATATGTGCACACTATTCTTTAGTAGTTGGTCTGTAGTACGTTCTTGATATTTCCACACATTATTTTAGAACTTTTTGTGTCCTATGCCTCTGCACTGTTCAGAAATGGAAGGGCAGTGCAATAGGAAATAATTAAAGGACTGGAAAATGGAACTTGGGATGGGAGATTAAAGGAATTCAGCCTGGAGAAGAGAAAGATGAGGGGCTGGCTTCACAGTCTTCAAGTACCTAAGAACATTGTATAAGAAGGAAGGTGACCAAGTTCACATCAGAAAAGAAAAACTGGGCTTAGATTATAGCTTCGAGGACTTAGAGGGGAATTAACGAACACCTGCCTGGCTACAGGTCCTGAGGCACAAAAGCAAACTATATGGAGGAGGCTGTCTTTTTTCCCTCCTAGACAGTCATTAAGTGAACAGCTGTTCTTATGCCTGGTGTTGGGGGTACTGGTATTTTGTAACTACTTTATGAATTACTTGTACCTCTATTCTGTGCCAGTCATTGTGACACAGTACGATAGGCATTTTTCTTGCTATTCACTCAGAAAAGAAGGGTTATCTCCTTTTTTACAAATGAAGAAGCTGAGACTTAGACGTAGAAAGTAATTTTCCTAAGTCAGACCTGCCAATAAGTGACAAGGTCGGGATTGAAAACCGGGTCTGTCTGGCTTCAAGTAACAATGACAGAAATGACAACAATTATAACAGTTAACATTCATAGATGACTTCCTATGTGGCAGGTACATCATGTTAAGGGCCTTTGTGCATTATGTCATTTTTAACTTCCCTACAACCTTATGTAGAAAGGTTTTAACTCCACAGTTTTCAAGTGAGGAAGTACTGCAGAGTGGCAATGTGACCTGCCCAAGGTAATACACAGAGTAAATGAAAAGCCTGGATTCAGACTCAGATCTGTCTTGTTCTCAAGACCTTGCTCTTCTTTCTACAACATGACACAGCCCACCAGCTTATATATGAATACAGTTAAGAGTCTCCAATGAATACTAATCAGTACCTGATATATAATAGAGTGATAATGTCATATAGGATGGAGAGAACACTGCTTTCTGGAATACACCAGACAGAGCATAATGGAAGAAATGACATTATAATGGAGCATTTTAGGTTGGGTGGGATTTCCTCTCAGACACAGGGAAGAAAGAAATGAGAAAGATTAAGGAAGAGGTACCAACTGCAAAATTAACAATACTGAAGGGCTCCCCTGGTGGCGCAATGATTAAGGATCCGCCTGCCAATGCAGGGGACACGGGTTCGAGCCCTGGCCGGGGAAGATCCCACATGCCACGGAGCAACTAAGCCCATGAGCCACAACTACTGAGCCTGAGCTCTAGAGTCCAGAAGCTACAACTACTGAGCCCATGTGCCACAACTACCAAAGCCTGCGTGCCTACAGCCCATGCACCGCAATGAAGAGTAGCCCCTGCTCACTGCAGCTAGAGAAATCCTGCACACAGCAACGAAGACCCAACAGAGCCGAAAAGAAAGGAAGGAAGGAAGGAAGGAAGGAAGGAAGGAAGGAAGGAAGGAAGGAAGGAAGGAAGGAAGGAAGGAAGGAAGGAAGGAAGGAAGGAAGGAAGGAAGGAAGGAAGGAAGGAAGGAAGGAAGGAAGGAAGGAAGGAAGAAAGAAAGAAAGAAAGAAAGAAAGAAGGAAAGAAAGAAAGAAAGAAATGTATGAAAAAAACCAATACTGAACTTCAAGGAGCTAAGAGGGTGACAGAACATAAACTGTGTTGCGTTGGAGCATGTCAGGTAATATGGGGGACAAAGCGCAGAGAACTTCACAGTGACTAGTATGGGTGAGACAGTGGTACATACATTTCCCTTTTCTCTTAGGCATGAAGAAAAACCACATTTCCCAGCCCTCTTTGTGTCTGGATAGGATAACATGACAGAGTTCTGGCCAGTGGAATGTGGAAAGAAGTGATACGTGCCCCTTCTAGATCCATTCACGAGATGGCTCGGGTGCTTTTCTAGCTATGGTCTTTCTCTCACTGGCTAGAAGGGAAGGTCTCTGAGATAGCACAGCCCCTGGATAAAAGGAACCTGATTCCCTGAGCTCACAGACTGTTGAGATTCCTGCGAGAGCCCACCAAACAAGAACTTTCTTGCGTGAGAAATCAACCATTGAGCTATAGCGTTGGCAACGAAGGAGGTACATCTAGCTTGAGAGCTTGTGTTTTAAATTGGCATTTTCAAAAGTTATTTGCCATAACACTCATCATAGAAATGCTTCACCCTAAATGATCTTTTTTATTGTTGTTAAATATGTCTGAATATTCTATATATTATCAATACATCTCTTAGACACTCTAACTCGCCAACATCTCTCTAAGGAAGGGGGAGTTGCTAATCTGATTCAGAGTTCAAAACCTTGATTGACCCATGCTCACTTGTAGGAAGGGTCACTCTGTATTCACATAATGGTCTTATCCAGTAGAGTTCTTGCTTTCTACATTACAGCTCTAGAGGAGCTTGGCTTTTAGGTCAGGTGGCCAAGAGCTCTCGTTCTCTCTCTCTCTCTCATACTAGGTAAGAATTACAAGAATTTCTGACAATTTCAATTCCACAATTCATATTTTGAAGGAAGGGGAACAGGTACGAGTAGGAATTACTTCCTAGGTGAGGTCCAAAGAGGTAAATGACTTCTCTAAAGGCATTGGGTAAGCTAAGCTGCTGAATTCCATCATCCCAACACTTGTCCCCTAAAGTTTCATCTGAGGCAACCACTTAACTTTGTACATGGTCACGGTGACACAACATCCCCCTCAAGGACTCAGCAAGCTGTCAATTTCCTCTTTTTATCGATACTCATTTCCCCAAGATTACAGTAAGAAGCAAATATGAAAGAATTTTATTGTCTTTATCATTAACATTTTCAGATATTCAACTCACTATGTTTTGCCTGCTTTCAAATAAAGCAGTTTTCCTCCTGAGTATATGTCCAATGATAATTAAAGCAAATTGGAGGAGTCATAGCTTACACATCTGTCCTCTTTGTTACACTTTTACATGAGGCAATGTAACATTGTCAGTTTCATTCTTTTTAAATATAAATGATTATGAGATACATTAAGCCCAATTATGGAAAAGATTCATGTATTAGCAGAAGCTGGGCTACATAATGATAATAGCTTATGTTTGCAAATCATTTTTTGCATACATTGTCTGCTCTGAACCTCAGATTAACCTGTGAAAGAGAAAGGGCAGGGAATCATCCTATATCTGCAGATGAAAAGGTCAATATATGGGGAGATACAATGATTTTCCCAAGGTCACAAGCCAGTAAGAGGCTGAGAAAAACCTACACTCAGGCTTCTTAGATTCATGCTCTTCCTTCACCATCATAGCTGAGTCCAGCCTTTGGTGTATAATCTGATGGTAGATTCTCTGGCTCCAGCTCTACTACCTCTGTGCCCTTGGGGAAGTCACTTTACCTCTCTGAACCTCTATTCACTCAACTTTAAAATCAGAAAAAAAGAATACTCACTTCCATTGTTTCCAGCATTAAATGAGACATCATATGGCCAAATGTTTGGCCTATAGAATGTTCTCAGCACATACTAGTTCTCTTGAAATGTTGTCTTTGGAAGAATTCTGATTTTATTTTTAAGGGGAAATGAGCCTCATTCTGGTTGGCTCGAGAAAGACAGAGGTATTATGTTGCTTAAAATCTTTATCATGAATGGATAAAGAAGACATGGTACATGTATACAATAGAATACTACTCAGCCATAAAAAAAGAATGAAATCATGCCATTTGCAGCAACATGAATGGACCTAGAGATGATCATAGTAAGTGAAGTAAATCAGAAAGAGAAAGACAAATACCATATGATGTCGCTCATATGTGGAATCTAAAATATGTCACAAATGAACTTATCTACAAAACAGAAATAGATTCACAGACATAGAGAACAGACTTGCAGTTGCCAAGGGGGAGGTGGGGTGGAGGAGGGATGGATTGGGAGTTTGGGATTAGCAGATGCAAACTCTTATATACAGAATGGATAAACAACAAGGTCCTACTGTATAGCACAGGGAACTATAGTCAATATCCTGTGATAAACCATAATGGAAAAGAATATGAAAAAGAATGTCTATATGTGTATAATGGAATCACTTTGCTGTATAGCAGAAATTAACACATTGTAAATCAACTATACTTCAATAAAATAAAAATTTTAAAAATATCTCCATTGCCAGGTACTGAGCATGCATATAGAGAGTACTTAGCACATAGTACTTTTGAAGACTGAATGGGAGAAATGGTGGTAGTATCTTCTTCAATGCCTGCTTAGTCTTATTCATATTGTGATGTGTTGTTCAAAGAGCTATATGGATAAAAATAAAAAGGCCTCAAACAAGGTCCTTGACCTCAAAGCACTCCCAGGGAGCTTGTGATGAATTGCAGGTACAATTATATCAGCACTCAAAGGCATATGCCAAAGGGGTGGCCCAACAGGAACCCAGAGCATGACAATTCAGCCATCTCTGTTCTTGGAAGCACCTGCAGAATCACCTTTTTTTAAAAAATAAATAAATAAATTTATTTATTTTTGGCTGCGTTGGGTCTTTGTTGCTGCACGCGGGCTTTCTCTAGTTGCAGTGAGCAGGGGCTACTCTTTGTTGTGGTGCGCGGACTTCTCATTGCGGTGGCTTTCCTTGTTGCGGAGCACAGGCTCTAGGTGCGTGGGCTTCAGTAGTTGCAGCACGCTGGCTCAGTAGTCGTGGCACGCAGGCTCAGTAGCTGTGGCACACTGGCTTAGTTGCTCTGCTGCATGTGGGATCGTCCCAGACCAGGGCTTGAACCCATGTCCTCTACACTGGCAGGCAGATTCTTAACCACTGCGCCACCAGGGAAGTACCCAGAATCAACATTTTAAGAGGCCTCATCTGTCAAGATCCCTGACCTGTCCCTCTGGAAGCTGTCTCTCTTGAAACTTATTCCAAAGGCAAGTCCAAGGACCTCAGCATTCCAGTCTTTGATAAATAAGCCCCTCTCTCTGATAGCCTCAGCGACAGATAAATCTGTCCACCCAAGGACGTTTCCCAAGCGGGACGGGCTGTTTAAACTCCTCACCAGATCGCAGCTGGCACCCGCCACGTTGATGTTTCCCTCTCCTTATAATCATAATGGGATCTCAGCAATAAAGATGGATTTGTTAATTTCCATCCCCTTCTCACTTTCTCTTTTAATCACTGTCGAGCATAAATTAATTTCAGCTTAAAGAGCTCTCAACAAGATTCCGTCATTGTCTAGGGCAGTAAAGGTCAAAAAACAGGAGCCTCTGAAAATACTCATCAGCTGTTTGCCAGGAATAAACTTCAGTTATTGACATTTAATTATTTCTCTTTGTCCATGGCAAGCTGGAGTCAGCAAGAGAGATAGAAAAGGAACCAGAGAGGGAACAGGGAAGGAGGGAGGGACGGAGAGAGACCAAGAGAAAGATGCTATCCAGTTTGATCACCCACCTGCTGGTTTGTTGAGTGTTACATTTTCTCCTGAATCTTTGATGAAGCAGACTAAAGTTTCAATGTCAGGCTTGAAATTGTTTGTTTGTTTCCGTACAGTAAAATAAAGAGTCAAGTGTTAGGTCACTAGATCTGTTTAAATCCCAGTTCTGCTAGATATCAGCTGGGCTGGGATGCCTGGGGAAAAATACTTAAGTTCTGGAATTTTACCTGTTAAAAATGCAATAATTGTACCCGTCTTTCAGAATCATCTTGTGGAATGGATGAAAGAAAGGATGTAAAATGCTAATTACTGAGCCTGGAATGTCATAAATATCCCACAAAGTATAGTTACAATTAGAAGTATTTCCTTTATAGGTCTGTCACTTGAGAGTCTACTGTGAGCCAGGGACTGTGATACAGGCAGAAACATGTGGAAGCACATAGGATCATTAAGTAATGCTTCTTTTATTCCCCACCATGAGTGGAGGAGGGTCAGGAATGTAGTGTAAAAAAGTCTTCCAAGTGACCTGTAAATATAGACAATCTTCCATGTTCTTTAGTGGGTTACTGGTGTGAAGTTCGGAGTTTCTCAGATCAGGCTTAATCCCCATTTCTGCCACATACTAATTATGTGGGATCTTGACGAGTTAATTATATGTGTGAACCTTAATTTTCTCAACTCTATAACAGGAAAAATACCTCCTACATTTCATTGTTGATGAGGATGATAAATGACATGATATATGTAATCAATGAACTTGACATATTTAGAAATACTGATAGCACATATATTTTATAATCTATGTTGTTAAAGAATAAAATGATAAGAAAATTATTAATAGTAATATTTAATACACATATTGTGTTCCTTGTGTTGGAGACATCTCTAAGAATTTACATATAATAACTTATTAAAATGTTACTAAAACCCTACAATAAGGGTATCACTACTGTATTCATTTACAAATGAGTAAATAGAGGAGGTCAGAGGGATTATTTAACTCGCTCAACACGATACATACAGTAAGTAGTGGAGCCAGGATTGAAAACAATGCATTCTGGATCCAGGGTCTGATCTCTTAACCATTTTGCTACACTGCTTTGATGGGGCAGAGGAAGGAGATGGTATGCTACTTACTAGATACTAATAAATGGTGTGTAATCCCCATATATAAACACTGGTATCCAGTTCATGGCCAAGAAGTACGGAGTGTAATTATAATTTAAAAAGCATGGATTGGGAACTTCTGGGACCCGGCCATACAGCAATGTAAAACTCTGTGCAGGCCTTTAACAACTGCAGGGGAGGAACTGCATGATTTAATCCTCATGACAACCCCGGGAGGTGGGTATTAATAATACCTGCATTTTGCCTATAAGGAAACTGCTGCTTAGAGGATTGAGTCACTTGTATAAGAATATACACAGGAAGTGTTGAAGCTAGTTTTGGGACTCAGGTCTGTCTAGAGCAGGGCCTGGGGATTTTAAAGCCCTGGCTATATAGCATCTTGCTTAATTGCAGCATTTATTCACACAAAAGCCATGGAGAGGGAGGATATTTCAAATAGTTGTTCTTAAGCCTTTAAAAATAAATTTTGTCTTTCTAATGCTTTTTCTCCTCAACCTTGGCACCATTCCACCCCCTGCATACACCTACTATCTGGAGATTCCAGAGTAAGCATTTTCAAACTATTTCTAGATATGCTTCCAACTCAAAAGTGTTGGGCACATGCATAATTTCTCTCAAGAACCTGTAAATAAGGATGTGTGGGATGGAATCTATTTCTCTGGAGCTGGTGGGGCTGGGGAGATTTATGGAAAGTGGAGATGAGAGCTTCAAAAAGGGAAATTTAAATAGTATATGGTGGTTTGGGGGTCATTTGTTTTGGACCTATCTAGACTTGGCTGGTTTTATTGAACCAGAGTCCACTGGAGAGTCCATTAAGGTTTTTAATGAATAATATACAGCATTTACATTTGGCTCAGACCAGTAAGTTCAGAATTCTAAGCCAGCTTCTAAGGTGTGTTTGGGGGATGGCCATATTCTACATTTCTGTATATGGTAAGGGCTGGTAACAATTTTTAGAATTTAAAACCTGTGTTCACATGCATTATCTTATCTTAGTTCATTCTCACAACCTTGCTGGTTGCTTATCATCATCTCCACTTTGCCAATAAAGAATAAGAAAATTGAGGGACTTCCCTGGCAGTCCAGTGCTTAAGACACAGTGCTTCTACTGCAGGGGGCATGGGTTCGATCTTTGATCAGGGAACTAAGATCCCGCATGCCATGCGGTGTGGCCAAAAAAATAAACAAATAAAAGAATGAGAAAATTGAGACCATTGGCTTTTTTTTTTTTTCAAAAATATACTCTGTCAAACATTAGACACTGTGCTAAGCCACTCCAGGGGCCACTGAAGAAAGAAAATAGGGGTGAGTGGCTGAAGTTTCCCACTTCAGTCTCAACCAGAGTCACCCTACTTTAAGCTTCAAGCACTATTTATTAAGTATCTACTATATGACAGGCGCTATGTGGAATGTTGAGGATAGAGTTTTGACCAAGATAGAATTGTGGGTCCTTTCCACAATTTCAAAAGTCTTTTGAGTGGATATTAAAAAAATAGAGAAACATAGTGGAAGAAGTGACCAATCTGTGCAGAGTGTTTGCATAGAGGTTGGAATATTCCTTCAATTCTTTGAGAGACTGATGAGGGTGTGAGATGTGTAGGAGAACATTCTAGACAGGGAGACAAGGGTGAGCAGAGATACTAAGGCATATATGGGAAACAGTACAGAGGGGACAAGAATGTGGGTTGGTTAGGGATTTGGGACTTTACTAGGAAATGAAATGTTATTAACGCTTTCATGAAGTTATATGAAAGAACCTATGAGAATTCTTTTAAAAATATTTGAAAAACATCTGTGTGCAATGCAATGATAAATACCTTTTGGATCATTTATATAATCATCAAATAATCAAGCATCCCCACACTATTTCAATTCTTTTATTTTATCATCCTGTTTATGCCAAGTTGGTGGTGAATGATGATGTGACATGAGGTAGAAAACAGGAATTTTTGATATTTTAAAAAGAAAAACAGGCAAGGTAAAATTGAGTTATCCTATTGTGCAAGTAGAGTCATAATGAGCCCAAAGGTTTAGTCAGAATGATGGTCACATTTTAAATATACATATAATCAAAACCTCTTTATATGCATCAGTATTTCATTAGAAGGAAGTTAAGTAGTAAAAGTGAAATAAGATTTTTTTCTTTAAGCATAATTAATTTCTTTTTAATTTTGTGGGAATTTTATTATTTTGATTTGGTCCTTCTATATGATTGGATATTAAAGATAATATTATATATCGATCAAGATGGCAGAGTAGGAGGACATGGTACTCACCTTCCCCCATGAACACAGAAAATATTCACCTACATGTGTAACAATTCTCACTGCAAACCAAATGGAACCTGGTAGAAAGACTCCCGTACAACCAAGACTGTAAGAAAGATCCATATGGAACTGGGTAAGAACATAAGAGAAGCAATCAGGTCAGGACCTATGCCCCTGGGAAGAGTCTCAGAGGGAAAGGAAGATTACATGGTTGGAGATCTGCCCTGGGGAGTGAGCGGTTCAGACCACATATTGGGTGTCCCAGACCACATATTGGGTGTCCCAGTCCTGGGAAGATGAGCCGCCTTGGCTTGTTGGAGTGCTACTGGGACTAAAAGGAGCACTGGGGGAAGCCTGGACTCTACTCACGAGGTGCACATGCTCTGGCTTGCTCCCATGGCGGGGAGGAGAGGGTGGATGGAGGACTGCTACAGTGGCTGCCCTGTTTCCTGTGACCAACTCAGCATGTGCCCCAGCCTGAGCAGAGCAAATGCTCCAGGCCCACTTACTTCATGTCACAGCTCTGCACAGGAGTGAAGGCTGCAGTGATCAGGGAGAGGATGTGAAGAAAAGGGAACCCTTGTACACTGTTGGTGGGAATGTAAATTGGTGTAGCCACTATGGATAACAGTATGGAGGTCTCTCAGAAAACTAAAAATAGAACTACCATATGATCCAGCAATTCCACTTCTGCCTCTATATTCAAAAAAACCCCTGAAGATACATGAAGCATTTTACAGTAACCAAGATATGGAAGCAACCCAAGTGTCCATCAAGAGATAAATGGACAAAGCAGATATG
Source organism: Lagenorhynchus albirostris (assembly GCF_949774975.1). Taxonomy (NCBI): domain Eukaryota; kingdom Metazoa; phylum Chordata; class Mammalia; order Artiodactyla; family Delphinidae; genus Lagenorhynchus; species Lagenorhynchus albirostris. Next base: position 15,638,661 of record NC_083101.1, read on the forward strand.
ATAGATAGATAGATACACAGACAGAAAGACACACACACACACACACACACACACACACACACACACACACACTGGAATATTACTTAGCCATAAAAAAGAATGAAATTCTGCCATTTTCAACAACATAGATGGACCTAGAGAGTATTATGCTTAGTAAAATAAGTCAGAGACAGACAAATACTGTATATTATCACTTATATGTGGAATCTAAAAAATAAAACAAACAAATGTATACAACGTAATGGAAACAGACTCACACATATAGAAAACAAACTAGTGGTTACCCGTGGGGAAAAGGAAGAGGGGAGGGGCAAGATAGAGGTGTGGGATTAAGAGATACAAACTACTACGTATAAAATAGATAGGCGGGCTTCCCTGGTGGCGCAGTGGTTGGGAGTCCGCCTGCCGATGCAGGGGACACGGGTTCGTGCCCCGGTCCGGGAAGATCCCACATGCCGCGGAGTGGCTGGGCCCGTGAGCCATGGCCGCTGAGCCTGCGCGTCCGGAGCCTGTGCTCCGCAACGGGAGAGGCCAGGACAGTGAGACGCCCGCATAACGCAAAAAAAAAAAAAAAAAAAAAAAATAGATAGGCAACAAAGATATAGTGTATAGCACATGGAAATATTGCCATTATTTTGTAATAACTCTAAATGCAGTAAATCTATAAAAGTATTGAATTCCTATGCTATATACCTGAAACTAATATAATAGTGCAAATCAACTATACATCGATAAAAAATAATACTAGAATTTAAAAGAAAAAAGCTAACAACAAAGACTCAAATGATGATCTATCATAGCAAAATCCAAAAAATAAAATCCGTATGATAAAGTAGAATTTACCACACAAACACTTCTTTCTACTGGTAAATCCTATGTTGGTAACAGATTTCAGAAGAAACAATAATCATGTTGACATTTTTTTCCTTTTGGTTTTACCATGTTGTTTGGGTTTCATATATAAATATGATTTGGTAGTAAATAGGTAAAAGCACTATTATTTTAAAAAGTATATGCCTAGATTTATGCTTGACTAGCATTATGATGAAAATAACTGAAGCATTCATGGGTGGTCCATAAAAATATTCTTTACTCTTTCAATGAGAAGTACATATTACTTTAATTTACATTTAATAAAGGAAACCACTGAACAATTTTTGGTGGAGAAGAGGGTAAAATAAAATCTGTGCTTAAAAATAAATATTTCAACCATCATTGGGATGACAGATTGAAGGAGAACTAAGGGGGACAGGGAGACCAGATAGAAATAACTGTATTATCTGGGCCAGATAATACAGGGCCTGAATCAAGATAGGAGCAGTTGGAATGGAGAAGTAGACCAGAGACACTAGAGACATTTTGGTGCAATAACAAACTCTTCTTACTGGTAATGATGATGATCATTTAGCAGCAGAGAGGTTGCACCCCTGTGCCAGATGTTTCTAGTAAAGTGCTATATTGTCAAGCTCTTTGCCTTGTAATAGTTGTCCTCAGTGGGTATTGGCTGATTTGATGTGATTACTTTGTGTGGAGTACAACCCAGTGAGGACTGGTAAATGATGAGCAGGTGACCAGCCAGAATTCTATTTCTATTTCTATTTCTCCTAATACTGGCAGGTCTGAGAACTACAGAGAGAGAGAGAGAGAGATCACCAAAGGGAGCGGTTGCTTCCTCTTCACAAATGTGAGTGAGTGAATGGCAATTCCTGTTCATTAAAGTTCTATGGCGATAAAGAATGAAAATTTGTAGCTAATTAGCCGGTTTCTCTATCTGCAGAACTCAGCAGCGCATAAATAAAGGATAATCTTGCTATGGATGCATGTGGTCGTCACTTACAGATGGAAAAATCTGCTCATCACCATTGAAGAGCACTTTTCACGTCATCTGCTTTGAAGCATTAACAGAAATATACAATTAGAAGGAAGGATGCTACTTCTCTATTCACTGCCCTGACTTTCTTTTTTTTTTTTTTTTACGGTATGCGGGCCTCTCACTGTGTGGCCTCTCCCGCTGCGGAGCACAGGCTCCGGACGCACAGGCTCAGCGGTCATGGCTCACGACCCCGCCGCTCCGCGGCATGTGGGATCCTCCCGGACCGGGGCACGAACTCGTGTCCCCTGCATCGGCAGGTGGACTCTCAACTACTGCACCACCAGGGAAGCCCTGCCCTGACTTTTGCCTCAGATAAAGCACAATCCGAATCGCTGCTATTTTCTCCAATTTTGAAAATAGAGCGGCAAGAGTATAAAGATCTCTGCCATGATCACTTCTAAACACCATGTCCTTATTAGTAGGTCTCAGGGCCTAGATGACCCCAGAATGAAAAGGTAGTGCCTCATTAATTTCAATCTAATCTCAAATTTGTAAAATGCCATGTACTTTCCCAGTAGTATCATAACTGTGCCATGTATAATAATCAAATCTTCACAAGAGAAGGGGAGCTTTGGCTAATTCTGTGAGAGTCTCCACTCTTGATATCTTGCTTTTATTGTTTGACTCACAAATCTATACTGGGTTCCTGCTTAGTTTTCAACCTTGGCCACATCAAGATGATGTATTTTATCTGAAGCCACCTCTGGTATACCTGTTGGTGTTAATCATTGCCTTCTCTGCACTCTTAAAGTTCAAAAGTTATTGCAGACGCCTTCCAATGTATTGTTATTATTATTAACCTTGGCTGCTAAGAAATTGAAGGCAATGGTGGTACCTTGTCATTTTTGATCCTTTTCTTGGACACTTCCCAGCTGCAAAAGCTCAACAAGTTTTCCTGTTAACAGAGGTCTTTGGTACACCTTCTGCTTCATTTGATTCTTTCAGAAACTCTATAACACACCAGGTCAGCTATGATTTTTTCCAATTTAAAAATGAAGATATAGGAGTCTCCAAGTAGTGTTATAAACCACCCCAATTTGCATAGTTTATGGGCAATATGGTAAAATAACAATTAAGTTTGTTTGATGCCAAGATGCTAGTACTCTGTCCTCTACACACTTTGTGGGAAGTTGAAAACGTGAATATCAATGACACCACAGATTTGGGCCTCTGCTTATCTTTCATCAGGTCTTTTCCAGTTCCATTACTCAGAAAGTTCAAGAGGTCTTTTGTCGTTGTTATGTAATAGGGCACATTTCATCTTTTGTATGTCTGCAACACTTCCATTTTCTTGAAATAAGAGTTGGCATCCGTTTATTTAAGAGCAGAGATAATTATAGGTAAAATTAAGATGGATCATTTAAGATGAGTGAAGTCCTCTCAAACGCTTAGAATCAGGTCTGAGAACCACAGTTCTAATGTTCTAATATCCACTGTACTGTTTAGGATTATTCAGAAGCAAAGATATTCCAAAATACAGAGGTTTAAATAAGTTATTTCTTTCTCACAGAACATTAAGAGGTCAACAGATGCCAAGTCATCCTTCCAATTTTCAACTTACATTTCCAAATGTTGCGATAGTCATTGCTGTGATACCACACTAGACAAGTGGGGCAGTGTAAGCTCTCATCTATGCAATGTAGAATCCCTCATCATAAAAACTTCTTGAGAATCAACTGGGATGACATTGGTAAAATACTTTTTTGGTGCTTGACACCCAATGGGCACTTGATAAACTTATCACTTAGTTTCAATGATTTTATTTCTTATAGTAATGATGGTGGTGGTTGTCCCTACCTCTTTTTTCTTCTTCTTTTCCTTCTCTATCTTTATACTTTCATTTCTTAAAACCCAACTAGATAATATACTTTCCTAGTTAAGGACTGTAGCATCAAAGACAGAGTGAGGCATTCGATTAGATACTCAAGAAATTCTTAGTCAACTTTTACCTGAGTTTCCCACCTACTCCATCTCATAATAGGCACTACCTAGTATGTTTAGAGCTTTAGTAACTTTAATATCCAATTGGTTAGATTCTGCCTCTTTTACTAAAATCATTCCTATAGCCATTCTTCAATACTTGTTTGTTTTTAAAAACACACACACAAGCCGTCAAAGTCAGTAAGGTTCAAGGTACAAGAGACAGTTACACATTTTTTGATTACACACTGCTTGTTCATCCAATGTATAATCACGCTGGGTTCTTCTTCCTTCCCTATATAAACCCATCACACACACAAAAAGTTTTTTTTTTAACATCTTTACTGGAGTATAATTGCTTTACAATGGTGTGTTAGTTTCTGCTTTATAACAAAGTGAATCAGTTATACACATACATATGTCCCCATATCTCCTCCCTCTTGCATCTCCCTCCCACCCTCCCTATCCCACCCCTCTAGGTGGTCACAAAACACTGAGCTGATTTCCCTGTGCTATGCGGCTGCTTCCCACTAGCTACCTATTTTACATTTGGTATTGTATATATATCCATGCCACTCTCTCACTTCGTCCCAGCTTACCCTTCCCCCTCCCCATGTCCTCAAGTCCATTCTCTACATCTGCGTCTTTATTCCTGTCCTGCCCCTAGGTTCTTCATAAACTTCTTTTTTTATATTTCATATATATATATTAGCATACGGTATTTGTTTTACTCTTTCTGACTTACTTCACTCTGTATGACAGACTCTAGGTCCATCCAGCTCACTACAATTAACTCAATTTCATTTCTTTTTATGGAGAGTAATATTCCATTGTATATATGTGCCACATCTTCTTTATCCATTCATCTGTCGATGGACACTTAGGTTGCTTTCATGTCCTGGCTATTGTAAATAGAGCTGCAATGAACACTGTGGTACATGACTCTTTTTGAGTGATGGTTTTCTCAGGGTATATGCCCAGTAGTGGGATTGCTAGGTTGTATGGTAGTTCTATTTTTAGTTTTTTAAGGAACCTCCATACTGTTCTCCATAGTGGCTGTATCAATTTACATTCCCACCAACAGTGCAAGAGGGTTTCCTTTTCTCCACACTCTCTCCAGCATTTATTGTTTGTAGAATTTTGATGATAGCCATTCTGACTGGTGTGAGGTGATACCTCATTGTAGTTTTGATTTGCATTTCTCTAATGATTAGTGATGTTGAGCATCCTTTCATGTGTTTGTTGGCAATCTGTATATCTTCTTTGGAGAAATGTCTATTTAGGTCTTCTTCCCGTTTCTGGATTGGGTTGTTTTTTTGATATTGAGCTGCATGAGCTGCTTGTAAATTTTGGAGATTAATCCTTTGTCAATTGATTCATTTGCAAATATTTTCTCCCATTCTGAGGGTTGTCTTTTCATCTTGTTTATGTTTTCCTTTGCTGTGTAAAAGCTTTTAAACTTCATTAGGTCCCATTTGTTTATTTTTGTTTTTATTTCCATTCCTCTAGGAGGTGGGTCAAAAAGGATCTTGCTAGGATTTACGTCACAGAGTGAAACTAGAACACTCCCTAACACCATACGCAAAAATAAACTCAAAATGGATTAAAGGGGCTTCCCTGGTGGTGCAGTGGTTGAGAATCTGCCTGCTAATGCAGGGGACACGGGTTCGAGCCCTGGTCTGGGAGGATCCCACATGCCGCGGAGCAACTAGGCCCGTGAGCCACAACTACTGAGCCTGCGTGCCTGGAGCCTGTGCTCCGCAACAAGAGATGCCACGATAGTGAGAGGCCCGCGCACCGCGATGAAGAGTGGCTCCCACTTGCCACAACTAGAGAAAGCCCTCGCACAGAAACGAAGACCCAACACAGCAAAAATAAATTAATTAATTAATAAACTCCTACCCCCAACATCTTAAAAAAAATGGATTAAAGACCTAAATGTAAGGCCAGACACTATAAAACTCTTAGAGGAAAACATAGGCAGACCACTCTATGGCTTTAAAAAGTTTTTAAATTAACTTAGTATCTCTTGTGTAGTTTTATCTGTCTTCCCTAAGAATGCACATTCTAACCTCTGTCTATACCATTTTCTCCACTGCGCCACCAGGGAAGCCCTCTGGACTTATTTTTTATTCCCTTCTATTTAAGACTAATGGCATGCTTTCTTAAAATGAGCCACTTCTCTCTCTCTTTTTTTTCCTTTACAATAGCTGTCAACTTTATACAATAACTGCAGTGTCATGGAACCCTGAGCAAAGTTTAGGTTAAGATAAAGAGGACTGGAATCTTACTCTGGTATTTGTTATGACCCATGAATTTCCAGGGACTCTATAAGTGGTTTCTTTTGAGAACCATCCATTTATGAGTATCTACTTCTAACTCACTTCCCCTTGCCAAAATGTCAGGTGTCATTTACCCCCAACTACAAGATAAACAAGTTAAGATTCTGCTATATGATACTGAAAACAGTTTTGTTCTATGGACACCCATATGCCAAATGAAGGCATCTTCCTGATTAATGTTTATCTCTAATAATCGACAACAAACAATTGATAAATAGTAGGCATCTAGTAAAAGTCTCATAATGAAATTATATATAAATTACAAACAGGATATTCAGCAAGCTGTAGGTTCTCATGGTTCTCCAGCAGTGGTGTAGGTAATTCCATGACTTAATGATCTCTCGTGAGAAGTGTTCAAGTTAAGATTACAAAACCATTTCCCAAAAAGCCCAGATAATCCCATTATATCTGTCATTCTCAAATTATGGTACACAGTTCATTGGTGGGCTGCAGAAGTACTTTTGGTGGGTTGTGAACTAAAATGAAAAATCATTTTCATTTGCTACTTCAAGGTGAAGGATAAACAATTTCACACTTTTTAAGGTTGATTTATGAATTATCTTCTGAGAGGTGCAATGATGGTCACCAATATTTGATCTTGGTAAATTAAAAATTAGTACCTAGCTAAAATTTACTGAGGAGTCTACTTTATTGCTCTATAAAGATGCCTGGTGTCATGTGACCCCTTGCAATGCTGAATATCTCCCAGGCACATGAGCACACCTGGAGAGCTGGAGTCTCCAGAGTTTTGAAAGAGATATCATTGTGTCATTGGTGTTATCTTAAATCAGGTGTGGCTTTCAACTGCTGCTATGTTTACCATTAAGTCTGGGTAATTTTGAGTTTAGCTTACTGTGAGTTGTTACTTAGCTATCTTTACATAGTGCAGTGGCATATATTGTACCACCATATATTGAGTCATGCATTAATTGTGGTTCAACTAAGATCACCCATTTACCTCTTGGAAGATCTGGTTTCTAGTAACCTTCCCTTTCATACTCCTTGATCGCCTACCTATTCTCTATTCAACTGACCTTCCAGTTGGTTCCTGCCTGGAGTTGGTTTTTCTAAGAAAAGGAAAAAAGGGATGGGGCCAAACATAAACAGACCATAATCAGTATCTGTGAGCTACTTTATCCCCCCTTTATACATTCTTCTTTCTCAGAGCAGTCACATTGTCTGTTCTTGCTTCTTTAGTACTAGACTAGTGCCCAGCACATAATAGATTTTCCAAAACATATAGTAAACAACTTAATAAATATAAGTTATAAAAATAAATACAGGTACATATTTAAACATATATATTATTAACTAATTTACACACTAAAAATTCTTCTAATCCTTACAGCAACCTTAGATACTTAACAATGCAGCTAATGTTATGATTATGTACATTTGCAGATCTAAAATTGAGAGCTCAAGATAATTCCCCAGGTTGAAGAATCTATTTAGTGACAGAGCTGAGACTCAAACTCAGATTTTCCTAGTCTTCTTTTGGTAGCTCTTTTCACTAGCTTCCTCCCACATCTCAGACTTAGTGATTCAAAGTGGAACCCAGGATGCCTTGCCGGATCCCCTTGGCCCTACCTCCTCTCTCTGGTCCCCTCCAAAGACATCCTGGGCCACCGCTGAGCTTCCTCCAACCAGAGAATCCTTAAGTGCTGAAAAACACAGCACGGCTGAGCTGACTCCTCAGCCAGTTGGCACTTTTTCAAATGAGCCACTGAATGGCAAATGCACAGATAACACTGGGATAAAATGAGCTCCTCTTATTGATTCTTCCAAACCAATATGGCACGGGTGCTCCCTCTTTGTGCCATCTCCTCCCTCTGCCTGGAGGCATTCTCCGCCCGTCCATCATTTTAATTAGACATTACACCTGGCACAAATGCTGAGTTGATTAACCTTAAAGGAGCTGAATAGGTTCTCTGATTGTTAACACAGGGCCCCTGACATATTATAACTCATGTTAACATGTGCTGTTGCACAAACTCACAGCTTCTTCAGCCCACTTTCCAAAGCCGCCGGGGAGGGTAATAGCATCTACAGAGAACTCTTCATGAAGCGTGCTCCCATGATAACACCATGAAAAATCAGATTTAAAAGGTGGATTGGTGTGGCCTCTGCAGATACCACTTTTTCATGTTTATATAAAAGCACCTTCTGTGTCAAGGGGGGTCCTGAGGAATGGTCCCTTGTGTTAGAGTGTTGTAAAGGAGGGAATGCTGCTTTTGGGGATGAAAAACATGGGGTTTCATCCTGTGTTGCCTATGATCTTTGAGTCTTTCTTAATTTCTTTGGATCTCAAACTCCTTATATGGAGAATGCAGATTGAAAGGAATGTGAGGGTGTCCTTGTGTTGTCTATAACTGGGGGCCATCCGCATGCCTCTCTCCTAGGGTGGGGATCCCAGGGATAGGGCACTGAGACACTAGAACAGCCTTATTTTTTAGTGCTGGTTAAGTAGCTGCTGATTCAAATAATTAATCCTTTGCTGGTGAGATAGTTAGTATGCCATAAACATATAAAAGAGTTCTCTTTCTTCTTCTTTTTCTTCTCCCAAATAAGCTACACAAATCAACTCTTACATGTTCTTCCCATGGGTCCTGACTTAATACTTTCACCTCACCAAAGCTAAAACATCACCCTAATAGAAGCCACACCTGCACCTAATCTCCCATTGTATCAGGATGGAGAGAGAGAAAAATAAGCCCATGGGGAAGAAGAAAGAAAAATTTTAAGATCCTTTCCCTTTCTCATCAAAGTTTGCTCCTTTTAGTCTAAGAAAAGAATTATTTTTCGATGGGACATCTGGGATTCAAGTCATGGACACATCCCTCTGGTTTGCTCTGAGGGTCAAAATGACTGGTAAGTTGGACTGTGACCATCATGATTTAACTCATTTATTTGTATTTAACTGATTTATTTGGTACCGCTAATGCTAAGAACAATGCCGCATAGACAACAGACACAAAGTATGTGCTGACTGAACTGCTTAAAATCATTGGAACTTGAGGAAAAAGCAGAGACTGATGGTAAACATGTCTGTGTCTGAATGTTTTTATTCCTCAAATAGCATTATTTTGGTGGCAAACTATTCACTTATAATTATCTTGCGGGTAGGGGAAGGGATTCATTTCTGTGAGAGGCCATCTATCCCACTAGTTAGGCTTGAGCACTGTTATCAGACCTGGGTTTTCTTAGCTGTGTGACTTTGGTCAAGTTACTCATCTTCTCTGAGCCTTATTTTCTTCCTTATTGCATTGTGAGAGTTAAAAGAGCTAATATGTATAAAGTTCTTGGCAAAGAATCTCACACAGTCAGTATTAAGTAATTAGCACTTCATTTTAACAGGCCAAAGTGAAAAGAGAAAAAAAGAAGATGGAGACAATCCTTTGAGTTGCTGTCAATCAACGTTATAAATAAGCAGAGGATAGAAAAAGGTTAAGTTCCTCTGCTTTGCCTTGAAGTATAAGGAGAAATCAGTCTCCTAGGAAGTTCCTGGAAATAAGAATTTTTGTTCCGACACAGTGATCTTATTTCTTATACTCTTGTCTGGGAATCAAAGGCAAGGCCCGGAAGATAGGCCTCTGAGCTCCTCTTTTCATCTCCTGAAACTTAAGGACTTCAAAGGTGTCCCACTTAAACAAAATCCCTGACCTCCAATCTTTGTCCCTTTCTGTAGAAAGGTCAACCTGTCTCTGGCTTGTGGCAAACGAAGTACATCCAGTCTTGCAGGGAAGCTTCATAGATTGGCGCCTGCACTGTGCTGAGTTACTAGGCTTCATCTTTGAAGAGTACAGGAACTGGGGTTTCTTAAAGACCTGTCATCATGCTACCAACCCTGCTAAAGAAATGCTCACTTTTCCTCAGTTGCCACAGTACACAGCCAGGACCACAGCGATGGTGTCACCAACTCAGGATGCTCTCCTTGGCATCTACCCTGACCTTCCTAGGTAACGTGCTCTGGTGTCCTCCTTAGCAAATTTTATACCTCTGCTTTACACTTGCTGTTTGGCTGTGACCATCTAGCTTCTTTATGCATCCCTGATTTGACTGTAAGCTGGGACTCTTCCATATTTTATTAGTCTTTGCCTTACTAGCACCAAGCACAGTGTTTGACACTGGAGAGACTCCCGAGAACGGAATTTTTTTAATAACTAAAGAAATGAACAAATTAACCAATAAAACAAGACAGTGCATTGGGGAAGACACCCTTTTCACTAAAGAAACACTGAAGTCATACACTGGCTCTTCTACCAACTGACTGTGTGACCTATGAAGCTACCAGTTCTCTCCAGATCACAGCTTTATCATTTGTGAAATAAGGATAAATATACACACTATACTAGTTATTAAGCTATTGTCTCTCAGCTTGGAACCTACTATTCTATACTGTGCAAAATATGTGTCTTCTTTGCCATCTGGGGGTGGGAGTCCTGGAGGGAGGCACCATGACAAGAGATAGAGGAAAAGACACAGTGCATCCTATTTTGTTCTTATTCCTTTTAGTGTAACTCAGCAACATGTATTCAACCCTGGCTGGAGCAGTTTGTTCACATAGCAGCAGCTGACTGCTGTTTTTCCCATACTCTCAGAAACAGTCTTACATTCACTCTCAGAGATTCCAGCCATTGCCGGTCAACGGTTCCTTCTCAAAGGCCTGGATCCCAGCTCTGTGGAGCCCATACTCCAAGCTTCTCAGCTTTAATAATTCTGACCTCCTTCCTTTTGCCCTTGCTGTAGGAGAGAAACCTCAATCTTATTTTATTTTTTTTATCCTCTTTTCTCCTTTTCAGTTCTCCATAATATGATTAACAATTTTTCATATTAAATTCTCTCTTTTTAAGTCACTGGTGCAGTTTCTATCTCCTGATTGGACCATGACTGATATACCACCTTGTAGGATTGTGGTATATGTGAGATGCCACATTCATAAGGCACTGAATGCAATGCTCATCATGGAAGAGTGACTTACCAAACAGGTTGTATTATTGCTATTTATTATTATTTATGTTGGCTTGCTTTTTATTATGATAAAATATACAGAACACAAGCTTCACCATTTTAAGCACTTTTGAGTGTACAATTAAGTGACAATAATGATTGACATTGTTGTATAGCTACTGTCATTATCCATCTCAAGAACTTTTCATCTTCCCAAACTGAAACTTTGTACCCATTCAAAAATAACTCTTCATTCATCCCTTCCCACAGCTCCTGGTAACTACTATTCTACATTATTTCTCCATGAATTTGAATATTCTAGGTACCTCATCTAAATGGAATTATATATTATTCGTCCTTTTCTGTGTGGCTTACATCAATTAGCATAATGTCTCCACATTGTAGGATGTATCAGAATTTAGTAATTTTAAGGCCAAATAATATTCCACATTTTTGTTTATTCATTCATCTACCAGGGAACATTTCAGTTGCTTTTACCTTTTGGCTATTGTGAATAATGCCGCTACGATTATGGGTGTACAAATACCTGCTCAAATCCATGTTTTCATTTCACTCCTAGAAAAGGAATCACTGAATCATAAGGTAATTCTAGGTTTAACTCTTTCAGGAACTGTCATACTCTCTTCCACAGTGGCTACACTATTTTTCACTCCCACCAGCAATGCACACAGCTTTTGATTTCTTCAGCTCTTCACCAATGTTTATTATTCTCTGTTTTTTGGACGACAGCCACGCTAATTTGCGAGAAGTGGTATCTGATTGTGATTATTATTGTTGTTATTATTAATGTCATTATTTCTAATTCACAAACACCTTGAAAAGAACAATCTCCCATATTAAAACTATGCACAGATGCTGTCATTTCAGTCCTGGAAAGACCAGGTGAAGAGGAATGGTTTAAATGATGGTGTTATCACCCTAAATCGGACACCACCACGATTATGTTTGTTAGGAAGGCACAAACCCTTTCTTTTGGCTCCATTTATATAACATAGATAAGCAAATATAAAAAATTCTCTGGTAAGATCAAGACAGTGGAGGAGGAGGCGGCTAGGCTCACCTCCCCTCACAAACACATCAAAACTACAACGGCATATAGAGCGACTCACTGAAATTGACCTGGGGAAAGGAAAATAGTTCTTCTGCAACCAAGGCTGTAAGGAAAGACCCACGTGGAGTCTGAGAGGAAAGAAGCGATCTGGCTGGGACCAGCACCCCTAGTGGGGGAAACGCAAAAGGAGGGGAATAGCACAGGCTTAGAGATCCTACCTGGGGAAGCAAGGGGTTTGAGCCACATATTAGGCACCCTGACCCTGGGGTCTGACCCCAGAGGACAAGCACCCTTGACTAGTCTGAAAGCCAGTGGGCCTTACCACCGGGCCCTAAGAAACTGAGGCTGTACCCTTAAAGAGCACACACACAGAAGACTTGCTTGCTCCCATCACAGTGTGGAGGCAGCAGATTGAAACTGCCTAGGCCTCTGACTGGCTTGCCAGGACCACCCCAGCATGCCCACCAACCCACTCCACCACTGCTTCAGCACCTCTTGCTCTGGCACTGCTCCCCACTAAGGCTGAGGTTGCCTGTGCCAATGAGGGTACGCACACTAGGAGGGCATGGAGGCAGCTCAGACTCCGGCCCTGCATCTGACCAGGACAGAGCAGCCATTGCCAGCTCGTGTGTCCCTGCACACACTCCAGGGCAGAGACAGCCACCATCAGTGTGCACTTGGGAGGGGGCAAGGTCAGCTCAGTGGTGTGGCACCAACTCCTCTGGCCCCAATCCAGCCTAAGGCACACACTCCAGAAGAAAAAGTAGAACCAGCACAGAAATGCAGCCCCAAGCCCCAAGGCCCCGGCCACATCCCAAATCAGGGTGGAGACTGTCATCACACCCAGGAGAAACTCAACTCCCTCAGGGCCCCTGCTCTAGCCCCTCAGGCCCTGACCCAACCCCTGATAGGGCAGTGATGGCTACTGAGCATAGGAGAAGCCCGACTTTAACCTGGCTCTGGCTCCAGCTCCTTCAACTCCAGCCCTACCTCCTACTAAGGTTGTGGCTGCCAGCACACTCTGGAGGAACATGCAGCCCATGCTCACTTCAGATACAGCTCTCCCACCAAAGCCACTGGCACGTGCAGATGACATAGGGACACTCCCACGCAAGGACAACCCTTCAAGATGTCAATAGGTAACTGTTTCACCTAATTTCATAGAGACAGAGAAAGTTAAACAAAATGAGAAGACAGGGGGATATGTTTCAAACAAAAGAACAAGAAAAATGATCCTGAAATAATGCCATTTGCTGCAACATGGATGGACCTGGAGATTGTCATACTAAGTGAGGTAAGTCAGTCAAAGACAAATATCATATGATATGGCTTATATGTGGAATCTAAAGAAATGGTGCAGATGAACTTATTTACAAAACAGAAATAGAGTCACAGACTTAGAGAATTAATTTATGGTTAATGGGGGGATGTGGCGGCAGGGATAGATTGGGAGTTTGGGATTGACATGTACACACTGCTATATTTATAACAGATAACCAACAAGGACCTACTGTATAGTACAGGAAACTCTGCTCAATACTCTCTAATAACCTAAATGGGAAAAGAATTTGAAAAAGAATAGATACATGTATACGTATAACTGAATCACTTTGCTGTACACCTGAAACTAACACAACATTGTTAATCAACTATACTCCAATATGAAAAATAATTTTTTTTAATCCTGAAAAAAAACCTAATAATCCTGAAAAAAGCCTAATAAAATGGAGATAGTTTACCTGATAAAAAATTCAAAGCAATAGTAATAAGAACACTAACTGAACTTGAGAAAAGAAAAGATGAGCACAGTAAGAATTTTAGCAAGGAACTAGAAAATATAAAAAAAAAACAGTCAGAGCTGAAGAATATAATAACTGAATTGAAAAGTATGCTAGAGGGAACTAACAGCAAATTAGGTGATGCAGAGGAATGCATAAGTAATCTACAAGAGAGAATAATGGAAATCACCCAATCAGAACAGCAAAAAGAAAAACAAATTCTAAAAAGTGAGAATAGTTTAAGAGACCTCTTGGACAACACTGAGCACACTAACATTCACATTATAGTGGGTGCCAGAGGAAAGAGAGAGAGAGAAAGGGTAGAAAATGTAGCTGATAAAATTATGGCTGGAAATTTCCAAAACCTGAAAAAGGAAACAGATGGCCAGGTGTAGGAAGCAAAGAGAGTCTCAAACAAGATGAACCCAAAGAGACCCACACCAAGACATGTCATAATTCAAATGGAAAAAGTTAAAAATAAAGAGAATTCTAAAGGCAGCAAGAGAAAAACAAAGAGTCATATACAAGAGAACCCACATAAGGCTATCTGATTTTTCAGCAGAATCTTTCCAATCCAGAAAGGATTGGCATGATATATTTACAGTGCTGAAAGGGAAAAACCCCTACAACCTAGACAATTCTACCCAACAAGGTTATCATTCAGAATTGAGGAAGAGATAAAGAGCTTCTCAGACAAGCGAAAACCAAGAGCCCATCAATATTAAACCAACCTTACAAGAAGTGTTAAGGGCCTTACTAAGGGAAAAAGAAAAGGCTACAACAAGAAATAAGCAATTATTGGAAGTGAAAAATCTCACTGGTTAAGGCAAATATATAATAAAGGCTGTGGTTCAACCACTTAAATAAGCTAATACAAAGGTTAAAAAGTCAAAATTTGTAAAATCAACTATAACTACGTAAATAGTTAAGGGATAAATATAAAGATGTAAAATACGACATCAAAAACACAAAACATGGGGGGAGGAGTGCAATATATAGAGCTTTGAGGATGTGTTTGAACTTAAATGACTATCAGTTTAAAACAAGTAGATATAGGTCAACAGTTATGAACCCCATGGGAGCCACAAATGAAAACCCTACAATATATATACAAAAACTAGGGAGAAAGAAACACAAACATAACACAAAGAAACCACATCAAACCACATCAAACCACAAGGGAAGAGACTAAAAGAACAAGAACAGAATAAAGAAGACCTACAAAAACAACCAGAAAACAAATAACAAAATGGCAACAAGTACATACCACTCAATAATCAGTTTAAATATCAAAGGACTAAAATCTTCCATCAAAAGACATACAGCGGCTAATTGGATAAAGAAATGAGACCTACCTAGATGCTGCCTACAACAGACTTCAGACCTGAAGACATACACAGATTGAAAATGAGGGAATGGAAAAAGATATTCCATGAAAATGGAAATGAAAAGAAAGGTAGGGTAGCAATACTCATATCAGACAAAGTAGACTTTAACACAAAGTCTATAATAAAAGAAAAAGAAGGGCATTATACAATGATAAAGGAATCAATACAAAAAGAAGATATAACATTTGTAAACATAATGTGTACCTAATATAGGAGCACCTAAATATGTAAAATAAATATTAACAGACATAAAGGGAAAATTTGACAATAATACAGTAATAGTAGGGAACTTTAACATCCTACTAACATCAATGGGCACACCAGCCAGACAGAAAATCAATAAGGAAATAGTGGTCTTAAATGTCACATTAAATCAGGTGGACTTAACATATATCTACAGGACATCACACCCCAAAACAGCAGAATACACATTCTTTTCAAATGCACATGGAGTGTTTTTCAGGACAGATCACATGCTAGAACACAAAACAAGTCTCAACAAATTTAAGAGGATAGGAATTACATCAAGCATATTTTCCGACCACAACAGAATGCAACCAGACATCAATTACAGAAAGAAAAATGGGAAAGCACAAACACATGGAGACTAAACAACAGGCTACTAAAAACCTATGAGTCAACAAAGAAATCAAAGAGGAAATCAGAAAATATATCAAGACAAGTGAAAATAGAAACACAACTTTCCAAAATCTACGGGACACAGCAAAACAGGTTCTAAGAGGGAAGTTGATAGTGACACAGGCCTTCCTTAAGAAACAATAAAAGTCTCAAATAAACAACATAACCTACCATCTAAAGGAACCAGAGAAAGAAGAAAAAACAAGGCCAAAAGCCAGCAGAAAGAAGGATATAATAAAGATCAGAGAGAAAATAAATAAAATAGAGGGAAAAAAATAGGAAAGATCAATGAAACCAACAGCTGGTTTTGAAAAGATGAACAAAATTGATGAGATTTTAGCTAAGCTCATTAAAAAGAGAGAGAGAGAGAGAGAACCCAAATAAACAAACAAAATAAATGAAAGATGAGAAATTACAACAGGTATCACAGAGAAACAAAAAATAATAAGACTACTACAAACAGTTATATGTCAACAAATGGTTAACATAGAAGAAATGGATACATTTGTAGAAACATTCTATTGTTCTAGACTGAATCAGGAAGCAATAGATAATATGAACAGACCAATTACTTGTATTGAAATTTAATAAGTAATCAAAAAACTCCTAACAAACAAAAGTCTAGGACCACACAGCTTTACAGGGGAATTCTACCAAAGAAGAAGAGTTAATACCTATACTTTTCAAACTATTTCAAAAAATTGAAGAGGAGGGAACACTCCCAAACTCACTCTATGAGGCCAACATTACCCTGATACCAAATCCAGAAAAACACACTACAAAAAAAGATACAGGCCAATATTCCTGATGAATATGATGAAAAGATCACCAACTAAATATCAGCAAACAAAATTCAATAATATATAAAAAAAGGATCATACACCACGATCAAGTGGGATTCATTCCAGGCATGCAAGAATGGGTCAATATCTGCAAATCAATCAATGTGACACATCGCATTAACAAAACAAAGGATAAAAATCTCATGATCATCTCGATAGATGCAGAAAAAACATTTAACATCCAGGAGGAGCTTCAAGCTGGTGGAAGAGTAAGACACGGAGATCACCTTCCTCCCCACAAATCCATTAGAAATACATCTACATGTGGAACAACTCCTACAGAACACCTACTGAACACTGGCAGAAGGCCTCAGAGATCCCAAAAGGAAAGAAACTCCCCACGTACCTGGGTATGGCAAAAAAAAAAAAAAGAAAGAAAAAGCAGAGACAAAAGAATAGGGACCGGACCTGCACCAGTGGGAGGGAGCTGTGAAGGAGAAAAGTTTTCCACACACTAGGAAGCCTCTTCACTATCGGAGACTGCGGGTGGTGGAGGGGGAAAGCTTCGGAGCCACGGAGGAGAGCGCAGCAACAGGGGTGTGAAGGGCAAAGCGGAGAGATTCCTGCACAGAGGATTGGTGCTGACCAGCAATCACCAGCCCGAGGGGCTTGTCTGCTCACCCGCAGGGGCAGGAGGGGGCTGGGAGCTGAGGCTTGGGCTTTGGAGGTCAGATCCCAGGGAGAGGACTAGGGTTGGCTGCGTGAACACAGCCTGAAGGGGGCTAGTGCGCCACGGCTAGCCAGGAGGGAGTCTGGGAAATAGTCTGGAGCTGCCGAAGAGACAAGAGACTTTTTCTTGCCTCTTTGTTTCCTGGTGCGATAGGAGAGGGGATTAAGAGCGCCACTTAAAGGAGCTCCAGAGACGGGTGCCAGCCACGGATATCAGCATGGACCTCAGAGACGGGCATGAGACGCTAAGGGTGCTGCTGATGCCACCAAGAAGCCTGTGTGGGAGCATAGGTCACTCTCCACAATACCCCTCTCGGGAGCCTGTACAGCCCGCCACTGCCAGGGTCCCGTGATCCAGGGACAACTTACCCCGGAGAACACACGGCGCGCCTCAGGCTGGTTCAACATCACGACGGCCTCTGCAGCCGCCTGCTCGGCCTGCACTTCATGCCCCTCCATCCCCCCAGCCTGAGTGAGCCAGAGCCCCCGAATCAGCTACTCCTTTAACCCCGCCCTGTCTGAGCAAAGAACAGGTGACCTACACGCAGAGGCATGTCCAAATCCAAAGCTGAATCCCGGGAGCTGTGAGAACAACAAGAGAAAGGGAAATTTCTCCCAGCAGCCTCAGGAGCAGTGGATTAAATCAACACAATCAATTCCATGTACCCTGCATCTGTCGAATACCTGAATAGAAAACGAATCATCCCAAATTGAGGAGGTGGACTTTGAGAGCAAGATTTATTATTTTTTCCTCTTTTCCTCTTTTTGTGAGTGTGTATGTGTATGCTTCTGTGTGTGATTTTGTCTGTATTGCTTTGCTTTTACCATTTGTCCTATGGTTCTGTCTGTCCGTTTCTTGGGGTTTTTTTTTTATTATGTAAAAAAATTTTTTTTCTTAATAACTATTTTTTATTTTAATAACTTTATTGTATTTTAATTTATTTTATTTTATTTTATCTTCTTCTTTCTTTCTGTTTTTTCTCCCTTTCATTCTGAGCCATGTGGAGGACAGGTTCTTGGTGCTCCAGTCAGGCGTCAGGGCTGTGCCACTGAGGTGGGAGAGCCAAGTTCAGGACACTGGTCCACAAGAGACCTCCCAGCTCCATGTCATATCAAAAGGTGAAAATTTCCCAGAGATCTCCATCCCAATGCCAAGAACCAGCTCCACTCAACGACCAGCAAGCTACAGTGCAGGACACCCTATGCCAAACAACTAGCAAGACAGAAACACACCCCATCCATTAGCAAAGAGGATGCCTAAAATAATAATCAGGTCACAGACACCCCAAAACACACCACCAGACGTGGACCTGCCCACCAGAAAGACAATATCCAGCCTCATCCACCAGAACACAGGCACTAGTCCCCTCCACCAGGAAGCCTACACAACTCACTGAACCAACCTTAGCCACTGGGGACAGACACCAAAAATAACAGAAACTACAGCCCTGCAGCCTGTGAAAAGGAGACCCCAAACACAGTAAGTTAAGCAAAATGAGAAGACAGAGAAACACACAGCAGATGAAGGAGCAAGGTAAAAACCCACCAGACCTAACAAATGAAGAGGAAATAGGCAGTCTACCTGAAAAAGAATTCAGAATAATGATAGTAAAGATGATCCAAAATCTTGGAAACAGAATGGAGAAAATATAAGAAACGTTTAACAAGGACCTAGAAGAACTAAAGAGCAAACAAGCAATGATGAACAACACAATAAATGAAATTAAAAATTCTCTAGAAGGGATCAATAGCAGAATAACTGAGGCAGAAGAACGGATAAGTGAACTGGAAGATAAAATAGTGGAAATAACTACCGCAGAGCAGAATAAAGAAAAAAGAATGAAAAGAATTGAGGACAGTCTCAGAGACCTCTGGGACAACGTAAAACACACCAACATTTGACTTATAGGGGTCCCAGAAGAAGAAGAGAAAAAGAAAGGGACTGAGAAAATATTTGAAGAGATTATAGTTGGAAACTTCCCTAATATGGGAAAGGAAATAGTTAATCAAGTCCAGGAAGCACAGAGAGTCCCATACAGGATAAATCCAAGGAGAAACATGCCAAGACACATATTAATCAAACTATCAAAAATGAAATACAAAGAAAACATATTAAAAGCAGCAAGGGAAAAATAACACACAAGGGAATCCCCATAAGGTTAACAGCTGATCTTTCAGCAGAAACTCTGCAAGCCAGAAGGGAGTGGCAGGACATATTTAAAGTGATGAAGGAGAAAAACCTGCAACCAAGATTACTCTACCCAGCAAGGATCTCATTCAGATTTGATGGAGAAATTAAAACCTTTACAGACAAGCAAAAGCTGAGAGAGTTCAGCACCACCAAACCAGCTCTACAACAACTGCTAAAGGAACTTCTCTAGGCAAGAAACACAAGAGAAGGAAAAGACCTACAATAACGAACCCAAAACAATTAACAAAATGGGAATAGGAACATACATATAGATAATTACCTTAAATGTAAATGGACTAAATGCTCCCACCAAAAGACACAGACTGGCTGAATGGATACCAAAACAAGACCCATATATTTGCTGTCTACAAGAGACCCACTTCAGACCTAGAGACACATACAGACTGAAAGTAAGGGGATGGAAAAAGATATTTCATGCAAATGGAAACCAAAAGAAAGCTGGAGTAGCAATTCTCATATCAGAAAAAATAGACTTTAAAATAAGGACTATTAAAAGAGACAAAGAAGGACACTACATAATGATCAAGGGATCGATCCAAGAAGAAGTTATAACAATTGTAAATATTTATGCACCCAACATAGGAGAACCTCAATACATAAGGCAAATACTAACAGTCATAAAAGGGGAAATTGACAGTAACACACTCATAGTAGGGGACTTTAACACCCCACTTTCACCAATGGACAGATCATCCAAAATGAAAATAAATAAGGAAACACAAGCTTTAAATGATACATTAAACAAGATGGACTTAATTGATATTTATAGGACATTCCATCCAAAAACTACAGAATACACATTTTTCTCTAGTGCTCTTGGAACATTCTCCAGGATAGATCATATCTTGGGTCACAAAGCAAGCCTTGGTAAATTTAAGAAAATTGAAATTGTATCAAGTATCTTTTCTGACCACAACACTATGAGACTAGATATGAATTACAGGAAAAGATCTGTAAAAAATACAAACACATGGAGGCTAAACAATACACTACTTAATAATGAAGTGATCACTGAAGAAATCAAAGAGGAAATAAAAAAATACCTAGAAACAAATGACAATGGAGACAAAACGACCCAAAATCTATGGGATGCAGCAAAAGCAGTTCTAAGAGGGAAGTTTATAGCAATACAATCCTACCTTAAGAAACAGGAAACATCTCGAATAAACAACCTAACTTGCAGCTAAAGCAATTAGAGAAAGAAGAACAAAAAAACCCCAAAGTTAGCAGAAGGAAAGAAATCATAAAAATCAGATCAGAAATAAATGAAAAAGAAATGAAGGAAACAATAGCAAAGATCAATAAAACTAAAAGCTGCTTCTTTGAGAAGATTAACAAAATTGATAAACCATTAGCAAGACTCATCAAGAAAAAAAGGGAGAAGACTCAAATCAATAGAATTAGAAATGAAAAAGGAGAAGTAACAACTGACACTGCAGAAATACAAAAGATCATGACAGATCACTACAAGCAACTCTATGCCAATAAAATGGACAACCTGGAAGAAATGGACAAATTCTTAGAAATGCACAACCTCCCAAGACTGAATCAGGAAGAAATAGAAAATATGAACAGACCAATCACAAGCACTGAAATTGAAACTGTGATTAAAAATCTTCCAACAAACAAAAGCCCAGGACCAGATGGCTTCACAGGCGAATTCTATCAAACATTTAGAGAAGCGCTAACACCTATCCTTCTCAAACTCTTCCAAAATATAGCAGAGGGAGGAACACTCCCAAACTCATTCTACGAGGCCACCATCACCCTGATACCAAAACCAGACAAGGATGTCACAAAGAAAGAAAACTACAGGCCAATATCACTGATGAACATAGATGCAAAAATCCTCAACAAAATACTAGCAAACAGAATCCAACAGCACATTAAACGGATCATACACCATGATCAAGTGGGGTTTATCCCAGGAATGCAAGGATTCTTCGATATACGCAAATCAATCTACATGATAAACCATATTAACAGATTGAAGGAGAAAAACCATATGATCATCTCAATAGATGCAGAGAAAGCTTTCGACAAAATTCAACACCCATTTATGATAAAAACCCTGCAGAAACTAGGCATAGAGGGAACTTTCCTCAACATAATAAAGGCCATATATGACAAACCC
The DNA here is from genome assembly GCF_949774975.1 of Lagenorhynchus albirostris. Lineage (NCBI taxonomy): Eukaryota > Metazoa > Chordata > Mammalia > Artiodactyla > Delphinidae > Lagenorhynchus > Lagenorhynchus albirostris. The sequence goes on from NC_083101.1 coordinate 15,660,477, forward strand.
ACAGCCAACATCATCCTCAATGGTGAAAAACTGGAAGCATTTCCACTAAGATCAGGAACAAGACAAGGTTGCCCACTCTCACCAGTATTATTCAACATAGTTTTGGAAGTTTTAGCCACAGCAGTCAGAGAAGAAAAGGAAATAAAAGGAATCCAAACCGGAAAGAAGAAGTAAAGCTGTCACTATTTGCAGATGACATGATCCTATACATAGAGAATCCTAAAGATGCTACCAGAAAACTACTAGAGCTAATCAATGAATTTGGTAAAGTAGCAGGATACAAAATTAATGCACAGAAATCTCTGGCATTCCTATACACTAATGATGAAAAATCTGAAAGTGAAATCAAGAAAACACTCCCATTTACCACTGCAACAAAAATAATAAAATATCTAGGAATAAACCTACCTGAGGATACAAAAGACCTGTCTGCAGAAAATTATAAGACACTGATGAAAGAAATTAAAGATGATACAAATATATGGAGAGATATACCATGTTCTTGGATTGGAAGAATCAACATTGTGAAAATGACTCTACTACCCAAAGCAATCTACAGATTCAATGCAATCCCTATCAAACTACCACTGGCATTTTTCACAGAACTAGAACAAAAACTTTCACAATTTGTATGGAAACACAAAAGACCCCGAATAGCCAAAACAATCTTGAGAACGAAAAACGGAGCTGGAGGAATCAGGCTCCCTGACTTCAGACTATACTCCAATGCTACAGTAATCAAGACAGTATGGTACTGGCACAAAAACAGAAAGACAGATCAATGGAACAGGATAGAAAGCCCAGAGATAAACCCATGCACATATGGTCACCTTATCTTTGACAAAGGAGGCAGGAATGTGCAGTGTAGAAAGGACAGCCTCTTCAATAAGTGGTGCTGGGAAAACTGGACAGGTACATGTAAAAGTATGAGATTAGATCACTCCCTAACACCATACACAAAAATAAGCTCAACATGGATTAAGGACCTAAATGTAAGGCCAGAAACTATCAAACTCTTAGGGGAAAACATAGGCAGAACACTCTATGACATAAATCACAGCAAGATCCTTTTTGACCCACCTCCTAGAGAAATGGAAATAAAAACAAAAATAAACAAATGGGACCTAATGAAACTTCAAAGCTTTTGCACAGCAAAGGAAACCATAAACAAGACCAAAAGACAACCCTCAGAATGGGAGAAAATATTTGCAAATGAAACAGCTGACAAAGGATTAATCTCCAAAATTTATAAGCAGCTCATGCAGCTTAATAACAAAAAAACAAACAACCCAATCCAAAAATGGGCAGAAGACCTATATAGACATTTCTCCAAAGAAGCTATACAGACTGCCAACAAACACATGAAAGAATGCTCAACATCACTAATCATTAGAGAAATGCAAATCAAAACTACAATGAGATATCATCTCACACCAGTCAGAATGGCCATCATCAAAAAATCTAGAAACAATAAATGCTGGAGAGGGTGTGGAGAAAAGGGAACCCTCTTGCATTGTTGGTGGGAATGTAAATTGATACAGCCACTGTGGAGAACAGTATGGAGGTTCCTTAAAAAACTACAAATAGAATTACCATATGACCCAGCAATCCCACTACTGGGCATATACCCTGAGAAAACCATAATTCAAAAAGAGTCATGTACCAAAATGTTCATTGCAGCTCTATTTACAATAGCCCGGAGATGGAAACAACCTCAGTGTCTATTATCGGAGGAATGGATAAAGAAGATGTGGCACATATATACAATGGAATATTACTCAGCCATAAAAAGAAACGAAATTGAGCTATTTGTAATGAGGTGGATAGACCTAGAGTCTGTCATACAGAGTGAAGTAAGTCAGGAAGAGAGAGACAAATACCGTAATCTAACACATATATATGGAATTTAAGGAAAAAAATGTCATGAAGAACCTAGGGGTAAAACAGGAATAAAGACACAGACCTACTAGAGAATGGACTTGAGGATATGGGGAGGGGGAACGGTAAGCTGTGACAAAGCGAAAGAGAGGCATGGACATATATACACTACCAAACATAAAATAGCTAGTGGGAAGCAGCCGCCCAGCACAGGGAGATCAGCTGGGTGCTTTGTGACCGCCTGGAGGGGTAGGATAGGGAGGGTGGGAGGGAGGGAGACGCAAGAGGGAAGAGATATGGGAACATATGTATATATGTATATGATTCATTTTGTTGTAAAGCAGAAATTAACACACCATTGTAAAGCAATTATAATCCAATAAAGATTTTTAAAAAAAAGAGAATCTAATAATCATTTAGTTGACAAGATGAAAACAGCATGGAGTGTAAAACAAGGCCTTGGTGGCATCACTTAGACACCTATATCCAATTATTTCTAAGCTGGATCCACCCCCTTGCAATTCCCAGCTACGAGAACCAATAAATTTCCTTTATTGGCTCAAATTGGCTTAAAATGGACTCCCAACATTTGTAGCTTGAACGGCGCTAATGAGGACACTGAACCTCTCATAGATCCTTGAAGCTCTCTTGATGATTCTTGCCTCAGTGCTCTTGCATATGTTATTTCTACCCTCTAGAAGGTGATTTGTACTTACTAAGTTTTTGCCGCATAACAAGCCCTTCCAATATTTCGCAGCTTGAAACAGCACTCATTTATTTGCTTCATGATTCTGTGTAGAAATTTGGAATGAGCTCACCTGGATGGCTCTTCTGGTCTCGGCTGGGATCACTGATGCAGTTCTGCAGCTAGGCTCTCTGCTTCTGGAGGTGGGTGGCTATTATCTGGAGTGGTTGAGCCACGTGGCTTTTGTCATCCAGCAGACAAGCCTACACTTGTTTGTACAGTTGTCTCAGGATTCCAAAGAGAGAGTGAAAGCATGCAAGTCCTCTTGAGGTTGAAACTTAGAACTGATACAACATTACTTCTTCTGTAGTCACTTGGCCAAAGCAAGATCTGGTGGCCATCCCAGATCCATGGAGGGAAGAGCAAGGTAGGAAAAAATGTAGACTTTACTTCTTCATGAGAAGAGATACAGAATTAATTTCAGAGTCTCAGATACAAAGAAAGGAACAACTGCAGACATCTTCACCAATTATCTACCACAGAGTCCAACTAGTAAAGTTCTCTTCACCCTTTAAAACACTGCTCAGTTGTGCTTCTGTCTTCAAAATCTTTCCTGATCCCACATCTGGGCAAAACATCATTTTGTTTGACACATAGTTAGCACTCATGAAATATGTGGTGAATGAACAAATGAATGAATGAATGAATTTCTTCTCTGTGAATCCTTATTCGTACTATTGTTGTACACATAACCTTCCACTGCAGTCTTCCCTTTAGAATGGAGAGCTTTTTTAAAAAAAATTAATTAACTAGTATTCATTTTTGGCTGCGTTGTGTCTTCATTGCTGCACGTGGGCTTTCACTACTTGCAGCGAGTGGGGGCTACTCTTTGTTGTGGTGCATGGGCTTCTCATTGTGGTGGCTTCTCTTGGGCTCTAGGTGCGTGGGCTTCAGTAGTTGTGGTGCGTGGGCTCAGTAGTTGTGGCTTGTGGGCTCTAGAGGGCAGGCTCAGTAGTTATGGCACATGGGCTTAGTTGCTCTGCAGCATGTGGGATCTTACTGGACCAGGGATCGAACCCACGTCCCCCACATTGGCAGGCGGATTCTTAACTACTGCACCACCAGGGAAGTCCATAGAATGGAGAGCTTTTTAATGAAAAAGCCCATATCTTTCTCATATTTCTATCCCTGGTACTGTTGTGTGCAGAGCAGGCATTCAAGTGTGCCCGGAGCAACCTTTCCATTACCTTCCTTACCAAAAATGACCTGGTGATGTGGCTGGAGACTCTGTTCACTGACAAACTGGATTATAGTGTTTCAGAACCACAAAAAGTACAAAACTCAGTTAATCATAAATAAATTAGCTCAGTGAGTCTCCATCTAAATCAAATCAAATATCCATTTTGTAGGCTTATGGACAGATACAATCATTCTTGCAACCAAAAGAGAGCCAGGGAGAACGCAAGTGCCAGCGAGGATGTGAAAGGGCTGATGTATCTTTATGTGTCACCAGGGACTGAGAGGCAAAATATAAATAAAGGCCCACATAAATTAATTGCAGTGGTTTGATATAACCTAATCAATTTGTGACTGGGTGGATGATGGAATTCAGTAGGCTGTGCCAGAGAATGGACAGAAATAAATAAATTCTTTCACTTCAGATGAAGAAATTATCAGATAAATGAAATCTGACACGAAACTCAGCCAACAATGTGTAGAAATGAATTTTCTCTTAGCTTATTCTTTGGCATATAAATGTGGTACATATACATAAACACATAATTTAAAAACATATAGTTAACTGCTTTTTAATTAGGTCCCTATTTTGACATTTATCCAACATGAAAAGGATTCTTCAAAGAGTTCCTACATCTTTGTTCATGTGTGTGGGAAAATGGCAGGGTGGAAATTGGGAGTGGGGCAAAGTGAAGCTGTAAGGTTGAGGCATTCTTTGGACAAGAGGAGAGGTGATTTCAGATATCAATGACCTCAGTAAAGTATTTAGCATTCACTCTGTGCTGCACACTGTTCAGCCTCAAGGATAACAAATAAATCTTGGCTCTTTTCTTTCAGACTTGAAGATGATGACCTCCATTTTGTGGTAGACTGCCAACACAGAAATCTGGGATACCAGTGCTAATGTTAGAGATCCCCCAACTTTTATTACCCATACTGGCATCTGTATTAATTATAGTAATCATAATGACAATAACTAAAATCATCACTCCAGAGGTTACCAAATATTTTCATAAATTGCACTTTAATGCTCACTACTGTGCCATGTTGAGATCAATATACCCATTTTACAGTTCAGAAGAAAAATGAGCCTAATTGACACAGCCAAGATCACAGCACTACATTTATGGAAATAACTGATCCACACAACAAGCTGCTTTAGTCTAGGTGGTACAATTAAGTACTAGAAAAAAAGAGTTTATTGGGACATTAGACTATATGTCCTCAAAATAGTGTTTTTCTACACTTTGTTTCCTATCAGTTCAATTCAATGAAAGGCAATTCATCTAAAAATTTACAGAGACTGACTTACTTGCTATCATCTCTTTACCTTCCCTTCCATACATTCTCTATTGCCATAGTGATCTTTCAAAAATGCCTATCTGATCATTTCTCCTCACTGGTTAAAAATATTCAGTGGCTTCCAATTAATTTTCTAGAGATTAACAGTTCAATTTTCCTAGCAGGGCATTTAGATCTCTTAATTATTTCTTTTCTCTAAACTAGCCGTACTGTTTCTCAATTCCTTGATTTTGGAAGCTTCATCTCTCTCTTGTCCACAGGACAAATATCTAAGCTTCTTTCAGGTTTCCACTTGAAAATTTTATTTATATACTCATTCAGTCACATGTTCATTCCATCATTTATCCCTTCATTCATTGAACTAATGTTTATTGAACACCACCTACATATGAGGCACCAATGTATATGGTGTACAAGTACTAGGGATGTAGTGAAAAGTGTAAAGACACAGACTGTGATATTGTAGAATTCCACCCTGAAGCCATCCTTGGCTCCTGTAACTCCCTCTTTTGAGTAACATAATCCTAACAATTATTAACATATTTTACCATAAGAAGAAACTTTGTGTAAATGTTTCTCCAACTCTAGACTGTCAACAATTTCAAAGGATATTGTGACTGCTTCACCTGTTAAGCATCCTTACTGTCTAGCATTGGACTGTTCATGTATTAGAAGTTATGTAAATGTTCATTAAATGAATGAATTGTGAAATTGACTCAGCCTTCATATGTTCAGGTCCTCAGGTGGGCATGATGTGGCTAAAGGTTCAGGCTTTCAACTGAGGCATCCTATGTTCAAATCTGGACTCATCCATGTACTAGTTGTATGACCTTTACTGTGTTATTGAACCAATGCAAGCCTCAGTATTTTTTATGTATAAAGCAGGGGAAAATAGCACCACCTCATAATTCTTTTAAGCAGATTAAATAAGCTATTCAATATGTGATTTTATCAGTATATTTGATATAAAATATACATTAAATAAATGGTACCTAATATTACCAAAGAAAAAGAACCATTTATGCATTATCACAAGACAGATTTTAAAATAGTAGTTGCTAAATATCACACATGTGGGTGAGGAGTAGAAAAATCTAGATTTTCGTTTTTCACACAAGCAAGGCTTTTGTTTTTTCTCTTCACATATGTGTTCTAGCTTTGTTTATCTACTTAAGACTGAGAACTCTTAGTGTACGTGGGAGTCCTCCACATAGCCCTCCTCCTGTCCCACCCTCATTTCCATAACTCAGTTTTAAGAGGCCCATCTTAAATGCCATGAGACAGTCAGTGGAGTGATGGAAGTAGGTCTCATTAGCAGAACAGTCCAATTATGTCTATCCTTCCCCACACATAAAAGCAGCCTGTTTCATGGGCTATACAGAGATGTAGGGGTTTTCAGGATTACAAAAAAAGATATTTATGTTCAGGGTCACTGGAAGAGGCTTTAAATGGGAAATATCAAAAGAAGGGAGATCTGTGAATGCTTTTCTTTAACAATATCCTTGGGCTCCCGTTAAATGATGACTGTGTATAATTAAAATGAACAAAGTATATGACAATGTTCCATCTTCGCATTCACAGCACTTTCTCTCTCCCTTTGTTTCACTGCTTTGTTCATCTGAAACTGGTGTTAAAAAATAACAGAAATAGAAGTCAAACGTACTGCTACAGGGCTGTATTTTTAGTAGATCATCACTTTTCAGAAGAGGCCCGGAGGTTGCAGAGTCTAATTATGAACCAAGGAAGTGGTGTTGGGGAGAAAATGGGCACCGGAGTGAGAATGGAAAGGAAGGGCGTAGGGTAGGCTTTAGTGGGTGGTCTGCTTCCTGCTAAACTCCCACCAGAACTAACCACAGGCTCCCTGGTGAGTGGAGGATTAATGGTCAGGAAACAGGAAGACACACTGGGTTTGTACATCCCTAGCACAAGTTTTGATCTACAAATTTTCTAACTGGTTTTAAGAGGAAAAGCAACCTCTCCTGTTCACCACCCTCAAAATGATATTCCATAGTAAGCTGCTTCCAGGGTGAGATGAAGCAAGATAAAGCAGTCCATCAGGGAGACGGTAAACAGCATGATGACTAATCGTGCAGACAACGATTGGGAGGTGCTGAGAGAGTAACAACAGGGAGGGTGTTGAGGATGAACTTTTTATATCTTTATTGATGATCACAAAGAATTAAATAGCACTTGAATGCAATTTATTATTGGTATTGATTTGTAAGTTAGCATGTATATTTATAGCTCTTCTATATCTGCCAAGTTCTTCGCCATCACCATTTTTAGCGTTTTGTTTCAAAGACACTACAAGGAAAGTATTCCAGCAGGCAGGGAGAGGTGGATGTCATTCATCATGTTAGAACTTTGTCTATGGGTAAACTGAGGCATTTAAGTAGTGATAAGAGAGTCTGCAGGGAGATTCTGAATTAAGAACTAAGACAAAATAAAGTAGGTCAAATGGAAGAGAAGTAAAAAAAGAAAGAAAAAGATCTGTATTGATCAAAGCCTAAGAGGACAGAAACAGGCACTAGGAAATGTGCAAGAGATGCAGCAAAACAAACCAAATTACAGCTGGACCAATGATGAAGAAACACAGGTACTGAATGGGTGAGCAGGGTTTTGGTCAGAACAGCCACGACTTGATAAAGTCAGCAAGTCTTTTAATGCCAGATGACAAAGGTGCTTTATGCTAAAGAAAGCACCACTGTGCCCCGCTTTCTCTAGCTGATTCTAAAGTAAACAGATGCCTTATTATAATAGATCATATTTAAAGTCCCAAATTATTACTTCTTGCTTGGTCTATTGCAGATGCAGACTCAGAGTAGGCATTTATCATATGATTGTTGAATGAATGAATGATGCAAAAATGAAATAGGCAGCATGAAAAAAACTGTGTTTTTCCTATTGCTCTCTTTATAGCTAACTTATCTATTATTGCACAAAAAGCCATTTTAAGAAAACTGATGGCTGAAAACAAGCGACAACCATTTAATACTGCTCATGAGTCTATGGATTAATTAGGCGGTTCTGTTGATCTAGTTAAGTTTGACTGGTTTCAGTTGGGCTTACTCATGTCTCTGTGGTCAACCGCAGCTTGGGTAGACAGGCACTAGCCTAAGGCCTCATGCTCACATTTGATATTGACTGACTGTTGACTTGTGCTACAAGGGTGAGTGGGCCACATGACTCTTATCCTGCAGGCTAGCCCAGGTTGTTCATGGGGCAGAGGCACAGGACTAAAAGAAAGTGGAAGTGTGCAAGGTCTCTTGATGCTTAGATTCAGAACTGGTGCAACATAATTTCTGATACATTAATTGTCCACATAAAGTCACAAAGCCAGCTCAAATTCAAGGGGAGTGCAAACAGACTCCACTTCTTGATGGGAAAAGCTGCAAAATCATGCAGCAAAGTGGCAAGGAAGTGGGTAAGAAAAAATTACTGTCTTTTTGCAAACAACCTACTACCACACCTGGGTTGAATTTCTTGACTCTTAACTAAGTGCTCATGAAGATCATTCTGGTAAAACATTTCTATATGCCACAAACAGAAAGTTAGACTGAGCCAAAGTACGTATCAACTGAATTATGAAATAACTGAATGCATACCTTTATGTATGCCCTCTAACACGAGCTATACGATTAAGAACAACTGAAGCAGAATATGCAAGGTTGCATGCATAGTATTTGAAGCCTTACAGCTTAAATTGGTTTTCTTCAGATTCACAGACAAAGAGAACAGACTTCTGGTTGCCAAGGCTGGGTGGGGGAGAGATGGACTGGGAGTTTGGGATTAGCAGATGCAAACTATTATATATAGAATGGATAAACAACAGAGTCCTAATGTATAGCACACGGAACTATATTCAATATCCTGTAATAAACCATAATGGAAAAGAACATGAAAAAGAATGTATATATATGTATAAATGAATAACTTTGTTGCACAGCAGAAATTAACACATTGTAAATCAACTATACTTCATTAAAATTAATTTTAAAAAAAAGAAAATTAAATTGGTTTTCTTTACCATTCATTAGCTCTTACTTATCCTCTCTAATTCTCAATTTCCTGGTCTAAAAATGGTAGTCATACTAGTACCGGTCATATGGGGCTAACAGGGAACATTACATGAGATAACGCCAAATGAATTATACTTTTAATCCCAGTGAACTGCCCAGGGTAAGTGGCCAATATGTATTGGTTATCAGTATCTATAAGGATCATACTTTAAAGACAATAGAAGAATGATGTTCTTATGGACATTGATATGATAAGGTGCATTTTTTCTTTATTGCAATTTTATTCACCTTAATGATTTATACACCAAGCAAGTTAAAACTTCTCTAGGTACTTCAAAAGTTATCAATATCCTTCTCAAATTTTAAGGTCTATAACCACTCTTATGAATCTAGCCAAATTGATAAGTTTCTAGAAAAAGAAAAGTTGTCCCTTTTTTCTTTTTTAATATTTTTACTGGAGTATAATTGCTTTACAATGGTGTGTTGGTTTCTGCTTTATAACAAAGTGAATCAGTTATACATATACATATATCCCCATATCTCTTCCCTCTTGCGTCTCCCTCCCTCCCACCCTCCCTATCCCACCCTACTAGATGGTCACAAAGCACTGAGCTGATCTCCCTGTGCTATGCAGCTGCTTCCCACTAGCTATTTATTTTAAATTTGGTAGTGTATATATGTCCATATATAATCTACCACTCTCTCACTTTGTCCCAGCTTACCCTTTCCCCTCCCTGCGTCCTCAAGTCCATTCTCTAGTAGGTCTGCATCTTTATTCCCATCATGCCTAGGGCATCTTCATGACAATTTTTTTTTAGATTCCATATATATGTGTTTTTTTAGATTCTATATATATATGTGTTACTATGATTGTGTTACTGTCGATTTCCCCTTTTATGGCTGTTAGTATTTGCCTTATGTATTGAGGTGCTCCTATGTTGGGTGCATAAATATTTACAATTGTTATATCTTCTTCTTGGATTAATCCCTTGATCATTATGTAGTGTCCTTTTTTGTCTCTTGTAATAGTCTTTGTTTTAAGGTCTATTTTGTCTGACATGAGAATTGCTACTCCAGCTTTCTTTTGATTTCCATTTGCATGGAATATCTTTTTCCATCCCCTCACTTTCAGTCTGTATGTGTCCCTAGGTCTGAAGTGGGTCTCTAGTACACAGCATATATACAGGTCTTGTTTTTGTATCCATTCAGCTAGTCTGTGTATTTTGGTTGGAGCATTTAATCCATTTACATTTATCGATATGTATGTTCCTATTCCCATTTTGTTAATTGTTTTGGGTTTGTTATTGTAGGTATTTTCCTTCTCTTGTGTTTCCTGCCTAGAGAAGTTCCTTTAGCAGTTGTTGTAAAGCCGGTTTGGTGGTGCTGAATTCTCTCAGCTTTTGCTTGTCTGTAAAGGTTTTAATTTCTCCATCAAATCTGAATGAGACCCTTGCTGGGTAGCGTAATCTTGGTTGTAGGTTTTTCCCTTTCATCACTTTAAATATATCCTGCCACACCCTTCTGGTTTGCAGAGTTTCTGCTGAAAGATCAGCTGTTAACCTTATGGGGATTCCCTTGGATGTTATTTGTTGTTTTTCCCTTGCTGCTTTTAATATTTTTTCTTTGTGTTTAATTTTCAATAGTTTGATTAACATGTGTCTTGGCATGTTTCCCCTTGGATTTATCCTGTATGGGATTCTCTGTGCTTCCTGGACTTGATTAACTATTTCCTTTCCCATATTAGGGAAGTTTTCAACTATAATCTCTTCAAATATTTTCTCAGTCCCTTTCTTTTTCTCTTCTTCTTCTGGGACCCCTATAAGTCAAATGTTGGTGTGTTCTACGTTGTCCCAGAGGTCTCTGAGACTGTCCTCAATTCTTTTCATTCTTTTTTCTTTATTCTGCTCTGCGGTAGTTATTTCCACTATTTTATCTTCCAGTTCACTTATCCGTTCTTCTGCCTCAGTTATTCTGCTATTGATCCCTTCTAGAGAATTTTTAATTTCATTTATTGTGTTGTTCATCATTGCTTGTTTGCTCTTTAGTTCTTCTAGGTCCTTGTTAAATGTTTCTTATATTTTCTCCATTCTATTTCCAAGATTTTGGATCATCTTTACTATCATTATTCTGAATTCTTTTTCAGGTAGACTGCCTATTTCCTCTTCATTTGTTAGGTCTGGTGGGTTTTTATCTTGCATCTTCATCTGCTGTGTGTTTCTTTGTCTTCTCATTTTGCTTAACTTAATGTGTGTGGGGTCTCCTTTTCCCAGGCTGCAGGTTCGTTGTTCCCGTTGTCTTTGGTGTCTGTCCCCAGTGGCTAAGGTTGGTTCAGTGGGTTGTGTAGGCTTCCTGGTGGAAGGGACTAGTTCCTGTGTTCTGGTGGATGAGGCTGGATCTTGTCCTTCTGGTGGGCAGGTCCACATCTGGTGGTGTGTTTTGGGGTGTCCGTGACCTTATTATGATTTTAGGCAGCCTCTCTGCTAATGGGTGGGGTTGTGTTCCTGTCTTGCTAGTTGTTTGGCATGGGGTGTCCAGCACTGTAGCTTGATGGTCGTTGAGCGGAGCTGGGTCTTGCAGTTGAGATGGAGATCTCTGGGAGATTTTTGCCATTTGATAATACATGGAGCTGGGAGGTCTCTGGTGGACCAATGTCCTGAACTTGGTCTCCCACCTCAGAGGCACAGACCTAACACCTGGCTGGAGCACCAAGAGCCTATCATCCACATGGCTCAAAATAAAAGGGAGAAAGAAAGAAAGAGGAAAGAAAGAAAGAAAGAAAGAAAGAAAGAGATAAAATAAAAAAGTTATTAAAATAAACAAAAAAATAATTATTAAAAAAAAATTTAAGTAATTAAAAAGAAAGAAGAGAACACCCAAACCAAAAAACAAATCCACCAATTACAAGTGCTGAAAACTATAGTAAAAAAAAAAGAAAAAAAACCCGACAGACAGAACCCTAGGACAAATGGTAAAAGCAAAGCTATACACACAAAATCACACACAGCAGCATACACATACACACTCACAAAAAGAGAATAAGGGAAAAAATATATATATCGTTGCTCCCAAAGTCCACCTCCTCAATTTGGGATGATTCGTTGTCTATTCAGGTTTTCCACAGATGCAGGTACATCATGTTGACTGTGGAGATTTAATCTGCTGCTCCTGAGGCTGCTGGGAGAGATTTCCATTTCTCTTCTTTGTTCGCACAGCTCCTGGGGTTCAGCTTTGGATTTGGCCCCGCCTCTGCATGTAGGTCGCCTGAGGGCGTCTGTTCTTCGGTCAGACAGGACGGGGTTAAAGGAGCAGCTGATTCGGGGTCTCTGGCTCACTCAGGCCGGGAGGAGGGAGGGGCACGGCGTGCGGGGCGAGCCTGCGGCGGCAGAGGCCGGCGTGACGTTGCACCAGCCTGAGGCGCACCGTGCTTTCTCCCGGGGAAGTTGTCCCTGGATCCCGGGACCCTGGCAGTGGCGGGCTGCACAGGCTCCCAGGAGGGTCGGTGTGGATAGTGACCTGTGCTCGCACACAGGCTTCTTGGTGGCCGCAGCAGCAGCCTTAGCGTCTCATGCCTGTCTCTGGGGTCCACGCTGATAGCCGCGGTTCACGCCTGTCTCTGGAGCTCGTTTAGGCGGTGCTCTGAGCCCCCTCTCTTTGCGCATCCCGAAACAATGGTCCCTTGCCTCTTCGGCAGGTCCAGACTTTTTCCCAGACTCCCTCCCGGTTAGCTGTGGTGCACTAACCCCCTGCAGGCTGTGTTCACGCTGCCAACCCCAGTCCTCTCCCTGCGCTCCGACCGAAGCCGGAGCCTCAGCTCCCAGCCCCCGCCCGCCCCGGCGGGTGAGCAGACAAGCCTCTCGGGCTGGCGAGTGCTGGTCGGCACCGATCCTCTGTGTGGGCATCTCTCCGCTTTGCCCTCCGCACCCCTGTTGCTGCGCTCTCCTCCCTGGCTCCGAAGCTTTCCCCCTGCGCTACCCGCGAAGGGGCTTCCTAGTGTGTGTAAACCTTTCCTCCTTCACAGCTCCCTCCCACTGGTGCAGGTCCCGTCCCTATCCTTTTGTCTCTGTTTTTTCTTTTTTCTTTGGCCCTACCCAGGTACGTGGGGAGTTTCTTGCCTTCGGGAGGTCTGAGGTCTTCTGCCAGCGTTCCGTAGGTGTTCTGTAGGAGTTGCTCCACATGGAGATGTATTTCTGATGTATTTGTGGGGAGGAAGGTCATCGCGTCTTACTCTTCCACCATCTTGTAGCTCCTCCAAAGTTGTCCTTTTTAAAGATTGGGATGGTGTTTTCCCATCCCAGACTGGAGATTAACCCGATTGCAAGGAAGAGTGGCAATGTATGGAATTCCACAGACCTTAAATTGCATCTCCTTCTGTTTCTATCTATCTGCTTTATGTGATGTGACTTCCTGGCTCCACAGTAAGAACAGGCACATTGAAGAGGCTCAAATCCCATCTGCCCACAAGTCCAGAGATAAAAAAAAAAAAAACAGAAGGGAAGGAGGAAGCAGAGGGAATCACCAAGGATTTGAAGAATGATGAGAGTGATTGTGTTTTCCAGTTTGTACCCATGTCATCCATGATTCCAAGATACACAGGCATTCTGGAAAAAAATCTAAATTTTCTGTCTCAGTAAGTAATTATTTAACAAAAATAGAATCTGGAGCTCTGTGATGTCAAGTAACTTGTCAAAGAAAATATACCAAATCTGTGGCAGAATCATGTTCCTACAAATCCAGAGTATCAACTTCAATCAGTGTAAACAAAAAATTATTTTAAAAAATTAGTATCAAAGAATTTGTCTTTTTATTTCCTTATCATTGCAAAGCTTTTATCAATGCTTTGGACATTTTTTTTTACTGTATATATATATATATATATATATGCATGCATATGTGTGTGGTGTGTACTGTGTGTGTATGTGTGTGTTTGAGAGAGAAAGCAAGAGAGAGAGAGAGACTTTCTAACCATGTGACTATGTAATATAATTGAAAGGACATTACTTGAGAATCTGAAGATCTAGATCTACACCTTACTAGATTTACCATTTTAGTAATTACTTGGACTACTCTTATCTTCATACTCCTTTTTGGGTGGAGATGACAAGGTAGGTGGATTTAATTTTTTTTAAGTTATGTACATTCCATCTTATTACCTTATAACGTTGTTGTAACTATTAATAATTCTTAATATTTTGAGAGACAGTTAACGTACATGATTATTTTATATAGATCAGAGGCTGAACCAATGGCAAATGGTGATTTTGGTCTACACTCTAACAGCTCAGAGTGTAGCCTGTGGATTTTGATACCATCAGTGGTTTCCTAGTGATGTAGCTTCTCAAACCCCACCTCTGGTCTACTGAATTACAATATGTTCATGTTGACAAGATTCTTGAGTAGTTAGTATGCAGGAGAAAGGAGGCACTTGTGTATACCACATGGATGCCCTAAATGAACCCCTAGAAGTGTGTGCCGAGCCCTGTTGGTGTGCTCATAGAAGTGTTCTTCCTGGCTAGCAGGCCTATTGCACTCATATGCTCTCAGAGAGGTCTTGGAAGCAGAAAATATCTAAGAACCAGAACTCAGTTGCTTTTTAATTGCATGAAGATTTTCAGAGTAATGGAGAAATCTTAATTTTGTTCAATATTTAATGGGGATTGTTGTCACATAAAAGCAACAAAAGAAGGAGGAGAAAGAGAGAAAGGTATGAAGAAGGATGGGGAAGAAGAGGAGGAAGAGGTAGAGGAGGAAAAGAAAGGAGAAGGGGAAAAGGGGGAGAAGGAGGAGAAGAGAAGAAAGAAATGGGGAAGAGGAAAAAGAAGTGGAAGAGCCCAGATAGTCTACCCGCAGCCCTTGAACAAATGGTGAATGTGATGGAATTTAGTTGAAAGGGCGCAGGAATGGGAAGCTAAAGGCCCAGCTTAGAATCTTGCCGCTAAGCAAAAATCTCTGTATGACCTTGGAAAAGTCACCTCAATATCCTGGAACTCAATCTCTGCTTCTGCAAGATAAAGATGTTTAACTATGTCATTTCTAAGATCCCTTTCACCTTTAGGATTATATACATGCTTTCTACCCTCACTAAGCTGTCAGCCAAGACTGTAGTCCAGAATCCAAGGTTTGTCTCCTTCCCACTGCTAGAACAGAGATGGAAAGATAGACTGTTCCCCCAGAATTTGATCATGGATTTGGAGTGACTATATTTTAACTACAGATAGATATCAGAATATGTTTTTTTTGAGGGGGGGAGAATAGAAAGTTAAAACTAGAAGGAGAAATAGTTAAAATCTTCTGAATTAAGAAAAAATGGAGAAAGGTTGTAGTTTTACTTATCTAATTGTGGCAGGAAAGAATGATCAAATTTCCCCTTGAGGTGTTGTTAGGTTTGGGACAAGGAGACAAAAAAAAGTTTACCAAAGCAAATGTCCATCAACAGAGGAATGGATAAAGATGTGGTACATATATACAATGGAATATTACTCAGCCATATAAAAGAATGAAATAAGGCCATTTGCAACAACATGGATGGACTTAGAGTTGTCATACTGAGTGAAGTAAGTCAGACAAAGAAAGAGAAATATCGTATGATATCTCATATGCGGAATCTAAAAGGAAATGATACAAATGAACATATTTACAAAACAGAAATATACTCACAGACCTAGAGAATGAACTTATGGTTACTGGGGGGGGAAGGGGGGAGGGAAGGGATAGTTAGGGAGTTTGGGATTGACATGTACACACTGCTATATTTAAAAAGTATAACCAACAAGGACGTACTATATAGCACAGGGAACTCTGCTCAATGTTATGTGGCATCCTGGATGGGAGGGGAGTCTGGGGGAGAATGGATACATGTATATGTATGGCTGAGTCACTTTGCTGTGCACCTGAAACTGTCACAACATTGTTAATCAGCTATACTACAATGTAAAATAAAAAGTTTTTAAAAAAAGCATATTCCAAGGAACACTAATTCAACAGAAAACCAACAGGTGTTTGGTGAAATGTCTACCCTTAAATTTCCAGAGAATGGGGTTGAAACCATTTAAACAACTTTTCTTTTTCTGCAGGATTTCCCAGAAACTTAGCTATGTTTATATGCAACATAATTTGTTAAAAGATATAGAAGATGCACCTTTTTGTAACCAGCTTTCAGCATGAGCACCTTTTAATTTGTCAGTATTGTCATGCCCAAGCAGAACTTACCTGGGGAAATGCTATATGACTTTTGGGAAGTCATTTCTCACTTAGTGTCATTTTCTCCTTCTGCACAAATGAGGGGGTTGGATTAGAAATCTCTAATGTTCTTGGACTTCAGTGGTTGCGCACTGTGGTGCAGTGGTTAAGAATCCGCCTGCCGATGCAGGGGACACGGGTTCGAGCCGTGGTCTGGGAAGATGCCGCGGAGCAACTAAGCCCGTGTGCCACAACTACTGAGCCTGCACTCTAGAACCTCCGAGCCACAACCACTGAAGCCTGAGCGCCTAGAGCCCATGCTCTGCAACAAGAGAAGCCACCACAATGAGAAGCCTGTGCACAGCAACGAACAGTAGCTCCCACTCGCCGCAACTAGAGAAAGCCCGCGCACAGCAACGAAGACCCAATGCAGCCATAAATAATAAATAAATAATTAAAAAAATACATATAAAAAAAGAAATCTCTAATGTTCTTTCTAGGTATAAAATGGTACAGTTAAGTAACACCTAAAAAATATCATTAGCTGAATTTGAGACAATAATTAGTCAATGCAAGATACAGAACAGGATATTACATGTGCCAATTTGTAGGGGTACAGATGATCAGTGCTAGGAAAGGTCAGGCAGACTAGATTTCAGTGTAGGCCAAAGCTGTTAGAACAGACTGGACCAGTAGGCAAGGGAGAAGAGAGAAGGGTATTTTAAGGGATTATCACTTTGAATTGAAGTGTGGGAAAAAGGAAGATTTTAGTTATCAGAATATTCTGGGTTGCCAGAGACAGAACCCATGTGAATGTGCTTCAGTAGAAAGGGGAATTTAGCAGAATGACAAAGGACATGCCATATGATTAGGGAAAGTGTAGAGTGCTGATGACCTCGGGAACGATTAGAATCAGGAACCGAGTCACCACCAGAATGTTTGGTCTGTTTTCTCTGTGTATCTTCTTTATACCGTCTCTGCATATCCCTTCCACTACTCAGCAGGAAACATGGCTAGCAGCAGCTTCCAAGCCTCACATTCCTTGTCTCACTACCAGAAAAGGACTGGCTCTCCTCCTTTATTTCCAAGTCAGATTCTCCTAGGGAATGCCTCCGACTGGTCTACCTGGCTCAGGTAACTGGACTAATTATCTGTGGCCAGAGGAGCAGGGTCACCTAACATAGACATGACAGCTGATGCCTCTGATTTTCACACATGAGAAAAATCACTGTAAACTGGGAAGTGATACTAATAATCTACATTAAAACATCAAAGAGATGGCCAAAACTTTGCTTAAGATATGTCCAGGCAGCTGCTGGTGTGGATAAAGTAGGAGAGATCAGTTGAGTGCAGATCTTGAAGGATGTTTAATGCTCAGATAAAAGGGTCTTACTTGATCTATTTATTATTATTATTTTTATTTTGCCCAGTGGTTTTGAAAGTCAGGCCAGTGTCAGGCTGCAGACATGAAAATTACTTGCGGGAGAGGGGTTTTGCTTACTATAATACTGATTCCTGTGCCCTGCAGTTCAATAGATTGGGTTGGAACATGGAAATCTATACTTATTAAAAATCCCGTAGGTAACACTGACGATCAGCCAGTTTTAGGAGTCACTAATCAATCTGGTATAACTTTACTGTGAACTTATTAAGTATACTATTTTTTTTATTTGCTAGTTTCTGAGAGAGAGAATTTGCTAGTTTTTGAGACACATATTCACAAAATATTTATCCTTTCCTTAAGAAATTTAGCTATTAGGGAATATATAGCTTATAAATAAATAGCCATAAATGACCAAAAATCATTTGAGAGCTTAGAGGGAGTGTTAGAACTGGAGGTGGTAAGGAGTTAGCAAAGACTTGGTTGAGGAGACAATGTCTGAGTAAAGTCAATGATGGATTTATTTAGAATATTCAGAGGAGGAAGTTGATTCCAGGTGAATATAAGAACATAAAAGCAAAATACCTGAAGGAGGAAAATCTGGAGCAGGATTTCTTAATCTGGCACCCAAAGAGACCAGAAATATTTCTTTATTTTTAGTAATATCTAATGGAAATTTAGTAAGTCCTTCAATTTGACTACAAACAACACTGGATTTAGTAATACCTGTAAACATGTCACCATTATAAATTAGGTATTTTTATATTTGATTAAGATTTTAGCAGATATTTTGTACTCCCATTTTTTTTCGCTCATCGCTAATTCAAAATTATAGTAGCCATAGGTCTATTAATAGCTCTTCTTATTTAATGAGTTAATAATAAAGTTTAATGAGTTAAAATCAATTTTTATCTTGCTTTATTTTATTTTATTAAAGTATAATTCAGTTCAGTAAACTAATACAGTTTATATTAGTTTATTGAAGTGTACAACACAGTGATTCGATGGCTATGTACATTATGAAATGATCACCACTATAAGTCTAGTTACCATCCATCACAATGCAAAGTTAATACAATACTATTGACTGTATTCCCCATGCTGTTAGTTATATCCTTAAGACCTACTCACTTCATAATTAGAAGTCTGTACCTCCTGATCTCCCCATCCATTTCAAGCCCCCCACCCAACATCACTCTGGAAACTTCTAGTCTGTTCTCTGTATCTATATGTCTGGTATGGATCTGTTTTAGCTGTTTGTTTATTTTGTTTTTCAGATTCCACACATAAGTGAGACCATATGGTATTTGTTTATCTCTGACTTATTTCAATTAGCATAATACCCTCAAGGTCCATCCATGTTGTCACAAATGGCAAGATTTCATTCCTTTTTATGACTAATATCCCATTGTGTGTGTGTGTGTGTGTGTGTGTGTGTGTGTGTGTGCACGCACGCAACTCATTTTCTTTATGTACTCATCTATCAGTGGACACTTGGGCTGCTCCCATATCTTGGTTATTGTAAATAACTCTGTAATGAACATAGAGGTGCATATATATTTTCATATTAATGTTTTCATTTTCTTTGAAAACATATCAGAAGTGGAATTGCTGGATTGTATGGTAGTTCTATTTTCCATTTTTTGAGTCACCTCCATACTGTTTTCCATAGTGGCTACACCAATTTACAGTCCCCCCCCAACAGTGCACAAAGGTTCCTGTTTTTCCACATCCTTGCCAAGACATGTTTCTTTCTTTTTCTTTTTTTTTTGATAATAGTTATTCCGACAGGTATGAGGTGATATCTTATTGTGGTTTTGATTTGCATTTCCCTGATGATTAGTGATGTTGGCATCTTTCATGTGCCTATTGGCCATCTGTATATATTTAAAATCAAAATTTTAAGTATTTTATAACTTTTAATATAATTCATTTTCTTTGTAATTTTATAAGTTTTATTTCATGCATTTAAAAAGATTATTCCTAGAAAGTGTTCTGGTTAGCTTCTGTTGGGTAACAAATCATCCTGAAATTTATCAACTCAAAATAACCACTGTATTTTCTCATGATTTTGTGGATCAAGAATTTGAGAAGGGTCCAGGTAAGTGGTTCTCATATGTGATCTCTTATGTCATTGTAGTTCAATCATTGGCTAGGGTTGCAGTCACCAAAGGCTCAACAGTGCTAGACATCTGAAATGGCTGGGAGTTCAGATGGGGTTGTCTATCCATCAATCTCACCTTGTAACATGGGCTTCTCACATCATAATAGCTGAGTTCTGAGAGGGAGCATCTCTAAAGGTAGTATTCAGGAAGAGTGTGTTCCAAGAGATCAAGGCAAAAGAAACAAGACTTCTGACTTGCTTCACATGTCATGCAGTGTCACCTCCACTCCTTTTTCTTGGTTAATGTGAACCAGTAAGGCCAGTCTAATTTCTAGGAAAGGCAAAATATTTCCCTGGTTTTGTTGGAAGAAAAATCAAAGATTGTGGCCATCTTTAATCTGCTACAGAAGGATTCCATAGGCTTTACTAGACTGTCAAAGATGTTTGTGGCATAAAAAACATTAAGAACACCTGCTTTAGAATACGTGCTTAAGTAAAGAGTGCAATCAATAAAAAAGATGAGTGTTCCTAATTAATATTAACTTTGGAGGGTATCCAAGGTAGCCAGTAGCCAGAAGCCAATCTATACTGAGCCATTACATATAGATTTTCCGAGCTGTATTGCTCGGAAAACTATTAGAAGAAAGAAAGAATGAAAAAAGGAAAGAAAGAGGAAAGAAAGAAAGAAAGAAAGAAAGAAAGAAAGAAAGAAAGAGAGAAAGAGAGAAAGAAAGAAAGAAAGAAAGAAAGAAAGAAAGAAAGAAAGAAAGAAAGGAAGGAAGGAAGGAAGGAAGGAAGGAAGGAAGGAAGGAAGGAAGGAAGGAAGGAAGAAAGAAAGGAAGAAAGAAAGAAAGAAAGAAAGGAAGGAAGAAAGGAAGAAAGAAAGGAAGAAAGACAAAGAAAGGAAGGAAGGAAG